>NW_027362773.1:77009611-78278361 GCF_046119375.1 Phyllobates terribilis | reverse complement strand
CACTTCCCTGGGTGGTGGAGGCGACAGATAAGGGCTGATTCAGGAGAACAGCAAGGCACGTGGCCCCAGCATGTTCACCATCAGAAGTGACCTGGGGAGCGGGGATAGCTAGGGCACCCCTAGCATTAAGGACAAGGCAGAAGCTCCTGGTCCCGGGTTATCAGACAACAGTATCGTGACAGATAGATGAAAAAATAGGCTTGAGAAAGGTTCACATCATTATGAACTATTAAACACAGCTTTTTTTTCAGCTGGAATGCTGCCTCCATCATTTTCTTGATAGATAGATAGATAGATAGATAGATAGATAGATAGATAGATAGATAGATAGATATAGATGTGGCAGCCCCCCACTTGATGACCAGCAATTGTGTAGTGCTACCACATTATTAGCCCCATGTGGCGCTCACTTGAATGCCCCACAAATAGCCCACCTTGTGGCTACAGAGCTTCGTGTTGTGGCGCCCCTGAGAGTTCGACCGCCACAGGGATGCTGCACTTCTTTAATGGAGTGTAGTGTTCCTCCTCTGAGGTAAGAACAGTGTGATGGTCGGGACCCAACCTTTGCATCCAACACCACATTTCTCCACCAGAGGGGGCTAGTATGCACTAGGTGCTGCCTTCCTGGTTACAGGGAGACTGGGGAACCAAGAGTTAGGGGAACCAGTTAGCGGGTGAGGGTGGAGGACTCACAATTTAGTTACACTTAATATTTCATATTAAATAGATTGCCATCTTGGCTCTTGGTTCTTGTTCTTTTGACTGCTCTTGTAATGTGATCACCCTCCCTGAGAGTGGATCCTGTGTGGACCTGCAGAGGACGGAGACACGGCCCTCGTACCTTAGCCTTGGGGTCGAGGGGCAGGCTGCAGATAATGAATGTCTCAGCCCGGTCAAGGACCATAATCAAGAAGGCCCGGAGCTCAAGAGTGTAGCTCCATAGCAAATGGATCCCAGGGAGGATGCAGACGGACAGGTGTACGCCACCTGTCCTCTCTATGC
Organism: Phyllobates terribilis; assembly: GCF_046119375.1. Classification (NCBI taxonomy): domain Eukaryota; kingdom Metazoa; phylum Chordata; class Amphibia; order Anura; family Dendrobatidae; genus Phyllobates; species Phyllobates terribilis. The sequence goes on along the minus strand of NW_027362773.1, from coordinate 78,277,359 downwards.
TGATCTAGTCAGAGGGAGTCCGGCTGCAAAAAGGGGTACCGGCCCCCGACACCTGATCTTGCTACTCCACGTCCTGGTCAGGGAAGCCCGGTTAGGCCCTGAGGATCCCACCGGGTATCGGAAGGAATGGCGCTGCCACCCGTGCCCTTTTTCTGAGAGGAGTTCAGAGGGAGACCCGGCCTATCTACACACACAGACAGGAGACGACTCAGTCTGAAGTCTAGGAACACTCTGGTGCAGGGTCCTGATCTAACACTGGACTTACTCGGAGGTTGTCGGACCCCCGTCCCTGGTGACCGCAGGACTCCGCGGGGAGCAGGCAGTCGCCTTCCTACTGCCATCTCTATCGTGAGTAAAGCCTTGGAAGTTCACCCCTATGGCCTCCGGACTCTTCATTCTGCACTACACCGAGCTACGCAGCACCAGACCTCCTAGACTACTATCCCTGTCATCCTGCCTCTCTGCCCTGAGGCCTTGCTCCGCCTGTGGGGAGTAGTAATAACTTTGGCCGCCATAACACCATGCCTCAGCGGACTGCAGCGGCGCTGGTGGCCTTCACCAGGTGCCACAGGTGGCATAGTCGTAAATCAGCCACTCAACTCGGATAAGCCCACACCATCCTTTTTAATGTGACGGCCCTGAGCACGGGTCGGGTCCGGGCCACGGCTGCACCCCATCTCTCCATCACAGGACCCGACTCCGAGTCCCCCATCTCCCAGGGTTAAGAAAAGGGCTTCTGAGAAGAGGCGTCACAGTGTTACCTCGCGCGCCGATTAGGGGGGTTTTCAATCAATGCCGTGAATAATTACAAGAGTCCATGGAGAAATCCGTCTATCGGAATAACATCTGCAGCCTCCAAATCAGTCTCCACTTGGCTCTCCGTGTAAAGCCCCTCCACTTTGTGATAGTCTCTAATAATTTCAGACAGATATTTCTACCTGCCGTTTTGATTATAAATATTTCCAGGATAATAATCACCCCCATCGTCTAATCCTCCAGTTACGGCCGCACGCTTACATTTCAGCAAAATATAACTTTGAGTTACCTGCGGATAGCGAGGACCCGAGGAACAGCTGCAATTACTGGAAAAGGTAAAATGACAAAATGACGGGCTGCAGGATTATCTCGCCAGTGTGATATGACTGACTGTCAGGTGTCCCGGCGTTAAGGTCGGCCCTGACGGTAACCTCGAAGCGTCTGCTCCACTGTTCCGGGGCTCGGAATTAATAGGCGTGAAATGTTTCATGGGGCAAGTTCAACAGAAAAGTACTGGATATCTGAAGATGCGACTCCGGTGTTACACTTCTTCCTTCCTCTTAGTTCTTTTCTGCTGAGAAGGAAGTCAGAAATATCTGTACAGGTCATAGGTATCACAGCGATATCCGATTTTACTAAATAGTAATAATAACTGATCCTCAGACATATGATTTCGTTACTATTCTTGTCTCACTATCATTCTTAAAAAGGCTGCAGCTGTCACCTTTTACCTACCATTCCAATAAAATTCTGCCTGACGACACCACTAGGGGGAGCTTACTGCATACTGGGTTATGTTTGTGTATCATGTATAAACTGTATGCACTAAGCTCCTGAGCTCCCTCTAGTGGTAGCTGCTGGAAGATAAAGAGTTTGACTCACGGACAAAGTACTTTTTGATTAATAGATCTTGGAATAATAATAAGTTCCACCATTAGATATATTAAAAAAAATGTTCCAGTGCTGTGATAATCTTATACATGTACCCCTGCTGTTGATTGTGTGAAGACTGTGTCTTACAATGCAGAGCTGCTCCAGTTCATGATCTGCACTTACCACAGTTCTTGGCCAGGCGAGGAAGTATACTTTACTTATGATAAGACGCTATAAATAGTATATATCACTCATGATAAGTGAGCATATCAACAAAACAGCAGGGGTTTATAGCTGCTGCTTTCTGAAGTAACACATTTCCCTGCCTATTTTATCACAGGAGCGAGTGTTTCTGCAGCATCACCAGTCCTGTGAGCTCATCATAAATCAAGTCAGTGATATATGAGCTCAGCGGCTGCAGGAGCACCTAACTCATTGACTTGATTTTTTGCAAGCACATAAGGCTGGAGAGTAGCAGAAACACTCACTCCTGTGATAGAGCAGGCAGGAAAATGTGTTTCTTCAGAAAGCATCAGCTGTGAGTCCCTGCTGGTTTGTCTGTATACTCACTTATCATAATTGACTTATAATATTTACCCTGCCCAGGAGCTGTGGTATGTGCAGACCATGAACTGGAGGAGCTCTGCATGATCGGACACAGCCATTACACAGTACACAAGAGGCGCACATTTAGAAGATTGTCTCTGCACAGGAACATTTTTTTTAACATATCCAATTGTGGAACTTCTTATTATACCAAGATGTATTAATTAAAATGGACACACCCTTTAAGTTCATTCTTTAAAGCGTAATCGTTGTTATAATTTTATTTTATAAATCAATAGTACATGTAAAAATAATAAACAATTGTGTAATATATCTTATCAGAGAAATCTGCTTCTTTCTCCTCCTGGACTGATCATTCATTCTGAAAATTCTGAATTCATGGGTAAAATATGTATTTAGAGAATACAGGTGTTCCTATTACTGATATAGGATATGACAGTTGGTGCTTGTAAAGTTCTATGGACAACTATAACTCTTGCTTCAGGAGAACTTCCAGCGGAATGTCAGTGTAGGCCTGTAGCTCTTCCCCCTCCTCTCTCCATAGAATTTTAAAAGCACCAATTGTCATCTCCTATCTTAGTAATGGAGAAATCTGTCTTCACTGAATACAGATTTTACCCATGAATTTTGATTGAGAGGTCAGTCAGGGAGGTGAAAGAAGCAGATTTCTTTGCTCTAACATACAACCCCTGGCAAAAATTATGGAATCACCGGGCTCGGAGGATGTTCATTCAGTTGTTTAATGGTGTTGAAAAAAAGCAGATCACAGACATGGCACAAAACTAAAGTCATTTCAAATGGCAACTTTAGGGCTTTAAGAAACACTAAAAGAAATCAAGATAAAAAATGTGGTAATTTTTTTCAGACCAAGCAGAGGGAAAAAATTATGGAATCACTCAATTCTGAGGAAAATATTATGGAATCATGAAAAACAAACACACAAAAGAACACTCCAATACATCACTAGTATTTTGTTGCACCACCACTGGCTTTAATAACAGCTTGCAGTCTCTGAGGCATGGACTTAATGAGTGACAAACAGTACTCGTTGTAACGGGTCTGGGAGGCGGAACCTCTGAGCTACTATACAAGGAACCGGTCCTTGTAAGGGAGCGGGTGGCGACCAGGGTAGACGGGCAGGCAGTCACAGCAGGTGACTGGGACAGTCTCTGAATGAACGGACAGGAGGTCACGGCAAGTGACCGGGGCAGTCTCTGGATGAACGGGCAGGAGGTCACGGCAAGTGACCGGGGCAGTCTCTGGATGAACGGGCAGGAGGTCACGGCAAGTGACCGGGGCAGTCTCTGGATGAACGGGCAGGAGGTCACGGCAAGTGACTGGGGCAGTCTCTGGATGAACGGGCAGGAGGTCACGGCAAGTGACCGGGGCAGTCTCTGGATGAACGGGCAGGAGGTCACGGCAAGTGACCGGGGCAGTCTCTGGGTAAAGGGTTGGTACGACCTGTGGCGGCTGATGGTAGACGTAAGCTCCCAGGTGAGCAGGCGAGAGTCTCTGGATAAACGGGTGGTCACAGCATGTGACGGCGGAGCCTCCAGGAAGACCAACAGACAGGCGGCAGATGAGCGCTCCCAGGTGAGCGGGCAGAAGTCTCTGGACAGGCGGGTGGTCACAGCACATGACGGCAGAGCCTCCAGGTAGGCTAGCAGACAGGCAGCAGATGAGCGCTCCCAGGTGAGCGGGCAGGAGTCACTGGACAGGCAGGTGGTCACAGCACGTGACGGCAGAGCCTCCAGGTAGGCTAGCAGGCAGGTAGCAGATGTGCGCTCCCAGGTGAGCGGGCAAGCTGGTCCATAGACAGACTGACAAGAGTTGGAAGGCAGACCATCGGACCTCAGGCAAGCAGGCAGGTAGTTGATGTGCGCTCCCAGGTGAGCGGGCAAGCTGGTCCTTAGACAGACTGACAGGAGTAGTAAGGCAGACCATCGGACCTCAGGCTAGCAGGCAGGTAGCAGGAATATCAGGCAGGAAACAGACAGCAAACTGGCAGGACTCTGGCAGGAATCAGGCAGGTAACTGGCAACGGGACCTGAGGGCTGAAGCAGAGTAGTGAACTGTGCAACAACATTGCTCGGGCACCTCCATTTTGGAGGAGGTGCTTTATATATGGTGAAGTCCTCCGGCCATTGGCCGGGGACTCCTTAGGACGGCGCGCGCGGCCCCTTTAAGAGGGAGGAAGCGCGCGCGCGCCCTAAGCACAGTGGCCGGGAAGGAGCGCGCGCTGCCAGCAGAGCGGGAGGAGGACGCCGGGCTCGGAGCAGAGAGGTGAGGGGAACAGCGTCCCTGCCTAGCAGAGGGCAGGGACGCCGACGCTACAGTACCCCCCCCCTTTAGGCCCCCCCTTTTTTAGGCCAGACAGAAATTTAGCTAGAATGAGAGGGGCATGGATGTTCTCCCGGGGCTCCCACGTTCTCTCCTCAGGACCAAACCCCTTCCAATCTACTAGAAAAAAGGTCTTTCCTCTTACCCTTTTGGTGGCAAGAATGTTCTCTACCTCAAACTCGTCCTCAGCAGAAACCGGAGCAGGAGGCGTACCTGTAGACTTGGAAAAAGAGTTAAGTACCACAGGTTTGAGGAGAGATACATGGAAGGAGTTAGGGATCCGTAAGTTGGCCGGGAGTTTCAATTTATAGGCCACCGGGTTGATCTGACTGATGACCTCCAGAGGACCGATGAACCGAGGCCCTAACTTATAGGAAGGAATCTTGAGCCGGACATACTTGGACGAGAGCCAGACCTTATCCCCTGGACGGAATTGAGGAGGATCCAGACGTTTTTTGTCGGCATGTCTTTTCATACGCTCGGATGACAGAAGGAGTGCGGACCGGGTACTTTCCCATGTGGAGGAAAATTTGTTAACAAGAGATTCCGCAGCCGGATTGTCCACCGAGGTGGAGACGGGAAACGGGATCCGAGGATGCTGACCAAAGACTACAAAAAACGGGGATTTGGAGGAAGATTCGCTCTCGTGATTGTTGCACGAGAATTCAGCCCATGGCAGGAGATCCACCCAGTCAGAATGGTGGGCATTAACGAAGTGCCGGAGGTAACAGGTCAGGATCTGATTGATCTGCTCCACTTGACCATTAGACTGTGGATGGTAAGCGGAGGAGAAGTCCAGGGTGACGTCTAGCAATTTACAAGTGGCTCTCCAGAAACGAGAAGTGAACTGTACCCCACGATCCGACACGATGTGACGGGGCAGGCCATGAAGACGGAAGATGTGGCGGATAAAGTCTTTAGCCAGCTCGGGTGCAGACGGGAGGCCTGGCAGGGGAATGAAGTGAGCCATCTTGGAAAAGCGGTCAGCGACCACCCAAATGACCGTACAACCGGCAGAGACGGGAAGATCAGTTATGAAGTCCATCGCTATATGCTGCCAGGGGGCAGCAGGTGCTGGCAGAGGAAGAAGGCGACCGGCTGGCAGGTGTCTCGGAACTTTGTTGCGGGCACAGGACACACAGGCAGAAACAAAGTCTATTACATCCTTGCGCAGGTTAGGCCACCAGTAGTGCCGGGAAATAAGCTGTAGGGTCTTTTTCTGACCGGCGTGGCCAGCTAGTTTAGACGAATGACCCCAGTGTAGGATCTTCTCCCGATCAGGTACCGATACGAACGTCTTACCGGGAGGGAGACGATTTAGACTCACGGGAGCCACCTGCATTACTCTGGCGGGATCGATGATATGTTTAGGTTCTTCCTCGAGATCAGATACCAGAAAGGATCGGGACAAGGCGTCTGCTTTGATGTTCTTGTCAGCCGGGCGAAAATGTAGAACAAAATCAAAGCGAGCAAGAAACAAGGACCACCGGGCTTGGCGCGGATTAAGTCTCTGGGCATGCTGGAGATAAGCCAAGTTCTTGTGGTCAGTGTAAATTATTACCGGATGAAGAGCCCCCTCGAGTAGGTAACGCCACTCCTCCAATGCCAGCTTGATGGCCAATAACTCTCGGTCTCCTATGGAATAATTGCGCTCAGAAGAGGAGAAGAGTTTGGAGAAGAAGCCGCAAGTTACCATCCTCCCGGAAGAAGATTTTTGAGTAAGTACAGCTCCGGCTCCAGAGGAGGAGGCGTCAACCTCCAGAAAGAACTGCTTGTTGCCGTCCGGACGATGCAGCACCGGGGCGGAAGAGAAGGCCTGTTTTAAGGAAAGAAAGGCCTCCTCTGCTTCGGGCGGCCACTCTTTGGGATTAGTACCCTTACGGGTGAGCGCGGAAATTGGGGCAGTCCGGGAAGAGAAGTGCGGTATGAAGAGGCGGTAGTAGTTGGCGAAGCCCAGGAACTGCTGAATGGCCTTCAACCCCTCCGGTCGGGGCCATTTCTCGATGGCAGACAGTTTCTCCATTCCCACCTGCAGAGTTACGGATTCGGTGATGAGTTGGATGGGACGTGGTAAGAGGCCCCCATCCACAGCAGCGACAGATAATGGTACAGCCAGAGGTTTGGTGGGAATGCGGTATTTTTCTACCAGGGACTGTGAGATAAGATTCCCGGCCGCTCCAGAGTCAAGTTGGGCTAGTTCGAAATAACGATTCTCCCCGCAGATAATAGAGACTGACAGTAGCAGAGATGGAGAGGATTTATTCTTGTCTAGGTTGACCTCTCTGAGCGAACCTAGACACAGGCGTTTCCCGACCTCTCCGGGCAGGTACGGATCCGGTGCTCCTTACTGCCACAGTAGAAGCAGCTCCCTTCGGCACGGCGTAAGTCCTGACGGGTTTTGACCATCTTGGTCTGGTCGACCTGCATAGGCTCAGAAGAGTGTACCTGGGGAGAGACGGATTTCTGAAAAGTAGGAGCTAGACGTGGAAACCTCCTCTCACGGGTGACCTCTTTGGCACGCTCCTGGAACCGTAGATCAATCCGGGTGGCAAGAGTTATTAGGTCATCGAGAGTGGTAGGAATGTCCCGACCGGCAAGTTCATCTTTAATACGGCCGGACAGACCCTCCCAGAAGACGGATACCAGAGCGTCGTTATCCCAGGCCAGCTCCGAGGCAAGGGTACGGAACCGTATGGCATATTGGCCCACGGTGAGACTTCCCTGACGGAGGCGTAGCAGAGATGATGCAGATGAGGTCCTCCGTCCGGGTTCGTCGAAGATTTTCCGGAAAGCCATGAGAAAGGCAGGCAAGTCGGACACCAGGGGGTCTCCTCTCTCCCATAGAGGATTTAGCCAGGCCAGGGCCTCCCCGGTGAGATGGGACATGATGAAGGCAATTTTGGCCCGGTCGGAGTTAAACTGGTGGGACAGGAGTTCAAAGTGCAGGGTGCACTGATTTATGAAGCCCCGAGCCTGGGCGGAGTCGCCTCCGAAGCGAGGAGGTGCAGAAAGCCGGGGTCCGGGGTAGGATACCATGATATTGGTGGGCAGCGGAGCTGCCGGGTTGCGAGTCAGGGCACTGGCGGTGGTTGCTGGTGGAGCAGTCAGAGTGTCCAGGCGAGAATTGACATTCCGCAGGTGACCCAGGATGGACTCCTGTTGGGACCTCTGACGGGACAGTTCATGGCAGAGGTCCGAGAGCGAGGGAGCTTGGGTGCCACCGGGTTCCATGGCCCGAGCAAACTGTAACGGGTCTGGGAGGCGGAACCTCTGAGCTACTATACAAGGGGGCGGTCCTTGTAAGGGAGCGGGTGGCGACCAGGGTAGACGGGCAGGCAGTCACAGCAGGTGACTGGGACAGTCTCTGAATGAACGGACAGGAGGTCACGGCAAGTGACCGGGGCAGTCTCTGGATGAACGGGCAGGAGGTCACGGCAAGTGACCGGGGCAGTCTCTGGATGAACGGGCAGGAGGTCACGGCAAGTGACCGGGGCAGTCTCTGGATGAACGGGCAGGAGGTCACGGCAAGTGACCGGGGCAGTCTCTAGATGAACGGGCAGGAGGTCACGGCAAGTGACCGGGGCAGTCTCTGGATGAACGGGCAGGAGGTCACGGCAAGTGACCGGGGCAGTCTCTGGGTAAAGGGTTGGTACGACCTGTGGCGGCTGATGGTAGACGTGAGCTCCCAGGTGAGCAGGCGAGAGTCTCTGGATAAACGGGTGGTCACAGCATGTGACGGCGGAGCCTCCAGGAAGACCAACAGACAGGCGGCAGATGAGCGCTCCCAGGTGAGCGGGCAGAAGTCTCTGGACAGGCGGGTGGTCACAGCACGTGACGGCAGAGCCTCCAGGTAGGCTAGCAGACAGGCAGCAGATGAGCGCTCCCAGGTGAGCGGGCAGGAGTCACTGGACAGGCAGGTGGTCACAGCACGTGACGGCAGAGCCTCCAGGTAGGCTAGCAGGCAGGTAGCAGATGTGCGCTCCCAGGTGAGCGGCCAAGCTGGTCCATAGACAGACTGACAAGAGTTGGAAGGCAGACCGTCGGACCTCAGGCAAGCAGGCAGGTAGTTGATGTGCGCTCCCAGGTGAGCGGGCAAGCTGGTCCTTAGACAGACTGACAGGAGTAGTAAGGCAGACCGTCGGACCTCAGGCTAGCAGGCAGGTAGCAGGAATATCAGGCAGGAAACAGACAGCAAACTGGCAGGACTCTGGCAGGAATCAGGCAGGTAACTGGCAACGGGACCTGAGGGCTGAAGCAGAGTAGTGAACTGTGCAACAACATTGCTCGGGCACCTCCATTTTGGAGGAGGTGCCTTATATATGGTGAAGTCCTCCGGCCATTGGCCGGGGACTCCTTAGGACGGCGCGCGCGGCCCCTTTAAGAAGGAGGAAGCGCGCGCGCCCTAAGCACAGTGGCCGGGAAGGAGCGCGCGCTGCCAGCAGAGCGGGAGGAGGACGCCGGGCTCGGAGCAGAGAGGTGAGGGGAACAGCGTCCCTGCCTAGCAGAGGGCAGGGACGCCGACGCTACACTCGTCATCAATCTGGCTCCAACTTTCTCTGATTGCTGTTGCCAGATCAGCTTTGCAGGTTGGAGCCTTGTCATGGACCATTTTCTTCAACTTCCACCAAAGATTTTCAATTGGATTGAGATCCGGACTATTTGCAGGCCATGACATTGACCTTTTGTGTCTTCTTTCAACGAATGTTTTCACAGTTTTTGCTCTATGGCAGGATGCATTATCATCTTGAAAAATGATGTCATCATCATCCCCAAACATCCTTTCAATTGATGAGATAAGAAAACTGTCCAAAATATCAATGTAAACTTGGGCATTTATTGAAGATGTAATGACAGCCATCTCCCCAGTGCCTTTACCTGACATGCAGCCCCATATCATCAATGACTGTGGAAATTTGCATGTTCTCTTCATGCAGTCATCTTTATAAATCTCATTGGAACGGCACCAAACAAAAGTTCCAGCATCATCACCTTGCCCAATGCAGATTCGCGATTCATCACTGAATATGACTTTCATCCAGTCATCCACAGTCCACGATTGCTTTTCCTTAGCCCATTGTAACCTTGTTTTGTTTTTTAAGGTGTTAATGATGGCTTATATTTAGCTTTTCTGTATGTAAATCCCATTTCCTTTAGGTGGTTTCTTACAGTTCGATCACAGACATTGACTCCAGTTTCTTCCCATTCGTTCCTCATTTGTTTTGTTGTGCATTTCCTGTTTTGGAGACATATTGCTTTAAGTTTCCGGTCTTGACACTTTGATGTCTTCCTTGGTCTACCAGTATGTTTGCCTTTAACAACCTTCCCATGTTGTTTGTATTTGGTCCAGACAAGCCTTAAAAAAGTGAATAAAAGTTTTAAAAAGTTTTGAATTACTTTCTAAAAAATATGTCTCCTTTTACAAAGATTTTTACTATAAAAAAAATATTAAAACCAAAGTTGTGTTGCATTATAAAAACAATGCATGAGTAAATAAAAAAAGAAAATCTAGAAGCTCCAAAATAGTCTGGACTTTCAGCTTGGTCTGTGTTCACCAATAATCAGACCTGGTTATCTCATCTCCATCAGCTGAGAACATCATGTACGATCATAAAGAATAATTAACTACATCATTCAAACATATAAAATACAAATAATAAATGTTTCCTGAAGCCGCGTCCCATCCCCCGTCTGCTGACAGCAGGTTCGTCATGTCTGGGCGGTCAGGTGTCAGCGCTGGCAGCTTTATGAAGGTTGCATTTCCAAATCCTGCCTCGCTCTCATCCGGCCAGCTCCTTTAATTATTACAGGATTTATGAATTGTTGCTCTTATTGATTATTTCACCACCTATAAATCCTGCTGCTTTATAAAGGAGTGACCTTCTGCAGTGCAGATTCCGCAGAGTCAATTAATGGAAGCCCTCGGGATAAATATCTCGCTATCTGGCTTTTTCCCGTCCGCGCTGTGTTGCTTTAGCGGACGCCGCGTCTGGGGCTCTGGCTTTTCTCTTCTAGTTTACCACCTGGAATAATCTTGTAATAGGGACATAATTCACCATTCGATACTGTACATTGTGTCGCTGCTTGAGATGTTTATGAAGGATATTATTGAGCTGAACTCGCCCCACTCAGACCTTCCAGGGACTGTCCGTCTGGATATCTATTGCTCGCTTTATCAGGGCGCCGGTGACATTGATCCTACTTAATTGGGTGGAAACAACTGTGCAAAAGCCGTGTTGTATTGTGCGGACGCCAAACAAATGATCGGTTCAGTTACCTCTAGAATATGGGCTTTATTATACTGATGAGTTAGTTATTTGGTTCTGGCTAGAGAGGAGTGAATTGATTAAAAAAATTTGCCTTGAAATTTACCAAAAATTCGGATGTACCTAAATCTGAATATTTTTCTGTTTGCATTGAGCGAATCCTCAAAAATGGCGGTCAACCATTCACCAAAATCTGATACTCACCTCTCCTCGGCCCACCAGTACCTGTCCCACCGCAGCCGGCGAGCCTACAATCGGCTTGTCTATCTTTTGTCTTGTATTGCCAATCTTCTTTTCTTCTTTGTTTTATTGGACCAGTCTACATTTCTCCATCTTTGACATATTCCAGCACTGGCCATCTTCAGCGCCTCCTGCACGGACCAGGTTCCTCGACCAGTGGCATAACTAGAGTCTGATGGGCTGCGGTGCAAGATTTGGATGGGGCCCTCCCATCCTGGTATATATGTCCCTCATCCTGGTATATATGTGTGTGTATATATATATATATATATATATATATATATATATATATATATGTATGTCCCTTATCCTGGGCCCCATCCTGGTATATATATCCCTCATCCTGGTATATATGTCCCCCATCCTGATATATATATCCCCCATCCTGGTATATATATCCCCCATCCTGGTATATATATCCCCCATCCTGGTATGTGTATCCCCCATCCTGGTATGTATATCCCCCATCCTGGTATGTATATCCCCCATCCTGGTATATATATCCCCCATCCTAGTATGTGTATCCCCCATCCTGGTATGTATATCCCCCAATCTGGTATATATATCCCCATCCTGGTATGTGTATCCCCCATCCTGGTATGTATATCCCCCTATCTGGTATATATATCCCCCATCCTGGTATGTGTATCCCACATCCTGGTATGTATATCCCCCATCCTGGTATGTGTATCCCCCTTCCTGGTATGTATATCCCCCATCCTGGTATATATATCCCCCATCCTGGTATGTGTATCCCCCATCCTGGTATTTGTATCCCCCATCCTGGTATATATGTCCCTCATCCTGGTATATATGTGTGTGTATATATATATGTATACATATGTATGTATGTCCCCCATCCTGGGCCCCATCCTGGTATATATATCCCTCATCCTGGTATATATGTCCCCTCTCCTGGTATATATATCCCCCATCCTGGTATGTATATCCCCCATCCTGGTATGTATATCCCCCATCCTGGTATGTGTATCCCCCATCCTGGTATGTATATCCCCCAATCTGGTATATATATCCCCCATCCTGGTATGTGTATCCCCCATCCTGGTATGTATATCCCCCATCCTGGTATGTATATCCCCCATCCTGGTATGTGTATCCCCCTTCCTGGTATGTATATCCCCCATCCTGGTATATATATCCCCCATCCTGGTATGTGTATCCCCCTTCCTGGTATGTACAGTACAGACCAAAAGTTTGGATACACCTTCTCATTTAAAGATTTGTCTGTATTTTCATGACTATGAAAATTGTACATTCACATTGAAGGCATCAAAACTATGAATTAACACATGTGGAATTATATGCTTAACAAAAAAGTGTGAAACAACTGAAAATATGTCTTATTTTATAGGTTCTTTAAAGTAGCCACCTTTTGCTTTGATGACTGCTTTGCATACTCTTGGCATTCTCTTGATGAGCTTCAAGAGGTAGTCACCGGAAATGGTTTTCACTTCACAGGTGTGCCCTGTCAGGTTTAATAAGTGGGATTTCTTGCCTTATAAATGGGGTTGGGACCATCAGTTGTGAGGTGCAGAAGTCAGGTGGATACACAGCTGATAGTCCTAATGAATAGACTGTTAGAATTTGTATTATGGCAAGAAAAAAGCAGCTAAGTAAAGAAAAATGAGTGGCCATCATTACTTTAAGAAATGAAGGTCAGTCAGTTCGAAAAATTGGGCAAACTTTGAAAGTGTCCATAAGTGCAGTTGCAAAAACCATCAAGCTCTACAAAGAAACTGGCTCACATGAGGACCGCCCCAGGAAAGGAAGACCAAGAGTCACCTCTGCTTCTGAGGATAAGTTTATCCGAGTCACCAGCCTCAGAAATCGCAGGTTAACAGCAGCTCGGATTAGAGACCAGGTCAATGCCACACAGAGATCTAGCAGCAGACACATCTCTACAACAACTGTTAATAGGAGACTTTGTGCAGCAGGCCTTCATGGTAAAATAGCTGCTAGGAAACCACTGCTAAGGACAGGCAACAAGCAGAAGAGACTTTTTGGGCTAAAGAACACAAGGAATGGACATTAGACCAGTGGAAATCTGTGCTTTGGTCTGATGAGTCCAAATTTGAGATCTTACTTTCCAACCACCGTGTCTTTGTGCGATGCAGAAAAGGTGAAGGGATGGACTCTACATGCCTGGTTCCCACCATGAAGCATGGAGGAGGAGGTGTGATGGTGTGGGGGTGCTTTGCTGGTGACACTGTTGGGGATTTATTCAAAATTGAAGGCATACTGAACCAGCATGGCTACCACAGCATCTTGCAGCGGCATGCTATTCCATCTGGTTTGCGTTTAGTTGGACCCTCATTTATTTTTCAACAGGACAATGACCCCAAACACACCTCCAGGCTGTGTAAGGACTATTTGACCAAGAAGGAGAGTGATGAGGTGCTACGCCAGATGACCTGGCCTCCACAATCACCAGACCTGAACCCAATCGAGATGGTTTGGGGTGAGCTGGACCTCAGAGTGAAGGCAAAAGTGCCAACAAGTACTAAGCATCTCTGGGAACTCCATCAAGATTGTTGGAAGACCATTTCCGGTGACTACCTCTTGAAGCTCATCAAGAGAATGCCAAGAGTGTGCAAAGCAGTCATCAAAGCAAAAGGTGGCTACTTTGAAGAACCTAGAATATAAGACATTTTCAGTTGTTTCACAATTTTTTGTTAAGCATATAATTCCACATGTGTTAATTCATAGTTTTCATGCCTTCAGTGTGAATGTACAATTTTCATAGTCATGAAAATACAGAAAAATCTTTAAATGAGAAGGTGTGTCCAAACTTTTGGTCTGTACTGTATATCCCCATCCTGGTATATATATCCCCCATCCTGGTATGTGTATCCCCCATCCTGGTATGTGTATCCCCCTTCCTGGTATGTATATCCCCCATCCTGGTATGTATATCCCCCATCCTGGTATATATATCCCCCATCCTGGTATGTGTATCACCCATCCTGGTATGTGTATCCCCCTTCCTGGTATGTATATCCCCCATCCTGGTATATATGTCCCCATTCTGCCTCTGTTCTTTAATGCATGTAAAAAAATAAATGATTCTACTCCCCTTCCCTCCGCTCCCCCACTGTGCAACGTCCTCTTCTGAAGCCTGCAGCTGACTTCAGCGTGCAAGCAACAGGAGCGCATGACAACACTGCCGTGCTCCCCCAGTCACGTGCACACTGACATCATCTGCTGACCTCTGATTGGCTGGCAGAGTGTATTGTCACTCACGGACCTGACAGGTCTCTGCACTGCAATACACTTCAGCTGGGCCAGGTCGTGGTCACAACCTCTGCGACCATGGCCATTACACCCCTGTCCATGGCGTCTCTGGCAATGCACTTCATGGTGTCATGTGAGGCCTTGCACAACGTGAAGATATTGCAGGGCCAAGTAAGTGCAGAAGGAACAAAAGAGAGCAGATCCCAGAAGACGCCAAAGACGGAGCTATGAAGATCGGGCCAAAGAAGATGACTGGACCGGATTCGGGCTGCACGGCACATGAGGGCCGGGTGAGAATGACCAAATGGCAAATTTAGCAATCGATCCTCATCTTAACGCATTGCATTTATTGCCTCAGCTACCAAATGATGACGTATTAGTGTTCACTCTCCTATTGATCGCATTGGATTTAATGTCTCAGCCACCAGATGGCAACATATTAGTGCTTGATCCTCTATTTAACGCATTGCATTTATTGCCTCAGCCACCAGATGGCGATGTATTAGAGTTCAATCTCCTATTGATCGCATTGGATTTAATGTCTCAGCCACCAGATGGCAACATATTAGTGCTCGATCCTCTATTTAACGCATTGCATTTATTGCCTCAGCCACCAGATGGCGACTTATTAGAGTTTTATCTTTAACTGACTGCATTGCATTTAAAACCTCTGCTAACAGATGGCGACAAACATATTACATTTAATGCCTCAGCCACCAGAGGGCGACTTATTCGTGTTCGATCCTGTATTGGACCTATTGTATTTAATGCCTCAGCCACCAGAGGGCAACTTATTAGTGTTCAATCCTGTATTGGACATATTACATTTAATGCCTCAGCCACCAGAGGGCGACTTATTAGTGTTTGATCCTGTATTGGATGTGGCGCCCCTGAGGGTTCGGTCGCCACAGGGGTACTGCATCTCTTTAATGAGGTGTGGTATCTCTCCTTCGAGGGAAGGATGGTGCAGCTGTCAGGACCCCACCTCTACATTCATCACTACATCTCTCCCACCTAGGGGGGGCTAATATGCACCAGTGTGCTGCCCCAGCCGGGATAAGAGGAGATGGGGGGAACCAAAGATAGGGGGAACCTAGTAGTGGGTGAGGGTGGAGGACGCACTTTTAGGTGACACTTAAAAATTCATATTTAATAAACGGCCATCTTGGGCTTATGGTCTTTGATTGTGATCTTCATCACTGAACGTGGCTTTCTGTGTGAACCTGCAGCTGATTGAGGATACACGGTCCTCGTCCTCTGGCCTTGAGGCGAGGAGTGGGCTAGAGTTAACGGCTGTCTCTACCCGGTCAAGGTCCCTACCTAAGAAGGCCTGGAGGGGAGCAGAGGAGACAAGCTCCACAGGCAAAAGGATCCCAGGAGGATGCAGACGGAGCGGCATACGCCACCTGTCCTCACTATTCTGGCCTAGCCAGAGGAACTCCTGCTGCAAAAGGGGTACCGGCCCCCGATATCTGACTCTGTCACTTTAAGTCTTAGTCAGAGAAGCCCGGAGGCTCAGAGGATCCCACCGGGTAACGGACGGAGCGGAGTCGCCACCCGTACCCTTGTTCTGTGCATAGTCCAGAGGGAGACCCGGCCTTAGTACACACACGGACAGGAGAGGAATTAGTGGAAAGTCTAGGAACACTCTGGTGCGGGGTCCTGACCAAAGCACCTGAACTACTCGGAGGTTGTCGGACCCCCGGTCCTGGTGGCCACAGAGTGCCGTGAGGAGCAGGGAGAAGCCTTGCAGCTGCATGCTCTACCTTGAGTAAAACCTGGAAGACTACCCCTATGGCCTCCGGTCCTTTATTCCCACGCCGCACCGCACTGAACCAGAATTCACTACTACTCACACCATCCGCTTCTCTGCCCTGAGGCCCTGCTCCGCCTGTGGGGAGTAGCACCATCCAAAGCTGCCACTACATCCCGCCTCAGAGGACTGCCGCAGCGCTGGTGGCCATCACCAGACACAACAGGTGGCGTAGTCATTTAATCCACTCGATTACCACTGTCCCTCCTAGCCCTTAACTTTTTAATGTGACAACCCTGGGCACGGACCGGGTCTAGGCCGCGACTACATCCACCTTTCACAGTGGCCCGGCTTCCGAGTACCCCAACTCTCAGGGTGGGCTAGCGAGCAGGGAAGGAGAGGCGTCCCCTAGTCCAACCAACACGGACGTATTTCAACCCATCCATCTCTCTCCTCCACCCGAGCGTCACATCACTGGCATAGTCGGCAGGATTGCGTGCCCGCAGTAACGGGAAAGAAAATCCCTATTGCTACCGGGTACTGCGCGCCTTTTACCACAGACTGTCGCTTTCCACTTAAAATGGTGCCCGCCCAAGAAGAACGGACGCCATAATGTGTAGAAAAGACAGCGTTCCAGCACCTCCTATCGTGGGCCTGGATCCCCCATGGCACCAAAAGAGCAGACCACCCCTTCCATTAGAGACTGTCCGCGGGGTAGTGTCCGTCAAAACGGTTGGGATGTCCGAAGGAGTGCCTGTCAGCCTACCGCCCTGGAGCCGCCCCGAAAAGAGGAGGAGACGAAGGAAACAACAAGGTGCGGCCATAACAGTCCGAGACTCACCATACCCAGGAGCAGTCATGGACGCTGCTGAGGAAAGTCCTACGGAGCCTTCCGAAGTCGGCCCAAGTCCTTTCACCGTCGGAGAAGAGGGAGGCATGCTCCTGACCCCGGGAGATACTGAATTTCTCCGTAGGGAAACACAGGATCTGGCCCGAAGGGTTGCTGAGGCCCAGCGTGCAGCGTCCGCCGCGTGGCGGGAAGAGATGCTGCAAAAGATCCGGGCCCGCCGCCAAGGAGCAGCAACCCAGGAGGAAGAAGCATCAGAGGTCGCGTGCAGCCCAGGATCGGGTAAGAGTGATACCCCGTCCCGGCTGCCGAACCCACCGTGCCCCTCCTGGATCTGACGTCAGAATATCTGATACCTGGTGCTGTAACTTGGGAGCAAGTCTTTGCCCCGGAGCTGGAAGTCTCCGCCACCGCCGGAGGCCTGCAATGCCTCCCGTCTCGGAGGGACTTGTGCCCGCTGGGGAGTCAACCGACCCCAACTCGGACTGGTCCGCACTCGCCGAGGACCTGCAGCCACCCCTGCTGTCACCGCTGCCTGCACCTCCAGTTACCTGGTCGGCAGCGGAGGAGATGGCCTGGGACAACCAGGGGGGGGACCTGATGGGCTTCCCCCAGGAGATCCGGGCTGAAGCTCGGAGGAGGAGCGAAAAGTGTAAGAAGCAAATCCTCCAGCTTGACAGGGAGCAACGGCAGAAGGAGATCCGCTGCGAGCGCCTGGAGGTGCGCGCCAAGGTCGCAAAATCCAAAGCCCGCCAGGAGGAGGCAGCCCATCCAAGCCCCCGAGAGGAAGGGCAAGTTGTCCGCTTCCACCAGGAGGCGGGATGGGGCTTCATTCAGAGTCCCCAGTTCGAGCACGACGTCTTTGTCAGCCGGCGGGACGCTGAGCCGCAACTAAAGAAGGGACATCCTGACCGGAACCTCTTCCCGGGTGACCTGGTTTTGTTCACCCGCCACCACGGGGTGCGGGGGTGGTACGCCCTGGATGTGCATAAAGTGTCCAGGAGTGACGCCCCCTCGCGCTGGACAGTGGAGGATCAGCCAGCCTCCGTCGGGAGGAATGAACCTTTTCCCCGGTGGGGATACTTGGAGTGAGCGGCCCCGGGTGCTGTAACTTTCCCAGTTAAATTGTTATAGTTTGATATGTTTCTTTTCCTTTTTCCTCCCGGTTAGAGAGACATTAGTCCCTGCGGACATTGGCAGCAGACAGACTTATCCTGTAAATAGTTTGCATCTATTTAGGTGCTCCCTGTTGGTTTTATACAAAACCGCATCTACTACTACCTCAGACCTCAGAAATAAAACCTGTCTGGAATGACTCTCCTGGAGGTCCAACTTGGGATCTTCTTGCCCTGCAGCCACCCCAGGGTCTATGTTGAGGGTTTGGGACAGGTCCCTCTTGCTTCTGAACTGACTCCTTCCTACTGCACTTTAATCAGTCTGTCTATATGCATAATGTCTCTGTGATGTTTTTATACTTTTGTACTATCTAAAGTTTGCAAAGTTCAAGAAAAGTGCCTCCCATAATGGGAAGATTGTTATATTGTTATGCAAAAATTTAAAAAGTTTGTACCATGTTTTTGCTCTCTTTGCAGCCCGCGGACGTGCTGTGTTTCACCAGGGGGGAAAAATTGGACATATTGCATTTAATGTCTCAGCCACCAGATGGCGACTTATTAGTGTTCGATCCTGTATTGGATATATTCCATTTAATGCCTCAGCCACCAGAGGGCGACTTATTAGTGTTCGATCCTGTATTGGATATATTGCCTTTAGTGCCTCAGCCACCAGAGGGCGACTTATTAGTGTTCGATCCTGTATTGGGCATATTGCATTTAATGCCTCAGCCACCAGAGGGCGACTTATTAGTGTTCGATCCTGTATTGGACATTTTGCATTTAATACATCAGCCACCAGAGGGCGACTTATTAGTGTTCGATCCTGTATTGGACATATTGCATTTAATGCCTCAGCCACTAGAGGGCGACTTATTAGTGTTCTATCCTGTATTGGACATATTGCATTTAATACCTCAGCCACCAGAGGGCGACTTATTAGTGTTCGATACTGTATTGGATATATTGCATTTAATGCCTCAGCCACCAGATGGCGACTTATTAGTGTTCGATCCTGTATTGGACATATTGCATTTAATGCCTCAGCCACTAGAGGGCGACTTATTAGTGTTCTATCCTGTATTGGACATATTGCATTTAATACCTCAGCCACCAGAGGGCGACGTATTAGTGTTCGATCCTGTATTGGATATATTGCATTTAATGCCTCAGCCACCAGAGGGCGACGTATTAGTGTTCGATCCTGTATTGGACATATTTAGTGTTGAGCGAACATGCTCGACACTGCTCGGTACTCGCCCGAGCATCACGCTACTCGGGATGTTCGGCGAGCACCGAGCATTTCCGGGTTACTCGGGCGGGAGCTCGGGTCTCCGCCCTGCATGTTTGGCGCTCTTTACAGAGCCAATGAACATGCAGGGATTGCCAGCCAGTCACTGTAATGCCGCAGCCATGTTGTTTGTGGGCATTACAGTGATTGGCTGGCCGCACAGCGTCACCTCGAGTATTTAAAACCGGGCGCCGCCATCTTGGACACAGTCGCTCCGGATCAGACAGTGTAGGGACAGCGCTGCTGATTTAGGGAGAGATATATCCTGCAAAATAGTTAGTGTAGGGTCTGTAAAGGCTGCCAGATCAAACAAACAGTCCTTCTCAGGACTAATATCCATCCCAGGTATATCAGGCAGGCTGTATAGGAGACGCATTACAGTCCTGTGTGCTGCTCCTGTTGCTGAAATTGCTGGACTTAGCTCCAGGTCCTTTTTTTTTATCTAAATCCTCTTTTTTTTTTCCTCCTTCACAATGTACAAATACCCATCTTATTAACCTTTTGGTGCCCCCCCCCCAAAAAAAAAGTGTGCCTCTGATTTTTCAGACACAAATATATCTGTTGAAAATAGTCTGGTGTAGGCCCGAGAAATACAAGTGTGGTTTTGCAGTTCCACGGTACAAACCTCTGTATTATCCACTTTTGGGCCAATTTGTATCTAAAAAAAACAGTTTGAGTGTGTCGCTCACTGTTCAGCCGCAAATATATATATTTTTTTAAAAGCCTGGTATACACCAGTAAATTATTACTGTGGTTTTGCTGTTCCATGGTAAAAAATCTCTATTATTCAGGTTTTGGTAGTTTTTTCCGTAAAGAAAAACAGTAGTGTCTCCTGACTGTTGTGACACAAAAATATATCTGTTGAAAATAGTCTTGTGTAGGCCCGACATCCCAGTGTGGTTTCGCAGTTCCACGGGTCAAATCGCTGTACTATCCAGTTTTGGGCCTTTGGTATCTAAAAAAAAAGCAGTTTGAGTGTGTCGCTCACTGTTCAGCCGCAAATATCTCTATTTAAAAAAGTGTGGTATACCCCAGTAAACAATAACTGTGGTTTTCCTCTTCCACGGTTCTAATCTACTCTTTATTACCCTTTTTCCATTGAAAGTGCAAGTGTAAGCTATTTTACTTCATTTACAATGGGCAAGGCGCGTGGCAAGGGACGTGGAAGTGGACGTTCTGGTGATGGTTCGTGCTGAGGACGGGGCCGTGGCCAAGGTGAAAATGTGCCACAACCAACAGCCACATCTTCTCGCTCCCACTTCTTGACCGAATTACTAGGGAAGCACAGAACAACACCAGTATTGAGAACTGATCAGTGTGAACAGGTTATTAATTGGATAGCAGACAATACTTCCAGTTACCTGGGCACCACCACCTCCGGTCTGTCTTCCACACGGTCAACTCTTAGTAGCCGTGAGTCTCGATCGCATACTCCTCCTCACCCTGATGCTCCTTCCTCCCACCATGCCGAGTGTCGTCAGTCAGCAAGTGATCCCACACTTGGACACTCTGAAGAGCTGTTCACTGGTCCATTTCCATATTTGGGCCCCTCGCCTGATACGCTTGAAGTGGTGGAAGAGGAGATCCCATGTTGCGATGCCCAAATATTTGAACAGCCACGGCCACAGGAAGTCGACGTTGGCAATCTGTCACAAGAGGTGGACGATGACGAGACACAATTGCCAGGAAGTGAGGAGGAGGATCGTGGTGCGCAAGTGGAAGAGGAGGAGGTGGTGGATGATCTAGTAACTGGCCCAACGTGGAAGGAGGACATGCAGAGTGAGGCCAGCAGCACACAGGGGGAGGGAGGCAGAGTACCCCAACAGGCAGGAAGAAGCAGTGTGGTGGCCGCAGACAGAAGGCGGGCAACCGTTCCCCGTAACACCAACACGAGGGACGTTGCCAGTACAAGCGGTAGGTCTTCCAGAGTCTGGAATTTTTTTAAAGACTCTGCTGATAACCCCAAAAAGGCCATATGTTCCACCTGCCATGCCAGCATCAGCAGGGGTGACAAAACTACCAGCCTGACCACCACCAGCATGATCAGGCACATGGCAGCAAAGCACCCGACTTTGTGGGGCGAAACCCAGGGTCCATGACCAGTGTCAGCGGGTGTCACCACTGCTTCTTCCACTGTTGTGCGTGCAATAGAACCCCCTGTTGTGTGTGCAAGGCAATCCCCTTTCCATACTGCATGTAAAGATGCCCCCTCCTCTCAGTCTTCACTTGTTATGGCAGTTTCTCAAGAAACAGCATCAAAGTCCACGTCCACGTCCCACCGCAGCGTTCAATTGTCCATATCCCAGACCTTTGAACGAAAGCGGAAATTCGCAGCTAACGCCCCACAGGCCACAGTCCTAAATTCGCACATTTCACGACTGCTTGCATTGGAAATGCTGCCTTTTAGGCTGGTGGAGACGGAATCCTTCCGCAATCTTATGGCGGTGGCCGTCCCTCGGTACTCGGTCCCCAGCCGACACTATTTTGCCCGGTGTGCCATCCCCGCACTACACAAGCACGTGTCCCAAAGCATCTGCCGTGCCCTCAACAACGCAGTTACTGGGAGAGTCCACCTGACAACAGACACGTGGACAAGTGCTTGTGGCCAGGGATGGTACATCTCTCTGACGGCACACTGGGTAAACATAGTGGAAGCTGGGACCCAGTCGGACCTTGGGACGGAACACATCCTCCCCACACCGAGGATTGCGGGCCCTATGTCAGTCAGAGTTGCCCCCACAGTGTACAGCTCCTGCGCATCCTCCTCCTCCTCCTCCTCCTCATGTTCAGCCTCCATCTCAGATATCACCACATCAGTTACAAGCTGGAAGCATTGCAGTACTGCCTCCGCCAAGCGGCAACAGGCTGTGCTGAAACTCATAAGCTTAGGTGATAAACCTCACACTGCTTGTGAGTTGTGGACAGCTGTGAAAGTGCAAGCAGATCTGTGGCTGAGACCGCTGAACCTACTTCCCGGCATGGTCGTGTGTGACAATGGCCGTAACCTGGTGGCGGCTCTGAGGCGAGGTGAGATCACACACGTACCATGCCTGGCTCATGTGCTTAACCTCGTGGTTCAGCGGTTTCTTAAATTGTACCCCGAGTTGCCAGATCTGCTCATGAAAGTACGCCGCCTGTCAGCTCATTTTCGCAAGTCGGCTACAGCTTCCGACGCCCTTGCTGTGTTGCAGCAGCGTTTGCAGCTTCCAGCACACTGACTGGTGTGTGATGTCCCCACACGTTGGAACTCTACCCTCCACATGTTGCAAAGGATTTGTGAGCAGAAGAGAGCAGTTGTGGAGTACCAGCTGCAACAAGGCCGTCAATATTCAGGTCAGACTTCACACATAAGACCTCAGGAGTGGACCTGGATGTCTGACATATGTACCATCCTGACAAACTTTGAGGAGGCCACCAAGATGGTGAGTGGCGATGACGCCATTATTAGTGTCAGCATCCCACCACTTGTCTGTCTTTTGCAACGCTCTCTGCAGAGAATTAAAGAGGAGGCATTGCAGCCAGAGTATGATGAGATGGATCAAGAAGCAGTAGCGGGCGATTACACACAGCCCAGCCTCATCTCATCCCAATGTGCATTGGGGGACAATGAGGGAGAGGAGGAGGAGGAGGAGGAAGAACAGGAGCTGCTATCATGCGTTGTAGACGGTAGTACCTGTACAAGTGTCATACCGTCGGTTCAGCGTGGGTGGCCTAAGGACAGGGGGAAGGAGGAAGAGGAGGAGGAGGAGGAGAGCATGGTCAGTCGTCATCTTGGTGAGGACACGGAAATCTTCCCCTTTACCAGTCTGGCACACATGGCTGACTTTATGTTACGCTGCCTTAACCGTGACCCTCGTGTTGTCAAAATGTTGGGTGACAGTCATTACTGGTTGGTGACACTAGTAGACAACAACTACAAGGAGAACCTTCACTCTCTTATTCCTGAGGTGGAGAGGTCTACAAAAATGGGGCAATACCAGAAGGCCCTTGCTGCCGAACTCTTAAAAAAATTCCCATCTGAACACGCTAGTGGCAGAGGTCACAGTTCATTGCCCAACCAAGGCGTACAGGCGAGAGAGATGCAACTCCAATCCAGCAGAGGCAGGGGAACACTGTCAACGTTCTGGGACAGTTTTCTGACACCCGCCCAGCTTACAGGCCCTGAGGAGCGGGGTACTCTCACAAAGAGTGGAAAGTTTCAAAAGATGGTGAGGGAGTACCTTGCCGATCGTAACAGCGTCCTCCGTGATTCCTCTGTGCCTTTTAATTATTGGGTATCCAAGCTGGACACTTGGAATGAACTCGCTCTGTATGCCTTGGAGGTCCTGGCCTGCCCTGCCGCTAGCGTGTTATCGGAGCGTGTTTTTAGTGCCGCTGGGGGAATTATAACTGATAAGCGCAGTCGCCTGTCAACTGACAATGCTGACAAGCTGACCCTTATCAAAATGAACAAGGGCTGGATTGGGCCAGACTTCTCATCACCACCAAATGACAGCAGAGTAACATAAAGTCAAATCCACTGTGTTATTTCGGGAGGTGTATTCCCATGCATCGCTTCACACCTACACATGGGTATACGCTTCCTCATTTCGGCTGTTTTTTGCTCTTCTCCTTATCCTCAGCCTCCACGACCACTATACCACCAGGGTGACCGTGGTCCATGTTGCCAGCATTGCAAGTTCCTTTGTCCTAATTTTTGGCAGCTTTTGCTTGGAAGGCATAGGCAAAGACTATGGGAGACCCACTCCCCAATAATGGGAATAATGTTTTTAATATGCTGTACTGCATGGCTCTTGTAAGGGACATTGCAAGCTCCCCCTTCCTAATTTTTGGCAGCTTTTGCTTGGAAGGCATAGGCAAAGACTATGGGAGACCCATTCCCCAATAATGGGAATAATGTTTTTAATATGCTGTACTGCATGGCTCTTGTAAGGGGCATTAAAATCATCTTGTTAAGCTACTGTGACCTTCACGTCTCTTCCAAGGGTCGTTAATATTGTCTTTTTATTCCACTGCGACCTCCACCACTCTTCCAAGGGGCATTAAAAGCGTCTTGTTAAGCTACTGTGACCTCCACGTCTCTTCCACAGGGCGTTGATATTGTCTTTTTATTCCACTGTAACCTCCACCACTCTTCCAAGGGGCATTGATATTGTCTTTTTATTCCACTGCGACCTCCACCACTCTTCAAAGGGGCATTAAAACCGTCTTGTTAAGCTACTGTGACCTCCACGTCTCTTCCACGGGGCATTGATATTGTCTTTTTATTCCACTGTAACCTCCACCACTCTTCCAAGGGGCATTAAAATTGTCTTGTTAAACCACTCTGAACTCCACGTCTCTTCCAAGGGGCATTAAAACCATCTTGTTAAGCTACTGTGACCTCCACATCTCTTCCAAGGGGCATTAAAACTGTCTTGTTAAACCACTCTGAACTCCACGTCTCTTCTACGGGGCATTAAAACCGTCTTGTTAAACCACTCTGAACTCCACAGCTCTTCCAAGGGGCATTGACATGTTGTTTTTAATTACCTCTAACCTCCACGACGCTTGCAACGGGCATTGCATTTCCTCCTAATTTTTGTCAGCTTTTGCTTTTCAATGCATAGGCGAACACTAAGGGAGACCCACTCCCCAATAATGGGTAGAAGGTTTTTAATACTCTGTAATCCACGTCTGTTTCAAGGGGCATTGCAGTGCCTAATAATTTTTGGAAAGCCTTCCATTCCCTGCTTAGGCTAACAGTGTACAGGAGACCCAGTTGCTATAAATGGAAAAAATGGTTTAGTTAAGGCCCTCTGACCTGCATGTCACTTCCAAGGGGCATTGGAGTGCCTCGAAATTTTTGGTAGGCATTGCATTCACTGTATGCCTTATAACTGTGTAGCTGAACCGCTCCTTTTGGTACAGAAACATATCCTACAAGACATGTGTGGTTGGCTGGCCTGATATTGATGTGAATGGTCCCTGTTCCTCCTGCTCTTTCTCCTTTGCCACCACCTCATCCATCATTCATCACCTGAAGCTTTGTTTTAACGGGAGTCATAGAACTGGGATAGTAGCAGGAAAACATCCAGCAATCCTCGAAGGAGGTAGAATATGCGCCAAAACGCTGACCACCTCAGGCCTAGCTGCTACTACATACATGCGCTTGCATTCCAAGGAACAGAAAGCTAAGGAGGTGGATGGCCTCATGATCATGAATAATTTACTTGTTGTGTAGGAGGCCGACCACTGCTGCTGTCTACCTTCTGAACTTTGTGTTGAAGCCTGATTGACCCAGGACACGCAATCCTCTATGTCTGGAGGACATGTTGCATCCCAGTGTCCAACTGTGTCCCGGCTTCCACAATATTAACCCAGTTTGAAGGCGTCAGTGAGATGGACCATTCCTGGCCACATTCACTTGTCCACGTGTTTGTGGTTAGGCTGTCCTTCCCACTAAATGCACTGGGGAGGGCACAGGTAATGTTTTGGTATGCGCGCTTGTGTATAAGGCGCACCGGGACAAATAGGGGCGGCTGGGGACCGTTTATGGACAACCGGCCACAGCCACGCGGCTGGGGACTGTGTGTGGGCACCCGGCCGCGGGGCGGCTGGGGACCGAGCATGGACACCCGGCCGCCCCCTGACGGCAGGGGACCAAGCGTGGACACCCGGCCGCCAGGCGGCTGGGGACTGAGTATGAATACCAGGCTAACGACGCAGCCATGACGTGGTGGCCAGATTCCACCTCCACATGCCTAAAAGGCCCAATTTCAAGTGCAAGCAAGCTAGCAGTATGGTATTGCAGCCTGGGGGTGGGTGGGTGGCAGGCTGCATACTTGCGCTTGTATTGCAAGTTATGGGGGAGGTACAATTGAACACTGCCCTGGGACAAGGACTTGCACGGGGATAGTTGCAAGTCTGCATCTTCTGATGCGGCAAGGATCACTTCTGATGGGCACACTTTTAGGCAGTGACCTGGGTGTCAGAGATGCTTCCAGGGGTCTTCCCCATGCTGTTCCCATGTGTTTTTAGCACTGTATGCATGTGTCACACAGCACATGGCCATATAAGGTTGTAAAATGTTAAAATTACATTTCCAGGTGAATGCATTTGTCACGGTTGAAAGCAATACAAACGTGCAAAAACGCATAAAAAATGCTACTTGTGAACATAGCCCAAGGTGTGGAGGAGTATTTTTGTTATACACACGTCTTTACCCTGGAAAGGATGTTCCTTAACCCCTTTCCGACCTGGTCAGTAATAGTACGCACCGGTCGGGAAGGTCGGTTCAGCGGGGGCTCCGGCGGTGAGGCCGCACTGAAGCGAGCACATGTCAGCTGATTATTGGAATCGCAATCCACCCGCGGCTGTTAACATGTTAAATCTCTGACAGTGGCATTTAACTCGCGCTTCGGGAGGCCTAAGCCCCGCCCATCAGTGACCCCGTCACGTTATCGCGGGTCACCAATGGGTGGGCATGACAACTCAGGGTCTGCAGCAGACGCCTGTGGTTGTCATGTCTCAATTGCTATGAGCGCCACCTAGTGGTCAGCGCTCATAGCAAGTGAGCATTTCTCCTGCATACAAGCGATCTGCTCATCGCTTGTATGCAGTAGAAGCAATCAGACAACTGCTGCTTCTAGTCTCCTCTGGAGACTATAGAAGCAAGCAGATAGTGTAAAAAAGAAGTTTTTAAAAAAATAAAAAAAATAAAAATATATAAAGGTTTAAGTCAACCCCCTTTCGCCCCATTCAAAATAAAATATATATATATAAAAAAAAAACACATACACATATTTGGTATCGCCGCGTTCAGAATCGCCCGATCTATCAATATAAAAGAAGAATTAATGCAATCAGTAAACGGCGTAACAAGAAAAAAAATGTAAACGCCAGAATTAAGTTTTTTTGGTCGCTACAACTTTGCAATAAAATGCAATAACGGGCGATCAAAACATCGGATCTACCCCAAAATGGTATCAATAAAAACGTCAGCCCGGCACGCAAACAATAAGCCCTCCCCTGGCCCCAGATCCCGAAAAATGGAGAAGCTAAAGGGTCTCGGAAAATGGCGTCATTTTTTTTTGTTTTTTTAGCAAGCTTTGGATTTTTTTTTCACCACTTAAATAAAAAAGAACCTATACATGTTTGGTGTCTATGAACTCATAACGACCTGGAAAATAATGATGGCAGGTCAGTTTTAGCAATCTGTGAACGTGGTAAAAAAAGGACCCAAAAAACAACTGTGGAATTGCATTTTTTTTGCAGTTTCACTGCATTTGGAATTTTTTTCCCATTTTCCAGCACACGATATGGTAAAACCAGTGATGGTGTTTAAAAGTACAACTCGTCCCGCAAAAAATAAGCCCTCACATGGCCATATTGAACGAAAATTAAAAAAGTTCTGGCTCTGGGAAGAAGGGGAGTAAAAAAGGAAAACACAAAAACAGAAAGACCCATGGTCGTTAAGGGGTTAACATATTTCACAGGAAAGCACTTTCACTTTCGTTTTTGAACGTTTTATTGTGAGCCTGTAAAAGTGGCTTAATACCTCTGACCATGTTGTTGACAGCAGTGACCTGGGGGTCAGAAATGCTTCCAGGGGCGATCCCCATGCTGTCCCCATGTCATTTGAGCACTGTCACTATCGTTTTGGGCACTTTTTAGGCTTTCTACAGACTGCCGGGGGAGCCGCCGCAAAAATGTTCGGGTCTCCCATAGACTAACATTGGGCTCGTTGCTCAGGTCGAGCACCCGAGTATCACAGTGAGCTCGGCCCGAGCTTCGAGCACCCGAGCATTTTAGTGCTCACTCAACACTAGACATATTACATTTAATGCCTCAGCCACCAGAGGGCGACTTATTAGTGTTCGATCTTGTATTGAATGTATTACATTTAATGCTTCATCCACCAGAGGGCGACTTATTAGTGTTCGATCCTGTATTGGACATATTGCATTTAATGCCTCAGCCACCAGAGGGCGACTTATTAGTGTTCGATCCTGTATTGGACATATTGCATTTAATACCTCAGCCACCAGAGGGCGACTTATTAGTGTTCGATCCTGTATTGGATATATTGCATTTAATGCCTCAGCCACCAGAGGGCGACTTATTAGTGTTCGATCCTGTATTGGACATATTGCATTTAATGCCTCAGCCACCAGAGGGCGACTTATTAGTGTTCGATCCTGTATTGGACATATTGCATTTAATGCCTCAGCCACCAGAGGGCGACTTATTAGTGTTCGATCCTGTATTGGACATATTGCATTTAATACCTCAGCCACCAGAGGGCGACTTATTAGTGTTCGATCCTGTATTGGACATATTGCATTTAATGCCTCAGCCACCAGATGGCGACTTATTAGTGTTCGATCCTGTATTGGACATATTGCATTTAATGCCTCAGCCACCAGAGGGCGACTTATTAGTGTTCGATCCTGTATTGGACATATTGCATTTAATGCCTCAGCCACCAGAGGGCGACTTATTAGTGTTCGATCCTGTATTGGACATATTGCATTTAATACCTCAGCCACCAGAGGGCGACTTATTAGTGTTCGATCCTGTATTGGACATATTGCCTTTAATACCTCAGCCACCAGAGGGCGACTTATTAGTGTTCGATCCTGTATTTGATATATTGCATTTAATACCTCAGACATCAGATGGCGACTTATTAGTGTTCGATCCTGTATTGGACATATTGCATTTAATGCCTCAGCCACCAGAGGGCGACTTATTAGTGTTCGATCCTGTATTGGACATATTGCATTTAATGCCTCAGCCACCAGAGGGCGACTTATTAGTATTCGATCCTGTATTGGACATATTGCATTTAATGCCTCAGCCACCAGAGGGCGACTTATTAGTATTCGATCCTGTATTGGACATATTGCATTTAATGCCTCAGCCACCAGAGGGCGACTTATTAGTGTTCGATCCTGTATTGGACATATTGCATTTAATGCCTCAGCCACCAGATGGCGACTTATTGACAAACCTTAGAATGGTGGCCCTTCAGCTGTTGCAAAACTACAACTCACATCTGACAACAGAAAACACTGGATTTACAGGTAAATTGGTAGAAGGAAACTTTGCCCTTAATATATTTTTTGTCACTTTTTTTATTTATTTGTTGTTTTTTTTTAAATTACAGGAAAGCAAAAAATAATTTACACAAGTATTCTGCAAAAAAAAAAGTAATCCCAGCGTCTGGTTATGAAGTGCTGGACAGCTTATTAAATCTATACCTTTAACAGGCGCAATCCCCAGCGGGCAGCAATAAGACGAGGAGCAGGAGAGCGGAGTATTGACATGTTTAGAATAACCTGACATTGAGTGTCAGCGCGGTGGAGGAGGCAGCCGGAGAGCGACAATGAGGGATGGAGAGAAAAAGCGTGACAGTACCAGAATGAGTGAGACAGAGGCGAAGGCAGAGCAGATTAAGATGTCATGTCGAGAAATGGGGGGAAACTGGGAGAAATGCAGACATGTGAATAATGTCCAACTGTGAAAACTGCCATAAAAAAAAGAGAGAGCATCAAATAAAAAGAATAACAAACAACAACGATGATAACATTTAATAATAATATTTATCAATTTCATTATTAGAAATATTATTGCAAGTGTCATTTCTGTATCTGCCACCAGATGGCTCCATTGGCAATGATGTCATTAATTTACAGGTGTTACCCACTTTTAATAATCAAGTGTTTCATGTCATGGCAGCGCCACCACAGTGAGAAATAAAGTATTACAAATATAAACTGTCAATAAGCAGGACAAGTGCATCATCTGCTACCTAGAAGCTGTCAAAAAGCAGGACAAGTGCATCATCTGCTATCTGGAAACTGTCAAGAAGTAGGACAAGTGCATCATCTGCTACCTAGAAGCTGTCAATAAGCAGGACAATTGCATCACCTGCTATCTGGAAACTGTCAAAAAGCAGGACAAGTGCATCACCTGCTATCTGGAAACTGTCAAAAAGCAGGACAAGTGCATCATCTGCTAACTGGAAACTGTCAAGAAGTGGGACAAGTGCATCATCTGCTAACTGGAAACTGTCAAGAAGTGGGACAAGTGCATCATATGCTATCTGGAAACTGTCAAGAAGTAGGATAAGTGCATCATCTGCTAACTGGAAACTGTCAAGAAGTAGGATAAGTGCATCATCTGCTAACTGGAAACTGTCAAGAAGTAGGACAAGTGCATCACCTGCTACCTAGAAGCTATCAAGGAGCAGGACAAGTGAGTCACCTGCTAACAGGAAACTGTCAAAAAGCAGGACAAGTGCATCACCTGCTATCTGGAAACTGTCAAAAAGTAGGACAAGTGCATCACTTGTAACCTGTTTACAGTATTATATTTTATATAGGGAGGAGGGCATATCTCAGCAATGGAGAGGCGCAGGAACAAAAGAAAAACATCGCCGGATTCAGGAGAACAGCGGCATTTACACCAGGTAATAAAAATACATATTTATGTAACATGACAGGTCCTCTTTTAGCCACATTTAGGCTCCAGATGTGTGCGCTACCCCCACAATCTCTGTCTATAAGGGATGTTGATGTGTTACCCATTGCCAAAAAAATAGACTCCCCCCCCCAACTTACCTTCACTCTTGGTTTGATATTTCCGAAAATAAGTGGCATCAGCTTTAAAAATAAAACAAAAAAAAAACATGATTTTGTGATACTCTGAATAGAGAGGTTTATGGTACAAGTGTCTCTGTGTCGCCACCCAGTGGTTATGATGTGAGTTGCTGCCTGTTGTGATAATGTATCAAATTTGTTCGCAAGAGATTGAATTTTTTTTAATCAAAAACTTTCCTCTTTTCTTGCAAGTTCCCGATGGCGTCTCCGATGAGAGAAGCATTTCCCTTTTGGTGGCCGATGTGTCATTATATTCCGTACGTGCTTCTCCTTGTTGTTCAGCCCTGCCGGATGTTTTCACTGCCTTTATAAATAAATGATTATAATAATATGTTTTCTCCGACACAGAACAATTATTTTGTTCCAGATTCACACTTAATAACAGACGATCACATTCAGCCGCAACTGATGTGAACTCCTGATGATGGACAAAACTACGAGAAAATCATAATTCATGTCATAATTAATGGCCTCTGACGGAGCATGGCCCCTCATAGGAAACCTCTCCCCACTCCTGACAAGGATTCCCCACGAAATATCAGTTCTGTAGAACTCAGGGTTGTCTTGTCCCTCCATTATTCCTCCTGGAAATAATTTCCAAATACATGATTGACATGACTGGTCCATTTTTTTTTTTCTCAGCTACCCAAAATATTTGTATTTTTGCATGAAATAGCAACTCACGCTGTGCCGTTCCTCTGTTGCTCCTCCTGGAAATAGGTGAAAATATTGATATCTGGGTGCTACCATTCTCCTCCTTCAATGGGTGTGTCCCAAACTATTTGTATTCCCCCATGAAATAATTATTTTAGAACTCACGTTGTGCCGTTCCCCCGTTACTCCTCCTGGAAATAGGTGAAAATATTGATATCTCAGTGCTACCATTCTCCATCTTCCATGGGTATGTCCCAAAATATTTTTATTCCCCATGAAAAAAAGTCTTAAGAACTGACATTGTGCTGTTCCTCCGTTGCTCCTCCTGGAAAAATGTTGACATCTGGGTGTTACGATTCCTCTTCGATGGGTGATTCCCAAATTTTTGTATTACCCTAGAAATAATAAATCTTTAGAACTAACATTGTGCTGTCCTTCTGTTATTCCTCCTGAAAATATTTTGAAAACTGGGTGATACTGTAAGAGATTAGGATTTTTATTGATAAACGCACAGAATTTCAACAGAGTTTTTCCGAAGGAAAAATAAATAAATAAATGTTAAAAAAAAATCCATATTTTGTGCAACATTAACCTTGTCTATAGGGTTGTGGTGGTTCCACATAATGTGATGTTCACAGGACAAGACTCCACCACTCTCCAGCACTGATTGCTGCTAATTGTGACCTTTTAGGACCCGTGTTCACACACAGCATAAATGGTGCATTTTTTCAAATTTTTCCACAGAAATATTACTCCGTTGAATTATCCAAGCAAAGTGAATGTGATTGCACGAAAACTGGAACTGTGCATATTTGGTGCATTTTTTTTTCCTGCATTTACTTCTATGGGAAACCTGAAAAAAACACTTGTAAAAAAAAGTTCAGAATTCAAGCTTTGCTCTGCAATAAAAAAAAATCATTAAAAACTGCTGCACATCTGCATAAAAAACACCAAATAAGTGGAAAAGGCATAAAAAAAACACAGCAAAAATCAGAGGAGATTGTGATTTCGTAGTTTGGTGCAGGAAAACAGGATGATAAAACAGCGGCTGGAAAAATGCAGCATTAACGCTAAGTGTGAACACAGCCTTATACACATGGAAACTCCCACAATCCTGTGCAGAATTCTGTATTAAACACTGGAGGGGCAGCTGGCCGGTCTCTTATAAAGTCAGAGCAGCCGCATCAGTGCAGGTAAGGGAAATTGTTACACAGTATTTCTGGACATTGTTTCAAATGTTTGCTACATTGTTACTAGTTGGGAAAACCCAGATAAGAGGATAATGGAGCGTCAGGTGGCCGAGCCAAGGAGAAAAGTAAGAAATAAGAAGTTTTTTCAGACTAGGAAAAGTTATGGACCACGACCAGGATTACAGACATTGCCCCCAATTCATCATCTGCGTTTTTTTGTCTTATTAGTTGCCGTTTTTGGAGCCGAGTTTCATGCACTTGGCGCAAAGTCAAAATTTGGCTTTCTTGCTGTCTTGAGCTGTTTTTGTGATTTTTGGCATCAAAAGTTGCAAAAATTGTAATAAAATGCTGAAGTGCTCAAAAAAAAAAAATTACACCGGGGGAAGGGAGGTGGAGGGAGACTGGACTGGAGTGAAGTTGCGCCAAACTTTGCAACTTTTTAAAAAGTCCCCATGATGAATCAAGCTAAAATATCAGGAAATGGCACAAAAAGCAGAGAAAAAAAAAGTTGAGCACGTATAAAGTAGACTTAAAAGAAGGCGCAAATAAAAAAATGAATTGGATGCAAACAAAAAAAAAAGGCACAAAAACAGGTGCAAAGGCAATGATGAAGCCGGGTCATAGTCGGTCTTTAAATTTTAAAGGGAAACACTCTACTTCGTCAGTTCCTGTTCTCCTTGTCAGTTGGGTGTGTTCCAAAATATTTAAATTCCCCATGAACTAAGTATTTGCTGGGCTGTTCCTCTGTTGGTCCTCTTGGAAATGCATGAAAATATTGAGAACTGGGTGGTACCATTTTCTTTGTAAGGTGCGTCCCAGCGTAATCTGATACTGTCCACTAAGTAATATGTAAGGGGGAAAACCTCTTAAGAGTAGAAAAGCCCACGTAGAGGACCTGTCACCAGATCTAAAGCTTACGGGTTTTTTTCTCTTATTTTGTTCCCTCTGCTCCCCTGAGTTTTCCATTTTTAAGGGCCTTTTAATTTTTGGTTAATTTTTATGGTCTTTACCATGGGGGTACTGCTCATAGGTTAATGCAGTGCATTATAAAGACACACCCCCGAGGATCCTGGGAGCCACGCCCCATTTAAAGACCAATAAAAATAGCACTAAATAAAAAAGACCTCTATCTCTGGAACCGCAATGCAGATTTTAAAAATACAAAAAATGGTGTACACATGGGAAAAGGGGGAACGGGAATTGGATGCTTTTGTCCTGGTGATAGATCCTCTTTAACCAATCACTGGTCACAACTATTGAGCATGCATTTCCTGTATGTTGAGACAAAGTAGAGACCAGTGTCAGAAGGGGAACTTTGGGGGGGATCAGTAAGGGTATTACTTATTTTTGGGAACCCTAAAAAAATAGTTGTTTTTTTCTCCTGGAATAAAAAAATAAATGTAAATATTTGAGCATTGTGAGTAAGAAGGGAGAATACCCGGATACGACGCTCGTTCGGCCTCTACAGCCGTGTAGAGAAATTGGACATAAAAACAACATTTTGCAATGGCCGTTCCAGGAGCGTCCTCTGGGGCCAGTAACAGGCCAGGATTCCAGCCCACGTTGGAACACTTATGTGGAAATGTTTATGTAGTGATTAATTAAATGATTCTAACTTAATTACAGAAATACTAAAACTCTGGCAGAATCATGGTCGGGCCGGACAGCCCTGCTTTATAACTAGGGATAAAAATGTTATCTGGATTTAATGAGGAGGGGAAAGTATGAGACGCGAGATGATGATAAATGTAAAGAGAGCAAATATTGACAAGGATGGCGGGAGTTAAAGGCTGACGGTCCATTGTACAAAAAAAGCACAATTTTGGATATTTCTTGTTTCCCTCTCGCCATTTAAAATTGTTCAAACGTTACATTGGGAGCTTCGTCGCCAACAAAACCATTAGAATTTGATTTATGGTGAGAATTGCAGCAGCCATAAAGCGAGACTGAGTCTGCTGCTTTCATATAATGGTTCGCCCCCTGGTGGAAGCAAAGTGAACTTGTAAAAAAATATAGATAACTGCACGTTTTAAAATTATGTAAAAGGCATTAGCATTTGCGGACATTTGCTAGGTCTCAGGGCAAATATATTTTATTTTCTTGCAAGTTTGGCTGAAACATTTGCAGATTTCAAAACTGAAATCCAATCGGTTTCTGCATCAAAAATCTGTGCATATTTTAACGTGTATTACGTTTTGTTTTTTGGGGGGGTTTTGTTGTGGAAAAAAAAAAAAAATGGCTTAACCAGAGGATTTAAGGGTCCCCACTGAAATGAATGGGTAAAATCTGTATAAATAAGGTGCAATTCCACTACAGAAATAGACATGTTGCAGATTTTAAAACAATGTAACAAAAATAAAAGTATCTTAAGGCACAACTTATAGTGACATTTTAGTTTGGAATTGGATAGATGCAGATCAGAATGATAATCTATAGCTTCCTACTTTGCTTTTTATGGGTTTTATATTATCCTCTTGTTTCATAGAATTTGTAATTCGTGCTCAATTTTTGCCAAATTTTCCTTTATTTTTTTTTCTTTTAATTTGGTCAAAATTTGGCAAAATTTTCGCACTTAAAATGGACCCGCACCAAAAAAAGTATACAACATTGTGTGATAAAAGTATAAAAAATCTTGTTATTATTGGACTTTTCTTTCCTGCTTCTCCTATTGTTTTGTATCACACATTGATAACATCAGAACTGTTACAATTTGCATTTCCCAGAGACTTAAAATAACGGGACACAAACACTTGGCGCCTCCAATGCAATTTATATCTGAGAGGAGCGTACAGAACATTGATTAATTAATCGCCCGTCACAGATTGCGCTGAATTATTTTAATTGTATGCAGAAAATGATAAATAAAATGGGTTCCGGCTCCTTGTTAATGTAGCAGCGCATATGTTTGTATGGAGCCCGGTGAGAACGTGTGCGGAGGCGGTTCACTTCCTTCATTAAAGGGGCGCTACGCTCTGCGTGCTCCGACATCGCTGCATGTAGCCCCCCTGCATTGGGCTCATAGTGGACCATGGATCACAGCTGGAAAACCCCTTTAAATATTGTGGCCAATGTTTATATTTTAAAGGCCAGCGGACTTTCTTATGTGTATGGGACCAATTCTCTCAGGAGACCACCAGATATGTATAAAGTAGTTATCTGCTCACACAAAACTGCTTTATAAGTATGAGGCAGAACCCTTATTCCTCATCAGAAGCACTGTCTTGCTGCCTTCATTGTCCAAAAGAGAGATAAAACTGCTTTTGGTGCACAAACCAGTGTAAAATGTCGAAAAAGTGTCCAGATTCTCATGCCCTGTAACTTGCCATCCACATATTTTATTCAATTTGGTCGTTCATCTTCATTAGCATTCTGCCGCCACGCTAGGTGCTGGAACTATTTTGCCCTCACTTCCTAACTTGCATTTTGCCTTTGTATAATGTCTTGACTGCTCTGAATTTTTAAAGTCAGCCTCTGTTATGCCTGCGTGACAGGAGAGCAGGAGCAGGGCGACAGAGACTGGCTGCCACTTCCTGCGGGGGAGGGCAGAGACTGGCTGCCACTTCCTGCGGGGGAGGGCAGAGACTGGCTTCCACTTCCTGCGGGGGAGGGCAGAGACTGGCTGCCACTTCCCGTGGGGGGAGGACAGAGACTGGCTGCCACTTCCTGTGGGGGAGGGCAGAGACTGGCTGCCACTTCCTGTGGGGGAGGGCAGAGACTGGCTGCCACTTCCTGTGGGGGAGGGCAGAGACTGGCTACCACTTCCTGTGGGGGAGGGCAGAGACTGGCTGCCACTTCCTGTGGGGGAGGGCAGAGACTGGATGCCACTTCCTGCAGGGGAGGGCAGAGACTGGCTGCCACTTCCTGCGGGGGAGGGCAGAGACTGGCTGCCACTTCCTGCGGGGGAGGGCAGAGACTGGCTGCCACTTCCTGCGGGGGAGGGCAGAGACTGGCTGCCACTTCCTGCGGGGGAGGGCAGAGACCGGCTGCCACTTCCTGTGGGGGAGGGCAGAGACCGGCTGCCACTTCCTGCGGGGGAGGGCAGAGACCGGCTGCCACTTCCTGCGGGGGAGGGCAGAGACTGGCTGCCACTTCCTGCGGGGGAGGGCAGAGACCGGCCATCCCTTCCTGTCTGGGTTTTTATAAAGCTGGGAAATTTACATCACCGGCCTTTCCCAACTATGATAGTGAACAAGCCATAACCCTAACAGGCTAATTAAGGTCTGAAACCTTGGTCAAATTTATCTGAGCACACAAATCTCCAAGGGTGCCCAAACTTTTGCATCGGCCTTTTCCTTTATAAAAAAAAAAAAAAATGACTATATATATTATTTTTTGTTGCCTAAAATACAAAGGAAATGTGTCATCTTTAACTTTAAGCCTTTTAGAGTCATTTAATCTTCAACTTGCTCAACTCTTCACGATAACAGTAATTTTGACCAGGGGTGCCCAAACTTTTTCATGCCACTGTAGTGCAGAATCTATCCATAGATCTCTGCATGACGACGAGGAGCATTTTGGAAGAAGGAATTAATTGGAAGGATTTGTGTTATCCGCTGTCAGTGGCTGTACTGTGACCGGTAGATATTTCAGGATCAGGACGGGCAGCAAAAATTAGTAACAAACTGATTAAAGTATTGATTGTGCGGACAGTGTGTGCAGCCGGCGGGATTGGCTTCCAGGGCTATTTTCAGACTCTCTTCGTTTGCCATATTGCTCAGCTCATGTAATGGCCTCTTGATATGTTTAATCCAGTTTGAGGCAATTGCATAAATGTTAACACCCTTAAGCATATCTCTTGGTGCTAAGGTGGAGATTTCCACCAATTCATTCCCCCACATACATACTTGCTCAGTGGGTGTGTATACTTTTACAACCATTTCCTGTACCTATAAAAGAAAAACTATTTAAAAAATCTACCGTTTTGTGTCTGCAGCACCAATGCAGACTAATGTGTCTCTATAGAAACATACTATAAACAAATGTATAGTTTCATCTTGCTGATGGCTTGGCGTAATAGGATACAGCAAGACCAAAGTATCGCAGTATATAGCACAAGCAATCGCAGGTTCAAGTCCCAAAATGTGAAGAAAAAATATCTGAAAGTTAATACGTTTTTTTTTTGTTGGTTTTTTTTAAATCTAAAAAAAAATTAAAATAAAACTATAACAACCTCATCCCTTCGCAAATTAAATAAATTGCAAAAATAGAAAATAAACTTAGAAATAAAAATTTCAGTCTGTAAAAATAATGAATTAAATGACGTCCAGAAAGAAAAATTTAAACTTCTGAATTGCCTTTTTTTTTTTTTGATCATCTCATTTTTCCTAGAAAATGTTCTAAAAAGTAAACGAAAACCTCAAAAAGGTAACGACTAGTGTTGAGCGAGCATGCTCGACACTGCTCGGTACTCGCCCGAGCATCTCACTGCTCAGGATGTTCGGTGAGCACTGAGCATTTTCTTGTTATTCGGGCGGCTGCTCGGGTCTCTGCCCTGCATGTTTGGCGCTCTTTACAGAGCCAATAAACATGCAGGGATTGCCAGCCAGTCACTGGAATGCCGCAGCCATGTTGGTTGTGGGCATTACAGTGATTGGCTGGCCGCACAGCGTCACATCGAGTATTTAAAACCGGGCGCCGCCATCGTGGACACAGTCGCTCCGGATCAGACAGTGTAGGGAGAGTGCTGCTGAGCTAGGGAGAGATATATCCTGCAAAATAGTTAGTGTAGGGTCTGTAAAGGCTGCCAGATCAAACAAGCAGTCCTTCTCAGGACTAATATCCATCCCAGGTATATCAGGCAGGCTGTATAGGAGACGCAGTGGTTATACAGTCATATGAAAAAGTTTGGGCACCCCTATTAATCTTAAGCTTAATGTTTTATAAAAATTGGTGTTTTTGCAACAGCTATTTCAGTTTGATATATGTAATAACTGTTGGACACAGTAATGTTTCTGCCTTGAAATGAGGTTTATTGTGCTAACAGAAAATGTGCAATCTGCATTCAAACAAAATTTGACCGGTGCATAAGTATGGGCACCCTTATCATTTTCTTGTTTTAAATACTCCTGCCTACTTTTTACTGACTTACTAAAGCACTTTTTTTGGTTTTGTAACCTCATTGAGCTTTGAACTTTATAGCCAGGTGTATGCAATCATGAGAAAAGCTACTTAAAGTGGCCACTTGCAAGTTGTTCTCCTGTTTGAATCTCCTCTGAAGAGTGGCATCATGGGCTCCTCAAAACAACTGTCAAATGATCTGAAAACAAAGATTATTCAACATAGTTGTTCAGGGGAAGGATACAAAAAGCTGTCTCAGAGATTTAACCTGTCAGTTTCCACTGTGAGGAACATAGTAAGGAAATGGAAGAACATAGGGACAGTTCTTGTTAAGGCCAGAAGTGTCAGGACAAGAAAAACATCAGAAAGGCAGAGAAGAAGAATGGTGAGATCAGTCAAGGACAATCCTCAGACCACCTCCAGAGAGCTGCAGCATCAATTTGCTGCAGATGGTGTCACTGTGCATCGGTCAACTATACAACGCACTTTGCACAAGGAGAAGCTGTATGGGAGAGTGATGCGAAAGAAGCCGTTTCTGCAAGTACGCACAAACAGAGTCGGCTGAGGTATGCAAAAGCACATTTGAAGAAGCCTATTTCTTTTTGGAAGAAGGTCCTGTGGACTGATGAAACCAAGATTGAGTTGTTTGGTCATACAAAAAGGCGTTATGCATGGTGGCAAAAAAACACAGCATTCCAAGAAAAACACTTGCTACCCACAGTAAAATTTGGTGGAGGTTCCATCATGCTTTGGGGCTGTGTGGTCAATGCCGGCACTGGGAATCTTGTTAAAGTTGAGGGACGCATGGATTCCACTCAGTATCAGCAGATTCTTGGCAATAGTGTTCAAGAATCAGTGATAAAGTTGAAGTTACGCAGTGGATGGATCTTTCAGCAAGACAATGATCCAAAACACCGCTCCAAATCTACTCAGGCATTCATGCAGAGGAACAATTACAATGTTCTGGAATGGCCATCCCAGTCCCCAGACCTGAATATCATTGAACATCTGTGGGATCATTTGAAGAGGCTGTCCATGCTCGGCGACCATCAAACTTAACTGAACTGGAATTGTTTTGTAAAGAGGAATGGTCAAAAATACCTTCATCCAGTGTCCAGGAACTCATTAAAAGCTACAGGAAGCGACTAGAGGCTGTTATTTTTGCAAAAGGAGGATCTACTAAATATTAATGTCACTTTTCTGGTGAGGTGCCCATACTTATGCACCTGTCAAATTTTGTTTGAATGCAGATTGCACATTTTCTGTTAGTACAATAAACCTCATTTCAAGGCAGAAACATTACTGTATCCAACAGTTATTACATAGATCAAACTGAAATAGCTGTTGCAAAAACACCAATTTTTATAAAACATTAAGCTGAAGATTAATAGGGGTGCCCAAACTTTTTCATATGACTGTACCGGCAAACGCTGCATTACAGTCCTGTGTGCTCCTGCTGGTCAAATTGCTAGACTTATCCCCCGGTCTCAGGGGCCAGGAAAAATCCTTTCTTTTTCATCTAAATCCTGTATTTTTTTTTCCTCAGTCAGACTGTACAAATATGCGTCTTATTAACCTTTTGGTATCCCCCCCCCCCAAAAAAAAAATAATTGAGTGTGTCTGTGACTGTTCAGACATCAATATATCTGTTTAAAAGATTCTGGTGTAGGCCAGAGAAATAGAACTGTGGTTTTGCAGTTCCACGGTTCAAATCTCTGTATTATCCAGCTTTTGGCCTTTTTTCCGTAAAAAAAAAACAGTAATACACTGTGTTCCAAATTATTATGCAAATAATATTTTCTCAGATTTTCCCAAATTACCTATATGAATTGCAGTCATTGTAATTTTCCAGTCAAATAACTATTAGAGTACAATTGAAAGGTTTTTGTACAAACTGCCTATGATAACAGTATATTTTAAAAAAAATAAACACTCAAACTGCACTCAAAATACATGTTCCAAATTATTATGCACAGCAGAGTTTTCAACCTTTTCATTTTAATAAAGAACAAAAAAATGGTCATTTTTGAAATTATAAGCATTAGCAGGTTATTACAAACTGAAATCAAACCGTTTTCAACTCAAAACTTTATTCTAGGTGATGTTACATTTGCACATAGGACCCCTTGTTCGAAAGGAGCTTCTGAACTCTCTTGTCCATTGAATTTGTCAGGTTTTGGATGGTTTCTGCTCCAATTGTTTTGCATGAGGACAGAATACCCTCCCAGAGCTGTTGCTTAGATGTGAACTGCCTCCCGCCATCATAGACACTCCTTTTGATGATGCTCCAGAGGTTCTGAATGGGGTAGAGGTCAGGGGAGCATGGGGGTCACACCATAAGTTTGTGCCCTTTTATGCCCATAGCAGCCAGAGATGCAGATGTGTTATGTGCAGCATGAGACGGGGCATTATCATGCATGAAATGATCTCGATGGTCCAGATGGATGGAGTGGAGGATGGCTGCTTGATGGACACCCCATGCAAACACGGCTACGGCGCCAACAAGGAGGAGGTGGAGTAATGTTTTGGGCTGGAATCATGGGGAGAGAGATTGTCGGCCCTTTTAGGATCCCTGAAGGGGTAAACATGAACTCCATAATGTAAGTTGAGTTTCTCAAACAGCACTTCCTGCCATGGTTCAAGAAGAAGAACCGTGCATTCCGCAGCAAGATCATTTTCATGCATGATAATGCCCCGTCTCATGCTGCACATAACACATCTGCATCTCTGGCTGCTATGGGCATAAAAGGGGACAAACTTATGGTGTGGCACCCATGCTCCCCTGACCTCAACCCCATTGAGAACCTCTGGAGCATCATCAAAAAGAGTGTCTATGATGGCGGGAGGCAGTTCACATCTAAGCAACAGCTCTGGGAGGGTATTCTGTCCTCATGCAAAACAACTGAAGCAGAAACCATCCAAAACCTGACAAATTCAATGGACGAGAGAGTTCAGAAGCTCCTTTCGAACAAGGGGTCCTATGTGCAAACGTAACATCACCTAGAATAAAGTTTTGAGTTGAAAACTGTTTGATTTCAGTTTGTAATAACCTGCTAATGCTTATAATTTCAAAAATGACCATTTTTTTGTTCTTTATTAAAATGAAAAGGTTGAAAACTCTGCTGTGCATAATAATTTGGAACATGCATTTTGAGTGGAGTTTGAGTGTTTTATTTTTTAAAAAATATACTGTTATCATAGGCAGTTTGTACAAAAACCTTTCAATTGTACTCTAATAGTTATTTGACTGGAAAATTACAATGACTACAATTCATATAGGTAATTTTGGAAAATCTGAGAAAATATTATTTGCATAATAATTTGGAACACAGTGTAGTGCCTCCCTGACTGTTCAGACACAAATAAATCTGTTTAAAAGATTCTGGTGTAGGCCACATAACTATAACTGTGGTTTTGGAATCCTTCCACAACCTTATGGCGGTGGCCGTCCCTCAGTACTCAGTCCCCAGCCGACACTATTTTGCCCGGTGTGCCATCCCCGCACTACACAAGCACATGTCCCAAAACATCTGCCGTGCCCTCAACAATGCAGTTACTGGGAGAGTCCACCTGACAACGGACACGTGGACAAGTGCTAGTGGCCAGGGACTGTACATCTCCCTGACTGCACACTGGGTAAACATAGTGGAAGCCGGGACCCAGTTGGACCTTGGGACGGAACACATCCTCCCCACACCGAGGATTGCGGTCCCTATGTCAGTCAAAGTTGCCCCCACAGTGTACAGCTCCTGCGCATCATCCTCCTCCTCCTCCTCATGTTCAGCCTCCATCTCAGATATCACCACATCAGTTACAAGCTGGAAGCACTGCAGTACTGCCTCAGCCAAGCGGCAACAGGCTGTGCTGAAAGTCATAAGTTTAGGTGATAAACCTCACACTGCTTGTGAGTTGTGGACAACTGTGAAAGAGCAGGCAGATCTGTGGCTGAGACCACTGAACCTACATCCAGGCATGGTCATGTGTGACAATGGCCGTAACCTGGTGGCGGCTCTGAGGCGAGGCGAGATCACACACGTACCATGCCTGGCTCATATGCTTAACCTCGTGGTTCAGCGGTTTCTTAAATCGTACCCCGAGTTGCCAAATTTGCTCGTCAAAGTACGCCACCTCTCAGCTCATTTCCGCAAGTCGGCTACAGCTTCCGCCGCCCTTG
Source organism: Phyllobates terribilis (assembly GCF_046119375.1). Lineage (NCBI taxonomy): Eukaryota > Metazoa > Chordata > Amphibia > Anura > Dendrobatidae > Phyllobates > Phyllobates terribilis. The sequence continues at coordinate 78,234,345 of NW_027362773.1, read as the reverse complement.
CTGTGTTGCAGCAGCGTTTGCAGCTTCCAGCACACCGACTGGTGTGTGATGTCCCCACACGTTGGAACTCTACCCTCCACATGTTGCAAAGGATTTGTGAGCAGAAGAGAGCAGTTGTGGAGTACGAGCTGCAACAAGGCCGTCGATATTCAGGTCAGACTCCACACATAAGACCTCAGGAGTGGACCTGGATGTCTGACATATGTACCATCCTGACAAACTTTGAGGAGTCCACCAAGATGGTGAGTGGCGATGATGCCATCATTAGCGTCAGCATCCCACTTGTCTGTCTTTTGCAACGCTCTCTGCAGAGAATTAAAGAGGAGGCATTGCAGCCAGAGTATGATGAGATGGATCAAGAAGCCGTAACGGGCGATTACACACAGCCCAGCCTCATCTCATCCCAACGTGCATTGAGGGACAATGAGGGAGAGGAGGAGGAGGAAGAACAGGAGCTGGTATCATGCGCTGTAGATGGTAGTACCTGTACAACTGTCATACCGTTGGTTCAGCGTGGGTGGCCTGAGGACAGGGGGGAGGAGGAGGAGGAGGAGGAGGAGAGCATGGTCAGTCGTCATCTTGGTGAGGACACGGAAGTCTTGCCCGTTACCAGTCTGGCACGCGTGGCTGACTTTTATGTTACGCTGCCTTAACCGTGACCCTCGCGTTGTCAAAATGTTGGGTGACAGTCATTACTGGTTGGTGACACTTTTAGATCCCCGCTACAAGGAGAACTTTCACTCTCTTATTCCTGAGGTGGAGAGGTCTACAAAAATGTGGCAGTACCAGAAGGCCCTTGCTGCAGAACTGTTAAAAAAAATTCCCATCTGAACACTCTAGCGGCAGAGGTCACAGTTCGTTGCCCAACCAAGGCGTACAGGCGAGAGAGATGCAACTCCAATCCAGCAGAGGCAGGGGAACACTGTCAACGTTCTGGGACAGTTTTCTGAGACCCGCCCAGCTTACAGGCCCTGAGGCACGGGGTACTCTCACAAGGAGTGGAAAGTTTCAAAAGATGGTGAGGGAGTACCTTGCCGACCGTAACAGCGTCCTCCGTGATTCCTCTGTGCCTTTTAAATATTGGGTATCCAAGCTGGACACTTGGAATGAACTTGCTCTGTACGCCTTGGAGATCCTGGCCTGCCCTGCCGCTAGCGTGTTATCGGAGCGTGTTTTTAGTGCCGCTGGGGGAATTATAACTGATAAGCGCACTCGCTTGTCAACTGACAATGCTGACAAGCTGACCCTTATCAAAATGAACAAGGGCTGGATTGGGCCAGACTTCTCATCACCACCAAATGACAGCAGAGTAACATAAAGTCAAATCCACTGTGTTATTTCAGGAGGTGTATTCCCATGCACCGCTTCACACCCACACATGGGTATATGCTTCCTCATTTTGGCTGTATTTTGCTCTTCTCCTTATCCTCAGCCTCCACCACCACTGTACCACTAGGGTGACCGTGGTCCGTGTTGCCAGCATTGCAAGTTCCTCTGTCTTCATTTTTGGCAGCTTTTGCTTGGAAGGCATAGGCAACGACTATGGGAGACCCACTCCCCAATAATGGGAATAATGTTTTTAATATGCTGTACTGCATGGCTCTTGTAAGGGGCATGAAAACCATCTTGTTTAACCACTCTGAACTCCACAGCTCTTCCAAGGGGCATTAAAACCGTCCTGTTAAGCTACTGTGACCTCCACCACTCTTCCAAGGGGCATTGATATTGTCTTTTTATTCTACTGCAACCTCCACCACTCTTCCAAGGGGCATTAAAACTGTCTTGTTAAGCTACTGTGACCTCCACGTCTCTTCCATGGGGTATTGATATTGTCTTTTTATTCCACTGCGACCTCCACCACTCTTCCAAGGGGCATTAAAACCGTCTTGTTAAACCACTCTGAACTCCACAGCTCTTCCAAGGGGCATTAAAACCGTCTTGTTAAACTAAACCACTCTAAACTCCACTGCTCTTCCAAGGGGCATTAAAACCATCTTGTTAAGCTACTGTGACCTCCACCACTCTTCCAAGGGGCATTGATATTGTCTTTTTATTCCACTGCGACCTCCACCACTCTTCCAAGGGGCATTGATATTGTCTTTTTATTCCACTGCGACCTCCACCACTCTTCCAAGGGGCATTAAAACCGTCATGTTAAGCTACTGTGACCTCCACCACTCTTCCAAAGGGTATTAAAACCGTCTTGTTAAACCACTCTGAACTCCACAGCTCTTCCAAGGGGCATTGAAATGTTGTTTTTAATTACCTCTAACCTCCACGACTCTTCGGGCATTGCATTTCCTCCTAATTTTAGTCAGCTTTTGCTTTTCAATGCATAGGCGAACACTAAGGAAGACCCACTCCCCAATAATGGGTAGAAGGTTTTTATTATGCTGTAATCTACATCTGTTTCAAGGGGCATTGCAGTTCCTCATAATTTTGGGAAAGCCTTCTATTCACTGCTTAGGCCAACAGTATACAGGAGACCCAGTTGCTATAAATGGAAAAAAAGGTTTAGTTAATGCCCTCTGACCTCTATGTCACTTCCAAGGGGCATTGGAGTGCCTCAAAATATTTGTTAGGCATTGCACTCACTGTATGCCCTATAACTGTGTAGCCGAACCGCTCCTTTTGGTACAGAAACATATCCTACAAGATGTGTGGTTGACTGGCCTGATATTGATGTGAATGGTCCCTGTTCCTCTTGCTCTTTCTCCTTTGCCACCACCTCATCCATCATTCATCACCTGAAGCTTTGTTTTAACGGGAGTCATAGAACTGGGATAGTAGCAGGAAAACACATCCAGCAATCCTCGGAGGAGGTAGGATATGCGCCAAAACGCTGACCACCTCAGGCCTAGCCGCTACTACATACATGCGCTTGCATTCCAAGGAACAGAAAGCTAAGGAGATGGATGGCCTCATGATCATGAATAATTTACTCGTTGTGTAGGAGGTCGACCACTGCTGCTGTCTACCTTCTGAACTTTGTGTTGAAGGCTGATTGACCCAGGACCCGCAATCCTCTATGTCTGGAGGACGTGTTGCATCCCAGTGTCCAACTGTGTCCCGGCTTCCACAATATTAACCCAGTGTGAAGGCGTCGGTCAGATGGACCATCCCTTGCCACATTCACTTGTCCACGTGTTTGTGGTTAAGCTGTCCTTCAAATAGGGGCGGCTGGGGACCGTTTATGGACACCCGGCCGCCCCCTGGTGGCTGGGGACGTGTGTGGGCACCCGGCCGTGAGGCGGCTGGGGACCAAGCGTGGACACCCAGCCGCTGGGCGGCTGGGGACTGAGTTTGGATACGAGGCCGCCGACGCAGCCATGACGTGGTGGCCAGATTCCGCCTCCACATGCCTAAAAGGCCCAATTTCAAGTGCAAGCAAGCTAGCAGTATGGTATTGCAGCCTGGGGGTGGGTGGGTTTCAGGCTGCATACTTGCGCTTGCATTGCAAGGCATGGGGGAGGTACAATTGAACAGTGCCCTGGGTCAAGAACTTGCACGGGGATAGTTGCAAGTCTGCATCTTCTGATGCGGCAAGGATGACTTCTGATGGGCACACTTTTAGGCAGTGACCTGGTTGTCAGAGATGCTTCCAGGGGGCTTTCCCCATGCTGTTCCCATGTCTTTTAAGCACTGTATGCATGTGTCACATGGCACATGGCCAGATAAGGTTGTAAAATGTTAAAATGACATTTCCCGGTGTATGCATTTGTCACGGTTGAAAGCAATACAAAAGTGCAAAAACGCATAAAAAATGCTACTTGTGAACATAGCCCAAGGTGTGAAGGAGTATTTTGTTTTTGGTTATTTATTTTACCTTATACACAAGCCTTTACCCTGGAAAGGAAGTTCCTTAACATATTTCACAGGAAAACAGTTTCAGTTTCGTTTTTGAACGTTTTAGTGTGAGCCCGTAAAAGTGGCTTAATACCTCTGACCACGTTGTTGACAGCAGTGACCTGGGGGTCAGAAATGCTTCCTGGGGTGATGCCCATGCTGTCCCCATGTCTTTTGAGCACTGTCACTATCGTTTTGGGCACTTTTTTCAGCTTTCTACAGACTGCCGGGGGAGCCGCCGCAAAATGCTTGGGTGTCCCATAGACTAACATTGGGCTCGTTGCTCGGGTCGAGCACCCGAGTATCACGGTGAGCTCGGCCCGAGCTTCGAGCACCTGAGCATTTTAGTGCTCGCTCAACACTAGTAGCGACAGCTCAACTTGCAAAAAAAAAAAAATAAGTTTTCACACAGCTCTAATGACAGAAAAATTAAAATATTACAGGTCTCAAAAAAAATGACAAATCAAGTAAAAAAAAGATTTAAAAAGTTCAAAATTTTTTTTTTTAACCCCTAGATATATATAAAAAAAGAAATATATAGATAGCTAGATAGATATATTATAATTGTATTTTTTGGGGGGCATTGTCATAATTGTACTGAGAGCTACAATTGTGTTACCAGGTCATTTTTAAAAAGCAAAACCCCTTAAGAAAACCCTTACAGAATTGCATTTATTTATTTTTTTACCAGTCACCTTACTTGGAATTTTTTTCCATTTTCCACTATATTATATGCTAAAATTAATGGTAAATCAAAAATACAAAAAAAAAAAAAAAACCTTTAGTTTTAAATGAATGCAGAGGTGCACAATACACAAACCTATACATGCACGATGACAGCGATTAATGAACACATGATTCAAGGTGCTCATTGACTCCATAATATTTAGGTTCTTCTTGACTTAGTGTTTTTGGCTTTTTCACTTTTTGATCCAAAAATGTTAACGCCGTACCTTACGTTTTTATGATTTACAGCGATAGCGGAGCTTGTGTGTTCGATAATCGCAGTGTGCTGCCGCCTAGTGGACGTATTTCGAAAATACAACTTATCCCGCACAAAAAAGAAGCCTTCATACAGTCATGTAGATGGAAGGTTAATATGTTTCAGCTCTTTGGAAAAATTGGAATTTTGAAAGCAGAAAAATGCCTACGATGGAAAGGGATTAAAGGGCAATTTACAAAAAAAAATAAAAAAATGGACACACCCTTTAAGGTTTGTGATGTTGCCCCTTTATTTGGATTCTAAGCTATATGGACTCCTGTGAATGTACAGAGACTTCATTGTGATTCCGAGACCTCACGGTCGGGGCCGATCATCCAATTTAACAATGGTCTTAAATAATTTCAGAAGGCAGTGACTTTGGATTCTAACAATAATGGAAATAACAATAACTTTATTAATACAGACAAAGATGGGAGGTCGTCTTTAAGGATTCCCAAACCTTCATCCCGGCCTCGAGCTCTGGTGTAACAAGCCGCTTCTAATTTTTATGCGGCAGCAAATTGTCAAAACAATTAGTCTCCGTTTGCTTCCTTAGTGCTGGAGATGGCAATAAAAATGTCATCCTCGCATTAATACAAAATCAATTATTGCTCCCATTGTAAATGTTTCCATTATTGTATGTACATTGCACAATGGTGCGCTCGTCCCGGAAATCGTGTTAATTAGTGGATGCCGGATTCAAAGCTCATCTGCAAGTACAGGGGAAAGAAAAAGGCAAAGGGGGGCGATTATTTCTATGTGAACTTCACCTCATTAAGCATCTTTTTTAATTAATGTTCCATTAACCCCGCGCTTCATCATAATGCACGCGCTAAATTAGCTGCACGGAGTGTACTTTGGCATTTAGTAACCCTTCGATGTATGAAAAACAAAATCCGCTAGATTTATAGTTGCCAGGACCCCATTTTATGCTCTGGTGGGGGAAAAAATTGTAATGGTTTTTTGTGGAGGTCTGACTTATGGGACCCCCACTGGTGTTGAGAAAGTCCTTGATCTCAGGGCTGGTTCTAGAAGAGCAACTGACTGAAGAGCGAGCAGGAGATGGCCGGGAAACTGAGACCTATGACCGCCTCAACTGATCACGCTAAAGGGGCGCTCCAAATACATGGAAAGGTGATAAATCTATAATGAAGCTCCAACACTGGGACCCCCACCGATCAGTAGAACGGGGATCCGAAAATGTGGTGTCACTTGGGTGGCCAGCGCAGGGACAAGGCAGATATTGTGCCCCCTAACCCAGTAATAATGCCACCAGAGTGCACCTTTAGAAAGTGTCAATGCACCTTTTTAGCCCCCTTAATACTAAACGTGCCCCCTTAAAACAAATAATGTCACCGTTAGAAAGTATTAATCGACTCTGTGTCCCCTTAAAACAATGCCCCCATTAGAAAGAATTAATGGACCCTTTGTGCCCCATGAGTGTCCCCTTTTAGCGGATATTAATAGCCCCATTATGATCCACTAAAATAAATAATGCCCCCCATTAGAAAGTATTAATGGACCCTTTCTGCTCTATTTAGAGGCCCCTTTAAGACAAGTGGTGCCCCCTTAATACAAATAATGCCCCCCTTTGAAAAGTCTCAATGGACCCTTTGTGCTGCCTGAATGCCCCATTAGAGGATAATAATGGCCCCGTTGTGCCTCATTAAAACAAGTAATGCGCTCCACCCCCCACCCACCCCGTTAGTGGCCTCAAATGATAAATTAATACTTTCTAACGGGGGATCATTAGTTGTTTTAAGGGAGCACAAAGGTTCCATTAATATTTCCTAATGGGGGACATTATATAAGGGGGCACAAAGGAGACTTTAATATCCTCTAAGGAGGGCACTTAGGGGGTACAAAGGGTCCATTAAGATTTTCTAACGGGGGGCATTATTTGTTTTAAGGGGGCCCAGAGGGGCCACTGATATCCTCTAACAAAGAATCCATTAATGCTTTCGGAGTGCCCCCTTAAAACAAATAAAGCCCCCCATTAGAAAGTATTAATGGACCCTTTGTGCTCCCTTCGTGTCCCCTTAAAAAGTGGCCCCAAAGTGTCTTCTTAAAGATGCGCACTGTTCTGCATCACTAAAGTATACACACACGTAGTCCAAGTAATGGAGTCTACTTCTTCCCGCACCCTGAGCGGGACGGTGAAGGCGGCACCATGCACTGACGTGATTGCCTGAGGCCAACAGGACGGAGAACGATAGGACTATGGTACCCGGCTCTTCCACACGTTCCAGCTGTATCGGTGCCATGTTGATGCCAATAAAGCTCAATGAACCAAAAATCTGGGATTCGGTGCTAACTGGGAGGGAGCTCAGGACCGTGCAGTCCCGCCCACAGTGCTCTGACCACATCATTTGCATTTGAAGTTTTTTTTCTTTTCCAATACTAGCCCATAGACTAAGATAAAGGTGCGGCTCTTTTCAGTGCAGAGTCTCCCACAAGGACTTGTAATTGCTTTAATATGGATTTCTGACCTGACAGACCTGGAGCCTGTGACCAGAAATGAATTCACCAGATGGAGGATTTTAGGGTGTAATTCAGCACCAGCTGTGTGTTTTGGAGATGTTATAGTTACTTACAGGATGAGTATAGTATAAGCAGTTCAGTTTGTTTGAGCTGCAATACCAGACACGACCACTTGGACAAGGGTGGCGCCATTGCATTTTTTTTTTTTTTTTTCTCAGTGTAAGTTCAGCACAAATTCTAGGAACCGTATTGATAATCCCACCGACAAAAGAAGAGCAGCGGTGACAGGGGCCCAAGATGTCAGTTTTACTGATAGAAGACAAACCACAGGATGCATTATCAATTCTCTGCATGGCGGGCAAAAATGATCACATGATCTGTTCGTCTCACCGGGGACAATTTGTTTCTCCGTGAGAGCAGTAAGTCGACCTGATTGGGGCGTTGAAAGTTCTTTCGCTTGTCATTTAAACAAAGCAAATCTTTATTGATTCCCTAAGCAGATGTCAGTCAGGGAAACCATCAATCTTTCCAAGCGGAATTTTGCAGACAAAGTATAAAGTATTAGAAAAGAAAGTGTTTATTGGGAGAAAAAAACATCATTTCTGTGGCCTGAAAGAGAACTTTTTGTAATAATTAAAAATAAAGAAAAATTAAGAAAACAAAAAGGCTGAAGGACATAAAAGCATTTAACGAGGACCAAACATCAGGTCAAGTGACCAGTTTTTGTCTTATTCTATTTCTGCTGCTCTCCTATTTTTTGCTTTTTTGGGGTCGTAAAGATATGAACCTTTTTAATGAGAGCTAATTTTTATGTTTTTTCCAGGAAACTCATCAGGGAGTTTGTTCCAAACATCTTGGAGGACTGACCCCAGATCTCCTGTGGATGAGGCTTGTACGGGTCCTTCTGTCTCTTCATGTGATCCCAGACAGACGGGATGATGGGAGATCAGGGCTCTGCGGGGGCCGAATGATCACCTCCAGGACTCCTCGTTCTTAATTGGTTGGATGTTGGGGGTCGTTATCCAACTGCAGAGTAACTTTTGAGCCAATCAGACGCCTCCCTGATGGTATTACATGACGGAGAAGTATCTAGTTGTATTTCTCAGCAATGAGGACACCAGAAGAATAGATACTTTGATGCAGTTTAGAAGAAACATGGCGGTGGCACCAAATATTGATGAGTTTTACATTTTTCTTTTTTTCATTCACTTTGCATTTTAAGTGATAAAAACAAACTATTATAGGAAACAAGATTGCACACCAGCAGCGCAAAACGCGCGCTATCAATAAGGAGTCGTAATCAAGTGAAGATGTAGACAGTGCGGTTTAATCTTTACGTGTTTCGCAGTGTTACAACTTCTTCAGGAACTTTTTTATTTGTGGTTCTCCTGAAGAAGTTGTAACACTGCGAAACGCGTCAAGATTAAACTGCACTGTCTATATCTTCGCTTGATTCCGACTCCTTATTGCTTGTGCACCAGCAGCACAGAACAGGCGCTATCAATAAGGAGTCGGAATCAAGCGAAGATATTGACAGTGAGGTTTAATCTCGACGTGTTTCGAAGTATTACTTCTTCAGGAGACCCACAAAGACGAAGTTGTAATACTTTAGAAGTTCTTGAAGAAGTTGTAACATTTCGAAACGCCTCGAGATTAAACCGCACTGTCAATATCTTTGCTTGATTCCGTCTCCTTATTGATTGCACACCAGCAGAGCAGAACACCCGCTATCTCCTTCCTACATTGCTACGTTGGATTCACCAACCAGGGGGTCTGCAGCAGCTAGAACCTTATTTATTAGGTTATCAGAGTTGTGTCTCATACAACCCTACCTGGTGAGCGGGACCACCATTCGATCACCACGTTATTTTGGATAATACCTTATTGCGCTCTTCTTGTTCCCTAGTTATTTTACAAAAATAAACCATTAACACTTCTATGTATGAAAGCTTCTTAATGTGCAGCATTCTTTCCTAAATCTGCCTAAAACTTTTGTATTTTTGGAGGAGAAAAGGGGGAAAGAGAATCTACAATTCAGCAAAATAGGGGCCGGCTGGAGGAAATTCTGCTTTTTTTGCGCAAAGCAAATTGCAATAAATTCAGCTTCTGTTGAATACAATTTTTTTTTGTGCAATTTAGGTAGAATTATTATTTCAGTGGAGCTGACAGTAATATCAGACATTAGAGCTGAGCGGAAAGATTTGCAGGTCTCCGTTCTATTGAACAGGTCAGTGCTCTGTACCCCCTGGTAGAAGCTCCGCGACGCTTACCTTCCCGCATCCCCTTTGCGGATTTTGACTAGCTGGGTTGGCGCTATGTTTTTTGTGCATCTCACTGCGATGATGACATGACGCCAGCCCGGCTAATCGACAATGCTTCGGAGATCCCAGAAGATAAGAGATTGATGAAGCTCCCGTCCGATGGAGCACAGTCACGTCAATCGATCCACCCTCTTCCAGACATGGACACGTGTGGCGCTCTTTTTTGTTGTTGTTGATGTACAAAATGCAGCATTTTAATCCTGGACAATCCCTATTGGTGGCACACCCAAATGGTGGCACATGTATGGAGATCTCCATGTACTGATTTGGTCTCCTGCTTTAGGAAACCTAGCCATCATCACCCCGTATTATTAATCAGATTATTTTTTCTCCAACATTATTAAGATTTTTATTTTCAGCCAGTATTATTAATCCTATTTTTTTCTGCCGGTATTATTAATCCTATTTTTTTCTGCCAGTATTATTAATCAGATTTTTATTTTCTGCCTGTATTATTAATCAGATTTTTATTTTATGCCAGCATTATTAATCAGATTTTTTTTTCTCCAGCATTATTAATCAGATTTTTATTTTCAGCCAGTATTATTAATCAGATTTTTATTTTATGCCTGTATTATTAATCAGATTTTTATTTTCTGCCTGTATTATTAATCAGATTTTTATTTTATGCCAGCATTATTAATCAGATTTTTTTTTCTCCGGTATTATTAATTAGATTTTTATTTTATGGAAGTATTATTAATCAGATTTTTTTTTCTCCGGTATTATTAATTAGATTTTTATTTTATGGCCGTATTATTAATCAGATTTTTATTTGCTGCCTGTATTATTAATCAGATTTTTATTTTATGCCTGTATTATTAATCAGATTTTTTTTTTCCTCCAGTATTATTAATCAGATTTTTATTTTATGCCAGAATTATTAATCTGATTTTTCTTTCTCCAGTATTAGTAATCAGACTTTTTTTTTCTCCAGTATTATTAATCAGATTTTTATTTTCTGCCTGTATTATTAATCAGATTTTTATTTTCTGCCAGTATTATTAATCAGATTTTTTTTCTCCGGTATTATTAATTAGATTTTTATTTTATGGAAGTATTATTAATCAGATTTTTTTTTCTCCGGTATTATTAATTAGATTTTTATTTTATGGCCGTATTATTAATCAGATTTTTATTTTATGCCTGTATTATTAATCAGATTTTTATTTTCTGCCTGTATTATTAATCAGATTTTTATTTTATGCCTGTATTATTAATCAGATTTTTTTTTCCTCCAGTATTATTAATCAGATTTTTATTTTATGCCAGCATTATTAATCAGATTTTTCTTTCTCCAGTATTAGTAATCAGACTTTTTTTTTCTCCAGTATTATTAATCAGATTTTTATTTTCTGCCAGTATTATTAATCAGATTTTTTTTTCTCCGGTATTATTAATTAGATTTTTATTTTATGGCCGTATTATTAATCAGATTTTTATTTTCTGCCTGTATTATTAATCAGATTTTTATTTTATGCCAGCATTATTAATCAGATTTTTCTTTCTCCAGTATTAGTAATCAGACTTTTTTTTTCTCCAGTATTATTAATCAGATTTTTATTTTCTGCCAGTATTATTAATCAGATTTTTTTTCTCCGGTATTATTAATTAGATTTTTATTTTATGGCCGTATTATTAATCAGATTTTTATTTTATGCCTGTATTATTAATCAGATTTTTTTTTCCTCCAGTATTATTAATCAGATTTTTATTTTATGCCAGCATTATTAATCAGATTTTTGTTTCTCCAGTATTAGTAATCAGACTTTTTTTTCTCCAGTATTATTAATCAGATTTTTATTTTCTGCCAGTATTATTAATCAGATTTTTTAACAAAAACATTGTAGGAGAAATATCTCTTCAAATCCCACTTATAATTACAGTGAAGCCATCCGATAATAGTGTTTCAATATATCTCTAATGTGCATACACACAGATATTTTTGATCTCTTCTTAATTACAGATTGCATATGGCAGTATTTTTTATTTTGTGAGATTTCCTCCCCCTCTTCCAATGATTTACAGCAGGTAATTACTAATGTGTCTATACTCATTCATCTTATCATCATCTAAATCAATATACATTTCAGGCAGATACTAAATCCTCTGCCTTTTTATTTGCATGGATATACAGAGCAGTTCCAATCTCTAATTACGCCACTAACTGCATCTCAATGACTTTAATTACATGGAAAACCTATCAATAGATATACGACAGCCCGTATATGAATGGACGACACATCATATATAATCTCATGCTGCTCATTACTGGAGGATGGCTTTGTATAGGAGTAAAGAATCGGTAACCAGTTTCCAGAGATTGGAAGAATTGCTGCAGGGTTCACTATTCGCTGAAGGGTTGGATGTTTCAAAGGGTTGTTGAATGATAATCTTATGGTCCCAAGATGATGCTCTGTCTGATACAACAATCCAGAAGGCCCAACGATAGATCTGAATGTTCCCGAACTGGCATCTAATTTGTCTCCTTGTCCTTTCCGCTTGTCCCTGTTAGAAGTATCTGGTTGGGAGGCTTCTTGCTGCAACAGAAACTTACTTCCACTATTCTCTCCGCAATAAAGACCAGGCAAGTCATGTCTACTGCATTCAGCCAAACCCCACCCACGAGCAGCTCTCTAAGCTGAAGATACTGAAAATCTGGATGAAATCAATCCCAGTTTCTTGGCTAGCCAATCAATGTAAATGGCTTTCCAATTGGTGTTGTATTTGGATACATAATTCACAAACCTATTGAATTCTGGAGCCATCAAATCAGACATTCACACCAGAGATGCTTCCACCCAGACTAGCAGTGTTCTTGGTCTACACCACGTCAGTAGCGGTATGGATTGTAAGCCAATAGTTTGTCTACTTAGCCCCCAGTCTAATTCACAGTTGCTGGTTTGGTTCACTGTCCAGTCTGATCTTGCGCCGTCCAGCAACCTCCTTTTCTCATTCCACGATCTGCCTCAGCACTCCAGGCAATCTGTTACTCATTTGTCCTAGATCCAGTGCCGGACCTTGCTGCCTTCTTCTATGGCCACCTTGCTTTGCTGTGATCCACGTTGAGTTTTTCAAGTACCCAGAAAACTCCTCTGACATGCTAACCCAAGGCATTTTAAGGCTGATTCGGAGAGCTATGTGCTGTCTGAGTATTCAGTGAACTTTGTATTAAGTTATCATGTCTTGCAGTTTGCATTACCACCAATTCCTTACATGTAGCAACCGTCTCTTCAGTGAGCTCCTGTTTATCAACTATCTACAATTTCTTCCCGGCTCAGACCTGCAGTTCACCCTTAGTCTGCTGTAAGCATAACAAACTCTTTTCTGTTACTGTTCACACTACAATGCTGCTACAACAGTGTGCGTCTGCTCTGCAAGCAAGTATTCGGTTGGCCTTTTTTTCACTGTTCTCTGTGTTTCTGGCAAAGACCATCTTTCTGCTGATGACATTTAATTGTCTTTATTCAGTTTCTGTGTATGCCTTTACTCCTGGCTCCTTATCTTCTGATGCCTCCTGTTTTGCTTGTCTGCCTGTCATCCTGCATACCCAACTGTCCAGGTACGCGACAAGCCACATGCCATCCAGCAAGTCCTGCCTGCTGGACTATTGCCTTCGGGCTTTCTTGTTCACCTTGACCTTTTGTCTTGGAGAATCCACCTCACCGGGTAAGCCCATAATGCAATCACTCTGCAAAGCTTTCCGCGGACCACAATCATGCCTTGCCCTTTATCTGTGACTCAATCGATCGGTGCAGAATTTAAACTTTTACAGACTCCAGCATGACACATGCCTAAAGGTGTGATAAGTCCACACATGCTTGTTTCCTTCTGGTGCCATTTCCCCCCTATTTATCACTCTATCACAATGGCATGGCACACTGGCATCAGAGTATACATCTTCTCTATATAGGACTGGGCTCCATACCTTCTCCTTTACTGACTAACATCCAAGATGATGGTCTACTCCAGAGCCCAATCTGCCTCTCATCAGGCTTCATCATAAAGTCAATGATCAAGATGGGCACCAAGCAAAAGGTACAAGATCTAGTCAGAGTACTAAAGCACTATCATACACTAGACACTATTTTTTTTACCTTGAGAAAGACGCCGAAATGCGTTGGTTGAATAAAAAACCTTGTGTGAGAACACAGCTTCTAATCTTTATTAGCCAGACATCTAAATTCGTTAGGCAAGGAGAAATACACTACTATGTTTATGTTGACTTTTGAATTTGTGTTTTTCTTTCTTCGGGTGGAACAAGAAACATGGACTTTTGTCATAAGTCTGAATGTTGACTTCTCTTGGTCTGTGAACAGTGAATGTGTGCTAAATTATTATTATTTATTATTATAGCGCCATTTATTCCATGGCGCTTTACATGTGAAAAGGGGTATACATACCAAAAACAATTACAATAATCTTGAGCAAAACGTGACGGCGACTGGTACAGGAGGAGCGAGGACCCTGCCCGCAAGGGCTCACAATCTACAAGAGATGAGTGAGGATACAGTAGGTGAGGGTAGGGCTGGTTGTGGAGTAGTATGGTGGAGCGATGGTTAATGCAGGTTGTAAATATGTTGATTAACCATTGTGTGGGCCTTGTGGCTTGGTGACTCACAGAGCAGAGGAGTATAAGTTATGCAAATTGATTAAATGCTCAAACAGTGACACATGAGGCCTGCACCTTCCCTCCCCTGACCTGTGAATGATGACCTGAGCCACAGATGTACCTATAAACAGGGATTTATATCGTGTTGCTAAGAGAATCAGAGAGACTCTTCAGGACAGCAGCTTGGTAGCATGGCTCCAGCCCGAGGGACACAGATTTGGATTCTACAGGATGCCAGCCTAAGGGAACACTGCCTTGGCTGGAAGGATGCAGATCTGCTCCACTGGCTTTCACTGACCATATGGAGACATTTGGCGAAACCATGATTGTGACTCTCCAGTCACCTGGTCCCATGAATATGTTCTGAGACGCCAGACTGGGATCATCTGGTCACCTGGTCCCACTAAGACGTTTGGGGAAAGCCAGGATTTTGACCCTCTGATCACCTGGTCCCATGCATATGTTTGGACTAGCCAGGTTCGGACCACCCGGTTACCTGGAACCCATGGATACACTCAGAGAAATCCAGGTTGGTACTATCCAGTCACATGGATCTATGGATATGTTCGGAGAAAGTCAGAGTGGGATCTTTGGGTCTCCTGGCCACATGCCTTAACGGACTGTCAGCTTCCTAAGCTTGCCGCTGCCTCCTCTCTGTGGGTGCCCATCAAAAGTGGGGGCCACTGGTTGAGGTAGTTGGGCCTGCAAGTCCCAAAATCGCAGTTGCTCTATTCCCAGGGGGTCAGCAAAAGGCTGAGACTGTGTAATTTTGCACCATCTTGAGTATTTGCTGGGACTGTTCCATGTGTTTATTGTCCGTTTGGTAGTTCAATAAAGTATTGCCACGCTGTTTTATCCTCACCCTGTGTAGTCTGAGTAGTATTATGCCACATGTCTTCACACCTTGCTTATACTCTCCAGATCTCATCCTTTTCATGAACACAGCCCACACATTGCGATAATCTCAGATAATCTGATGATAAAGATTTGCCAAACTGTTACTACTGGTTGATACTATCCTCCAGCCACAGGGCTGTAGCTAATGGCACATCACATTTTAAAAAAGTGGTGTATCCTTACACAACATTTCAGGTGGGCACTAAAATCACCCTCACCCCATCATGCTCCTTACAGTACTGCTTTTTCTTTGCGCATTTGTCCCAAAGCATTAGGGAGCAGTTGTCTAAAGTTCTTCATCATCGATGTAGCAGATTATAAATTGAGCTCCTCTGTATGAACCACCGGGTATTTTACCCAGCCATTGTATCTACACTTAGTGACCCCAATGTTTTGGCCCATCAGACACTGCGTGATGTCAAGGTAAGATGCTATTGTCTACTCATTCACCTTAATAAGTCAATAATTGTTGTGATGTGTCCAATAATGGTGTTGAGTTGGCAAACAACCTTGCCTAGAGGACATATCATTCAGGCCAATGAATACCAACCGAAGAACATGAACGGTTAAGAGTCAATCTCATCTCATTCATTTTGATTTCACATCCATTGTAGTTTGAAATGTAAATCTGGCATTACCATATGCATCAATTAGACTCCTTATAAATTCATTTACCCCTTCGCTCTGTTCACTGAGGTATTGTGCAATCTAATTTGCATGGAAGGGAATAACATATGCACAATAAATTGGGTGTGAAACAATGTTAATTCATGTAATGAGCATTATGTGGCATGCTGCCTCAGCGATTTCTGGTCACTAAAGGGCTCTTAATGACAATCAGAAGATGGAATACACTATGAGATCAGAAATCCCCGGGGTCGAGCTCCTGCTTGTGTTTCTGGACCATTTTTTTGTAACACTCTCATGCTCAATGGTGTATATAGAAGAGCGAGAGTCCCAAACAAAATATAAAACTGGGGGCCTTATTTTGGAGTCAGATTTTGCCAATAGATACTTCCACCTTCAAAATGGATAATCGGAAGGATCAGGCTCAGACGGCGTCGGCTTTGGACAACCACTTTTTGATAAAAAGCTTTAAAGACTAAGGATTTCAAATTGTAGATCTTAAGATCCGCTCTAATCATTAGAGGTCCACTCTAGGTAGTGGTGCAGGTGGCGAGCCGATAATATGGGGTCAAACTGAATTTTGGCACTTGCATACGTTTTTTATCTCAACTCTTTAATAGTCAAAACTGGACGCGTTTCAGCTCATCTAGAGCTTTCAACAATGGTTGAAAGCTGTGGATGAGCTGAAATGTGTCCAGTTTTGACTATTAAAGAATAGTGTTGAGCCACCCCCGTAGTGTTCGAGTTCGGTTCGGTTCGTCGAACACCCGTGTGTTCGCCGAACTGTTCGTCGAACTGTTCGTCGAACACCTTCGAACACCGTTAAAACCAATGGCAGGCAAACAAAAACACATAGAAACACATAGAAAACACCTTCAAAGGTGTCCAAAAGCTGACAAACTGCTCAGAAGACACAACTAACACATGGAAAAGTGACAAGTACATATAGTCATGCGAAAAGAAAAGAGGTGGAGGAGTAAAAGGAGGGGGAGACACAGATATAGGCATGTCATGCCCTTCTAAAATCCAAAAAGTGAGAAGCCGACACGTTCAGTCCGCTCCTGCCCGTGCCACCTCCGTGTCGCCGGGTTGTGCCAGAGCCGCGGTGAACCCTGACGGTGCCTGTCCGCTGGTGGGTCGAGCGAGCCCCCCTGTGGTGGAGGCAGCTCTAAGCTTTTTAATTTAAATTGTCTCTCTAATTTGAATGAATACACTTTAAATCCATTTACAAGGATCTATTGGAGGGCAAGTCTCATGCCAGAAGCCGCGTAATTCCAGCTCCAGTAGCGTCCACTAAAGCTGCTGCAGTTAAAAAGCTTTTATAAGGATCGAGCTCGGCTGTCCACCGCAAGGCATCCTACTGCCAGTCCCAGCCCCTATGCCTTGGGGTGCCTCCTGATGCTCTTCACTGAGTATCCCATGGTCCCGAAGCATTTCCTTTGAAAAAATTAAGTGTCTAAACTACAGGTGGTGTAACTTGCTTAACAGCCGGGATAATCCGCTGACTAGCAGACACTGCTACTAGGCACAAAGTATTTCCTGGGCTAGATGCAGTTAAAAATTTGTAATTAGATACTCTCGTTGGATGCTGAGAAAGCATTCCATAGAGTCTCCTGGCACGCCATATATGATTCTCTTAAAAAGCTTGGGGTAGGGGTCTAGGGGACCCTTTTATAGCCAAAATCACGGCCCTGTATCACAATACGTCACCTAGGCTGAAGATAAATGGAACTGTAGCACCCTGAGGGCTCGGTTGCTACAGAGGTATTGCACCTCACCCAGAGGTGTGATATCTCACTCTCAGGTAAGGATGGAGTGTGGATCAGGACCCGACACCTGCATGCATTACACCACATTGCCGTGGGGCAGGGCGACCAATATGCCTCTGAGATGGGCACGACAGTCCCTGTCCCTGGCTGGAGTGGGGGGAGGGAACACTGAGGAAGGGGAACCCTGTAGTGCAGGAGCAGGGAGGAAGCAGTTCCTGGGTGCATTGAGAAGGGAGTATAAAAGGTGGGCACCATCTTAGTTCAGTGCAGAGAAGTCTGAGCAGAAGTGGCAGGGAGCAGGGGCTCTGCATGAGCTCTGCTCCGGAGGCGGGCCTAGTAACAGAGGCCCAGGCCTGGAAGAGGGAGAAGGAAGGAAGAGGAGCGGAGAAGGCTCCAGGAACGAGGAATGAAGGGATCCCAGGGGTGCGGACGGGCGAGTCGCCACCGCACGCCCGAATCCACCTGCGTGGAGGGGTCAGGCCAAAGGGGGAGACCGGTCCCCGAAACTAGTGGAGGCAGGAAACGACCCTCAGCTAGAAACCAGAGGCTGTGACATTTTATGTGGCGCAGCCCCTCCCTACA
Organism: Phyllobates terribilis; assembly: GCF_046119375.1. Classification (NCBI taxonomy): domain Eukaryota; kingdom Metazoa; phylum Chordata; class Amphibia; order Anura; family Dendrobatidae; genus Phyllobates; species Phyllobates terribilis. The sequence continues at coordinate 78,216,228 of NW_027362773.1, read as the reverse complement.
CCCGCTAGGAAGGCACCACATAGGGTCAGGGAAACTGGCGCCAAGTTTACCAAGAGGAGGCCCGAGGCAGCCGGACAGAAGGGGTGGTAAGAAAGGCCAGACAAAGGACACACAAAGGGGGTCCTGTGAAGCGCTCCAAAGTTATCTGGGAGTTGTCTGAGCCCCTCACCTGGTGAGCACAGTACGACGTGGGCAGCCGTTACCTGCAGACGTGGTCTGGATAATAAGAACTGTGAGTAAAGGCCCTGGACTGCATCACTGACTCCGTGTCGTTACTGCTGCTGCCCTGCACCATCCTCCGCATACACTGCCCTGAGGCTATACTCCTCCTGTGGGGAGTTATGCTACGCTCTGCTGCACCCACAACACCAGCCTCAGCGGTCTGCCCTGCAGCGGCGGTTCACTCTGACCGCAATCCACGGGTGGCGTAGTCGGACATTTAAACATCAAAACCATATAAATAGTTCCGCCACTGGTTTGACCACCCTGAGCCACGGAACCGGGTCGCCGCCACTAAGACTACAACCACCAGCAGCCACCAAAAAGGGTCCGGCTCCGGGTGTCCCAAGGCCCAGGGGGTGCATCAGAACATTTTCATCACCTTTCACAATCACCAATGGGACAAGGCAGGGATGTCCTCTGTCCCCTCTCTTGTACATCCTAGTGACGGAGCACCTGCTCTCATCAATTCGCCATAACCCCAATATTAGGTGGATTGAGGTGGGAGGCACCGAGTACAAGTGCTCTCTATTTGCTGATGATGTCCTAGTATATATCACTCAATCACATATATCCATCCATGCTGTTATGGCTGAAATAGATCACTTTGTTACATGGTCAAATTTTAAAATCAATGCAGCGAAGTCTGAGGCCCTCGATGTCTCCCTCCCCAAATCCATATAGGATTCCATCCAGTCCAACTTTCCCTTTGCCTGGCCCTCACAGGGTATCAAATACTTAGGAATTCCTATTCATAGAGACCTCTCCCATCTATGTTATCTTAATTTTGGGCCCTTTATTGAACAACTCCATACAGACCACGGTTGGCAAGTTAGAACTGTAAGATTCACTACGTGAACCACTGGTGTTTTGTGGAAAAGCACATGTACACTGCGTTCCAAATTATTATGCAAAAAGTGTTTAGGAGTGATAAGGGAAGAATTTGTTTGTTTGTCAGTTAAACTCATTGATGGTGATGTGTGTCAGGGCTCTTTATATCACTGTAAGCAATTGCAGACACCTGTGCTAATTAGTTTGGCAGGTGTGTCCAATGAAAGGCAAGACTACTTAAGAAGGCTGTCTCACATTATTAAGCAGCCTACATTTTCTGCCAAAATGGGAAAGAAAAAGGATGTGTCGGCTGCTGAGAAGCAACAAATTGTGGAGTGTTTAGGTCAAGGCATGACTACAATCAACATTGTGCGATGATCAGGATGAAGTGTCTTGGCAATCAAGAAGTATGTAGCTGATTCACAGTACACACGTGTGCGTGCTGATAAGGGCAAATTGAGGACTCTTTCCTACAGGCAATTACGTCAGGTTGAAAGAGCAGCGGCAAAAAAGCCTTGTCATAGCAGCAGACAAGTTTTTGAAGCTGCTTGTGCCTCCAACGTCCCCCAAACAACAAGATGCAGGGTCCTTCAGAGGTTTGCAGCTGTGCATACGCCATCCTGTCGACCTCCTCTATCCACTTCACACAAACAGAAACGGCTCCAGTGGGCCAACCATTACATGAAGACTGATTTCAAAACTGTTTTGTTCACGAATGAGTGCCGTGCAGCGCTCGATGGTCCAGATGGATGGAGTGGAGGATGGCTGGTTGATGGACACCCCACGCAAACACGGCTACAGCGCCAACAAGGAGGAGGTGGAGTAATGTTTTGGGCTGGAATCATGGGGAGAGAGATTGTCGGCCCCTTTAGGATCCCTGAAGGCGCTAAAGATGAACTCCATAATGTATATGGATTTTCTCAAACAGCACTTCCTGCCATGGTTCAAGAAGAAGAACTGTGTATTTCACAGCAAGATCATTTTTCTGCATGATAATGCACCATCTCATGCTGCACATAAAACATCTGCATCTCTGGCTGATATGGGCATAAAAGGGGACAAACTTATGGTGTGACCCCCATGCTCCCCTGACCTGTACCCCATTCAGAACCTTTGGAGCATCATTAAAAGGAGTGTCTATGATGGCGGGAGGCAGTTCACATCTAAGCAACAGCTCTGGGAGGGTATTCTGTCCTCATGCAAAACAATTGAAGCAGAAACCATCCAAAACCTGACAAATTCAATGGACGAGAGAGTTCAGAAGCTCCTTTCGAACAAGGGGTCCTATGTGAAAATGTAACATCACCTAGAATAAAGTTTTGAGTTGAAAACTGTTTGATTTCAGTTTCTAACAACCTGCTAATGCTTATAATTTCAAAAATGACCATTTTTTTGGTCTTTATTAAAATGAAAAGGTTGATCGAAAAGTTTGGGGGATCTAAGAGTGTGGCAACCCAGTAGTCATGATTACTTCGAATTCTGACAATATGAGGGTCATGCTGCAGGTAGTGCAGCAAGAAGGCACTTATGTGTCTTGCGCATCTCGGAGCCCCAAAATTATTTTCCGGGCTAGATGCAGCTAAAAATTATTATTAATTTTAAATCTGGTGAAGCTTTAGTATAGATGGCCTAATAGGATCAGTGCTGCACACTGCTACAAAGCCCAAATTATTTTCCAGCCAAGATACAGATAAACATGATTAGTAATTTTAAATCTGGTGGAGCTTATTATAGATGGCCTAATAGAATCAGTGCTGCACACTGCTACAAAGCCCAAATTATTTTCCAGCCAAGATACAGATAAACATGATTAGTAATTTGAAAGCTTAAAACGGTTGGTAGGGTGATTTTAACCAATCATCAAGCTTTTACTCTCCTCAGGATGACACAAGGGTAGAAAAGTCGTTTCGGATCCATGATTTGTTCATCTTTATGAACGTGAGTCTGTCTACATTATCAGTGGAGAGCCGCGTGCGCTTATCTGTCAGCACACCACCAGCAGCGCTGAACACACGTTCAGACAGAACGCTGGCTGCGGGGCATGACAAGATCTCCAAGGCGTAAGTGGCTAGCTCCGGCCATTTATCCAGATTGGAAGCCCAAAAAGAGCAAGGGTCCAGTGACACAGTCGTGGCTTCAATGTTTACTTGGAGATACTCCTGTACCATCGTCTCTAGGCGTTGACTATGTGTCAGACTTCTTGTCTCCTGTGGCCTTGCAAAGGATGGGCTAAAAAAGTGGTGAAATGATTCCGCAAAATTGATGTTACCACCAGATACTGTGGTTCTGTTACGGTTTGAGTGCTGAACACTTGACGGTCCCACGGTTGGCAAGTTGGAACTGTGAGATTCACTACGTGCACCACTGGTATTTTGTGGAAAAGCACATGTAAGATTCTGCAACAGTCTCTGCTGATACTCCTGCATGCGTGCATCCCTTTCTATGGCAGGAATAATTTCTGCAAATTTACTTTTGTACCGGGGATCTAACAGTGTGGCAACCCAGTAGTCAGGATTATTTCTAATTCTCACAATTCGAGGGTCATGTTGCAGGTAGTGCAGCAAGAAGGCACTCATGTGTGTTGCGCATCCAGGAGCACCAAGTCCCTGTTGTGTTGGTGGCGAGGTAACAATCATGCTTCCTTCCTCTGTCCTCTCCCCCCAACCTCGCACAACAGAAATGTGATCAAGGTCTCCCTCATCTGATGAGTCTTCCATCAGTTCGTCCTCCACTTCTTCCTGGGCTCCTGCACCTTCCTCACTAGTTTGGCTGCTACCATGCGCCCTGGTAAAACCATCTCCCCCACCCTCACATGCCTGCCGCCTTGGTGCTGCCGACCGTCTGGACCTTGCAGATGTTAGCCCTTCCGCATACAACTCCTCCTCCTCTACTTCCTCCACCTCCTCTTGTGCCACCACCTGACTCCGAATTCTGTTTAACATGTGCTCCAGCATGTAAATCACCGGAATAGTAATGCTGATAATGGCATCGTCAGCACTAAACATCTTCGTCGCCATTTCAAAACTGTGCAGAAGGGTGCATAGGTCCCTGATCTGAGACCACTCCTCCAGCGTGATTTGCCCCACCTCCGGATCTCGTTGGCCCAGGCTATACGTCAGAACGTATTGCACCAGGGCTTGTCGGTGCTGCCACAGTCGCTGCAACATGTGCAGAGTTGAATTCCACCGGGTAGGTACATCGCATTTTAGCCGGTGAAGTGGCAGGCCCAACGACTTCTGTAGAGATGTAAGTCGCTGAGCTGCGGGATGCGAACGGCGAAAGTGAGCACACAGCGACCGTGCCCTCTGCAGAAGGCCATCTAGTCTGGGATAGTGGGCTAAAAATTGCTGGACAACCAGGTTCAACACGTGAGCCATACAAGGCACGTGTGTGACATTGCCCCGGCGAAGGGCCGCACCCAGGTTTGCAGCATTGTCGCACACGGCCTTCCCTGGTTTCAGGTCCAGTGGAGACAACCATTCATGAAATTGGTTCTCCAGAGCTGACCACAACTCCTCAGCTGTGTGACTCACATTTCCCACACATTTCAATGTAAAAACCGCCTGATGACGTTGAGCCCTACTGCCAGCATAGTAAGGAGGTGTGCAGGATCCCTTCTGCGCAGTTAGAAAGCTTGTGGCATGACCAGACAGGCTTTGGGTGCAGGTGGAAGACCGAGAGGAGGTTGAGGAGGCAGAAGCAGTGGAGGAACTTTGACATAAAGAGGATTGACGCACAACTCGTGGGGACGGCAAGACTTGGACAGCAGCCCCTTGTCCTGCTGTCACCATAGTTACCCAGTGCCCAGTCAGCGACATGTAACGCCCCTGTCCATGCCTACTCGTCCAAGTGTCTGTGGTGAAATGCACCCTGTCACACACAGAGTTTCTCAAAGAAACGGTGATGTTGTGTGCGACATGCTGGTGGTGCGCAGGCACACCTTTCTTTGAGAAGTAGTGCCGACTGGGCATCTGGTACTGGGGCACTGCGACGGACATAAGGTCTCGAAAATCCTCTGTGTCCACCAGGCGGAAAGGCAGCATTTCTGTAGCCAAGAGCTTGCAGATGGTGAAATTCAACCTCTTAGCTTTCTCATGGCTAGGAGGAAATGGTCTTTTACTTGTCCACATCTGAGGGACCGAGGGCTGGCTATTGTGCTTAGACGGGGTTGATAAGGGTGTCCCCGGCAAACTGCCGGTCTGTGAGGAAGATGCAGGCGGACATGTTAGGTTGCCTTGATCCAAAGGTGGTGCTATCGATGTCGGACAGCGCTCAACACCAGCTGGTGTTACCACCTCCAAAGAAAATGATGACCTGCCAATCACGCTGGCTGTTGCGGGTAAAGAGGTGGCAGGTCTGCGCCCCAAACAGGTGTGACTGCTGTCCCCCCAGTCACAGAGGATGAAGAGGCCGCGGATGCACAAGATATGGCAGACGGTGGTTGGCCCGGCCGGCTAGGCCGCATTGTAGCACACTGAGCTTCCCACTGCAACTTATGCTTCATGTCCATGTGCCGGTTCATGCATGAAGTACTCAAACTATGTATTTTTTGGCCTCTACTTAGCTTTTGCTGACAAATGTTACAGATAACACGAGTTGGGTCATCTTTATCGATCTGAAAAAATGCCCAGGCTATGCAAGGCTTAGCACCCATGCGACCTGAAGAGCCACCACGACTTGTGGTGAGAGGCAGAGTTGTGTTTGAGGATGCAGTTGTTGACGTGCTTCCAGTACTACGTCTCTGTCCAGGAAGGCGCAACCTGACCTCGTCGTCACTAGCATCTTCCTCCACCTCCTCTGCTGACCTCATCTCTTGGCTGACTGTGGGTTGACAGTAAGTGGGATCTCCAACCTCATCATCATCACCCTGTGCGTTATCACACCCGTCGTCCTCAGAGCCAACCTGTTCCTGCCCTGACAAAAAACTAAAGTTGTCGCTCCAATCAGGTATTTGAGTCTTATCATCGTCTTCCTCATTGTCTCCACCAACAGGAGTTACAGTTTGGGAATGAGGGTCTACATTATGGTCAGAACCTTCTGCGTCTGGTCCTGGATCCGACTCATAAAGATTCTGGGCATCAGTGCAGATCATTTCCTCGTCTGGATTCACAGAAGCGCTGGAGTCGACCTCTGATTCCCAGTGTTAGAACCTTGCTCTTAGGTTTTTTCCTTTGCTGGTCACATGACCTTGTTGGCCTATTTAATCCTGCTCCGCCCTTCTGGCTTTGCTGGACTTCATTGTATAACTACTTTCTAGCTAGCCTGTGCTCTGTATCTAACTCTGTTAGTTTGCTTGGTCTACGGACCTCAGTGTTCTATATATTTTGTTTGTTTGTCTGTCTGCTACTATTTCTGTTAGGAGGTGTCCCATTTTCCTCCCAGTCCTTAGTACTTGTAGGGATTCCTTCCCACATCTATAGGTCTCCGTACAGACTAGCTTAGGACTTTAGCAGGTCTGATCGCAGGATCAGGTCCCCTGTTACATCGTAAGGATAAAGCTGAGTTCTATCGTAGGGACAGATCTCCTCTCTTTCCTTAGCTCTGGTAGCAGAACATAACAGTAAGTCCAGCCTGCAAATTCTCTAAGGAAAGATTTTTCTGTTCCATCATGGTGTCGGTTCAGGATTTGGCTCATCGCCTGCAGGGACTCTCTCTGGAGGTGGCCGAGCTCCGTCAGCACGTGAGTAACTGTCCTGGAGCACATTTCTTGGAGCCTAAGGTATGTTTGCCGGATTTATTTTTTGGTGAACACCGAGAATTTTTTTCATTTAAAAATGCTTGCTTATTGTATTTTCGTTTGAGACCCAAGTCCTCTGGGGATGAATCCCAGCGCATAGGGTTCATAATGTCACTTTTGCGCAAAGAGCCTCAGGAGTGGGCCTTTTCTTTGCAACCTAGTGATACATGCTTCAGATCAGTGGATAGTTTTTTTTCTGCTTTGGGACTATTATATGATGATCCTGACCGTGTCGCATCAGCTGAGACTGAGTTGAGACGTTTGAAACAGGGATCAGGTAATGTGGAAAAATATTGTACTCATTTCCGTCGTTGGTCTACTCAAACAGGGTGGAACGATTCTGCTCTGAAAAGTCTATTTCTTGCTGGGCTCAATGAAAGGGTTAAAGACCTGCTAATTGCTTATCCTACACCTGAAGATTTGCAACAGGCTATGCAATTAGCTATACGGGTGGATAGGAGACTGCGTGCAAGGGTTAATGAGAGCAAATCCTCTGCTATGTCAGTTTCTGGTTATGAGAATGTGTGTACTAACAGTGGTGAACCGATGGAGATTGGATCGGTGGCACCTCGCTCTCAAGAAAAAGACCGTAGATTTTTTGAAGGCTTGTGTTTCTATTGCGGAAAATCTGGTCATTTGATTAAAGGCTGTGAGCTTCGTATGAAGAAAGAAAAAAAAATGGTCAGTCATGCCCGTATTGCCTGTTTAAATTCCAAGGGTGTATTTTTAGCTGCTTCCACGATTGCTCAGGAAAAATTAATGGAATTTCGGGTGTTTGTTGACTGTGGGTCTACTCTGAATGTAATTGATGGGGGATTCTTGGAAAGACTCAATTTAAAACCCGAACCTTTATCATCCCCCATTGCTGTGGTTTCTGTGGATGGTTCCCCTTTGAAGAATATTACTCTCAAGGTCTGTGAATTTCCTCTCACTATTAATGGTGTTCACCATGAGAAATTGGATTTGGTAGTTTTGAATAACTTGCCTTCTCCAGTAATATTGGGATTGCCCTGGTTAAAATTTCACAATCCTGTACTGGATTGCTCTACCAGTGAAATTAAATCCTGGAGCCATAAATGTTATGACAAGTGTTGTAACGGGCGTATTGCAGCTTTGGATAGGGGAGAATTGCCTGTTCCTATTCAGGATTTTTGGAGAGTTTTTTCTGAGAAGGAATCGCAGGTTTTGCCTCCCCATAGAGACTATGATTGTTCTATTGAATTTGTCCCTGGAGCGACTCTTCCTAAAAGTCGTTTATTTAACCTTACTATTCCTGAGAGGAAGGCTTTGGAGGAATACATACAGACAAGTTTGGCCGCCGGTCACATTAGGCCCTCTAAGTCTCCTGTGGCGGTTGGATTTTTTTTTGTAAAAAAAAAGGACGGCGGTTTACGTCCTTGTCTGGATTTTCGTGAGATTAACAAAATTACTGTACGCAATCCTTACCCACTGCCATTGATTCCTGATCTGTTTAACCAGTTAATGGGGGCCAAGTGGTTCTCTAAAATTGACCTTAAGGGGGCATACAATCTGTTGCGCATGAAGGAGGGTGACGAATGGAAGACTGCTTTTAACACTCCTGTGGGTCATTTTGAGAATCTGGTTATGCCTTTTGGTCTTACTAATGCTCCTGCATTTTTTCAGAATCTTATTAATGACATCCTTAGACCTTTGATCGGCAAAAATGTGGTTGTGTATTTGGATGACATTTTGATTTATTCGCCGGATCTGGAGTCTCATTGGCGGAGCGTACGTGAGGTATTACAGTTGTTAATGGACAATTCGCTTTTTGCTAAGCTAGAGAAATGTGAGTTCGCTGTACAGAGAATTAGTTTTTTGGGTTACATTATCTCCAGCGAAGGTTTTGAGATGGACCCGGTTAAAGTTCAAGCTGTACAGGAATGGCCTAGGCCTATTGGTTTGAAATCGATACAGAGGTTTTTAGGTTTCGCCAATTATTACAGAAAATTCATAAAAAATTTTTCTAGTATTGTCAAACCTCTGACCGATCTCACCAGGAAAGGTGCTGATGCGGTTCAGTGGTCTTCTGAGGCTATTGAAGCTTTTGTGTTTCTAAAGGAGAGGTTCACCTCTGCTCCCATCCTTATGCAGCCTGATGTGACTAAGCCGTTTTTGGTTGAGGTTGATGCTTCCTCTGTGGGGGTTGGCGCAGTATTGTCTCAGGATAACGGGGATGGATTACATCCCTGTGCCTTTTTTTCAAAAAAATTTTCGGAGACTGAACTGAATTACGATATTGGTAATCGGGAATTATTGGCTATTAAACTCGCATTTGAACACTGGCGCCACTTCTTGGAAGGTGCGGAATTTCCCGTTCAGGTTCTTACGGATCATAAAAATCTGATATATCTTGATGCTGCCAAGCGCCTGAATGCCCGTCAGGCTAGGTGGGCACTGTTTTTCTCGCGGTTTAATTTCTCCGTTACTTACATCCCTGGTACTAAGAATGTTAAGGCGGATGCCTTGTCTCGCAGTTTTTCTCCCATAGTCGGTGCTGAGAAAGAGGAGAACATTTTACAAGAAGGTGTTGTGATAGCTGCTTTGGACTCCGTTTTGGAAGATGAGATTCTTAAAGCACAGGAGAATGCCCCATCTAACACTCCTCATGGGAGGTTGTTTGTGCCTGGGACCTTTAGGAGAGATTTGTTTGTTGAGTGTCACGAATCTCGGTTGGCAGGTCATCCCGGAATCTCTGAGACCAAGAGACTGGTGGGTCGCAGTTTTTGGTGGCCTGGATGGCAGAAGGAAGTCATTAAGTGGGTGCGTCAATGTACTATATGTGCTAGATCTAAGTCCTCACATACTCCTGCTGCGGGGTTGCTTTGTCCTTTGGAGGTTCCCAGTGCTCCTTGGACACATTTGGCTATGGACTTTATAACTGACCTTCCCCCCTCTGAGGGTTTTACTGTCATCTGGGTGGTCGTGGACCGTTTTAGCAAGATGTGTCACTTGGTTCCCTTCGTCAAACTGCCCTGCGCTAAAACTCTCACTAAGGCCTTTGTCAAGGAAATTGTCAGACTTCATGGCGTTCCTACTGACATTGTTTCTGATAGGGGTCCTCAGTTCATGGCTCGTTTTTGGCGTGCCTTTTGTGACAGGTTGGGAGTTCATTTGTCGTTCTCGTCCGGATATCATCCTGAATCTAATGGCCAGACAGAAAGGAAAAACCAGGATGTTGAGCAGTTCTTGCGTTGTTTTGTGGCAGACAATCAAGAGGGGTGGTCTGAGTTTCTGCCACTTGCTGAATTTGCTCTGAACAATCATACATCTTCTTCTGCTGGTTGTTCGCCTTTTTTTTGTTGTTCTGGGAGACATCCGTCGTTTGGGTCGTTCTCCAAGTTGGGATCTGCCGTGCCTGAGGAGGAGAATTTTTCCGGTGATTTGGAGAGAGTTTGGACGGATGTGCGTGGTAATCTTCAGGAGGCCAACAGAAAATCTAAAGACTACTTTGATAGGAAACGACAGGAGGTTTTGTTCGCTGTTGGTGACATGGTTTGGTTGTCCTCTAGGAATCTGCGGTTGAGGATTCCTTCTAAGAAATTGGGTCCCAAGTTTGTCGGGCCCTTTAAGGTGCTTCAGGTTGTCAACCAATCTGCTGTTAGGTTGGAGGTTCCTACCTCCTGGAGAATTAATCCGGTATTTCATGTCTCTCTGTTAAAAAAAGCTGTTGTGTCGGATGGTGACGCCTCTGCCTCTGTTCCTCCGGTGGTGGAGGACGGGGAATATGAAATTTCTCGCATCCTTAACTCTAGACGGTATAGAGGTAGTTTGCAGTATCTTGTGGCCTGGAAAGGTTTCGGACCCGAGGATAACTCTTGCGTGAGGTCAGATGATGTTTCCGCGTCCAGACTTATCAGAGCGTTTCACAGGAGATTTCCTGATAAGCCTGGTCCTAGGGGATCCGGAGGATCCTCTTAGAAGGGGGGGTACTGTTAGAACCTTGCTCTTAGGTTTTCTCCTTTGCTGGTCACATGACCTTGTTGGCCTATTTAATCCTGCTCCGCCCTTCTGGCTTTGCTGGACTTCATTGTATAACTACTTTCTAGCTAGCCTGTGCTCTGTATCTAACTCTGTTAGTTTGCTTGGTCTACGGACCTCAGTGTTCTATATATTTTGTTTGTTTGTCTGTCTGCTACTATTTCTGTTAGGAGGTGTCCCATTTTCCTCCCAGTCCTTAGTACTTGTAGGGATTCCTTCCCACATCTATAGGTCTCCGTACAGACTAGCTTAGGACTTTAGCAGGTCTGATCGCAGGATCAGGTCCCCTGTTACATCGTAGGGATAAAGCTGAGTTCTATCGTAGGGACAGATCTCCTCTCTTTCCTTAGCTCTGGTAGCAGAACATAACACCCAGGCTATAGTATGAGTAAACAGCTCTGCAGACTCAACCATCTGTTCTACCTCATACTCAGACGGGCAGCTGGAGATTTGGGAGCTGTGAGGAAGCAAGTGCGATTGGGGTGACACCTTTGAGGACTGGAGTATTTGTGATGTTGAAGTTGATGTGGAGGAGAGCCCACTTAAAGGAGCACTTGATATCCGTTGAAGCACCTGCTGTTTTTGTGCCTCATCTGGAATTTGTAGCGATTGGCGTGGCCGTAAGAAAGGGATCTTATCACATTGTCCGCTAAAAGAAGTAGACATTTTAGTTTGGCTGAAAGATGGTCTTTCTTCTGCAGATGTTACTGTTGCTTTAACACCTACCCCACGGACACAACCTTTTTTCCCCTTCCCAACACGCCTATTCCCCTTTCCACCAGCAGCAGGCCTTTTTCCACTCATTTTGGTGGTTAACTAATTCACAACTCTGGAGTTGTTTGCACAAAAAAACAATGGATGGGAACCGAGCAGAGCTGAGTGGCCAAACTGTGGTATTAGGCCAAAACTATTGGCTGGGTTAGATGCAGAAAAAAATTATATTCAATTTGCAACCTGATGGAGGTCTGTATAGATGGATTAATAGAACAAGTCCCACACACAGCTTGAAGCCCAATATTTTTTCACAGGTAGATGCAGAAAAAAATATATTCAGTTTGCAACCTGATGGAGGTCTGTATAGATGGATTAATAGAACAAGTCCCACACACAGCTAGAAGCCCAATATTTTTTCAGAGGTAGATGCAGAAAAAAATATATTCAGTTTGCAACCTGATGGAGGTCTGTATAGATGGATTAATAGAACAAGTCCCACACACAGCTAGAAGCCCAATATTTTTTCAGAGGTAGATGCAGAAAAAAATATATTCAGTTTGCAACCTGATGGAGGTCTGCATAGATGGATTAATAGAACAAGTCCCACACACAGCTAGAAGCCCAATATTTTTTCAGAGGTAGATGCAGAAAAAAATATATTCAGTTTGCAACCTGATGGAGGTCAGTATAGATGGACTAATACAACAAGTCCCACACACAGCTAGAAGCCCAATATTTTTTCAGAGGTAGATGCAGAAAAAAATATATTCAGTTTGCAACCTGATGGAGGTCTGTATAGATGGATTAATAGAACAAGTCCCACACACAGCTAGAAGCCCAATATTTTTTCAGAGGTAGATGCAGAAAAAAATATATTCAGTTTGCAACCTGATGGAGGTCTGTATAGATGGATTAATAGAACAAGTCCCACACACAGCTAGAAGCCCAATATTTTTTCAGAGGTAGATGCAGAAAAAAATATATTCAGTTTGCAACCTGATGGAGGTCTGTATAGATGGATTAATAGAACAAGTCCCACACACAGCTAGAAGCCCAATATTTTTTCACAGGTAGATGCAGAAAAAAATATATTCAGTTTGCAACCTGATGGAGGTCTGTATAGATGGATTAATAGAACAAGTCCCACACACAGCTAGAAGCCCAATATTTTTTCAGAAGTAGATGCAGAAAAAAATATATTCAGTTTGCAACCCCACACACAGCTAGAAGCCCAATATTTTTTCAGAGCTAGATGCAGAAAAAAATTATATTCAATTTGCAACCTGATGGAGGTCAGTATAGATGGACTAATAGAACAAGTCCCACACACAGCTAGAAGCCCAAATATTTTTTCAGAGGTAGATGCAGATAAAAATTATTTTTAATTTGGTATATCTTGCAACACAGATAGGCTACTCCACTGACTAACACACTCTGCAATAGGCCAAAAAGGATTAGCTTTGCTAGATTCAGCCAAATGCTGTGAAAAAAACTTGCACAGCACTGGCACAGACCTGCCTGGCAAAAACTGATAGGAACTGATGTAACCTAGTCCTGAAAAGGACTCCAATTACAATTAGTCTTTACTCCCACAATCTATCTATTTAAGAGCACAGACCTGCCTGATAAAAGTCGTAGGAAATGCTGTAACCTAGTCCTTAAAAGGACTGCAATCACAACTATTCCCTACTCCCAAGCTATCTGTAGATTTGTGCGAAAATTGGCTTGAAATTAACAAGGTATAGCGCACACAGCAACAGCGGTGCCGTCTAACACGCAGCTGCAGCAGTGAGAAAATGGTGGCGACGGGGAAAATGGCTGGGTCTTATAGGGCAAGGACATGTGACATACACTGCCAATGACACATGCACTTGCTTGTGTGAAAAAAAGCACTTCGCTCCGTGTGTGCGCTGCTGATAGGCTGACAGATTGCACCTCCCCACTGCAAATGCGGGAAAGAGAAAAAAAAATGGAGATCTTCATTGTTCCTGCAGAGATCCATCCCCTGCCCCTCCCCCGACCCCGCTGTACACTCAAACTGCGTATTAACATTAATTTTCATCATTACTGAGAAAAAATCCAGTTATGATTTTGGTGCACGAACAGTTATCGAACATAACCTCGAACAGCCGAATTTTTCTCAAATTGTTCGTGTTCGCCGAACGGCTCGAACACCGCCCAAAACAGCTCGAATTTGAGATTGGCGAACAGTTCGAGTAGAACAACGCTCATCTCTATTAAAGAATCAAGATAAAAAACTTACCGTACATGTGTGCCAGGATTTTCTTGACTAATCATAACGGGAACTTGGAGAAATGAAGATTTACAATGATCCAATTAATTCACATGAACACTGGGGTGCTCCATAGAAAGGTGCATTTAGCAAATTCTGTTTGCTCCAACTAAAAGATCGATCAGGAGTTTGATTCTTTGAGAGCGCTACCACAGGTCAAATAAAGAATTACATAGTTTACATTGCGGCTTAAAAGTCTCCTCACCTTGACATGCTTAACATGTCACTCTCCGCAAGGAGAAATGTTACCCCTTGGATATGGTTTACATTGAAACCACTTGGTTCCCTGAGTAAAATATTTGGCATTCCAACTCCTCTGGTGAGATAGAGATTTTGAGAGTGTCCCACAAGGGACACTCCTCTATTAACTCAAAATTCTCTAAACAGATACCAAAAATGGGTTTTCTATGTCAGGCCTCTTAAAATAGACATGACTTGGCAAGGCATTAGTTAAATTGAGGGAAAAATTTAGCTCTATTCACAATGGTAGCAGTGTGTCTTCAAAATTTTCCTTGCACTTGAGCACACTTGGCTACCAGAGCAGGACAGCTTACCCTAGTCGCTTAAATTGGATTGGAGTGGTATCTTCAAATGAAAAAAAAATGGAGAAGGGGCCCAACATTGGACCATTGCTGAGACCGTGCATTCTCTGGATCTAGGGGGTCCATGAGGGACCAAAAGAAATCACTGCCTGTGGCCATGGACGATGAGAACCTTCAACAGATCCACTAGAGTGAGATCATGGCCATAAGAGCCTTCAACCTTCAAGCGTTCCACCACAATGAGGTTGTGCCTAAAAGTGATATCTCCATTCATCTAAAGGGTTTGAAGGGTAGGGTTTCTGGTTGCATTTGCAGCCTATGCCCCTTCACAGCTACGTAGGCAGATATTACCAACACTTGATTACATCTGTGGGTAATACAAAGGGTCTAAAAATGAACGTTCTGCCCAGTCCTCGGTTTGTGTTGGCTCACGTTGCTCCAGGTTTTGTACAGCTTTGCTTAGATCTCTTGGTTGGCACAAACATTCAGGTATCTCTACAGCTCATTAACTTCACGTTTTCTGCTTGCATATGCCAAGTTAATGGATAAAACCCTCAGTCCTCCCCACCTCCTTTCTCATGGAGTTCACCTGACTCCTGAAGGTTCACGATGCATTTAATGCTTACAGAACAGGTGCATAACAGATCATTTGGCTTAGTTTACAACAATTACTAAACCATACACAAAAGCTATGCCTTCACAGTAGCTACAAGCAATTTTGTGCATGACATGAGCTTAATTGTTTTCAGATTTCATGCTGGATGCCAAGGGAATGCCAAGACAGAACCCCGCTGCCTAAAGAAAATAAAGGCTTTAATCAAGCCCAAAAAAGTGACCAGACAACTTGATAAAAAAAAAGTAACTGAAAATAATATCACAAGCTGACAAAGAGAAAATAAGATCTGCAATACGGAAATAGGAAGAGAATGATTTTATTTTCTTCCCTATAGAGGCACTTTATGCTTGGTAGTTACAAATCATACCCGGAAGGGTAATTTGCTTAATGGTTGCTGGAGTGAAAGACTTTTTTTTTAAAGCAGCTCATAAAGAGTTAAAATAAGATATACTTCTCTTACATATCCTCTTTCACTGCCCTTCCAATACTTCCCAGTCCCCCAACAGTCTCTAGCTGTACTTACCTCTGCAGAGATTATGATATTTGACTGCTGCAGACAATCACTCGTGACTCATTTCGACACCTAGCGTGAGCACAGCAGGGAAAGGAGGGAGTGTGATGCTATAGAGGGGGGATTAGTCGAGCAATGAATAGCTGTGCTAAGGTAGGAGAGGGAGGAGCCTTCCATCTCTTATCAGTGCTGGACATAAATCAGGGCCCACCGGAGGATTCACCGATTCCCCGGTGGGCCAGTCCAAGCCTGCTCATTACCACCAGTAAGCATGAATTTTCTGTAGGCCGAGTATGACTTCTTTTATTATTTTTGATACTGGAAAACAAGTAGGTTGATCCCACACTGCCGTAGGAGGAAGAATGACGGATGCCAAACTATTTGCAAATGGTTTAATCGTCAAGGCGTTTCGAAGCATATAGCTTCTTCATCAGGATCAATGACCATGGTATCATGGCTGTCTTGATGAAAAAGTTATATGCTTTGAAACGCGTTGACAATTAAACCATTTGCAAATAGATTGGCATCCATCATTCTTACGGCAGCGCAGGATCAACCCATTTGTTTTCCAGTATCGATGATTTTATCTCCTCTTGGGTCTGCAGCAGCCTTAAGTGTTTTTCAGTGGTTGTGTGTACCCAACCCAAACCAGGTGAGTGCAATTGTGCTATCTGTTCCATATCTATCTCCCAGATGAGACCCTATTTGGGCTTTGTCTACATCAAGTTTCCTTTCACTTGGTTCTATTATTATTTTGAGCAGTTTAAAAAAAAAATAATAATTCTTAGTTGGATGACTCCTTTTAAAAGAATTTAGTGCTGGTTGGTTGCTGACAACCTTTTAAAATTGCTCTATTCTTTAACTACAGGACAGATTTCTGAGAAGTCTTTCAGTGGGATCGAGAGAGTCTACAAAAGGTGAGGTTGTCCCCAAAGTGACAGCCAGTTTTAGCCTGTTCTGCAGTGTCGGTGTGACGTGAGTTTCTTCCACACCCGGCCCTTCCCAGGCACGCGCTTTGGGTTGCACCTATTATGGTACTTCGCGTTGGTCTCCCTTTGTGGTTCCTTGTGACTACAAGACCAAAGCTTTTTAGGGATTTCCTGACCATGGTCACCTGCAAACATACAATGTGCACATAGTTCATTGCAGCAGGATTTTCCGGCTCACACAGCCACATTTTAGTGCTTTATATAAAGGAATATGTCCTGTAAAAGGACCGCTCACTTTGCATGCAACAACACAATAAGGTAATATTAGGATCAATTCATGAGCAGCTTCAACTCACAAGGTCCCTCCTCCTCCATAATGGCACAGACATGAGCCTTTTAATACTCTTCAAGTACAATCATTCTCCAGGTCTCTCCCACTTTCACACACCGGCAATATATAGTGCTTGCATAAATCTTCAAGCACACCATTTCAGCTGTATTCATTACTTTGCATATATTGTAGTCACTGCAGCTTGCACCTGTTCACATTTGCTTCATTCTGGTAGGAGTTGCTGGTCAGTTTTGGTTTCTTTTATAGTATTTGAAGTGATGATCTCCATGGTCATCTGAGCACTCGTCCCATCAAGCTGATATTGCTGGATCCTACCTGGACTTAGTCATAGAATGTTAGAACTGGAAGGGACCTCTGGGGTCATCGTGTCCAACTCTCTGCTCAATGCAGGAATCACTAAACCATCTCAGACAGATGTCTGTCCAGCCTCTGTTTGAAGACTTCCATTGAAGGAGAACTCACCACCTCTTGTGGCCGCCTGTTCCACTCATTGATCACCTCACTGTCAAAAAGTTTTTTCTAATATCTAATCTTTATCTTCTCTCTTTCAGTTTTATCCCATTGCTTCTTGTGTTTCCATGTGCAAATGTGAATATGGATGATCCCTCTACACTGTTACATCTCTTAAGATATTTGTAGACAGCTATTAAGTCTCCCCTATCTTCTTTTTTGCAAGCTAAACATTCCCAGATCCTTTAACCATTCCTCGTAGGACATAGTTTGCAGTTCGCTCGCTATCTTGGTAGCTCTTCTCTGAACTTGCTCTAGTTTCCTGTGGGTCTCTGTGTGACATGCAGAAGTAAAGCTGTTGCTTCAGAAGCATGCAGCAACTAGAGGGGTTAACACAGTCACAGGAGAGAGGGAGTGTTTTAGCAGAGCCCTAGAGGGATTATGGGGAACTTGTTATTATAGTGGTCTGGCTGAAGCCAAAGAGAAAGGTGGTGTGTTATCTAGATATGACAGAAGGCAACTGAACAGGATTCAGATCAGGAGAGAAGCTAAACACAGGTCAGATAAACTCTCTGAACAAACAGTGCAGAGTATTATCAGACAGGAAGATAAGGACTGGAAGGAATTGTGTCACAGGGATCATCTTCCTCATCAAACCCTCCCCCCCTCCATCTCCATGCAGGATAAAGAATGATGTGTACTATTGTGTCCTTGTGAAGGAAAAGCCTGTAGTTGTGTATGCATAGAAGTGTGCTGCTAAGAGATCTAATCTGTGCTGAATTATGCTACTGAAGAGAATGTAATACTGTGTCTTGTGAAGAAAGTACTGTATTGTTACTGGAGCAGGTTGCTCAAGAAACTCAGACTGTACTGTAATGAAGATTGTTACTGTAATATCCCTGAATTGCTCTGGCCGTGCTTCAGATTAAATTCCACTGTTAAACTGTTGAAAAAGACTCTTGTCAGATGTGTCTGGTCAGCAATTGAATCGATCATGTTCCTGAGAGAAGCTGCAGCCTATGTTCGCCCTGAGTAACGGTTCCCCTCAGGATTCCAAAGAATTCATGAAACCCGTCTCACCCCTATCTGAACCTAGCGGCGTGCGTGTAACAGATGTACAGGAGACCCATAGAGTTATCCCAATCCTCCAAACAATGCAGTGACAATTTCATGTCTCCTACACATGAATCTGCATAACCACGTCAAGCTCCAGTGTATTGTGCAATCAGGTCTAATGTCTGACTCGTCAGAGCACATTACGATGTTCAAAGCTGCAAATTCCACCTTCTCCTCGTCAGAAAAATTAGATCCGCTCATTTTCCAGCCATTTAAAATTAAAATCATCATTTTGCAAATTCCATTAATACCTTTCCTTCCCGGGCAGCGGCGTATAGAAGGGCATCTCCTCGTTCACATTCACGGCCCGTGCGAGCAGGTATTAGGATCAAATGTTCAGCATTCATTAAACTTTTACTCGCAGTGCGAAGGAGCAAGACGCAGGTCTGAGCCGAGATCTCGTCTTATCACAGGAGGATGTGACTTTCCTTCTAAACCTTCAAAGGCCTCTCATATCAAGAGATTATTCTGCCATCTGGAAGGTGAAAATTGAAATGCAGACGAGAGTCGCTTATCTCGGGTTATGTATTCCGTAGGACAAAACAAATCAATTTCATGATTTTTCTCCAGAGTGGGGTAAATACTTGGCTGCCGCTATTATTATCGGCCTCATAACACGTCCTTATATTACCATGGAGTGCGGCAGTGCCGGCTGGAAATTCTCTAATGGACTTTATAGCAGCCGATACTTGACTTTCCTTTTGAGACTGCAGTAATTGGTAATGTAATATGCAGTCATTGTAATGGTACTGAAGGAGTGTGGACTTTCTAGAGCTACAGATGGAGCAGAATTTAATGCAATAAACAGCAATCAAGACCACAGACGTCAAGAGAAATTCATGTCTCGTCCTCGTCTACAGTAAAATGATGCATGAAATCACTGGTGAGTGGCAACCAAAAGCTACCAAAAATGCGTGAGGGCATTAAGGAGTCCCAATACCAAGTATGAGCATTAAGGGGAAATATTTCCAAATGGTGGGCACCATTACTGAATGGAGAATCAATAATGAGCGGGAGAGCCTGATATGAAAAATCCAGCAAAGAAACGGTCATAACAGGTGATTTCAATAAGTTACAATTAAAAGGAATAGCTAAAGATGTGATATAAAATAAATACGAATAGAGGGAGGGATCCAGTGTACATGTTTTCTTTTATTTCTTTACCTCTTTTGATTGTAAATTTTATTCTAAATACATTTTCCTTTTATTCAAATCACCTATACAAATCGGGTTTCTGCTGGATTTTCCATATCTGTTACGATACTGGCGTAGTACTACTGGAAACCGATGGCTGAAGGAGCACGAGCAGGAACAGCAAGCAGTTATAGATGTACTTGGATATAACAAAGGAGTTGTAGGGAACAATCCGTAGATGAATGAGAACCGTCTGGGAAAGCATGTTCAGGAGATGAAACTGTAACTAAGCGAACAGCTAGACACAATACTCAAGCAATGAGTGAGAAATCCATGTGGCTTTAAAGGGAATCTGTCAGCCCCCTGGGACTTATGTGACCTCTAATATGGGCATACAGGTGATAGAAATGTGAATCTATACTTACCTGTATGCCTCATATTAGAGGTCTGGTTGCTGTGAAATGTATTTTTATTCAGTGAAGATTCAGATGCTTGTGGGTTGGGGGACGGGAAGAAATCCCCACCTACTGTGTTAATTAAAATATTTCCCCCCTCCCCTGCACGTTACAGTGTCCTGTGACGTGCAGTCGCCGTGAGCCAGATCCCGCGCCTGCGCATAAAAAGCAAAGTGTGCAGGTGCGGGATCTGGACAAGGCGACTGCACGTCACAGGACACTGTGACGTGCAGGGGAGGGGGGAAATATTTTAATTAACACTGTAGATGGGGATTTCTTCCTGTCCCCCAACCCACAAGCATCTGAATCTTCACTGAATAAAAAGCCATTTCACAGCAAATAGGCATTTAATACGGGCCATACAGGTAAGTATAGATTCACATTTCTATCACCTGTATGCCATATTAGTGGTCTGATAAGTGCCAGGGGGTGACAGATTCCCATTAAGTTGGTCCAAACAGGAAACAAGATGAATGCCATAGATTCACAATCTGCCATTTTAGTAAAGGGCAATTGCAGAACACAATAGCAGCCTCCAGTGGTAAGGAATGGGATTGCAGCATAATAAATAAGGTGAACAATAGCATCCACTAGTGGTCAAACTGTAGCAAGACAACAGGAACTCTGACAATATCATGTGGTGGAGAATGCGGGCACATAACAAGTAATAAAATATATTGGCAAATTATAGATTATAATAGCTGCATTATTTTCATTACCAAACCAATACTGATTAGGGGCACTGAAGAGCATCAATTTTACTCAATGAATGAGGTCACTAAGGGGCATTATTAGGGGGCACTAAGGTGGTGCCTTTATTTAGAGGTGGCATTAAGTTGCACTATTAGTGAGGAGCTCAATTGAGGTGGTGGTGAGGACTCGGGGCAAAATGACTAAGATGGCACCAACACTAGGAAGGTAATTTTACTCTGTTTGGGCACTTTGAAAGCGTAGAGAACAAAGGGGGCACCATTGCTGTGTGAGGGGCTCACAAGGGTCACTTTTACTGTGTGGAACAAAAAGGGGAGCACAACTAAGTCACTATTTTTGTAGGACAATAAGGGGGCACTAACCACAAACTCTGTAGAGATTAGCTTTTGGTGGGAGAAATTGTAATTTTGTTCTCGGCAGGTAAAGTCAATGAAGATTTCACTTGTGAGTCACATGATTTACTCTGAAGAACACCTGTGTAGCACTGGTATGTGACCATAATGTGGTTACTGTTTGGCAGTATGATTGGTAATAATATTAGTCTGGTTCTACGTATGTGGTCATGGTATGGGAGGTATTATTTGCTCATTGTGCAGTGTAATTATTTCATAAATACTTGACTATAAGAACGCAAACTGAACACTGCACCTGCAGATCACTTGAAAAGTTCAGAAAGTTATTGGTAGCTTTGCAAGTTTTGTCTTTTTTTATTAATCTTCAATAAATAATAGCATTGTGGGAAAAAAAATCATTTCTTGAGAAACGCAGCTGCCTATCAAGTCTCTTATCTATCTGTAGAATTGCTGCTTGCAAACCACTTCATGACACTTGTACAGAGGAGAACCAATTGATTTACCTCTCAATACATTACGGATTGTTCCTGGCGTTACTCAATTACTTCTTGAAGTTGCAGATCATTGGTTATCTAATTTGGCATAGAATGCATTAGGCATGTGATGTTACAGATTGTATTCCCGGTTTAATAGCTCTGGATGAGAGAATTAAAGAGAAAATAAAGCAAAGACTGACCAATGACCGTTATCCTCACGATCTGCCATTTTCATAGTCCAGAAATAGTTTACCGTCGAGGATGTTGCTTTGCTAAATAGCTATATCCTTATGTTTAATCTTTTCATTGTTTATCTTCTCTTTTTTTTTCTTGTTCTTTCACTTTCTCGCTCTTTATACCATTGTCTCCCACCCTTAGTGTCTGTACACCTTAAACTGGTATCCTCACACACATGTAAGCTTCGTTGAGTGAAGTGTAGAGGGGAGCAAGGTGATGTCAGATCCCTCTGCATAAATAAAACCTAGAATAAAAACACTAAATAGATGCCCTGCAGTAAATAAAGAAATTGTCGTAATCCATATAGAAAACATAGGGGACTTAGTTGACATTGTTTTATCAAAAGCCATCTAACCGTGACAAGGTGTACCCAATCAGGATGGGATATTTAAATTCAACATGTCCAATCCATCTTTTAGGTTGTATCGATGTTTACAAAGTGTTTGGTCTTTAGAATGTTGTTTTATCAGGAATGTTATCGGTCTTTAGAATGTATCAGGGATGTTGGCGGTCCTTAGGATGTTGCAGCACGCCTAGGAGTCATCCTGTATAAAAGACTCCCTCTCCCTTAGGGAGTCACCAAAGCAACTTAGTATGTAGTCTTCCCTGCTAGAGAGTTGTTAGGTCCTCTGGTACCGGAGTCGCCAGTGTCCTGGACTGGAATTCCTGGTCTATGTGCGGCCCGTGCCTAAACATTGTCCCCTGGTCATGGTGCGGCCAGTCCTGTTCCTGGTGTGACCAGTTCCCTAAACATTGTCCCCTGGTGCTGGTGTAGCCAGTCCTGTTCCCAAAATTCCCTGGTCCCGGTGTGGCCAGTATCTGAACATTTCCCTATTAGAATCTTTGTGTCAGTAATCATTCTGCAATGATCCTGAACTGAACATATTAGTCTGAACGGAGGCCTAGTCTGTGTCACCTATCCTGACCCATGAGGTCAGCTGCTGCAGTACCGGGGACTGCCTAGCAGTGGTACCTGGCGGCTACCTGGAGCCCAGCCGGTCTCCACCATCTGAAGCTGCAGTGAACACCAGGTAGCCTCTTAGCTATGCCCCTACCTAGGCAGACCTGGCCCTGTGGCACAGTGGGTCCACAAATCCACATGCACCACCGGTGGGCCTAACAGCTTGCTTTGGCCATGTGCCCCGCTGAAGTCCATAGTCCTCCGCTCTTGGAGATATTCGAATTATTGTTTTGCCAGTATGAGTGACAGGAAGGACATTTTTTTACCCGATCAGAAGCCCTGACTTGCGCCACCGGTGGGTGTAACAAATGCAGTCTGTTCCAGAACCAGGAAGCCCTGAATGAGAGAGGCGACAAATCCTTCCATGTTAGGAGAATGTATTATATGTACATTGCATATATTGTATCGTACCATGCTGCAGCTGTAATATATGCTTCTCCTGGCTCTCATCGTTTTCCATTCCAATAGTCCATGCAGCCTGGCACGGGGCCGCACATCCAGTGGGCTGTGCAGGAGCGCTCTGTATATAAACCATGCTGGAAGTGAATATGAAGCAGCAGTACAAGGAGCTTTTATGGTTGGACAGAACGAGAGGTCACACATTTACTCCATGATTAATCCCGTTTCCCGCTGCGCTCAGTGACTGTTTTTTGTTTTTCAATTACTTATACAAACATAATCAATTCTAAGCATCTGTACCCCAGACGCATGCTAATTACCCGGAGTATTACATCATGGCCGCTGTCATAAGCAAGCATAAAACTCACTCAAGTGTTCGCCACTAAATGTTGGCCCGATTCTGTTTTTCTCTAAATCCTGCTGAAGACGTGTAATTAAAATGGCACAGGGAGCCACTCGCAGTTTGCTAGGAGTTTTACAGCTTTGCGGCTGGGTTCATACTGGGGGTACAATAGGCTAGTAAAAAAAAATGTATTTTAGACCCTGTCTCCCCATTCCATAGGGAAAGGGGAAAAAATTCCAAAGATTTAGGATTTCCAATACTGCATGCTCTGTATTTAAAGGGGTGTCTCAAAAACAACATTCACTGTTGGGGGATTACAAAGTGCCCTCTTTGAATGGAGCAGGACTGAGTATGTGTAAGCACTGCTTTATTAACTGTCTACCAGAGTGGTGGTCGGTCGCACATGCTCAGTACAGCTCCATTCACACAGGGGACTTTGACACCCCCATTTTTGTGATAACTGGGGTCCCAGTGGTTGTACTACAATCAATCATACTTTTAATATGCATTTTCCCTTTATGGGAACAATTCCTTATAAGACTTTGAGCCCTGCAAACCACCTCCTACCTGTGACATCCCAGGAGCCTTTTCTAATGACCAGGCTGATGTGACATCATGCACGTGTCCAAATTCTATTTGAGTAGGGATGAGCAGACCCGTGGAAGTTCTCTGGGAGTAGGGATGAGCAGACCCGTGAAAGTTCTCTTAGAGTAGGGATGAGCAGATCCGTGGAAGTTCTCTTGGAGTAGGGATGAGCAGACCCGTGGTAATTCTCTCGGAGTAGGAATGAGCAGACCCCTGGAAGTTCTCTTGGAGTAGGGATGAGCGGGCCCCTGGAAGTTCTCTTGGAGTAGGGATGAGCGGACCCCTGGAAGTTCTCTTGGAGTAGGGATGAGCAGACCCGTGGAAGTTCTCTTGGAGTAGGGATGAGCAGACCCGTGGAAGTTCTCTTGGAGTAGGGATGAGCAGACCCGTGGTAGTTGTCTTGGAGTAGGGATGAGTGGACCCGTGAAAATTCTCTTGGAGTAGAGATGAGCAGACCCGTGGAAGTAGTCTCTGTCTCTCTCTTTGCTCCCTCTGTCTCTATCCCATATTATATGAATTGCAGGAGGAATTCTAAATTAGAGGCCAGAAAAAGACGTTGAATGATTAGACTACTAGCATCGATTGTGAATGATGTATATGCCCATCATCCTGGCGCTGCCACTACAGACTCAGTTGTATGCCGATATTTCACGAGCTCCCTTAAAAACTAACAGGGATGAAGATGGAGACAGTCAGAGCATAAGAAGCACAAGGCATTGCCAGTGGATTTTGCAGAACATGGGTATACAGATAAATGCACAATAGTATTTACTAGACCCCACTGTCCTGTCTGGATAAGAGCTACGACTTTGTTCATTCTGGTCCATGATCACACAAGAACTGTTTTGCAATTGGGGAAAGTAAGAGAGTATGTGTATGTTCCACAAGTCCAACATTCACGGTTTGAGCTGCAAGTTGGGTACGTGTGAAAGTTTAGGCAAGTTTTACTGGATTAGAGGCATGACAGGTTGGATCCTAAACACAGCTAGAACCTCCTTGATGCCCTGGGAAGTGAAGCAGAGAGAAAGGAGAGCTGATCGGTAGTGGGTATAGCCAGGAGGCCATGAAGGTACAGCAGTGGGTTTGTGGGGACCCCGAGTCAGCAAAGGCGCAATTTGGAGCAGAGGCAAAGTGTAGACTGGACCTGGAGGTTTGTGAAGAAATACTGGACTTGCCAGGCCAGGGCATGAGTACTGTACAGAAGTGGGCTGTGGTCAGGAAGATAAAGATATAGGGTCAAAGTCAGTTCTGCTGTATAACTGTGTTGATTACGAGGTATATGCTGCCACATATGCCTTTTCATTTGTAAAACATAGAAGATGCTTCCAGCCTGATTTGCATATGGCTTTTATGCTAGATTTCTCATGACTTGATCATTGGATCTCGGCAATAAAGATATTTTTTTCTATTGGGTCACAAGAGACTATATGGCTATACCACAACTGTCAAATTTAAAAAAAGTGCTGGTAGGTTCCTTTTATTCTTTTGCAGCATTATAACATACTGTTACATCATAGTGAGACTGTAAGGAGCTAAACTCACTCCACCCAGGGCAGGAGCTGACTGTTGTACAGCCATCGCCTGCTTCAAACAGCAATAATTGGATCAAGCACTGATCAATGCTATTAAACCACTTAAATGCCACTTTCAGTCTCTGGTGAGTTGTGCATTCAAATGCCTAACCCCTCTATAATGACGCACCCGAGGGATGCCATCTCTGGTTGTCACTATATTAATGCTTCTATGAAGCCTGGTCGTATGCTGGGCTTCAAAATGAACTGATTTATTTTTAAAAAATATAATGCAATAATGAATTGCATAGAACAAGAGACCAAATGATCGCAGGTTCAAGTCCCCTATGGGAACCTTTAAAAAAAATAATAATAATAATTAAGCGAAAATATAAACTGTTTTTAAAAAATATTTAAAAGCTAAATAAACATAAAAGTTTGAATCAGCCCTCCCTTTCCCAATCTAAAAATAAAGAAATTAAAAAATAAAAAATACCGTAAGCATCTTATGGAGATATCTCTGTACCTGTAAAAGACCGATCTGTCAAAACATAATATTGAGCCAGTACCATAAATGCTATACAAAGAAAAAAATCTAAGAATAGTTGCTTTTTTTGTCTCCCTCAAAAAATGCTACACAAGCTGATAAAGTTACCGGTCTCAGAGAATGGCGACACAAACACTTTTTTTTGGGTTTGTTTTTACAAAGTTGGAATATTTTTTAACCACTAAAATAATAATAAAAAAACTACACAAGTTTGGTATCGCCATAATCGTACTGATCTGGAGAATCATGTTGTTGGGCCATTTTAACTGCGTTTTTAGGAGAACAGATTCTCTAAAAGTTATCATTTGGTCACTGGATAACAATATTATTTGGGAGCGGCATGTAATTTATATGTAGGCACTGTATGGCAGTGTTATTTTGGCAAGCTATGAAGGTATTATTACATGAGCAATAAATAAGATTATTATTTGGGCAATAGATGCCAGAGTAATGTGTAAAATGTACAGTGAAATATGGGTACTATATGGCGTTATTACATTTATATCACATTCAGATGTTCAATTCTTCTGCTTCTAAGATCAAAAGGAAGATCGGAACACAAGCTAGAACATTCTCCTCTTTAGAAAGACGCGGGAGAACAGATTCGCTAAGCCTAATAAACCTAGTCTTATTTGTTCACTGTATAGCATTATACTTTGGGAACTATATGGAACTATTATGTGCGCATTGTGTGGCAGTATTATTTGGGCATGGTATAAAAATATAATTTGGACTCTATGGCATAATTGCATGAGCAATACTTGGGCAACAGATGCCAGTGTAATTTTTGAGCTGTAGGTATTATTACATGGGTACCCTTTGGCGGTATTAGGCTTCGTTTCCCTAATCAGTTCTTCTGTATAAATGTTTAAATCTTATGATCACAACACGACACACAAGAAAAAACATTCTTGAAGCTAAAATAAGGAATAATCTCTCGAGGCATAAAAGAGCAGGGATCCTCTGAGTGGTGTGTAACAGTAGCCTTATTATGGCATTATTTTTGGTTTCTCTTTCAGCATTAAATGGCCACTGTATGGTATAATTTTTTAGGAATAGTATGGAAATATTATGCGCGCATTGTATAGTAGTATTATTTTGGACAGGTTAATGCATTATTATATGAAAATTATACAGCATTATTTTCAGATTTTTGTATTGGCATTATTTGAACATGGTATAGCCCCATTGTTTGGACACAGTATGGCACTATTATTTAGGATCTGTATGGAATTATACCAACACTTTTTATAGTAATATTATTTTTGTCCGTGTTAATGCACTATTGTGAAAACTATACGGCATTGTTTTCAGATTCTCTATTAGCATATTTTGCCCACTATATGACACTTTTAACTAACAAATAAATTTGCACCCTGTAACGCTATAGCATGTAAACATGAAATATATAAAATTTGAATTGCATTACTGCTCTAGAAAATAGGAAAAAAACAAAGATACTTAGCGCATAAATTGGCCAATTCATGTATGCCCAGTAGCCACAAAAAGGCGATCTTCTTTGCTGGGAACCTATCCTAATGTGGTTCCTCTCCTGTGATGATGGCCTACAATTATATGGGTAGTTAGGATCCTATCCATATAAATTCAAGTATGCCTAGAAAAGAGGATCACCTTGTTGTGGCTGCTGGGCACACATAAATTGGCTAACTTATGCGCAAAGTATCTTCGTTTTTTCCTATTTTCTAGAGCAGTAATGCAATTCCAATTTCATATATTTCACGTTTACATGCTATAGCATCACAGAGTGCAAATGTATTTGTTAGCTCTATATGGAGCTGGTTACTGTTAGTATGTACCTGTTTACATCTGTTCTGTTTGGAAGTGACTGTCACTGTTTTGATATTTATAAGGTACTTTTATTTAGGATCTGTGTGGCATTATTATATGGACACCATATAGTAGTAGTTGTCACGGGTGTGTCAGGTATACTAGACAGTCGCTCTGGATCTGGCTGTAGAAGGTCACTGCGTTTGGCATTACAGACGCCTTCTTAATCTTTCTTCCTTTAGGACCCAGCGGCGACTTCCCTCTTGCTGCTGATTGACACACCCTTGCCTGGGAGTTAAAAGCACTCACTTTGCTCCAGGGAATCGCCGGTGATACTTCTATGTACCTTTGTGCAGGTTTGGAGCACTAGCAGTCGGCTAGCTTCTTTTCTGGTGCCCTAGGAGGACAGTTGGCATTTCGCCTCTGGTGTAGGCTCAAGCTAAGTTGATTCCCTTTGTCTGTCTACCTTTTTGCCTTTAGTTTGTAGTGGAGCCTGACCAGTGCCCACCCCTCCCAATCCCTATCTAGGGCCAAGGTCTAGGGACATCAAGGGATTAGGGTCCTGCTCGACAATAGGTGTGAAACCTATATAGGGACAGTAGAGTAGACAGGGTGATATTAGATCTGCCTAGGGGTCTCCACTCCCCCTTTCCTTAGTGTTTGGGCTTCTTCCGCCTCTTCCCTTTGTGTTGCACTTAGTCTTTGCCACACCTTGTGTGACAGTAGTATTTTTGTAAATGTTAATGCACTAGTATTTGAAAACTGTCAATACGTTCAGATTCTCCATGTTCTCTATATTAGCGTTATTTGGATGTGATATGGCACTATTATTTGGACACTATATGGCACTATTTAGGAACTATTATGCATTCATGCTATACTAGTAGTATTTTGTACAGATTAATGCACTATTAAACTATTTGGCATTATTTTTAGTTTCTTTGTATTCTATGTATTTGTATTTGGATGTTGTATGACAGTATAATTTAGACACTACATGATACTATTATTTTGAATCTGCATGGAACTATTATGTGAGCGCTTTATAGTAGTATTTCTTTGAACAGGTTAATACACTATTATATGAAACTATTCGGCATTATTTTTAGGTTCTCTATGTACTTGGATGTGGTATGACAGTATTATTTGGACACTACACATTACTATTATTTTTGATCTGCATGGAACTACTTTGCGATCATGCTATAGTAATATCATCTTGTGCACTATTATCTGAAACTATCTGCCATTATTTTCAGGTTCTTTATGCTAGCATTATTTGGACCTGGTATGGCGCTAATATTTGGACACTATATGGCGCCATTATTTTATTATATCCATATTTTGGGTTTTTTGGGGGAAGTAACCAGGGCACATGTGCTACACATATCTCCCCCATCCTACAATGAAAGTCTAGATGTAATCCTGTATATAATACCGATTATTATACTGCATATTGACAACCGTATTGGATTCTGTTTCCGTAATGGCTCTACATGTTTTTATGTCCGTTGATGGACCCGAATAATGGCTTCATCTTGATAACATCCACAATTCTGTTCAAAAGGCCCTGTCAACAATTCCAATTATTGGTGACACATTTTAAGCATTTCACGTATTGAGAGGAGCTCGAAATCTTTGCACTGCAAATTACATCCTTGGATAATCCGGCGTATAGGACAAAACCCATATAGTGCGGTCTTACATGAATAGGCGGCCTGGAGAGACACAAAGAATAATTATATCTATCCATCTCTTCCAATACGAGAAAATGCTTCATTTGACTTAGTAACGCTGCGGCGGGCGCTTATAATTAACAGTATTTATAAGGAGAGAGGAGCACTGTACACATACAAATAAATTAGGTAATTACTGTTTACTGTGCGCGGAAATGAAACCGCGGAAGGTCAACAGAAATCCATTGTAAAGAACATCTCGAAATTTCCTTCTGGAGTGTAAAGCAGCCATTACGGTGAAAATATAGATAGGAATATTGTGCCGTTATAGATGTAATTACGCTGATCCTCTTCTTTTTTTCCAGACCATTATTATAATAACTGTTCCCTATATAATGGCTCACAACCAGAGGGGGAATTAAAGGGCATTTGCCCCTAATATTGGAAAAAGTTTCCAGCAAATAAAAAATGTCTAGAAAATTCTATTCATTTTTTATCATCAATCTGTTTCCATCAGGCCTGAATTGTCAACATATAAAGCCGCATAAATCCGACCGGGGTTGTCAGGAAGCTTCCCCAGACTAAATGATGAGAAAATTAATTTAGGTGGTTCTGTACAACTATTTCAACATGGAACCTTTAGATCTGATGAATAAAATGCCAGAACCACAGTTAAAGGTTCATTTCCAAAATATTAGTTATTTTTCTATCAGCTGTACCCAACCGTTACTAGCTGAGGCAAAACTCTACAGATGTGTCACACAACATGTCCCAAGAAGAATGGCACAGGACGGCCAGCATTGAAAAAAAAATGTAGATGCTCTGTCAGGAGAGGTTTATGCAATATGTATCCATATGCAGCCACCCAGTGGTTGTGATTGGCATTGCAGCCTGTTGAGAGTTTTGGCAGCACTTCACAAAAATGTATTAAATTTGCATTGTTAAACATTTGCAGAATGTCAAAGGTGAAGACATTAAAGGGGCAGTCTCAGGAAGACAACTCCTTTTCGTATGCCCAAAATAGGATATAGAATATTGAGTCCAGGTCCAGCACATAAAGCCCCTATCCCATCCTGTCCATGCATAGCTATTTTTTTTTTTTAATGGCCATCTTGGCCCTAAATGGGCCACTACGGTAGACCACTGGGCCATTAGTTACATTCACTGAAGGCTAAAGAATATGAAATTATTTCAATACAGAGGCAGAGCTATCGGGGGCAGAGATAGTAGTCGCACCCAGGTCCTAGTGCCCATAGATATAGGGGGTGCAGAAATAGTAGTCACACCCAAGTACTAGTGCCCATAGATGTGGGGGGGGGTGCAGAGATAGTAGTCGCACCCAGGTCCTAGTGCCCATAGCTATAGGAGATGCAGAGATAGTAGTCACATCCAGGTCCTAGTGCCCATAGCTATGGGGGGGGGGCAGAGATAGTAGTTGCACTCAGGTCCTAGTGCCCCTACCTACGGGGGTGTAGAGCTAGTAGTTGTACTCAGGTCTTAGTGCCCCTACCTACAGGGGTGTAGAGATAGCAGTCGCACTCAGGTCTTAGTGCCCATAGCTATAGGGGGTGTAGAGATAGTAGTCACGCCCAGGTCCTAGTGCCCATAGCTATAGGGGGTGCAGAGATAGCAGTCGCACCCAGGTCTTAGTGCCCATAGCTGTAGGGGGTGTAGAGATAGTAGTCACGCCCTGGTCCTAGTGCCCATAGCTGTAGGGGGTGTAGAGATAGTAGTTGCACTCAGGTCCTAGTGTCCATACCTTTGGGGGGTGCAGAGATAGCAGTCACCCCAAGGCCCTAGTGCCCATAACTATACCATACTAGTGCACAGATCGAGGTTGCCCCCAGGCCGGGGCTGCTGCTTCCCTACATACTATACTGATCAGTCACTTAACTATCCGTTAATCCATCCGTCCGCGTGGTCGACAGGTCCTGACATTAATATGTACAGTGTCCTAATACTCCATCAGCCTTTGTTACTTTCCGCGTCTATCTTCCGGCCTTAAGTCAATAAATGGCTTTTAGTGATGGGTGAATATATATGAAGGTGAAGATTAGGAAGCGGCAGCGAGGGCGAATAGCGGCCTCTACTCACAGAGCATGTAAACTGCCTACAAAGCTCTACCGCCACGGCCCAGCAGGATCCCATCTCCTCCTGCCACTCCGTCAATCTCTCTTAATGATAAACTATGATCCTTTTCATGGTCAGGGACCTTGCTTTCCTTGATGCTTTGCAGAAGGCGGCCATCAGACCATCGCAATCAGCCAGAATGGTTATTGATCATTGCCAGCCATTGATAACCCGCAGCACAGCTCGGTGCCTGCAGTCCCTGTGCGGCTGCCGCTGACTATTCCACACCGAGAAGAGAAATGAAATCCCATTAATGCGAGAGAAAATAGCCCGAGCTCTCCGCGCTCTCCAATCAAACGGTCAGCGTTCATGTGGAATAATTGAAATACACTGCGCGGGGTTAGCGGGCCGACTATTGATTGATGCCTGTTTCGAGATTAAGACTTTAAAACTTTGGACCCTCCTACAAGACAGTAATATGAAGTGCGATGTAGCAGAGCTGTGCACCTCATCCATCATAATATCAGAGAGACGCCGGGAATCGTGGTGCACATGGGTCCAAAGAGCAAAAGGAAATTCAGCTTATTGCATCTACAGATGGAGCGGAGGAGGACGATGCAGCAGAGCCGAGCTTGTCATTTATCATAACCAGTTTCTGCTGGATCTCAAGGAAACCAAATGCGGGAAATGCATTAAGGCTTTTGCCGCAATTTTTTTTCGTACAAGCCGTTTGTGAGCAAAAAAAGGTGCAAGTTTTTGCTGTTTTATAAAATTCTCGGCACTTTGGAAAGTTAGATCTGAGTTGTGAGTTTTTAGAATATCACAAAAAAGTTGGGAGTGGAGTAAAGTGGAGTAATAGATTTATACAGATGATTTATAATTAAAAATGTATTTATATCTAAAGCAGAACTAATCCAAAATAAAGTGTGGATGCAAGAAGCCTTCAGATCCACAGACCACTGAGCTCAAAATCTAAAATCCAAAAACAGGCAGCACTTCCATAGGATCAAGGTGAAAACCTGGAGATTTTATTCCATGCCAAAGTATACAACATACGGCACAGAGACTGAGCCTTTCCCAAGTCGTGGATGGATGGAAACGTAGAGGAATATACGAATGGATGGATGGATGGATGGATGGATACACTAATGGATGGATACACGGATGGATGGATAGATACACTGATAGATACACTGATGGATAGATGGATAGATACACGGATGGATGGATGGATGGATGGATGGATACACTGATGGAACCTTTCATAAGTCGTGGATGGATGGAAACATAGAGGGATATACGAATGAATGGATGGATACACTGATTGATGGATGGATACACTGATTGATGGATGGATACACGGATGGATGGATACACGGATGGATAGATACACAGATGGATAGATACACGGATGGATAGATACACGGATGGATAGATACACGGATGGATAGATACACTGATGGATAGATACACTGATGGATAGATACACGGATGGATGGATGGATACAGTGATGGAGCCTTTCACAAGTCGTGGATGGATGGAAGCGTAGAGGGCTATACGAATGAATGGATGGATACACTGATGGATGGATGGATACACTGATGGATGGATACACTGATGGATGGATATACTGATGGATGGATACACGGATGGATGGATGGATACATGGATGGATGGATACACGGATGGATGGATACATGGATGGATAGATACACGGATGGATAGCTACACTGATGGATAGATGGATAGATACATTGATGGATGGATACAGTGTTGGAGCCTTTCACAAGTCGTGGATGGATGGAAGCGTAGAGGGCTATACGAATGAATGGATGGATACACTGATGGATGGATACATGGATGGATGGATACACGGATGGATGGATACACGGATGGATGGATAGATACAATAATGGATGGATACACGGATGGATGGATACACGGATGGATGGATACACGGATGGATGGATACATGGGTTAATGGATGGCTACATGGATGGATAGATACACTGATGGATGGATAGATACACTGATGGATGCATAGATACACTGATGGATGGATACACAGTTACATAGGTTGAAAAAGACCTAGGTTTATCAACCCGTAGTGAGTGCCCACTGATCCTTTCTATGGTCTTTGGAAGGAATAAGTCATGTGCTAGTCCTTTGTACTGACCACACATATATTTATACATGTAAATGAGATCCCCCTCTGAGGCGTCGTTTTTCTAAGCTAGACAACCTCAACTTTTCCAACCTCTCATCAAATGAGTCCCCGTCCCGTGCAATATAGGAGAGACCTCCATCCTGTGTAATATATGAGAGGCTTTCCATCCCTTGTAATAATTTAGTTGCTGCCTTTAAACGAACTGACTCTAACGTCTGAATATCCTTTTTAAAATGTGGAGCCCAAAACTGGACCCCATAATCTAGATGTGGCCTCACCAGTGATTTATAAAGGGGTAACAATACATTGGGATCACAGGATTTTAGTTCTCTTTTTATACATCCTAAAATCTTATTTGCTTTTGTGGCTGCTGCTTGACATTGAGTACTGCTGCTCAGCTTACTTGTAACCAGAATACCCAAGTCCTTCTATTCTGTAGTCCCGAGTATACTCCCAGTTAATATATATGCAGCAATAGGATTACTCTGTCCTTGGTGTATTACTCTACATTAATCTACATTAAACCTCATCTGCCAAGTGTTTGCCCATTCAGTCATCTTATCCAGATCATTCTGCAATATTGTAACGTCAAGATCAGATTTTAATATCGTACATAGTTTGGTATGGTCAGCAAAGACTGAGACTTTACTCTCAATTCCATTGTGACATGCAGAAGTAGTGCTGTTGCTTCCAAAGCATCCAGCAACTATTAGAAGTAACACAAGCACAGGAGACAGGAAGTGTTGTGCTCCAAAAGCATCCAGCAACTAGAGGGGTTAACACAGTCACAGGAGACAGGGAGTGCTTTAGAAGAGCCCTAGGGGGATTGTGGGGAAGTTGTTTACTGTAGTCTGGCTGAAGCCGAAGAGAAAGGTAGTGTGTTATCTGTATCTGATAGAAGGCAGCTGAACAGGATTCAGATCAGGAGAGAAAATAGACACAGGTCAGATAAACTCCCTGAATTAACAGTGCAGAGTATTATCGGGCAGGAAGATGAGGACTGGAAGGAATGTGCCACAGGGATCATCTCCCTCATCAAACCCTCCCCCCCTCCATCTCCATGCAGGATAAAGAATGCTGTGTACTATTGTGTCCTTGTGAAGGAAAAACCTGTGGTTGTGTATGCATAGAAGTGTGCTGCTTATTGATCTAATCTATGCTGAATTATGCTACTGAAAAGACTAATACTGTGCCTTGTGAAGAAACTACTGTATTGTTACTGGAGCCGGTTGCTCAAGAAACTCAGACTATACTGTAATGAAGATTGTGCTGTAATATCCCTGAATTGCACTGGCCATGCTTCAGAATAAATTCCACTGTTAAATTGTTGAAAAAGACTCTTGTCAGATGTGTCTGGTTAGCAATTGAATCTATTGTGTGCCTCAGAGAAGCTGCAGTCTGTTGTAGCCCTGAGTAACAGTTCCCCCAGGATTCCAAAGAATTCATGAAACCCGTCTCGCCCTATCTTAACCTAGGGCGTGCGTGTAACACCATCCCCAAGATGATTAATAAAGAGGTTAAAAAGAATCAGATACATGTGTTCCCAATGCTTCCAGTACTTATCCTTGTGATCCCCACTGCTCCCAGTATTGATCCTTGTGGTCCCCACTGCTCCCAGTACTGATCCCTGTGGTCCCCAATGCTCCCGATACAGATCCTTGTGGCCCCCACTACTCCCAGTACAGATCCTTGCGGTCCCCACTGCTCCCGGTACAGATCCTCATGGCTCCCACTGCTCCCAGTGCAGATCCTTGTGGTCTCCACTGCATCGGGTACAGATTCTTGTGGTCCCCAATGCTCCCAGTACTGATCCTTGTGGTCTTCACTGCTCCCAGTACTGATCCCTGTGGTCCCCAATGCTCCCGATACAGATCCTTGTGCCCCCACTACTTCCAGTACAGATCCTCTTGGTCACCACTGCTCCAAGTACTGATTTCTGTGGTCCCCAATGCTCCCGATATAGATCCTTGTGGCCTCCACTGCTCCCAGTACAGATCTCTGCGGCACCCCACTGCTGACTAAGTCCCATTTAGAGAATGTACCATTTATGACGACTCTTTGTTTTCTATCATTTAGCCAATTCCTTACCCATCTGCATATAGTTCCCCCAAGTCCTTGCTTCTGTAACTTCAGTATAAGTGTATGTACCCATGATGCATGCAGGCCTGTGACGCGCCCCCTGGGACATATTCCTTTTTGAGGGGAATACCCGGCACCGGATCAGATGGGGGGTTGTAGTCTCCGAGCGGCTGTGACCCGGTCCCGTGCCCAGGGCGTCAAGCTCAGGGTTATGTGGCAGTCTTTACTGATGTTATTAAAGTTCGTTGTGTCGACTACGCCACCCGTTGTGATGCGGTCACTGTGGCCGCCGCTGCAGCAGGGTCCGCTGAGGCTGATGGTGGATGCGCAGCTTGGTGGGATAACCCCCAACGGGAGGGGTATAGCCTCAGAGGGGACAGGCGCAGAGGATGGGGGTTGTGGTGGTGCGGTGCAGCCGGTAATGATGACAGACTCGGGTAGTGCAGTTAAGGGTCTTTACTTACTGCAGATGTTCCTGGTCACTCTAGCTCCAAGTGACCTCCCGAGCCGTGCTGCGTCCACCAGGTCCTGGATCCGGCCAACCCCCAAACAAGTCCGGAGCGTGGCCCTGAGCTCTCCCTCTGTCCTTACTTCAGCCGTCCCCACCAGTGATTCACCTAAGTCCAGCTCCCTCGGGCCTTCTGTTGGGCAACCTTTGGCCTTAGGTTCCCTGACCCTTCCTGTGGTGTGCCTTCAGGGTGAATGTAGTGGGTGACCGTGACAGACACTGCCCACGGTCTCCGGTCTCTGGCTGGGGAATGTCTTTGCCCCCACCAGCTTGGGTTCCGGTACCCTCTTGCTGACTCCTCACCCGGTGTTCTTATTTGGGTTCTTGGGTCCCTTCTTTGTCCCCCTCTGGGTCTTTCTTCACTCCACTCTCTCTCTCTCCAGGGCTGCTGTTTCCTGCTCTCTGCATCTGACTTGTCCTCTGCAGCTGACTGACTGACCCTGATTCTAAGTTGGTGCCCTCCTTATATATCCCTCTATGTGTGAGCTCAGGTGACCAGCACCCAATGAGCTCCTACCACTACCCAGACTGCTCCCCCTATCTGCCCCTACACTACATGGGATGTTCCTCCCCCCTCCCACTCCAGCCAGGAACAGGCTCGGTCGCACCTGCACATTTCTAAGTGGGAGTGCCGTCGGCCTGCTCCTCTGGAATGGGATGTATGTAGTGCATGCAGTCTATCTGAGCTCAGTTCCACACTCCATCCTTACCCGGGAGTGGAATATCACACCTCTGGGTTGAGGTGCAATACTCCTGTAGCAGCCGAATCCTCAGGGTGCTACATTCCCCCCTGGTAAACCACAGCACGTCCTCGGGCTGCAAAGACAAAAACACCAAAACATACAAATTTTTATAAACATATAAAACATATAAAATATTATATATATATAACTTTTTCATATAGACATCATTATAACATTCTCGTCGTCTCTTTCTTTCTTCCTCCTCTGGTCACCGTGCAACTCGTGACCAGGTAAAGTGCGACAGTCTTTTGATAAGCAGTTTCTCATAAAACCAGTAGGGGGCGCCTTAGGAAGCGCAACTATGTACAGGGAAGTTTTGGCCGTTCTCAGTCCCCGGCCAAGTAAAGGGAATGGGATGGCTGCTCACAGTCCTCAGCCTGGTTTGGGTAGGGGACACACGGGTTAAACTGTTCACTGGTCCCAACGGGGACTAAACTTTAAAGCAGCCACGGTTACTTGTGTACCCCGACGGGTAACTATTTACATCTCCTTTGTACTATTTCAGTCATAGTACCTTCTAGCCTTGAACCCGTCCGGGTCTTCTGGCTCCTCCTCCCTACACCGCAACTCCTCCTCTGTCAGGCGATGCACGTGGAGGGCGTAAGGTCCCTTGGCACACTTGTGCCGGGTGAACGTTACCTCGTCACCGACGTAGAGGTCACGGCCTTTGTGACCCTCTGGCAGGTGAGACTCGACATCCCGTCGGGTAACGAAGACGTCACCCATGGTGTTCCGGTCCTTTATGAAGCCCCACCCATGCTGCGCATTAAACTTTATTACCGTCCCGATGGTACGGGGACGATCTGCTGCATAGGGGTCCCTTCTGGTCCGACTCTTTTGCTCCGCGCTGCGGGTCCGGGCCCATTGCTCTCTGGCCCGCCTCTCCTCCCGCTCTCTCTTAAACTCTGCCAGCTGTTGACGGCAACACTCGGTACGCTCTGCTGCAGCTGCCCGAGTCTCTCCGGTGAACCCCATCAAATCTTCTCCCGTGGGGTCCCACACGAACTGGGCTTCCTCGAGTGGAGGCGAGACCCGAGTCACGGGCTTTGGAGCCGGGATCAGGGGCTCACACAGGGGACCTAACTTCTTTTGTCGCTCCAGTTCCAAGAATTCTTTGGGCCAGATGAAGGGCCGCCCGTCCGGCCACGTTAGCTGGCTGAAGGGGTCCTCTCCCAGATTTGGCACCCTTGATGTTACGGGTGCGGGCGCGATGGTGGGGGCGCCCAGGTTGCCCAGGCCTTGCGGCCAGGCCTGGGGCATCTGGAAGGTAAATGGAACTGTTAACACGGCGGCACCCTGGGCCACCTGGCCTTGCGACCAGGCCGGAGGCTCCGCGGAGGTAGATGGCTCTGCTGGGGATGCGGCGCCCGGAAACGCTAGGCCTTGCGACCAGGCCGGAGGCTTCCCTTCCTTCGCCACGCTCCGGGTCACGACGCGTGACGTCACTGGGGTCGCGACTGCGGCTTCCGGTCGGGGCCTAGTCGGTGGCGGTGTCATGGCGGTCTCGGGTACGGCAGGGGGACTTTCGGGCTCTGCGACGGGGAGCTGGGGCAGGTGGGTGGCCTTCCGGTATGGGGTATAGGCGTCCCCCTTACCTGCTGCCATACGTCTCGCTCCCTCTTCTGCGCCGTCTCCGGCCTTGGGTCCTCCCGCGTCATCCGCAGAGGTAGTCGGTGTCTTCTTCCAAGGGAGCGGGTTCCGTGGACGGATTCCAGCTTGCTGGGCCATCTCCCGGCCCCACTCCGCCAGGATCTCCCTCTGCACTCGGGCCATCCTTCCCGCGAGGCCCTCCAGGGCACTCCGCGCGCACTCCCGATCTCGGGGAAGCTGCGCCAGGATCTCCGCTAAGCCTAGCGGGGTTGTTGACTCCAGCAGGCTCCTGACCATCGGGTCGGTGCTGCTCTGCTCTGCTTCCGGCAGGCTCCTGGCCAGCGGGCCGGTGCTGCTCTGCTCTCCTCCTTCTTCCTTTTGCAGGCTCCTGGCCAGCGGGCCGGTGCTGCTCTGCTGCCGCTCCATTCCCGGGTCTACTCTTCCTCTTCTCGACTCCGGGTGCTCTCGCTCTGGACACCTTGCCTCCGGGTGCGCTCGTTCTAGACTGCTCCAAGCGACACCCATCTTTGCTCTTTTCTTTCGTCTCCTCCCCCTCCGAGGGCGGTCCCGGGGCAACTCGGTGACTGTCAGCTCCAGGGGTAGTTCTTTCACGCTGACAGACACCTCCAGCATCACAGTCTCTGTTGGTGGGGGCGGTTTCCACTTTTGGCGCCATTTTCTGTCCTGGCCCACGATGGGAGGTGGCCTCTTGCCCTCCTTTGGCACGCCCATAATGGCGTCCGCTGCTCTTCCAAGGCGGGAAATCTGCGGTTTTGGCGGGAAGCGTCGCCCAGTGGCGGGAAACTCTGCAGATGGCGGGAACAAGCTGGAAATGGCGGACAATCGGCGGGAAACGACTGGTGATGGAGTCCGATGGCGTGGACCCTCCGGAACCGGCAGGAGTCTTCTTTCTGAGGTAAACTTGCACTTTTCTTCAGGCACGCAGTACCCGGGTGTTGCGGGCACGTAATCCTGCCGACTACGCCAAAGTTGACGCGTCCCCTGGGACATATTCCTTTTTGAGGGGAATACCCGGCACCGGATCAGATGGGGGGTTGTAGTCTCCGAGCGGCTGTGACCCGGTCCCGTGCCCAGGGCGTCAAGCTCAGGGTTATGTGGCAGTCTTTACTGATGTTATTAAAGTTCGTTGTGTCGACTACGCCACCCGTTGTGATGCGGTCACTGTGGCCGCCGCTGCAGCAGGGTCCGCTGAGGCTGATGGTGGATGCGCAGCTTGGTGGGATAACCCCCAACGGGAGGGGTATAGCCTCAGAGGGGACAGGCGCAGAGGATGGGGGTTGTGGTGGTGCGGTGCAGCCGGTAATGATGACAGACTCGGGTAGTGCAGTTAAGGGTCTTTACTTACTGCAGATGTTCCTGGTCACTCTAGCTCCAAGTGACCTCCCGAGCCGTGCTGCGTCCACCAGGTCCTGGATCCGGCCAACCCCCAAACAAGTCCGGAGCGTGGCCCTGAGCTCTCCCTCTGTCCTTACTTCAGCCGTCCCCACCAGTGATTCACCTAAGTCCAGCTCCCTCGGGCCTTCTGTTGGGCAACCTTTGGCCTTAGGTTCCCTGACCCTTCCTGTGGTGTGCCTTCAGGGTGAATGTAGTGGGTGACCGTGACAGACACTGCCCACGGTCTCCGGTCTCTGGCTGGGGAATGTCTTTGCCCCCACCAGCTTGGGTTCCGGTACCCTCTTGCTGACTCCTCACCCGGTGTTCTTATTTGGGTTCTTGGGTCCCTTCTTTGTCCCCCTCTGGGTCTTTCTTCACTCCACTCTCTCTCTCTCCAGGGCTGCTGTTTCCTGCTCTCTGCATCTGACTTGTCCTCTGCAGCTGACTGACTGACCCTGATTCTAAGTTGGTGCCCTCCTTATATATCCCTCTATGTGTGAGCTCAGGTGACCAGCACCCAATGAGCTCCTACCACTACCCAGACTGCTCCCCCTATCTGCCCCTACACTACATGGGATGTTCCTCCCCCCTCCCACTCCAGCCAGGAACAGGCTCGGTCGCACCTGCACATTTCTAAGTGGGAGTGCCGTCGGCCTGCTCCTCTGGAATGGGATGTATGTAGTGCATGCAGTCTATCTGAGCTCAGTTCCACACTCCATCCTTACCCGGGAGTGGAATATCACACCTCTGGGTTGAGGTGCAATACTCCTGTAGCAGCCGAATCCTCAGGGTGCTACACCTGCGGCCCAGATGCGGCGGAAGAGCCGCCGGCAGCTTCCGCTCATCTATGCAAATGAGTGGTGCCATTATTTATTTTTTTTTGCATGCGGACTTTCCTCATAGAGGTTAGGTCTATGGGGAAAGCCTGCATGCGGACCCGCAAGAGAAACTGACATGCTGCGGTCTGGAAAGACGCGCCACATGTCAGTTTAAGCAGGTGCCCAGATACGCATAGTGGATGTAGCATCGGCGTCTCTGCCCCCTGCCAGGCAGAGACGCCGTCCCCCTTACCACCGCGGTCCTGCTGCGGCGTCTGCCGGCCTCCCTGCAGCTGCTGCTGGTGCATGTAGCTTCCCTGGCTCTGTGCTTAGGGCGCGCGCGCTCCCTCCCTCTTAAAGGGGCCGCACGCCGTCCTAAAAAGTCCCCGGCCAATGACTTTCCCTATAAAAGGCACCTCCTCCAATATGGAGGTGCCCGTGCAAGGTTGTTGCTATGTGTTACTTACTTTGCTTCAGCCCTCAGGTCCTCTGCAAGTCAGTCCTGTCTGCCAGCCTGTTCTACAGTCCAGTCCGCCAGTCTGACTACTATCCTGCCCGACAGTCTGTCTACAGTCCAGTCCGCCAGTCTGTCTATGGGCCCTGCCCACTCGCTTACCTGGAAGCACCTGCCTGTTACCTGACGGCACGCTTTACAGCCTGTTTTACAGCCTGTTTTACCTGGAAGCACCTACCTGTTACCTAGCGTGCCCGCCTGCCTGCTTACCAAGAAGCACCTGCCAGCTACCTGTTGTGCCCGTCAGCTTGCCTACCCGGGAACACTCGCCTGACTATCAGCCTAATCAGCCTGCTTGTCTACCCAGACCACCCATCAGCCTGCCTGCCGAGCTCATCCGCTGTACCGGTCAGTTCCTGCCTTCTGTCCCGTGGGAGTCAGCTGCTTTCATACAAGGTCGGTCCCAGAGTGGCACCTGGTCCCTCTGCTCGGTTCCTCCCTGGTTCACGGAGTCGACTGAGCCGCCGTGCGACCGTGGTCGGGCCGAGTAGATACTTAGTCACGCCCCTCTGGCCCCTCCTTGCACCGCAGCACAGAGGTTCCACCACCCGGATCTGTAACAGTTTGCACGGGCCATGGAACCAGGCGGCCCCAAGACTCCTTCGCTTCCTGACCTGTACCAGGAGGTTTCTCGTCAGAGATCCCAACAGGAAACCATGATGACCTACCTGCGGTCTGTCAACTCTCGCCTGGACACGCTGTCCATCCCACCTATGTCCGTCTCGAGCCAAGCGGCACCCGCTCCGGCGGCACCTCAGCCTACTAGTGCCATGGCATCCTGCCATGGTCCCCGGCACTCTGCGCCCCCACGTTTTGGCGGTGACCCCGTCTTATGTCGGGGTTTTCTAAACCAGTGCACGCTGCACTTTGAACTTCTGGCACATCAGTTTCTCTCCGACAGGGCCAAGGTGGCGTTCATCATGTCTCACCTCACTGGGGAAGCATTGGCATGGCTAAACCCTCTATGGGAGAGAGGGGATCCCCTGGTGTCCGA
The DNA here is from genome assembly GCF_046119375.1 of Phyllobates terribilis. Lineage (NCBI taxonomy): Eukaryota > Metazoa > Chordata > Amphibia > Anura > Dendrobatidae > Phyllobates > Phyllobates terribilis. The sequence goes on along the minus strand of NW_027362773.1, from coordinate 78,173,864 downwards.
CCTTCCGGCTTTCCTCACCGCCTTCGTTGAGCCCGGACGAAAGACTTCTACTGCCTCCTCTCTTCTCCGTCTCCACCAAGGGAGTCTCACCGTGGGCCAGTATGCCATACAGTTCCGTACCCTCGCATCTGAGCTTGCCTGGAACAACGAGGCCCTGGTGTCCACCTTCTGGGAGGGCCTTTACGGACGGATCAAGGACGAGCTAGCCGGTCGGGACATTCCTTCCACGCTGGACGACCTGGTGTCACTAGCTACCCGGATTGACATCTGTTTCTTGGAATGAGTTAAGGAGACTACCCGGGAGAGAAGATTTCCTCGTCTCGCTCCTGTTTTCCAGAAGCCTGCCTCCCAACCAGCTATTCCCTGGGCACGCTAGCCCAAACACATGCAGATTGACCAGACCCAGATGGTCAAGTCTCGCCTAGAGACGCACCGAGCCGAGGGGAGCTGTGTCTACTGTGGCAGTAAGGAGCATCTGATCCATTCCTGTCCGGTGAAGCCGGGAAACTCCAGTTTCTAGGACCGCTCGGAGAGGTCATCCTAGGCCAAAGTAAATCCTCTCTGTCCTTGACTCTATCTGTTTCTATTTCCTGTGGAGAGACCCGCTTCTTTGAAACCGCCCGCCTGGATTCCGGAGCCGCTGGGAATCTCATTTCTCAGTCCCTGGTGGAGAAGTATCAGATTCCTACCAGACGTCTGGACGAACCGTTGGCAGTCGCTTCCGTGGACGGGAGACTCCTTCCGGTGACCATCTTGCTCGTCACTGAGCCTGTGACCCTTCAGGTGGGAATGCTGCACTCGGAGAGGATCTCCTTCCATGTGCTATCCGGACTCTCTCACTCCCTTTTGCTAGGTCTACCCTGGCTACAGAAACATGAACCCGTCCTGAATTGGTGATCTGGTGAGGTGCTCCGTTGGGGGCAGGATTGCCATGAGATCTGCCTGTTTCCGGTTCGCCCGGCTCGTCCTCTGTCTACTCTGGCTAATCTACCTGGTCTGCCGGCACCTTACTGGTCCTATGTGGACATCTTCGACAAGAAGAAAGCCGAGACACTACCATCTCATAGACCGTATGATTGCCCAATCGATCTGGTACCCAGTGCTTTACCTCCCCGCGGGCTTATCTATCCCTTGTCGCTAGCTGAGATCCGGGCCATGTCTGAGTACATTGAGGAGAATCTTGCTAGGGGATTCATTCAGAAATCTACTTCCCCGGCTGGAGCAGGATTCTTCTTCGTTAAAAAGAAAGACGGCTCGCTACGGCCGTGTATCGATTACAGGGGGCTTAACCAAATTACCATCAAGAAAAAGTACCCCCTGCCTCTCATCTCGGAGCTGTTCGACCGCCTTAAAGGCGCGAGTGTCTTTACCAAGCTCGATCTGCGTGGGGCGTACAATTTGGTCCGGATCCGCCAGGGAGACGAGTGGAAGATGGCATTCAACACCCGGGATGGTCACTATGAATATCGCGTTATGCCCTTTGGTCTCTGTAATGCCCCAGCCGTCCTCCAGGAGCTGGTTAACGACATTTTCCATGACCTCTTGTATTCTTGTGTAGTGGTGTACCTGGACGATATCTTGGTCTTCTCTCCGGATCTGCCCACACACCGGAGGAATGTTCGTCAGGTTCTGCTAAGGCTCCGGCAGAATCGTCTCTACGCAAAATTCAAGAAGTGTCTCTTCGAGCAGACTTCCCTTCCGTTCCTAGGATATATTATCTCTGAGACTGGTCTTCGGATGGACCCCAAGAAGGTTTCTGCCGTCTTAAAATGGCCCCGACTGGAGGGGTTGAAGGCGATTCAGCGATTCCTTGGCTTCGCAAATTATTATCGCCTCTTCATCCCTCATTTCTCCTCCCGGACCGTTCGCATCTCTGTGCTCACCCGTAAGGGAGCAAATCCCAAGGAATGGACTTCCGAAGCGGAGGAGGCCTTCGTCTCTCTAAAACAAGCTTTCTCCTCCGCCCCTGTGCTGCACCGTCTGGATTGCAACAAGCAATTCTTCCTTGAGGTTGATGCTTCTGTGGCACCCCAGGAGTCCGGTTGCCACAGTGGCATTGCCTCCCTCACAAGAGGTGATGCCATGCCTGGAAGCCAGAAGGGGTCCCCTAGTCAGGTATACTAACATGCAACATGTTCCTGGCTCCAGACCAGCAAGGGGAGCTCCTCCCCTTAGCAACTGGGATCAGGAGGCGGGGTTAGTTAGACTTAGTAAGAGGAGTTGAAGTCAGGAAGTTGAAGAGAAAAGACCTAGGGAGTGGAGCGGCGCAGCAGTTCACCCTTGAGGATAGGAGTACGGAAGAACCGGACACCGGAGTCCGAGGTTGTGTGGCATCGAGGCCCAGCAGCAGAAACTGGAGGGCAGGAGACTGCAGGTCTCCTGGCCCCACCAGATGCCCGGAGGCTCAGCAGCACCGCAGGGCCCAGCACCGCCACATGGGAGCGCCGCATCAGCAAGGCCCGAGCTGCCTGCCATACGGGTGAGCACAAGGACGTTGTACTCAGGGACGAGGGCCACAGCACAGCTACAAGCAGCAGGGCCAGAGAGATTAGTGCAAAAGGGAAGGCCTACAACTCCACCTGGCGAGGTGGAGTCCTTACTTGCTTCCAGGCTGCCCGAACTTCCACTTCTAGCCAGCACCCGTATCCCGGTCTGCCTAATCACCGCAAGTAAACATAAGAGGAAACCGCTATTGAGTTGTGGACTGATTTTTAACTGCGCCATCACCCCTGCACTACACCGCCCAACATCATCTACTTCAGTACAACATCTACACTGCCCTGGAGCTAAGCTCTACCTGTGGAGAGCCAAACCAACTCTGCTGCATTAAACACCAGCTTCAGAGGACCTGCGCTGCAGCGGCTGCTACCTATAGCCGCATACCACAGGTGGCGTCACGAATTGCATACATAAAAACTATAAAATCCCCCTTTTTTACTGACCGCCCTGGGTCACGGACCGGGTCACCGCCACTGTGACATCTCCCCAAGCAACGAACGGCCCGGCACCGCGTACCCCACTACCCAGGGGGCGCGTCACTTCCTCCTCCGGAACCAGAGTGGTGCTCACCCAGAACTCCCCGTCTGGGAGAATGGTAACCTGCGGCTTCTTCTCCAAGCTCTTCTCCTCATCCGAGCTCAACTACTCCATAGGAGATTGTGAGCTGCTTGCCATCAAATTGGCACTGGAGGAGTGGCGCTACCTGCTGGAGGGGGCTCTGCACCCGGTGATCATCTACACTGATCACAAAAACCTGGCCTATTTACAAAACGCCCAGAGACTCAATCCGCGTCAGGCCCGGTGGTCTTTGTTCTTTGCCCGATTCTGCTTTACTCTACATTACCGCCCTGCGGACAAGAACGTTAAAGCCGACGCTCTATCCCGCTCATTCCTCTCCTCCGACCAAGAGGAGGAGCCTCTGCATATCATCGACCCCTCCAGTGTAATGACTGTGGCCCCGTTTGACCTGTCCCGTCTTCCACCCGGTAAGACTTTTGTAGCTGTTCCGGATCGTAAAAAGGTTCTTCTCTGGGGTCATTCGTCCAAACTAGCCGGCCATGCAGGCCAGAGGAAGACCTTCCTGCTCATCACCCGGCATTACTGGTGGCCTTCTCTACGCAAGGACGTTGCGGATTTTGTCACGGCTTGTTCCTCCTGTGCCCGTAACAAAGTTCCCAGGCATCTTCCCGCCGGCCATCTCCTGCCTCTACCCATACCTTCTGCTCCGTGGCAATACATTGCTATGGACTTTATTACGGATCTCCCTGTTTCTGCCAGTTGTACTGTCATTTGGGTGGTCGCTGACTGCTTTTCTAAGATGGCCCATTTCATCCCTCTGCCTGGTCTCCCGTCCGCATCTGTGCTGGCTAAGGACTTCATTCATCACATCTTTCATCTCCACGGCCTACCCCTCCACATTGTGTCTGATCACGGGGTCCAGTTCACTTCGCACTTCTGGAGAGCTACATGTAAACTGCTGGATGTCACCCTGGATTTCTCCTCTGCTTATCATCCTCAGTCCAATGGTCAAGTAGAACATATCAACCAGGTCCTTACCAGCTTTCTCCGGCATTTCGTCAATGCTCACCATAACGACTGGGTTGAGCTCCTACCATGGGCCGAGTTCTCCTATAACAACCATGAGAGTGAGTCTTCTACCAAATCCCCATTCTTTGTGGTCTACGGACAACACCCCTGGATTCCGTTTCCCGTCTCAGCTTCTGTGGACAATCCTGCCGCAGAGTCTCTGGTCAGCAAATTTTCTACTATTTGGGAGGACACTAGATCCGCACTTCTTCAGTCCTCTGAGCGGATGAAGAAACATGCCGATAAGAGACGTCTGGATCCGCCTCAATTCCGTCCGGGAGACAGGGTCTGCTCTCCTCCAAACATGTTCGGCTTATAATACCATCGTATAAGTAGGGTCCGCGGTTAATCGGCCTGTTTGAGGTTCTCAAGCAAATCAATCCCGTGGCTTACAACCTAAAAATCCCGGCCACCTTACGGATTCCCAACTCCTTCCACGTATCTCTCCTCAAACCAGTTGTTCTTAATTCTTTTTCTGACGATCCAGGTACCACTCCAGCTCCAGTCTCCGCTGAGGACGTCTATGAGGTAGAGAACATTTTGGCCACCAAAAGGGTAAGAGGAAAAACCTTTTTTCTGGTGGATTGGAAGGGGTTTGGCCCAGAGGAGAGGTCTTGGGAACCCAGGGAGAACATCCATGCCCCTCTTCTTCTTAATGAATTTCTTGCTGGCCTGAAAAAGAGGGGGCGTAAAGGGGGGGTACTGTAGCATTGGTGTCTCTGCCCCCTGCCAGGCAGAGACGCCATCCTCCTTTCCACCGCGGTCCTGCTCCGGCGTCTTCTGGCCTCCCTGCAGCTGCTGCTGGTGCGCACAGCTTCCCTGGCTCTGTGCTTAGGGCATGTGCATGCTCCCTCACTCTTAAAGGGGCCGCGCGTGCCGTCCTAAAAAGTCCCCGGCCAATGGCCGGAGGACTTTCCCTATAAAAGGCACCTCCTCCAATATGGAGGTGCCCATGCAAGGTTGTTGCTTTGTGTTACTTACTTTGCTTCAGCCCTCAGGTCCTCTGCAAGTCAGTCCTGTCTGCCAGCCTGTTCTACAGTCCAGTCTGCCAGTCTGACTACTATCCTGCCAGACAGTCTGTCTACAGTCCAGTCCGCCAGTCTGTCTATGGGCCCTGCCCACTCGCTTACTTGGAAGTGATGCGCCCCCTGGGCCATGGGGAACCCGGAGCCGGGCCGGTAGATGCTGGGGGGTTGTAGTCACCGTGGCGGTGACCCGGTCCGTGACCCAGGGCGGTCAATCCAAGGGTAGTAGATGTATATAGGCTATATAATGTCTGACTACGCCACCTGTGGAGTGCGGTTAATAGAGACCGCCGCTGCGGAACAGTCCTCTGAAGCCGGTGGTATAGCAGCAAAGGTGGTATAACTCCCCACAGGAAGAGTTAGCTTCAGGGCAGTGTGTGTGTATGATGGTAGTTGTGCAGGGTGTCGCGGTGCAGAAATAACCACAGAGTCCATGCAGTGCAGTCCCAGGGTCTTTACTGGGAGCAAATAGACAGGCCTGGACTGGAGTACTGACTAGAGATAAGAGTATGGTCAGTCTGGGAGCAAGCATAGAGTCCTCCTGGACAGGTGGAGTTGTAGGCCGGCCGTGCTCACTATTCTCTTTGGCTATTCTGCTTGTAGCTGTGATGTAGCCCATGTCCCTGAGTGTAACGTGCGGTGCTCACCCGTATGGCTGGCAGCTCGGGCCTTGTGGATGCCTCGCTCCTCCGTAGCGGTACTGGTCCCTCGGTGCTGCTGAGCCTCCGGGTGTCTGATGGGGCCAGGAGACCTGCAATCTCCAGCCCTGCGTTATCTGCTGCTGGGTCTTGAATAGAGATGAGCGTTGTTCTACTCGAACTGTTCGCCAATCTCAAATTCGAGCTGTTTTGGGCGGTGTTCGAGCCGTTCGGCGAACACGAACAATTTGAGAAAAATTCGGCTGTTCGAGGTTATGTTCGATAACTGTTCGTGCACCAAAATCATAACTGGATTTTTTCTCAGTAATGATGAAAATTAATGTTAATACGCAGTTTGAGTGTACAGCGGGGTGGGGGGAGGGGCAGGGGATGGATCTCTGCAGGAACAATGAAGATCTCCATTTTTTTTTCTCTTTCCCGCATTTGCAGTAGGGAGGTGCAATCTGTCAGCCTATCAGCAGCGCACACACGGAGCGAAGTGCTTTTTTTCACACAAGCAAGGGCATGTGTCATTGGCAGTGTATGTCACATGTCCTTGCCCTATAAGACCAAGCCATTTTCCCCGTCGCCACCATTTTCTCACTGCTGCAGCTGCGTGTTAGACGGCACCGCTGTTGCTGTGTGCGCTATACCTTGTTAATTTCAAGCCAATTTTCGCACAAATATACAGATAGCTTGGGAGTAGGGAATAGTTGTGATTGCAGTCCTTTTAAGGACTAGGTTACAGCATTTCCTACGACTTTTATCAGGGAGGTCTGTGCTCTTAAATAGATAGGTTGTGGGAGTAAAGACTAATTGTAATTGGAGTCCTTTTCAGGACTAGGTTACATCAGTTCCTATCAGTTTTTGCCAGGCAGGTCTGTGCCAGTGCTGTGCAAGTTTTTTTCACAGCATTTGGCTGAATCTAGCAAAGCTAATCCTTTTTGGCCTATTGCAGAGTGTGTTAGTCAGTGGAGTAGCCTATCTGTGTTGCAAGATATACCACCTGTGTATAGAATACCAATTTTTTTACTGCACCTAGTGAAGTAAAATCTTTTGGGCATAGCATCATTCTATTAGTCCATCTATACTGACCTCCATCAGGTTGCAAACTGAATATAATTTTTTTCTGCATCTAGCTCTGAAAAAATATTTGGGCTTCTAGCTGTGTGTGGGACTTGGTCTATTAGTCCATCTATACTGACCTCCATCAGGTTGCAAATTAAAAATAATTTTTTTCTGCATCTAGCTCTGAAAAAATATTTGGGCTTCTAGCAGTGTGTGGGACTTGGTCTATTAGTCCATCTATACTGACCTCCATCAGGTTGCAAATTAAAAATAATTTTTTTCTGCATCTAGCTCTGAAAAAATATTTGGGCTTCTAGCGGTGTGTGGGACTTGGTCTATTAGTCCATCTATACTGACCTCCATCAGGTTGCAAATTAAAAATAATTTTTTTCTGCATCTAGCTCTGAAAAAATATTTGGGCTTCTAGCAGTGTGTGGGACTTGGTCTATTAGTCCATCTATACTGACCTCCATCAGGTTGCAAATTAAAAATAATTTTTTTCTGCATCTAGCTCTGAAAAAATATTTGGGCTTCTAGCAGTGTGTGGGACTTGGTCTATTAGTCCATCTATACTGACCTCCATCAGGTTGCAAATTAAAAATAATTTTTTTCTTCATTTAGCTCTGAAAAAATATTTGGGCTTCTAGCAGTGTGTGGGACTTGTTCTATTAGTCCTTCTATACTGACCTCCAGCAGGTTGCAAATTGAATATAATTTTTTTCTGCATCTAGCTCTGAAAAAATAGTTGGGCTTCTAGCGGTGTGTGGGACTTGGTCTATTAGTCCATCTATACTGACCTCCATCAGGTTGCAAATTAAAAATAATTTTTTTCTACATCTAGCTCTGAAAAAATATTTGGGCTTCTAGCGGTGTGTGGGACTTGGTCTATTAGTCCATCTATACTGACCTCCATCAGGTTGCAAATTAAAAATAATTTTTTTCTGCATCTAGCTCTGAAAAAATATTTGGGCTTCTAGCGGTGTGTGGGACTTGGTCTATTAGTCCATCTATACTGACCTCCATCAGGTTGCAAATTAAAAATAATTTTTTTCTGCATCTAGCTCTGAAAAAATATTTGGGCTTCTAGCAGTGTGTGGGACTTGGTCTATTAGTCCATCTATACTGACCTCCATCAGGTTGCAAATTAAAAATAATTTTTTTCTGCATCTAGCTCTGAAAAAATATTTGGGCTTCTAGCGGTGTGTGGGACTTGGTCTATTAGTCCATCTATACTGACCTCCATCAGGTTGCAAATTAAAAATAATTTTTTTCTGCATCTAGCTCTGAAAAAATATTTGGGCTTCTAGCAGTGTGTGGGACTTGGTCTATTAGTCCATCTATACTGACCTCCATCAGGTTGCAAATTAAAAATAATTTTTTTCTGCATCTAGCTCTGAAAAAATATTTGGCCTTCTAGCAGTGTGTGGGACTTTCTCTATTAGTCCATCTATACTGACCTCCATCAGGTTGCAAATTGAATATAATTTTTTTCTGCATCTAACCCAGCCAATAGTTTTGGCCTAATACCACAGTTTGGCCACTCAGCTCTGCTCGGTTCCCATCCATTGTTTTTTTGTGCAAACAACTCCAGAGTTGTTAATTAGTTAACCACCAAAATGAGTGGAAAAAGGCCTGCTGCTGGTGGAAAGGGGAATAGGCGTGTTGGGAAGGGGAAAAAAGGTTGTGTCCGTGGGGTAGGTGTTAAAGCAACAGTAACATGTGCAGAAGAAAGACCATCTTCCAGCCAAACTAAAATGTCTACTTCTTTTAGCGGACAATGTGATAAGATCCCTTTCTTACGGCCACGCCTATCGCTACAAATTCCAGATGAGGCACAAAAACAGCAGGTGCTTCAACGGATATCAAGTGCTCCTTTAAGTGGGCTCTCCTCCACATCAACTTCAACATCACAAATACTCCAGTCCTCAAAGGTGTCACCCAAATCGCACTTGCTTCCTCACAGCTCCCAAATCTCCAGCTGCCCGTCTGAGTATGAGGTAGAACAGATGGTTGAGTCTGCAGAGCTGTTTACTCATACTATAGCCTGGGAATCAGAGGTCGACTCCAGCGCTTCTGTGAATCCAGACGAGGAAATGATCTGCACTGATGCCCAGAATCTTTATGAGTCGGATCCAGGACCAGACGCAGAAGGTTCTGACCATAATGTAGACCCTCATTCCCAAACTGTAACTCCTGTTGGTGGAGACAATGAGGAAGACGATGATAAGACTCAAATACCTGATTGGAGCGACAACTTTAGTTTTTTGTCAGGGCAGGAACAGGTTGGCTCTGAGGACGACGGGTGTGATAACGCACAGGGTGATGATGATGAGGTCGGAGATCCCACTTACTGTCAACCCACAGTCAGCCAAGAGATGAGGTCAGCAGAGGAGGTGGAGGAAGATGCTAGTGACGACGAGGTCAGGTTGCGCCTTCCTGGACAGAGACGTAGTACTGGAAGCACGTCAACAACTGCATCCTCAAACACAACTCTGCCTCTCACCACAAGTCGTGGTGGCTCTTCAGGTCGCATGGGTGCTAAGCCTTGCATAGCCTGGGCATTTTTTCAGATCGATAAAGATGACCCAACTCGTGTTATCTGTAACATTTGTCAGCAAAAGCTAAGTAGAGGCCAAAAAATACATAGTTTGAGTACTTCATGCATGAACCGGCACATGGACATGAAGCATAAGTTGCAGTGGGAAGCTCAGTGTGCTACAATGCGGCCTAGCCGGCCGGGCCAATCACCGTCTGCCATATCTTGTGCATCCGCGGCCTCTTCATCCTCTGTGACTGGGGGGACAGCAGTCACACCTGTTTTGGGGCACAGACCTGCCACCTCTTTACCCGCAACAGCCAGCGTGATTGGCAGGTCATCATTTTCTTTGGAGGTGGTAACACCAGCTGGTGTTGAGCGCTGTCCGACATCGATAGCACCACCTTTGGATCAAGGCAACCTAACATGTCCGCCTGCATCTTCCTCACAGACCGGCAGTTTGCCGGGGACACCCTTATCAACCCCGTCTAAGCACAATAGCCAGCCCTCGGTCCCTCAGATGTGGACAAGTAAAAGACCATTTCCTCCTAGCCATGAGAAAGCTAAGAGGTTGAATTTCACCATCTGCAAGCTCTTGGCTACAGAAATGCTGCCTTTCCGCCTGGTGGACACAGAGGATTTTCGAGACCTTATGTCCGTCGCAGTGCCCCAGTACCAGATGCCCAGTCGGCACTACTTCTCAAAGAAAGGTGTGCCTGCGCTCCACCAGCATGTCGCACACAACATCACCGCTTCTTTGAGAAACTCTGTGTGTGACAGGGTGCATTTCACCACAGACACTTGGACGAGTAGGCATGGACAGGGGCGTTACATGTCGCTGACTGGGCACTGGGTAACTATGGTGACAGCAGGACAAGGGGCTGCTGTCCAAGTCTTGCCGTCCCCACGAGTTGTGCGTCAATCCTCTTTATGTCAAAATTCCTCCACTGCTTCTGCCTCCTCAACCTCCTCTCGGTCTTCCACCTGCACCCAAAGCCTGTCTGGTCATGCCACAAGCTTTCTAACTGCGCAGAAGGGATCCTGCACACCTCCTTACTATGCTGGCAGTAGGGCTCAACGTCATCAGGCGGTTTTTACATTGAAATGTCTGGGAAATGTGAGTCACACAGCTGAGGAGTTGTGGTCAGCTCTGGAGAACCAATTTCATGAATGGTTGTCTCCACTGGACCTGAAACCAGGGAAGGCCGTGTGCGACAATGCTGCAAACCTGGGTGCGGCCCTTCGCCGGGGCAATGTCACACACATGCCTTGTATGGCTCACGTGTTGAACCTGTCCAGCAATTTTTAGCCCACTATCCCAGACTAGATGGCCTTCTGCAGAGGGCACGGTCGCTGTGTGCTCACTTCCGCCGTTCGCATCCCGCAGCTCAGCAACTTACATCTCTACAGAAGTCGTTGGGCCTGCCACTTCACCGGCTAAAATGCGATGTGCCTACCCGGTGGAATTCAACTCTGCACATGTTGCAGCGACTGTGGCAGCACCGACAAGCCCTGGTGCAATACGTTCTGACGTATAGCCTGGGCCAACGAGATTCAGAGGTGGGGCAAATCACGCTGGAGGAGTGGTCTCAGATCAGGGACCTATGCACCCTTCTGCACAGTTTTGAAATGGCGACGAAGATGTTTAGTGCTGACGATGCCATTATCAGCATGACTATTCCGGTGATTTACATGCTGGAGCACATGTTAAACAGAATTCGGAGTCAGGTGGTGGCACAAAAGGAGGTGGAGGAAGTAGAGGAGGAGGAGTTGTATGCGGAAGGGCTAACATCTGCAAGGTCCAGACGGTCGGCAGCACCAAGGCGGCAGGCATGTGAGGGTGGGGGAGATGGTTTTATCAGGGCGCATGGTAGCAGCCAAACTAGTGAGGAAGGTGCAGGAGCCCAGGAAGAAGTGGAGGACGAACTGATGGAAGACTCATCAGATGAGGGAGACCTTGATCACATTTCTGTTGTGCGAGGTTGGGGGGAGAGGACAGAGGAAGGAAGCATGATTGGTACCTCGCCACCAACACAACAGGGACTTGGTGCTCCTGGATGCGCAACACACATGAGTGCCTTCTTGCTGCACTACCTGCAACATGACCCTCGAATTGTGAGAATTAGAAATAATCCTGACTACTGGGTTGCCACACTGTTAGATCCCCGGTACAAAAGTAAATTTGCAGAAATTATTCCTGCCATAGAAAGGGATGCACGCATGCAGGAGTATCAGCAGAGACTGTTGCAGAATCTTACATGTGCTTTTCCACAAAATACCAGTGGTGCACGTAGTGAATCTCACAGTTCCAACTTGCCAACCGTGGGACCGTCAAGTGTTCAGCACTCAAACCGTAACAGAACCACAGTATCTGCTGGTAACATCAATTTTGCGGAATCATTTCACCACTTTTTTAGCCCATCCTTTGCAAGGCCACAGGAGACAAGAAGTCTGACACATAGTCAACGCCTAGAGACGATGGTACAGGAGTATCTCCAAGTAAACATTGAAGCCACGACTGTGTCACTGGACCCTTGCTCTTTTTGGGCTTCCAATCTGGATAAATGGCCGGAGCTAGCCACTTACGCCTTGGAGATCTTGTCATGCCCCGCAGCCAGCGTTCTGTCTGAACGTGTGTTCAGCGCTGCTGGTGGTGTGCTGACAGATAAGCGCACGCGGCTCTCCACTGATAATGTAGACAGACTCACGTTCATAAAGATGAACAAATCATGGATCCGAAACGACTTTTCTACCCCTGTGTCATCCTGGGGAGAGTAAAAGCTTGATGATTGGTTAAAATCACCCTACCAACCGTTTTAAGCTTTCAAATTACTAATCATGTTTATCTGTATCTTGACTGGAAAATAATTTGGGCTTTGTAGCAGTGTGCAGCACTGATCCTATTAGGCCATCTATACTAAAGCTTCACCAGATTTAAAATTAAAAATAATTTTTAGCTGCATCTAGCCCGGAAAATAATTTTGGGGCTCCGAGATGCGCAAGGCACATAAGTGCCTTCTTGCTGCACTACCTGCAGCATGACCCTCATATTGTCAGAATTCGAAGTAATCATGACTACTGGGTTGCCACACTCTTAGATCCCCCAAACTTTTCGATCAACCTTTTCATTTTAATAAAGACCAAAAAAATGGTCATTTTTGAAATTATAAGCATTAGCAGGTTGTTAGAAACTGAAATCAAACAGTTTTCAACTCAAAACTTTATTCTAGGTGATGTTACATTTTCACATAGGACCCCTTGTTCGAAAGGAGCTTCTGAACTCTCTCGTCCATTGAATTTGTCAGGTTTTGGATGGTTTCTGCTTCAATTGTTTTGCATGAGGACAGAATACCCTCCCAGAGCTGTTGCTTAGATGTGAACTGCCTCCCGCCATCATAGACACTCCTTTTAATGATGCTCCAAAGGTTCTGAATGGGGTAGAGGTCAGGGGAGCATGGGGGTCACACCATAAGTTTGTCCCCTTTTATGCCCATATCAGCCAGAGATGCAGATGTTTTATGTGCAGCATGAGATGGTGCATTATCATGCAGAAAAATGATCTTGCTGTGAAATACACGGTTCTTCTTCTTGAACCATGGCAGGAAGTGCTGTTTGAGAAAATCCACATACATTATGGAGTTCATCTTTAGCGCCTTCAGGGATCCTAAAGGGGCCGACAATCTCTCTCCCCATGATTCCAGCCCAAAACATTACTCCACCTCCTCCTTGTTGGCGCTGTAGCCGTGTTTGCGTGGGGTGTCCATCAACCAGCCATCCTCCACTCCATCCATCTGGACCATCGAGCGCTGCACGGCACTCATCCGTGAACAAAACAGTTTTGAAATCAGTCTTCATGTAATGTTTGGCCCACTGGAGCCGTTTCTGCTTGTGTGAAGTGGATAGAGGAGGTCGACAGGATGGCGCATGCACAGCTGCAAACCTCTGAAGGACCCTGCATCTTGTTGTTCGGGGGACGTTGGAGGCACAAGCAGCTTCAAAAACTTGTCTGCTGCTATGACAAGGCTTTTTTGCCGCTGCTCTTTCAACCTGACGTAATTGCCTGTAGGAAAGAGTCCTCAATTTGCCCTTATCAGCACGCACACGTGTGTACTGTGAATCAGCTACATACTTCTTGATTGCCAAGACACTTCATCCTGATCATCGCACAATGTTGATTGCAGTCATGCCTTGACCTAAACACTCCACAATTTGTTGCTTCTCAGCAGCCGACACATCCTTTTTCTTTCCCGTTTTGGCAGAAAATGTAGGCTGCTTAATAATGTGAGAGAGCCTTCTTAAGTAGTCTTGCCTTTCATTGGACACACCTGCCAAACTAATTAGCACAGGTGTCTGCAATTGCTTACAGTGATATAAAGAGCCCTGACACACATCACCATCAATGAGTTTAACTGACAAACAAACAAATTCTTCCCTTATCACTCCTAAACACTTTTTGTATAATAATTTGGAACGCAGTGTACATGTGCTTTTCCACAAAACACCAGTGGTTCACGTAGTGAATCTTACAGTTCTAACTTGCCAACCGTGGTCTGTATGGAGTTGTTCAATAAAGGGCCCAAAATTAAGATAACATAGATGGGAGAGGTCTCTAGGAATAGGAATTCCTAAGTATTTGATACCCTGTGAGGGCCAGGCAAAGGGAAAGTTGGACTGGATGGAATCCTATATGGATTTGGGGAGGGAGACATCGAGGGCCTCAGACTTCGCTGCATTGATTTTAAAATTTTACCATGTAACAAAGTGATCTATTTCAGCCATAACAGCATGGATGGATATATGTGATTGAGTGATATATACTAGGACATCATCAGCAAATAGAGAGCACTTGTACTCGGTGCCTCCCACCTCAATCCACCTAATATTGGGGTTATGGCGAATTGATGAGAGCAGGTGCTCCGTCACTAGGATGTATAAGAGAGGGGACAGAGGACATCCCTGCCTTGTCCCATTGGTGATTGTGAAAGGTGATGAAAATGTTCTGACGCACCCCCTGGGCCTTGGGACACCCGGAGCCGGACCCTTTTTGGTGGATGCTGGTGGTTGTAGTCTTCGTGGCGGCGACCCAGTTCCGTGGCTCAGGACGGTCAAACCAGTGGCGGAACTATTTATGTGGTTTTCATGTTTAAATGTCCGACTACGCCACCCGTGGATTGCGGTCAGAGTGAACCGCCGCTACAGGGCAGACCACTGAGGCTGGTGTTGTGGGTGCAGCAGAGCGTAGCATAACTCCCCACGGGAGGAGTATAGCCTCAGGGCAGTGTATGCGGAGGATGGGGGTGATGGTGCAGGGCAGCAGCAGTAACGACACGGAGTCAGTGATGCAGTTCAGGGCCTTTACTCACAGTTCTTATTATCCAGACCACGTCTGCAGGTAACGGCTGCCCACGTCGTACTGTGCTCACCAGGTGAGGGGCTCAGACAACTCCCAGATAACTTTGGAGCACTTCACAGGACCCCCTTTGTGTGTCCTTTGTCTGGCCTTTCTTACCAACACTTCTGTCCGGCTGCCTCGGGCCTCCTCTTGGTAAACTTGGCGCCAGTTTCCCTGACCCTATGTGGTGCCTTCCTAGCGGGTGTAGCGAGGGGCTGCGCCACATAAAATGTCAGAGCCTCCGGTTTCTAGCTGAGGGTCGTTTCCTGCCTCCACTAGTTCGGGGACCGGTCTCCCCCTTTGGCCTGACCCCTCCACGCAGGTGGATTCGGGCGTGCGGTGGCGACTCGCCCGTCCGCACCCCTGGGATCCCTTCATTCCTCGTTCCTGGAGCCTTCTCCGCTCCTCTTCCTTCCTTCTCCCTCTTCCAGGCCTGGGCCTCTGTTACTAGGCCCGCCTCCGGAGCAGAGCTCATGCAGAGCCCCTGCTCCCTGCCACTTCTGCTCAGACTTCTCTGCACTGAACTAAGATGGTGCCCACCTTTTATACTCCCTTCTCAATGCACCCAGGAACTGCTTCCTCCCTGCTCCTGCACTACAGGGTTCCCCTTCCTCACTGTTCCCTCCCCCCACTCCAGCCAGGGACAGGGACTGTCGTGCCCATCTCAGGGGCATATTGGTCGCCCTGCCCCACGGCAATGTGGTGTAATGCATGCAGGTGTCGGGTCCTGATCCACACTCCATCCTTACCTGAGAGTGAGATATCACACCTCTGGGTGAGGTGCAATACGTCTGTAGCAACCGAGCCCTCAGGGTGCTACAGTTCCATTTATCTTCAGCCTAGGTGACGTATTGCGATACAGGGCCGTGATTTTGGCTATAAAAGGGTCCCCTAGACCCCTACCCCAAGCTTTTTAAGAGAATCATATATGGCGTGCCAGGAGACTCTATGGAATGCTTTCTCAGCATCCAACGAGAGTATCTAATTACAAATTTTTAACTGCATCTAGCCCAGGAAATACTTTGTGCCTAGTAGCAGTGTCTGCTAGTGAGCGGATTATCCCGGCTGTTAAGCAAGCTGCACCACCTGTAGTTTAGACACTTAATTTTTTCAAAGGAAATGCTTCGGGACCATGGGATACTTAGTGAAGAGCATCAGGAGGCACCCCAAGGCATAGGGGCTGGGACTGGCAGTAGGATGCCTTGCGGTGGACAGCCGAGCTCGATCCTTATAAAAGCTTTTTAACTGCAGCAGCTTTAGTGGACGCTACTGGAGCTGGAATTACCGCGGCTGCTGGCATTAGACTTGCCCTCCAATAGATCCTTGTAAATGGATTTAAAGTGTATTCATTCAAATTAGAGAGACAATTTAAATTAAAAAGCTTAGAGCTGCCTCCACCACAGGGGGGCTCGCTCGACCCACCAGCGGACAGGCACCAGTATTGGGAGAGGGGGGCTGGCCGTCAGGGTTCACCGCGGCTCTGGCACAAACCCGGCGACACGGAGGTGGCACGGGCAGGAGCGGACTGGCCGTGTCGGCTTCTCACTTTTTGGATTTTAGAAGGGCATGACATGCCTATATCTGTGTCTCCCCCTCCTTTTACTCCTCCACCTCTTTTATTTTCGCATGACTATATGTACTTGTCACTTTTCCATGTGTTAGTTATGTCTTCTGAGCAGTTTGTCAGCTTTTGGACACCTTTGAAGGTGTTTTCTATGTGTTTCTATGTGTTTTTGTTTGCCTGCCATTGGTTTTAACGGTGTTCGAAGGTGTTCGACGAACAGTTCGACGAACAGTTCGGCGAACACACGGGTGTTCGACGAACCGAACCGAACTCGAACACTACGGGGGTGGCTCAACACTAGTCTTGAATCCCCCACAGCCTCGGACTCCGGTGTCCGGTCCTTTGTGTGCTCCAGCTAGTACGAGCTATCTCCAGTCCCTAGCTCCTCTCTCTTCAAAGTCCTGAACTCAACTCCTTGCACTGACTAAACTAACCCCGCCCCCAGATCCAGTTGCCAAGAGGAGGAGCTCCCCTTGCTGGCCTGGAGCCAGGTAAGTGTTGCATGTATAGTGTTCCTGACCAGGAAACACCTGCTTGCTTCCAGACATGGCATTACCTCTTTTAAGGGAAGCAATACCACTGTGGCAACCAGACCCTTGGGGTGCCACAGAAGTACCTGCCTGTTACCTGCCGTGCCCTCCAGCCTGTTTTACCTGGAAGCATCTGCCTGTTACCTGCCGTGCCCACCAGTCTGCATTACCTGGAAGCACCTGCCTGTTACCTGCCATGCCCACCTGCCTGCTTACCTGGAAGCACCTGCTAGCTATCTGTTGTGCCCGCCTTCCTGCTTATCTGGAAGCACCTGCCAGCTACCTGTTGTGCCCGTCAACTTGCCTACCCGGAACACTCGCCTGACTATCAGACTAATCAGCCTGCTTGTCTACCCGGACCACCCGTCAGCCTGCCTGCCGAGCTCATCCGCTGTACCGGTCAGTTCCTGCCCTCTGACCCATGGGAGTCAGCTGCTCTCATACAAGGTCGGTCCCAGAGTGGCACCTGGTCCCTCTGCTCGGTTCCTCCCTGGTTCACGGAGTCGACGGAGCCGCCATGCGACCGTGGTCGGGAAGAGTAGATACTTAGTCACGCCCCTCTGGCCCCTCCTTGCACCACAGCACAGAGGTTCCACCACCGGATCCGTAACAGTGGACATAGGATTTCTAGAAATTCCATCCACTATGCTGTAACATCTGGACGCTGCGGGTTTGACGCTGTGTGCTTATGCAGCGTCAAACCCGCAGTGGCCAGCTGCTACAGCATAGTGGATGAGAAGTGGATGAGATTTGTAGAAATCCCATGTCCACTATGTGTCTCTGTGCACCTGCGGATCACCTGCGGACACAGACATGTGTGGTAATCTCATGTGGTGTATGGCAGGGTGCTGTACTCCTCTCAGTATACAATGTATCTCGCTGTGGCCAGTTTTCTGTCAGGAGGAGTCCTCTCTTCTCAAATTACACACCCATATGAAACTCCACAATATAATATTTTTCCAGTAAATGCCTCCAGGTAGAGGGTGATGATGGTGGTAGTAGTCTGTGTACCCGAACCCCAGTCATAAAGAAGCCTTAAGAACTTAAACAGAAGTCCCTTTACTGAAGATAATGGGGCAAATTCTTATTCACAAACGGGTAGGGAACTGAGGTACAGGAGGACTCTCACGGTTGGAGACTGCTGTGCACCTGCAGACAGGCAGATCTTGTTAACCTCTGGTTTCATCAAATCTGAATGTTTCCTCCTCAGCACTGTGCTCACTTTCTGCCCTGAGATAATTCTTCCTCCTAGAGGTGTAATTGTAATCTTCCTAATATGAAGACTATCACTTCCCCTTATTGTGTTTGTCCCCTTTTTAAGCGCAGCAGTCAGGGAGAATGTAGGTAACTGCTCCACCTACAAAATGGCTTCCTCTTCTCAAAATGTCTGACCACCAACTGCCACTTCAATACTTAACTACCGCACAGGATTTAGCTCCTCCCACTCCCATGTGACTGTTAGAGCTGCAGTCATTGGCTGACTGCCCAGAGGCATTTTTCCAGAAGCTTCTGCATATTAAACAGACTGGGTCACATGATCAAGCCTGTGAGAGGAATATTAACCCTTTTTGTGCTGCCTGTCAGCAGGTCTCACAATGTATTTAAAATGCACAGTTTACACAAAAAAAAAACACAGCAAAACAACATGTAAACGTAATAAGAGTCCTTTTTGTCCTGGAGTAGGTCCTTGCAGGAACAACCCCCACTAAGTGGGGAATGGGATAACAGCTAACCCGTTATAACTTGTTTGCTTCATCCCTAGGTGCAGTCGGGGCACACAGACCATAAAGAAACTTTCTGCACCAGCTGTTATTGGGAGGGCTAGGAAACAGTGTGGCAGTAATAAGGCTCTCATAAGCCATGGAGTCTCTCTTATTACCTAGTACAAATACATCTCTATCAGAGCCACACATGCAAAGTCTCTCCAATTTAGATAAGTAGTGACCAACTAGTCATGGTAACGAGCGGGTAACTGTCCCTTGGTCACTCGTTCGGATCTCCACAGAGCAGGCACTTCCCTTTCTTCTTGGTTGGATGCAGGAGCTATGTCCGAATCCTCTAACAGAGAATGAGGCACTGGCAGCACAAACTGAAGACAGGTGACATGAAGCCAAGCAAACGGGGTGGTGGGTGTTCTGGAAGTCTCTTCTGGTGCAATAGGGTTAGAAACTGGCGGGACTGGAACTTCCAGGGGTATGCAAATCTTGATCTGACTACGATGGACCACCTTTTCTTGCTGAGTGTCCTCTCTGACAATTTTGTACACTTCCACCCCTGGGAACGGGATACTGGTGATGACGTAAGGAGGATATGATTCCCACTGGTCATCCAGTTTGTGGGAGCGGTGGTTCTTTTTAGCCCAAACTCTGTTTCCTACTTGTAAGGGTTTCGCCTTGGCCCTTGCATTGAAATCATCCTCCTGCCTTTGGCGGACAGCTTTCATTCAGTCTTCCACAATTTCGTTAGCTTCTTGGAGACGTCTTTAGTGGTCTACAACCCAATCCAACTGTGTTAGCTGAAAGTTTGCAGGCAATTTCCCTGAACGGCCAAACATCAGATAATATGGAGTGTAACCGGTGGAGCAGTGGGTGGTGTTGTTATACAGGTAAGTTAACTCTTAGAGCAACTCAGGCCATTCTTGTTTTTCTTTGGTTGGAACATTATTTAGCATGTCAATCAAAGTTGTATTCATCTTTTCACATAGTCCTTTGCATTGGGGATGGCATGCAGTTGTGCAAAGTTTCTTGCAGCCATTGAGTGCACACAGTTCTTGGAATAACTCTGACTCAAATGCGGGACCTTGATCTGTCAGGATCTGCTCAGGGTATCCATGAAGCCTTACAAAATATTTCCAAAATGCTATGGCAGTGGTCCGGGCAGTTTGATCTCTGACAGGCACAGCCACAACAAATTTAGTGTAGTGGTCGATAATGGTCAGAGCATAGAGGTATCCAATACGACTGAGTTGCAGTTTCACAAACTCCAGTTTCAACAAGCTCCAGAGGATGGTGAGTTTCAATGGGATGCAGCAGGACTCTTTGTTCCATACCTTCTCGGCTACTTAGAGCACATGAAACACATTCTCTTTGCCATTTCTCAATGTCTTGGCACATTCCTATCCAATAGAAGCATTCTTGGATGGTCATCTCAGTCTTTTGGCAGCCAAAGTGTCCTGATTGGTTGTGGTAGGCCTCTATGATGAGGCTGGCATCTTGTCTGGGTACGACCACTTGAAACACTCTCTCGTGAGTGTGGGGGTTCACGGTGCTTCGAACAAGCACTCCTTTGTGGAACTTCAGACATTTTTTCTGTCGCCATAATCGACAAAGTTTTGGGTCAGATTGTTTGTAGCCCACAGGCAGTTTTGGGGGTCTAGATTCTAGCAACTTCTGTAGGGTTCTGAAAGTTCTGCTCTCCTTCTGGATTTCAGCCCAAACGTGACTCGCCGTGGATTTGGGGTTAGGTTCTCAAACTGTTTTTTTTTTTACTCTCAGCACATTCTGTTTGGCAACATAGGAGTAGAAGGTAGGCATTTCTACTTCTTCCCACTCATCTTCCTCATAACAGGGTGTTTCTGTTGTGGGCAACCTGGACAGGGCATCAGCATTGTCATTTGATCGGCCTGCTCGCTACTTCAGAATAAATTGATAGTTGGCCAGGCGAGAGGTCCATCTCTGCTCAAGGGCTCCAAGTTTAGCAGTCTGTAACTGGGACAATGGGTTATTGTCAGTGAAAGTGATGAAGGGGGTTGCAGCCAAGTAATACTTAAATCTTTCAGTGATGGCCCACACTAATTCAAGGAATTCCAACTTAAACGAACTGTAGTTCTGATCATTTTTTTCGGTTGGCCGGAGGGATCTGCTGGCATAAGCTATAACTTTTTCTTTGTCATCTTGGACCTGAGCTAACACTGCACCTAGTCCCATATGGCTGGCATCTGTATACAGGTGAAAGCGGATATTTTAGTCCGGATAGGCAAGCATTGGGGCTTCAGTTAACTTCATCTTAAGTTCTTGGAAGGACTGTTCTATTTATGGAGTCCATTGAATGGAGGGGTTTTTGTACATCTTCCGGCACGGTTGTCCTTTTAGGAGGTCTTGTAAGGGGGCAGAAATCCGAGTAAAGTTTTTGCTGAATCTTCTGCAGTAGCTAGCAAATCCGAGAAATCCGTGGACTTCTTTAATGGTAGTTGGGATAGGCCAGTCTTTTACCACAGCAATCTTCTCAGGATCTGGAATAACTCCTTCCGCACTAACTACGTGCCCTAGGTATTGGACCTTGGATTTTAGAAGATGGCACTTGGATGGTTTGACTTTCAGGCCATGCTCGACTAAGACTTCAAAGACCTCAGCAAGATGCTGGAGATGTTTCTTGTAGGTTTTGGAATAGATGATTACATCATCTAAATACAGAAGCACAGTTTCAAAATTCTTGTGACCTAAGCAGCATTCCATGAGTCTCTCGAAGGTTCCCGGAGCATTACACAGGCCAAAAGGCATGCAGTTAAACTCAAACAAACCCATGGGGGTAGTGAATGCGGTCTTCTCTTGGTCCTCTGGGGCCACTGGTACTAGTCAGTACCCGCTGGTGAGATCTAGGGTGGAGAAATAGACTGCTGATTTCATGGCAGTCAATGATTCTTCTATTCTGGGCAGGGGGTATGAATCTTTGTGGGTAATGTTGTTAAGTTTGCGATAATCCACATAAAAACGAATACTCCCATCCTTGTTTTTGACAAGAACAATTGGTGTGGCCCAAGGACTGCAACTGTCCTTAATCACATCAGCATCATTTCTTGTATCATCTTCTTTACTGGCTGGTACATGGATAGAGGTATAGGTCGGTACTTCTCTTTGATTGGAGGATGGGAACTAGTGGAAAAGGGGTGTTCGATTGTACGGACTCTCCTGAAGTCAAAGGCAAACTTGCTGAATATATGTTGATATTCTTTGGCAACTCTAAGTACTCCATCTTTTTTCTCGAGTGTGGTCTCTTCAGTGCCAATGTCGAGTTCGTGCCACCACTCCTTCTTAGTTTCTGCACTTGGGGAAGGTTTCACTTGGATAGAGCATTGGGACTCTTGGAGGATATCCTGATAATTGAGTCTACTCAGTTTTGCTACAATGGTATATTTATGCAGGGTCATAGCTTGGTCCCCCGCAATTTATGAGACGCACTGGTACTCGTCCGTGAGTTACAGCAGCCAAACTTCTTGCAGCTATAATGACTGTATCATCTTTGTGTTCATTTGGTTCAACTAGAACTTCATAGTCCTGACCCTGTAGACCCATCTTGATTTTGCACCACTCCATAGTTTCTGTATGAGGTTTCAGGATTACAGGCCTGGAGTCCATTATCCTGGCAGGCCTGATCTCCCCTCTTGAATTAGTGAATTTCTGATGACTAATGAGTAGTGTTGAGCGATACCTTCCGATATTGGGAAATATCGGATTGGATTGGATCGGACCGATACCGAAAAAGTATCGGATATCGCCGATTCCGATACCGGAAACCAATGCAAGTCAATGGGACATAAATATCGGAATTAAAATAAACCCTTTCTTTCCTTGTAGGTTAATTCTACATGAAGGAAAACAACTAAGAATAATGTAGAATGTATTGGGAGAGGTGGGGGAGACAATAAAGGCATAGAGGTTTAGCCCAATCAAATGGAATAGCAGGAATTACTATTTTTTTAAGATGTTCTGAGTTACGGAAATATTAACTATGTTAAGTATTTTTATATTTTGTCAGATATTTATGTTTCACTACTTCCATGCTCTTCACCTTCTTTTTTACTTCTCCCACACTTTCTCCTTCATCATCTTCAGCATCTTTTTCATCCACTTCTTCTTCACCTTCTTCGTATTCTTTTTTTTACATTCTTCATATTCTACTTCTTCATCTTCTTCATATTCTTCTTCTTCATCATATTCTTATTTGTGACAGGCATTCCTGTAGTTGTTATCTATAAAAGGTTGGACATTACACCTTTCGTTCTGCCCGTCACAAAAGATTCACAACAGGATTTGTCCGCGTTCAGTTTGGCCTGCAGCAGCAGGTCTTTTCCAGGGGCACCACGAGGAGGAACGGACTCACCCCCATACACTGCTTAGTCATATTCTGCTTATAATTTAGATATTATCTTTTGCTCTGAATTTTAATCTTATGCTTAATGTTCTTCCGCTTTTTGTTCTGCAGCTTCTTGTATTTCTGCTTCTTGGTTTTCTGTCTCTTGTTCTTCTGTATCTTGGTACTTGTCTTCTCTTCTTTGTCCTCTTGGTCAACTTCTTCAGGGTCATCTTCTTGGTCTTCTTCAGGGTGGTCTTCAGGGTGGTCGTCTTCCGGGTCCTCGTCTTCGGGGTCCTCGTCTTCTTCGGGTTGGTCTTCTGGGTCCTCGTCTTCGGGGTCCTCGTCTTCTTCGGGGTGGTCTTCAGGGTCCTCGTCTTCTTCGGGGTGGTCTTCAGGGTCCTCGTCTTCTTCGGGGTGGTCTTCAGGGTCCTCGTCTTCAGGGTCCTCGTCTTCGGGGTGGTCTTCAGGGTCCTCGTCTTCAGGGTCGTCGTCTTCGGGGTCCTCATCTTCTTCGGGTTGGTCTTCAGGGTCCTCGTCTTCAGGGTCCTCGTCAGGGAGATCCAGAGTGATTACCAAGAACCATTTCAAAAAGCTTGAACTTGGAAATGTAGCAGAAAGTACAAGAAGGCTGAGGAACTACCGAGGACCAGCTGACAGTACTGGAAACCGGATGGGTAGCAGAAGGTACAAGAGCCAATGGAACTACCGAGGACCAGCTGATGTAACTGGAACTCGGTTACTAAGCAGGAGGTACCTGTGCCAGAAAGCACTACCAAGGACCAGCAGACGTTGGTGGAACTTGGATACCGAGAAGGAGGCACCTAATCCAAAGGCACTGCCGAGAACCAGCTGACGGTACTGGAACCCGGATGGGTAGCAGAAGGTACCCATGTAAAAAAAAGTTCAAGTCTGCGAGCCGGCCGCAGTTACCAAAACCCACAGTCCTACAGGGGGTGCTTGTCCTATTGGCACTATGGAACCAGCCTTCATTGCCAGATCCCGCAGCCCAAATAGGAGTCACCTTAACTGCAGGCACCATAGAGTCGGCTAACCCGACCGCAACACGACAGGACAACGCATTGGAGGCAAAGTGACGTTGACACTACCCGGAAACAGCTGGCGTGCTGGAACCAGGCTGGGCAGGAGGGAGTACCCGTGCCAAAGACACTGCCGAGAACCAGCTGACGGTACTGGAACCCGGATGGGTAGCAGAAGATACAAGAGCAAATGGAACTACCGAGGACCAGCTGACGGTACTGGAACCCGGATGGGTAGCAGAAGGTACAAGAGCCAATGGAACTACCGAGGACCAGCTGATGTTACTGGAACTCGGTTACTAAGCAGGAGGTACCTGTGCCAGAAAGCACTACCAAGGACCAGCAGACGTTGGTGGAACTTGGATACCGAGAAGGAGGCACCTAATCCAAAGGCACTGCCGAGAACCAGCTGACGGTACTGGAACCCGGATGGGTAGTAGAAGGTACAAGAGCAAATGGAACTACCGAGAACCAGCTGATGTTACTGGAACCCGGATGGGTAGCAGAAGGTACAAGAGCCAATGGAACTACCGAGGACCAGCTGATGTTACTGGAACTCGGTTACTAAGCAGGAGGTACCTGTGCCAGAAAGCACTACCAAGGACCAGCAGACGTTGGTGGAACTTGGATACCGAGAAGGAGGCACCTAATCCAAAGGCACTGCCGAGAACCAGCTGACGGTACTGGAACCCGGATGGGTAGCAGAAGGTACCCATGTAAAAAAAAGTTCAAGTCCGCGAGCCGGCCGCAGTTACCAAAACCCACAGTCCTACAGGGGGTGCTTGTCCTATTGGCACTATGGAACCAGTCTTCATTGCCAGATCCCGCAGCCCACATAGGAGTCACCTAAACTGCAGGCACCATAGAGTCGGCTAACCCGACCGCAACACGACAGGACAACGCATTGGAGGCAAAGTGACGTTGACACTACCCGGAAACAGCTGGCGTGCTGGAACCAGGCTGGGCAGGAGGGAGTACCCGTGCCAAAGACACTGCCGAGAACCAGCTGGCTGTGCTGGAACCCAGGGTAAATAATAAAAACAGAGTGGAGTCAGAGGCCTAATTGGAGCAAGTTTTAAATAAGTAGCACAGTGAATGTGGACAGAGCAGGAGAAATTGCCGTGAACACAGCAGGGGAACAGCTGACGTTACTGAACCCCAATAACACCGCAGCAAGTGTTGACTGTGCAGACAGCACTTCCGAGCGCCAACTGGTGGTGCTGGAGCCCAGGGATAAGAATAAAAACAGAGGAGCCAGAGATGTAATTGGAGCAACTTTAAAATGTGTAGTACAGTGGATGTGGACAAAGCAGGAGAAATTGCCGTGAACACAGCAGGGGAACAGCTGACGTTACTGAACCCCAATAACACCGCAGCAAGTGTTGACTCTGCAGACGGCACTTCTGAGCGCCAACTGGCGGTGCTGGAGCCCAGGGATAAGAATAAAAACAGAGGAGCCAGAGGTGTAATTGGAGCAACTTTAAAATGTGTAGTACAGTGGATGTGGACAAAGCAGGAGAAATTGCCGTGAACACAGCAGGGGAACAGCTGACGTTACTGAACCCCAATAACACCGCAGCAAGTGTTGACTGTGCAGACGGCACTTCTGAGCGCCAACTGGCGGTGCTGGAGCCCAGGGATAAGAATAAAAACAGAGGAGCCAGAGGTGTAATTGGAGCAACTTTAAAATGTGTAGTACAGTGGATGTGGACAAAGCAGGAGAAATTGCCGTGAATACAGCAGGGGAACAGCTGACGTTACTGAACCCCAATAACACCGCAGCAAGTGTTGACTGTGCAGACGGCACTTCTGAGCGCCAACTGGCGGTGCTGGAGCCCAGGGATAAGAATAAAAACAGAGGAGCCAGAGGTGTAATTGGAGCAACTTTAAAATGTGTAGTACAGTGGATGTGGACAAAGCAGGAGAAATTGCCGTGAACACAGCAGGGGAACAGCTGACGTTACTGAACCCCAATAACACCGCAGCAAGTGTTGACTGTGCAGACGGCACTTCCGAGCGCCAACTGGCGGTGTTGTAGCTCAGGGATAATACTGAAAACAGAGGAGCCAGAGGTGTAATTGGAGAAACGTTCAAATCTGTAGTAGTGAGAATGTGGACAGAGCAGGAGAAATTGCCGTCCGCACAGCAGGAGAACAGCTGACGTTACTGAACCCCAATAACACGGCAGCAAGTGTTGACTGTGCAGACGGCACTTCCGAGCGCCAACTGGTGGTGTTGGAGCTCAGGGATAATACTGAAAACAGAGGAGCCAGAGGTGTAATTGGAGAAACTTTCAAATCTGTAGTAGTGAGAATGTGGACAGAGCAGGAGAAATTGCCGTCTGCACAGCAGGGGAACAGCTGACGTTACTGAACCCCAATAACACGGCAGCAAGTGTTGACTGTGCAGACGGCACTTCCGAGCGCCAACTGGCGGTGTTGGAGCTCAGGGATTACAGTTCAGGTGGTAGAAACATAAACAGAACAGGAGACCTGGATACTGTTGCCAACCAATTATTTATTCTGGAAGAGGACTGGCAAATTCATGAGAGATCCAGGCCTTGTTCATTTTGAGAAAAGTAAGCCGGTCAACGTTATCGGAGGATAGTCGCATGCGACGGTCTGTTAGTACACCACCTGCGGCACTAAAGACGCGTTCCGATAATACACTAGCAGCAGGGCAAGCTAGCACCTCCAATGCATACTGACTAAGCTCTGGCCATGTATCCAGTTTACAGACCCAAAACTTGAAGGGAGAAGAGCCGTCTGGGAGTACACTAAGAGGGCAAGACATGTAGTCTGTCACCATCTGACGGAAACGTTGCCTCCTGCTGACTGGAGCCGTCTGTGATGGTGTAGACATTTGTGGCGGCGGGGACACAAAACTTTGCCACATTTCGGCCATACTGGTCTTGCCTTGTGCTGAGGCGCTGCTTCTGCTCCCTCTTTGTGCAGAGCTTCCTCCACTGCCTCGACGCACTGAGCTGCTTTGTAAAGCACTAGCAGCACTGCTCTCGGTTGGAATGGAGAACATGATGGAATGCACCAGTGCGTCTTGGTACTCCCGCATTTTACGCTCCCGGTTCAACGGTGTTATGAGGCTTTGTAAGTTGTCCCGGTAGCGAGGATCTAGGAGGGTGGACACCCAATAATCAGCCGTGTTGAGAATGTGGGCGATGCGGTGGTCGTTTCTCAGGCACTGCAGCATGAAATCAACCATGTGCTGCAGACTGCCAACTGGCCAAGAAACGCTGTCCCCTGCTTGAGGCGTGATCTCTGCCTGCTCTGCATCACCCCACCCTCGCTCTAAATACTGACTACTAGAGCATTGTGCACCTCCCTCCTCTGGACAGATGTCTTCCTCATCCATTGACTCCTCCTCATCCTCCTCACAAAGTGTCCCCTGCCTAGGCCTTTGTGAGGAACCACGTTGCGCAGACTGTAGAGAAGCAGATGGCATTTGTGACTCCTCATCCTCCACCTCTTCCAAAACCTTGTCCCTTAGTGCTTGTAGTGTTTTTTCAATGCAGTGTTTTTTCAAGCAGGCAGATAAGGGGGATAGTCATGCTGACTAGTGCATCATCTGCACTCGCCATCCGCGTGGAATAATCGAAGGCACGCAAAACGTGGCAAATGTCCTTCATAGGGGCCCACTCAGTGGTGGTGAAGTGTGAACGGCGAGCACTGCGACTTGTTTGCGCCTGCTGCAGCTGGTACTCCATTACTGCTGCCTGCTGCTCACACAACCTCTCCAACATATGTAACGTTGAATTCCACCTGGTGGGTAGGTCACATATGATGCGATGTTCCGGAAGACGTAATCGGCGCTGCAGAGCTGCAATGCATGATCTTGCATTGCTGGAACGCCGCAAGTGAGCGCACTCTATGCGGACCTTGTGAAGCAGTGCATCAAGATCCGGATAGTCCCTCAAAAAACTCTGCACGACCAAGTTGAGCACATGTGCCAGACATGGGATGTGAGTGAGGTTGCCTAGGCCCAGAGCTGCCACCAGATTTCGGCCATTGTCACACACTACCATGCCTGGCTGGAGATTTGCTGGCACAAACCACACGTCGCTCTGCTGCTTGATGGCATTCCAGAGCTCCTGCGCTGTGTGGCTTCGATTCCCCAAAGAAATTAATTTTAATACGGCCTGTTGACGTTTGGTGCTCATATCGGTCATCATAACAGGTAACCGTTCACGGGTCGATGTGGAGGTAGACCGTGACGGCTCCTGCAGCGCTGATTCAGAGGAACTGGAGCAAGAGGAGGAGTCAATGTGTACAGACTGGATTCCTGCAATCCTTGGAGTTGACAGAACACGTACAGCGCCACTCTCAAGATTTGTACCCGGCTCCACAACATTTACCCAATGGGCAGTGAGGGAAAGGTATCGTCCCTGTCCATGCTTACTGGTCCACGCATCGGTGGTCAGGTGGACCTTGCTCCTGACGGCGTTTTGTAGCGCATGTTTAATTTTTCCCTCCACATGATGTTGCAGGGCAGGGACGGCTTGCCTGCTGAAATAAAAGCGGCTGGGCACGTTGTATTGTGGGACTGCCAATGCCATAAAGTTACGGAATGTGTCAGTCTCCACCAGCCTGAATGATAGCATTTCAAGGGCCAGTAGTTTAGCAATGCCAGCATTCAGAGCCTGTGCTCGGGGGTGGTTTGCCGAGTATGGGCGCCTTTTCTCCCATGCCTGTGCTAACGATGGCTGTAGACTGGCCTGGGAGTGTGAGGATGACTGGGAAAGTGGTGCTGTGGGTGGAATTACACTGTGTCTCTGTACAACAGTGCCAGAGATTCTTCCATGGCGATCCTGTGAGGAAGCCAAACCAGCTGTGTGTGAGCTGGAGGAAGAGGCTACAACACGAGCTGAAGAGGTGGTAGGTGGCGCTGTAGGTTGGCCTAGGTCTTCAGTGTGTTTTTGTAACTCCACCACGTGCTTGGTCTGCACATGTTTCCACATATTTGTGGTATTGAGGTTGCTTACACTTTTCCCTCTTTTCACCTTCTGATTACACAGCTTGCATTTGACAAAGCAAATGTCATCTGCAACTGTGTCAAAAAAGGACCAGGCACTGCAAGTCTTGGCAGCGCCCGCTTTGGATTTTGGAAGAGCCATGCTCCTAATGGGTGCCGAAGTGGAGGCTACAGGCAACCAAGTCTGCCCCCTCCCTCTCCCTCCTTTTTGGGCCGTTCGGGGAATCTCTTCCTCAGAGCTGCTCCCACCACCTTCCTGTCCCTCACGCCATGATGGGTCAAGGACCTCATCATCTACACCACCCTCTTCAAACAACTGCTTCTCCTGGGTAGTCTCGACAGCACAGTACGCACCAGAAAGTGGCACCTGAGTCTCATCATCAGATGCGTACTGAGGTGTGCTGCTGACCATAGGCACTGGCCCACCCGCCTCTTCAGATTCAGAGAGACAAAACGGTTGCGCATCACTGCATACTACCTCTTCTTCAAATTCTCGAATTCTGCTTGGCTGGCCCCCTCTTTCCAAGCCAAGAGATTCAGAGAACAGAAGTAGAGATGGCTCCTGTCCAGGGCTCTCTGACTGCGTGGGCAATTTGGCAGGTGGTGAAGAGACAGATGACCTGAGAGGATCTGGAACTAATTGAAGTCGATGCGTTAGCTGCCATCCATCCGACAACGGCTTCAATTTGGTCCTCGCGCAGCAGTGGGGTACGGCTAGCTCCTACAAAGCTGCGCATAAAGGACTGTTCCCTGGTAAAACTGGGGGATGCTGAGTCACTGGTGCCCGCAGCAGGCACAGAATCCCCACGTCCTCTCCCTGCAGGCACAGAATCCTCACGCCCTCTCCCTGCAGAAACTCCACGCCCACGCCCACGCCCACGACCACATGCCTTACTCCCTGCCTTCTTCATCTTGGTAGACTGATAAAGATAGGCAGAAAAGTATTAAGGGCTTAGTGTGCTTATTCCTGAACAGCTGCTAACAGGTATAAGAAACACTAATTTTATAAAGTGTGGACTAGACTTTAATATGAGCTAATGTGGCCTACACAACTGTAAAGTGGAGTGTTTGGTGAACTTTATTTAGGTTTTTTTTTGTCACAAAAAGACACTGGATGTGCCTAAAGATGTAATAACGATAGTATCACAAACTTTTTGTAGCTATTACAATGTAGGAAGGTAACCTACAATGCAACAGATGAGGCTGCAAAAAATAGGCTAATACTAATCTGGCTGGGGCTGCAGGGCCCAATGCTGCAGAAAGGCTCCTCTATCTACTCCTATATAGTGTGTTTGGAACCAATTTAGCTGAATACGGATGGAACCACCACACTAATAGGAGATATCAGGAAAAATTATGAATTGGCAATAAAGGACAATGTATGAGGCAGTGACACACACTGAGTGCACTACAACCAGACGGGGTTGAAGCACACACTACAGGGTGAGCTGCACTCACACACCAGACCTTGCAGACAGCGGTGAACAGTACAGATGCAGAGCACTGTGCACTAGCGCTGCAAGACCAAAAAAATTTCTCTATCTACTCCTATATAGTGTGTTTGGAACCAATTTAGCTGAATACGGATGGAACCACCACACTAATAGGAGATATCAGAAAAATTATGAATTGGCAAAAAAGGACAATGTATGAGGCAGTGACACACACTGAGTGCACTACAACCAGACGTGGTTGAAGCACACACTACAGGGTGAGCTGCACTCACACACCAGACCTTGCAGACAGCGGTGAACAGTACAGATGCAGAGCACTGTGCACTAGTGCTGCAAGACGGAAAAAAAATTCTCTATCTACTCCTATATAGTGTGTTTGGAACCAATTTAGCTGAATACAGATGGAACCACCACACTAATAGGAGATATCAGGAAAAATTATGAATTGGCAAAAAAGGACAATGTATGAGGCAGTGACACACACTGAGTGCACTACAACCAGACTTGGCTGAAGCACACACTACAGGGTGAGCTGCACTCACACACACAGACCTTGCAGACAGCGGTGAACAGCACAGGGAACTGTGCACTAGCGCTGCAAGGCACAGTGATTTAGAAAGTAGCTTGGGTAAAGCAGTATAGAGCAAATAGGTAACTAAAACTGTCCCTCAGAACAACAGCGTCCTATCCCTAACTGAATTCACAGCAGAGTGAGCTCAAAATGGCGGCGGCGGCTTTTATAGTGCATCATGACATCATTGCAGCCAATCACAGCCATGCCATTAGTTAAGATGCCTACATGCCTAACAGGATGTGCCCACACTTCTTAGGATCCTCATTGGCTGAATAAAATGAAAATGGCTCATTGCATTATGGGAACTTCCGATTCCGGTATACGATATTGCAAAAGTATCGGAATTAAGTATCGGAATTCCGATACCGCGAATATCGGCTGATACCCGATATTTCAGTATCGGAATGCTCAACACTACTAATGAGTATGCAGAGTGTCTTCTGAATGGTTCTCTTCTTCATGGGGGATGCAGCATTAAGAGCGTAAGTCATGCATTCAATCAGTTCGTCAAAATAATTCTGTAGTACATTCATCCCCAAAACTACAGGTGGGAAATCGTCTTCTCCTGTATCGACTACAATAAGGCCTTGGTCAGGTAGTTCAGTTCTGCCAATTTTAAAAGTAGCTGTCCAGTAGCCCACTTGAGGAACAGGTTGTCCGTTACTAGCTATAATGTTAAGGTCAGCCGAGGTAATTTTCACTAGCTGGTCTGTTTTCCAATAACGCTTATATTGTGGTAGCTGGATTGTGGTAACTTGCGATCCAGTGTCAAGTAGTGCTGGAAAAGGGATACCATTTATTGTGATTGGAATTATGGGGCGATAGCCGACATATTTCAACCCCCAGTCAGGGTCATCTGGACCTATGCATTCTTCTCCTGAGGGTCGGTCCTTGGCCTCAGGAAATTCCGGTTTAAAGACCGACATTCTCTTTCTATGTGACCACTACGGTTGCATCTGAGGCAAATCGGCCGACCTAAGGAATCAAATCTGTCGGTAGGTCTCCTACCTGTCCGGTAGTAGTTGTCTCTGGGACTGTAGGGTTTCACATTCTGGATAAAAGGAGGATGGTTTTCTTGACTGGGGGCTGAATGCTTCAACTCCTTTACTTCTTTGCATAGGAGTGCAAGACTTTTGGTTAGTTCCGCAATTTGATTACATATCTCTTCAGTAGAGCCTTCTACCTGTTGGGGAGCACACTGAACAGCAACAGGTTTGGCATGGGCAAACACAGCACTTTCTTGGTCGTTCAACCCTTTATCCCTTGGGCTCAATATTTTTATGGCAGATTCTTTAAAATCCAGAAAATCACTATCAGGGTGTTGCAGTGCCAGCATTCTCAATTGTAACCTGGTGGTATCCGACATTACTCACTGAATAAACCGTTCCTTTAAAATTTGATCAGCATTAACAGCTTCAGCAGGATCAGCCTGGTTAAGGGCACACCAGGCTTCCCGTAAACTGAGGGAAAAATCTCTTAAAGATTCATGGGACTGTTGTCTTTTCCTGATGAATCTCATCTTTAACTCTGACAGGGTTTTGGTTTCCAATGTAACTCCTAACCTGTCTAATATCTGTTCAGGAGTTTTCCTTATACTGGGAGGCCAATATTTAGCTTCCCTTAGTGCAGCGCCCCCTAGCGGACCAAACAATATCTCCACTTTTTGTGCAGGACTCACTGGGTAAAGTCTGAACATTGCCTGCATTTTCTCTTTAAAGTCCTTTAATGTGTGGGGTTCTCCACTGTAGCTGGGGAGCCAGGGTGCCCCAAAGTAATAAGGCATTGTTAATGGCATTGCTTGTGTGGCGCCCCTGAGGGTACAGTCGCCACAGGGGTACTGCACCTCAGACCGAGGTGTGGTATCTCCTCTTCCGGGTAAGGATGGAGCATCACCCAGGACCCCACTTCACACTCAACACTACACCACTCCTGTCCTGCAGGGGGCCTAAATGCACCAGGGTGCTGCCCCGTTCCGGGATAGAGGAGATGGGGGGGACCCAAAGATAGGAGGAACCATGTAGTGGGTGAGGGTGGAGGACGCACTTACAGGAAGCACTTATAGCAACATGTAAAACCAACGGCCATCTTAAGTTCAAGGTCTTTTGATTGTGGTCTTCTGTCAGGGTCCAGCAAGAGTCTGTAGCTGGCTGAAGAGTCACGATCCTCGTTCTCAGGCCTTGAGGCGAGGAGCGGGTCAGAGTTAACCAGTGTCTCTGCCCGGTCAGGGTCCCATTCTAAGAAGGCCTTGGAGGGGAGCAGAGGAGATAGGCTCCACAGGCAAAAGGATCCCATGGGGATACGGACGGAGCGGAGTCGCCACCTGTATTCTTCACTCTGGCCAAGCCAGAGGGATTCCTGCTGCAAGAGGGGTGACCGGCCCCCGATATCTGACTGGGTACTTCACGTCACTGTTGGAAAAGCCCAGCGGCTTAGTGGATCCCAGGGAGGGACACAAGCAGGGAGGAAAAGGAGAGAAGAGAGGGAGAAGGAGAGGAACACAACGACGGGGTCTTGATTGGTGCTCCTGATGTACTTGGGAAGTGCTGAACCCTCTTCCTGGTGGCGTCAGCACATCACGAGAAGCAGAGAGAAGCTGTACAGCGGCTACTTCACTAAAGTGAGTAAAACCTGGATGACTTAATTTACCGTCTCCGCTTGGTTATTCCCGCGTGGCACTGCACCCACCATCCCTCCATTCAGTTCATTCTGACACTGTCCTGAGGCCTACTCCGCCTGTGGGGAGTAGTTCCAACCAAGCTGCCAGAGCATCAGCCTCAGAGGACTGTTGCAGCACTGGTGGCTCCTCACTAGAAACCACAGGTGGCGCAGTCGAATAACCACTCATCAACAAGCCTATTATTTTTAATGTGACAGCCGTGGGCACGGACCAGGTCACGGCCACGACGACATCCCACACCGCCACCCTACATTGGCCCGGCTCCGGGTACCCCACCGCTGAGGGAGGGCGTCACACTTGAGCCATAGAAGTTGATGGGCTAGTCCCTTCACTCTCTTCTTCTGAAGACATGTTTACAGCACTGTATGTATAATGCTGTAATTCCTCTTCCCTTTCCGACTGCTGTATGTCTCTCCCCTCTTTGTCGGGGTGCAGCGGAGAAAATTTCAACTTCAGTTGCTCATTCCTGCAGGGCACCGACTTTATATACAAGATATCTGCGCAAAAACTTGGAATACACAGTTTAAATCACAGGATATTACAATCAAATCAGATCACTGTTCCCAATAAAGCAGCCACCGGGGTGTGTACAGTCCAACAACAGCTGTGGTGCAGTACAAATTCTTTACAGCAGTAAAGACTGACACTTTCTGAGGTAATTTTCTCTTCAACTTCCCTCAATATCAGCAGTATTTATTAACTCAGTCTTCAATAAATATAAGGCACAGAGGTAAATCCTGTTTGTGACGCCATTTCTTGTGGTAATCTCATGTGGTGTATGGCAGGGTGCTGTACTCCTCTCAGTATACAATGAATCTCGCTGTGGCCAGTTTTCTGTCAGGAGAAGAGTCCTCTGTTCTCAAATTACACACCCACATGAAACTCCACAATATAATGTTTTTCCAGTAAATGCCTCCAGGTAGAGGGTGATGATGGTGGTAGTAGTCTGTGCACCCGAGCCCCAGTCATAAAGAAGCCTTAAGAACTTAAACAGAAGTCTCTTTACTGAAGATAATGGGGCAAATTCTTATTCACAAACGGTCGGGAGCTGAGGTACAGGAGGACTCTCACGGTTGGAGACTGCTGTGCACCTGCAGACAGGCAGATCCCGGGAACCTCTGGTTTCTTCAAAGCTGAATATTTCTTCCTCAGCGCTGTGCTCTGTTTCTGCCCTGAGGTAATTCTTCCTCCTAGAGATGCAATTGTAATCTTCCTAATATGAAGACTATTATCTCCCCTTATTGTGTTCGTCCCCTTTTTAAGCGCAGCAGTCAGGGAGAAGGTAGGTAACTCCTTCACCTACAAAATGGCTTCTTCTCAAAATGTCTGACCACCAACTGCCACTTCAATCCTTAACTACCTCACAGGATCTAGCTCCTCCCACTCCCATGTGACTGTTAGAGCTGCACTCATTGGCTGACTGCCCAGAGGCGTTTGTTCCAGAAGCTTCTGCATATTAAACAGAGCTGGGTCACATGATCAAGCCTGTGAGAGGGAGATTAACCCTTTTTGTGCTGCCTGTCAGCAGGTCTCACAATGTATTTAAAGTGCACAGTTTACACAAAAAAGAACAGCACTTATATGAAACGCACTATATATCCGCTATCCCATAGAAATGGTCACTTTGTGGGATACCACACATGTGGCGCATCTTTCCAGACCGCAGCATGTCAATTTCTCTTGCAGAGTCGCTAGCCTCCACAAGAGAAATTAGATCACTACAATGTACTGAATGCGGTGAATCCTCACGGGTCAATGAACACTTGTGGATTCACCTGCGTTCATATAACGCAGCGCTTTGGATGCAGCATAAAAGTATACAGCGTCCAAGGCGCTGCCTGTCCGGATCCTGCCCTCAAAAATTTTGCACACTACTGATGTCAGACTTCCACAGTTGGACTGATACACGGATGGACGGATACATGGATGGATGGATGGATGAATACATGAATGGATGGATAGTAAAACGGATTAATTGACCTTTGAGGTCACATAATAGCAGGTAATCAAAATTACGACCATAAACTCTGTTCAACGTCTCAAGCGACAATTCATATAGACAAAGATGACGTAAACGAACATATTCTATTCAAAAAGCTGTTAAATTTATTAGTACATATTAGTAAAAAAGACAAGATATACATTAAAAAAGTAGCACAAATACATAAATAATGAGCCAAAGCAAGGATGCCAGCGCTGACACACAACAAATAGATATATGCAACAGATGGAAAAATATGTATATATATATATATATATATATATATATATATAAGTCGCAAACCTCAACCCACCCGTACAGTATATTCACAAAGCTAGAGCTATCAATGTAAAAGTGCACAGTGCACATCCAAACAGAGAATATAAAGGAAGTAGGTATAGGTATAAATATATAACTTACATCTCCCCATCGCAACTACGAGCATATATACCAAGGCGTCAAACTATCCAACTACCAATAGAAAAACAAAAGGCTTCAAACTAAGCCCTAAAATGCATGAAGACCGCTACAAAGAGGTCAAATTTGTTAGACACCTAAGGTCCTACGTAATAACTAGGTGGGGGTAGAGCATGACTCACCTATTGTAGTGTTATGTCAGCGCAGGCATCCACAACCCTATGCGCGTTTCGGCGCTGTGCCTTCTTCTGGGTGCACAAGATATCTTCTTGTCTTTTTTACTAATATGTACTAATAAATTTAACAGCTTTTTGAATAGAATATGTTCGTTTATGTCATGAATGGATGGATGGATGAATAAATACATGGATGGATGAATAAATACATGGATAGATGGATGGATGGATGGATGGATGGATGGATGGATGGATGGATGGATGGATGGATGAATAAATACATGGACAGATGGATGAATAAATACATGGATGGATGGATGAATGAATAAATACATGGATGGATGGATGAATAAATACATGGATGGATGGATGAATGGATGAATGAATGAATGAATAAATACATGGATGGATGGATGGATGAATAAATACATGGATGGATGGATGGATGAATAAATACATGGATGAATAAATACATGGATGGATGAATGAATAAATACATGGATGGATGGATGAATAAATACATGGATGGATGGATGAATAAATAAATACATGGATGGATGGATGGATGGATGGATGGATGGATGGATGAATAAATACATGGATGGATGGATGAATAAATGGATGGATGGATGAATAAATACATGGATGGATGGATGGATTGATGGATGGATGCATGAGCGGATACTTGGATGGATCGAGTGATGGATACATTATTATTAATGTATCATTATTATTATTATTATTATTAGACATGGACTGCTGGATACACAGATGGATGGATACATGAGTGGAGACTTGGATGGATAAATGGATACATAGTTAAATAGATATTAGAGCACCTTTTTTACAGTTCTCTATTGGGCCGTTCCTCTGTTCTTCCCTCTGGAAATGTCTGAATACATTGACAACTTGATGTTAGCGCCCACTTCCATGTCAATGGGGCATGTCCTACACTGTCCAATCAGTGCTGATAATGTCAGACCTTGTAGAGACACACTATTCATAAAGGGGCTGATAACGCAGATTACAGGTACAGACAAGTCAGGATACATGACAAGGCCTCCTCCGCTGTGCCGGACATGTGCTCATACTTTATAGTCTTCGACGCCTTCATCTACGGTTATTAATTACCGTACAATTCCATTGTAGTCACACAGTGGTCAGCTTGTATCTGCGCTACAAGGGGCTGCATTTACTGAAGCCTGAGGACATTCTACCATACCATACAACACACTGGTTCCGCACAGCACAGACTTATTTTAGTTTCCTTAGATTCAGGCAACAGAAAGCAAAAGGAGAGAGATCTCCGTCTCGGAGCCTTGGGGTGGTATTCTGTAGTAATAGTAGAAAGGCTTTAATTCAGAGCTGGTAAATAAGCCTCATGATTAGATTTTCGCAGTCTAATTTACTACTTGGGAATCTAAATCTAATTTAATATTCTATTAATACCAGTGAAAAATAATCAGTGGAAAAATCTGGAAGATTAAAAGTGTAAAATCTTCAATTTCTGCCTCCAGAACAACAATGTATAATGAGCTTTCATTTGTCAGAGGAGCGTTATTTACTCCAGTGCTGGTGTATGGGCGGCCGGGAACAGACCCGTCCCTACGAGCACCGAGCTACCGAATGACGAGGTCTCCCTCTGGTGACACTCAGCAACACAGCAGCACATCGGCTCCAATCCCAATCCAAGGACCATTACAACTATTCTTAACCAGATCAAGACTGAGACATTTTTCCCTTTTTCCTGACCATGCACATTTTTTTTTGTATATTACACTTTTTGGAGCTCTAAAAATTTTATATTTGTCTCCTTTTGTTCATCATACGAGATATTTATGTTTATTTTTTTATTGTTAATTTAAGGTGTTTTTTTTTTCTTATCGGGGGGAGCGGAATATAAGGGAAAATAATATCAGTTTTCGTTTTTTTTTTTAATTATCTTTTTCTTGTGACCATAAAGGACCACTAAAATACATTTTTGTTTTCTCCTTCCCGAAACAATTTTTTTCTGTATCGGGAATGTGTTTTTTGTTTTTACTTTGAGGCAAGAAACAAGAATTTTGACAAGCAACTGTTTTCCTTTTTTTCTTTTTTTTCTTTAACCCTGTTTTTTTATTTTATTTATTTTTCACTTATTTCCTACATTGCGCTCCCCTCCCCCCATGAGGTCATAAAAAAAAAAAAAACCCTTGGGAAGAATTTACTTGTTTATATTGCTGATTTTCCCTGTAATTGGGGCTGTGTTTTTTTAGCCCCAGTAACAGGGAATATTTAGTTTCCTGGCTGCAATCTACTCTCTCCCAATATCCAACAATCACACGATTACTGGATCCAGATCTTTCATTCTGTGTATACAGCAATTTCTCTTTATCAGCATTCTGCAGGCACTATAGGTGCTGGAAATTCAATTTTCTCTCATTTCAACATTGTCGCTTTGCTCCTGCTCTCCTGTCTGCCAAACTACATACAGGCATAATAGAGAGGAGAACTTTTAAGTTCAGTGCAGACAGGCAATTGGAAAATAGACAAAAACCTGCTCCAGTTTCTATAGCGACAAAGACCCTCGCCCGCTTCCTGTAATCCGTCTGAGTCTTTACTGCTAGAGGAGGATTGTACTTGACAACAGTCAGCAGACAACAAGTTATACAGAAGGGAGACACCTAGTGGCCGACACACTGGATTAATTTTTTTTTTTTGGGGGGGGGATAATTTCCACTTAAAGTAATTTGCAAGTTACCTATGTATCACATTATCTATCAAATGAGATCAAGATATCTGAAAGTTTAGGTAAAGGAGGATTAAGTGCTATATACCTTGGACATATAAACCTGTAAGTTATCCCTTTAATATTCAATTCTTATACAGATGTAGCAGAGCTAAGTTTGTTACTGAAAGGGGTTTTCCACTTAAAAAAAAAAAATATTGGACCTCAAACACTTTTATATATGTAAACTATAGAGATGAGCGGATCAGGAAAAAAACGAATTTGCCTGTTCGTGCAGATTTTCCCAGGAAATTCGAATTGCAGCAAATTTATTCTCCGTTAATTTAATGTCCCTTGTTATGCTCTGGGGTCTCTTTGCAGAGAAGCAAAACAAAATCATTGAATTTTTTAAGAATTTGTTCAGCCAAGTGAATTCAATCAATTTGTGAATTGGTTTGTGCAAATCACCTAAAATGACAGTAGATTTGATCAGCCAGAGCATGATTCGCATGACCTTGGATATCCTTCCCGATAATGCAGCTATCACATCACAAAGGTATGTGCAATAAATGTGCAGATTATTTTGTCAACGCGTTTCAAGGTTTTCAAACCTCTTCATCAGGACTAAACCATTGATTGTCACGCATTGACAAAATAATCCTCATTCATGCTTCACCTCTGTGTGTGATCGTATCTTTGAACCTTGGGGAGCGCGGACTCTGAACTACCGCATTCCCCAATTTATTGCCTCGTATCCCATTAGTGATCCTGCAGCCGCCTTTACATGCTGCAATAGGAATTGTGACTGTCACAACCTTACCAGGTGAGCACACCTATAATATTTTATACCATTTGGTTATCAGATAAGACCCTATTTTGCGCTTTTTTGTCTCTCCAGTTTTACCATTTGATTCATTCAGGATTCGGCTGTAGGAGGTCGCTGCACTTGACTTTGCAGACACCCTCTTGATACTTTTCAATATCCTTCCCTCTCTAGTACCCAGCGGTGATCTCCATTTTCTGCTGCTAATTAACACACCCTTGCTGGATCTTTAAATACACTCAGTTTCTTCAGAGAGGTGCTAGTAATAGAGTTAATTCCTCTGTTCAGGTCTGGAATTCTAGGAATCGGCTAGATTTTCATTAGAGTCCCTTTGTGGATTGTAGTCATTACCGTTCTGGTGTCTTCTCAAAGCTAAGTATATCCCTTTGTCTGTTTCCCTTGTTTTGTATTTAGTTGCAGTGGGGTTGACTAGTGCTCATCCCTTCCCCTCCCTACCTAGGGCCTAGCTCTAGGGTCAGCCAGGGCTAAGGTATCCTGCTCAGCGATAGGTGAGGAACCTATATAGGGACGATAGAGGAGCCAGGGTGTTGTAAGATCTACCTAGGGGTCTCCACTCTCCCTTTCCTTAGTTCCTGAGCTTCCCCCTCCTTTTCCCCTAGTTGTATGCTGGGTCCTTCCCATACCTAGCATGACAGATATATAGCACAGTCAATCAGAAGAGACTATCATAGTCAATATAAAAGCCGAGGTAGGGAATGCAGGAGCCATTTTGTAGTAAATCTTGATATGAAAAGGATGCACAGCTCATTGCTTTACCATAAAACACTGAAAACACTGTACAGATAGTGTTTGACAGCCAAAATGTGAAACTGTTTAGTGTAAGAAGAAAATAGAATATTGTCATAAATGTTTTTAGAATATTTTTTTGATTTGCCAAAAATCGAAAATCTGGGGAAAAATTAGTTAAATCTGGCAAATTCCAATTTGAAAATATTCTGTCATTGCTTCCCCAGGACACCTGCAGAGGGATGTAGGTAAGGCCCGCAGAACATTACTGTGGACTGGAGCCCAATCTCGACATGTTTTTTTGTCGATCATTACATTTCCGATCACATAATCTATAAACATTCATTCCTGTCTTCTCAACATCAAGCGGCCGAAGAAAAACTCCCATTTGTAAACACTTCATGGGTTCCTGTGTCTCGTATTTGTCTATTCCGGGAGGGAATTACATATACGTTCTCGGGATAAAAGCTTGTTCTTTCTCACTGACTTTGGTAAAAGCAACATTATCTCTATCCTCTGGATACCTTCACTGACTCTTGAAATTGAAAAGCAGCGCTTTAGATATGCATGTTTCTTGCAGGTACACATTGTAGTCTGCTCGGCAGATTAGCCGTATACCCGGGGCGGACATTTCACAGCCGCAGAATGGACGGCCTCCCTTTGTTGTAAATTATAGAACAGTCTCATTGCGCGTTTCTATCTTTTCTCTATTTCAATTATTTAAAGGGGTTGTCTAGTTTAGAAAAAAAAAAAAAAATTTTCATAATAAAAACTATTAGGGATTTCTGACTTAATGCAAGGGGAATCCTCTGCTTAGGATCCTAGGCGGAGGGTTACAAAGAGCAATTCTTTCTCTCCGGGGGTCCAATCCTGTCCTGCATCACAGAATAGTAAATAGATTAGGAGAGGCGCTTCAAGTGTTACCACAAACCTAAAGAAGGGGTCGACCCGATTCCGAAACGAGTCGTATGAGTAAAGATCCTGGTACTAAGCGTCACCACTTCTTGGCAGTGCCTGGGAACCATCGCTCAATTTTTATTCTTTCAGATCTTGCATCACAGAATTTCAAGGCTGCAGCCGATCACTGGCTGCAGTGTTACCATTGTAAAAAGGCGTGACATAAGAGAAATTTGTGCAGGAAGATCTACTGTCTAAGCGAGACGTTGTGGAACTAACCAGAAGAGGGAGAGTTTCAGAGAGGAAGAGTTTGAATGGAGCACCGGGTCAGGTTATCTTAATGATGCAAATTCCCTGATATAAAAGGTGAGCACGCCAAAACAGGAGGAAATTTGGCACCAAGTGAAGGAACGGACAAGACGTGTATCAAGGAAGACTCTGAGGCCAAGGTGACAGGCCAGAGCAGAAGATCAAGGCAATGGGTTGGGGCGGGCCTGGAAGCAGAACCCGGATGGCGCCGAGAGAGTTCCCGAATCCAGACACTGCCGGTCAAGACCTGATCCACACCAGGCAAGCGTAACACTATCACTGTACTTCTTATATATGTGACTGACATGTTTCTATGTATCTAATCTATGTGTGATGCTCTATTCTTTCTATTCTAAATTGTCGGGTACAGATGCTGAATTGCCGGCCGGCTTTTTTAAAGAGACAGTGCATGAAAACAATTATTTTTTTAAAAAAAAAAAATCCTTTAACACTAAATGACAAGTACAGTAATCAACACTGTCACTGTGCTTCTTATATATGTGACTGACATGTTTCTATCTATCTAATCTATGTGTGATGCTCAATTCCTTCTTGTCTAAATTGTCGGGTACCGGTGTATGCCGCTGCTGAATTGCTGGCCGGCTTTTTTAAATAGAGTGTCTTCTGAGCAGTTTGTCAGCTTTTGGACACATTTGAAGGTGTTTTCTATGTGTTTCTATGTGTTTTTGTTTTCCTGCCATTGGTTTTAACGGTGTTCGACGAACAGTTCCACGAACATCCCGGTATTCGACGAACCGAACCGAACCCGAACACTACGGGGGTGGCTCAACACTAATTATCACAAGAGGACTAGTAAACCTGCTGCCATGTAATCCTCCATATTCATGAGCTCTATATAACCCCGCCCCCACCACTGATTGGCAGCTTTCTACCTATGCACAGTGTACACAAAAAGCTTCCAATCAGTTGTAGGGCAGGATTATACAGAGCTCAGCATTCAGAGCACTGCTAAATCTGCAGGGATTTCATGAAAATGACAGCAAGCACACCTGATAAGTGATACAGCGCTGGAATCGGGGTCTCTACCCCTACATCATGCTGCTCTCAGATTACATAGCAAAAATCAAGTGACAGATTCCATTTAGCACCATTTATCCCATTGGACCACTATATCGAAGTTTCTAAACTAGGGGTGTTCCTTAAAGGACTTGTCCACTTCATGGACAAATATTGGCAAATGCAATAAAGGGGTTTGTGTAGGATTAAATCATTAATTCTGCATCCTCCATGCCCATAAAATGGAGATGGCAGTGATCACATTTGCAAGCACCGCAGAATAGATGGAAAAAACACTATATAGAAGAATATACTGTAAATAAAAGAAAGAAATGCAGATAATTATGTGGGAAGGATTAGATGCTTCTTCCTAAATTTCTAAGCAAATTAAGTTTTATTTGATTATTTGTAACTTGCAGAGCTTTACTAATTAGCCTAAATCGGGAAGCTACTCGCATGGCTTTAAATGCCGCACTTACAACCTTACACCTGTATGCTTTAATTAAGTGCAAAGCAAGATTTCGACATCCAATTAGATATTTTCTTCTCCATTTTTTCGTTGCGTTATAGCGTGTACTTTGCTGAAAACCTAATTAAACAGGTTTTACACCATGAATTTTAATATTTGGTAGCAGCTTGAGGTAAACCTTTTGAGGATGTATCATAAAAAAGGTAGCTGCTCTACAGAACCCACATTAGACATAGTGATGGAAATGCGTGGGAAGCGGCTTATTTTGCTGTAAAACAAAGACGTTTCCCTAAAATCTCTAAACAAGTGAACCTAATATAAGGGTAGTTTAACCCAAGAGGTTGTACAGATTGAACACACAGATTTATTGCTTATGGATTTTTCAGATGAAAAGCTTCGAGAACAGCATAAAAAAAAAACATGATTTTACAACTCTGCTGGGAGATGTTTCTACTACGTGTATACATGTGGCCACCCAGTGGTTTTAATGTGAATTGCATATTTTTCTACAGTTTTCCTAGCACATCGTGAGAGAATTTGGAGCAGTTAAGAAATAAAAATAAAAAAAAGGGGTGGACACATTTATAATTCATCTGGCTATGGGCAATACAATGGTAACTATTAGTGGTAGTAAATAAAAATCTTGATGTGGGAGATAAAGAAAGCTAATAAGGGAATTACTCTATTTTTGTGTTTATTTTTTGTGTTCTTCCTTTGTATTTGCTTTTATCCCTGTTCATGTGTCTCCATCTTTTGCCCCCATGTTTATCCCTTCTTATTGTTTACCAAGATTTGCCCTTTTCATTGATAGTGCTCTGCCGGCCACTGGATATGGTGGCAAAAGCCTCATATACGCCTATGAGACTGTTACAGTAAGGTCAGGAGTAGGGATGAGTGGACCCGTGGAAGTTCGGGTTTTGGTACACAACCCGAACTTTAGTCCAAAGTTCGGTTCGGGTACCAGAACTGTACCCAAACTTAAACCACAATCTGAACCCCATTAAAAACAATGAGGACCCGAACTTTGGAACTGGAAAAGTCTCTCTCTTACTCACAGACTTCCCCCAGAACGCCTAACATTAA
The DNA here is from genome assembly GCF_046119375.1 of Phyllobates terribilis. Classification (NCBI taxonomy): domain Eukaryota; kingdom Metazoa; phylum Chordata; class Amphibia; order Anura; family Dendrobatidae; genus Phyllobates; species Phyllobates terribilis. The sequence goes on along the minus strand of NW_027362773.1, from coordinate 78,129,599 downwards.
AAAGGACTTCCTCCGGAACGCCGAACATTAAAAAGGACTTCCCCCGGAATGCCGAACATTAAAAAAGGCTTCCCCCGGAACTCTGAACATTAAATAGGACTTCCCCCGGAACTCCAAACATTAAAAAGGACTTCCCTCGGAACGCCGAACATTAAAAAGGACTTCCCCCGGAACGCCGAACATTAAAAAAGGCTTCCCCCGGAACTCTGAACATTAAATAGGACTTCCCCCGGAACTCCAAACATTAAAAAGGACTTCCCTCGGAATGCCGAACACTAAAAAGGACTTCCCCTGGAACGCCGAACATTAAAAAGGACTTCCCTCGGAATGCCGAACATTAAATAGGACTTCCCCCGGAACGCCGAACATTAAATAGGACTTCCCCCGGAACGCCGAACATTAAACAGGATTCCGTGAGAAGTCCATGTTCAGCATTTTGCACCAGACTGAACCCCAAACTTGGAAGTTCAGGTTCGCTCATCTCTAGCCAGGAGATACGTGTTTGTTCCTGCTTGGACCATGCACTTTGGACGTACAGTACCAGTAAAAAGTTTGATGGTTTTCCTGATTTTTAGTGGAGGTGCACATTGAAGATTCAGACTGAAGGCAGTAAAACCATGGCAGAGCACATAGAAATAAGGAGTGAAGAAACATGGGTGAAACAAACCAGAATGTGTTACACCTTAGACAACTTTTACCAGAATGGAGAGAATCACGTTAGATGGTCTGCGCTGCGGGAAATGAGAAGTCTTAGAGCTTCAGATAAGGTTTTTATTAGTACCAATGCATTTCGGCGCCTTTCTCAAGGTCAAAAGAACAAATAACCTTAGACAGCTTTGGTACAGCTTGGCTCAATAGAAATTCCCCATGAAAGTTCAAATCTAAGAACTTCTCTAAAAAGTCTTGTTCAATTGCAGCTTCTGAGGCCCCTTAGACAAACCTGAGAAATTTACTTGAGTGTTTTTAATTAATGTAGAAAGATGACTAGGGCTCTAAAGAGTATGAAAAAAGTGTGATTTGGGCAGAAAAACCTCAACAGAGCAATTCCTTGCACACAATGAAGGAGGCCATATAGCATTGCATAAATTGCATTTTTCTAAAAATGGTGTTCTTATACTAAAGGGGTTCTGCAGGTTCTTTCAAATAAAGTTAAAGGGGTTTTCCACACCTGGAAAAACTTTGGTCCAGAAGTGTAGGTTACTAAATATTAAAAATGTGTAATATGCACACTGTTAGGATTCAGCTTTGCTTTGTCACGTGACCACAAATATGTGATTAACATAACTGTGGTCATGTGCCGATTAAATTCTCATTCTCTACATGAGAATCTAGTTGGCATATGATCACAAATATGCAAATCCCATACTTTTGGTCTCATGTGAACGGGCTAGCAAATCTGAATCCTAACAGTGTGCATATTACATATTGTTAATATTTAGAAAGCTGCACTGCTGTACAAACATTTCTACAGAGAGTAGGTAGCAGCAAGCTTAGGAAGCTAGCAGTCCATTGAGGTACAAGGCCAGGAGACCCGAGGGTCCCACTCTGGCCTCTCCAAGAGTTTCCACGAGGCCAGATGACTGGCTGGTACCAATTTGACCTCTCCGAATGTCTCTATGGGTTCCAATCAACCGGACGGTCCCTCCTGGCAACCCCAAACAACATATCCATGGGGCCAGGTGACCTCATCATCCCAACCTGGTATCCCTTCCCAAACATATCCATGGGCTCTCTGATGGTCATTGGAGCAGATCCGTATCTTTCCAATCAGGGCCATATACCCTTAGGCCGAAATCATGTAGAATCCAAATCTGTGTCTGCTTGGGTAAAGCCATGCTACCAAGTTGATGGTGTGAAGAGAGTCTGATCTTTGATTCCCCTTGAAAAGTTTCTTTTTAATCTCTGTTTCAAGTCTCGCTCTTACAGAAGCACATGTCCCTTAAATAGTTACAGTTGTCCTTCAAGTATACCTTCACAGGTAAGGGGTTAGGGAGGGTATTACTCACAGGGCTCCGGTATCATTGTTTGAGCTAATCTATTTACATTGTTGGTATAGTAGGGGGCTCTTGTAAATAAACATCTAGCTAGTTTAGTATAATATATCATTAGCATAGTAGCAAACATCATTGTTTCCAAACCCAAGAGGAGACAACAATCAGGGTTATACAAATAATGGTATGTCCTTCTTGACTAGCCAAGAGAAATACACATACACCCACAAGTCAACACAAAGACAACAGTGTATTTCTCTTGGATTAACAAATCTAATCGTCTGTCTTATTATAGGCTGTATTGACGCGCCCCTGGGCCTGTGTCGCGCTGCGTTGCGCACGCGGGAGCTTACCCGGAGCCGGATCTCTTGAGGGTTGTAGTCTCGTGGCGGTGATCCGGTCCGTGCCCAGGGAGTCAGACTAAGTGGCGCTGTATTAGCGGTAGATGTTGGACGACTACGCCACCCGTTGAGTACAGCTAAGGAGCTGCTGCTGCAGGGCAGACCGCTGAGGCCGGTGGTAGGATTGTGCAGCGTGATAGTATAACCCCCAACGGGAGGGGTATGGCCTCAGGGCAGCCGACGTGGATGATGGGGGTAGCAGGAACCACTCGGAGACGGTACGGTGTAGTTCAGGGTCTTTACTGGTGATAAAGATAGACCCTCCCGGAGTACTGGCTAGCGATTGGGGCCTGGTCAGTCCTTGAGCAGATGGGATCTCCCCTGGCCAGGCGGAGTTGTAGGCCTCCCAAACTAACGATACTCTTCTGGCTACCTTGCTAGAAGCGGGTATAAGTAGCCCACGTCCCTGAGTGTACCGTGTGGTGCTCACCCGTATGGCCGGTGACTCGGGGCCTTCTAGTAGCTTCCGCTCCACGACGGCGGTGCTGGTCCCACGCGTGTGACCGTGCCTTCGGGTTTCTGGGCCAGAGGACCTGCAATCCCCTGCCGGTCGGTTTCTGCTGCTGGATAGGAGTTAGTCCCCACAGCCTCGGACTCCGGGTCCAGTGATAACTTCTCAGTCAGGGCGAGCTCTGCAGCTGCCAGCCCCTGACTCCTTATAGTACTGCTCCCACAGAGCTCCTGATGTTCTTTTCCTAAATCTGCTTCTCTTCTCTGTCTCTACTTCTTCTCTACTCACTAACCCTGCCTCAGCCCTAGGTTTATATAGGGGAAGTTCTTCCCCTCCCAGGACTGGGCAGGAGGTGTGGCATGCACAGGATCCCTGACCAAGAGACCTCCCACCTGCTCTCAGACATAACATTGCCGTTACTGTGGAAACCAGACCCCTGGGGTGCCACAGTATCGTCACAAAAAGGTTTTCACCAGCCCTAGAAAAAGGGTCCTGGCAGTTGGACTCTCTAAAATGCCTCATCTGGAATGTAGTAGTGGCTATTCATTTTCCATGAGATGAAGATGGCCAAGTACAGTGCTAACTTCCTCTGTCAGTTGCATATAGAATGAACGGAGCAATGGTGTGTGCGCAACCACAACTCTACTCTGATGAAGAATATCAGAGCCCCATTCTCGAGTTCGGGTGGTCCTTGAGATCGATCTTCTTCCAATCAGAAAATTACCAGCTATTTCAGAAGATCATCTGACGCGCCCCCTGGGCCATATTCTTTAGGGGGAATATCCGGAGCCGGATCAGATGGGAGTTGTAGTCTTCCGAGTGGCTGTGACCCGGTCCGTGCCCAGGGTGTCAAACTCAGTTGTATGTGGCAGTCCTACAGATGTTAATAAGTTCTTAATGTCGACTACGCCACCCGTTGTATTGCGGTCACTATGGCCGCCGCTGCAGCAGGGTCCGCTGAGGCTGATGGTGTTGGTGCAGCTTTTGATGGTATAACCCCCAACGGGTGGGGTATAGCCTCAGGGGGTCAGGTGCAGAGGATGGGGGTTGTGGTGGTGCAGCATAGGTGTTAAATGAAGACAGAGTCGGGTTATGCAGTTTAGGGTATTTACTCACTGCTGATGTTCCGGTCACTCCAGCTTCAAGTGACCTCCCGAGCCGTGCTGCATCCACCAGGTCCTGGATCCAGCCAACCCCCAAGCAAGTCCGGAGCGTGACCCTGAGCTCTCCTTCTGTCCTTTCTCTGGCCGTCCCCACTAGTGATCCACCCAGGTCCAGCTCCCTCGGGCCTTCTGTTGGGAGACCCTTGGCCTTGGGTTCCCTGACCCTCCACGTGGTATGCCTTCAGGGTGGATGTAGTGGGTGGCCGTGGCAGACGCTGCCCACGGCCTCCGGTCTCTGGCTGGGGTGTGTTTTTGCCCCCACCAGCTTGGGTTCCGGTACCCTGATGCCAACTCTTCACCCGCTGATGGACTTTGGGTTCTCAGAGTTCCTTTTCTGTTTCCCCCTCTGGGTCTTTCTGGCTTTCTCCTCTCTCACTCTGGCTCAGGCTGCTCTGCTCCTCTTCCTCTCCTCTGCAAAGACTGGCTGACTGACTGACTGACTGACCCTGTTCTCTGATGGTGCCCACCTTATATACACCCTCTATGTGTGAGCTCAGGTGACCAGCACCCAATGAGCTCCTATCTTTACCCAGGCTGCTCCCCCTATCTGCCCCTACACTACTTGGGATGTACCACCCCCCTCCCACTCCAGCCAGGAACAGACTCGGTCGTACCTGCACATTTCTAAGTGGGAGTACCGTCGGTCTGCTCCTCGGAAATGGGATGTGTGTAGTGCATGCAGCCTACCGAGCTCAGTTCCACACTCCATCCTTACCCGGGAGTGGAATATCACACCTCTGGGTTGAGGTGCAATACCCCTGTAGCAGCCGAATCCTCAGGGTGCTACATTCCCCCCTGGTAAATCACAGCACGTCCTCGGGCTGTAAGACATAAATAACACCAAAACATACAAATTTTTGCATAAACATATAAAACATCATATATATATATATATTAATAAAACTTTTCCATATAAAACATTCTCGTCGCCTCTGGCTCCTCCTCCGGTCACTGTGCAACGTGTGACCGGGTAAAGTGCGACAGTCTCTCTGGAAAACTGGTTTTCCTATAAAACCGGTAGGGGGCGCTTTAGGACGCGCAACTATATACAGGGATATGGCCGCTCTCAGTCCTCGGCCAGTGGGATTAAGGGAAAAACGGGTAACAGTTCACACTTGCTGGTCCCAACGGGGACTATATTAGCAACAGCAACAGTTTCAGTTTCAGTTCACGGTTTCAGTTTACTGTGCCCCGACGGGCAACTATATACAGCTTCTGCTTCGCTGTCCTTAGCGACGGCGTCCTCCTGCTCTTGCTTTTTGGTTACCTTTGGCTCTAGTTTCAGACCCGTCCGGGTCCTCTTGCTCTTCCTCCTCACACCGCAGCTCTTCCTCCGTCAGGCGATGCACATGGAGGGCGTAGGGACCTTTGGCACACTTGTGCCGGGTGAAGGTGACCTCGTCCCCGATGTAAAGGTCACGACCTCTGTGTCCCTCCGGTAGGTGGGACTCAACGTCTCTTCTGGTCACAAAGACGTCGCCTATGGTGTGGTGGTCTCGGATGAAGCCCCACCCATGCTGCAGGTTAAACTTTATCACAGTCCCGGTGGTGCGGGGACTATGCGCTGCACGGGGGTCTCTCCTGGCCCAGCTCTTCTGCTCCGCGCTCCTTATTTGAGCTTGCTGTTCCCGGACCCGCCTCTCTCTCCGCTCCCTCTCAAAGACCTCGAGCTGCTGGCGGCAGCACTCTGCACGCTCCGCTGCGGCTGCCCGAGTCTCCTGAGTGAACCCCATGAGATCTTCTCCGGTGGGGTCCCACTCAAACTGTGCTTCCGCTAGCGGGGGCGAGATCCTCTTTACGGGCTTTGGAGCCGGGATCAGGGGTTCATCCAGGGGTCTCTCTCTCCGGAGTCGGGGATGGTGGAACTCCGGTGGCCATACAAATGGCTGCCCATCCGGGCACGTATGCTGGGCGTACAGGTCCTCTCCCAGATGCGGCACTCTTGGTCTTAAGGGCGCGGTGGTGGTGGCGCCCGGGTTGCCCGGGCCTTGCGGCCAGGCCTGGGGTATCTGGAAGGTAAAGGGCACCGTAAGGACGGCGGCGCCCTGGGCTACTTGGCCCTGCGACCAGGCCGGGGGCTCCGCGGAGGTAGGGGGCGCTGTTGGTATTGCGGCGCCCGGGGGTACTAGGCCTTGCGACCAGGCTGGTGGTACTTCCTGCTTGGTCACGCTCGGGGTCGAGGCGTGTGACGTCACAGGGGTCGCGGCTCCCGTTTGAGGCCTAGTCTGCGGCGGTGACGTTGCAGCAACGGGCACGGCAGGATAGACTTCGGGCTCTGCGACGGGGAGCTGGGGCAGGTACGCGGTTTCCCGGTCTGGGGTATAGACGTCCCCTTTACCTGCCTCCACTCGTTCGGCTCCCTTCTCGGCGCCGTCTCCGGCCTTCAATCCTCCCGCGCCATCCTCAGAGGCGGTCTGTCTCCTCGTCTCGGGTGGCGTGCTCCGCTGACAGGTCTCGGTCTGCTGGGCCATCTCACGGCTCCACTCCGCCAACGTCTCTCGCTGCACCCGGGCCATCCTCCTTGCGAGGCCCTCCAGAGCGGTCTGTGCACACTCCCGGTCTCGGGGGAGCTGTGCTAGGACCTCCACTAGGCCTAGTGGGGTCGTTGTTTCCAGCAGGCTCCTGACCAACGGGTCGGTGCTGCTCTGCTCTCCTACAGTCGTCTCCAGCAGGCTCCTGGCCAGCGGGCCGGTGCTGCTCTGCTTTCTCGCCATCTCCGGGTAAGCTCCTCCGATACTCTTCTCCAGGCTTCTTGCCTCCGGGTGCGCTCGCTCTAGACTGCTCCAGGCGGCACCCATCTTTGTTCTCTCCTTTCGTCTCCTCCCACCTCGAGGGCGGTCCCGGGGCCACTTGGTGACTGTCAGCTCCAGGGGCAGTTCTTTCACGCTGACAGACACCTCTAGCATCACAGTCTCTGTTGGTGGGGGCGGTTTCCACTTTTGGCGCCATTTTCGGTCCTGGCCCACGATGGGAGGTGGCCTCTTGCCACCCTCTGGCACGCCCATAATGGCGTCCGCTCTTCCAAGGCGGGAAACCTTCGGAAATGGCGGGAATCGCTTCCCAGTGGCGGGAAACTCTGCAGATGGCGGGAAAACGCTGTTAATGGCGGACAACCGGCTGGAATCGACTGGTGATGGGGTCCGATGGCGGGGACCCTCCGGAACCGGCAGGAGACTTCTTTTTGAGGTAAACTCATTCTTTTCTTCAGGCACGCAGTACCCGGTTGTTGCGGGCACGTAATCCTGCCGACTACGCCAAAGTTGACGCGCCCCCTGGGCCATATTCTTTAGGGGGAATATCCGGAGCCGGGTCAGATGGGAGTTGTAGTCTTCCGAGTGGCTGTGACCCGGTCCGTGCCCAGGGTGTCAAACTCAGTTGTATGTGGCAGTCCTACAGATGTTAATAAGTTCTTAATGTCGACTACGCCACCCGTTGTATTGCGGTCACTATGGCCGCCGCTGCAGCAGGGTCCGCTGAGGCTGATGGTGTTGGTGCAGCTTTTGATGGTATAACCCCCAACGGGTGGGGTATAGCCTCAGGGGGTCAGGTGCAGAGGATGGGGGTTGTGGTGGTGCAGCATAGGTGTTAAATGAAGACAGAGTCGGGTTATGCAGTTTAGGGTATTTACTCACTGCTGATGTTCCGGTCACTCCAGCTTCAAGTGACCTCCCGAGCCGTGCTGCATCCACCAGGTCCTGGATCCAGCCAACCCCCAAGCAAGTCCGGAGCGTGACCCTGAGCTCTCCTTCTGTCCTTTCTCTGGCCGTCCCCACTAGTGATCCACCCAGGTCCAGCTCCCTCGGGCCTTCTGTTGGGAGACCCTTGGCCTTGGGTTCCCTGACCCTCCACGTGGTATGCCTTCAGGGTGGATGTAGTGGGTGGCCGTGGCAGACGCTGCCCACGGCCTCCGGTCTCTGGCTGGGGTGTGTTTTTGCCCCCACCAGCTTGGGTTCCGGTACCCTGATGCCAACTCTTCACCCGCTGATGGACTTTGGGTTCTCAGAGTTCCTTTTCTGTTTCCCCCTCTGGGTCTTTCTGGCTTTCTCCTCTCTCACTCTGGCTCAGGCTGCTCTGCTCCTCTTCCTCTCCTCTGCAAAGACTGGCTGACTGACTGACTGACTGACCCTGTTCTCTGATGGTGCCCACCTTATATACACCCTCTATGTGTGAGCTCAGGTGACCAGCACCCAATGAGCTCCTATCTTTACCCAGACTGCTCCCCCTATCTGCCCCTACACTACTTGGGATGTACCACCCCCCTCCCACTCCAGCCAGGAACAGACTCGGTCGTACCTGCACATTTCTAAGTGGGAGTACCGTCGGTCTGCTCCTCGGAAATGGGATGTGTGTAGTGCATGCAGCCTACCGAGCTCAGTTCCACACTCCATCCTTACCCGGGAGTGGAATATCACACCTCTGGGTTGAGGTGCAATACCCCTGTAGCAGCCGAATCCTCAGGGTGCTACACATCCTTTCTTAACTCTCTCTTTAACCATCCTATTATCTTCATTCCTACACTACAATTCTATTAAATAGTATCATAGCTTACATTACTGCCCCCATCACTATGAAGCAATTAGGTAATTCATATCTATGCTCCTCATGTCCTCACATGACCTCATGTTCCATCTGCAGGTTACATTTTCGGAAAAGAAAAAAAAAAAAAACTTGCAACCTATATTTCTTCCCTCTCTCTGTCAAGTGCTTCTGTTCTTGGTTTAGCCCAAAACACCAATTAGTCTGGCTGAGAGAGAACCTCTTTTCCCAACTGCACTACTGAGAAGTTACAATTAAACTTAAGCACTTTTCCTCCCATGGAGAGTGCTCAATACAAAACTGATTACAGTGGGAAACTCTGACTTTTTATGTGAACAGATTGAAGCTTGAAGGGGAGCTAGCAAAATACAGTATACTTTTACTATGCCTCTTAGTAGGAAGAAAATACTGCTATATCTAAATATATACATACTGCATACATTAGTGGTGAAAATCTGGCAAGGATTTGGCAACATAGATTCCATATCATTCTTGTATCTGGTCTATGTATTCCATAAGAACTGGAGGCATTGGGTTGCCATCGAACACTATCGATTTTATTGGTATTTCAGCAAAGCCAAACATCCAATTTAGCAAAAGTAGAAGAATGCATGTAGATGTTTAGTGTTGCAATACTAGTTTATCTAGAGCCTGATGGTCTAGGTGGTCTCTTACTAGAGATATCAGAGTTGCAACATGGTCAAGATCATCTAGACTTGGCTCTATTCCCGTTGGCACCATGTAATGCCATGGCAGTTCACCAGATCTGCCATAAAATGGATCCAAACTTGTAATTTAGTCCATTGAGGGGGTTTTTATGGTAAGCTTGGTGCTGCAACTAGGTTTCCCAAAAGTAATATGGTATTGTGCCATTTCTTGCATCAAAGTCAGTGTCTTCTCCAAAATAATTATTAATGGGATGATGTACCACAGGGCTCTGTCCTGGGACCTGTATTGTTCAACATCTTTATCAATGATTTAGATGAAGGAATTGAGGGTAAACTGATTAAATTTGCTGATGACACAAAGCTAGGAGGGATAGCTAATACTAGAGAAGAGAGAGAGAGGATTCAAAAAGACCTAAATAAACTGGAGCAGTGGGCAGCTACTGACAGAATGGTTTTTAACAGGGAAAAATGCAAAGTACTACATCTGGGCAATAAAAATGAAAAACGCATATACAGAATAGGAGGAATAGAGCTAAGCAACAGTACATGTGAAAAAGACTTGGGTATACTAATAGATCATAGACTGAACATGAGTCAACAGTGTGATGCAGCAGCAAAAAAGGCAAATACAATTCTGGGATGTATTAACAGAAGCATACAGTGTAGATCACGTGAAGTCATTATCGGACTTTACTCCTCTTTGGTCAGACCTCATCTGGAATACTGCGTCCAGTTTTGGGCACCACATTTTAAAAAAGACATAGACAAACTGGAGCAAGTTCAGAGAAGAGCAACCAGAATGGTGACCAGTCTGCAAACCATGTCCTATGAGGAACGGTTACAGAATTTTTAGCTTGCAAAAAAGAAGACTGAGAGGAGACTTAATAGCTGTCTACAAATATCTCAAGGGCTGTCACATTGTAGAAGGATCATCTTTATTCTCATTTGCACAAGGAAAGACTAGAAACAATGGGAGGAGACACAGATTAGATATTAGAAAAAAACTTTTTGACAGTTAGGGTGATCAATGAGTGGAACAGGCTGCCACAAGAGGTGGTGAGTTCCCCTTCAATGGACGTCTTCAAACAGAGGCTGGACAGATATCTGTCTGAGATGATTTAGTGAATCCTGCTTTGAGCAAGGGGTTGGACCAGATGACCCAGGAGGTCCCCGCCAACTCTACCATTCTATGATTCTATGTGACCTGCAGAAGTAGTGCTGTTGCAGAGTGTGACATGCAGACGTAGTGCTGTAACTTCTAATAGTTTCTGAATGCTTTTAAAGCAACACAAGCACAGGAGAGAGGAAGTGTTGTGCTCCAGAAGCATCCAGCAACAAGAGGGGTTAACAGTCACAGGAGAAGGGGGGTGTTTTAGCAGAGCCCCAGAGGGATTTTGGGGAAGTTGTTTACTGTCTGGCCGGAGCCGAAGAGAAAGGTGGCTTATGATCTGTATCTCACAGAAGGCAAGGGAACAGAATTCAGGTCAGGAGGGAAGCTAATCAAAGGTCAGTTAAACTCCCTGAGCTAACAGTGTGGAGTATTATCAGCCAGGAAGATAAGGACTGGAAGGAAACCTGTCATAGAGATCATCTCCCTCATCACCCCCTCCCCCCCTCCATTTCCATGCAGGATAAATAATGCTGTGTACTATTGAGTCCTTGTGAAGGAAAAGCCTGTGGTTGTGTATGCATTAAAACTGTGCTGTACTGTGTTACTGGAAAATAGACTGTGTACTGCTGTTCTGGCTGCAAAGGAGACTTACTGTTATTACTGGAGCCTGTTGCTCAAAGAGGCATTTGCATTGCACGGGCCGTGCCTCCTTAAATGTTACTGTTCTACCGTTTATGAAGACTCTTGTCAGATCTGTCTGGTCAGCAACTGAATCTATCGTGTGCCTGAGAGAAGCTGCAGCCTATGGTCGCCCTGAGTAACAGTTCCCCCAGGATTCCAATGAATTCATGTAACGGGTCTCACCCCTATCTGAACTTAGGCGGCGTGAATGTAACAATGACAATGTTCATGAAGGTGGAGACCCTACTAAGAAAAAAATTTCAGCCAGATGGGAAACTTACACAGCAGGTACTGTTGTGTAAGGAGGACATCTTGCTTTTGGGGACTGGAAAGCAGATTTCTAGGGAAGCCCCAAAGAGGATGTGTGAGATCAATGTTTGTGTGGCAGCAATGTCTCTAGCACTGATCATTGGATTTGCCATTGAGGCTCATCTCTACTGGTTAACCACTAGTATGACCATATTTGACAACATTTCCAATATGGAGTCCAAGAGGCTCCTGATAAAAGGGGAGACTCTACTTGAGTCTAGTAAGATTTGTCAAATTTCCTGGGTGCTGCTAAAGCCTTCCAGAAAACTGCACTTTTGGAAAATTTCTAGTGCAAAATGGCATGTGATCTCCAAATGTGTTATGCACTACTCAGAGAGACCCAGCAAGACTGGCACCAAACCAGCAAAGACGCACTTGGCGCAGGCTGCCCAGCTAGGTGAGCCCTTGAGGGACAGAAATACTCTTCACTCAGCTCCCAGTAAATGGAAGGGGCACTTTGGCAGAGCCCTTACCAGGCCCATTATCGCGAGAAAGCTTGCGTCTGGTGACCGGGTCGGTGCCTAGTCAACAATTAGGTGAGTACCTCTGCAAGAACCCTAGAAAGTGCAACAAGAAGGGAAAATTGAGAAAATCCCTGAAAAGATAGCAACACACTGCTGGCACCACTAATCTCCAAAACACATAGGAACTGCAATAAACAGCACACAACTGAGCAGGGAGCAGGGTTAAATAGCCCTCCTAATGATCAGGTGTTGAATACCTCCCAATCATCCCCAGACAGCCACTCCCTGCTAGCTAGCACAGCAGAATGGACATAATCCCGCCATTGACTAGTGCCAGACAAAGCAGCGTCCTGCATTGTCTGGCAACCGGGGAAATCAGTGAGAGACACAGCATCCCGTGACCTCACACATCCTACAACACCAGAACGCGATGCTCCATAAGATTGGGATGGTTTCCCTGCATGCATAGTAGCACCGTCTCCAGAGTCAGAACAATGTGTGGCACCTGCGACCTGAATAGCGTAGCACTGGAGCAGATCCATTCCCAGGTGGGAGCACAGAACCACACTTCCTAACAAAATGTACCTTGAGGGTACAAGAAATGGGGCATGGAGGGAGTATGAAAAGAGAATGGGGCAAGGCTTGAAGAAGGGCATAGATCCTGGGGAAAAAATTGTCATACTGTTTGTAGTTGGCAATTACAAGTTTTTGTCTGATGTAAAGACATTGTAACTTGTAGCTACTGCTCCATGTGTTGGTGGTGGCATCCACCTAGTTATAGATAAAAAAAATCTACTGTAAAGACTGACCGAGCTACGTTCCACTTTGGTGGAGCCAACCCTATCCAAATCTTAAAGTCCAGCGAGGGTTTATGCCACTGTCAAACTAGATAGCTGAGCATTGAGTTGACATGTTAGTGGATGGACTAAAGCAATGGAACGTGGCATCCAAGAAGAGTAAAAGTCGGAAGTAGATTATTACCTTTGCTAAAGTAAGTCATCAATATGAGTTTAGTGTGCACCTCTTTGTCTTCTAACATCAGTGCTACCGATCTCTTTACTGAGGTCCAACAGCTTTAAGTCCTTCAAACTTTATTTCCAATTTTCAAAAGTTTGGGGCCAATGTGACTGGTTCCACATCTTTCAAGTTGGACTTGTCACGATGGACTGAAATTGCTAGGCTGTGTAACCAGACTAGAGAATTGCAATGGAAAAACAGATGATATATACTTATATTTCTGTAGGACATTAACCTTGAATATCCACATTATACAGACTATATCACCGTGGACTAAAATATTAGACCATCGGATAAACCTACGAGAGAAACCTATAAGAATTGTCCGACAAACTGGTCATATTAAAATTAAACCTTTATTGAAACACAGTATGTGGTGGCACAAAAGAAAAGAGCATCCACTACACAGCACAGGTAGACCAAAAAATTATATATATATATAAATCGTCAAAGCGATTAACACAAGCCAGATCAAGCACTAGCACATCAATGTATATATACATATAAGTATAGAAGTGTCAGAAAAAATCAAACTGACACTAGATCAGACAGTCTAAATGATTACATCCATTAAGTCAAATAGTATGCATAAATATATAGAGTAGAACAATATCAATGTGGGGTTGGATGTGTCAAAAGACGGCTAATGAAACAATATATAGTATGAAGATACAATTACCTCGCACAACTATAAAGGCTTGAGTCGCTGGCCCAGCTTGTGCTCCTGCTATGTATGTGGACAGCTCACCCCGACGCGCGTTTCGTTTGCGTCCTTCCTCAGGGGGTGATGGCAGGTTTTGACTATGTGTGTATTAAATAAAAGCTGTCAACCAATGGGGATGAGATGGCTAGATCACGTGATCACTACTATCGCGCCACTCACCCGTATCAATCCGAGCCCGGCGTCATGCAGCTGAAGAGGCCAGACCACGTGAGGGGTCACGTGTCCAGTCACCTAGGAGATGCGGTCACGTGGGAGACGCGACCGCAGGTCCTACACTGCATAGAGACGCCGATCACGGCAGACACAGGAGAGTGCACGGAGGTCACGCGTCACCACTCATCAGCATGGGATGAAAATAGAGCAAGAGGGTAAGTATAAATATACAGCCTGATCAGTGTCAGAGAAATAGACTCACAAGACCAGTGTAAAAGTGGCGACGTACTAAGGAATGGATTATCAATGTAAAGTGACAACGTGCTAAATACCTAAATAAATCAGGACCATCATATCAGAACATATAAAATTGGCACAGTATATAAAAGTCACAGTACGTACATAAATAAATATACATCCATCCAAAAATACATATCAGTGCAAAATACATCAATATAAAACTATACAATCATCGGATTGCTGTATCAGCACTAGTATCAGATATACGAAAAACAAAATATACGAAAAACAAAATATATACCATGATAGGAAGTGTATGCATAACTGAATATACACCAATACAATATATATATATATATAAAAAAGTACACAGATCATGTGAATGAAGACATGTATGACGAGTGTGAATAAATATAAATATAAGAATGCAAAATGCATATATATAGCAAAGAAGTACTAAAGTGCAAAACAAGTGCAAAAAGTGTAAATTGCCCAAAAATTGTAAAGTGCAAAAAATGTTTATATAAAAGAAATAAATATGTAAAATACGTGCATATCCAAGTATAAATATATAAGGATTAAGTGATGAAAAATATATTACACAATATATATATTATACAATGCATAAACTCCCATACATAATACATGCGTGTATATCATAATAGTTTTCATAATATATATAAAATAAAATAAAAATAAAAAAAATTAATACAAAATGTACTACCACAGGTACATAATAGCCTATAAATATATGATTCATCCAAGAAAAATTCATCTGAAGAATTTGAGCACGCTGTCTACGTCCATACAACACCAGTCCTTGCACATCAATTGAAATAAGAATAGAAGATAGAACACCTCATCACAACCATCAAAAAGAGATGACAGCACTAAAAACATAAAATACAAAGAATTAAAAATCTAAAAACACATGAAAAAATGCATCAATTGGACAAGAAAGAAACAAAAAAATATACAAAAAATACAAAACCAATATGGTGGAACCACTTCATAAAAATGGAGTGAAGCATAGGCTTTCATTGAGACCCAGGGGATGAACCGTTTCCAAGGCCCAGATCCATTTGGTTTCTAATCTGGCCAGACGATTACTAACATTCCCGCCACGTATATTGGACATAATCCTGTCAATCCCTCTCACCTTGAATCCAGAAGCATCACATTTGTGAACCATTTTGAAATGCCTTGGAATTGTTTTCAAGGTGAGGAGATCATCAACCCCCTTAGCTGCAATAATTCCATTAATGTGTTCTCTAACTCTTACTTTTAATTGGCGGGTAGTCAAGCCGACATAAATCTTATTACAGGGGCAGGTTGCAAAATAGATCACAGCTGTAGTAGTGCATGTAATATTGTGTGTTATTTTAAATGTTTTAGTATTCATGCTATTGTGAAAAGTATTAGTACGAACAATATTCGGGCATGCGACACACTTGCCACAGGGTGTACATCCCCAAGGGGGTCTTGTATTATTCAAAAATGTCAACCTATCGTTCACATAGTGGCTTTTCACAAGTGCATCGCATAAATTGTTAGCCCGTCTAAAGGTAATACTCGGTTTAGGACCAAGATATTGTGCCAAAATTGGATTGGCCAAAAGTATTGGCCAAGATTTCTCAATTAACTTACGTGTGACACCAGAATTAGCGTGGTATTGAGTTATAAGTCTCACCTCATTCTTTTTGACCTTATTTCTGTCAGTGTTTGAGTAAAGTAGTTCATGTCTGGGACTGTACTTAGCCCGATTGTAGGCCTTTTTAACAGATCTTTTACTGTATCCTCTGTTGAGAAATCTTTCTTTAAGATCCATAGATTGTTTTTCAAAATCATCTATATTAGAACAAATCCGCTTAAGGCGTAAAAACTGACCAATAGGGATAGATTGAATCAATTTGGCGGGGTGGGACGATGATGCATGGAGGAAATTATTTACAGATGTGGGTTTACGAAACAAATCAGTCTGCAAACAATTCTGATTGTCCCTGTATACCTTAACATCAAGAAAGTCAATCACATTGGTGTCACAGCGATAGGTCAGATGAATATTATATTCATTATGATTCAATTCAATCATAAATTGATTTAGTTGAAATTCTGAACCCTGCCAGACAAAAAATACGTCGTCTATGTACCGCGTCCAAAAGGGAACGCGGTCCATTGACACGTACCTGTCAGACAGGAAGAGGTCCCTCTCCCACAGCCCCAGGAACAGATTAGCATAGGAGGGCGCAAAAGCCGCCCCCATGGCTGTCCCCTGGAGCTGCAGGAAGAAGCACCCCTTAAAAGTAAAGAAGTTATGAGATAAAGTGAATTCCAAAAGTCGCAGAATGAAATTGATCATATTTGGCGATGTATCAGAAGAGCCCAGAAAAAACTTTACGGCCCTTAGTCCATCCACATGTTTAATATTTGTATAGAGGGATTCAACGTCACAGGTGGTTAGAAATGTATTCTTTTCCACATGTAAACCGTCGATCTTTCTAAGAAATTCAACTGTATCCTTGGTATGGGATGGTAGCGTCTCCACCATCTGTTGTAACAAGGCATCAATGTATTTATTAACATTCTCCAGGTAGTTCCCTTTCCCTGATATAATGGGCCGACCTGGGGACATATTAGCGTTTTTATGAATTTTAGGCAATAAATATAGCGTAGGAACCGTGGGTTCCTTAACAATAAGTGCCTCGGCCAGGTCTTTAGAAATAGTCCCATCCTCTCTAGCCATACCCAAGAGTTTATGCAATTCCAGATTAAATTTGGACAAAGGATTAAATGTCATTTTTTTGTAGCAGTTGACATCACGTAGTTGTCTCAGGGCCTCCGCCTCATACATGTGTTTTGGCCATATCACTATATTCCCGCCTTTATCGGCGGGTTTATAGACTACGTCATTTCGGGCCTGAAGCGTTTTAATCGCCAAATTTCTCATCCCTATCCAAGTTATGAGTTCTGGGGCACTGAGGTACTTGATCTAGATCTTTGCTGACCAATTTAACAAAGAGGTCCACATTATGACAGGAGGAAAGAGGTGGAAATTTTTTAGATTTAGGTAAAATAGCCAAAGGTATCTTACCTCCCTCTTGCATGGTATGTTCATGAGCGAGTTCCTCCAAAATACCTAGTGCCTCCTGTTCTTTTTCTGTAGGGAACATAGTGTTTAAGTCCTCATTATGAAAAAAACGCTTGAATAATAGCGATCTTGCAAAAATATGCAGGTCCTTCACCAAAGTGAACTTATCAAAGGAAGCTGACGGACAAAAAGTGAGACCCCGCTGTAAAACACTCAATTCAGTCGCTGATAATATATGTTTACTTAAATTAATTACCTTAGACTGGGATTTTTTAAGATCCGGAGATTGCCCATAGTAACGTTTATTTGGCAAATATCTCAAATTGTGTTTACGTTTTGGAGTCCCAATGGTTGGTAACGACGTAGAGGCAGAGGTCTCAGATGCACCACTGACTGAGAGACTAGAAGAGAACGATTGAGTGCGATCTCTATTCAACATTTGATTTGCAGGTTTTCTCCAATTATATACTCGATTCATAGCCACATCTCTTTGGTCCCGTATTAATTTGTTTGCCTGGTTCTCCTGAATCTTTTTCACCCACGTGTCCATGGCTTGTTCCACAGATATATTGATGGATTCAAGTTGTTCCTTGGGCAATTTAGTTTTTGCCATCTCATATGTTTCATCAATTATTTTGTCTATATCCTCCAGATTTTTAGTATTAAATTGTATCAACAACTCCATAAATTTGTTAGAAGCTTCATTACAAATGCCTTCCCACCCCTTAATGAACACATCATCAGATATGGGGAAGGAGGGAATCACCCGAACTCGTAAACCCCTGGGGATCAACTGTTTAAGAAGGTAATTGTCAAGAAATGCTTTGTTCCACCATACTTTGGTCCTTTTAAATAATAAATCCTTTATTTTACTTGAAAACATGTCCATTTGACCATCGTTAAAACCTGACTCCACAGAGCCACCACTACCAAAAACTTGATTGATCTGATTAAGCCAGGACTGTTCCCTGGCCCTATAGTCCATGTCCTTTGCGATATGGATGCCTGTGCAGAACACAGTTAAAGAACGATTAGAGAATTGCAATGGAAAAACAGATGATATATAACCAGACTGTTGAGAATGGCACAGTCATTGAGCTCAACGTTGACTTGGCATTTTATTAGCTTAGCTTTTGAGTAAAATTTACTCATATTTCTCTAAAACACTTAGATCTCATTCCCGATAGTCAACAGCATGAGACTGTTTGGCAAAATATATAAACATTTGAAGAAATTGCGTGGACATTCTCCGGAGTCATTATGCAAAATATATGTGGAAGGCTGCCAGTTTAAACAAAAAAATCAATCCATGAATAATTTGTGCTTCTTCTCAAGTTCTCTCTGCCCTCGTCTTGTAGATAAAATGAAAAGGCCTTGTCCTGTTTATACATGCAGATCAGGGAGGTATTCACAACGCTCACAACCCAGCGAGCCACGGTGAACGAAGAAGGCAATTAAAACTTAAACCAGGTGTTCTTAGGGTACGTTGCATCTAATCTCTTGAAGACTCCCATTCTGGATCTTCACGTCTACATTTCAAACAGATATCATTAGTAAAAGTCGGAAGATCATTCTCTATTAGATCAGACATTTGTAACGTCCTCCCAGCTCTGTGAGATCACACAGCGCTCTGTGAAGAGTGAGCTCAATTAGTTGCTCTGCCAAAGTTTAAAAAAAAAGCATGATCGAAAAAAGCAAAAAGTCGAAAGTCATCGTACGTGGCTTCAATGACCGACGTTGGAAAAACAGTAATGGGCTCGAATGTTTTGTAAATTAACCGGACGCACATTAGAACTGACAATTATGCAGACGCGGTTAGAACCTACGAGCTAAAAAAAAGAAGGAAGCGAGGACTTTATTTCACAAGCGAGCTCGGTTAGCAGTGCGTATTGACAAATTGGATGTTCGCGCTGATGAAAAGTCAACTACTTTTCATGCTGACACTTCAGATTTCATTTCTGTTTTTAAGAAATTTCAACCCTAAAAGAGAGATTTAGAAGAATTTGCAGAGTAAACTCATCTTCATGCTATTTGTCACATCTTAAAATATCATCAGTCTCAGACACTTATCATCAAGAACTGAGGGGAAAAAGCTCTTTGAGGTCATTCCTAAAACCAAAAAGTAATCCACTTCACTAAGGATTAATGATGACACGCGCCATGATAGAAATACTAATTACTTATGGATTATGTATTTCTTCTCCCATGGTTAACTAGAGCCTCTGATCCCAAAGGGCTCACAATCTAATTTATTATGTGTCTGATGCTCACAGACTAGGGTCTTTTTCATAAGAAGCGGGTAGAAAGGGATTAATTATATCAGCTGAATAGGCTGTGGAGAAAGTAGCCATCATCTGGTTATGTTGTTGGAAGGATACATGGAAGGTTTTGGCCACCGGAGCAATTCCAATGTTTGTCGGCGGCATGTCATCCTAGCTTATAGATGGTGGAGAACTTCAGTCAATGATATCCATATGCCCTAAGAAGCCTAAGAGATAGAGGAGGTGACAATTTTTCCTTTTTGGAGCCATATTTGACCAATGGACTCTGAATTTAGGGAATGTGGATCAATTTTTCAGCTTTCATTGTAGAAAAAACATGAAGCTAAGACTCCATAATAGGAAATGTATGTACCTGTGAAATACCAGAATATGTTTTGGCACTTCGTAGGAAACTAAATAAAGATAGCCAAAGTGCCAAGGAAGTAAATCCGACAAAGGCGACATTTTCCATAAATATATATCCGTCCAAGGTGACATTTTCCATAAAAATAAATCTGATCAAAGCAACATTGCCATGGTATTTACTTGGGTTTTCACTAATTCGAAGCTAAAATGTAGGATTATAAATCTGTTGTAGCTTCCAATATCTGAAGTGGGGGAAACTGTGACTACAGAATGACTAAAAGGCAATTTGTGAAAATTATTTTTTGCTGAATCTTCAGAATTTTCCCCTCTTTAGGGCATTTGGACAATGTCACGACCAATTAGACATGAGGGAATAATGGTCGTAGAATTTACAAAATTTTGCTTGCCACATCCAAGTCAATTCTGAAATTTAGATTAATGTTTCAGATTTCTAACTTTACGTAAGATTTTTTGAACTTAGAGTTTTGTAAAAGAAAAGTCCTTATGGATGAAACGGAGGCATGATCCATAAAGATGACCCAAGTTCCATGTAGCATTCATTAGCTGAAAGACGCCTCCTGGAACCTCAAGAAAACAATTATCATCATGGAATGGTCATTTTATTGGACTTGGTTGAAAGTTCACCAGAACGAGAGCTGATGCTAATCAACAATGTACGACTCATCATTGTGTGAATATGTATTCTTCTGACGGGCCAACTTACTATTACCGAAATGTATATTCCACATACAGAACTGTATAAGTCAATGGAGAATATGGAGGTAAACAAAAGCAGCTCAGATATTAATGGATTTACTCATCTATCAAGTTTCTTTGAAGCATGAGATCGTGAACTAGAGGAAATCCATGCAGTCTCTGTAAGATGGTTCTTGGCCTTGGTTTGATGTAGACACAAGTGCCATGAAGCAAAAGTTCCAACCGCCGTGGAATGACCCTTCTTCATCACCTCTTTCTAATGAAGTTATATGCAGGTCTTTCCTTAAATTTGTTCTTAGGTCAACATGACCTGAGATGAGTAGCACAAGATGACCAACTCAAAAGAAGAAAAAAAGCAAGATTTCTCATAACACTGTCAGGAGATGTTTACTTGTGTCTATATGTGGTCACCTAGTGGTTATGCTGGGAATTACAACCCTACTGTATTACAGTTGTCAATTCACGTGACTTTCCGAATAAGCTGTTGTGTGTACATAAGGAATAACATGCTTTCAAACCCCTTTTCACCCCTTTTGCCCTCTGTAGACTCACTTTAGTTTTCATCATTCTGAGATACTTGGTAGAAACTAGCTGCTATGATGTCTCAAATATACTGCATAAAGTTTGAGGGATTACTGCTCTCCTGTCTCTATAAGGTAAATGAAATGTTAAGAAGCAGCAGCATGGAGGACATTATAAAGCAGTGCTGAGCTGTGTTGCTGTGAATCCAGCACTGAGTTAGTAGATGCAGCAGTAGATGTTTCTCCCCTCCTCTCTCTATAGACTTCAATAGGCAGCTGTAATCTGATCCATCAGTGAGTCTGTCTGACCAAAACTAGTTTAGCTATTATTTTCAAAATTAGTGATGACTTTAGAAAATGGTAATAGGAGAAATGGCTCATAAGTGGATAAAAAAGCTGGTTTCTTCCATAAGTTATATTCTAAAGTTCCTTACATTCAATTGTACTATTGATTTATGCAGAATTTGTTAAACTGACAGTGAGCCTTTAAGAAAATTAAATATATTCACATCTGTACTTGAGTGTGTGCTGCTTGGGTGTCGGCCTAGACCCAACAACTTTGTGATCATTCCCAGCCATGCATGGTTTGGATACATCAGGTAACTCATATATAAAGTGAGTAAATTCTACTTTTAAGGACCCTTCAATGTATTAATCAACGTAATATTTAAATTCTGTCTTACATCATCACCTGTTCTCTACTCATATCAAAAGCCACATTCAAAATTTGAAGTGCATTGTGGGTGTATCGATGAACTGAGTGCATCTATATACCCCCAATGCACTTCCAGAGTGATTTTGTCACGCAAGGTGAGGAAAGGAACAAGTGTACGACGACGGTAAGAGGGGGAAGGGAGCCCAACAACTAGGGAAAGGGGGAGTTGAGACCCCTAGGCAGATCTAATATCACCCTGATTACCCTATCGTCCCTATATAGGTTCCGCATCTATCGCCGAGCAGGAAACCTAATTCCTGAATGTCCCTAGAGCTTGGCCCTAGGTAGGGAGGGGACAGGGTGAACACTAGTCAGGCCCCACTGTAATTAAAGAATACAAGGTAAACAAACAAAGGGGATACACTTAGCTTGAGAAGACACCAGAGAAATAATGCCAACTGTTCTCCAAGGGAAGTCCAAGAAGAAACTAGCCGACTACTAGTACTCCAGGCATGGACAGAGGAACATAGAACTATCACCGGCGACTCTCTGGAGACACAGAGTTTTTAACTACCAAGCAAGGGTGTGTCAACTAGCAGCAGAACATGGAGGTCGCTGCTGTGTCCTAAAGGAAGAAGGATATCACTACACTACACTACAGAGATGACAGGATTAAGAAGGCATCTGAAATGCCAAGCACAGTGACCTTCTACAGCCGGATCCAGAGCGACTGTCTGTCACACTTGATACAACCGTGACAGATTTGCACGTGGCTTCAAAGCTCAATATCTCAGCGCCAGTACATCGAATTATTACAAGACAAGTTTCATTTTTATTGCTTTGCTAGGACCTATGCAGCCGCGCCACTAGCTTCAGTAGCAAAATCATCTTGACAGGTTACCTTTAAATGCAGCTCTTTGTGCATAAAATAACACAAAAACAGTCAAGTATATTTTCCATGCATTTAAATGATGAATAGATGAGTCTCCCTTTTTTCCTATCCTTCCGTGACTGTTCGGTTCACATGTCTTTGACCTGTAGGCTGTTTTCTGTAATGTGTTTATGCCTTGATATGTGTATATGGAAACGTTAATGGGCCTCTAAGGGGAATATCCTTATCCTCAGGCCAAGGAGCCTTTGTTTCTTCTCATTTCTTAGCATTTCAAGTGACGATTTCTCACGAGAAGAACGCTTGTATCCTTCCAGCACTCGGCCTAGTGGTCATAAACAAGGTATCACTGCTGCTTATGCCGCTTAGCTGGATGCATTACTCATAGGCCCGGCTGCAGCTGCTGAAATGACATCGTGTAAAAGCCTTGGGATATATGTCATACCTGTGGCAGCTCCAGGGACATTCTCCTGTGCAGCGCTGTCACAATCAGGATTTACAACTTTGCTCATGTAAATGCGGCTATAATCTGATATATGAGCCGCTTTAATTAACTTCACATCGTGTATACATTTTTTTTGAACACTGTGGATCAGAATTGAACAAAATTGTCATGTTGAATCCCAGGGGCAAAAACAAGAAGAGCCCTGCATTGTCCAATCGGAGCTTGTGCTATGATGCCATGTCGATATGTGTTTGCAAAAGGGTGAAAAATAGGCCACCCTCTTACCAAAATGAAGCGGTGATGCCACCTGAGATGTTAGGTTTATGTTCAGAACATCTTTTGTTTGAAGGAGGTGGTGAAGGCCAAAGATGCTGAAAACTTAGGACCAGTAGGAGTTGGTGCCTCTGCTAAAGAGAAGTACAAAGTTCCCCAGCTCCTGTAGCTCCTGTAGATTGGCCTTGAACATCCTCGGCACGGAAAGGCAAAGCACCTGCTTGGCTTCTGCCATGCTAGGTATGGGAAGGACCCAGCATATGATGAGTGGTAAAGGGGGGGAGCCCAGCAACTAGGGAAAGAGGGAGTGGAGACCCCTAGGTAGATCTTACAACACCCTGGCTCCCCTACCGTCCCTAAATAGGTTCCTCATCTATCACCGAGCAGGATACCTAATCTCCACTGACTCTAGAGCTAGGCCCTAGGTAGGGAGGGGGAAAGGTGAGCACTAGTCAGCCCCACTGCAACTAAAGACAAACAAGGGAAAAAACAAGGGGATACAATTAGCTTTGAGAAGACACCAGAGCAATCATGACAACAATCACAAAGGAACTCCAAGAAGAAACTAGCCGACTGCTAGAAATTCCAGGCCTGAACAGAGAAAAATGCTTCTATCACCAGCGATTCTCTGGAGAGACTGGGTGTTATTTAAAGGTCCAGCAAGGGTGTGTTAATTAGCAGCAGAAAGGAGAGCTCACCGCTGGGTCCCAGAGAAGGAAGGATGGTGAAAGGATCAGGAAGGTGTCTGCAAAGCCAAGCGCAGTGACCTTCTACAGCCGGAACCAGAATGACTGTCTGTCACACCCTACACTCCCGTGACAGCTTCAGACGCAGAGAAAGAAAACGAAGGCATCCAGCAATTTGCATATAAAACATTATTAAATTCTTAGCGCAGTTTAACAGGTTCTAGGTAGATTTAAAATTATTGCATCAAGGCAAAAAATGACGCCTTTCGGACAAAGAGCTGTCATTTCCAGGCCTACTTGGCTTGAGATGCAGAAAAAGAAACCAGAGGTATCCAGTAATCTGGGTAAAAAACATAATTAATTTATAAGTACAGTTTAAAAGGCTATAGGTAAATTAAAAATATTGCATCAAGTCAAAAGCTGGCACGTTTCAGATATAGATCTGTCATTAGCATGATTAAGGACAGCTGTCCGAAATGCGTCAGTTTTTGCCTTTAGGTAATATTTTTCATGCACCTTTTAAACTGTACTAAGAAATTAAGTTTTATGCTCAAACACTTGGATACCTTCATTTGCCTTTGCTGAAGAGCCTGGACTGGATTTGGAGCTCCAACTGCGGCCCTTGAACGTGGAAGGTCGCATTGTTCATCAGAGTATGGCAGAACCAAAACTTGACGTCACTACATGGGCTCGAGACTTTAGGATACTATTTGCAACCAAGAGGAGATTGTGGAGGTTCATGAATGTTGGATTTGCAAATGTAGATTAAGGTTGGCACCACATCCTACAGTGTACACTTTTAACTATGACGGTCCGGGTTTAGCAGGTGTTGCTCAGTATTCAGGAGAAGTGTAACGTGAGACATGAATTTGGCCAACGTGCCGATCTTTTGGGAAGTGAGCATAATACCCTGTCAACAACCAATGGTCAAAAATTTTGGAGTCAAAAAGATTGTGGGGGGGGGGGGGGACGTATGTATTTCTGAAATTCATGGCATATATTTGATGTGTAATTGATTAGACCCTCCGTTCCTCAAAGAAGATGGCTGCTCAAGAAGGAGAAAACTGAGGGGAGAGAATGCCAAAATGGCTTTTGTTAAAAAGAGGGGAGATAACTGGTTGATGCCACCTGAGCCTCAATGTCTAGGACTGAGAGAACCTATACTGCTGGCCATAGGTTATGGTATACCCGCAGTGTACAGCCAACAATTATGCCCTTTTCAGTTAGACATACACCGTTACACCATAAGATATTTATCTTGGTGCCGCAACTGAGAGACAACAAGATGTGCTACATATCTGTGACAAATGTACAAAGGTTCTTCACCATTTTTCTAAATTGCATGTGTTTGGGGCTAAAAATTATTTTTGCAATTGGGCTTCATTTGCAACTCAATTGGTTTTTACACTCTCCTTGTTTCCTTATACATTCAACTTTGATGTGGTCATAAATCAGCTGAGAGGAGCTGAGTAAGGGTGCATTCAGACGTCCATGCACATCAGCCCGAGATCCGAGTGCTGGCTGCAGGGCTCCTGACCCGAGCGTGAGAGCTTCATGTATTTCTACGAATCTGTCACGCTCATGTTGGGAGTGCAGCAAGCCAGTCTTTGCATTGCGGTGTAAAAGTTGCCACACAAGCGATGAGAATAAATGATGATATCGGAGCCAATGCATAATATGAAAGATATGCGCCAGGTGAAGAAATATCTGGCCAGGGTGTCAGTGATCAGCAGTGGTGTTGGCTCAGGTGCCACTCATAAGAAATGGTTTGTGTTGTCCTATAGCTGATATTCTGGTCACACGGCTGACTTACATGGTGACTTTTGGTCAGATTCATAAGTACTTTATGATTTCCTGGAAATGGCAGAAAATGGTCCTGTTGTCCATCAGTGGAGATCAGACATGTATAGCTAGGTAGAAGTGGGAAAACTTTACTGCCACTTGGGAAGGGGAGAGCATTAGCTAAGGGGCTAATGAGCTGGGTCATAGAATCATAGAAACATTTTACTGTTTTCTTACAAAAAATATGCAACACGTGTCTATGGGTTGTCTCTGATACTGCCGCTCTGCTCAATTGAAGTGAATGGTACTGAGCTGCTAAACCATAGACAATAAAGCGACCCTTTAAAACACCACAACATAAATGAAATGTTATTTGTGTAATTTCCTTTTCTGTACTGACCGGGAGAAGTTAGAACTTCTGAAGATACTGCCCCTTCAATCCCGCTAAATTGTTGACTTATCCTTAGCTTATTCCACCTTGGTGATACCTATGCTCCACTATGTTCAAACCAGTACTCTGCTGGGGTCACACCTATGAGCGACCTTGTTCACACCCACACTCTATTTTGGACACACTTATGAGTTACCTTGTTCACACTAACAATCTACCTTGGTCACACCCACAAAGCAATTTTGTGTATGGTTAAAAAAAATAAAACTGTTTCTTGAAAAATTTGGTGGCTATGAATAATTCCTCAGGACACTAGTTCTTCGATAAAGGTTATGACAGCCAATGACAATTCAATACAGCTGAAACCATATTAATTTCTGCAGCTGCTACAATGCTCGTATCAGATTTCCCAGTAACCAAAGTGATAAAATATCAGCTGTGAAATCACTTAAAACTTTGTTAAAAATGAAACTCCTGGGTCATTATTTTCATCCAAAGCTCCAGGAAGTTAAAAGTCCATTTCTCTGTAATAGTATTTATATTGAGCAGAAACAAGACGAAGGATGTGTGGTTTTGGCCTCTGGACTTAAATTTTTCTGTATTCATATCTTGTTTCCAAAAACAATATACTGACTCCTCAGTAGCCTCCTGTGCTCGGCTTGGACTACCGATAAAAATTGCAAAAAAGTAATAGATGCTGTAAGGGTACAACAAAGAATTTCACCCCAAATTTTGGAAATTCCATTTTTGATGTTTTATAATCTATTTTAATATTCTCCAAAATGATAAAAAACATGTTGGGTAGCGGAGTTCTGCCAAAAAAAGTTTGATAGTTAAGAATTCCTCCTTTGCGACCTCAATCTATTAGAAAAACCAGTATCGGTAAAGACAAGCAGATGAAGACTTCATGGTCATGGTCCTACATGTGTGCCAATCTCTCCACTGAAGTCTATGAAATAAAGACATCCGTTTCTCCACCAAAGTCTAATGAATAGCTATACACCTTAAGCAACCGGTTGGCCAATGGCTAACTCATGACTCCCGGATTCACGTGAACTCTCGGCTTGGTCGAGCGTTCTTGTGTTCCCTAAGGGGGGATTGGAGTTAGTTTGCTGCCAGACTCTTCTTCCAGTGTCTCATCTACCTGAAAATCAAAAGGATCGGTCATTTTAAAATCAAAACACCAGATCGTTCCCTCCTCTGAAACATTATATGATCAGCCAATTCTTCCAAAAAAAGTGGGTTCGCCAACTTCACTGTGTAATTGGGGATTCATAGATCAGGTCTAAACTGACCCATCGGAGTAACAAGAAATCTTCTGGTGGTCCCAGACTCTGAAACAACAATGGGATCCCAAAGAGTGAGCAGGAGACACCCAGAGTCCGATACTTAACTCCCGTAGAGTGTTGCAGAATACTTGCCAGGAGACCTCAATTTTTTTCGATAGCTGAAAATTCCAAAGTTGACCTTTCCAACTCTAGTGTCTATGGTGAAAAAACTTTTAAATAATCAGATGCTATTTGAATTTTATACATTAGGAAAACTTCATCGTTGCTGATCTGGCACACTTGCTACATGCTATTCTTCGCCAAGCCTCTGAGAAAGGTGCCGAAACCTTGGCATAAAACCAAGACTTCGAATTCCTGATCCAATCTATTTGCGGTTGGCCGCATTGAAAAATTTTCAATAAAAAGTTACAATTCTCCTACAAAGAAGAAAGCAGGCCAGAATTTCAGCAAACACCAGGCTGTTTTATCTTATCTTAAAAGGCACTTATTGTAGTACAAATCACATTGAGCCATTCAGTGAACTAAAATTAACCTCAGCGCACACTACAGAGTGGAGCTGGTAATGTAATCTGAGCCATGATTATATGAGAAACCCTGATCAGTTTAAATATATAAAAAATAAATCAGCAATCATGTAGCGACTGCTCGGGAATCCTTCCCAAATAGATGTTAACTTTTAATTGAAAACACCTTGATGAATTTGGGCTTCAACAAATTACATTTGTCGCATTCATCTAGTAGATACGACCTTGATTAATATATCGCCCTTGAGGAATGAAAGTGAAATCTCAGCGCTGGAGAGATTTTTTTTCACTCCGCGTTTCACATATCCCAGGATGAATAATGCAATGGATATTTTTTATGCCATTTTGAATTGTTGATTTTGTTTTTCACTTTTTTTTACAAATATTGTTCCTATACCATAACTTTGGGCAAAAGTTCCAGCCGGTAAAATGGCATGAAATGTAATGTAGACATCAAGACAAGACTAACCACGAATTGTTGTGGGATATCTTGTCTTCAATATCTTGGAGTACCGCGACTGATGCTGTGATGATTGCTTATGATCACTTATCATAGGCCCCAGTGCAAATGGTTAAAAAATTATACTCCCTATGCTCATCCGTCACCAGTCCAGCCATGCAGCCCAACTCTCCTCCATATCCAGTCTTCGAGTGTCTTCTCCTGCCGCGTCCTAGAATGTTCGCCCCATTCCACCCTGGCGAAGCTTCAGAATGTCATGAAATGTTGCCCTGATGTCAAGAATTCAAGTGAAGCCTAGTCAACACAGAGGGGCCAAAATCCCCTAAATAGGGATGGACTCAGCATCATGTAAATCCAGGAGTGTCATTAAAGGTCAGAGGCCCCTTACCAATATTTTCTTGGTTTGGGTTAATAAATTGCATTTAAAATGCACCTTTCACCTTTTTTTGCGGGAAGGGTGGGGTTGCAATCCCTGTAATTAGCTATTAGAAGGTGCAGTACGTGACTAAGGCATAAGGAACCACTAATGACGGGGGGGGGTCCCCAGACGCTGACTCAAAGGGAAGCTATTACTATAAAATTACTGATTGCTTAAAGCAGGTTTTTGCGTTGCAGATATTTAAAATATATATATATATATATATATATATATATATATATATATAAAAATTACAAATTTTCTCACTGCCCCCTGGGGATTTTTTTTAGGCTCACACTTTCTATCTTTTCAGGAAGAGTTTTCAGCAGTTTCATTATCATCAGAGGCTGGATTACAATGACGGATAACACTTCTATACACAGCTGATAACACAGGATCCACCATTCACAATAGGTGATGTCACAGCTCAACTACTCCTCCTATACAATGACTGATAACACCTCTATATACACAGCTGATAACAAAGGATCTACCATTCACAATAGGTGATGTCACAGCTCACCTACTCCTCCTGTACAATGACTGATAACTAGTGTTGAGCGAGCACTAAAATGCTCGAGTGCTCGAAGCTCGGGCCGAGCTCGCCGTGATACTCGGGTGCTCGACCCGAGCAACGAGCCCAATGTTAGTCTATGGGAGACCCGAGCATTTTTGCGGCGGCTCCCCCGGCAGTCTTTTAAAAGCCAGGTCACTGTTGTCAACAACGTGGTCAGAGGTATTAAGCCACTTTTACAGGCTAATAATAAAACGTTCAAAAATGAAAGTGAAACTTTTTTCCTGTGAAATATGTTAAGAAATTTCTTTTCCCGGGTAAAGACTTGTGTATAAGGTAAAATAAATAACCAAAAACAAAAATACTCCTCCACACCTTGGGCTATGTTCACAAGTAGCATTTTTTATGCATTTTTGCACTTTTGTATTGCTTTCAACTGTGACAAATACATTCACCGGGAAATGTCATTTTAACATTTTACAACCTTATCTGGCCATGTGCTGTGTGACACATGCATACAGTGCTGAAAAGACATGGGTACAGCATGGGGAAGACCCCTGGAAGCATCTCTGACTCCCAGGTCACTGCCTAAAAGTGTGCCCATCAGAAGTGATCCTTGCCGCATCAGAAGATGCAGACTTGCAACTATCCCCGTGCAAGTCCTTGTCCCAGGGCAGTGTTCAACTGTACCTCCCCCATTCCTTGCAATGCAAACGCAAATATGCAGCCAACCACCCACCCACCCCCAGGCTGCAATACCATACTGCTAGCTTGCACTTGAAATGGGGCCTTTTAGTTTTGAGGAGGCCGAAACTGGCCACTACCTCATGGCTGCTTCGGCAGCGAGGTATCCATACTCAGTCCCCAGCCGCCCGGCGGCCGGGTGTCCACGCTCGGTCCCCAGCCGCCAGGGGGCGGCCGGGTGTCCACGCTCGGTCCCCAGCCACCCCGCGGCTGGGTGTCCACACACGGTCCCCAGCCGCCTGGGGGCGGCCGGGTGTCCATAAACGGTCCCCAGCCGTCCCAATATCTCCGCGGAGCATCCCCACAGACTTTTCTTAGCCCGGCCTACTTTAGGGCAGCATTGGACGAGCCCACCAGAGAACCAGACTCCTCCCGTGAGCCCTGGCTTCTCCATCAGGGCAGTTGAGAGTGCCAAGGTGAGGAGCATGATGATGATGATAGAAGTTAGCATCTGCTTCGTTTTGTTGGAATGCAAGCGTAAGTGTGCAACCTACCACCCACCCACCCACAGGCTGCAATACCATACTGCTAGTTTGCTTGCACTTGAAATTGGGCCTTTTAGGCATGTGGAGGCAGACGCTGGCAACCATGTCATGGCTGCGTTGGCGGACCTTTTATCCATACTCAGTCCGCAGCCACATGGCGGCCGGGGGTCCACGCTTGGTCCCCAGCCGCCCCGATTTCTCCTGTTACCGACCCACACACTTTTCTTAGACAGGCCTGCTTTAGGGCAGCATTGGACGAGCCCACAAGAGAACCAGACTCCTCCGGTGGGCCCTGGCTTCTCCATCAGGGGAGTTGAGAGTGCCAAGGTGAGGAGCATGATGATGATAGAAGTTAGCATCTGCTTTGTTTTCTTGGAATGCAAGCACATGTATGTAGCAGCGGCTAGGCCTTAGGTGGTCAGCGTTTTGGCGCATATCCTACCTCCTACGAGGATTGCTGGATGTTTTCCTGCTACTATCCCAGTTCTATGACTCCTGTTAAAACAAAGCTTCAGGTGATAAATGATGGATGAGGTGGTGGCAAAGGAGAAAGAGCAGGAGGAACAGGGACCATTCACATCAATATCAGGCCAGTCAACGACACATGTCTTGTAGGATATGTTTTCTGTAACAAAAGGAGCAGTTCTGCTACACAGTTATAGGGCATACAGTGAGTGCAATACCTACCAAACATTTCGAGGCACTCCAATGCCCCTTGGAAGTGACATGGAGGTCAGAGGGCCTTAAGTAAACCGTTTTTTCTATTAATAGCAACTGGGTCTCCTGTGCACTGTTGGCCTAAGCAGTGAATGGAAGACTTTCCAAAAATTATGAGGAACTGCAATGCCCCTTGAAACAGACGTGGATTACAGCGTACTAAAAACCTTCCACCCATTATTGGGGAGTGGGTCTCCGTTAGTTTTCGCCTATGCATTGAAAAGCAAAAGCTGACTAAAATTAGGAGGAAATGCAAAATCCGTTGTAAGAGTCGTGGAGGTTGGAGGTAATTAAAAACAACATATCAATGCCCCTCGGAAGAGACGTGGAGGTCACAGTAGCTTAACAAGACAGTTTTAATGCCCCTTGAAAAAGTGGTGGAGGTCACAGTAGCTTAACAAGATGCTTTTAATGCCCCTTGGAAGAGACATGGAGGTTGCAGTAGCTTAACAAGACAGTTTTAATGCCCCTCGGAAGAGACGTGGAGCTCGCAGTAGCATAACAAGACGCTTTTAATGCCCCTTGAAAAAGTGGTGGAGGTCACAGTAGCTTAACAAGATGCTTTTAATGCCCCTTGGAAGAGACATGGAGGTTGCAGTAGCTTAACAAGACAGTTTTAATGCCCCTCGGAAGAGACGTGGAGCTCGCAGTAGCATAACAAGACGCTTTTAATGCCCCTTGGAAAAGTGGTGGAGGTCGCAGTAGCTTAACAAGACGGTTTTAATGCCCCTTAGAAGAGCCATACAGTACAGCATATTACAAACATTATTCCCATTATTGGGAAGTGGGTCTCCCATAGTCTTTGCTTATGTCTTCCAAGCAAAAGGTGCCAAAAAATAGGACGTAGCAACTTGCAATATCCTTACAAGAGCCATGCAGTACAGCATATTACAAACATTATTCCCATTATTGGGAAATGGGTCTCCCATAGTCTTTGCTTATGCCTTCCAAGCAAAAGCTGCCAAAAATTAGGATGGAGGAACTTGCAATGCCCCTTACAAGAGCCATGCAGTACAGCATATTACAAACATTATTCCCATTATTGGGGAGTGTGTCTCCCATAGTCTTTGCTTATGCCTTACAAGCAAAAGCTGCCAAAAATTAGGACGGAGGAACTTGCAATGCCCCATACAAGAGCCATGCAGTACAGCATATTACAAACATTATTCCCATTATTGGGAAAAAGCTGCCAAAAATTATGAGGAAATGCAATGCCCGTTCGAAGAGTCGTGGAGGTCCCAGTAGCTTAACAAGACGCTTTTAATGCCCCTCAGAAGAGACGTGGAGGTCACAGTAGCTTAACAAGACGCTTTTAATGCCCATCAGAAGAGACGTGGAGGTCAGAGTGGTATAACAAGACCATTTTAATGCCCCTCAGAAGAGACGTGGAGGTCACAGTAGCTTAACAAGACGCTTTTAATGCCCCTCAGAAGAGACGTGGAGGTCAGAGTGGTATAACAACATGCTTTTAATGCCCCTCAGAAGAGACATGGAGGTCAGAGAGGTATAACAACACGCTTTTAATGCCCCTCAGAAGAGACGTGGAGGTCAGAGAGGTATAACAACACGCTTTTAATGCCCCTCACAAGAGACGTGGAGGTCAGAGTGGTATAGCAATATGCTTTTAATGCCCATCAGAAGAGACGTGGAGGTCAGAGTGGTATAACAAGATGGTTTTAATGCCCCTCAGAAGAGACGTGGAGGTCACAGTACCTTAACAAGATGCTTTTAATGCCCCTCAGAAGAGACGTGGAGGTCAGAGTGGTATAACAACACGCTTTTAATGCCCCTCACAAGAGACGTGGAGGTCAGAGTGGTATAACAACATGCTTTTAATGCCCCTCAGAAGAGACGTGGAGGTCAGAGTGGTATAACAAGACGGTTTTAATGCCCCCCAGAAGAGACGTGGAGGTCACAGTAGCTTAACAAGACGCTTTTAATGCCCTTCAGAAGAGACGTGGAGGTCAGAGTGGTATAACAACACGCTTTTAATGCCCCTCAGAAGAGACGTGGAGGTCAGAGAGGTATAACTACACGCTTTTAATGCCTCTCACAAGAGACGTGGAGGTCAGAGTGGTATAACAACATGCTTTTAATGCCCATCAGAAGAGACGTGGAGGTCAGTGTGGTATAACAAGACGGTTTTAATGCCCCTCAGAAGAGACGTGGAGGTCACAGTAGCTTAACAAGATGCTTTTAATGCCCCTCAGAAGAGACGTGGAGGTCAGAGTGGTATAACAACACGCTTTTAATGCCCCTCAGAAGAGACGTGGATGTCAGAGTGATATAACAAGACGGTTTTAATGCCCCTCAGAAGAGACGTGGAGGTTGCAGTAGCTTAACAACATGCTTTTAATGCCCCCCAGAAGAGACGTGGATGTCAGAGTGGTATAACAAGACGCTTTTAATGCCCCTCAGAAGAGACGTGGAGGTCAGAAGTGGTGTAACAAGACGCTTTAAATGCCCCTCAGAAGAGATGTGGAGGTCAGAGGGGAATAACAACACGCTTTTAATGCCCGTCAGAAGAGACGTGGAGGTCAGAGAGGTATAAAAACACGCTTTTAATGCCCCTCAGAAGAGACGTGGAGGTCAGAGTGGTATAACAACACGCTTTTAATGCCCCTCAGAAGAGACGTGGAGGTCAGAGTGGTATAACAACACGCTTTTAATGCCACTCGGAAGACACGTGGAGGTCAGAGTAGTATAACAACACGCTTTTAATGCCCCTCAGAAGAGACGTGGAGGTCAGAGTGGTATAACAACACGCTTTTAATGCCCCTCAGAAGAGACGTGGAGGTCAGAGTGGTATAACAACACGCTTTTAATGCCCCTCAGAAGAGACGTGGAGGTCAGAGTGGTATAACAACACGCTTTTAATGCCACTCGGAAGACACGTGGAGGTCAGAGTAGTATAACAACACGCTTTTAATGCCCCTCAGAAGAGACGTGGAGGTCAGAGTGGTATAACAACACGCTTTTAATGCCCCTCAGAAGAGACGTGGAGGTCAGAGTGGTATAACAACACGCTTTTAATGCCACTCGGAAGACACGTGGAGGTCAGAGTAGTATAACAACACGCTTTTAATGCCCCTCAGAAGAGACGTGGAGGTCAGAGTGGTATAACAACACGCTTTTAATGCCCCTCAGAAGAGACGTGGAGGTCAGAGTGGTATAACAGCACGCTTTTAATGCTCCTCAGAAGAGATGTGTAGGTCAGTGGTATAACAACACGCTTTTAATGCCCCTCAGAAGAGACGTAGAGGTCCCAGTAGTTTAACAAGATGCTTTTAATGCCCCTCGGAAAAGTGGTGGAGGTCCCAGTAGCTTAATAAAACGCTTTTAATGCCCCTCAGAAGAGACGTGGAGGTCCCAGTAGCTAAACAAGACACTTTTAATGCCCCTCGGATAAGTGGTGGAGGTCACAGTAGCTTAACAAGACGCTTTTAATGTCCCTTACAAGAGCCATACAGTACAGCATCTTAAAAACATTATTCCCATTATTGGAGAGTGTGTCTCCCATAGTCTTTGCTTATGCCTTCCAAGCAAAAGCTGCCAAAAATTAGGACGGAGGAAATTGCAATGCCCCTTACAAGAGCCATGCAGTACAGCATATTACAAACATTATTCCCATGATTGGGGAGTGGGTCTCCCATAGTATTTGCTTATGCCTTCCAAGCAAAAGCTGCCAAAAATTATGAGGAAATGCAATGCCCGTTCGAAGAGTCGTGGAGCTCCCAGTAGCTTAACAAGACCGTTTTAATGCCCCTCAGAAGAGACGTGGAGGTCAGAGTGGTATAACAACACGCTTTTAATGCCCCTCAGAAGAGACGTGGAGGTCAGAGTGGTATAACAACACGCATTTAATGCCCCTCAGAAGAGACGTGGAGGTCAGAGTGGTATAACAACACGCTTTTAATGCCACTCAGAAGAGACGTGGATGTCAGAGTGGTATAACAACACGCTTTTGATGCCCCTCAGAAGAGACGTGGAGGTCAGAGTGGTATAACAAGATGGTTTTAACGCCACTCAGAAGAGACGTGGAGGTCACAGGAGCTTAACAAGACGCTTTTAATGCCCCTCAGAAGAGACGTGGAGGTCAGAGTGGTATAACAACACGCTTTTAATGCCCCTCAGAAGAGACGTGGAGGTCAGAGTGGTATAACAACACACTTTTAATGCCCCTCAGAAGAGACATGGAGGTCGCAGTAGCTTAACAAGATGCTTTTAATGCCCCTCAGAAGAGACGTGGATGTCAGAGTGGTATAACAAGATGGTTTTAATGCCTCTCAGAAGAGACGTGGAGGTCACAGTAGCTTAACAAGACGCTTTTAATGTCCCTCAGAAGAGACGTGGAGGTCAGAGAGGTATAACAACACGCTTTTAATGCCCCTCAGAAGAGACGTGGAGGTCAGCGTTGTATAACAAGACGGTTTTAATGCCCCTCAGAAGAGACGTGGAGTTCAGAGTGGTATAACAAGACAGTTTTAATGCCCCTCAGAAGAGACGTGGAGGTCACAGTAGCTTAACAAGACGCTTTTAATGCCTCTCAAAAGAGACGTGGAGGTCAGAGTGGTATAACAACACGCTTTTAATGCCCCTCAGAAGAGACGTGGAGGTCAGAGTGGTATAACAACACGCTTTTAATGCCCCTCAGAAGAGACGTGGAGGTCAGAGTGGTATAACAACACGCTTTTAATGCCACTCAGAAGAGACGTGGATGTCAGAGTGGTATAACAACACGCTTTTGATGCCCCTCAGAAGAGACGTGGAGGTCAGAGTGGTATAACAAGACGGTTTTAACGCCACTCAGAAGAGATGTAGAGGTCACAGGAGCTTAACAAGACGCTTTTGATGCCCCTCAGAAGAGACGTGGAGGTCAGAGTGGTATAACAACACGCTTTTAATGCCCCTCAGAAGAGACGTGGAGGTCAGAGTGGTATAACAACACACTTTTAATGCCCCTCAGAAGAGACATGGAGGTCGCAGTAGCTTAACAAGACGCTTTTAATGCCCCTAAGAAGAGACGTGGAGGTCAGAGTAGTATAACAAGATGCTTTTAATGCCCCTCAGAAGAGACGTGGATGTCAGAGTGGTATAACAAGATGGTTTTAATGCCTCTCAGAAAAGACGTGGAGGTCACAGTAGCTTAACAAGACGGTTTTAATGTCCCTCAGAAGAGACGTGGAGGTCAGAGAGGTATAACAACACGCTTTTAATGCCCCTCAGAAGAGACGTGGAGGTCAGAGTTGTATAACAAGACGGTTTTAATGCCCCTCAGAAGAGAAGTGGAGGTCAGAGTGGTATAACAAGACAGTTTTAATGCCCCTCAGAAGAGACGTGGAGGTCACAGTAGCTTAACAAGACGCTTTTAATGCCTCTCAAAAGAGACGTGGAGGTCAGAGTGGTATAACAACACGCTTTTAATGCCCCTCAGAAGAGACGTGGAGGTCAGAGTGGTATAACAACACGCTTTTAATGCCCCTCAGAAGAGACGTGGAGGTTGAAGTAGCTTAACAACATGCTTTTAATGCCCCTCAGAAGAGACGTGGAAGTCAGAGTGGTATAACAACACGCTTTTAATGCCCCTCAGAAGAGATGTGGAGGTCACAGTAGCTTAACAAGACGCTTTTAATGCCCCTCAGAAGAGACGTGGAGGTCAGAGTGGTATAACAAGACGCTTTTAATGCCCCTCAGAAGAGACGTGGAGGTCAGAGTGGTATAACAGCACGCTTTTAAAGCCCCTCAGAATAGACATGGAGGTCCCAGTAGCTTAACAAGACGCTTTTAATGCCCCTCAGAAGAGACGTGGAGGTCCCAGTAGCTTAACAAGACGCTTTTAATGCCCCTCGGAAAAGTGTTGGAGGTCGCAGTAGCTTAACAAGACGCTTTTAATGCCCCTTACAAGAGTCATACAGTACAGCATCTTAAAAACATTATTCCCATTATTGGGGAGTGTGTCTCCCATAGTCTTTGCTTATGCCTGCCAGGCAAAAGCTGCCAAAAATTAGGACGGAGGAACTTGCAATGCCACTTACAAGAGCCATACAGTACAGCATCTTAAAAATATTATTCCCATTATTGGGGTGTGGGTCTCCAACAGTCTTTGCTTATGCCTTCCAAGAAAAAGCTGACAAAAATAAGGACGGAGGAGCTTTCAATAATGGCAACACGGACCACGGTCACCCTGGTGGTATAGTGGTGGTGGAGGCTGAGGATAAGGAGAAGAACATAAAACAGCCGAAATGAGGAAGCGTATACCCATGTGTGGGTGTGAAGCCGTGCATGTGAATACACCTCCCGAAAAAACACAGTGGATTTGACTTTATGTTACTCTGCTGTCATTTGGTGGTGATGAGAAGTCTGGCCCAATCCAGCCCTTGTTCATTTTGATAAGGGTCAGCTTGTCAGCATTGTCAGTTGAAAGGCGAGTGCGCTTATCAGTTGTAATTCCCCCAGCGGCACTAAAAACACGCTCCGATAACACGCTAGTGGCAGGGCAAGCCAGAACCTCCAAGGCGTACAGAGCGAGTTCATTCCAAGTGTCCAGCTTGGATACCCAATAATTAAAAGGCACAGAGGAATCACGGAGGACGCTAGTACGGTCGGCAAGGTACTCCCTCACCATCTTTTGAAACTTTCCACTCCTTGTGAGAGTATCCCGCGCCTCAGGGCCTGTAAGCTGGGTGGGTCTCAGAAAACTGTCCCAGAATGTTGACCGTGTTCCCCTGCCTCTGCTGGATTGGAGTTGCCTCTCTCTCGCTTGTACGCCTTGGTTGGTCAACGAACTGTGACCTCTGCCGCTAGCGTGTTCAGATGGAAACTTTTTTTAACAGTTCTGCAGCAAGGGCCTTCTGGTACTGCCCCTTTTTTGTAGACCTCTCCACCTCAGGTATAATAGAGTGAAAGTTCTCCTTGTAGCAGGGGTCTAAAAGTGTCACCAACCAGTAATGACTGTCACCCAACATTTTGACAACGCGAGGGTCACGGTTAAGGCAGCGTAACATAAAGTCAGCCATGCGTGCCAGACTGGTAACGGGCAAGATTTCAGTGTCCTCACCAAGATGACGACTGACCATTCTCTCCTCCTCCTCCCCCCTGTCCTCAGGCCACCCACGCTGAACCGACCATATGACAGTTGTACAGGTACTACTGTCTACAGCGCGTGAAACAAGCTCCTGTTCCTCTTCCTCCTCCTCCTCCTCCTCTCCCTCATTGTCCCCCAATGCACGTTGGGATGAGATGAGGCTGGGCTGTGTGTAATCGACCGCTACGGCTTCTTGATCCATCTCATCATTCTCTGGCTGCAATGCCTCCTCTTTAATTCTCTGCAGAGAGCGTTGCAAAAGACAGACAAGTGGAATGCTGATGCAAATGATGGCATCATCGCCACTCGCCATCTGGGTGGACTCCTCAAACTTTGTCAAGATGGTACAGATGTCAGACATCCAGGTCCACTCCTGATGTCTTATGTGTGGAGTCTGACCTGAATATCGATGGCCTTGTTGCAGCTGATACTCCACAACTGCTCTCTTCTGCTCACAAATCCTTTGCAACATGTGGAGGGTAGAGTTCCAACGTGTGGGGACATCACACACCAGTCGGTGTGACGGAAGCTGCAAACGCTGCTGCAACACAGCAAGGGCGGCGGAAGCTGTAGCCGACTTGCGAAAATGAGCTGACAGGCGACGTACTTTGACGAGCAGATCTGGCAACTCGGGGTACGATTTAAGAAACCGCTGAACCACGAGGTTAAGCACATGAGCCAGGCATGGTACGTGTGTGATCTCGCCTCGCCTCAGAGCCGCCACCAGGTTACAGCCATTGTCACACACGACCATGCCTGGATGTAGGTTCAGCGGTCTCAGCAACAGATCTGCCTGCTCTTTCACAGCTGTCCACAACTCACAAGCAGTTTGAGGTTTCTCACCTAAGCTTATGAGTTTCAGCACAGCCTGTTGCCACTTGGCGGAGGCAGTACTGCAGTGCTTCCAGCTTGTAACTGATGTGTTGATATCTGAGATGGAGGCTGAACATGAGGAGGAGGATGATGTGCAGGAGCTGTACACTGTGGGGGCAACTCTGACTGACATAGGGCCCGCAATCCTCAGTGTGGGGAGGATGTGTTCCGTCCCAAGGTCCGGCTGGGTCCAAGCTTCCACTATGTTTACCCAGTGTGCCGTCAGGGAGATGTACCGTCCCTGGCCACAAGCACTTGTCCACGTGTCTGTTGTCAGGTGGACTC
This sequence comes from Phyllobates terribilis, assembly GCF_046119375.1. Taxonomy (NCBI): domain Eukaryota; kingdom Metazoa; phylum Chordata; class Amphibia; order Anura; family Dendrobatidae; genus Phyllobates; species Phyllobates terribilis. The sequence continues at coordinate 78,090,223 of NW_027362773.1, read as the reverse complement.
TCCCAGTAACTGCGTTGTTGAGGGCATGGCAGATGTTTTGGGACACGTTCTTGTGTAGTGCGGGGATGGCACACCGGGCAAAATAGTGTCGGCTTGGGACCGAGTACCGAGGGACGGCCACCGCCATAAGGTTGCGGAAGGATTAAGTCTCCACCAGCCTAAAATGCAGCATTTCCAACGCAAGCAGTCATGAAATGTGCGAATTTAGGACTGTGGCCTGTGGGGCGTTAGCTGCGAATTTCCGCTTTCTTTCAAAGGTCTGGGATATGGACAATTGAACGCTGCGGTGGGACGTGGACATTGATGCTGTTTCTTGAGAAACTGCCATAACAAGTGAAGACTGAGAGGAGGGGGCATCTTTAAATGCAGTATGGACAGGGGATTGCCTTGCACACACAACAGGGGGTTCTATTGCACGCACAACAGCGGAAGAAGCAGTGGTGACACCCGCTGACACTGGTCGTGGACCCTGGGGTTTGCCCCACAAAGTCGGGTGCTTTGCTGCCATATGCCTGATCATGCTGGTGGTGGTCAGGCTGGTAGTTTTGTCACCCCTGCTGATGCTGGCATGGCAGGTAGTATAAATGGCCTTTTTAGGGTTATCAGCTGAGTCTTTAAAAAAATTCCAGACTCTGGAAGACCTACCGCTTGTACTGGCAACGTCCCTCTTGTTGGTGTTACGGAGAACGGTTGCCCGCCTTCTGTCTGCGGCCACCACACTGCTTCTTCCTGCCTGTTGGGGTACTCTGCCTCCCTCCCCCTGTGTGCTGCTGGCATCACTCTGCATGTCTTCCTGCCACGTTGGGTCAGTTACTAGATCATCCACCACCTCCTCCTCTTCCTCTTGCGCACCACGATCCTCCTCCTCACTTCCTGGCAATTGTGTCTCGTCATCGTCCACCTCTTGTGACAAATTGCCAGCGTCGACTTCCTCTGGCCGTGGCTGTTCAAATATTTGTGCATCGCTACATGGGATCTCCTCTTCCACCACTTCCAGCGGAGCAGGCGAGGGGCACAAATCTGGAAATGGACCAGTGAACAGCTCTTCAGAGTGTCCAAGTGTGGGATCAGTTGCTGTCTGACGACACTCGGCATGGTGGGAGGAAGGAGCATCAGGGTGACGAGGAGTATGCGGTCGAGACTCACGGCTACTAAGAGTCGACCGTGTGGAAGACAGGTCGGAGGTGGTGGTGCCCAGGTAACTGGAAGTATTATCTGCTATCCAATTAATAACCTGTTCACACTGATCAGTTCGCAATACTGGTGTTGTTCTGTGCTTCCCTAGTAATTTGGTCAAGAAGTGGGAGTGAGAAGATGTGGCTGTTGGTTGTGGCACATTTTCACCTTGGCCACGGCCCCGTCCTCTGCACACACCATCACCAGAAAGTCCACTTCCACGTCCCTTGCCACGCGCCTTGCCCATTGTAAAGGAAGTAAAATAGCTTACACTTGCACTATCAATGGAAAAGGGTAATAAAGAGTAGATTAGAACCGTGGAAGAGGAAAACCACAGTTCTATTTCTCTGGCCTACACCCGACTCTTTTAAACAATCTGAACAATCAGGGAGAAAATATTACTGTTTTTCTTTACGGAAAAAATACCAAAAGCTGAATAATAGAGATTTTTTACCGTGGAACAGCAAAACCACAGTTATAATTTACTGGTGTATGTATACCAGACTTTTTTAAATATATATATATTTGCGGCTGAACAGTGAGCAACAAACTCAAACAGTTTTTTTTAGATACAAATGGCCCAAAAGTGGATAATACAGAGGTTGGAACCGTGGAACTGCAAAACCACACTTCTGTTTCTCTAGCCTACACCAGATTATTTTCAACAGATATATTTGTGTCTGAACAATCAGGAGACACTACTATTTATTTTTTACGGCCAAAAATTGCGAAAAGCAGGATAATACAGAGATTTGACCCGTGGAACTGCAAAACCACACTTGTATTTCTCGGGCCTACACCAGACTATTTTCAACAGATATATTTGTGTTTGAACAATCAGGAGACACTATTAATTATTTTTTACGGCAAAAAATACCAATAGCAGGATAATAGAGATTTTTTACCGTGGAACAGCAAAACCACAGTTAAAATTTACTGGTGTATACCAGACTTTTTTAAATATATATATATTTGCGGCTGAACAGTGAGCGACACACTCAAACCGGGTTTTTTTAGATACAAAAGGCACAAAACTGGATAATACAGAGATTTCACCCGTGGAACTGCAAAACCACCCTTCTGTTTCTGTGGCCTATACCAGACTCTTTTCAACAGATATATTTGTGTCTGAAAAATCAGAGACACCCTTTTTCTTTGGGGGTGGGGGACACCAATAGGTTAATAAGACGGGTATTTGTACATTGTGAAGGAGGAAAAAAAAAAGAGGATTTAGATGATAAAAAAGGATTTTTTCTGGCCCCCGAGACCTGGGGCTAAGTCCAGCAATTTCAGAAACAGGAGCACACAGGACTGTAATGCAGCGTTTGCTGGTATAACTCCACTGCGTCTCCTATACAGCCTGTCTGCCTGATATCTGGGATGGATATTAGTTCTGAGAAGGACTGTTTGTTTGATCTGGCAGCCTTTACAGACCCTACACTAACTATTTTGCAGGATAAATCTTTCCCTAGCTCAGCAGCGCTGTCCCTACACTGTCTGATCCTAGCCGTCTGTGTCCAAGATGGCGGCGCACGGTTTTAAATACTCGAGGTGACGCTATGCGGCCAGCCAATCACTGTAATGCCCACAACCAACATGGCTGCGGCATTACAATGACTGGCTGGCAATCCCTGCATGTTCATTGGCTCTGTAAAGAGCGCCAAACATGCAGGGCGGAGACCCGAGCTCCCTCCCGAGTAACCCGGAAATGCTCGTTGCTCGCCGAACATCCCGAGTAGCGTGATGCTCGGGCGAGTACCGAGCAGTGTTGAGCATGCTCGCTCAACACTACTGATAACACCTCTATATACAGTAGATAACACAGGATCCACCAATCACAATAGGTGATGTCACAGCTCACCTCCTCCTCCTCCTGTACAATGACTGATAACACCTCTATATACAGTAGATAACACAGGATCCAGCATTCACAACAGGTGATGTCACAGCTCACCACCTCCTCCTCCTCCTCCTCTGTACAATAACTGATAACACCTCTATAGGTAACACAGGATCCACCATTCATAATAGGTGATGTCACAGGTCACCTCCTCCTCCTGTACAATGACTGATAACACCTCTATATACAGTAGATATCACAGGATCCACCATTCACAATAGGTGATGTCACAGCTCACCTCCTCCTCCTGTACAATGACTGATAACACCTCTATATACAGTAGATAACCCAGGATCCATCATTCACAATAGGTGATGTCACAGCTCACCTCGTCCAGGTCTGGGCCATCAGAACAATTTTCTTTGGTCATCTCAAGGATTCTCAGTCCGACACGGTGCACTCCTATTGTTGTATTTTATTTTAGGTCATGAAGACCTGTAGAGTTGATCAATAAATAATAGTGGGTCACCTGCTGTGTCACTCTGGGAGGACTGTATAGATGTATCTTACCTTGGTTTTATATATCCTAAGATATTTATGTTTTAATAAATTATAAATAGTGTTGAGCATTCCGATACTGAAATATCGGGTATCGGCCGATATTCGCGGTATCGGAATTCCGATACTTAATTCCGATACTTTTGCAATATCGTGTACCGGAATCGGAAGTTCCCATAATGCAATGAGCCATTTTCATTTTATTCAGCCAATGAGGATCCTAAGAAGTGTGGGCACATCCTGTTAGGCATGTAGGCATCTTAACTAATGGCATGGCTGTGATTGGCTGCTGAAATGATGTCATGATGCAATATAAAAGCCGCCGCCGCCATTTTGAGCTCACTCTGCTGTGAATTCAGTTAGGGATAGGACGCTGTTGTTCTGAGGGACAGTTTTAGCTACCTATTTGGTCTATTCTGCTTTACCCAAGCTACTTTATAAATCGCTGTGCCTTGCAGCGCTAGTGCACAGTTCTCTGTGCTGTTCACCGCTGTCTGCAAGGTCTGGTGTGTGAGTGTAGCTCACCCTGTAGTGTGTGCTTCAGCCACGTCTGGTTGTAGTGCACTCAGTGTGTGTCACTGCCTCATACATTGTCCTTTTTTGCCAATTCATAATTTTTCCTGATATCTCCTATTAGTGTGGTGGTTCCATCCGTATTCAGCTAAATTGGTTCCAAACACACTATATAGGAGTAGATAGAGAAATTTTTTTTGTCTTGCAGCGCTAGTGCACAGTGCTCTGCATCGGCACTGTTCACCGCTGTCTGCAAGGTCTGGTGTGTGAGTGCAGCTCACCCTGTAGTGTGTGCTTCAGCCACGTCTGGTTGTAGTGCACTCAGTGTGTGTCACTGCCTCATACATTGTCCTTTTTTGCCAATTCATAATTTTTCCTGATTTCTCCTATTAGTGTGGTGGTTCCATCCGTATTCAGCTAAATTGGTTCCAAACACACTATATAGGAGTAGATAGAGGAGCCTTTCTGCAGCATTGGACCCTGCAGCCCCAGCCAGATTAGTATTAGCCTATTTTTTGCAGCCTCATCTATTGCATTGTAGGTTACCTTCCTACATTGTAATAGCTACAAAAAGTTTGTGATACTATCGGTATTACATCTCTGAGCACATCCAGTGTCTTTTTGTGACAAAAAAAACCTAAATAAAGTTCACCAAACACTCCACTTTACAGTTGTGTAGGCCACATTAGCTCATATTAAAGTCTAGTCCACACTTTATAAAATTAGTGTTTCTTATACCTGTTAGCAGCTGTTCAGGAATAAGCACACTAAGCCCTTAGTACTTTTCTGCCTATCTTTATCAGTCTACCAAGATGAAGAAGGCAGGGAGTAAGGCATGTGGTCGTGGTCGTGGGCATGGGCGTGGGCGTGGAGTTTCTGCAGGGAGAGGACGTGAGGATTCTGTGCCTGCAGGGAGAAGACGTGGGGATTCTGTGCCTGCTGCGGGCACCAGTGACTCAGCATCCCCCAGTTTTACCAGGGAACAGTCCTTCATGCGCAGCTTTGTAGGAGCTAGCCGTACCCCACTGCTGCGCGAGGACCAAATTGAAGCCGTTGTCGGATGGATGGCAGCTAACGCATCGACTTCAATTAGTTCCAGATCCTCTCAGGTCCTGAGCACTGAAGAGCACCCATCTGTCTCTTCACCACCTGCCAAATTGCCCAGGCAGTCAGAGAGCCCTGGACAGGAGCCATCTCTACTTCTGTTCTCTGAATCTCTTGGCTTGGAAAGAGGGGGCCAGCCAAGCAGAATTCGAGAATTTGAAGAAGAGGTAGTATGCAGTGATGCGCAACCGTTTTGTCTCTCTGAATCTGAAGAGGCGGGTGGGCCAGTGCCTATGGTCAGCAGCACACCTCAGTACGCATCTGATGATGAGACTCAGGTGCCACTTTCTGGTGCGTACTGTGCTGTCGAGACTACCCAGGAGAAGCAGTTGTTTGAAGAGGGTGGTGTAGATGATGAGGTCCTTGACCCATCATGGCGTGAGGGACAGGAAGGTGGTGGGAGCAGCTCTGAGGAAGAGATTCCCCGAACAGCCCAAAAAGGAGGGAGAGGGAGGGGGCAGACTTGGTTGCCTGTAGCCTCCACTTCGGCACCCATTAGGAGCATGGCTCTTCCAAAATCCAAAGCGGGCGCTCCCAAGACTTGCAGTGCCTGGTCCTTTTTTGACACAGTTGCAGATGACATTTGCTTTGTCAAATGCAAGCTGTGCAATCAGAAGGTGAAAAGAGGGAAAAGTGTCAGCAACCTCAATACCACAAATATGTGGAAACATGTGCGGACCAAGCACGTGGTGGAGTTACAAAAACACACTGAAGACCTAGGCCAACCTACAGCGCCACCTACCACCTCTTCAGCTCGTGTTGTAGCCTCTTCCTCCAGCTCACACACAGCTGGTTCGGCTTCCTCACAGGATCGCCATGGAAGAATCTCTGGCACTGTTGTACAGAGACACAGTGTAATTCCACCCACAGCACCACTTTCCCAGTCATCCTCACACTCCCAGGCCAGTCTACAGCCATCGTTAGCACAGGCATGGGAGAAAAGGCGCCCATACTCGGCAAACCACCCCCGAGCACAGGCTCTGAATGCTGGCATTGCTAAACTACTGGCCCTTGAAATGCTATCATTCAGGCTGGTGGAGACTGACAGATTCCGTAACTTTATGGCATTGGCAGTACCACAATACAACGTGCCCAACCGCTTTTATTTCAGCAGGCAAGCCGTCCCTGCCCTGCAACATCATGTGGAGGGAAAAATTAAACATGCGCTACAAAACGCCGTCAGTAGCAAGGTCCACCTGACCACCGATGCGTGGACCAGTAAGCATGGACAGGGACGATACCTTTCCCTCACTGCCCATTGGGTAAATGTTGTGGAGCCGGGTACAGATCTTGAGAGTGGCGCTGTACGTGTTCTGCCAACTCCAAGGATTGCAGGAATCCAGTCTGTACACATTGACTCCTCCTCATACTCCAGTTCCTCTGAATCAGCGCTGCAGGAGCCGTCACGGTCTACCTCCACATCGACCCGTGAACGGTTACCTGTTATGGTGACCAATATGAGCACAGCCGTGGCCAAACGTCAACAGGCCATATTAAAATTAATTTCTTTGGGGAATCGAAGCCACACAGCGCAGGAGCTCTGGAATGCCATCAAGCAGCAGAGCGACGTGTGGTTTGTGCCAGCGAATCTCCAGCCAGGCATGGTAGTGTGTGACAATGGCCGAAATCTGGTGGCAGCTCTGGGCCTAGGCAACCTCACTCACATCCCATGTCTGGCACATGTGCTCAACTTGGTCGTGCAGAGTTTTTTGAGGGACTATCCGGATCTTGATGCACTGCTTCACAAGGTCCGCATAGAGTGCGCTCACTTGCGGCGTTCCAGCAATGCAAGATCACGCATTGCAGCTCTGCAGCGCCGATTACGTCTTCCGGAACATCGCATCATATGTGACCTACCCACCAGGTGGAATTCAACGTTACATATGTTGGAGAGGTTGTGTGAGCAGCAGGCAGCAGTAATGGAGTACCAGCTGCAGCAGGCGCAAACAAGTCGCAGTGCGCGCCGTTCACACTTCACCACCACTGAGTGGGCCTCTATGAAGGACATTTGCCACGTTTTGCGTGCCTTCGATTATTCCATGCGGATGGCGAGTGCAGATGATGCACTAGTCAGCATGACTATCCCCCTTATCTGCCTGCTTGAATAAACACTGCAAGCACTAAGGGACGATGTTTTGGAAGAGGTGGAGGATGAGGAGTCACAAATGCCATCTGCTTCTCTACAGTCTGCGCAACGTGGTTCCTCACAAAGGCCTAGGCAGGGGACACTTTGTGAGGAGGATGAGGAGGAGTCAATGGATGAGGAAGACATCTGTCCAGAGGAGGGAGGTACACAATGCTCTAGTAGTCAGTATCTAGAGCGAGGGTGGGGTGATGCAGAGCAGGCAGAGATCACGCCTCAAGCAGGGGACAGCGTTTCTTGGCCAGTTGGCAGTCTGCAGCACATGGTAGATTTCATGCTGCAGTGCCTGAGAAACGACCGCCGCATCGCCCACATTCTCAACACGGCTGATTATTGGGTGTCCACCCTCCTAGATCCTCGCTACCGGGATAACTTACAAAGCCTCATAACACCGTTGAACCGGGAGCGTAAAATGCGGGAGTACCAAGACGCACTGGTGCATTCCATCATGTTCTCCATTCCAACCGAGAGCAGTGCTGCTAGTGCTTTACAAAGCAGCTCAGTGCGTCGAGGCAGTGGAGGAAGCTCTGCACAAAGAGGGAGCAGAAGCAGCGCCTCAGCACAAGGCAAGACCAGTATGGCCGAAATGTGGCAAAGTTTTGTGTCCCCGCCGCCACAAATGTCTACACCATCACAGACGGCTCCAGTCATCAGGAGGCAACGTTTCCGTCAGATGATGACAGACTACATGTCTTGCCCTCTTAGTGTACTCCCAGACGGCTCTTCTCCCTTCAAGTTTTGGGTCTGTAAGCTGGATACATGGCCAGAGCTTAGTCAGTATGCATTGGAGATGCTAGCTTGCCCTGCTGCTAGTGTATTATCGGAACGCGTCTTTAGTGCCGCAGGTGGTGTACTAACAGACCGTCGCATGCGACTATCCTCTGATAACGTTGACCGGCTTACTTTTCTCAAAATGAACAAGGCCTGGATCTCTCATGAATTTGCCAGTCCTCTTCCAGAATAAATAATTGGTTGGCAACAGTATCCAGGTCTCCTGTTGTGTTCATGTTTCTACCACCTGAACTGTAATCCCTGAGCTCCAACACCGCCAGTTGGCGCTTGGAAGTGCCGTCTGCACAGTCAACACTTGCTGCCGTGTTATTGGGGTTCAGTAACGTCAGCTGCTCCCCTGCTGTGCGGACGGCAATTTCTCCTGCTCTGTCCACATTCTCACTACTACAGATTTTAAAGTTGCTCCAATTACACCTCTGGCTCCTCTGTTTTCAGTATTATCCCTGAGCTCCAACACCGCCAGTTGGCGCTCGGAAGTGCCGTCTGCACAGTCAACACTTGCTGCCGTGTTATTGGGGTTCAGTAACGTCAGCTGATCCCCAGCTGTGTGTCCGGCAAATTCTCCTGCTTTGTCCACATCCACTGTACTACGGATTTAAAACTGGCTCCACTCTGTTTTTAGTATTTACCCTGGGTTCCAGCACCGCCAGTTGGTTCTCAGTAGTTCCATTTGCTCTTGTACCTTCTACTACCCATCCGGGTTCCAGTACCGTCAGCTGGTTCTCGGCAGTGACTTTGGCACGGGTACTCCCTCCTGCCCAGCCTGGTTCCAGCACGCCAGCTGTTTCCGGGTAGTGTCAACGTCACTTTGCCTCCAATGCGTTGTCCTGTCATGTTGCGGTCGGGTTAGCCGACTCTATGGTGCCTGCAGTTTAGGTGACTCCTATGTGGGCTGCGGGATCTGGCAATGAAGGCTGGTTCCATAGTGCCAGTAGGACAAGCACCCCCTGTAGGACTGTGGGTTTTGGTAACTGCGGCCGGCTCGCGGCCTTGAACTTTTTTTTACATGGGTACCTTCTGCTACCCATCCGGGTTCCAGTACCGTCAGCTGGTTCTCGGCAGTGCCTTTGGATTAGGTGCCTCCTTCTCGGTATCCAAGTTCCACCAACGTCTGATGGTCCTTGGTAGTGCTTTCTGGCACAGGTACCTCCTGCTTAGTAACCGAGTTCCAGTACCGTCAGCTGGTCTTCGGCAGTTCCATTGGCTCTTGTACCTTCTGCTACCCATCCGGGTTCCAGTACCGTCAGCTGGTCCTCGGTAGTTCCATTTGCTCTTGTACCTTCTACTACCCATCCGGGTTCCAGTACCGTCAGCTGGTTCTCGGCAGTGACTTTGGCACGGGTACTCCCTCCTGCCCAGCCTGGTTCCAGCACGCCAGCTGTTACCGGGTAGTGTCAACGTCACTTTGCCTCCAATGCGTTGTCCTGTCGTGTTGCGGTCGGGTTAGCCGACTCTATGGTGCCTGCAGTTTAGGTGACTCCTATGTGGGCTGCGGGATCTGGCAATGAAGGCTGGTTCCATAGTGCCAATAGGACAAGCACCCCCTGTAGGACTGTGGGTTTTGGTAACTGCGGCCGGCTCGCGGCCTTGAACTTTTTTTTACATGAGTACCTTCTGCTACCCATCCGGGTTCCAGTACCGTCAGCTGGTTCTCGGCAGTGCCTTTGGATTAGGTGCCTCCTTCTCGGTATCCAAGTTCCACCAACGTCTGATGGTCCTTGGTAGTGCTTTCTGGCACAGGTACCTCCTGCTTAGTAACCGAGTTCCAGTACCGTCAGCTGGTCTTCGGCAGTTCCATTGGCTCTTGTACCTTCTGCTACCCATCCGGGTTCCAGTACCGTCAGCTGGTCCTCGGTAGTTCCATTTGCTCTTGTACCTTCTACTACCCATCCGGGTTCCAGTACCGTCAGCTGGTTCTCGGCAGTGACTTTGGCACGGGTACTCCCTCCTGCCCAGCCTGGTTCCAGCACGCCAGCTGTTTCCGGGTAGTGTCAACGTCACTTTGCCTCCAATGCGTTGTCCTGTCGTGTTGCGGTCGGGTTAGCCGACTCTATGGTGCCTGCAGTTTAGGTGACTCCTATGTGGGCTGCGGGATCTGGCAATGAAGGCTGGTTCCATAGTGCCAATAGGACAAGCACCCCCTGTAGGACTGTGGGTTTTGGTAACTGCGGCCGGCTCGCGGCCTTGAACTTTTTTTTACATGGGTACCTTCTGCTACCCATCCGGGTTCCAGTACCGTCAGCTGGTTCTCGGCAGTGCCTTTGGATTAGGTGCCTCCTTCTCGGTATCCAAGTTCCACCAACGTCTGCTGGTCCTTGGTAGTGATTTCTGGCACAGGTACCTCCTGCTTAGTAACCGAGTTCCAGTACCGTCAGCTGGTCTTCGGCAGTTCCATTGGCTCTTGTACCTTCTGCTACCCATCCGGGTTCCAGTACCGTCAGCTGGTCTTCGGTAGTTCCTCAGCTTTCTTGTACCTTCTGCTACATTTCCAAGTTCAAGCTTTTTGAAATGGTTCTTGGTAATCACTCTAGATCTCCCTGACGAGGACCCTGAAGACGAGGACCCTGAAGACCAACCCTAAGAAGACGAGGACCCCGAAGATGACGACCCTGAAGACGAGGACCCTGAAGACCAGCCCGAAGAAGACGAGGACCCTGAAGACCACCCCGAAGAAGACGAGGACCCTGAAGACCACCCCGAAGAAGACGAGGACCCCGAATACGAGGACCCAGAAGACCAACCCGAAGAAGACGAGGACCCCGAAGACGAGGACCCCCGAAGACGACGACCCTGAAGACCACCCCGAAGAAGACCAAGAAGATGACCCTGAAGAAGTTGACCAAGAGGACAAAGAAGAGAAGACAAGCACCAAGATACAGAAGAACAAGAGACAGAAAACCAAGAAGCAGAAATACAAGAAGCTGCAGAACAAAAAGCGGAAGAACATTAAGCATAAGACTAAAAATCAGAGCAAAAGATAATATCTAAATTATAAGCAGAAGATGACTAAGCAGTGTATGGGGGTGAGTCCGTTCCTCCTCGTGGTGCCCCTGGAAGAGACCTGCTGCTGCAGGCCAAACTGAACGCGGACAAATCCTGTTGTAAATCTTTTGTGACGGGCAGAACGAAAGGTGTAATGTCCAACCTTTTATAGATAACAACTACAGGAATGCCTGCCACAAATAAGAATATGATGAAGAAGAAGAAGATGAAGAAGATGAAGAAGTAGAATATGAAGAATGTGAAAAAAAAGAATAATACGAAGAAGGTGAAGAAGAAGAAGATGAAGAAGGTGAAGAAGAAGTGGATGAAAAAGATGCTGCTGCTGAGGATGATGAAGGAGAAAGTGTGGGAGAAGTAAAAAAGAAGGTGAAGAGCATGGAAGTAGTGAAACATAAATATCTGACAAAATATAAAAATACTTAACATAGTCAATATTTCCGTAACTCAGAACGTCTTAAAAAAAAATATTAATTCCTGCTATTCCATTTGATTGGGCTAAACCTCTATGCCTTTAATGTCTCCTCCACCTCCCCCAATACATTCTACATTATTCTTAGTTGTTTTCCTTCATGTAGAATTAACCTACAAGGAAAGAAAGGGTTTATTTTCATTCCGATATTTCTGTCCCATTGACTTGCATTGGTTTCCGGTATCGGAATCGGCGATATCCGATACTTTTTCGGTATCGGTCCGATCCAATCCGATCTGATATTTCCCGATATCGGAAGGTATCGCTCAACACTAATTATAAATAATTGATACTCTGCAGGGAGACGTTTATGGTATATGTGTCCACCCAGTGGTTGTCATGTGAATTGCAGCCTGTCAAGAATTTACTAGGACGTCGCTATAATATATTTCATATATACGGTGAAAAAATTAGAGTCCTTAATGAAATTCAATGAAAAGGTAATTTTGGACGCATAGGCACATGCATGAAGGCATATTTCCCCATTGTCGCCCTAAAAGGGTGATATGGTCACATTAATGCAGCATTGCTAAGCCTGATAGGATTCCTCGTCCCCAGTTAGCTCGGCTCTAAGACATTAAACTCATTCTGGTCTCTTAGCTTCGCTGCCTCATCTGGTTACAACCATCATCTTAAAAATCACCCAAGTAATGAGAAAAAAAATTGAATTAGGTTTGAGTGCCCAAGGCCTTTTCACTAGTTAAATCATATTTCTCAATTTCTAAGCCAAGCATCTATATTTCTGCTTTTTAAAGACGTTGGAATTCTGCAGCGAGGCAGGTAATAGATGAGTGGATATTGTTAGGTAATAACTACAATTCTCCAAAAGGTCACTCATATACAAGACTGTATTATGGGCTCTTAATGTAGCTTGTCATGTTCTGACAGGGGGATTGTCCCTTCAGGGAAGCAGACATCGCATACCGTATGTTTACTCCGGAAAACTAACTAGATTAGTTTACATACTCCACCAAGAGGTCACCCGTCCTCCAAGTAATGACAGAACTGGAAACGAATGCTGAAGACGACAAAAACAAGACGAGGTGGATGTTGAGAGCTTCCGGGGCTGCTGTGCATCTACCTGGTTCATTGAAAAATTCCTTCTTAATAGAAATTTTTTTATAAGTATGTCATCCTTTTAGATCTCATTTACTAAACAAATTCATGTTTGAAAATTTTGTTTTTCAATTTTTTTATTTTTAGAGGAGATAAGCAAATCAATTCAAAGCCAATTGTTAGGCTCATCAGACGAGGTGGATCCTCTAAGCCTCAGGTCCAGGTGGGCACACTGACCTTGGGCGTTGATGCAGTAAGCAGGATGGCATGTGGTCAGCGAGGACTTGGCACATAAAGGAATCTCAAGGATAGCAGCGTGGAAGAGATGGAAGCAAGTAAAGCACAGATGGTGGAGCAAACCTAACATTGACGTCTAGAGTCTCAATCACCAAGACATACAGTACAGACCAAAAGTTTGGACACACCTTCTCATTTAAAGATTTTTCTGTATTTTCATGACTATGAAAATTGTACATTCACACTGAAGGCATCAAAACTATGAATTAACACATGTGGAATTATATACTTAACAAAAAAGTGTGAAACAACTGAAAATATGTCTTATATTCTAGGTTCTTCAAAGTAGCCACCTTTTGCTTTGATGACTCCTTTGCACACTCTTGGCATTCTTTTGATGAGCTTCAAGAGGTAGTCACTGGAAATGTTTTTCACTTCACAGGTGTGCCCTGTCAGGTTTAATAAGTGGGATACCTCTTGAAGCTCATCCATAGAATGCCAAGAGTGTGCAAAGCAGTCATCAAAGCAAAAGAACCTAGAATATAAGACATATTTTCAGTTGTTTCACACTTTTTTGTTAAGTATATAATTCCACATGTGTTAATTCATAGTTTTGATGCCTTCAGTGTGAATGTACAATTTACATAGTCATGAAAATACAGAAAAATCTTTAAATGAGAAGGTGTATCCAAACTTTTTGTCTGTACTGTAGGTGTGTGTCTTAATGGGCCTTAAGTCTAGAGAGATGTCTTTGATCCACACCGGGCAACTTGTAAAAGTTGACGTGGAGCACAACAGAGGGCAGCGATCACAGGGGGAAGGAAGAGGAGCCATGGATACTCGAGACAGGTATGTAAGACTAATCAAACTAGCTTTGAATTTCTCATACCAAACAAATCTTGATTTGACAGAACCAACATTTTTCCAATTCGATTGGCTTAAAAAAGCAAAAAATGGCAACTATTTTGCTTGATTTTTTTTATGGTTGTGATATATTCTACCATAGCTCCTCGCCAGTCCTGGCACCGCAGGTCTCCATCCAGTCTTCCACTTGCTCACGTCCTCCCTCTGGCTCAAGGTTGTTTTTGTTCATCAATCTTCTTCACTCTTCGGCACTTTTGGCACTGAATACGGCTCAAGGGGTTTCATAGCGTCTTGTGATGACGCATATACAGAGTGCCTGACTAGAACCGTTTTTCTCGTATATGAAAATCAATGATGTCTGAATGAGGCCTTAGAGTAAAGAAGACTGAAGACCTGAAACAAGACTGCAGCCAGAGGGACTAAGCAAGTGTCACGGGTGTGTCAGAAGTGACACACAGTCGCCCTGCAGTTGGTTGCAGGAGATCTCTTTGTTTGGCATTACAGACACCTTCTTAGAAGCTGTCTCTCTATGACCCAGCGGCTACCTTCCTCTTGCTAATTAACAACCTGGCCTGGGTGTATAAATACCTGCTGTTTGCTAGAGGGAGGTGACGGAGATATTCACATAACCCCTTGCAAAGGCTTGGAGCTAGTGCATTACTACTTCCTCTCTGGTGCTAAGAGGACGTGTGTTTATCTCCATGAAGTCGACTAAAGCTAAGCTATCATCCCTTGTTTGTTCCCCCTGTTGTCTTTAGTTGTCAGTGGGGATCGACTAGCGCTCATCCCCTCCCTTCCTTAGCCAGGGCCAAACGCCAGGAAAACACAGGGTGAGGTTTCTGTGCGGCGATTGGTGCAGAACCAATATAGGGATGTTAGGGGAGACAGGGTGATATAAGGTCAGCCTAGGAGGTCTCCACTACCCTTTTCCCTAGAGTCTGGGCCCCCTTTTCCCCCTTCCCTTTGTGTTGCACGTAGTCTTTCCTATACCTTGCGTGACAGCAAGCCAGCAGAAGACCGGGAGTGGGAGCTGTGGAGCCAGAACAAGTCAGGGTTGAGGGGAGTATAATGATTTATTATTTTGATTTGGGATCTCAAGAGACCTCAGAAAATAATAAACTACTTTTACCAGCAATTCGATTCGCATAGAATAAATTTGGTGCAAACCAAATTTCCTGGCAAAAATCAAGCAAATCTGATGAATCGAATTTCAAATTCAGATTTGCTAATCTCTATTGTTTTATTTTTGAAGTTTTTCCTTTTTCAAATTTTAGTTTGACATTTTTCTACATCATGTTGGAATTTGTTTTAACAGGATGATTTGTTCTTTTACTAAGCTGTTCCCCAGGACAGTTGTCATCAATTTATAATAGGGCATCTTGAAATTATCTTAAAAGGTAAGAAATTTGGCTCCGTGCTAAGGTCAGGAGATGATGACAGAGGTTGAGTAGGAAATGCTTAAGTGAGTGGAAAAAAAATGGTCCAAAATGTCAAGTCTGTCAAGTGTGGACTTATAGCTCATAACAGCTAAATGGACTGGGACAGAGCTTCTGACAATTCCTAATCTCAGTAGAGACCAAGAAAAACTGAACTTAAGAGGAGACCATGAAAACACTTATTACTAATCAGAACTCTACCTGGAGCCCCCCCAAAAATTGGGGGGAACTTTTCAATTAAAAAAAAATTCTGTGTATGACTTTATATTCACATAATTTTTTTACTCTTTTTTTTTTTTCGGGGCTTAATTTTTGTCATTTTTAGATTTTTTTTTATTTTTGCTGATATTGTATAAAATGTAAAGAAAAATAGGAAATGTGTCTATTTTTCACATTTTTTTTTTCTACGACCAGAAAGGACCACTGGAGGTGTCTTTCTGGTTTATGTATTTTATTATTTTATTTTATTAAATTTTTTTTCACATATTTTTAAAAGTCCTTTTCTAGGATATTTTCACATTAATACCTTCTTTACATTGCTGATTTCCTCTGTAACAGGGGCTTGTATATTAGTTCCAGTTACAAGTGCTATAAGCTCAGCAGCCCCTGTTCTCTCACATCACCCAGCGATCACATGAATCATGGGTCCGGAGAAGAAAGTACTGTCAGTGTTTCCTAATCTATATACATAGCACGTGTTCAGCACTGTGTGCACAGCAATCAGGAAGACAGAGATGGTAATAAACTATGTTTGCATTTTCTATGGGAAGTCTTTCCTAGCTAATCTCTCCGCAATGGAAATGAGAAAAATAATTTTTTGTTTTATTCAGCTCTGCAGACACAATTACATGTCATGGCCAGTTTAAAATGCTTAAAGGGGTTGTCCACTACTAGGGCAACCCCTTCTTGATCTAAATGTTTGGCCCCAATAAAAAAGCTTATACTCAACTCACATGCTGGCGCCGTTCCAGCGGTGTCGGCACTCGCTCTCACCGGGGCTCTCGTGCGGTGTTATGACACGAATTGAACATGAAGAGGAAGTCCAGGCTGCAGCTGATCTGACTTCCTCTTCATGTTCAATTCGTACAAAGCCCGGGACAGTGACACCAATGCTGATATAACAAGTGAGCATCCTGGTGTCCAAACAAAGGCATGAGAGTCCCAGGAACGCGAGTGCTGACACCATTGGAATGTCGCCGGCAAGGCAGGTGAGTATAAGCTTTTTTATTTTATCGGGGCCGAAGGTTTAGATGAAGAAGGGGCTGTCCTAGTAGTGGAAACTCCTTTAAACTGGCGAAAGGTCCTCTATATCATCTGAGTGGAAATAGACTTTAAAAATTGAACTATGCCAAAAACAAGACATTGGACGTTATGAGTAGAGATGAGCGTTGTTCTACTCGAACTGTTCGCCAATCTCAAATTCGAGCTGTTTTGGGCGGTGTTCGAGCCGTTCGGCGAACACGAACAATTTGATAAAAATTCGGCTGTTCGAGGTTATGTTCGATAACTGTTCGTGCACCAAAATCATAACTGGATTTTTTCTCAGTAATGATGAAAATTAATGTTAATACGCAGTTTGAGTGTACAGCGGGGTGGGGGGAGGGGCAGGGGATGGATCTCTGCAGGAATAATGAAGATCTCCATTTTTTTTTCTCTTTCCCGCATTTGCAGTGGGGAGGTGCAATCTGTCAGCCTATCAGCAGCGCACACACGGAGCGAAGTGCTTTTTTTCACACAAGCAAGGGCATGTGTCATTGGCAGTGTATGTCACATGTCCTTGCCCTATAAGACCAAGCCATTTTCCCCGTCGCCACCATTTTCTCACTGCTGCAGCTGCGTGTTAGACGGCACCGCTGTTGCTGTGTGCGCTATACCTTGTTAATTTCAAGCCAATTTTCGCACAAATATACAGATAGCTTGGGAGTAGGGAATAGTTGTGATTGCAGTCCTTTTAAGGACTAGGTTACAGCATTTCCTACGACTTTTATCAGGGAGGTCTGTGCTCTTAAATAGATAGGTTGTGGGAGTAAAGACTAATTGTAATTGGAGTCCTTTTCAGGACTAGGTTACATCAGTTCCTATCAGTTTTTGCCAGGCAGGTCTGTGCCAGTGCTGTGCAAGTTTTTTTCACAGCATTTGGCTGAATCTAGCAAAGCTAATCCTTTTTGGCCTATTGCAGAGTGTGTTAGTCAGTGGAGTAGCCTATCTGTGCTGCAAGATATACCACCTGTGTATAGAATACCAATTTTTTTACTGCACCTAGTGAAGTAAAATCTTTTGGGCATAGCATCATTCTATTAGTCCATCTATACTGACCTCCATCAGGTTGCAAATTAAAACTAATTTTTATCTGCATCTACAGTACCTCTGAAAAAATATTTGGGCTTCTAGCTGTGTGTGGGACTTGTTGTATTAGTCCATCTATACTGACCTCCATCAGGTTGCAAATTAAAAATAATTTTTATCTGCATCTACAGTACCTCTGAAAAAATATTTGGGCTTCTAGCTGTGTGTGGGACTTGTTGTATTAGTCCATTTATACTGACCTCCATCAGGTTGCAAACTGAATATATTTTTTTCTGCATCTACCTCTGAAAAAATATTTGGGCTTCTAGCTGTGTGTGGGACTTGTTGTATTAGTCCATCTATACTGACCTCCATCAGGTTGCAAATTAAAAATAATTTGTATCTGCATCTACAGTACCTCTGAAAAAATATTTGGGCTTCTAGCTGTGTGTGGGACTTGTTGTATTAGTCCATCTATACTGACCTCCATCAGGTTGCAAATTAAAAATAATTTTTATCTGCATCTACAGTACCTCTGAAAAAATATTTGGGCTTCTAGCTGTGTGTGGGTCTTGTTGTATTAGTCCATCTATACTGACCTCCATCAGGTTGCAAACTGAATATATTTTTTTCTGCATCTACCTCTGAAAAAATATTTGGCCTTCTAGCTGTGTGTGGGACTTGTTCTATTAATCCATCTATACTGACCTCCATCAGGTTGCAAACTGAATATAATTTTTTTCTACATCTAGCTCTGAAAAAATATTTGGCCTTCTAGCAGTGTGTCGGACTTTCTCTATTAGTCCATCTATACTGACCTCCATCAGGTTGCAAACTGAATATAATTTTTTTCTACATCTACCTCTGAAAAAATATTTGGGCTTCTAGCTGTGTGTGGGACTTGTTGTATTAGTCCATCTATACTGACCTCCATCAGGTTGCAAACTGAATATATTTTTTTCTGCATCTACCTCTGAAAAAATATTTGGGCTTCTAGCAGTGTGTGGGACTTGTTGTATTAGTCCATCTATACTGACCTCCATCAGGTTGCAAATTAAAAATAATTTGTATCTGCATCTACAGTACCTCTGAAAAAATATTTGGGCTTCTAGCTGTGTGTGGGACTTGTTGTATTAGTCCATCTATACTGACCTCCATCAGGTTGCAAATTAAAAATAATTTTTATCTGCATCTACAGTACCTCTGAAAAAATATTTGGGCTTCTAGCTGTGTGTGGGACTTGTTCTATTAATCCATCTATACTGACCTCCATCAGGTTGCAAACTGAATATAATTTTTTTCTGCATCTAGCTCTGAAAAAATATTTGGCCTTCTAGCAGTGTGTCGGACTTTCTCTATTAGTCCATCTATACTGACCTCCATCAGGTTGCAAATTAAAAATAATTTTTATCTGCATCTACAGTACCTCTGAAAAAATATTTGGGCTTCTAGCTGTGTGTGGGACTTGTTGTATTAGTCCATCTATACTGACCTCCATCAGGTTGCAAACTAAATATATTTTTTTCTGCATCTACCTCTGAAAAAATATTTGGGCTTCTAGCTGTGGGTGGGACTTGTTGTATTAGTCCATCTATACTGACCTCCATCAGGTTGCAAATTAAAAATAATTTGTATCTGCATCTACAGTACCTCTGAAAAAATATTTGGGCTTCTAGCTGTGTGTGGGACTTGTTGTATTAGTCCATCTATACTGACCTCCATCAGGTTGCAAACTGAATATATTTTTTTCTGCATCTACCTCTGAAAAAATATTTGGGCTTCTAGCTGTGTGTGGGACTTGTTGTATTAGTCCATCTATACTGACCTCCATCAGGTTGCAAATTAAAAATAATTTGTATCTGCATCTACAGTACCTCTGAAAAAATATTTGGGCTTCTAGCTGTGTGTGGGACTTGTTGTATTAGTCCATCTATACTGACCTCCATCAGGTTGCAAATTAAAAATAATTTTTATCTGCATCTACAGTACCTCTGAAAAAATATTGGGCTTCTAGCTGTGTGTGGGACTTGTTGTATTAGTCCATCTATACTGACCTCCATCAGGTTGCAAACTGAATATATTTTTTTCTGCATCTACCTCTGAAAAAATATTTGGGCTTCTAGCTGTGTGTGGGACTTGTTCTATTAATCCATCTATACTGACCTCCATCAGGTTGCAAACTGAATATAATTTTTTTCTGCATCTAGCTCTGAAAAAATATTTGGCCTTCTAGCAGTGTGTCGGACTTTCTCTATTAGTCCATCTATACTGACCTCCATCAGGTTGCAAATTAAAAATAATTTGTATCTGCATCTACAGTACCTCTGAAAAAATATTTGGGCTTCTAGCTGTGTGTGGGACTTGTTGTATTAGTCCATCTATACTGACCTCCATCAGGTTGCAAATTAAAAATAATTTTTATCTGCATCTACAGTACCTCTGAAAAAATATTTGGGCTTCTAGCTGTGTGTGGGACTTGTTGTATTAGTCCATCTATACTGACGTCCATCAGGTTGCAAACTGAATATATTTTTTTCTGCATCTACCTCTGAAAAAATATTTGGGCTTCTAGCTGTGTGTGGGACTTGTTGTATTAGTCCATCTATACTGACCTCCATCAGGTTGCAAATTAAAAATAATTTGTATCTGCATCTACCTCTGAAAAAATATTTGGGCTTCTAGCTGTGTGTGGGACTTGTTGTATTAGTCCATCTATACTGACCTCCATCAGGTTGCAAACTGAATATATTTTTTTCTGCATCTACCTCTGAAAAAATATTTGGGCTTCTAGCTGTGTGTGGGATTTGTTGTATTAGTCCATCTATACTGACCTCCATCAGGTTGCAAACTGAATATATTTTTTTCTGCATCTACCTCTGAAAAAATATTTGGGCTTCTAGCTGTGTGTGGGACTTGTTGTATTAGTCCATCTATACTGACCTCCATCAGGTTGCAAATTAAAAATAATTTGTATCTGCATCTACAGTACCTCTGAAAAAATATTTGGGCTTCTAGCTGTGTGTGGGATTTGTTGTATTAGTCCATCTATACTGACCTCCATCAGGTTGCAAACTGAATATATTTTTTTCTGCATCTACCTCTGAAAAAATATTTGGGCTTCTAGCTGTGTGTGGGACTTGTTGTATTAGTCCATCTATACTGACCTCCGTCAGGTTGCAAACTGAATATATTTTTTTCTGCATCTACCTCTGAAAAAATATTTGGGCTTCTAGCTGTGTGTGGGACTTGTTGTATTAGTCCATCTATACTGACCTCCAGCAGGTTGCAAATTAAAAATAATTTGTATCTGCATCTACAGTACCTCTGAAAAAATATTTGGGCTTCTAGCTGTGTGTGGGACTTGTTGTATTAGTCCATCTATACTGACCTGCATCAGGTTGCAAATTAAAAATAATTTTTATCTGCATCTACAGTACCTATGAAAAAATATTTGGGCTTCTAGCTGTGTGTGGGACTTGTTGTATTAGTCCATCTATACTGACCTCCATCAGGTTGCAAACTGAATATAATTTTTTTCTGCATCTAGCTCTGAAAAAATATTTGGCCTTCTAGCAGTGTGTCGGACTTTCTCTATTAGTCCATCTATACTGACCTCCATCAGGTTGCAAATTATAAATAATTTTTATCTGCATCTACAGTACCTCTGAAAAAATATTTGGGCTTCTAGCTGTGTGTGGGACTTGTTGTATTAGTCCATCTATACTGACCTCCATCAGGTTGCAAACTGAATATATTTTTTTCTGCATCTACCTCTGAAAAAATATTTGGGCTTCTAGCTGTGTGTGGGACTTGTTGTATTAGTCCATCTATACTGACCTCCATCAGGTTGCAAATTAAAAATAATTTGTATCTGCATCTACAGTACCTCTGAAAAAATATTTGGGCTTCTAGCTGTGTGTGGGACTTGTTGTATTAGTCCATCTATACTGACCTCCATCAGGTTGCAAACTGAATATATTTTTTTCTGCATCTACCTCTGAAAAAATATTTGGGCTTCTAGCTGTGTGTGGGACTTGTTGTATTAGTCCATCTATACTGACCTCCATCAGGTTGCAAACTGAATATATTTTTTTCTGCATCTACCTCTGAAAAAATATTTGGCCTTCTAGCAGTGTGTCGGACTTTCTCTATTAGTCCATCTATACTGACCTCCATCAGGTTGCAAATTAAAAATAATTTGTATCTGCATCTACAGTACCTCTGAAAAAATATTTGGGCTTCTAGCTGTGTGTGGGACTTGTTGTATTAGTCCATCTATACTGACCTCCATCAGGTTGCAAATTAAAAATAATTTTTATCTGCATCTACAGTACCTCTGAAAAAATATTGGGCTTCTAGCTGTGTGTGGGACTTGTTGTATTAGTCCATCTATACTGACCTCCATCAGGTTGCAAACTGAATATATTTTTTTCTGCATCTACCTCTGAAAAAATATTTGGGCTTCTAGCTGTGTGTGGGACTTGTTTTATTAATCCATCTATACTGACCTCCATCAGGTTGCAAACTGAATATAATTTTTTTCTGCATCTAGCTCTGAAAAAATATTTGGCCTTCTAGCAGTGTGTCGGACTTTCTCTATTAGTCCATCTATACTGACCTCCATCAGGTTGCAAATTAAAAATAATTTGTATCTGCATCTACAGTACCTCTGAAAAAATATTTGGGCTTCTAGCTGTGTGTGGGACTTGTTGTATTAGTCCATCTATACTGACCTCCATCAGGTTGCAAACTGAATATATTTTTTTCTGCATCTACCTCTGAAAAAATATTTGGGCTTCTAGCTGTGTGTGGGACTTGTTGTATTAGTCCATCTATACTGACCTCCATCAGGTTGCAAATTAAAAATAATTTGTATCTGCATCTACAGTACCTCTGAAAAAATATTTGGGCTTCTAGCTGTGTGTGGGACTTGTTGTATTAGTCCATCTATACTGACCTCCATCAGGTTGCAAACTGAATATATTTTTTTCTGCATCTACCTCTGAAAAAATATTTGGGCTTCTAGCTGTGTGTGGGACTTGTTGTATTAGTCCATCTATACTGACCTCCATCAGGTTGCAAACTGAATATATTTTTTTCTGCATCTACCTCTGAAAAAATATTTGGCCTTCTAGCAGTGTGTCGGACTTTCTCTATTAGTCCATCTATACTGACCTCCATCAGGTTGCAAATTAAAAATAATTTGTATCTGCATCTACAGTACCTCTGAAAAAATATTTGGGCTTCTAGCTGTGTGTGGGACTTGTTGTATTAGTCCATCTATACTGACCTCCATCAGGTTGCAAATTAAAAATAATTTTTATCTGCATCTACAGTACCTCTGAAAAAATATTGGGCTTCTAGCTGTGTGTGGGACTTGTTGTATTAGTCCATCTATACTGACCTCCATCAGGTTGCAAACTGAATATATTTTTTTCTGCATCTACCTCTGAAAAAATATTTGGGCTTCTAGCTGTGTGTGGGACTTGTTTTATTAATCCATCTATACTGACCTCCATCAGGTTGCAAACTGAATATAATTTTTTTCTGCATCTAGCTCTGAAAAAATATTTGGCCTTCTAGCAGTGTGTCGGACTTTCTCTATTAGTCCATCTATACTGACCTCCATCAGGTTGCAAATTAAAAATAATTTGTATCTGCATCTACAGTACCTCTGAAAAAATATTTGGGCTTCTAGCTGTGTGTGGGACTTGTTGTATTAGTCCATCTATACTGACCTCCATCAGGTTGCAAACTGAATATATTTTTTTCTGCATCTACCTCTGAAAAAATATTGGGCTTCTAGCTGTGTGTGGGTCTTGTTCTATTAATCCATCTATACAGACCTCCATCAGGTTGCAAACTGAATATAATTTTTTTCTGCATCTACCTCTGAAAAAATATTTGGCCTTGTAGCAGTGTGTCGGACTTTC
The DNA here is from genome assembly GCF_046119375.1 of Phyllobates terribilis. NCBI lineage: Eukaryota > Metazoa > Chordata > Amphibia > Anura > Dendrobatidae > Phyllobates > Phyllobates terribilis. The sequence goes on along the minus strand of NW_027362773.1, from coordinate 78,066,813 downwards.
TCTATTAGTCCATCTATACTGACCTCCATCAGGTTGCAAACTGAATATATTTTTTTCTGCATCTAACCCAGCCAATAGTTTTGGCCTAATACCACAGTTTGGCCACTCAGCTCTGCTCGGTTACCATCCATTGTTTTTTTGTGCAAACAACTCCAGAGTTGTGATTTAGTTAACCACCAAAATGAGTGGAAAAAGGCCTGCTGCTGGTGGAAAGGGGAATAGGCGTGTTGGGAAGGGGAAAAAAGGTTGTGTCCGTGGGGTAGGTGTTAAAGCAACAGTAACATCTGCAGAAGAAAGACCATCTTCCAGCCAAACTAAAATGTCTACTTCTTTTAGCGGACAATGTGATAAGATCCCTTTCTTACGGCCACGCCAATCGCTACAAATTCCAGATGAGGCACAAAAACAGCAGGTGCTTCAACGGATATCAAGTGCTCCTTTAAGTGGGCTCTCCTCCACATCAACTTCAACATCACAAATACTCCAGTCCTCAAAGGTGTCACCCAAATCGCACTTGCTTCCTCACAGCTCCCAAATCTCCAGCTGCCCGTCTGAGTATGAGGTAGAACAGATGGTTGAGTCTGCAGAGCTGTTTACTCATACTATAGCCTGGGAATCAGAGGTCGACTCCAGCGCTTCTGTGAATCCAGACGAGGAAATGATCTGCACTGATGCCCAGAATCTTTATGAGTCGGATCCAGGACCAGACGCAGAAGGTTCTGACCATAATGTAGACCCTCATTCCCAAACTGTAACTCCTGTTGGTGGAGACAATGAGGAAGACGATGATAAGACTCAAATACCTGATTGGAGCGACAACTTTAGTTTTTTGTCAGGGCAGGAACAGGTTGGCTCTGAGGACGACGGGTGTGATAACACACAGGGTGATGATGATGAGGTTGGAGATCCCACTTACTGTCAACCCACAGTCAGCCAAGAGATGAGGTCAGCAGAGGAGGTGGAGGAAGATGCTAGTGACGACGAGGTCAGGTTGCGCCTTCCTGGACAGAGACGTAGTACTGGAAGCACGTCAACAACTGCATCCTCAAACACAACTCTGCCTCTCACCACAAGTCGTGGTGGCTCTTCAGGTCGCATGGGTGCTAAGCCTTGCATAGCCTGGGCATTTTTTCAGATCGATAAAGATGACCCAACTCGTGTTATCTGTAACATTTGTCAGCAAAAGCTAAGTAGAGGCCAAAAAATACATAGTTTGAGTACTTCATGCATGAACCGGCACATGGACATGAAGCATAAGTTGCAGTGGGAAGCTCAGTGTGCTACAATGCGGCCTAGCCGGCCGGGCCAACCACCGTCTGCCATATCTTGTGCATCCGCGGCCTCTTCATTCTCTGTGACTGGGGGGACAGCAGTCACACCTGTTTTGGGGCGCAGACCTGCCACCTCTTTACCCGCAACAGCCAGCGTGATTGGCAGGTCATCATTTTCTTTGGAGGTGGTAACAGCAGCTGGTGTTGAGCGCTGTCCGACATCGATAGCACCACCTTTGGATCAAGGCAACCTAACATGTCCGCCTGCATCTTCCTCACAGACCGGCAGTTTGCCGGGGACACCCTTATCAACCCCGTCTAAGCACAATAGCCAGCCCTCGGTCCCTCAGATGTGGACAAGTAAAAGACCATTTCCTCCTTGCCATGAGAAAGCTAAGAGGTTGAATTTCACCATCTGCAAGCTCTTGGCTACAGAAATGCTGCCTTTCCGCCTGGTGGACACAGAGGATTTTCGAGACCTTATGTCCGTCGCAGTGCCCCAGTACCAGATGCCCAGTCGGCACTACTTCTCAAAGAAAGGTGTGCCTGCGCTCCACCAGCATGTCGCACACAACATCACCGCTTCTTTGAGAAACTCTGTGTGTGACAGGGTGCATTTCACCACAGACACTTGGACGAGTAGGCATGGACAGGGGCGTTACATGTCGCTGACTGGGCACTGGGTAACTATGGTGACAGCAGGACAAGGGGCTGCTGTCCAAGTCTTGCCTTCCCCACGAGTTGTGCGTCAATCCTCTTTATGTCAAAGTTCCTCCACTGCTTCTGCCTCCTCAACCTCCTCTCGGTCTTCCACCTGCACCCAAAGCCTGTCTGGTCATGCCACAAGCTTTCTAACTGCGCAGAAGGGATCCTGCACACCTCCTTACTATGCTGGCAGTAGGGCTCAACGTCATCAGGCGGTTTTTACATTGAAATGTCTGGGAAATGTGAGTCACACAGCTGAGGAGTTGTGGTCAGCTCTGGAGAACCAATTTCATGAATGGTTGTCTCCACTGGACCTGAAACCAGGGAAGGCCGTGTGCGACAATGCTGCAAACCTGGGTGCGGCCCTTCGCCGGGGCAATGTCACACACATGCCTTGTATGGCTCACGTGTTGAACCTGGTTGTCCAGCAATTTTTAGCCCACTATCCCAGACTAGATGGCCTTCTGCAGAGGGCACGGTCGCTGTGTGCTCACTTCCGCCGTTCGTGTGGACCCCAGGGGTCTGGTTTCCACAGTAACTGCAGTGTTATGTCTGAGAGCAGGTGGGAGGTCTCTTGGTCAGGAATCCTATGCATGCCACACCTCCTGCCCAGTCCTGGGAGGGGAAGGACTTCCCCTATATAAACCTGGGGCTGAGGCAGGGTTAGAGAAGAAGAGTAGAGAGAAGAAGAGAAGCAGTGATAGGAAAGAAAGATCAGGAGCTCTGTGGGAGTCGTGCTAAGAGGAGATCAGGGCTGGAAGCTGTAGAGCTCGCCCTGATTGAAGATTTCTTACCGGACCCGGAGTCCGAGGCTGTGGGGACTAACTCCTACCCAGCAGCAGAAACCGACCGGCAGGGGATTTCAGGTCCTCTGGCCCAGAAACCCGAAGGCTCGGTCACACGTGTGGGACCAGCACCGCCGTCGTGGAGCGGAAGCTACTAGAAGGCCCCGAGTCACCGGCCATACGGGTGAGCACCACACAGTACACTCAGGGACGTGGGCTACCTTTACCCGCCTCTAGCAAGGTAGCCAGAAGAGTACAATTAGTTGGGGAGGCCTACAACTCCGCCTGGCCAAGGGGGATCCCATCTGCTCAAGGACTGACCAGGCCCCGACCGCTAGCCAGTACTCCGGGAGGGTCTATCTTTGTCACCAGTAAAGACCCTGAACTACACCGTATCGTCTCTGAGTGATTCCTGCTACCCCCATCATCCACGTCGGCTGCCCTGAGGCCATACCCCTCCCGTTGGGGGTTATACCATCCACGCTGCACCATCCTCCCACCGGCCTCAGCGGTTTGCCCTGCAGCGGCAGCTCCATAGCTGCATTCAACGGGTGGCGTAGTCGTTCTACATCTACTGCTAATATACCGCCACTTAGTCTGACTCCCTGGGCACGGACCGGGTCACCGCCACGAGACTACTACCCCTATCAGATCCGGCTCCGGGTAGTCCCTGCGTGCGCAACGCTGCATCACATAGGCCCAGGGCGCGTCAACTTTTGGCGTAGTCGGCAGGATCTCGTGCCCGCAACCACCGGGTACTGCGTGCCTGAAAAAGACTGTTCAAACTTACCAGTGGTGAAGATTCCCGCCATCCGGCGCCATATTCTACCTTCTTCCCGCCATCCGCGAAGTTTTCCCGCCATCCGGCGCCATCTTCTGCCTTCTTCCCGCCATCCGTGGAGTTTTCCCGCCGTTGGACGCCATCTTGAAGACGCCGCGCGGGAAGAAGAGGGGCGTGGACTCCGAAAGCGTGCGAGAACTGAAGCCCCGCCTCACGTCCGGACGTTGCGTAAGGTCCTGGAAGGAGCCCAGCAGACGCCGACGTCACAGGAGCGCGACGGAAGGTCCTCAACCCTGACGATCCACTGCGGAGCCGCGGCCTACGGAAGAGGATCATCGCAAGGTAGGCCACGGTCCACTAGGGGGGAGGAAGATGTCGGATACGGAGGAGAGCTTCACCGCCTCAACCCCCGCCAGCGCCACCGCTGCTGCAGTCATGCCTTTCACCATGCCCTATATCCCGGGAGCAGCCTGGCTACCCCAGTACTCAGGGGAGTCACATACCCTGAATGACTTTAAAGAAAAGCTGGATAGCCTCTTCCAGGTGTACCCCCTCACAGAAGAGCAAAAAGTGAGCATCCTGGTGGCCCAACTAGCCGGGGCAGCCCAAAGGGAGGTAAAGTCCTGGCCACCTGGGAGGAGGACTGTCGCAGGGATACTAACCCGGCTGAGGGACACCTTTGATACCCGCACCTCAGCCGAGATTAAGCTTAGATTCTATGGGTGCAAGCAGCGAGCACATGAGAGTATAAGGGACTATGCACTAAACCTACAAGAGGCCCTGAGAGCCATTAAGCAGACCGACCCTGACGGCGTGGGAAACGAGGACAGGCTGTTGACCGAACAATTTATAGAGGGACTATATTGCAATGCCCACCGAACCCAGTTGCGGGCAATGGCCTTACAGGATCCTCATCTGGACTTTGCACAGTTCAAGGACAGAGCCATCCGGGTGCTCCGAGAACCGGCACCGGGTGGCGTTGTGACCCACAGGCGCCCTACTACCGCTTACCACCAGGAGGCGGCGCCCTTGTCGGCAGGGCCTGTGGGGGCTGATGCGCAGGCTTTGAACAATGACCCGGCTCCAGACCTGCATCATCAGGTCCAAGAGCTAGCTAAAAGCGTTGCTTCCCTAACCCGAACTGTGCAGTCTTTACAGGTTTCCACTCCAGGGAAGATCCAGCTGGCATCCGGACCGGAGGACATCCCGTGGCGTCGACCAAGGAGGACCCCACCGGCCAAAGGAAGACCCAGCGACCGGTACAACGAGGACGGACAACCCATCTGCCGCCGCTGCAATCAACCCGGACATATGGCAAGGTACTGTCCTTTAAACTGGCACAACCTGGGGTAGAGGGCCAACCCCCAGGAAAAAGATCACCAGGCCCATCGAACTGGCACGACAAATATGTGGGAGGACGTCCAGTCTTGCCTGTGGTACTGGATGGCATCCCTATGAGTGCCCTACTGGACACCGGGTCACAGGTCACCACCATCCCGTACGTGCTCTTCAAGCAGTACTGGAATGACTCGGATATAACCCGCTACCCTGACGACGACTTGAGTATTATTGCCAGCAATGGTCAACCCGTGCCGCAGATCGGATTTAAAGAGATGACCATTAAAATCGGTAGAGTCGAACTGGCAGCACAGGGACTGATCATTGTGGACATTGACAAGCGCGAGAGTCACCCAAAGATAACTCTAGGAACTAATGTGATTGAAAATTGTCTTGCAGAGGTGATTTTCATTTTACAGCAGGTTGCCAAGAACGCCAGCTCCGGCCAGCAGCGGGTGCTCCAGAAAGAGATCCGGGCACTGATGCGACGGCAACAAGTGGAACTCTCCGGCGGTGAGATTGGTAGCGTGAGAATGTGTGACCCTTTCCCTATTGCCAAGCCCCCAAAAAGTGAAATGATGATTTGGTGCCGGGTGGCTATTGGTCTGAGAGGTAGAGATTACCAGGCAATGGTAGAACCAGTTTACTCAGACAGTAGGCCCACCATTTTGACAGCACGGGGGGTGGTCAGTGTACGCCATGGGAGGGTGCCCGTTCGCATAATAAACATCGGGAAGAGGGAAGTGTACCTGCCCCGGTATGCCACGCTAGCCAAATTGTATACCATCAATCAGAATTCTATACAGTCCGTAGAACCCTTGCCTCCATCTTCTCCGGAGGAAGGTAACGGCTCTAAACAACAAATGGAGGATTGGTGTCAGCAACTACATTTGGGTACTGACTCCACTCCCTCCCACCAGAAACAGGGAGTCTACCGGGTGGTTCAAGACTACGAGAGAGTGTTTAGTAAACACCCGTTAGACTTCGGGCGAGTCAAGGGGGTAGAACATCACATCCCCACGGGAGACCATCCTCCCATAAAAGAGAGGTATCGACCCGTACCCCCTGCACACTACCAACACGCCAAGGGGATGCTTAGAGACATGAAGGAGGCTGGGGTAATCAGGGAAAGCTGTAGCCCCTGGGCAGCTCCACTAGTCTTGGTCAAAAAGAAAGACAACACCATGAGAATGTGTGTAGATTACCGGAAAATAAACCGTATCACACACAAAGATGCGTACCCCTTACCAAGAATAGAGGAGTCTTTGGCTGCTTTAAAATCTGTTAACTTCTTCTCCACCTTGGATCTCACTAGCGGGTACTGGCAGGTTCCTGTAGCAGAGGCGGATCGGGAAAAGACCGCATTCACCACCCCGATGGGACTTAGTGAGTTTACCTGCATGCCGTTTGGACTCTGCAACGCACCAGGAACCTTCCAGCGATTGATGGAGTGCTGTCTGGGACACCGGAACTTTGAGACGGTCCTGTTATACCTGGACGATGTCATCGTCTACTCCAAAACCTACGAGGACCACCTGAAGCACCTGGCGGAAGTGTTTGAAGCTCTTGCAAGTTACGGCCTAAAGGTGAAACCCTCCAAGTGTCACCTTCTGAAGCCAAAGGTGCAGTACCTGGGACACGTGGTGAGTGCTGACGGAGTGGCTCCCGACCCTGATAAGATCACCGCAATTAAGGAATGGCCAAGCCCCTCCAGTGTAAAGGAAGTGAGGCAGTTCCTCGGGTTGGTAGGCTACTACCGAAGGTTCATACCCGGTTTCACCAAAAAGGCAGCTCCTATGCAGGACCTCCTGATAGGCCAGTCCAGGAAGGCCAAGAACCAGAAGCCGCCCTTCAGATGGGAGAAGTTGGAAGAAGAGTCCTTCCGCCAGCTGAAGATGGCCCTCACGGGGGATGAAATCCTGGCGTACCCTGATTATAGCCAACCCTTTATCCTCTACACCGACGCCAGTAACATCGGGCTAGGAGCCGTACTATCCCAGATCCAGCAGGGGAAAGAACGGGTAATTGCTTACGCCAGCCGAAAACTGCGACCCACCGAAAGAAATCCTGAGAATTACAGCTCATTTAAGCTAGAGTTCCTGGCAGTGGTGTGGGCAGTCACCGAACGCTTTAAGCACTACCTCGCTTCTTCCCGGTTCACCGTGTACACGGATAACAACCCGTTGACACACCTGGACACTGCAAGACTCGGTGCCCTAGAGCAGAGATGGATGGCCCGCTTGTCCAACTATGAGTTTACAATCAAATACCGGGCAGGACGCTCCAATACCAACGCGGACGCCCTGTCCAGGATGCCAAACCTACCGGACGAGGGTGAGGATTCAGAAGATTTGGAAGAGGTCGAACTCCCTGCGTTCCACCGTCATGGGACTATCCAGTATTCCCACCGTGTAAGGGGTAAGCAAGCCGCTACGTTCAACCCCTTACCTCACTACAACTGGGCGGAAACGCAAGACAGTGACCCTGCCGTCTGGCTGGTGAAGGAGATGCTGACTCAGCCAGAAGCTCGCCTTGACCCAGACGCTCCGGAGGAGGCCAAGCAACTGTGGGCAGAGAAGAGTCGACTGTTCCTTTACAAGGGGAAGTTGTGCCGCAGAATGGTTAACTCCCGGACGCATGAACTGATCTGGCAAGTAGTGGTGCCAAGAAGGGACGCAGCTATGGTGATGGAGGCATACCACGACGGGGCTGGGCACTTCGGATGGAAGAAGCTGGAGTTCCTGCTGCGCGGGCGGTTCCATTGGGTAGGCATGAGAGGAACCATCGAGAGGTGGTGCAGAGACTGTGGCCCATGCAACCTAAGAAGGAAGGACCGTGCCAGCCAGAAGACCCCCCTTCAGTCCATCGTCACCCGGCAGCCGTTGGAACTGGTAGCCTTGGATCATGTAAAACTGACCCCAAGCAGAAGTGGCTACGTCTACGCATTAACCATCGTGGATCACTACTCCCGGTTCTTGGTTGTCGTCCCCGTCAAGGACTTAACGGCTCAAACAGCAGCTAGAGCCTTCCAGCAGCACTTCTGCCGTCCACACGGCTACCCAGAGCAGGTGCTGACGGACCAGGGACCTGCCTTTGAAGCGGAGGTCTTCCAAGAGTTCTGTACTCTGTATGGCTGCCGGAAGATCAGGACGACACCCTATCATCCGCAAACTAATGGACTTTGTGAGAAAATGAACCAGGTGGTGATAGATCTTCTAAAAACATTGCCCCTGGAAGAACGCAGTCTGTGGCCTGAGAAGCTGCCCGACCTGGTGGACCTATACAACTACATCCCTGTAGGTTACACCAACTGTACCCCGGCTTACCTAATGAGGGCAAGACCCGGTAAGCTACCTGTTGACCTGGAGATGGGAGTCCTGACACCCGAGGACACTTCACCGGAAGCAGACTGGGACACAGAGAGGCAGCAGCAGTACCGGAAAGTACAGGAGAGCGTGGAGCGAAGTCTCTGTCTAGCTAGGGAAAGACAAGAGAAAACTTACAACCAGTATGCTCCCGCTGTTCCCTTGGTACCCGGAGAGCAGGTCTTGAAGAGGAAAAGACGGCTCCACAAGTTGGACGACCAGTGGGAGAAGGACCCGTACATCGTACTGCCCTCAAGCCACGACAACCCGAAGGTCTGTACCATCAGTAAAGACGGAGGGGAAACCACAACCATTGTATCCCGGGATCACCTGAAGAAGTGTCCCGAACAGCTACGGAATCCTGAAGAGGAACAAGAAGACCCTCGACCCGTAGAGGAAAGGGAAGATGTGGTTAGTACTGTGCTCGGAGACTTCCCTCGGTCCTGGACTCAAGTCAATGGTGCAGTTGTGGTACCCGTCCTCACGTTCCTCCAACCAGCATCCCAAGTACTCACGGAGCAACCGGTAGAGCTGGAAGAACAGCCGGTCCAGGAGGCAGAAGACTCCACACAAGCAGATCAGGAGGATCAACCCTCTGCTTATAGTGAGCCTGTCATACCCCTAGTGAGCCAAAGAGCCTGTAGACAGCTGCCCAGTTTACCCTTGACAGCTCCTACACCCTGTAGTTCAGGGCCAGACAGTCAGCTCCGTAGGTCCACTAGGGCCACTAAAGGCCAGTTACCCGCACGTTGGAGAATTTGAAGTGTTTAAATTGTTTTATTTGTGGTCACTTGTCTGTTACTTGTAAATAATTATGTGTTTCTAGTTATTTTTAGGAGTCCTTGGTGGATTTACCGGGAATCCTTGTACTATTGGTTGGAGCGTAACTTAGGAATGGACTAAAGACTGTTAAGGACTCGGGGCAGGACAGACCCCTACCTGGTTACGTCTCCCTGTTTTGGTGAAATGGACACCTTGCTTTTCTTCAAAAACTGCACCCGGTTGCGGACACGCCGTGACCATTCTAATATGTTTTTTTTTCTATTGTACCGTTTCTGTTTGTATTGGTTATGTTTTTCTAAAATATGTTTAGTCCCGGAGTACTAAATTTCACTAGGGGGGAATGTGGCACCCCAGGGGTCTGGTTTCCACAGTAACAGCAGTGTTATGTCTGAGAGCAGGTGGGAGGTCTCTTGGTCGGGAATCCTATGCATGCCACACCTCCTGCCCAGTCCTGGGAGGGGAAGGACTTCCCCTATATAAACCTGGGGCTGAGGCAGGGTTAGAGAAGAAGAGTAGAGAGAAGAAGAGAAGCAGTGATAGGAAAGAAAGATCAGGAGCTCTGTGGGAGTCGTGCTAAGAGGAGATCAGGGCTGGAAGCTGTAGAGCTCGCCCTGATTGAAGATTTCTTACCGGACCCGGAGTCCGAGGCTGTGGGGACTAACTCCTACCCAGCAGCAGAAACCGACCGGCAGGGGATTTCAGGTCCTCTGGCCCAGAAACCCGAAGGCTCGGTCACACGTGTGGGACCAGCACCGCCGTCGTGGAGCGGAAGCTACTAGAAGGCCCCGAGTCACCGGCCATACGGGTGAGCACCACACGGTACACTCAGGGACGTGGGCTACCTTTACCCGCCTCTAGCAAGGTAGCCAGAAGAGTACAATTAGTTGGGGAGGCCTACAACTCCGCCTGGCCAAGGGGGATCCCATCTGCTCAAGGACTGACCAGGCCCCGACCGCTAGCCAGTACTCCGGGAGGATCTATCTTTGTCACCAGTAAAGACCCTGAACTACACCGTATCGTCTCTGAGTGATTCCTGCTACCCCCATCATCCACGTCGGCTGCCCTGAGGCCATACCCCTCCCGTTGGGGGTTATACCATCCACGCTGCACCATCCTCCCACCGGCCTCAGCGGTTTGTCCTGCAGCGGCAGCTCCATAGCTGCATTCAACGGGTGGCGTAGTCGTTCTACATCTACTGCTAATATACCGCCACTTAGTCTGACTCCCTGGGCACGGACCGGGTCACCGCCACGAGACTACTACCCCTATCAGATCCGGCTCCGGGTAGTCCCTGCGTGCGCAACGCTGCATCACATAGGCCCAGGGCGCGTCATTCGCATCCCGCAGCTCAGCGACTTACATCTCTACAGAAGTCGTTGGGCCTGCCACTTCACCGGCTAAAATGCGATGTGCCTACCCGGTGGAATTCAACTCTGCACATGTTGCAGCGACTGTGGCAGCACCGACAAGCCCTGGTGCAATACGTTCTGACGTATAGCCTGGGCCAACGAGATTCAGAGGTGGGGCAAATCACGCTGGAGGAGTGGTCTCAGATCAGGGACCTATGCACCCTTCTGCACAGTTTTGAAATGGCGACGAAGATGTTTAGTGCTGACGATGCCATTATCAGCATGACTATTCCGGTGATTTACATGCTGGAGCACATGTTAAACAGAATTCGGAGTCAGGTGGTGGCACAAGAGGAGGTGGAGGAAGTAGAGGAGGAGGAGTTGTATGCGGAAGGGCTAACATCTGCAAGGTCCAGACGGTCGGCAGCACCAAGGCGGCAGGCATGTGAGGGTGGGGGAGATGGTTTTACCAGGGCGCATGGTAGCAGCCAAACTAGTAAAGAAGGTGCAGGAGCCCAGGAAGAAGTGGAGGACGAACTGATGGAAGACTCATCAGATGAGGGAGACCTTGATCACATTTCTGTTGTGCGAGGTTGGGGGGAGAGGACAGAGGAAGGAAGCATGATTGTTACCTCGCCACCAACACAACAGGGACTTGGTGCTCCTGGATGCGCAACACACATGAGTGCCTTCTTGCTGCACTACCTGCAACATGACCCTCGAATTGTGAGAATTAGAAATAATCCTGACTACTGGGTTGCCACACTGTTAGATCCCCGGTACAAAAGTAAATTTGCAGAAATTATTCCTGCCATAGAAAGGGATGCACGCATGCAGGAGTATCAGCAGAGACTGTTGCAGAATCTTACATGTGCTTTTCCACAAAATACCAGTGGTGCACGTAGTGAATCTCACAGTTCCAACTTGCCAACCGTGGGACCGTCAAGTGTTCAGCACTCAAACCGTAACAGAACCACAGTATCTGCTGGTAACATCAATTTTGCGGAATCATTTCACCACTTTTTTAGCCCATCCTTTGCAAGGCCACAGGAGACAAGAAGTCTGACACATAGTCAACGCCTAGAGACGATGGTACAGGAGTATCTCCAAGTAAACATTGAAGCCACGACTGTGTCACTGGACCCTTGCTCTTTTTGGGCTTCCAATCTGGATAAATGGCCGGAGCTAGCCACTTACGCCTTGGAGATCTTGTCATGCCCCGCAGCCAGCGTTCTGTCTGAACGTGTGTTCAGCGCTGCTGGTGGTGTGCTGACAGATAAGCGCACGCGGCTCTCCACTGATAATGTAGACAGACTCACGTTCATAAAGATGAACAAATCATGGATCCGAAACGACTTTTCTACCCCTGTGTCATCCTGGGGAGAGTAAAAGCTTGATGATTGGTTAAAATCACCCTACCAACCGTTTTAAGCTTTCAAATTACTAATCATGTTTATCTGTATCTTGACTGGAAAATAATTTGGGCTTTGTAGCAGTGTGCAGCACTGATCCTATTAGGCCATCTATAATAAGCTCCACCAGATTTAAAATTTAAAATAATTTTTAGCTGCATCTAGCCCGGAAAATAATTTTGGGGCTCCGAGATGCGCAAGACACATAAGTGCCTTCTTGCTGCACTACCTGCAGCATGACCCTCATATTGTCAGAATTCGAAGTAATCATGACTACTGGGTTGCCACACTCTTAGATCCCCCAAACTTTTCGATCAACCTTTTCATTTTAATAAAGACCAAAAAAATGGTCATTTTTGAAATTATAAGCATTAGCAGGTTGTTAGAAACTGAAATCAAACAGTTTTCAACTCAAAACTTTATTCTAGGTGATGTTACATTTTCACATAGGACCCCTTGTTCGAAAGGAGCTTCTGAACTCTCTCGTCCATTGAATTTGTCAGGTTTTGGATGGTTTCTGCTTCAATTGTTTTGCATGAGGACAGAATACCCTCCCAGAGCTGTTGCTTAGATGTGAACTGCCTCCCGCCATCATAGACACTCCTTTTAATGATGCTCCAAAGGTTCTGAATGGGGTAGAGGTCAGGGGAGCATGGGGGTCACACCATAAGTTTGTCCCCTTTTATGCCCATATCAGCCAGAGATGCAGATGTTTTATGTGCAGCATGAGATGGTGCATTATCATGCAGAAAAATGATCTTGCTGTGAAATACACGGTTCTTCTTCTTGAACCATGGCAGGAAGTGCTGTTTGAGAAAATCCACATACATTATGGAGTTCATCTTTAGCACCTTCAGGGATCCTAAAGGGGCCGACAATCTCTCTCCCCATGATTCCAGCCCAAAACATTACTCCACCTCCTCCTTGTTGGCGCTGTAGCCGTGTTTGCGTGGGGTGTCCATCAACCAGCCATCCTCCACTCCATCCATATGGACCATCGAGCGCTGCACGGCACTCATCCGTGAACAAAACAGTTTTGAAATCAGTCTTCATGTAATGTTTGGCCCACTGGAGCCATTTCTGCTTGTGTGAAGTGGATAGAGGAGGTCGACAGGATGGCGTATGCACAGCTGCAAACCTCTGAAGGACCCTGCATCTTGTTGTTCGGGGGACATTGGAGGCACAAGCAGCTTCAAAAACTTGTCTGCTGCTATGACAAGACTTTTTTGCCGCTGCTCTTTCAACCTGACGTAATTGCCTGTAGGAAAGAGTCCTCAATTTGCCCTTATCAGCACGCACACGTGTGTACTGTGAATCAGCTACATACTTCTTGATTGCCAAGACACTTCATCCTGATCATCGCACAATGTTGATTGTAGTCATGCCTTGACCTAAACACTCCACAATTTGTTGCTTCTCAGCAGCCGACACATCCTTTTTCTTTCCCATTTTGGCAGAAAATGTAGGCTGCTGAATAATGTGAGAGAGCCTTCTTAAGTAGTCTTGCCTTTCATTGGACACACCTGACAAACTAATTAGCACTGGTGTCTGCAATTGCTTACAGTGATATAAAGAGCCCTGACACACATCACCATCAATGAGTTTAACTGACAAACAAACAAATTCTTCCCTTATCACTCCTAAACACTTTTTGCATAATAATTTGGAACACAGTGTACATGTGCTTTTCCACAAAACACCAGTGGTTCACGTAGTGAATCTTACAGTTCTAACTTGCCAACCGTGGTCTGTATGGAGTTGTTCAATAAAGGGCCCAAAATTAAGATAACATAGATGGGAGAGGTCTCTATGAATAGGAATTCCTAAGTATTTGATACCCTGTGAGGGCCAGGCAAAGGGAAAGTTGGACTGGATGGAATCCTATATGGATTTGGGGAGGGAGACATCGAGGGCCTCAGACTTCGCTGCATTGATTTTAAAATTTGACCATTTAACAAAGTGATCTATTTCAGCCATAACAGCATGGATGGATATATGTGATTGAGTGATATATACTAGGACATCATCAGCAAATAGAGAGCACTTGTACTCGGTGCCTCCCACCTCAATCCACCTAATATTGGGGTTATGGCGAATTGATGAGAGCAGGTGCTCCGTCACTAGGATGTATAAGAGAGGGGACAGAGAACATCCCTGCCTTGTCCCATTGGTGATTGTGAAAGGTGATGAAAATGTTCTGACGCGCCCCCTGGGCCTTGGGACACCCGGAGCCGGACCCTTTTTGGTGGATGCTGGTGGTTGCAGTCTCCGTGGCGGCAACCCGGTTCCGTGGCTCAGTGCGGTCAAACCAGTGGCGGAACTATTTATGTGGTTTTGATGTTTAAATGTACGACTACGCCACCCGTGGATTGCGGTCAGAGTGAACCGCCGCTCCAGGGCAGACCGCTGAGGCTGGTGTTGTGGGTGCAGCAGAGCGTAGCATAACTCCCCACGGGAGGAGTATAGCCTCAGGGCAGTGTATGCGGAGGATGGGGGTGATGGTGCAGGGCAGCAGCAGTAATGACACGGAGTCAGTGATGCAGTCCAGGGCCTTTACTCACAGTTCTTATTATCCAGACCACGTCTGCAGGTAACGGCTGCCCACGTCGTACTGTGCTCACCAGGTGAGGGGCTCAGACAACTCCCAGATAACTTTGGAGCGCTTCACAGGACCCCCTTTGTGTGTCCTTTGTCTGGCCTTTCTTACCAACCCTTCTGTCCGGCTGCCTCGGGCCTCCTCTTGGTAAACTTGGCGCCAGTTTCCCTGACCCTATGTGGTGCCTTCCTAGCGGGTGTAGCGAGGGGCTGCGCCACATAAAATGTCACAGCCTCCTGTTTCTAGCTGAGGGTCGTTTCCTGCCTCCACTAGTTTCGGGGACCGGTCTCCCCCTTTGGCCTGACCCCTCCACGCAGGTGGATTCTGGCGTGCGGTGGCGACTCGCCCGTCCGCACCCCTGAGATCCCTTCGTTCCTCGTTCCTGGAGCCTTCTCCGCTCCTCTTCCTTCCTTCTCCCTCTTCCAGGCCTGGGCCTCTGTTACTAGGCCCGCCTCCGGAGCAGAGCTCATGCAGAGCCCCTGCTCCCTGCCACTTCTGCTCAGACTTCTCTGCACTGAACTAAGATGGTGCCCACCTTTTATACTCCCTTCTCAATGCACCCAGGAACTGCTTCCTCCCTGCTCCTGCACTACAGGGTTCCCCTTCCTCAGTGTTCCCTCCCCCCACTCCAGCCAGGGACAGGGACTGTCGTGCCCATCTCAGGGGCATATTGGTCGCCCTGCCCCACGGCAATGTGGTGTAATGCATGCAGGTGTCGGGTCCTGATCCACACTACATCCTTACCTGAGAGTGAGATATCACACCTCTGGGTGAGGTGCAATACCTCTGTAGCAACCGAGCCCTCAGGGTGCTACAGTTCCATTTATCTTCAGCCTAGGTGACGTATTGCGATACAGGGCCGTGATTTTGGCTATAAAAGGGTCCCCTAGACCCCTACCCCAAGCTTTTTAAGAGAATCATATATGGCGTGCCAGGAGACTCTATGGAATGCTTTCTCAGCATCCAACGAGAGTATCTAATTACAAATTTTTAACTGCATCTAGCCCAGGAAATACTTTGTGCCTAGTAGCAGGGTCTGCTAGTCAGCGGATTATCCCGGCTGTTAAGCAAGCTACACCACCTGTAGTTTGGACACTTCATTTTTTCAAAGGAAATGCTTCGGGACCACGGGATACTCAGTGAAGAGCATCAGGAGGCACCCCAAGGCATAGGGGCTGGGACTGGCAGTAGGATGCCTTGCGGTGGACAGCCGAGCTCGATCCTTATAAAAGCTTTTTAACTGCAGCAGCTTTAGTGGACGCTACTGGAGCTGGAATTACGCGGCTGCTGGCATGAGACTTGCCCTCCAATAGATCCTTGTAAATGGATTTAAAGTGTATTCATTCAAATTAGAGAGACAATTTAAATTAAAAAGCTTAGAGCTGCCTCCACCACAGGGGGGCTCGCTCGACCCACCAGCGGACAGGCACCAGTATTGGGAGAGGGGGGCTGGCCATCAGGGTTCACCGCGGCTCTGGCACAAACCCGGCGACACGGAGGTGGCACGGGCAGGAGCGGACTGGCCGTATCGGCTTCTCACTTTTTGGATTTTAGAAGGGCATGACATGCCTATATCTGTGTCTCCCCCTCCTTTTACTCCTCCACCTCTTTTATTTTCGCATGACTATATGTACTTGTCACTTTTCCATGTGTTAGTTATGTCTTCTGAGCAGTTTGTCAGCTTTTGGACACCTTTGAAGGTGTTTTCTATGTGTTTCTATGTGTTTTTGTTTGCCTGCCATTGGTTTTAACGGTGTTCGAAGGTGTTCGACGAACAGTTCGACGAACAGTTCGGCGAACACACGGGTGTTCGACGAACCGAACCGAACTCGAACACTACGGGGGTGGCTCAACACTAGTTATGAGCAGCAAAAAGATTGATCTAGGGTAAACTATAGTATAGAGTTTGTGGTGTCCTCATTACCTTATAAAAAAAAAGTGATCCATTATTAATCCTCCGCTTTCTTGCTCCATTGCTTCTTGGTGCCCCGCTGGTCTCTACACTTCCTACTCCAGAGGTGATGTCCTGACATAGATATGTGGCCAATAATGTCTATCATTAGCCGCAGTGGTGACTAGAGATGAGCGGTGTTCGACTAGAACTGTTCGCCAATCTCAAATTCGAGCTGTTTTGGGTGGTGTTCGACGAACCCGAACGATTTGCAAAAAATTCGGCTGTTCGAGGTTATGTTCGATAACTGTTCGTGCACCAAAAGCGTGTCCTGCATGTCTGGCGCTATTTAGAGCACCAATCATGCAGGGATTGTCTGCCACTCACTGTAATGCCACAGCCATGGTGGTTGTGGCATTACAGTGATTGCCCAAATCGATGGGAACAGTGCTCACAGTGAAACATGAAAAGCCGGCAATTCAGCAGCGGCATACACCGGTACCCGACAATTTAGAACAGAAAGAATAGAGAATCACACATAGATTAGATAGATAGAAACATGTCAGTCACACATATAAGAAGCACAGTGACAGTGTTGCTTACTGTACTTGTCATTTAGTGTAAAGTATTTATCAAAAAAAATAATAGTGTTTTCGTGCACCGTCTCTTTAAAAAAGCCGGCTGGCAATTCAGCAGCGGTACCCGACAATTTAGAATAGAAGGAATAGAGAATCACACATAGATTAGATAGATAGAAACATGTCAGCCACATATATACGAAGTACAGTGACAGTGTTGCTTACTGTACTTGTCATTTAGTGTAAAGGATTTATTAAAAAATATAATAGTGTTTTCGTGCACCGTCTCTTTAAAAAAGCCGGCCGGCAATTCAGCAGCGGTACCCGACAATTTATAACAGACAGAATAGAGCTTCACACATAGATTAGATAGATAGAAACATGTCACTCACATATATACGAAGTACTGTGACAGTGTTGCTTACTGTACTTGTCATTTACTGCAAAGGATTTATTAAAAAAAATAATAGTGTTTTCATGCACCGTCTCTTTAAAAAAGCCGGCCGGCAATTCAGCATCTGTACCCGACAATTTATAACAGACAGAATAGAGCTTCACACATAGATTAGATAGATAGAAACATGTCAGTCACATATATAATAAGTACAGTGACAGTGTTGGTTACTGTACTTGTCATTTAGTATTAAAATAAAGGATTTATTATTAAAAAAAATTGGCGTGGGGTTCCCCGTAATTTTAGTCTCTAGCGGAGGTTAAGCAGACAGCTGGGGCAGATGTTTGAAGCCTGGGAAGGGGGTAATACCCACGGAGCTTCCCAGGCTACTAATATCAGCCCCCAGCTGAATACCTAGCCTTTACTAGCTATTAAAATGGAGGACCCCCCCCAAAAAAATGACGTGGGGTCCCCCCTAATTTAATAGCTAGCAAAGGCTAGGCAGACAGCTGGGGGCTGATATTAATAGCCCAGGAAGGGAGCCATGAATATTGGCCCCCTCCCAGGCTAGAAACACCAGCCGTCAGCCGCCCCAGAAATGGCGCATCCATAGGATGCGCCAATTCTGGCACTTAGCCTCGCTCTTCCACGCTGCCCTGGTGCGGTGGCAGGGGGTAATAGGGTTGGGGTTGATGTCAGCTTATAATGCCAGCTGACATCAAGCCCAGGTTAGTAATGGAGAGGCGTCTATAAGACACCCCCATTACTAACCCCATAGTCAAAGTTAAAAGAAAACACAAACACCCAGAATAAAGTCCTTTAATTGAAATAAAGACACATTCCTTTATTGTTCTAAATTAAACCATACTTACCATCACGCCCATTCCAGCTGAAGCCAACGATCTCCTGCAATAAAAGAAAAATAATAAAGCAACCTCATCCTTACCTTTCCATGGTTCCCACGACAGCTTCAGCTCTGCTACATCGAGATGACAGGCTGGACCGCAGCAGAACGCTGCCATCCAGCCTGTCATCCCGCAGACACTGAGAAGCGCAGGCATGCTTGCGCTCTGCAGTGTCTGGCTGTGACGGCATAAAGATGAGACGAGTTCATGTCCAATGAACTCGGCGCACCTCATGCACGTCACTGACAGCGTGGGAGAATTCTCCTGCACTCAGCACTTCAGCGTGAGAATTCTCCCACGCTGTCAGTGACGTGCATGAGGTCAGCTGAGTTCATTGGACATGAATGAGCTCACCTCATGCACGTCACTGACAGCGTGGGAGAATTCTCACGCTGTAGCGCTGAGTGCAGGAGAATTTTCCCACGCTGTCAGTGATATGCATGAGGTGAGCTGAGATCATTGGACATGAATGAGCTCACCTCATGCACGTCACTGACAGCGTGGGAAAATTCTCCTGCACTCAGCGCTTCAGTGTGAGAATTTTCCCACGCTGTCAGTGACGTGCATGAGGTGAGCTCATTCATGTCCAATGAACTCAGCTGACCTCATGTACGTCACTGACAGCGTGGGAGAATTTTCACGCTGAAGTGCTGAGTGCAGGAGAATTCTCCCACGCTGTCAGTGACGTGCATGAGGTGCGCCGAGTTCATTGGACATGAGCTTGTCTCATCTTTATGCCGTCACAGCGAGACACTGAGGAGCGCAAGCATGCCTGCGCTTCTGAGTGTCCGCGGGATGACAGGCTGGATGGCAGCGTTCTGCTGCGGTCCAGCCTGTCATCTCGATGTAGCAGAGCTGAAGCTGTCGTGGGAACCATGGAAAGGTAAGGATGAGGTTGCTTAATTATTTTACTTTTATTGCAGAAGACATTGGCTTCAGCTGGAATGGGCGTGACGGTAAGTATGGTTTAATTTAGAACAATAAAGAATTGTGTGTTTATTTCAATTAAAGGACTTTTTCTGGGTGTTTGTGTTTTTTTAAATACTTTACTAGAAATTCATGGTGGTCATGTCTAATATTGGCGTGACCCCATGAATTTCGGGCTTAGGGCCAGCTGATAATGCCAAGCTGGCCTTAACCCCTTTATTACCCAGTGAGCCACCGCACCAGGGCCCTGGATGAGTTGGGTACAGCGCCAGAAGATGGCGCTTCTATGAACGCGCCATTTTCTGGGGCGGCTGCGGACTGCAATTTGCAGTGGGTAGGGCCCAGAAAGCTTGGGCCTCCCTGCGCTGCGGATTCCAGCTCCCAGCTGCCTAGTTGTACCTGGCTGGGCACAAAAATAGGGCGAAGCCCCACGCATTTTTTTTTTTAATTATTTCATGAAATTCATGGAATAATTAAGAAAAAAAGGGCTTCCCTATATTGTTGTGTCCAACCAGGTACAAATAGGCAGCTGGTGGTTGGGGGCAGCCCGTCCCTGCCTGCTGTACCTGGCTGGACACAAATATAGTGCGAAGCCCCACGTCAATTTTTTTTTAATTATTTCATGAAATAATTTTTTTAAAAAAAGGGCTTCCCTATATTGTTGTGTCTGGCCAGGTACAAATAGGCAGCTGGTGGTTGGGGGCAGCCCGTTCCTGCCTGCTGTACCTGACTGGACGCAAATATAGGGCGAAGCCCCACGTCAATTTTTTTTAAATTATTTCAGGAAATTCATGAAATAATGAAAAAAAAATTGATGTGGGGCTTCGCCCTATATTTGTGTCCAGTCAGGTACAGCAGGCAGGAACGGGCTGCTCCCAACCACCAGCTGCCTATTTGTACCTAGCCGGACACAACAATATAGGGAAGCCCTTTTTTTCTTAATTATTCCATGAATTTCATGAATTTAAAAAAAAAATACGTGGAGCTTCGCCCTATTTTTGTGTCCAGCCAGGTACAACTAGGCAGCTGGGGGCTGGAATCTGCAGCGCAGGGAGGCCCAAGCTTTCTGGGCCCCACCCGCTGCAAATTGCAGTCCGCAGCCACCCCGGAAAATGGCGCGTTCATAGAAGCGCCATCTTCTGGCGCTGTACCCAACTCATCCAGGGCCCTGGTGCGGTGGCTCACTGGGTAATAAAGGGGTTAAGGCCAGCTTGGCATTATCAGCTGGCCCTAAGCCCGAAATTCATGGGGTCACGCCAATATTAGACATGACCACCATGAATTTCTAGTAAAGTATTTAAAAAAAACACAAACACCCAGAAAAAAGTCCTTTAATTGAAATAAACACACAATTCTTTATTGTTCTAAATTAAACCATACTTACCGCCACGCCCATTCCAGCTGAAGCCAATGATCTCCTGCAATAAAAGTAAAATAATAAAGCAACATCATCCTTACCTTTCCAAGGCTCCCACGACAGCTTCAGCTCTGCTACATCGAGATGACAGGCTGGACCGCAGCAGAACGCTGCCATCCAGCCTGTCATCCCGCAGACACTGAGAAGCGCAGGCTTGCTTGCGCTACTCAGTGTCTGGCTGTGACGGCATCCAGATGAGCCGAGGTCATGTCCAATGAACTCGGCTCACCTCATGCACGTCACTGACAGCGTGGGAAAATTCTCACGCTGAAGCGCTGAGTGCAGGAGAATTTTCCCACGCTGTCAGTGATGTACATGAGGTGAGCCGAGTTCATTGTCGGCTCATCTGGATGCCGTCACAGCGAGACACTGAGGAGCGCAAGCATGCCTGCGCTTCTCAGTGTCTGCGGCATGACAGGCTGGATGGCAGCGTTCTGCTGCGGTCCAGCCTGTCATCTCGATGTAGCAGAGCTGGAGCTGTCCTGGGAACCATGGAAAGGTAAGGATGAGGTTGGTTTATTATTTTACTTTTATTGCAGGAGATCGTTGGCTTCAGCTGGAATGGGCGTGATGGTAAGTATGGTTTAATTTAGAACAATAAAGAATTGTGTCTTTATTTCAATTAAAGGACTTTATTCTGGGTGTTTGTGTTTTTTTTTTAACTTTGACTATGGGGTTAGTAATGGGGGTGTCTTATAGACGCCTCTCCATTACTAACAGGGCTTGATGTCAGCTGGCATTATAAGCTGACATCAACCCCAGCCCTATTACCCCACTGCCACCGCACCAGGGCAGCGTGGAAGAGCGAGGCTAAGTGCCAGAATTGGCGCATCCTATGGATGCGCCATTTCTGGGGCGGCTGACGGCTGGTGTTTCTAGCCTGGGAGGGGGCCAATATTCATGGCTCCCTTCCTGGGCTATTAATATCAGCCCCCAGCTGTCTGCCTAGCCTGTGCTAGCTATTAAATTAGGGGGGACCCCACGTCATTTTTTTGGGGGGGGTCCTCCATTTTAATAGCTAGTAAAGGCTAGGTATTCAGCTGGGGGCTGATATTAGTAGCCTGGGAAGCTCCGTGGGTATTACCCCCTTCCCAGGCTTCAAACATCTGCCCCAGCTGTCTGCTTAACCTCCGCTAGAGACTAAAATTACGGGGAACCCCACGCCAATTTTTTTTAATAATAAATCCTTTATTTTAATACTAAATGACAAGTACAGTAATCAACACTGTCACTGTACTTATTATATATGTGACTGACATGTTTCTATCTATCTAATCTATGTGTGAAGCTCTATTCTGTCTGTTATAAATTGTCGGGTACCGCTGCTGAATTGCCGGCGGCTTTTTTAAAGAGACGGTGCACGAAAACACTATTATATTTTTTAATAAATCCTTTACACTAAATGACAAGTACAGTAAGCAACACTGTCACTGTACTTCGTATATATGTGGCTGACATGTTTCTATCTATCTAATCTATGTGTGATTCTCTATTCCTTCTATTCTAAATTGTCGGGTACAGATGCTGAATTGCCGGCCGGCTTTTTTAAAGAGACGGTGCATGAAAACACTATTATTTTTTTTAATAAATTCTTTGCAGTAAATGACAAGTACAGTAAGCAACACTGTCACAGTACTTCATATATATGTGACTGACATGTTTCTATCTATCTAATCTATGTGTGAAGCTCTATTCTGTCTGTTATAAATTGTCGGGTACCGCTGCTGAATTGCCTGCCGGCTTTTTTAAAGAGACGGTGCACGAAAACACTATTATATTTTTTAATAAATCCTTTACACTAAATGACAAGTACAGTAAGCAACACTGTCACTGTACTTCATATATATGTGACTGACATGTTTCTATCTATCTAATCTATGTGTGATGTCTAAATTGTCGGGTACCAGTGTATGCCGCTGCTGAATTGCTGGCCGGCTTTTTTAAAGAAAGCGTCTTCTGAGCAGTTTGTCAGCTTTTGGACACCTTTGAAGGTGTTTTCTATGTGTTCCTATGTGTTTTTGTTTGCCTGCCATTGGTTTTAACGGTGTTCGACGGTGTTCTAAGGTGTTCGACGAACAGTTCGACGAACAGTTCCTCGAACATCCCGGTGTTCGACGAACCGAACCGAACCCGAACACTACGGGGGTGGCTCAACACTACTCAACACTAGTGGTGACCTCCTTCAGCCATTGATTGGCTACAGGAGTCATCACTCCTGAATCATCACTGGAGCAGGAAATGCACAGACCAATAGGGAACGTCATCGATGGAGCCAAAGATGCAGAGACCGGTGGAGGACCAGGAAGCATTGGAATGGAAGTGGCAGGGGAGTGAGTATAACTACTTATATCATTTTAAGTCGATCCGACCGTCTTTTAAAATGTATTTATTAGCCGGACAGCCCATTTAGTAGGAGAATGCAACTCTATATTCCTGGACCATCATAAAGGGAATAACACAAATATAACAGTGGCAGCTGACTATGAGCCATGCAGCAATCAGTCACAAATGCCAAGAAACATAGTACCAACTGGTCAATACTGGTTGCACAGCTGTCTTCCCATTGGAGCAATGAATATGAAGCCGTGAACCGAAGTATTGTCAAGGGGAATTTATTCATCTTTACTAAGTTTTTCATTGGGAAAAAAATGTGATGGATTCTCTTCAAAATGTGTAACATAGCAGTGGTAGAAATATACCCCCCAATGTCTTTGAGACATATTCAGTCTATAAGTTATTACATAATTAAATCGACTGCATCCTAGGAAATGTGCAAAATGAGAAAAAACATAAGCATATGCTGATTTTTTATGAATGATGGAATTGTTACCTGTGTCTGATTCGGGCTTTCCTCCCCTCACTATGGTCCACTAGATTCTGTTGTGCTCCTGTGATGACACCGTGTTTATTCTTAATTATGTCAGACATATTATTCAGAGAATTCTAGAGGACAGCAGCCAAGACACCATGGCACCACCTGGAGGAAACTGCCCATCACTGAACCCATGCAGACATTTGGAGCACCCAGAGTGGTACAATTAGGTCTCTGGCCATATACCTCAATGGACCATCAGCTTCCTAAGCTTGCTGCTACCACTTCTCTGGGACTCAGATACTGCAATGCCAGACATGTCCCCCTGCTTAAGCCATTACATGTCTGGGCCCGTCTGAAGTTTGCTAGAGAGAATTTGGATGATCCAGAAGAGTATTGGGAGAATGTCATATGTTCAGATGAAACCAAAGTAGAACTGTTTGGTAGAAACACAACTCGTCGTGTTTGGAGGAGAAAAAATGTTGAGTTGCATCCAAAGAACACCATACCTACTGTGAAACATGGGGGTGGTAACATCATGATTTGGGGCTGTTTCTCTGCCAAGGGACCAGGACGACTGATCTGTGTACATGAAAGAATGAATGGGGCTATGTATCGAGAGATTTTGAGTGCAAACCTCCTTCCATCAGCAAGGGCATTGAAGATGAAACTTGGCTGGGTCTTTCAGCATGACAATGATCCCAAGCACACCGCCAAGGCAACGAAGGAGTGGCTTCATAAGAAGCATTTCAAGGTCCTGGAGTGGCCTAGCCAGTCTCCAGATCTAAACCCTATAGAAAACCTTTGGAGGGAGTTGAAAGTCCGTGTTGCCCAGCGACAGCCCCAAAACATCACTGCTCTAGAGGAGATCTGCATGGAGGAATGGGCCAACATACCAGCAACAGTGTGTGCCAACCTTGTGAAGACTTACAGAAAACGTTTGACCTCTGTCATTGTCAACAAAGAATATATAACAAAGTATTGAGATGAACTTTTGTAATTGACCAAATACTTATTTTCCACCAAAATTTGAAAAACATTTCTTTCCAAATCAGACAATGTGATTTTCAGGATTTGTTTTCTCATTTTGTCTCTCATAGTTGAGGTCTACCTATGATGTCAATTACAGGCCTCTCTCATCTTTTTAAGTGGGAGAACATGCACAATTGGTGGCTGACTAAATACTTTTTTCCCCACTGTAGATGTCTCCCATCTGTCTGCAGTTTCTAGGATCCTAGCTGCCTGCCTGCAGTTTCCAGCATCCTAGCTGCCTGTCTGTGGTCTCCTGCACATCTCCCGCCTCCTGCGGTTTCCAGCATCCCAGCTGTCTATCCGTGGTCTCCTGAACATCTCTTGCCTGCCTGCAGTTTCCTGTATCCCAGCTGGCTGCCTGTGGTGTCTAGCATCCCAGCTCCCTGTTCGTGGTCTCATCAATGTCTCTCGCCTGCCTGCAGTTTCCAGTATCTCAGCTGCCTGTCCGTGGTCTCATGCCTGCCTGCGGTTTCCAGCATCCCAGCTGCTTGTCCGTGGTCTCATGCCTGCCTGTGGTTTCCAGTATCCAGGCTATCTGTGTCATGCGTGATTCCCCTGTTTGCTATACCAATGTCTGTGTGCACACCCAGACCTTGGGCTTAGAAGATCCACCTCACCTCCTGAGCCCCCTTTCTGTAACAGGAATATTCAAAATCTGTATTCTTCTTTTAATTAAGATCTTTTAAAACCTATTTTATGTGTTTGCCTGTTTTTTCTTTGTTTTTCTTTTGTTTGTCACTGTGGGCATGTATGGGGGTTTCCAGACATTTTCGGCTGATTCATCAATTGTGATGCTTCAAGAAGGAGAATTTTGAAGAATTTTAGACCAAAAATCAATGAATACCGCAAGAGAAAAAGAAAAACGTGACTTTAAAAAGTATGCAAATGATGACTTTGGTCCATAGGGGGGTGTTGTTAAAATTTGGCATCTTTTTTTTTTTTGCTCTAAAAAATATGGAATGCACATTTTTTCTAGCCGATACTATACTGCACGATCTTATTATTCCCTGTAATTTGGTTACATTTTCCTCCTCGTAGCAGATGATGTATTTAAATAAGTGACGTGCATGTTGGAGTCACTGGTAATGGTAAAATAACAGATGTTATGGAAGAAGAACATTATATAATATATTATACTGGCAGCTAATAATGACAATCTCGCAAGGACATTCGGTAATGGCTTGAAATGAGAACTCATTAATGGAAGGGTGCAGACGGCACTGAATGTGCAGATTGTTGGCGGCGTAACGAATTGTCAGCTTGAAAGTGAGGGCAGGCGGCCCCCGGCGAGTGCAGACTGACACAAAAGCTTCCATAAGTGCAGAATGGATTTGGTGCCGTGGGATAGATGTTCCCCCTTACGGAAAAGAATTCATTCAAACTTGGTAATGAAGTTAGAAGCTGGTACAAATCACAGGAAGGTGTCAAGGTATTAAAAAGCAGATTTCTGACTAATAGATACACAGATATACATTTTATATATATACATAGTAACATAGTAACATAGTTTGTAAAGCCGAATAAAGACTTGCGTCCATCAAGTTCGACCTGTTAGTTCTGTAATTGCTAAAGTTGATCCAGAGGAGGGCAAAAACCCCAAATGATTTGGCCAATCTTCACCTGAGGAAAAATTCCCTCCCGACTCTGAAACCAGCAGTCAGAATAAATCCCTGTATCAACTTACTATTTTATTCTATTTTTAAGTATATGCTGAAATCTGCCTGGTATCTAGAAATGCATCCAGTCCCCGCTTGAACTGGTGTAGTGAATCTGACATTACCGTCTCCTCACTCAGTGAATTCCATATTCTCACTGCTCTTACCGTAAAGAACCCCTTCCTATGCTGGTGCTGAAACCTTTTCTCTTCCAGTCTTAGTGAGTGCCCTCTTGTTACCGTAATATTCCTCCTTTTGAACAAATCCCGGGCAAGATCTCTATACTGTCCCCTAACATATTTGTACACATTTATTATGTCCCCCCTCAACCTTCTCTTTTCCAGGCTGAATAGTCCTAGTTTTGCCAACCTCTCTGGGTATTGCAGTCCCTCCATTCCCTTAATTAATTTTGTTGCCCTCCTTTGTACCTTTTCAAGCTTATTTATATCCTTTCTATATATTGGGGCCCATAACTGAGCACAGTATTCCAAGTGTGGTCTGACCAGTGCTTTGTACAGTGGAAGAACAATGTTCTCATCCTTTGCAGCTATACCTCTTCTGATACATCCCATTACCCTGTTTGCCCTTACAGCAGCGGCCTGACTTTGGGCACTCCAATTTAGTTTGCTATCAATCAAGATGCCCAAGTCCTTCTCCATCTCTGAATTCCCCAATGATTTCCCATTCAGTGAGTACTGGTGACTTCCATTTTTCCTTCCCATATGTATGACCTTACATTTCTCCTCGTTAAACCTCATTTGCCATTTAATGCTCCACCTACCCAGCTTATCCAAATCCCTCTGTAGGTCTGCACTGTCCTCTTTTGTATTAATTGTTTTACATAACTTTGTGTCATCTGCAAATATTGATATTTTACTATTTATCCCGTTGACTATGTCGTTAATAAAGATATTAAATAACATTGGGCCTAGTACAGACCCCTGTGGTACCCCACTAGTGACGCTTACCCAATCTGAGTATATTCCATTTATAACCACCCTCTGCCTTCTATCCTTTAGCCAGTTAGCTACCCACTTGCAGACATTTTCCCCCAGCCCCATCATTCTCATTTTGTATACCAACCTATTATGTGGCACGCTATCGAACGCTTTTGAGAAGTCGAGATACACGACATCCACTGGTTCCCCCTGATCTACTCGAGAGCTAACCTCCTCGTAGAAGTCAATCAGGTTTGTTTGGCAGGAGCGATTCCTCATGAATCCATGTTGGTTCGGGGTTAATAGATTATTAGCATCAAGATGCTGCGTAATTGCCTCTTTAATGAAGCTTTCAAAAATTTTGCCCACAACGGACGTCAGACTCACCGGCCGATAGTTTCCGGCGTCACTTTTCGCTCCCTTTTTGAATATTGGCACTACATTCGCCTGTCGCCAATCAAGTGGTACAGACCCAGTCTCAACAGAGTCCTTAAATATAAGATATAACGGTCTGTCTATCACATTACTTAGTTCCCTTAGTACCCGTGGGTGTATGCCATCAGGTCCTGGTGATTTGTTTATTTTAATGTTACTGAGGCGTTTCTGTACCCCAGCTTGGGTTAGATTTGTCATACTTAGTGGAGGATTAAGCTTGTCACTTCTCATTTCTCCTGTTAGTTCTTTTTCCTTTGTGAAAGTTGTCGAAAAAAAATTATTTAATAGATTAGCTTTATCCTCATCTTTCTCTATGATTTTGCCTTCCTCACTTTTTATCGGTCCAATATTATCCGATTTAATCCTTTTACTATTTATATACGTAAAGAACAGTTTGGGATTTGATCTACTTTCCCTAGCAATACGTCTCTCTGTTTCCTCCTTCACTATTTTTATTTGTTTTTTACAGGTTCTCGTTTTTTCCTTGTAACACATTAGTGCCTCCTTACTGTTTTCCTGTTTTAATCTCTTGAATGCCTCTTTTCTGCTATTTAACGCCCCTTTTACGTTCTTGTTCAACCATATTGGTTTCCTCTTATTTCTGGCCCTTTTATTCCCATACGGTATATACCTCTCGCACTGAGTATTCAGAATTCTTTTAAAGGTTTCCCATTTACTATTCGTATTCCTTTGATTAAGAACTTTGTCCCAGTCAATAAGTTGAAGGTTTTCTATCAGCTGATCAAACTTCGCCCTCCTAAAGTTTAATGTTTTTGTTGTTCCCTTATTGATAACCCTACTGAAGGACATTTTGAAGTCGATAATATTATGATCGCTATTACCTAGGTGCCCCCCTATCTGTACCTCAGTTATTCTATCAGGCCTATTAGTCAATATTAAGTCCAACACGGCCTTCCCTCTCGTTGGTTCCTGCACTAGTTGGGAGAGATAATTATCCTTAATATTTGTCAAGAACCTTTTTCCTTTCTGAGATCTACAGGTTTCTGTTTCCCAGTCAATATCCGGGTAGTTGAAGTCCCCCATTACAATCACTTCATTATGTTTTGCTACTTTGTCTATTTGTCCTAATAGCAGATTCTCATTCTCCTCTGTTATATTTGGTGGCTTATAGCAGACCCCCAGTAATATTTTATTATTATTTTTTGCCCCCTCTATCTCTACCCACATGGACTCGACCCCCTCTTCTCCCTCTCCTATATCTTCCCTTAGTCTGGGTTTTAGACATGACTTTACATATAAGCAGACTCCTCCGCCTTTCCCCTGTTTCCGGTCCCTTCTAAATAAACTATAATCTAATAAATTTACCGCCCAGTCATAGCTATCGTCTAGCCAAGTCTCTGTTATACCTACGATGTTATACCTCTCCTCCGATATAAGCGCCCGCAGCTCATCCGCCTTATTGGTCAGGCTTCTTGCGTTGGTCAGCATGCAAGATAAAACTTTGGGGTTATTTAGCATCCTATTCTTCTCTAACGATCTAACTGTACTATCCCCACCCCCCTCTCCACCCTCATTATATTCACTTCTCCCCTTCCCCCTTGCTTGCCTCACATCCCACCTATTTCCTTGGTTCCCCCCCCATCTCTAGTTTAAAAACTCCTCCAACCTATTAGCCATCTTCTTCCCCAGCACCGCTGCACCCTCCCCATTGAGGTGCAGCCCGTCCCTACGGTAGAGCCTGTAGCCGACCGCGAAGTCGGCCCAGTTCTCCATGAACCCAAACCCTTCTGCCTTGCACCAACTCTTTAGCCACTTATTCACCTCCCTAACTTCCCGTTGGCGCTCCTGTGTGGCTCGCGGGATTGGTAGTATTTCTGAGAAAACTACCTTGGAGGTCCTTGCCCTAAGCTTCCTACCTAGGTCCCTGAAATCATTTTTAAGGACCCTCCATCTACCACTCACTTTGTCATTGGTGCCGATGGGTCTTCTCCAGCCCCACCCAGTAACCTATCAACCCGATCCGCGATGTGCCGGACTCGAGCGCCAGGGAGGCAGCACACCGTTCGGCGATCCCGGTCTTTGTGACAGATTGCCCTGTCTGTCCCCCTAATAATAGAGTCACCCACTACCAGAACCTGTCTTGCCTGCCCTACACTTCCCCCCTCCCCCTCATTACTGGAGCATACACTCCCCCGGCGGTCAGAGGATCTGTCGTGCTCCAATAATGCCGGTTCTGAACCAGACTTCCTATACTTCTTCCCTCTATCCCTCCTAACTGTTATCCAGCTCCCTGCCTGTTCAGCCTGCACTTCCCCTCTATGCTCCACCCCCAGTATTGACCCATTGAGTGTCTGCTCGGTGAGCAGCAAACTCCGTTCCATGTTGTCGATGCTCCTCAGTATCGCTATCTGAGCACTTAGATCCAGAATTTGGGCTTCCAAGTGCACGATATGCTCACATCTCTCGCAGCAGTATGGATCCTCGAGCGGTTGCTCACGGAATGCATACATTGCGCAAGATGTACACTGCACGGCTCCGGCCAACATGGACGTCATTCTAAATATGGGGATACAGTCAGTATATATATACAAGTACAAAACACAATTATTTATATATAGGTGTATGGACGGGGATCAATTAGGGATGTGCAAGTGTATCAATTAGATATCGGCGGGGGATCAGTTAAGTATGGACGGGGGATCAATTAAGTATCAAGTATGGACGGGGGAATCAGCTAAGTAGGTCAGGTGGATTAATTAAGTAAAAAGTAAAGTAAAGAAAGAATGAAATACAGTCAGCAATTCAGTCCTAAGTCCTCCCTTCCAAACTCCCTGAATCCAAAGTCACTGAAAAACAAGTCACACACTTACTTTCGTTCGCACTTACGCTCCGGATACACGCAGCTCGTTCACACTCGCAAATTTCGTTCGCACTTACGCTCCGGACACACGCAGCTCGTTCACACTCGCAAACTAAGAGATTTAAAGAGTTTTTTTTGTTTTGTTTTTTTCCTTTTCCAGCAATGTACCCTTCACCTCAATGCACTTCCAAATAATGTCATTCTGTCATAATGTAATCCTGCCTGTGATAACGAGATGACTGCAAAGAAATTATGACGTGTCAGCCTATTGTGTGGCTCAGAGTGAAAACTGCAAGATTTCAAGATTATTTTAATATCATCTCATGCAAAATCTGTCACGGGTCTACCACTTACCGTGTGTCATCCTTAATATCGGTCCTTTTTGAAGCTGAATGGATTCATTTGGATCTCGTCAAGTACCAGGTCTTTCTTGTGACCGGACCCTCCATAGTTAGGCCCCTGCTCCGCATACATCTTGTCGCTGAATACATCTGAATGTTATATAAATAACACAGTATCCAGAAATCACAATAGAGGTTACAGCTCATCTTCTCTCTCCTCTCTGCACAATGACCTCTGCGCAGATCACAAAGCATGCCCACAACACCTCCCATTAAAATCAATGAGTCCGCTCCAGAATATTACCATCTATGATCCGGGCCGCTGCCATAAGGCAATTGCTGTTAACAGAGCAGTATTTCAAGCAAGACGGCCATCCCCCAAAATTATGTGCAAAAAATAGCATAAAAAGTCTACATTAAGAAAATAAGAACAAAGTAGAAAAAAGAATATGTATCGGTGTCTGGTGTTACTAAAAATGTGATATATTCCCTTCATAAGATAATTAGAATGTTGGGTATTTGGGGGGGCCTAATCAATTTAATGAGGGGAAAAAAAAATTGGTATCCTCCTGTAATTTTTGGTGTAGAATTTAAAAAAAAAAAGAGAAGGTTGATAATCCCATCACAGCAAGTTAACACCTGTCCACAGGTCTGTGCTAAGGGGCATTGCACACAGTTGCGTAACTATAATAGATGCAGGGGTTGCAATCATACCCAGGCCCTGGAGCTTGGGTGGCCCAAAAAGTTCCTTTGGCCCATATGAAAAGACCAATACTATTAAAGACTTGCAATATTTGGGGTCCCGTTGGAGCTTTTGCATTAGGGTCTATGAGCTTCAAGTTACTCCATCGATTGCAGAGCTCTATTCTTAGGATTTATGGGACCAATGGACATGTTTGGGGTCTCCCTGATCTGCCCCCAAACTAAAATTTATCACCAATCCAGAGGATATTATGAGTAGAGATTAGCAAATCTACCAAAATTCTAATTGGGCAGATTTGCTCGAATTCAAACGATAAATTTACGGTAATTTGCATTGAATTTATTAGATTCATTTCATATGTGTCCCAATTGATGGTAAATGGTGATATTAGGCTCTGAGGTCTTTCCAGACCCCAAAGCATAAACAGAGAGGGTTAAAAGGTTAAAAAAATATTATACTTCGCCCCTCACCTGTCCTGCCACGAGAGCTCCCTACTCAATCCTCTCCCGACTCGCTCCATCTGGCATCAGTTTTCTCCTCAATCTTCAATCTTCAATCTTCAGTACCTACGAACCCCCGATGTCATGTGAGGCCTCGTCAGAGCTGGAGGCACCGAAAAGTGAAAACTGAACAGAAGAATGGAGATTAGGGGGAGAAAGCCAGGGAAGGAACATGAGGGGAGCTGCAGTGGCAAGACAGCTGAGTATAAAAAAATATTTTTTAGCTTCTTCCCGGGCACTAAAATGAATCCACAAATATGGTGGCTACCATGTTTCTGGATTCGGTGAATTGAATTCACAAAAAATTAGAATTCTGTTTAATCGAAACTGTTTGCTAATTTTCGAGTTAATTTGATTTCATTCTAATCAATTCTTTCATCTTTACTTAAATACTTGCCAATTTTAGACAGTTGTTATGCTCTAGCCTAGGTTCCTGGCATCAAGATCACCGCTTTTTTACATGGCTCAACCATTTTCCACTGCAATCCTGGAGAACAAGAAATTTTCCAGAATTACTGATTTGGGGAAGTTTTGAAGGCATTCTGGAAGTCTATGTCACGCAAGGTGAGGGAAGGAATAAAAGTGTACAATGACTGGAAGAGGGGGAAGGAAGCCCAACAACTAGGGAAAGGGGGAGTGGAGACTCCTAGGCAGATCTAATATCACCCTGCCTACTCTACCATCCCTATATAGGTTCCACACCTATCGCCAAGCAGGAACCTCAGCCCTAGATGTCCCTAGAGCTTGGCCCTAGATAGGGAGGGTACAGGGTGCGCACTAGTCAGGCCCCACTACAAACTAAAGACAACAAGGTAAACAAACAAAGGGGAGACACTTAGCTTGAGCAGACACCAGAGAGGAAGCCAGCTGTCCTCCAAGGGTACCAAAGACCAAACTAGCCGACTGATAGTGCTCCAAGCCTACACAGAGGTACATAGAACTATCACCAGTGACACTCTGGAGAAACTGAGGATTTTTAACTACCAAGCAAGGGTGTGTCAATCAGCAGCAGAAGGTTGAGGTCGCTGCTGGGTCCTAAAGGTAGAAGGATATAACCATACTAAAGAGATGAGAGGATCAAGAAGGCGTCTGCAATGCCAAGTGCAGTGACCTTCTACAGCCAGATGCAGAGTGACTGTCTGTCACACCTGACACACCCCTGACAGTCTACTTCTTTCTTCAAGAGCCTCTCGGACTTTCTGGAAAAGTTGACAAGTTTACACATATAGGATTCTCTCCTTCTCCAAGCAATCAGCCATTACTTGCACTGGCCACTCCATCATGACACATTTTTGTATTCGCCTCTACCTAGTGTTATTTATGCCGCTACATAAGACATCATTCACAATCAAGTCCCTTTAAGCAGCGGATAAAAAAAAAATGTCTGCTTTAAAGTGTTTACATTTTACAAATTACCCGTGGCTTTCATATTTCATCTTTGTTGTTCACGACATCCGCGCCGCTGACAAATTTATTAAGGAAAGAACAGTGTAATTCTTTCCTTGAGCTGCGTACAATGAAATGAGTCTAGCGGGCTTAGATATATATTCTCATTACCGGCTTTACTCCTAATCAGCATATACATGAAATCATGGCCTGGAAGTGTAGAGTGTTTGTAAAACCAAATGTATAATTATAGATAAAATGGATAAATTGTCTCTACAAAACGCTGCTTGTTACTGGTCCTTAGGCCGCGTTCTACAACTTCTAGAGAACTACAACTCCCAGCGTGTGTTGTATCAACGGGAGAGGCTGGAAGTAACTCCTGAAAATAAATAGCAAAGGAATAATGGGAAACTGGACTATATTCTCATTTCCCCCATTTAGGCGCCATTGTTGACACAAAAGTCCGCTGGAGTGCAGGAAATTTATTACGAAAGCGCATCATGCTCCAAAAATAAAATCTACGTCACAAAATATTTTCCCAAATACCCTTCGCATCTTGTCACTTTTTGACACTTGTCAGAGCGAATGATAAATTTTTCCTATAATACTCTGTAAAATTCTGAACTATTAGGAAATGTAGGTTGAAAAATCATAAAATTTTCTTTCTAATGTGACTTTTTTCTCATATAAAAATCTTAAAATATTAAAGTTTACATACCTAGGGGTACACAATAGGCTGATGTATCCGATTTCACGCAATTCACCTTTCAGCTTTGCTGTGTAGACTAAGACAGGGTTAGCAGAGTGATGTCGTCATTGATGAATTGAGGGGAAACGAAGTGATAGAAAGCAGACACTGCTGGAGGTTTAGATAAAACAGGCAGAGAAATCTCTGCATGCAGCTCTCCAGTCGCTGTTTATACAGCTCAGTTTTATTTGGTGCTGGTCATCAGGAGCCTGATAGCATGTGTTGGAGATCTCTGATGCAGCATACAAATTGTTAACAGCAGCAATCAGAACTTGCTCCGGATGCTGCTACTAAAGTCAGACGTTATGTATGTGACAGTTGCCATCTGCCGCATATGAAGCTCCGCTCCTGAGCCACTTCATACACCCCACAGCAACTTCTGATAAAACTGTACATCACAGGATGTTAAGGGGTTAAAATATACCACAGAAGAAAAACACCAAGACCACTCATTAATTTCCCTTAAATTTTCCTATTGTGCATTGTAAGTACAATCACACAATGGGGGTTTACAATGTGCAGGTGGATGCAGTATTTTTACATGAGTAACCATAGTCACCTACACTGTACAGTACAGACCAAAAGTTTGGACACACCTTCTCATTTAAAGATTTTTCTGTATTTTCCTGACTATGAAAATTGTACATTCACACTGAAGGCATCAAAACTATGAATTAACACATGTGGAATTATATACTTAACAAAAAAGTGTGAAACAACTGAAAATCTGTCTTATATTCTAGGTTCTTCAAAGTAGCCACCTTTTGCATTGATGACTGCTTTGCACACTCTTGGCATTCTCTTGATGAGCTTCAAGAGGTAGTCACCGGAAAAGGTTTTCACTTCACAG
This sequence comes from Phyllobates terribilis, assembly GCF_046119375.1. Lineage (NCBI taxonomy): Eukaryota > Metazoa > Chordata > Amphibia > Anura > Dendrobatidae > Phyllobates > Phyllobates terribilis. The sequence goes on along the minus strand of NW_027362773.1, from coordinate 78,032,095 downwards.
GTGTGTCCTGTCAGGTTTAATAAGTGGGATTTCTTGCCTTATAAATGGGGTTGGGACCATCAGTTGTGTTGTGCAGAAGTCAGGTTGATACACAGCTGATAGTCCTACTGAATAGACTGTTAGAATTTGTATTATGGCAAGAAAAAAGCAGCTAAGTAAAGAAAAACGAGTGGCCATCATTACTTTAAGAAATGAAGGTCAGTCAGTCCAAGAGTCACCTCTGCTTCTGAGGATAAGTTTATCCGAGTCACCAGCCTCAGAAATCGCAGGTTAACAGCAGCTCAGATTAGAGACCAGGTCAATGCCACACAGAGTTCTAGCAGCAGACACATCTCTACAACAACTGTTAAGAGGAGACTTTGTGCAGCAGGCCTTCATGGTAAAATAGCTGCTAGGAAACCACTGCTAAGGACAGGCAACAAGCAGAAGAGACTTGTTTGGGCTAAGGAACACAAGGAATGGACATTAGACCAGTGGAAATCTGTGCTTTGGTCTGATGAGTCCAAATTTGAGATCTTTGGTTCCAACCACCGTGTCTTTGTGCGACGCAGAAAGGGTGAACGGATGGACTCTACATGCCTGGTTCCCACCGTGAAGCATGGAGGAGGAGGTGTGATGGTGTGGGGGTGCTTTGATGGTGACACTGTTGGGGATTTACTCAAAATTGAAGGCATACTGAACCAGCATGGCTACCACAGCATCTTGCAGCGGCATGCTATTCCATCCGGTTTGCGTTTAGTTAGACCATCATTTATTTTTCAACAGGACAATGACCCCAAACACACCTCCATGCTGTGTAAGGGCTATTTGACCAAGAAGGAGAGTGATGGGGTGCTACGCCAGATGACCTGGCCTCCACAGTCACCAGACCTGAACCCAATCGAGATGGTTTGGGGTGAGCTGGACCACAGAGTGAAGGCAAAAGGGCCAACAAGTGCTAAGCATCTCTGGGAACTCCTTCAAGATTGTTGGAAGACCATTTCCGGTGACTACCTCTTGAAGCTCATCAAGAGAATGCCAAGAGTGTGCAAAGCATTCATCAAAGCAAAAGAACCTAGAATATAAGACATATTTTCAGTTGTTTCACACTTTTTTGTTAAGTATATAATTCCACATGTGTTAATTCATAGTTTTGATGCCTTCAGTGTGAATGTACAATTTTCATAGTCAGGAAAATACAGAAAAATCTTTAAATGAGAGGGTGTGTCCAAACTTTTGGTCTGTACTGTATATCAGACTATATTTGAAAAGTAATTAGTATAATTTACTAACTTTATGAATTTGATGTGCAAGACAATTTTCTGTTCTTTATTTAATTTTGCTGAAACCATATGAGGTGAGAATATGTTTCTAATAAAAGAGCTTAAGAGAAAAAAACAGATTAACTGCACTAAACAATTAGTACCATCAGCAGCAAATAAACTTCCCTAACTTCAGACATTATTTTTCAATGTATACCCTTTGTTTCCCTCAGATATCTCAGGAAAAAGACTGATATTCATTCTTATTATACTGCCCCTTCATACTAAAATATAACTACTATAATACTGCCCCCTATGTACAAGAATATAACTACTATAATACTGCCCCCCTATGTACAAGAATGTAACTACTATAATACTGCCCCCCTATGTACAAGAATATAACTACTATAATACTGCTCCTATGTACAAGAATATAACTACTATAATACTGCTCCTATGTACAAGAATATAACTACTATAATACTGCCCCCTATGTACAAGAATATAACTACTATAATACTGCCCCCCTATGTACAAGAATGTAACTACTATAATTCTGCCCCCTATGTACAAGAATAAAGCTACTATAATACTGCCCCCTATGTACAAGAATATAACTACTATAATACTGCCCCCTATGTACAAGAATATAACTACTATAATACTGCCTCCTATGTACAAGAATATAACTACTATAATACTGCCCCTATGTATAAGAATATAACTACTATAATACTGCCCCCTATTTGCAAGAATATAACTACTATAATACTGCCCCCTATGTACAATAATATAACTACTATAATACTGCTCCTATGTACAAGAATATAACTATTATAATACTGCCCCCTATGTATAAGAATATGACTACTATAATACTGCCCCTATGTACAAGAATATAACTACTATAATACTGCCCCCTATGTGCAAGAATATAACTACTATAATACTGCCCCCTATGTGCAGTGGCTTGTTAAAGTATCCAACCCCCTTTGTCTTTTTACCTATGTTTAATGGCCATGTGTGTACATGTTCTTACATGCTGCATGCACACCAATTTACATTCCAGTTCAGTTTCTCAGGTTTTTTCAGTTTAATATGTACAAGCACATATAAGGGTGTGGCCGCCCTTTCCTTGAGCTGGAAAGTTTATTTATCTTGCTTCCCAGGTCTCTGTGTCCACTAGTTGGGTTCAGTCTCTCAGCCCTTATCCACATGTATGTCACTTGACAAACGGTAAGGTTTTAAATATTAGGGTTAGGACTGTCCCATAAGGGTCGCCGTGATGAGGTGGGATGGCTTCCGCATTATTTTGATCAAAATTATGTTAACTAAGTACCCTTTATTATTTTCATGCACTATTGCGATTTATTTATTTATTGCAGGGTATTTGTGTATTGTGTTTCTGTCTTTGTTTTTTTCTGTTTAATGGCCATGTGTGAACATGCTCTTACATGCTGCATGCACACCAATTTACATTCCAGTTCAGTTCTTCAGGTTAATACTGCCCCCTATGTACAGTGGCTTGCTAAAGTATCCACCCCCTTTGTCTTTTTACCTATTTTGTAACATTACAAAATGTGTTTAAATATTTTTGTAATCCAATTTGTGTGTGATGCAACAGCACTAGCGATGAGCGAGCATGCTTGTTACTCGAGATTTACAAGCATGCTCGGGTGTTTTCCGAGTATCTTCAGCGTGCTCGGGTGTCATGTTTGAGTCACTCCGTGTGCATGATTTTCGACTGTTTGACAGCTTTAATACATGTGAGGAATGCCTGTTTGTTAGGCATTCCTCACATGTATTAAAGCTGTCAAACAGTCGCAAATCATGCACACGGAGTGACTCAAAGCTAACATTCGAGCACGCCGCAAATACTCAGCGAGCACCCGAGCATGCTCGTAAATCTCGAGTAACAAGCATGCTCGCCGAAAGGGTGAACAGAACACGCTCGCTCATCTCTAATCAGCACTAAATAGTCTAGGTGAAGTAAAGTGAAAAAACCATAGGCATCAATTAAATTTATGGGATCAATTAAATAGAATTGCCATGTGCATATGTATTCACCCCTTTTGTTATTAAGCCCCTAGAAATTTCTGGTGCAAGCAATTACCTTCATAAGTCCCATGCTTAGAGACAGGACGCCCCCCATGTGCAATCTAAATGTCACATGTCTGTCACTATATACCCTTTAGCTTTTCTGAAAGGCCACAGAGGATGCAACACCATTAACAAGAGGCACCACTAACCAAACAACACCATGAAGACCAAGGAGATTTCCAGACAACACCATGAAGACCAAGGAGATCTCCAAACAAGTCAGGGACAAAGTTGTTGAGAAGTACAAGTCAGGGTTGGGTTCTAAAAAAAAATCTCCCAATCTCTGATGATCTCCAGGAGCTGCATCAAATCCATTATCATCAAATGGAAAGAACATGATACCACAACAAACCTGCCACAAGAGGGCCACCCACCAAAATTCTCAGCCCGGCCAAGGAGAGCATTAATCAGAGAGGCAGCACAGAGACCAAAGGTAACTCTGAAGGAGCTGCAGAATTCCCAAGCAGAGTATCTGTCCATACGACCACAATAAGCCATACACTCAATAGATGTGGCCTTTGTGAAAGAGTGGGCAGAAAAAAGCCTTCACTTACACACAAAATTTGTTAGGTTCGTTTTGAGTTTGCCAAAAGACATGTGGGAGGCTCCTCAAATATATGGAGAAAGGAGCTGTGGTCAGATGAGACCAAAATTTTACTTTTTGGCCACCAAGGTAAATGCTATGTCTGGCACCAAACCAACACTACTCAACACCCCAAAAACACCATCCCCACAGTGAAACATGGTGGTGGCAGCATCAAGCTGTGAGGATGTTTTTCAGCAGCAGGGACAGGGAAAATGGGCCGAGTTGAGGAGGAAGACGGATGATGCGAAATACAGGGATATTCTTGAGCAAAACCAGTTTCAGTCTGTCAGTGATTTGAGACTGGGACAGAGGTTCACCTTTCAACAAGGCTAAAGCAACACTCGAGTGGTTTAAGGGGAAACGTGTAAATGTTCTGGAGTGGCCGAGTCACAGCCCAAACCTTAATCCAATGGAGAATCTGTGGTCAGACGTGAGGTTTGCTGTTCACGAGAGGAAACCATCTAACCTGAAGGAGCTGGAGCAGTTTTGCCTTGAGGAATGGGCAACAATCCCAATGGCCAGATGTGGAAAGCTCATTGAGACTTATCCAAAGCGACTTGCAGCTGTAATTGCCGCAAAAGGAGGCTCTACAAAGTACTGAATTTAGGGGGGAGGGGGTGAATACTTATACACACTGAAGTTTTCAGTTATTTTGTCCTATTTATTGTTTGCGTCACAATAAAAACAAAATCAAATGTTAACAGTTGTTGGCATGTTCTTTACATGAACTGATGCAAACCCTAAAAAAAAACTGTGAAATTCCAGGTTGTGAGGGAGCAAAGCATGAAAAATGCCAAGTCGGTGAATACTTTTGCAAGATGCTGTACATGAATATAACTGCTATAATGCTGCTCCCTATATATAAGAATAGGAAGAGTGTGCAGAGATACAGGAGTGGGGCACTGTACATACCGGCACATTCTCCAGGCTGTTCGGAGCCTGGTAAACGTCCTACAATTCTGGTTTATCAGACCCCATTTACTAATTTGGAGAAATACCGAGAGACTCTATATTTGTGCCGATGATAGTTTGATGTATCAGATGTGTTACACTTACCATTTATTCTTGGACAATATTATTACAGTCACTTTCCCGTGTACCTAATACGACTGTTCCTATAATATGCTGAGATATATTATGGGAATGGTTGTCATTTGTAATGTTATAGCTCCAGCTGTGAGCTCTGGAAATAACAAAAAGAGCAATGGAATAAATGAGCTCCTCCGTCACCGGTGCGGTTTAGCTGAAATTGTTTCTTTCCGTCTTTTAGATTTTTGACTTGATCTGCCGGGTGTTAGGGGTAATGCACAAGTGATGGCGGTGCAAGGAGTCGTACTGAGGGTATAAAATCATAGAGTGGAGGCGTCATAGACTTCTATGGTTGTCCTATTACAAGCCCTTAGAAAAAAAATGGCTTCCATCGTACCATTACTTATATATTCATCAAAAGTTAACTTAAACATCTTTGTAATTTATAGACACTTTTTGATACTTTAGTTCATTTGTACCGTGCACTGTTTGGAAACCACCAACAAGCAGGCCCACTTTTTTATATCTTTTTACAGAAATATCTACTTAAGTAGAAGTAAACTTGTTTTCCAATTTTTCTTTTACTTCTTTTCCTTAATGTTCTTGGAATTTTCTTCAAATAATAGTTTGGCTTTGGCCACCTTCTCCTGGTACAATAATTGGGCTCAATGCCAAGGTCACTTGTAGGTCGGTGCTGGCTCCGGAATTAAGTCTTCTCCATTTGGAAGCCACCAGGACCACTGCAGCCTGTGATTGGCTGACTAGAATACTTCATTATCATAGAAAAATTTTATGATGTGCTCTTCTAATCACCTGACCACTGCAGCTAATCACAAGCCGCATCAGTCCTGCTGACTTCGGAACAGAGCAGAAATCAATTCCGAAGCCAGCAAAGACCAGCATTGCATTCTGAGCTTGATCCAAGAGGGTGCTGAAAGGGGAGTATGCCTCTGTTCTTGGTTTTAAAACTATCCATGCCTAGAAAGAGGAAAAAAATTCAGAGTTGGACAATCCCTTTAAGATAATGGTTTTGAGTTTATATAAGGACCAGTGAAAAACTAGTAGCGGTAACTTATTTTAAAGAAGCTCTCCCATAAAAGTTTTTATCCTCTCAATATTTTTCAATCATCATATACACTACCGTTCAAAAGTTTGGGGTCATTTAGAAATTTCATTATTTTTGAAAGAAAAGCACATTTTTTTTCAATGAAGCTAACATTAAATGAATCAGAAATACACTCTATACATTGTTAATGTGGTAAATGACTATTGAAGTTGTCGTGCCCCCATGGTCGTGGGGTACTCGGCACCGGGCCTTCAGAAGCTTGGGGGGTATCACGGTGGCTGGCCCGGTCCGTGGCCCAGGGCGGACAACTGAAAAGAGGGGAATGTATATTGGGATAATAGGTTTGTAAATGTTCGTGACGCCACCTGTGGTGTCTGGTGAGGATCACCAGCGCTGCAGCAGTCCACTGAGGCCGGTGTTGTGGCAGCTTAGATGGTATCACTCCCCACAGGTGGAGCAGGGCCTCAGGGCAGCGTAGGAGGGGGGATGCAGGACAGAGGGGACCCAGCCGGGTCAGAGCAAGAATAGGAGCACACACGAAAGTCACTTCAGTACCTTTTACTGATGGAAATTCAGGCACATCCCGGAGCACTGTAGGGTGAGGGGTGCACGTCCGGATTCTCCCCAGTGAGCGGGTGTAGGGCCTCCTGTTTCTTGCCTCTCTGTAGTAAGTTTCTGACCTGCCTGGAGCTAGGTCTAACTTGGTTTCTGTTCTGCACCTGCTGACTTGGTGATAGGGCCTTCTGTTGGAGATCACTCTCTCTATTCTCTGGGGTCTCCGTGATTCCTGACCCTGGTACGTATCAGCTCTCTGGTGAACCTGGGACCTCTAGTTCTCCAGGGATTCCGGTTATGCCTTACTGGGTCGTAGAGATCCCGGTAAGCTCGGACCCGGTGTCCGGTATATGTTTCGGGGTGAGCTGGGTAAGCTCCTCTGCCCCCTATGTTACTCTCTTCCACTTGCCTTCGGCCCCGCTCGGGCCCTCACTAAGCTACACACACTGCAGCCGGGATGCTGCTCTTCTTCGCCGCTCTCAGAGTGTCGGCACACTCCTAGCTCTCTATCCTGAGCTCTGTGACTTCTAGTCTGGACTCACTCTACAGACTATACTGAACTCTTTCTGCAGGAACTGCTAGGCTCTGCCTCGACTGCACTGACTCCTTCTGTGTCTGAGCAGGAACTGCAGAATCACTCAGCTGCCTAGCTCCACCTTCCCTATTTATATCCCTATCGAGCTCCCTCTGATGGTCTGAGGTGGAAGGTGGAGGTGTGTGTATGTTGTGGGGGCCTCTTGTGGAGAAATCCGGTAATGCACCCCTCTAGGATCTGTGGTACCAAGCGCAGCTGGGTGCCACACTAGCTGCAAACATCTTGTTTTCATTGCAATATCTACATGGGTGTATAGAGGCCCATTTCCAACAACCACCACTCCAGTGTTTTATTGGTACATTGTGTTTGCTAACTGTGTAAGAAACACAAGACACTGAATATACCAGCACATATGAATAACCATAATCAGACCCACAAATAGCTGGTTCCCCAAATAGTAACGTGCTTAATATACAGATCCATATAGAATGGCAGACCATTCGGAAAAACATGTAACAAAGGAAAGAACACCCGAAATAAGGTTGCAAAGAAACAAGGATGATGTATCATAAAAAACCTTTATTTAGAAGTTGAAGGGTTAAGTGGCACCACATGCACCAGCATGACCATACTGCAAATGTAAACTCAAATAAATAAATGAACTCATATGTAATAACGATGTGTCCAAAATTATATGTTGCACCCAACAATGAATTTATAGCAGGAAAAGACCATCACATGCATAGGTAATGAATCAAATGTAAAAGCATCCAATTACATTAAATCAGTAGTATAGAGGAACAAAATTTCAACACATAAGTGTGCACCTCCAACATATATATATAACCATCTGGTGGATTAATGAATCATACAAGTGCACCCCATGTCCACAATTGGTATATATCCATGTTATATCTGTGATAACTAACCCGCGTGAAAAAGATGGTGATTAGTACCTGCATTGTCAGTCCAACTGATTGAGTGACAATGTACAGTACAGCCCCGACGCGCGTTTCGGACATTCGTCCTTCATCAGGGTATAGCGCCCAAATGAATCAGTGTGTTTAAAAGTACTGGAGTGGCCAATCAGGTTATGGCAGCCCGCCCTATGATCTCTGTATGTGTCCGCCCACAAACAAATAGAGGGGAGGGCACCAGCACGATAATAATCCATGGGGTCAGGTGGGGTTGCCAATGTCGCGCATGCGCCGTCAGGTGGGACCGGAAGTCACGGGCGCCGCGTCATGCGCCAGCCGACGTTGGGAAACCATGTGACCCGAGTCACCTGACACATTAAGATACGGCGCCCGCAACCACCCGGAGCACAGACAACAACACGCAGTGTTGCAACTAGTAAAACAGTGATCAGTGAGACAGAGGAACAAAAGAAAAGAAAAGAAGAGAGAGAAGAAAAGAAAAAAGGAATGAAGAAAAAGGAAAAAGATACAGTGAAGAGTGGTAAAGTGAATTAGCTATGTTAAGGAATATAATAAATATGTATATGAAAATGTGTGTAAAAAAATATATATATATATTTATAATATTAATAAAATGCTAATACATAAAAATAAATATGAAAATGAATATAAAAATAATAATAAAGATTAATAAAAATAATAATAATGAATAATAATAAATGTAAATAAAGAAAGAAAAATGAAAGAAAAGAGTGTGTATAAAAGTGCATATGTGCAAAAAATAGAGATAAATTACGTGCATGCATATACTTGACCAATAGAATAAATAAATATATAATTAATCATATTAAAAACCTATATATAATCTACCTCACCATACAGACAGATATAAATGCATCATACCCAAATATATCAACACCATAACAATAAATATACGTTAAAATAAAAAGTGACATACATAATCATTATATTATCGTTAAAAATAGAATATTAATAACCCATTAGCATATAAAAGTATATGTGTGTACATGTATTAAATGGATTAAATACAATTATAAACGTAAAAAATATAAAAATGGGAATAAAAAGGAAAATAGGACCACACAAGTGAAATATAGCAGATAAAAATATATAAATAAATATATGTGTAAACAATAAAACAAAGTGAGTAAGAGTGACAAAGTCACATGAGAACACACTGGAAAAAGACAGCGTGAAAGTGCAAAAAGTGAACAAGAGAGGAAGGGGGGGAGGGGGAGGGGAAAGGAAGGGGAAAAGGAAGAAGGGGAGGAGGAGAGGGATGGAAAGTGAGGAAAAAAGGTGAAGAAAAGGGGGAGGGGGGAGGAGGGGGGAGGGAAAAAGGGAATAAAATCACAAAACACAAAATGAGAATGTCCTCCATTTCAGCAGCTTGATAGTATGTCAAGATAATGGAACCCTGGATCCAGTACATTCATAGAGAAGCCACATCACAGATTACTAAGAGAATAAAAATAACAAATTAAAATCGAAAAAGGAGCAATTAAAAACACCATATATATTCAAGGACTATATTGACTCACAGGTGCGGGACATAGCTAATATTCTCATTAAGTCCAAAAGGACAGACAGTCTTCAATATCCAGATCCATCTCGTCTCTAATTGGGCTAGGGGTTTACTGATCTTACCACCCCTGATGTTCGGTGGAATCATATCAATCCCAATCACTCTCAATAGGGAAGCATCACACTCATGCACCAATTTAAAATGCTTAGGTATTGTTTTCAAGAGAGATGGATCATCAATTTCCTTAGCTGCCAAAATACCCAAAACATGTTCACAGATTCGAACCTTTAATTGACGAGTCGTTAACCCCACATAGATCAAAGAGCATGGACATGTGGCATAGTAAATTACTGCCATTGTAGTACATGTAATATGATGTTGGATGTTATACACTCTTTGTCCATCAGAGCTCTGAAATGTGTAAGCCCGATCCACATTGGGACAGGCCACACATTTACAACACAGTCTACAGCCTTTAGGTAGTATTGATTTAGAAAGAAAAGATGTGGATTCATTGATGTAATGACTTCTCACCAAATCATCAAGTAAGTTACGTGAACGGCGGAATGTGATGTTTGGTTTTGGACTCAGATAGTTAGAAAGTATCAGATCCAATTGTAAAATAGGTCAGGACTTATCCAACAAATGGCGCATCAAATTAGTTTGGCCATGATGTTGTGTGATAAATCTCATGGTTTTATTCATTGATACTGTCTTTGGTGCATAAAGTGCTGTATGTCTCGAAGTGTGTCTGGCTCTATTAAAAGCCCTTTTTAAGGATCTACGGCTATATCCTCTTTCCAAGAATCTCATCTTCAATGTTTCAGCCTGCTGGAGAAAATCTTCATCGTTAGAGCAGACGCTTCGCAGGCAGAGAAATTGACCCGTAGGTATAGATCTGATCATTGCGGGAGGATGTGCGGAAGAGGCCAATAACAATGAATTAACCGCTGTATCCTTGCGGAAGAGAGAAGTTTGTAAGCAATTTTGGGCATCTCTATAAATCTTAACATCCAAGAAATTGATAGAATTAACATCATACTGATACGTAAGATGAATATTGGACTGATTGTTGTTTAAATTACCTATAAAAAGATGTAAATCATCTAAGGACCCTTGCCAAATCAAAAATATGTCATCGATGTACCGCGTCCAAAAAAGGACGCGGTCCATCGAGGAACAAGAATCAGACGAAAAAAGGTCCCTCTCCCACAGCCCCAGGAACAAGTTGGCATATGCCGGCGCAAAAGATGCGCCCATGGCAGTGCCCTGGAGCTGTAGGTAGAAGGACCCCTTAAATAAAAAGAAATTATGAGATAATGTGAATTGTAGCAATTGAACAATAAATTTGCTCCTACTAGGCGTGATGGAAGAAGAATGTAAGAAAAATTGAGTTGCCCGTACTCCATCGACATGACGAATATTCGTATATAGGGACTCCACAGACCGTGTGGTAAATGTGTGGCCTGTCCCAATGTGGATCGGGCTTACACATTTCAGAGCTCTGATGGACAAAGAGTGTATAACATCCAACATCATATTACATGTACTACAATGGCAGTAATTTACTATGCCACATGTCCATGCTCTTTGATCTATGTGGGGTTAACGACTCGTCAATTAAAGGTTCGAATCTGTGAACATGTTTTGGGTATTTTGGCAGCTAAGGAAATTGATGATCCATCTCTCTTGAAAACAATACCTAAGCATTTTAAATTGGTGCATGAGTGTGATGCTTCCCTATTGAGAGTGATTGGGATTGATATGATTCCACCGAACATCAGGGGTGGTAAGATCAGTAAACCCCTATCCCAATTAGAGATGAGATGGATCTGGATATTGAAGACTGTCTGTCCCTTTGGACTTAATGAGAATATTAGCTATGTCCCGTTCCTGTGAGTCAATATAGTCCTTGAATATATATGGTGTTTTTAATTGCTCCTTTTTTGATTTTAATTTGTTATTTTTATTCTCTTAGTAATCTGTGATGTGGCTTCTCTATGAATGTACTGGATCCAGGGTTCCATTATCTTGACATACTATCAAGCTGCTGAAATGGAGGACATTCTCATTTTGTGTTTTGTGATTTTATTCCCTTTTTCCCCTGTGATGGTCTTTTCCTGCTATAAATTCATTGTTGGGTCCAACATATAATTTTGGACACATTGTTGTTACATATGAATTCATTTATTTATTTGAGTTTACATTTGCAGTATGGTCACGCTGGTGCATGTGGTGCCACTTAACCCTTCAACTTCTAAATAAAGGTTTTTTATGATACATCATCCTTGTTTCTTTGCGACCTTATTTCGGGTGTTCTTTCCTTTTTAACTGTGTAAGAAGGCAAATGGATGTTTAGAAAACCCTAGAAAGCCCTTGCACAAGTATGTTAGCCCAGCTGAAAATGGTTTGGCTGATTTGAGAAGCTATAAAATTGACCTTTCTTTGAGTTGAGAATCTGAAGCATTACATTTGTTTGTTCTATGAAACTCTCAAAATGGCCAGAAAAAGAGAACTTTCATGTGAAACTCGACAGTCTATTCTTGTTCTTAGAAATGAAGGCTATTCCATGCGAGAAATTGCCAAGAAACTGAAGATTTCCTACAACGGTGTGTACTACTCCCTTCAGAGGAGAGCACAAACAGGCTCTAACCAGAGTAGAAAGAGAAATGGGAGGCCCCGCTGCACAACTGAGCAACAAGACAAGCACATTAGAGTCTCCAGTGTGAGAAATCGACGCCTCACAGCTCCTCAACTTGCAGCTTCATTAAATAGTACATGCAAAACGCCAGTGTCAACGTCTAAAGTGAAGAGGAGACTCCGGGATGCTGGCCTTCAGGGCAAAATGGCAAAGAAAAAGCCATATCTGAGACTGGCTAATAAAAGGAAAAGATTAATATGGGCAAAAGAACACAGACATTGGACAGAGGAAGATTGGAAAAAAGTTTTATGAACAGACGAATCAAAGTTTGAGGTGTTTGGATCACACAGAAGAACATTTGTGAGACGCAGAACAGCTGAAAAGATGCTGGAAGAGTAACTGACGCCATCTGTCAGGCATGGTGGAGGTAATGTGATGGTCTGGGGTTGGTTTGGTACTGGTAAAGTGGGAGATTTGTACAAGGTAAATGGGATTTTGAATAAGGAAGGCTATCACTCAATTTTGCAACGCCACGCCATACCCTGTGGACTGCACTTGATTGGAGCCAATTTCATCTAAAAACAGGACAATGACCCAAAGCACACCTCCAAATTATGCATGAACTATTTAGGGAAGAACCAGGTAGCTGGTATTCTATCTGTAATGGAGTGGCCAGCGCAGTCACCAGATCTCAACCCCATTGAGCTGTTGTGGGAGCAGCTTGACCGTATGGTACGCAAAAAGTGCCCATCAAACCAATCCAACTTGTGTAGGGGCTTCAGAAAGCATGGGGGGAAATTTCTCAAAATTACCTCAGCAAATTAACAGCTAGAAGCCAAAGGTCTACAATGCTGTAATTGCTGCAAAGGAGCATTCTGTGACAAAAGCAAAGATTGAAGGAGAAAATTATTCTTTCTAATAAAATCATTATTTCTATTTCTATTAGTCTCAATTTAATCAACAGTAGATTGCAAAACAAGAATTGATATAATAAATCTAATAGTATGTGTGGCGCCCCTGAGGGTTCAGTCGCCACAGAGGTACTGCACCTCACCCAGAGGTGTGGTGTCTCCTTCTCTCAGGTAAGGAGGGAGTGCTGCCGGGAACCCCAACATCTGCACTCAACACTACACTACTCCAGGCCGGCTGGAAGGGCAAGATGCACTGTGTTTTTGCAGCCCTGTCCCTGGTTGGAGTGGGGGGAACCAAAGAGAGGGGGAACCAGTAGTGGGTGAGGGTGGAGGATGTAGAGTAGGGGAGGACCATAATAGGAGGTATATAAAGGGAAGCCAACTTAGGGTGGCAGGACAGAGAGTGAGAGTGGATTCAGTGAAAGGAGAGGAGGGGAGCAGAGTCTCTTCAGGAGCTCTGCTCCATAACTGGGGCCTAGTAAGAGAGGCCCAGGAGGGGAGCAGAGGAGAAAGGCTCCGTTACAGAAGGGATCCCAGGGGGTACGGTGAGTGCGGGACGGCATCCATACGCCTGAGTCTGCCAAGTGTCAGAGGGATCAGGCCGCAAGAAGGGAACCGGTCCCTGGACCAGCCGTGTTACTCCAGGTCTCAGCTGGAAAACCGGAGGCTTCTGCACTTCCATGGTGCAGTTGCCACAGTCTCACCCTAATCACCGTGAAGGGCATCAAGTAGGTCCGGGAACTCCAGGTTACCCAGACGGACTTCAGAGCACCCGATCGGGACTGTGAGTGGGAAAGCGCAGGGCAGGAGGGAGAAGACTCGGCGCGAGAAGTCGGTCTAGAAAGGAACATAAAGAAAGCGGGGTTCCGTCAAGCGCTCCTGATATACTTGAGAAAGTGCTGGACCCCTTATCTGGTAGACGCAGTGCGACGCGGGAGGCTGACACCCGTACAGTGTACCTGAGGAACTTGAACAGAACTGTGAGTAAACTCGGATGACTGCACTGCACTGCCTCCGTCAATTATTTCCACTGCGCCATCTCTCCTGTACCACAAGCCCCAGAATCACCATCATCTATACTACACTGCCCTGGGGCCCGCTCCACCTGTGGGGAGCCGTTCCAACCCAGCTGCCCTATCAACCGCCCCAGAGGTCTGAAGCAGCGCTGGTACCTATTACCAGAAACCACAGGTGGCATCGCGAACACTTCCTAAGAACTACAAATCCCATATAAATATTTTCTTTCCCCTTTTTTTGTTGACCGCCCTGGGCCACGGACCAGGCCAGCCACTGTGACATATCCATCCCCCAGCATCTACAGGCCCAGCACAGAGTACCCCACGGCTCTGGGGGCGCGTCACATACATGATCAGTGCCATCTTGATTACTCTATCAATGTTGTCACTGTCATTTCCTGCCTTTTTTTTTTTACAATTGTGCTTGCACAGTATTATATTGCGCTTGCACTTTGTGAAACAGAGCTATAGGGGGACAATCATTGCGACTTCAGTAATGTCATGCTAGGGCTTTCCTTGACCACAGTATTGGAAAAGCAATTTTTTTTTAATGACTTTGAGTAAAAAAAAATGTGTACAATGTTCGGAGCACATCATCTTCTATAGATCCAATGGGAAACTTCTCCAGTCGTGTATATGTGTCACCCCAGGCCTGGATGGCACAAATTATTAAAGGCTGTGTCTGAGAGCAGGAGGGAGGTTCCCTGGTCAGGGACCATTAGCATGCAGCACCTCCTGTCCCAGGCCAGTAGGGGGAGCAGGCTGCCCTATAAAAGCTGGAACTGGGGCAGGGTTAGAGAGACCAGAACCCACTTCTGAAGTGACCAGAAGGGTTCCTTAGAGGAAGGGACAGGTCAGCCGCAGCTGAGGAGTCCGTGAGGCAGAGGAGAGACTGCAAACCAGGGACAGAAGCGACGAGAGCCGGTCCTGGCTGAGAGAAGCACACAATCGGACATTGGGGTCGAGGCTGTCAGGGTTGCAAGCCCAGCAGCAGAGAACCAACCCGCGAGGGATTTCAGGTCCCTTGGCCTAAGAAGCCTGGAGGCTCCGCCACACAGAGGGACCAGTACAGCAAGGAGAAGCAAAGGTACCCAAGGCCCGAGTCGCAAGCCATACAGGCAAAGTACACGGCCAGCTCAGGGACGTGGGCTATTGACACGCCCCCTGGGCCTGTGCTGCTGCTGCTGTGCAGGGGGAATACCCGGAGCCGGATCGCTGGGGGTTGTAGTTCTCCGTGGCGGTGACCCGGTCCGTGCCCAGGGTGGTCAAACCAGTGGCAGTCTATTTGTATTGTAATAAGTGTCCGACTACGCCACCCGTGGATTGCGGTCAGTGGGGACCGCCGCTGCGCTGCCAACCGCTGAGGCTGATGTTGGTTGCGCAGCCGAGTATGGGATAACTCCCCACAGGAGGAGTATTGCCTCAGGGCAGCTAAGGTGGAAGATGATGGGAGTGATGGTGTGAGGGTCCCAGTACTAATGGTGCAGGAGCGGCAAGGAATCACAGAGACGGGAGGTGCAGTTTAGGGTCTTTACTGATGGTACAAGGCAGACCCTCCCGGGAGTACTGGCTAGTATAAGGGGCTTGGTCAGTCTGTGAGCAAGCAGGAGTTCCCCTGGCCAGGTGGAGTTGTAGGCCTCCCCGTTTATCTGCACTCTTCCTGGCTACCTTGCTGTCAGCGGTTACAAGTAGCCCACGTCCCTGAGTATACCGTGTGGTGCTCACCCGTATGGCTGGTGACTTGGGGCCTTCTGTTAGCCTCCGCTCCTGGATGGCGGCGCTGGTCCCTTCTCTGTGACTGAGCCTCCGGGCTTCTATGGCCAGAGGACCTGGAATCCCCTGCCGGCTGGTTTCTGCTGCTGGGTGTAGATCAGTCCCCACAGCCTCGGACTCCTGTGTCCGGCTTTAGTATCTTCGTCCAGGGCGAACTCTGCTCAGCTCCAGCCCCTGGACTTCTGCTACTGCTCCTACAGAGCTCCTAGTTCTTCCTTTCCCTCTCCAGGCTCTGACTGCTCTGGTTGTTCTGCAGGCTCTGTCTGCAGCTTCACTCTGACTGCTCTAATCCCGCCCCAGACCCAGTTTATAAGGGCAGATTCCTCCCCTCCCAGGTCCGGGCGGGCCGTGTTGCATGTTTAGGGATCCTGACCAGAGAAACCTCCCACTTGCTCTCAGACATAATATCTCTATTACTGTGGTAACCAGACCCCTGGGGTGTCACACTATTACACCACGAAAAGGGGAATAGTCAGCAAGAGCATAGAGAGAACGGTAGGCCTACACACTCACCCTGACCAGTGGGGCTCGCCCGAATGCTCTCAGATACCCAGGCCCACATCTAACCGGTACTCCTGTTGGGTCAGTAATAACATCTGCAATAAAGACCCTGGACTGTTTGAAGCGGACTCTGAACTCTTACTATTGCGGCCTGCACTATCACCCCCAGCATTCACCTACACTGCCGGCTACACTCTCCCCGTGGGGAGTTGTCCTACCCCTGTGCTGTACACCAACACCAGCCTCAGTGGTCTGCCTTGCAGCAGCGGTTATCTCTGACCGCAATCCACGGGTGGCGTAGTCGGACATTCAAAACTCTGATAAATAGACTGCCACCATTTGGTCTGACAACCCTGAGCCACGGGATCGGGTTGCCACTACTACCCCCAGCATCGTACAGAAGCCCGGTTCCGGGCACCCCACGGCCCAGGGGGCGAGTCATATATATATAGCAAAGTAAAAAAATAGAACTTTATTCCAATATGATTAAAAAGGAAAATGACATCTCCAAATACATTTCCTACGTGTTTCAGACTGTAAATCAGTCCATGATTAAGGAATTGACTTCTCCAAATACATCAACAGTAATATGTGAATCTCCCATGTGTTTCAGACTGTGAACCAGTCCATGATTAAGGAAATAACTTCTCCAAATATATCCAACAGTAATATGTGAATTCCCTACGCTTTTCAGATTGTGAATCAGTCCATGATTAAGGAAAATGACATCTCTAAATATATCCAACAGTGAAACATGTAGATAATTTGCATATTACTGTTGGAGGTATTTAGAGATGTCATGTTCCTTAATCATGGACTGGTTCACAGTCTGAAACATGTAGGAAATTCGCTTATTAGACTGTGAACCAGGCCGTGATTAGGGAGAATAACATCTCCAAAAACATCCAAACGTAATAAGGGAATTTCCTTTGTGTTTCAGACTGTGAACCAGTCTATGATTAAGGATTAGTTCACCGTCTGAAACGCGTAGGAAATGTGTATGTTCATGGTGGATGTATTTGGTGATGTCATTTTTCTTTTTAATTGTATTGTAGTAAAGTTCTATTTTTTTACCTGGCTATATGGCTGGAGGAGTTTTCCATTGGCTCTAGGCAGTGCCCAGTCTATCAGGAGCGGCTTCCTTCCGTGCTGATGATCTCAGTGCCTTACCATGGGTGAGCTGGTTCCTTTCTACTATTGCATCATCTTCCATAACTCTCGACTTCCTTCCATGCCGATGATCTCAGTGTCTTACCATGGGTGAGCTGGTTCCTTTCTACTATTGCATCATCTTCCATAACTCTCGACTTCCTTCCATGCCAATGATCTCAGTGCTTTACCATGGGTGAGATGGTTCCTATCTACTATTGCATCATCTTCCATAACTCTCGACTTCCTTCCATACTGATGATCTCAGTGTCTTACCATGGGTGAGCTGGTTCCCTTCCACTATTGCATCATCTTCCATAACTCTCGACTTCCTTCCATGCCGATGATCTCAGTGTCTTACCATGGGTGAGCTGGTTCCTTTCTACTATTGCATCATCTTCCATAACTCTCGACTTCCTTCCATGCCAATGATCTCAGTGCTTTACCATGGGTGAGATGGTTCCTTTCTACTATTGCATCATCTTCCATAACTCTCGACTTCCTTCCATGCCAATGATCTCAGTGCTTTACCATGGGTGAGATGGTTCCTATCTACTATTGCATCATCTTCCATAACTCTCGACTTCCTTCCATGCCAATGATCTCAGTGCTTTACCATGGGTGAGATGGTTCCTATCTACTATTGCATCATCTTCCATAACTCTCGACTTCCTTCCATACTGATGATCTCAGTGTCTTACCATGGGTGAGCTGGTTCCCTTCCACTATTGCATCATCTTCCATAACTCTCGACTTCCTTCCATGCCGATGATCTCAGTGTCTTACCATGGGTGCGCTGGTTCCTTTCTACTATTGCAGCATCTTCCATAACTCTCGACTTCCTTCCATGCCAATGATCTCAGTGCTTTACCATGGGTGAGATGGTTCCTTTCTACTATTGCATCATCTTCCATAACTCTCAACTTCCTTCCATACTGATGATCTCAGTGTCTTACCATGGGTGAGCTGGCTCCCTTCCACTATTGCATCATCTTCCATAACTCTCGACTTCCTTCCATGCCGATGATCTCAGTGTCTTACCATGGGTGAGCTGGTTCCCTTCCACTATTGCATCATCTTCCATGACTCTCGACTTCCTTCCATGCCGATGATCTCAGTGTCTTACCATGGGTGAGCTGGTTCCCTTCCACTATTGCATCATCTTCCATAACTCTCGACTTCCTTCCATGCCGATGATCTCAGTGTCTTACCATGGGTGAGCTGGTTCCTTTCTACTATTGCATCATCTTCCACAACTCTCGACTTCCTTCCATGCCAATGATCTCAGTGCTTTACCATGGGTGAGATGGTTCCTTTCTACTATTGCATCATCTTCCATAACTCTCGACTTCCTTCCATACTGATGATCTCAGTGTCTTACCATGGGTGAGCTGGCTCCCTTCCACTATTGCATCATCTTCCATAACTCTCGACTTCCTTCCATGCCGATGATCTCAGTGTCTTACCATGGGTGAGCTGGTTCCCTTCCACTATTGCATCATCTTCCATAACTCTCGACTTCCTTCCATGCCGATGATCTCAGTGTCTTACCATGGGTGAGCTGGTTCCCTTCCACTATTGCATCATCTTCCATAACTCTCGACTTCCTTCCATACTGATGATCTCAGTGTCTTACCATGGGTGAGCTGGCTCCCTTCCACTATTGCATCATCTTCCATAACTCTCGACTTCCTTCCATGCCGATGATCTCAGTGTCTTACCATGGGTGAGCTGGTTCCCTTCCACTATTGCATCATCTTTAATAACTCTCGACTTCCTTCCATGCCGATGATCTCAGTGTCTTACCATGGGTGAGCTGGTTCCCTTCCACTATTGCATCATCTTCAATAACTCTAGACTTCCTTCCATGCCGATGATCTCTGTGCTTTACCATGGGTGAGATGGTTCCTATCTACTATTGCATCATCTTCCATAACTCTCGACTTCCTTCCATGCCAATGATCTCAGTGCTTTACCATGGGTGAGATGGTTCCTATCTACTATTGCATCATCTTCCATAACTCTCGACTTCCTTCCATACTGATGATCTCAGTGTCTTACCATGGGTGAGCTGGTTCCCTTCCACTATTGCATCATCTTCCATAACTCTCGACTTCCTTCCATGCCGATGATCTCAGTGTCTTACCATGGGTGAGCTGGTTCCTTTCTACTATTGCAGCATCTTCCATAACTCTCGACTTCCTTCCATGCCAATGATCTCAGTGCTTTACCATGGGTGAGATGGTTCCTTTCTACTATTGCATCATCTTCCATAACTCTCAACTTCCTTCCATACTGATGATCTCAGTGTCTTACCATGGGTGAGCTGGCTCCCTTCCACTATTGCATCATCTTCCATAACTCTCGACTTCCTTCCATGCCGATGATCTCAGTGTCTTACCATGGGTGAGCTGGTTCCCTTCCACTATTGCATCATCTTCCATAACTCTCGACTTCCTTCCATGCCGATGATCTCAGTGTCTTACCATGGGTGAGCTGGTTCCCTTCCACTATTGCATCATCTTCCATAACTCTCGACTTCCTTCCATGCCGATGATCTCAGTGTCTTACCATGGGTGAGCTGGTTCCTTTCTACTATTGCATCATCTTCCACAACTCTCGACTTCCTTCCATGCCAATGATCTCAGTGCTTTACCATGGGTGAGATGGTTCCTTTCTACTATTGCATCATCTTCCATAACTCTCGACTTCCTTCCATACTGATGATCTCAGTGTCTTACCATGGGTGAGCTGGCTCCCTTCCACTATTGCATCATCTTCCATAACTCTCGACTTCCTTCCATGCCGATGATCTCAGTGTCTTACCATGGGTGAGCTGGTTCCCTTCCACTATTGCATCATCTTCCATAACTCTCGACTTCCTTCCATGCCGATGATCTCAGTGTCTTACCATGGGTGAGCTGGTTCCCTTCCACTATTGCATCATCTTCCATAACTCTCGACTTCCTTCCATACTGATGATCTCAGTGTCTTACCATGGGTGAGCTGGCTCCCTTCCACTATTGCATCATCTTCCATAACTCTCGACTTCCTTCCATGCCGATGATCTC
Source organism: Phyllobates terribilis (assembly GCF_046119375.1). NCBI lineage: Eukaryota > Metazoa > Chordata > Amphibia > Anura > Dendrobatidae > Phyllobates > Phyllobates terribilis. The sequence goes on along the minus strand of NW_027362773.1, from coordinate 78,011,455 downwards.
AGTGTCTTACCATGGGTGAGCTGGTTCCCTTCCACTATTGCATCATCTTTAATAACTCTCGACTTCCTTCCATGCCGATGATCTCAGTGTCTTACCATGGGTGAGCTGGTTCCCTTCCACTATTGCATCATCTTCAATAACTCTAGACTTCCTTCCATGCCGATGATCTCTGTGCTTTACCATGGGTGAGATGGTTCCTATCTACTATTGCATCATCTTCCATAACTCTCGACTTCCTTCCATGCCAATGATCTCAGTGCTTTACCATGGGTGAGATGGTTCCTATCTACTATTGCATCATCTTCCATAACTCTCGACTTCCTTCCATACTGATGATCTCAGTGTCTTACCATGGGTGAGCTGGTTCCCTTCCACTATTGCATCATCTTCCATAACTCTCGACTTCCTTCCATGCCGATGATCTCAGTGTCTTACCATGGGTGAGCTGGTTCCTTTCTACTATTGCAGCATCTTCCATAACTCTCGACTTCCTTCCATGCCAATGATCTCAGTGCTTTACCATGGGTGAGATGGTTCCTTTCTACTATTGCATCATCTTCCATAACTCTCAACTTCCTTCCATACTGATGATCTCAGTGTCTTACCATGGGTGAGCTGGCTCCCTTCCACTATTGCATCATCTTCCATAACTCTCGACTTCCTTCCATGCCGATGATCTCAGTGTCTTACCATGGGTGAGCTGGTTCCCTTCCACTATTGCATCATCTTCCATAACTCTCGACTTCCTTCCATGCCGATGATCTCAGTGTCTTACCATGGGTGAGCTGGTTCCCTTCCACTATTGCATCATCTTCCATAACTCTCGACTTCCTTCCATGCCGATGATCTCAGTGTCTTACCATGGGTGAGCTGGTTCCTTTCTACTATTGCATCATCTTCCACAACTCTCGACTTCCTTCCATGCCAATGATCTCAGTGCTTTACCATGGGTGAGATGGTTCCTTTCTACTATTGCATCATCTTCCATAACTCTCGACTTCCTTCCATACTGATGATCTCAGTGTCTTACCATGGGTGAGCTGGCTCCCTTCCACTATTGCATCATCTTCCATAACTCTCGACTTCCTTCCATGCCGATGATCTCAGTGTCTTACCATGGGTGAGCTGGTTCCCTTCCACTATTGCATCATCTTCCATAACTCTCGACTTCCTTCCATGCCGATGATCTCAGTGTCTTACCATGGGTGAGCTGGTTCCCTTCCACTATTGCATCATCTTCCATAACTCTCGACTTCCTTCCATACTGATGATCTCAGTGTCTTACCATGGGTGAGCTGGCTCCCTTCCACTATTGCATCATCTTCCATAACTCTCGACTTCCTTCCATGCCGATGATCTCAGTGTCTTACCATGGGTGAGCTGGTTCCCTTCCACTATTGCATCATCTTTAATAACTCTCGACTTCCTTCCATGCCGATGATCTCAGTGTCTTACCATGGGTGAGCTGGTTCCCTTCCACTATTGCATCATCTTCAATAACTCTAGACTTCCTTCCATGCCGATGATCTCTGTGTCTTACCATGGGTGAGCTGGTTCCTTTCTACTATTGCATCATCTTCAATAACTCTCGACTTCCTCCATCTATAACAGAATCCTTAACACACGCGACATCTGTGCTGTCGAGGGTTAAAGCTTCCCGATATAGCGATACCTCGTTGACTCCGCTCGGTTTTTAGACAAGAGTGGAAGACACAATTGAGTGTACAGAAGAGGGCAATCATGCGTCGGTTACATAATTTTGAGTTAATTACATGGCATGTTGATGTATCTCTTTCATAACCGGTTTCATGTCAACGAGGATGTTTTCTCTCAATCAGGCGGCATTTAATTAACATACATTAACCACCTTTTCAATCGGAATTCAATTTAGTCTAGAAACTGTAAGCGCTCATCAGACTTTGTAATGTTTCCATGTTTGAAGGTTTATCGAGACACAAGAGTGCGATAGCCATTAATGTCTCTTGCAAAACGGCCATTATGGAGTCTTAACAGCCTACATTAACGTGCTCGAAGAAGTCCTGTTGGGGTCTTGGACGCCTATACATCATTGAGGTTAGGATCCGAGCTGTACCACGGGGGGAAGAAGGTTCTCACGATGCACAAACGCGGCTTTACAACCCGGAGCTTTCTTTCTTCGAAGATCTTTGAAGAGCATTAAACTGTAGAACGTATCAAATAATTGCCAGACCAAGAAAGCCTCCAGTGTTTCAATTTGCCTTAAATGCCTTCACATCTCACTTATAATCCATTAGCCTGGAACTAAATCATTCTTATTAGGTGGATATTTTAATTTGCGGAGCGATAAAGCAGCAGATATTTGTATTATGCATGTAAAGTGCACTGCGCGGAAACATACAGGCAGATTCATACTTGCATTTGTTTCAGTCTACGCACGGCACAAAATATTTATTAAGGCAGCTGGGCTCATCTACAACTTCTACTTGAGGTGCAGATTTGAAGCTGAAGTAGAAATTGAGCTTTTTTTTTTTCAGAAACAGTGCCACTCTTCCCCACAGGCTGAGTCTGGTATTGCAGCTCAGGCCCATTTGATTAAAATTTTATTAAAATTAGAACCGATCCAAATTTTATTTCATTGTTTTAGGACCTATAACGAGTATGGCCATGATGAGAAGCAGGTAGCCACATTATGACATGATGAACATGAGGTACTGCTACTGTGCCAGCGTGTATTAATACATGTAATGCACAGCTGATGGCAGAAATCAGAGAAATCTCAGATCTCCATGTATCCCTTAAAGCATACAAGTCAAAGCCTGACTCCTGGGCAAAATCTGACCTGCAGAGTGGTTTTATTTGGCTCTCGACACCGGAACCACCACCCCTATGTGGGGTCCATTATTCTGTATGGAGGACTATGTGGGGCCATTATACTGTATGGAGGACTATGTGAGGCCCATTATACTGTATGGAGGACTATGTGGTGCCATTATACTGTATGGAGGACTATGTGGTGCCATTATACTGTATGGAGGACTATGTGAGGCCCATTATTCTGTATGGAGGACCATGTGAGGCCCATTATTCTGTATGGAGGACTATGTGGGGCCATTATACTATATGGAGGACTATGTGGGGCCCATTATACTGTATGAAGGACTATGTGAGACCCATTATTCTGTATGCAGCACTATGTGGTGCCATTATACTGTATGGAGGACTATGTGAGGCCCATTATACTGTATGGAGGACTATGTGGTGCCATTATACTGTATGGAGGACTATGTGAGGCCCATTATTCTGTATGGAGGACTATGTGGGGCCATTATACTGTTCAGAGGACAATGTGGGGCCTATTATACTGTATGGAGGACTATGTGAGGCCCATTATTCTGTATGGAGGACTATGTGGGGCCTATTATACTGTATACTGGTTGGCCCGCGACTTTGTCCAAGTTTTTCATTTTGGCCCTCTGTATGTTTGAGTTTGATGTCCCTGCCTTAAAGAATTAGAAAAAGTGTAAATTCAGCTCAGAGTAAGACGGCAGTAAAACTCAGACGAGGATCGCAACATAATGCTCGGACTGGCGGTCGGCTCTCCTGACCCGAGCGTGACAGCTGCATAGAAATATATACTATCATGCTCGTGTCAGGAGAGCTGACGGCCAGTCCGAGCACTGCGCTGCAATCCTCGACCAAGCTATACGGTCGTCCCATAGAGAAAAGGAGACTTCCAGGGTGGACAGTCTGTGGTTTTGGTGTGGTGCACAGAGTATGCACCAAAGGAAGGAAGCTAATACTTTGCCTTTAATCATATAGAATAAAAGAAATTGGTAGAATATGCACATATTAAAAAAATTATAATTCTGATGCATTTCAGATAGAAAAACCCATAGTCTTGGCTTTTTCTACCCGAAACGCGTAAGCATTATGCTTTTTTTTCATGTCTGCACATTTTGCCAAATTTTCTTATCCTATATGATTAAAGGCTAAGTTTTAAGTACTTTTTTGGGTGCCAGATAACATCCTCTTTTGGTGCATTGAGATGCCTTAAACAACGCCCACGGTGCCATAAAGAGGGAGAGTCCTTAATCGCATCCATTGCATCCAGGTACTGAACTCACATTTAGTAAATATGTTCTTACTATGGAGAAAATGTATTAAAACTGGCCTGTTTTACATTAGTCTTCGTCAAAGATGCGCTGCAGTAAAATGTGCTTCACTTATTATAATGCACAATATATTTTGGAGCCATTCTGGTCCATTGCCTTTAATAAATATCCCCTTATGTCCTACTCCTTACAACTGCCTGTGTGCTTTGAGCTTACAAAATAATGTACTGACCTACAGATATGGGCCAGTATATTGTAAAAAAAAAAAACTGAATTAAAAATCCACCTACATACAAAGTTAACCATATAAAAAGAAAAGGCAAATTGGTAAAAAATAGGGAATAAACTTGCAAACATATTTAATAAAGTTTACTTAGTGTACAAAAATAAGTCCAAAGACATGAAATTTAATAGACTGGAATTGTCACAACTGTAAAAACCTGTATAAAAAAATGACAACATAATTCTAAAGGTTTAATAAGTTTCGGTGTATCGCGTAATCGGAGTGGAATTTGTTTATTTCCTGCTATTTTGCTAAAATAAAATTCAGATAAAATAAATGCTGATGTACAGCGTATATGTGACAAAACATCGCACCTGCATAAAATTACAATTCTTCCCACGAAGGACAGAGCTTTCTATAGGAGTGTAAAAGAAATTAAAATAAAAAATTATGACCACTGGAATGCAAAGAGGAAAAATAAAACAAACTGTCATGCTTCAGTGTCATGCTAGGTAGGGGAAGGACCCAGAGTATGACTATGGGAAAAGGCGGGAATCCCAGCAACTACGGAAAGGGAGAGTCGAGACGCCTAGGTAGATCTAAACAACACCCTGACTCCACTTTCATCCCTAAATAGGTTCCTCACCTATTGCCGAGCAGGATACCTAATCCCTACTGACCCTAGAGTATGCCCTAGGTAGGGAGGGGGAGGGGGGAGCACTAGTCAGCCCCACTGCAAGTAAAGACAAACAAGGTAAACAGACAAGGGGATACACTTAGCTTTGAGAAGACACCAGAGTGATCATGACTACAATCACAAAGGAACTCCAAGAAGAAACTAGCCGACTGCTATAACTCCAGGCCTGAACAGAGGAAAAATACTTCTATCACCGGCGATTCTCTGGACACACTGAGGGTTTTTTAAAGACCAAGCAAGGGTGTGTTAAGTAGCAGCAGAAGGTGGAGATCAACGCTGGGTCTTAGCAAGAAGGGTGATAAAAAGATTAAGAAGGTGTCTGCAAACCCAAGCCCAGTGACCTCCTACAGCTTGATTCAGAATGAATGTCTGTCAAACCTTATACACCCGTGACATTCAGAACGCCAACAACGGGTCTATGCAGAGCTCTTCCTTGAATTGAGCGGATGTGTGCATGTGACGCGCCCCCTGGGCCGTGTGTGTAGGGATACCCGGAACCGGACCCGTTGTGGATGCTGGGGGTTGTAGTCCTTGCGTGGCGGGGACCGGGTCCGTGCCCAGGGCGGTCAAACCAAATGGTAGTCTATATGCTGAATGTCCGATTATGCCACCCGTGGATTGCGGTCAGAGTGAACCGCCGCTGCAGTGCAGACCGCTGAGGCTGGTGTTATGGGTGCAGCTGAGGGTAGTATAACTCCCCACCGGAGGAGTATAGCCTCAGGGCAGAAAATAGGGATGTTGGTGGTGATGGTGCGCGGGAGCAGCAGTAACCACACGGAGTCTGTCTTGCAATTCAGGGTCTTTACTGTTGGTGGTATTAAGGGACCCGTCCTGAGTACAGGTTAACAATGGAGGCCTGGTCAGTCTGAGAGCAACTGGGAAATCCCGCTGGCCAGGGGGAGTTTGTAGGCCTACCGTGCTGACTCCACTCTTTCTTGGCTATCCCGCTGTAGTGTGGTGGTAGCCCACGTCTCTGAGTGTACCGTGTTGTTCTCACCCGTATGACTGGCGACTCGGGCCTTCCGTACCTCTCACCCCTCCGGGGCAGTAGTGGTCCCTCTCGTGTGGCTGAGCCTCCAGGCTTCCTTGGGCCAGAGGACTTGAAGTCCCCTGCGTGGTGGTTTTCTGCTGCTGGGCTTATAACCCTCACAGCCTCGGACTCCAGTGTCCGGCTCTGTAAGTCTCTAGCCAAGATGAGCTCTGCTAGCTCCCCTCCTGGCCTCGTGTTCCTCCTCTGCCTACAGTGACTCCTCAGCCGCTAAAGACTCCTCTATCCTAGGTAACGGGTACGCATCTTTGTGTGTTATTCTGTTGACCTTTCTATAATCTACACACATCCTCATCGTGCCATCTTTCTTTTTTACAAGAACTAGAGGAGCTGCCCAGGGGCTACAGCTATCCCTGATCACCCCAGCCTCCTTCATTTCTCGTAACATACCCTTGCCATTCTGATAGTGTGCAGGGGGTACAGGCAGGTATCTCTCTTTTATGGGTGGATGGTCTCCTGTGGGGATTTGGTGTTCCACCCCCTTTACTTGCCCAAAGTCTAGCGGATGTTTGCTAAAGACTCTTTCGTACTCCTGCACCACCCGGTAGATTCCCTGTTTTTGGTGTGAGGGAGTGGAGTCGGTGCCCACATGCAGTTTCTGACACCAGTCCTCCATTTGTTTCTTGGAGCCGTTACCCTCCTCTGGTTGAGATGGAGGCAGGGGTTCCACGGCCTTTACAGAGTTCTGGTTAACGGTGAACAATTTGATTAGAGTGGCATACCGGGGCAAGTATATTTCTCTTTCCCCAATGTTTAGGATGCGGACGGGTACCCTCCCATGGCGGACATCAACCACCCCCCGTGCTGTCAAAATGTTGGGCCTACTGTCTGAGTAAACGGGTTCTACCATAGCTTGGTAGTCTCTACCTCTTAACCCGATTGCAGTCCGGCACCAGATCATCATTTCACTTTTTGGGGGCATGGCGATAGGGAATGGGTCACTCATCCTAACGCTACCAATTTCACCACCAGAGAGTTCCACCTGTTGCCGCTTCATCAGGGCTCTGATCTCTTTTTGTAAGACACGCTGCTGGCTGGAGATGGCATTCACCGCAACCTGTTGTAATATACCAATTATCTCTGAAAGACAATTTTCAATAACGTTAGTACCCAAGGTTATTTTAGGGTGACTTTCACGACGGTCAATGTCCACAATAATCAGTCCTTGCGCCGGCAGTTCAACTTTACCAATTTTGATGGTCACCTCCTTGAACCTCACCTGCGGCACGGGCTGACCATTGCTGGCGATGATGCTCAAGTCATTATCTGGGTAGCGGGTAATATCCGTGTCATTCCAGTACCGCTTGAAAAGTACATAGGGGATGGTGGTTACCTGTGACCCGGTGTCCAACAGTGCACTCATGGGAATGCCGTCCAGTACCACAGGCAAGACCGGTCATCCCCCCACATACTTGTCACGCCAGTTTGACGGGCCTGATGATCTTACGCCTGGGGGTTGGCCCTCTGCCCCAGGTTGGGCTCGTGTAAATTACAGTACCTCGCAATATGTCCTGGCTGGCTGCAGCGGCGGCAGATGGGTTGTCCATCCTGGTCGTAGCGGTCCGCTGGCTTCCCTCTGGACGGTGGGATCCTCTTCTGTCGGCGACACGGGACGTCCTCCGGACTGGTAGCCAGCTGGATCTTTCCTGGAGAGGATACCTGTAATGAGTGCACAGTCCTGGTTAGTGCGGCAACGCTTTTGGTCAGTTCTTGGTCCTGATGGTGCAGGTCTGTAGACGGGGTATTATTCATAGTCTGTGCATTGGCTCCTGCAGGTTCTGTAGACTGGGGCGCCGCCTCCTGGTGAAAAGTGATAGCAGGGCGCCTGGGGGCCGCAACGCCACCGGGTGCGGGTTCTCGGAGTACCCGGATGGCTCTGACCTTAAACTGCGCAAAGTCTAACTCAGGGTTCTGCAGGGCCATTAGGCGTAACTGGGTTCGGTGGGCGCTGGACAGCAGAGCCTCAATGAATTGTTCAGTTAGCAGTTTATCTGCATTCCGCACACTGTCAGGGTCTGCCTGCTTAATGGCTCTCAGGGCCTCTTGCAAATTCAAAGCATAGGCTCTTATACTGTCTTGGGCCCGCTGCTTGCACCCATAAAATCTCATTTTGATCTCTGCTGAGGTGCAGGTATCAAAAGTGTCCTTTAGACGGGCTAAAATCTCCTTCACGGTCCCCTTGTCCCTGACTGACCAGGACTTTACTTCTCGTTGGGCCGCGCTGGTTAACTGGCCTATCAGTATGCTCACTTTTTGTTCCTCCGTCAGGGGGTATACTTTTAATAGGCTATATAGTCTCTCTTTAAAGTCGCTCAGGGTATGCGACTCCCCTGAGTACTGGGGCAACCAGGCCGCTCCGGGGATATAAGGCATCGTGAACGGCATTACCGCGGCAGATACCACGCTAGTGGTGGCAGTTACCTCCGCTTCCGACATCTTCTTCCCCCCTAGTCAACCATGGCCTACCTTCCGTTGCTTTTTCTTCTGTAGGCCGCGGCTCCGCAGGCTACCGTCGGGGTTGAGGACCTTGCGTCGCGTCCTGGTGACGTCAGCGTCCGCTCTGCTCCTTTCAGGACCTTGCGCAGCGTCCGTGCTTAAGGCGGGGCTCCAGTTCTCGTGCGCTTTCGTCGTCCATGCCCCTCTTCTTCCCGCGCGGCGTCCCAAAGATGTCGCCCGATGGCGGGAAAATGGCTGCGGATGGCGGGAAACGGCTGCGGATGGCGGGAAACTACACCAAGGTAAGTATTACAGTCTTTCTTCAGGCACACAGTACCCGTTGGTGGCGGGCACGAGATCCTGCCAACTATGCCAACAGTTGACGCGCCCCCTGGGCCGTGTGTGTGGGGATACCCGGAACCGGACCCATTGTGGATGCTGGGGGTTGTAGTCCTTGCGTGGCGGGGACCCGGTCCGTGCCCAGGGCGGTCAAACCAAATGGCAGTCTATATGCTGAATGTCCTATTACGCCACCCGTGGATTGCGGTCAGAGTGAACTGCCGCTGCAGGGCAGACCGCTGAGGCTGGTGTTGTGGGTGCAGCTGAGGGTAGTATAACTCCCCACGGGAGGAGTATAGCCTCAGGGCAGAAAATAGGGATGTTGGTGGTGATGGTGCGCGGGAGCAGCAGTAACCACACGGAGTCTGTCATGCAATTCAGGGTCTTTACTGTTGGTGGTATTAAGGGACTCGTCCTGAGTACAGGTTAACAATGGAGGCCTGGTCAGTCTGAGAGCAACTGGGAAATCCCGCTGGTCAGGGGGAATTTGTAGGCCTACCGTGCTGACTCCACTCTTTCTTGGCTATCCCGCTGTAGTGTGGTGGTAGTCCACGTCTCTGAGTGTACCGTGTTGTTCTCACCCGTATGACTGGCGACTCGGGCCTTCCGTACCTCTCACCCCTGCGGAGCAGTAGTGGTCCCTCTTGTGTGGCTGAGCCTCCGGGCTTCCTTGGGCCAGATGACTTGAAGTCCCCTGCGTGGTGGTTTTCTGCTGCTGGGCTTATAACCCTCACAGCCTCGGACTCCAGTGTCCGGCTCTGTAAGTCTCTAGCCAAGATGAGCTCTGCTAGCTCCCCTCCTGGCCTCGTGTTCCCCCTCTGCCTACAGGGACTCCTCAGCCTGCTGCTGACCTGTCCCTATCTGCAACCTCACTGGAGCTTGTCTGGAACTTCTCTCTCTAGCCCCGCCCCAGATCCAGTTTATAAAAGGCAGGTTTCTCCCCTCCCTGGACTGAGGCAGGAGGTGCTGCATGCTAATTGTCCCCAACCAGGGAACCTCCCACCTGCTCTCAGACATGACATTGCTGCCACTGTGGCGACCAGACCTGGGGTGCCACACATGCACAGTTTATTATCTATGGGATTGTTGAAGAAAGCGGAGGCTATTCCCAGCATTTCCATTGACAATGAATGGAGTGGAGTCTGAGCATGCGCACCTCCTCTCCACTCAAGATGGGGCTCTGTGTAACCCAATCTCAGGACCAATCAGCAAGTTATCCCATTGTACTTTTGGGAAAACCCCTTTAAGACTTGATTACCCTGTTACAATGTCCATAGACGGGTCTTTATGCCAGACCAACCTTGGCAGATGTCAAAGACGAGTGAACTTGTAGAATTTGTGATTATCTGAGTGTCTCCTGCACTAGAGGACCCAGCATATCCATGTATTACATGGACAGTCAACCTATTTCAATAGGAATTGTGTAATGCTTCATTTCCCCTGCGGGAGTGCTGCAGGAAAATTGCACACTTCCTGCCAGGTTCCAGCATAGATTAAGGATGATCATTAGTGGTTCCAGGAACACTTTGTGGTTGTTTTATCCTCTGGAGAACCTATTGATAAAGGATTATCCAAGAGCGGTAATATATTTGTAGATCAGACTGAAAGGTTTTATAGGACTAGAAAATTGATAGTCTATACTAGTGACAGGCCAATAATTATCAGATCAGTGGAGGACTGACTTTCAGAAGGGGTGGTACATCAAATCCATTTTTACCAGTCACAGCTCCCCACCAGGTTGGACCTGGTATTGCAATTCAGTCTCATTGCTGTGAGTAGGATAGAGTTGTCCTAAGTGCAGAGCTGCATCTGGGGAGCCGTATAGTCAATGCAGTGTGTGAATTCTCCCCAGAGACACATGAGTCAGAGGATAGTCATATTGACAGCCCGAGCCTACCGTGCCCACGTGAACTTTCTCCAGAAGATGACAGTCACTTTCTATCTCTTGTCGGTATGTGCACAAACTGCACAAAGTGTCTTCCCCTCTGAGAACAGAATTAACCGATGGCGTTTTATAGAATATCAGACTGTGTTTTCATTGGACGACGAGTTTAGGTTGCATAGCAACAACATTTATAAAGTCAAAAATGCTTAAGCAGGGAGCGTTGCTGGTACTGTACAGGTGTGACTCACAACGGGCGATCGCGCCTTTGAAAACTGATTTTGCAGGAGGGAATATGTTTATTGATCGAGGGATTCGAATTTTAAAGGACACGGGTTTATCCTAGAGGCACGGAAAGCTGCATAGACAATAACACACTGGACGGCTGGAGATTTTCTACGGACATCATAATGATTTTTTTTTTTATTTTAGTAATTCATTTCACAGTTCATGGAAAAATGACTGTAAAGTTTCTTTAACATTAAAGGGGTTGCCGACTTCAGAGAAATCAGTTTGGAAAGAAGGGTCTTCTGAACAGAAGAGGAAATTGTATTAGAAAGTGGAAACAAGTCTACAGCACCTCTACAGGAGAGATGAAGTATTACATAGGGATCATTGAAATGGTTTGGATATTCCTGCAATGCATTAATGCTCCTGGTCCTCCAGAAACTTTTTTTCTTCCAGCTATTCTGGTTCATAGGTGAGAACCATGAATAGAGGGTTTCCCTCCATCACCACAAATCAGACACCCACTTGTACATGTTGCAACACAGTTAGCGTTTCCTTTTTCTCCTTTGGCTTTTACTCCGTTGATCTGAACTCATTGACCCATTTATTTCCTATTGGAAACCAGGGCTCAAAACCTAGAGCAGCTCATGTACCCTGCTTCATACTGAGAGGACACAAAGTTAGGACCCATTCACACATTCGTTTTTTTAAGGGCCGCAAATACAGACATACGCACACCCATTGTATTCAATGGTGGTGCACACATGTCAGGTTTTTCCCACAGAACATGTGTCCATGTGAAAAACCCGCAGCCATGACAGGTTTTTTTTTGCAGCACCGATAAAATGCATGCAGCACACGTGCACACTGATGGCACAAGGATGAGATCCATATGTCCTCAGCTTGACACGTACCGGCGCCTGGGAAAAAGTGGTACAGTTCGCGCTGATCCCAGGTGCCGGCTGCTGAAGGCAGCTCTCATGATTGTCCCCTGATCCCACCGCGAGCAGGAGACACTGATGGGAGTTGTATTCAGCATTCACTGTGTACATGCTGTGTAAAATGAAAAATGAAATAAAATAAATGGCGTGGGCTCCCGCCGATTATTCATAACCAGCAGAGGGAAAGCCGCCCGCTGGGGGCTGATATTACTAGCCTTGGAAAGGGGCCATTAGCCAAAAATGTTCCCGGGTTATTAATAACAGCTCACAGGTGTTTGATTAGCGTTTACTGACTAGATTACAGGGGACCCTAGAAAAAAAATGATGTAGGGTCCCCCTATAATTTCTAACCAGCAAAGGCTAAGCTGACAGCTGTGGGCTAATATTAATAGCCAATGAAGGGGCCATGGATATTGACCCCTCCAAGGCTAATAACATGAGCCCTCAGCGGCCACAGAAATGGCACATCAATAATATGCACCAAATCTGGTGCTGAGCCTCGGCTCTTCCCACTTGCCCTGGTGCAGTGCCTTCTTTTCCTTATGTGCCTTTAGGTGGTGTGGAAAAAATGGGTGCTCTTGTCAGCTGGCCCGAGACCACATGGACCATGGCTCATCCCACTGAACGACCGCTCTCCTTTCCCGTGGGTAAAATACTACTCTGATAACACAGGGTGAGGTTAAAACTGTGTGTCAGTACCAGCAAATGACTCGCCCCCTGGGCCGTGGGGTACCCGGAACCGGGCTTCTGTACGATGCTGGGGGTAGTAGTGGCAACCCGATCCCGTGGCTCAGTGTGGTCCGACCAAATTGTGGCAGTCTATTTATCAGTGTTTTGAATGTCCGACTACACCACCCGTGGATTGCGGTCAGGGATAACCGCCGCTGCAAGGCAGACCGCTGAGGCTGGTGTTGGTGTGCAGCACAGGGGTAGGATAACTCCCCACGGGAAGAGTGTAGCCTCAGGGCAGTGTAGGTGGATGCTGGGGGTGATGGTGCAGGCCGCAATAGTAAGAGTTCAGAGTCCGCTTCAAACAGTCCAGGGTATTTATTGTAGGTATTATTAATGACCCAACAGTGGTACCGGTTAGGAATGGGCCTGGGTGTCTGAGAGCATTCGGGCGAGCCCCACTGGTCAGGGTGAGTGTGTAGGCCTACCGTTCTCTCTATGCTCTTTCTGACTATCCCCCTCTTCGTGGTGTAATAGCCCACGTCCCTGAGCTGGTCGTGTACTTCTCGCCTGTATGGCTTGCGACTCGGGCCTTGGGTACCTTTTGCTTTCTCCTCGCTGTACTGGTCCCTCTGTGTGGCAGAGCCTCCAGGCTTCTTAGGCCAAGGGACCTGAAATCCCTCACGGGTTGGTTCTTTGCTGCTGGGAATGATAACCCGGACAGCCTCGGACCCCAATGTCCGGTTAGATTGGTTCTCTGCCAGGACCGGCTCTCGTCACCTCTGTCCCTGGCTTGCAGTTTCTCCTCTGCCTCACGGGCTCCTCAGCTGCTGCTGACCTGTCCCTTCCTCTAAGAAACCCTTCTGGTCACTTCAGAAGTGGGTTCTGGTCTCTCTAACCCTGCCCCAGTTCCAGCTTTTATAGGGCAGCCTGCTCCCCCTACTGGCCTGGGACAGGAGGTGCTGCATGCTAATGGTCCCTAACCAGGGAACCTCCCTCCTGCTCTCAGACACAGATTATTGTTTGTGGCATCCAGGCCTGGGGTGACACACAAATACCCAAGATGGTGCAAAATTACAGAATCTCACCCTACCGCTTACTCGCTGGGATTAGAGCCGCTGCGACTTCGGGCCTTCCAGGGCTGACTACCCCCACCAGTGGCACCCTGCTTTTAGCAGGCACCCACAGAGAGGAGGTAATGACAAGCTTAGGAAGCTGACAGTCCATTGAGGTACATGACCAGGTTACCAGAGAGTCCCAACCTGGCTTCCCCAAACGTCTCCATGGGGCCAGGTGACCGGAGGGTCTCAACCTGGCTTCTCCAAATGTCTCCATGGGTTCAGTTATGGTCAATGGAGCAGATCTGTATTCTTCCAGCTAGGGCCATGGTCCCTTAGGCTGGCATCCTGTAGAAATGCAAATCTGTGTCCCCCTTGATGGAGCCATGGTGTCCTGGCTGCTGTTCTGTAGAGTCTCCTTGTAGAAGGATAGAGGTCCCTTTGTATACCCACATATGTGGTCCAGGCCATCATCCACAGGTCAGAGGGAAGGTGGGATGAGATTAACTCTCATTGTTTGAGTATTTAATCAATCTGCATAGTTTGGCCTTCACTGTTTTGCATGTCAACAAGCTACATGAACTTATACATTGGGTAATCCACATAATAGCAAATATCGATTGTTCAATGACCCTGCATCCCTGTCCTCCAAAGATAGCAACACAATCACCTGTAGGAGCTGATATAATAATTAAACAGCAGTCATTCAACAATTCACAAACAATTCAAGAGTCAACGTTTAGACAATACTCTGTTTCTTGTCCCACCGAGATATACATCTGGCATAATTAAGATTAAATGCCGTGTCATCACAGGTGGGATGCAAGACCTGGAGCCTAAAGGTCCTCAAAATGTTCTTCTGCAACATATAAGTAGACAGTATTAGACAATGTGCACAGAGTTTTTCAAGGAGTTTTTGAAGCAAAAACTGAGCGGAAACTCTCCAAATCTTCCTATTCTCAAAACTCCTTAAAAACATTGTGCTTCCGCTCAGGAGTCCTAAAAAGGTCAAGTGCACACAGAGTTTTTTGAGGAGTTCAAAAATAATAGTTTTCCAAGCAGAAACAGCTTCAGGAAACTCCGTATTTGGGAGTTTTTGACATTTTCTTTTCATGATACATTTCCTGAGAAGGTTGTGGAAGAGTTTTTTATTTTTTTAAGCATTCTTCACAGCCTTTTTATTCTCAGTGCCTAGTTTGGGGAGATTTCTTCTAGACCCCTCTTGAAAGAAAAGACTTCTTTTTTTCCCCACCAAATGTTTTTCACAACCTCTTCAGGAAAACAAAAATGCTTAAAAAAAACTCATACGAATAACAAAGTGGATTTTCCATAGAAAAGACTTTTCCAAGAGTTTTTGAAGCAGGTTTTGAGATGAGTTTTGGAGAAAATCGGCTAAAAAAATCTTCTTAGCCTTTGACCATACTCATCAACTCTTTTGAAACATCCCAGAAAAATGGTAGACCTCTCTGTCTCCCCAAAGAGTTGTCAAGTTTCCCTTGTTCTGTTAAAACCTCCTAAAAGCAAGAAGTTCTAAAGTTTCTTGTAGCCCAGAAACTCGTGGAGACAAGTTTTGAAGTTTGGAGGAGACAGAGAGCGGGTGTGGAAGGGTGGAGATTACACATTGAGGAGGCATGGCTATGTTTTAACATTTCCAGTGGTCCTTCAACACTTCCTGGAGTTGTCAAATTTTTGCAGTCTTCATGCATTAGTGCCCGCCTTATCAATGCAGACCATTAGTAGAGGTGCAGCTCGTGCCCATTCCCGGATGGTAGCTGGAAAAAGATTTAAAACGAGACAAATATTAAAATTAAATCCCTATTAAAATATTTATGTAGATGTGGCTGGAACATTTTGGCGCGGGATAAATCAGTGCTGGCTCTGGTATTTTACGGACATATAATTCTACCATCCTCTCCTTGCAAATTTAGCACTTACAACATGTTAATGGTAATACAGCTCCCAGGACGGTCTCGGCAGACTAGATTCGATCAGCAGGTGGTAGGGATTTGCATCCATATTTCAAACCTAGTTCTATCTCATTACCGCTTTCTTATTTCTTTGTGATTTATCTCTCTATAAAATTCCAGCAAGCGCAATGGGGAATGGCACTGCAAAAAGGCAAATTCTGCATAATTTGAACATTTATCATTTTTTTCCTCCTTCTATTTTTCTTCCATTTGTTCTCTGACTTTATTCCTCGAGAGGGCCTTGCGAGACGATTGAACTGCATTTTTCCAGAGTGTTATTGAGAGTATTTAATGAATTTAGCATTTAGGGTTTTGGTATTCAGTAACTACCGCAGTAAATTATTCCACTATATTCCCAAAAGGTTTTTTTTTTTTTTTGCCTTTTGCATCTAAAATAAATAATGAAGCAACTCTGCAAATAGTATTGGTTAAAATTCTCCTACCGTTTTGCGTACGCAGCTCCTGCGCAGACCTATTGATACAGAATGAAAACAGACCCTGTGTGTAGTCTGATCCTGCTGTTAAACATATGGAACGTTTATTACATTTGGTTTGTTTGTAGTCTGAAGTCATGGAGACGCCTAGGTCTGCATGGGAGCTGTGGACTCAAAACGGAACAATTTCGATTTTGATACTCTAAAACTGGCCATACGCAGAAAATAATAAATCACAATGTTTCATGCTGGATAATAAGTTTAGTACATCTTTAGATACTATTGTGGTGCAAAGTGAACCAGATTTCTGGTACACTTAGCTAAGTAAATCTGCCCCGTAGTTTCAAAAAACTGTTGCCGTAGGTTCAGGTACCATTAAAAAAAAATTCACTCCCTAAGTTTCTACCACTAACACAGTTTCTTTGGCTGCAGTAGTGATGTCACTTAGACAGCACTGCCGCCAATCACTGAGCTTGACTGGTTCTGCTGATGCAGATGGCACGAGCTCCTGACTGCAGTGATCGACTGCAGCGCCAAACATAGACCGGGGTAGCAGCGGAGACCCTGTGCTGAAAATGGAGAAAATATGTGAACCTCAGTTTTGTTTTGGTGTTTTTTTAACTGAGCTTATAGCGAAAAGTTTTTTTAAAGGGAACCAAGCCCATGATACTAATGCGGGCACCATAATAAAACTCCTGACTTCCTGGTAGACAGTTTTTTTAGATTTAAAAATATTTATATATATTTAAAAGTGTCCTGTACCTTCCCAAATAAGTTTACCAAAAATTCTAAAAGAAAAATGAGGACAAAAATCAGAATAGTAAATAAATTGTCGGCACTTTTTCAAACAAATCAGTAAAGTGAAGTTGATTTTTTTTTTCCATTTAAGATGTTTTCTGGACTTGAGTAATCCATTAGAGAACAGAGTACTTTACGGGAGTAGTTTATCAATAGCCCCAAGCACTTTGATTAATTCCGGTTTAATTTTAGCATTGTCCTTCAAATGTCAGACCGATTTTCTCCCTCTTTTTAACAACTAGATTGTGGATAAGTTTTAAAAGCAAAACAGTGTTGATAACAGCAGTTTTGGGGATTATGTTAATAGCGGGTTGGTCGAATAGTTCTCCGGCTTTCCGAGTTTTAACAATTACTGAATGAGATTTTTTTTTCTTATTCTATTTTTTACTTCTTTTTTTTTTTTTAAATATTTAAATATCTACAAAAAAAAAGCTAAAGAATAAAATGGAGAATGTGAGAAAAGAGAGAACAAAGAAAGATGCAAAGTAGCAAGAACATAAAAGAAAAGTAAAGCGAAACAAAAATGGTCAAAGTTAAAATAAGCACTGAACTCAGAGGATTTCCCATGAAGGACACATTCAGCGATATACCATATACAGGTGAATCTCACAAAAATTAGAATATTATCAAAAAGTTAATTTATTTCAGTTCTTCAATCCAAAAAGTGTAACACACATATTATATAGAGTCATTACAAACAGAGTGATCTATTTCAAGTGTTTATTTCTGTTAATGTTGATGATTATGGCTTACAGCCAATGAAAACACTAAAGTCATTATCTCAGTAAATTAGAATAATTAACAAAACACACCTGCAAAGGCTTCCTAAGCATTTAACAAGGTCCCTTAGTCTGTTTCAGTAGGCTCCACAATCATGGGGAAGACTGCTGACTTGACAGATGTCCAGAAGGCAGTCATTGACACACTCCACAAGGTCCCAGAGTCTGGAGGAAAAGTGGAGAGGCCACAATCCAAGCTGCTTGAGGTCTAGTGTGAAGTTTCCACAATCAGTGATGGTTTGGGGAGCTGTAAGGGGGAAGACCGGGGTGTAAGTACTTTCAGAGCAAGTGATCCGGAACTGCCGGGGCTGTGCCTCTAGTTGCAGGGGGAAGACAGACTGCGAGCACAGGAGTCAGGTGACTGGGAAGCTGGGGGCGTGTCCAGTGTGAGAGCTGGGAGGTCAGGTGGCCCAGAGACTGGTGACGTGGGTAGAGAGAGGAAGAAACGAGGACGTTTGCGCGGGAAAGCGGAGCTGGGTCCTGCTCAGCAGAGCAGTGTGAGAGGGTCCAGGCTCCTGGCTACAGTACTTGGAGCAAGATCCCAGTGCAGTGGACCGGAGGAGTCAAGCTGACTAGTGAAGAGACGCAGGGTCAGTGGAGCCGGGCACGTGTGGTGTCATGTTATGGACTAGGGGCTCAGCGGGTAAAACCGCAGCCCGCCCTCTGCCGCCAGAAGACGGAGAATTGTTTGGGCGGGGAAGCCTGATGAACAAATCAACACCGGCATCAGCTGGCAACTTCCTTATGGAGGAAAAGAGTCAGCTAAGGGTAAAAACTGTTGTTTACAACAGGTTCCACTAAGCTATATCTAGTTAAACTGTGAACTGTCAGTTAAAGACTTTTACCTGCTACTTCCCTTGTTTTTCCCCATATTTTCCCCTGTTACTCCCTGCGTGGAGATTGACCCTGTTACAGTACTGGCTGCTCTGTGTTTCTGTGTCACTGCATCTAAAGTACCTGTGTTTCATTTGGCATAGTCGGCAGGATGCAGTCATTAGACACAGACACTGCAGAGCAGTCCATCCTGGTGTGACGCTCTCAGCCCTACCCTGGGAAGATGAAGGGGTTTACTCGGAGCCGGGTCAGATGTTTTGTGGGGTTGCAGCCGTGGCCTGGACCCGGTCCGTGCCCAGGGACGTCACATTAAAAAATGGTGTAATGGGCTTTCAGGGTTGAGTGGTTGCTAACGACTACGCCATCTGTGGTACCTGGTGAAGGCCACCAGGCTGCTGCAGTCCTCTGAGGCATGATGTTGTGGCAGCCATAGTTGACACTACTCCCCACAGGCGGAGCAGGGCCTCAGGACAGAGACGAGGATGGAGGGAGTGGTAGTATAGGAGGTCAGGTGCTGCGCGGTGCGGTGCAGTGCAGAAATAAAGAGTCCGGAGGCCATAGGGGTTGACTTCCAGGGTTTTTACTCACGGTGGAGAGTGCAGCTGAAAGGCTTCTCCCTGCTCCTCGCGGAGTTCTGCGGTCACCAGAGACGGGGGTCCGACAACCTCCGAGTAATTCAAGTGCTTAATCAGGACCCCGCACCAGAGTGTTCCTAGACTTCAGACCGAGTCCTTTCCTGTCTGTGTGTGTAGATAGGCCGGGTCTCCCTCTGGACTACGCTCAGAAAAAGGGTACAGGTGGCAGCTCCGCTCCTTCCGCTACCCGGTTGGATCCTCTGGGCCTGCCGGGCTTCCCTGACTAGGACGTGAAGTAGCAAAGTCAGGTGTCGGGGGCTGGTACCCCTCTTGCAGCCGGAATCCCTCTGACTAGGCCAGAATAGCGAGGACAGGTGGCGTATACCGCTCCGTCTGCATCCCCCTGGGACCCTTTTGCGGTGGAGCTACACTCCTAAGCTCCAGGCCTTCTTGGGTATGGTCTTTGACCGGGTTGAGACATTTGTTAATTCCAACCTGCCCCTCGACTCAAGGCCGGAGTGCGAGGGCCGTGTCTCCATCTGCTGCAGGTTCACCCAGAAGCCACGTTCAGGGATGGAGATCACAATCAAAGACCCATGTGCCCAAGATGGCTGTTTATTAAATATGAAATATTAAGTGTAACTAAATGTGCATCCTCCACCCTCACCCACTAAATGGTTCCCCCTATCTCTTGGTTCCCCAGTCTCCCATTTTCCAGTAGGGGCAGCACACTAGTGCCTACTAGCCCCCTCTGGTGGGAGAAGTGTGGTGTTGGATGTGGAGGTGGGGTCCTGAACATTGCACCGTTCTTACCTCGAAGGAGGAACACCACACCCCATTGAAGAGGTGCAGCATCCCTGTGGCGGTCGAACCCTCAGGGGCGCCACACTGGGAGCCTCTAAATCTAGCTTGCCACTGGGGGCCATCCTCAGCAATCTCCCAAAGTTCACCAGGGACAATATGATGCTGTGGGACTGGATTGAGAGAGTTAGGAGTATGTTACGTATGCATCCGATGACCCCAGCTATGCAAGCCGAAATAGCCTTACTGGCCCTGGACGGCGAGGCCCGACAATCCATGATGTACCGCCCTCCCCTTGACCGGGATACTGTAGAAAAAGTGTTGGGGAGAGCTGAGGATACAGCTGTTTCACCAAGTGCAGCAGGAGGGAGAGACTGTGACGCAGTATGTTAATGCCTTACAGAGGGTGCATGCCTATATCACTAGAAAAGACAACATGAGGAATTTGGGAATGGGCCCCCTTGAAGTGATCTTAAGGGACCAGTTTGTGGCAGGCGTCAGGGATGTGCAGCTGAAGCAGGCCTTGCGGGAGCGCTTGTGCGCCAACCCATGTATGACTTTTCTAGAAGTGGGGGCGGAGGCACGTGTGAGAGAGCAGGAGATGGGGGTGACGGCCCTGGCAGGGATGCTCCAGAGTAACGAGGTACCCACCCCGCCTGCAGCTGAATCGGAATGGGCTCGAGAGATGCGAAAGGAGATACAGGAGATGCGGAATGAATGGTCCAGTCTCAAGAAGACCCCTGCCCCAACACCATAGATACCCAGATCGATTGCTCCAGTTATGGAAAGAATTGAATTCAGGACCCCCCCTGCAGGAGAGTTCCATAGGGGAGTGAGGCAGCCCTACACAGACAGAGACACAACCTGCTGGAAGTGTGGCAGCGCAGGACATTACGCCAGGGGGCTTGCCGCGGGCGGCCCCTGTCGCGGCAACCGTTAAACTAGCGGACTCCGTGTTTGGGGGACAAAGCCCGGAGCCTGAGGAAGGGGAAAGAAAAAGAGAATGTCCCAAGGACCTGGTTTCCACCAGTCCGACTGTCTGGGCCGAAATAAGCGGTCGGGCTGTTCACTGCCTGATTGACACGGGATCCTAGGTGACTACGATGACAGAAGCCTACTTCCAACAGCGATTTCCAGAGATAGCGCGGCCTGAATGGGGACCAGTAATTAGACTCACGGCAGCTAATCAATTACCCATCCCGGTCACAGGGGTGGTGTTTATGAAGATCCGAGTGTGTGGAAAAGATGTGGGAAAAAATGGAGTCATCCTGGTCGCAGGGGGAACCGGAAGTGGACTCCCGGTGACCCTCGGAATGAATGTGCTGAAAGAGATCGGGCAAATCCTGCTTAGTAAGCCGAAGCAGATTCCTCTAGACCAGTGGGACCCGCGAACCCCCCAAAGGAGGGTCTTTCAACAACTAATCCGAGCTGCCCAGGCTCAGGAGACGTCGAGTGAAGGGAAGATCCTGGGGAAAATAATAGTGCCATCAGCTACGTTGATCACCTTACTGCCCGGACAAACTGTACTCACGTTATCCGCATGGGCCTGCACACCTCTTGAGGGGGTCGAAGTTCAGATAGAACCAACATCGATGAACAAAGTACCCCCCGGACTCTTGGTGGCTCGGACACTGGCCACCGTTCGGGGTGGCAATGTTATAGTGCGGTGTGTTAATCTGGGCGAAGATGATCTCACACTCCCTCCCAGGGCGGAAATAGCCCAGATTCTGGGAATGCCAGAGAAGTTGGTGCGACCTGATGTGGTACAGCTGTATGAGGAGACCCCTGGACTCTGGCAGTCACCGTGCCACCGGAATCCCACTGGGCTAGTGCGAAGGGGGGACGAAGAATCCTAGAACGAATGCGGGCTGAATTGACAGGACTTACACCTCGACAGGTGCAGCATGTTGAAGAGGTGCTGGAGCGGTACCAGGAAGTCTTTGCTCTACATGAGGATGATTTTGGTTGCACCGAAGCCATTAGCCACGAGATTCCCACTGGGAGCGCTGCCCCAGTGTGGGAGAGATACCGGCAGATACCTCCCCAGATGTATAAAGAGGTTAAGGAGATGCTAGCCCATATGTTACAGAATGGTGTGATACGGGAGAGTCAGAGTCCGTGGGCAGCCCCGATTGTCCTGGTCCAGAAGAAAGATGGGACCCTGGGGTTCTGTGTGGACTATAGGCGACTGAATGCCTGTATAGTACGGGACTCTTACCCACAACCCCGAATCGAAGAGTCCCTGTCGGCTTTAGGGAAGGCAAGATACTTCTCCTTGGATCTGGCCAGTGGGTACTGGCAGGTGCCCGTGGCCGAACACGACCGTGCGAAGACGGCATTCATATTACCCATGGGACTGTTCAAGTTCAATCGGATGCCCTTCGGCCTGACTAACACCCCCGGGACGTTCCAGCGTCTGATGGAGAGGTGCCTGGGCGATTTAAACTTCGAGGCGACACTGATTTACCTTGACAACATAATTGTCTATGCCGCCACCTTCAAGGAGCACCTCCAGCGACTGGAGCAAGTACTGAGTCGCCTACAGAGCCATGGCCTAAAGGTGAAGCCCCAGAAGTGCCACCTGTTTCGCAAACAGATCGAATATTTCGGTCATACTGTGTCCGGTGAAGGAGTCAGGCCCACCCAGGAAAAGGTGGCCGCCGTACAGGAGTGGCCTACCCCGAAGACAGTGAAGGATGTTCAGGCCTTCCTGGGACTTGCCTGGTACTACCGAAGATTCGTGAAGAACTTCACCCGCATAGCCAACCCATTGCTGGAGCTACTTAAGGGAGTGCTGGCGGGCTCCAAGAATCAGGCGATTCGGTGGGGAAGCAGCCAGGAAGAGGCCTTCCGTGCCCTAAAAATGGCCCTGATCGAGGCCCCAATACTTGCCTATGCGGATTTCTCCCAACCCTTCATACTCCACACTGATGGGAGCCTACATGGTCTGGGAGCCGTGTTATCCCAAGTACAGGAGGGGAAAGAGCGCATGATTCCGTACGCCAGCCGCTCCCTTCACGACTCCGAGAGGAACCCGGATAATTATAGCTCTTTCAAATTAGAGTTGCTGGCTCTGGTTTGGGCAATGACCGAGAAGTTTTCAGATTATTTGTCCGGGTCCGAAGTACTGGTGAGAACAGATAACAACCCGCTGGCCCACCTGGAGAATGCGAAATTGGGGGCCCTGGAGCAGCGGTGGGTGGCCTGCGTGGCCAGGTACCGGTATAAGATCGCCTACCGGCCTAAGGCAGAGAATACTCACGCCAACGCCCTCACCAGAGTGACATATGAACGGCGTGATCATGACCGCGATGAAGATATGGAGGCGGATGAGACCCCTAGCTTCCGAAGTTTCGTGGGACCGCTGGCCGCGGCGCAGGGACAGATCGGAGAGACATCGGAAGAACAAGTGCTAGGGCGGCCAAGAGATGACTGGATCCGACTTCAACAGACTGACAGAGAAGTTGCTCAATTACATCAATGGGTGGCTTTGCGGCAAGTCCCCAGTCGAGAAGAGAGGAGTACCCTGTCCCCGGGAGCACTGAAGATGCTGGGACAATGGGAGAGACTGTGTTTGCGAGACGGGCTGCTGTACCGACGGGTGCAGCTACTGCGAGAGTTCGGGACCACCTGGCAAGTGGTGACCCAGAGAAGTTGGTCGGAGTAGTGGGTAAGGAGGCTCATGAACGAGGGGCTCACTTCGGACCAGAGAAGACATTTCAGTGGTTGCAGAGGTTGGTGTATCATCCCCGACTGCGAGCAACAATAGAAGACACTTATCGAAGATGTCGGAGCTGTGAGCTGGTTAAGCCCCTGGAGCAGCGGGTCCCCATACAAACTATTGTGACTACTGCCCCCTTGGAGGTGCTGATGATCGACTATTTGACTGTTGGACCGGCGCATCTCGGGTATGAACATTGCCTGGTAATGACAGACCACTTCACAAAGTTTGCGGTAGCGACCCCGGCCAGAGACCAGACCGCCGAGCCCGCTGTGCAGGCCATCTGCCGAGACTTCATTCGGGTGTACGGCTGCCCAAAGAGAATTCATTCCGATCAAGGCGCCTGCTTCCAAGGCCGGGTGATGGAAGAGCTGCACCGGTTGTACAAGATTGAGAAGTCAGGGACTACTCCTTACCACCCTCAAGAAAATGCTTTAATCGGACACTGATCTAAATGCTCTGCACGTTGGAGGAAGATCGGAAGGTATGGTGGCCTGAGCTTGTGGCCGAGCTGGTGTGGGTCTACAACAACCGAGTGAATAGTACGACGGGGTTCACTCCTTATACCTTGCTGTTCGGGCGAAAGGGGCGAGAGATTACCGAGTTAGAGCTGGACCCCGAGGAAGACTACCCACGGACGGTGGTGTCTTCCTGGGTCTGGCAACATCGGCATCGACTGCAGACCCTCTGACGGTTGGTACAACAAGAGTTTCAGGAGCTCAAACATCATGAGACATTGCCTCTTCGAGGGACAGCTCTGAGGCCCGGGGAGCGGGTGTTGGTACAGGACAGGCGGCCCCGAGGCAAATTGAGTAGGCGGTGGGAACGGACCCCGCACCGAGTGAAGCACAGGATTGGTGCTGAAGGACCTGTGTATGAAGTTCAACCCGAGGGGGCTGAAGGAGCCCCTACCAGAGTGGTTCATCGTAGTATGCTGCGACCCTGTCTGTCTAAAGATGACGAGGATGGAGAAGAATCACCTGCTTCTAGAGAGGGTCCTGTCACAGTTGCCCTGACTCACCCAGGGGAATGGGGATGACTCGGTACCCGGGCCTTTAGCCTGGCCTTTTAGGGATGTCGCGGTGGTCGGCTCCCGGGCCCGTACCCTGGGGGTTGCTCCTTAAAAGCGTTTATGGTTGTTTATTTTATTAAAGAGTTTGTGACGCCACCCGTGGCTTCTGGTGAGGATCACCAGCGCTGCTCTGTCCACTGAGGCCGATGATAAGGCAGCTTGATGGTATAGCTCCCCACAGATGGAGCTAGGCCTCAGGGCAGTGTAGGAGAAGGGAATGCAGGACAGGCGAGACCGAGCCGGGTCAGAGCAAGAACAGGGACAGACACGATAGTCACTTCAGTACCTTTTACTGATGGAAATTCAGGCACGTCCCGGAGCACTGTAGGGTGAAGGGTGCATGTCAGGATCCTCCCCAATGAGCGGGTGTTTGGGCCTCCTGTTTCTTGCCTCTGCGTAGTAAGTTTCTGACCTGCCTGGAGCTAGGCCTAACTTTGTCTCTGTCCTGCACTGGCTGACCTTGTGGTAGGGCCTTTCCTTGGAGTACACGCTCCTCAGCTTGCGGGGCCTATGTGTCTCCTGGCTCTGTTACGTATCAGCACTTTAGCGATCCTGGGACTTGTAGTTCTCCAGGGATTCCGGTTATATCTTACTGGGTCATAGAGATCCGGGTAAACTTCGGACCCGGTGTCCGGTAACTGCTTCGGGGTGAGCCAGTTAAGCTCCTCTGCCCCCTATGTACTAACTCTCCACTTCGCCTTCGGCCTACTCGGGCCCTCACTAGGCTACTCACACTAACGGCAGCTTGCCGCGCTTCACTGATCTTATGGTGCCGGCACACCCAAAGCTCACTCCAGTGAGCTACAACTGAGTCTGGACTGTGCTCCACTGCAGACTGACCTCTTTCAGGCTTCTCTACTGCAGGAACTCTCTCTCAACAGACTTGGTTCTCTGTCGACTCCAGTCTAGACTGACTGCTGCCTGGCTTCACCTTCCCTATTTATCTATCCCTAACGGGCTCCCTCTGCTGGTCTGAGGTGGAAGGTGGAGATGTGTGAATGGTTATGGGGGCCTCTTGTGGAGGAATCCATCAATACACCCTTCTAGGATCTGTGATACCAAGCGCAGCTGGGCGTCACATTCCCCCCTAGTTAAGCTCAGCACTCCCGGGCTGAAGTACATTTTTAAAACAACAGGAAAACATAAACAATGCAAGAACAATCTTCCCTTTATGGGAGGCACCAATCTTAAACTTTGCATAACAATAGCAAAGCAGAGTGTCCTCAGAATTCAAGTCTCCTATGGTGAGGTTCCCGAACTGGATGTCCATCTCACAAAGTATAGTACTTGGCGGTTTTGAGGGACCTGTCCTAAACCCTCTACGTAGGCCCTGGGGTGACTGCAGGGCATGAAGATCCCAAGTTGGACCTCCAAAAGAGCCACTCCAGACAGGTTTTTCTTCTGATTTCACCTAAAAGGGCACTCCAAGGAGTGCAATTATATACAGAAGCAGTTTTTGGGCTGCACACAATCCTCAGCCACAAAGTTCTTTAGTATGCAACAAAGGAATTAATGAGGCAAAGCACAAATTAATGAAGGCAGACATATGCATTGAAAACACACAATTATACAATACATTTCAAGTTAATATGCAATACCCCAGGGGTAACTATCTACATTTTTAGCAGTTTGACTACTTACTGCATGTACCTAACAGGGGGTTTACCTCTCGTGCTACGTGTTGATCTGCGTAGTGCGGTGGTCTGTGGGGTATCAGTGTCTGCATTCTCAGTTACTCTACCAGTTCTACGTGTAACCATGTTGTAAAACTGCCTTAACCTCTCTCTTGGACTGGCAAGTCTACCATTGGCTGGGCCCTCTTGCTCCGCTCCTACCGGGGATCCTTCATCCGGGGATACTTCTTGAGCTGGCTCTTCTGCAGCACTTACAGGTTCAACTTGCTGTGGAGGGTTTTCTGGCTGTTCATAGAATTGGAGTACTGGGATGATTACTGCTCCTCCTATCTGAGGCCAATCTGCTTGTAAGTCTCCTAGGTCAGTGTGAATCACTGTTTCTTCAGGTTCTTCCTAGATTGTGAGAGGCACTTCTTGAGGTTTCAGTAAGTCTGGACACAACTTTAGGTGATCCCTGGACACTGTTGTAGATGTTTTTCCTCCATCTCGACTGATTATGCATGTCTTCTTGTTGTCAAACCTTGACGGTAACACAGAGTAGGGGTCTTTTTCCCACTGGTCATCAAGTTTGTGGTTACGTCTTTTCCTTTTCAATACTGTTTCACCTGGTATGAAAGGTTCTGCGGGAGCGTTTTGTTGTAGTGCATTTCCTGCTTTTCTCTCACCCGAGTAAGACTGTCCTCGACACAGGCTTGTACCCTTCTGTACTGCTCTTGTCTGGTCTTGTCCCAGTCTTCAGTGGTCATATCAGCTTCAGGCTCAACAACACCAAGCTCCAGATCCATGGGCAGTTTTCCTGGCCTTGCCGGCATGAGATATGCCAGAGTGCAGTTGGTGGAACTGACTGGTATATGATTGTACAGATCCACTAGGTCTGGTAGTAGGTCTGGCCACTGGTTTCTCTCCTCAAGTGGTATGGTTTTTAGCAGGTCGATGATGATGTTGTTCATCTTTTCGCAGAGACCATTGGTTTGTGGGTGGTACGGTGTAGTTCTTATTTTCTTACAACCGTACAAATGGCAGAACTCCTTGAACAACTCAGCCTCAAAGGCCGGGCCTTGGTCCGTCAGCACCTGCTCAGGATAACCATGGGGTCTGCAGAAGTACGCTTGGAACGTCTTTGCTGCTGTCTCGGCCATCAGGTCTTTGACGGGGGCGACCACCAGGAAACGTGAGTAGTGATCCACCATGGTCAGAGCATAGGAGTACCCTGACCTGCTGGGGGACAGTTTGACATGGTCCAGGGCCACGATCTCCAGAGGTCGAGTCGTCTTGATGGGTTGCAGGGGTGCCTTCTGGCTGCTGAAGTCTTTTATTCTTAGGCCACAGGGTCCACAGTCCCGGCACCACCTCTCAATGGATCTGCGCATTCCTACCCAGTAGAATCGACACTTCAGCAGGGTCTCTAGCTTTTTCCATCCAAAGTGCCCCGCCTGATCGTGGTATGCTTCTAATACCATCTGGATGTCTGTCTTCGGGACCACTATCTGCCATACCATCTCATGAGTTCTTTGATTAATGTACCTCTGGCACAGCTTCTCACGGTAGATAAACAGCCGGCTTCTCTCATTCCACAGCTGCTTTGCTTGCAGAGACGCTTCTTTCTCCAGGGAGGCACCTTCTTGGGTTATCAGCTCCTTGATACGGCTGACAACCGGGTCACTGTCCTGGGTCTATTTCCAGCTGTGGTGAGGCAGGGGGTTTAACGTCTTTCCACGCTGCTTCCTGGAGGCTCGTTGCTCATGGATCATCCCACTCCGGTGAAAGGCAGGTAGCTCTATCTCTTCCAAGTCATCCACTTCTTCTTCTGTGTCTGACTGGTGAGGCATCCTAGACAGGGCATCGGCGTTGGCATTCTTGCGGCCCGCCCGTTATTTAATTGCAAATTGGTAATTTGACAGCCGAGCCATCCACCGTTGTTCCAGTGCCCCCAACCTAGCTGTTTCAAGATGGGTCAAGGGGTTGTTATCAGTAAAGGCAGTGAACTTGCTGGAGGCCAGGTAGTGCTTAAACCTTTCAGTGATGGCCCAGACCAAGGCCAGGAACTCCAACTTAAAGCTGCAATAGATCTCTGGGTTCCTCTCAGTCGGGTGGAGCTTCCTGCTTGCGTATGCGATCACTTTCTCTTGGCCATTCTGCTTCTGACTTAGGACAGCTCCCAGGCCTTCGTTGCTGGCATCTGTATACAGCAGGAACCGTTGGCTGTAGTCAGGGTAGGCTAGGATCTCATCACCTGTCAGGATCTCCTTTGGGGGACTGCCCTACCAGGAGGTCTTGCAGAGGAGCTGCTTTCTTGGTGTAGTCTTTTACGAACCTCAGGTAGTATCCTACTAGTCCCAGGAACTGACGCACCTCCTTGAGGTTCTTCGGCTCTGGCCACTTCTGGATGGCTGTGACTTTCTCTGGGTCTGGTGCTACCCCTTCCGGACTGACAATGTGCCCCAGGTACTGTACCATTTTCTTGAGCAGGTGGCACTTTGAGGGCTTCAGCTTCATCCCGTACCGGACCAGTGACTCAAATACCTCTGCCAGGTGTTTCAAGTGGTCCTCGTACATTCTGGAGTACACTATCACGTCATCCAGGTATAGTAACACAGTCTCAAAGTTGCGGTGTCCCAGGCAGCACTCCATCAATCTCTGGAACGTTCCGGGGGCATTGCAGAGTCCAAACGGCATACTGTTGAACTCGCAGAGTCCCATCGGGGTGGTAAAGGCCGTCTTCTCCCGATCCTCCTCAGCCACAGCTACTTGCCAGTACCCACTAGTGAGGTCAAGGGTGGAAAAGTAATTTGCAGACTTTAAGGCAGCTAAGGACTCCTCTATGTGTGGTAAAGGGTATGCATCCTTATGTGTAATGCGATTTACTTGTCCGTAATCTACACACATTCTCATGCTCCCGTCCTTTTTCCTAACCAGCACTAGGGGAGCTGCCCAGGGACTACAACTATCCCTTATTACTCCCGCCTTCCTCATGTCATGCAGCATTTCTTTTGCCTTTTGGTAGTGAGCTGGGGGTATAGGCCTATAACGTTCTTTGATTGGGGAATGGTTGCCCGTGGGGATATGATGTTGAACCCCCTTAATCCTCCCAAAGTCTAGTGGATGTTTACTGAACACCTGCGAGTATTCTTGAACCACCCGGTGTACACCCTGTTTTTGATGGGCAGGAGTGGTGTCTGTCCCAACATGGAGCTGTTGACACCAATCCTCCACCTGGGTTGCAGGGTCATTATCCTCCACTTCGTCTGGTGAAGTTAAGGACTCCGCCTCATGAATGCAGTTGTTATTGACAGCATGTAATTTGGCAACAGTGGCATAATGTGGCAATCTGACCTCATCTTCCCCACAATTGAGGAGACGGACGGGCACCCTCCCATTGCGTACATCTACCACTCCCCTGGCGGTTAAGAGCATGGGTCTATGCTCGGAGCAAAGGGGTTCTACTACCGCCTGGTAGCTCTGTCCTCTAAGACCTATAGCAGCTCTGCACCAGATGAGCATTTCACTCATTGGGGGGATGACAATGGGTATGGGGTCTGTTACCCGCACGTTACCGATTTCACCATCTGTTAACCTCACTTGCTGTTGATACATCAGGACTCGGATTTCCTTCTGCAGTACCCTCCTCTGTCCTGGTCTGGCAGTGTCAGCTATCTGTTGGAGTAAGAACACAACCTCTCCCAAACAGTTATCAACAATGTTAGTGCCTAATACCATATACGGATTGGTGTCATCAGGATTAGTCTCTACTACAATTAGTCCCTGGTCCTTCAGCTCCACTCTCCCCACCTTTACAGTCACATTCTTAACCCCGATTAGGTTAAGGGGGAGTCCATTTGAAGCATATACAGACAGATTCGGAGCTGGCGGACGTAGGTCGTCCATGGACCAGAACCTCTTGTAGAGGACATCAGGCATAATGGTTACCTGAGATCCTGTGTCCAGCAGGGCATGCGTCTGGATCCCGTCCAGTACAATGGACAGGAAAGGTCTTCCTCCGACGAACCTGTTGTACCAGTCTGATGGGCCTGGTGAGTTTACTCCTGGGTGTCGGCCCTCGGACCCAGGGTTTTCTCGTTTAAAGGACAATTCTGGGCGATGTGTCCGGTCTTGCGGCAGTGGTAGCAGGCAGGGTCCTTCTGTGGACGGCGCTGGTCACTGGTCCTCGGCGAGGGCGGTGTTGGTCTCCTCCTCCTCATCCAGGGGACATCCTCAGGTCCATCGGCTAACAGGATCTTCTCTCCTTCCTCAGGCTCCGTCCGCAGCTGCAGAGCACTCGGCACGGTGGTCAGGGTTTTACTCAACTGACGCACCTCAGAGCGCAGACTGTCCAGTTCTCTGGGGGACGTTGCTGGAACCTTGGCTTCAGCAGCCACTGGGGACAAGGTAGGTGTAGCAGACACTGGGGTAACCCCACCCTGGTAACGTTGGATGGCATTTGTTTCCAGGGGCTGCAGTCCTTTTATAGCCATGTCCTTAAGATTATCAAAGGTGGCATCTGGATGATCCAGGGACCACCAACGCACAGTCCTGCTCTCCTCTGGAGAATTTAGTCCCCGGACAAACTGTTCCTTCAGCATTTTGTTCTCATTTTCAACGCTGGTTGGACTAACCAGGTTCAGAGGCCACAGGGCCCCTTGAAGACGCCAGGCGTAGTCCCGAACATTGTCCTCCGGTTGTTGGGAGTAGCTGTAGAACCTCATCCGGAGGTCCGCCTCAGTAAGGTCCTCAAAGACAGTCTGTAGTTTTTGGAATATTGTGGACACTGACTCCTGGTCTGCGGCCGACCATGTTTCCGCTTCCCGTTCCACAGCACCGGTCAGTTGTCCTAATACCACGGCTGCTCTTTGTTTGCCGGTCATAGAGTGCATGTCTAAGATACCACTTATCTTCCGTTTGAATCCAGACAGGGTATCTGGTTTGCCGTTGTACTGGGGGAGCCACTTTGCTCCAGGAATGTACGGTAAAGTCATAGGAATGACAGGTGTTACAGGCGCTACTGGTGGAGCGGCGGCTTCAGCCTGCTCATCATCGAGCGCGGGTTGAACTTCAGGGACGTTGGCCAGCAGGTCGGCGTTCTGCTGTTCGTCGGACATCTTGGCGCCCCCCTAGTTAACCGTGGCCTACCTCCTAGCTTTTCTTCCGGTAGGCCGCAGCTCAGCAGGTGATGGTCGTCTTCAGGACCTTGCGTCGCTTGCGTCCTACGTCAGAGCGTTCAACGACTCTCCGTACAGGACCTTGCGCTTCCTGGGTTGACGTCGAGGCATGGGGTGTGACCGGGACTTCGCGCTCTTTTGCAGGTACTCCCCTAATTTTCCCGCGGTTACGCCCTTCTTCTTGCTCAGTGGCCCTACAATGGCGGCAACCTTCACCACAACTTTACGTACACAGTTCAGAATAAAGGCGCACAGTACCCGGTGGCAACGGTCATAACACTTCGTCATTGCAGCGGGCACGCAATCCTGTTCGTGACGCCAGTTGGAGATGACTCGCCCAGGGGAATAGGGATGACTCGGTAGCCGGGCCTTTAGCCTGGCCTTTTAGGGATGTCACGGTGGTCGGCTCCCGGGCCCATACCCTGGGGGTTGCTCCTTAAAAGCGTTTATGGTTGTTTATTTTATTAAAGAGTTCGTGATGCCACCCGTGGCTTCTGGTGAGGATCACCAGCGCTGCTCAGTCCACTGAGGCTGATGATAAGGCAGCTTGATAGTATAGCTCCCCACAGGTGGAGCTAGTCCTCAGGGCAGTGTAGGAGAAGGGAGTGCAGGACAGGCGAGACCGAGCCGGGTCAGAGCAAGAACAGGGACAGACACGATAGTTACTTCAGTACCTTTTACTGATGGAAATTCAGGCACGTCCCGGAGCACTGTAGGGTGAAGGGTGCATGTCAGGATCCTCCCCAATGAGCGGGTGTTTGGGCCTCCTGTTTCTTGCCTCTGCGTAGTAAGTTTCTGACCTGCCTGGAGCTAGGCCTAACTTTGTCTCTGTCCTGCGCTGGCTGACCTTGTGGTAGGGCCTTTCCTTGGAGTACACGCTCCTCAGCTTGCGGGGCCTATGTGTCTCCTGGCTCTGTTACGTATCAGCACTTTAGCGATCCTGGGACTTGTAGTTCTCCAGGGATTCCGGTTATATCTTACTGGGTCATAGAGATCCCGGTAAACTTCGGACCCGGTGTCCGGTAACTGCTTCGGGGTGAGCCAGTTAAGCTCCTCTGCCCCCTATATACTAACTCTCCACTTCGCCTTCGTCCTACTCGGGCCCTCACTAAGCTACTCACACTAACGTCAGCTTGCCGCGCTTCACCGATCTTATGGCACCGGCACACCCAAAGCTCACTCCAGTGAGCTACAACTGAGTCTGGACTGTGCTCCACTGCAGACTGACCTCTTTCAGGCTTCTCTACTGCAGGAACTCTCTCTCAACAGACTTGGTTCTCTGTCGACTCCAGTCTAGACTGACTGCTGCCAGGCTCCACCTTCCCTATTTATCTATCCCTAACGGGCTCCCTCTGCTGGTCTGAGGTGGAAGGTGGAGATGTGTGAATGGTTATGGGGGCCTCTTGTGGAGGAATCCATCAATACACCCTTCTAGGATCTGTGATACCAAGCGCAGCTGGGCGTCACAGCCCCAAGCCACGATGTGGACGAAGAAGAGTTGTTGATTCTACCTCCGAGCCCCAGCACTCGATTACCTGTAGTCCCCAGTGCAGGCGGCAAGGGAACAACATCGGTTTAAGCCACCGGGCAGGCGGAGATTGGAAATCCGAGTGACCCTGTACCCCCCATCGGTCTGACCGAGTTACGCCGGTCAGAAAGGATAACAGCAGGAGTGCCTCCTCACCGTTACAAACAAGATCAATTCATATGGTACCGTATCGTCCAGGAAGTCCAAGAATGTGAACGTTTGATGAAGGAACTCTCGCCCGTGGAATGGCGAGTTAAAGGAGAGTGGGAGTGTAAGGGGGAAGACCAGGGTGTAAGTACTTTCAGAGCAAGGGATCCGGAAGTGCCGGGGCCGTGCCTCTGGTTGCAGGGGGAAGACAGACTGCGAGCACAGGAGTCAGGTGACTGGGAAGCTGGGGGCGTGTCCAGAGTGAGAGCTGGAAGCTCAGGTGACCGAGAGACTGGTGACGTGGGTAGAGAGAGGAAGAGACGAGAACGTTTGCGCGGGAAAGCGGAGCTGGGTCCTGCTCAGCAGAGCAGTGTGAGAGGGTCAGGCTCCCGGCTACAGTACTTGGAGCAAGATCCGAGTGCAGTGGACCGGAGGAGTCAAGCCGTCTAGAGAAGAGACACAGGGTCGGTGGAGCCGGGCATGTGAGGTGCCGTGTTATGTACTAGGGGCTCAGCGGGTAAAACCAGAGACCGCCCGCTGCCACCAGAAGACGCAGCATTGTTTGGGCGGGGAAGCCTGATGAAGAAATCAACATCGGCATCAGCTGGCAACTGCCTTGTGGAGGAGAAGAGTCAGCTAAGTGTAAAAACTGTCATTTACAACCGGTTCGACTCTGCTATATCTAGTTAAACTGTGAACTGTCAGTTAAAGACTTTTACCTGCTACTTCCCCTGTTTTTCCCCACATTTTCCCCTGTTACTCCCTGCATGGAGATTGACCCTGTTATTATAAACTTCCCCTGTTTATTAACCCTGTATTGCCTGCTCTGTGTTTCTGTCGCTGCATCTAAAGTACCCGTGTTACAGAGCCATGTCATCTGCTGGTGTAGGTCCACTGTGTTTTATCAAGACCAAAGTCAGCGCAGCCGTCTACCAGGAAATTTTTGAGCACTTCATGCTTCCTTCTACCGACAAGCTTTTTGGAGATGGAAATGTCATTCTCCAGCAGGACTTGGCACCTGTCAACACTGCCAAAAGTACCAATACCTGGTTTACACACAACAGTATCACTGTGCTTGATTGGCAGCAAACTCGCCTGACCTTAACCCCATAGAGAATCTATTATAGAGAATCTATGGGGTATTGTCAAGAGGAAGATGAGACACCAGAGCCAACAATGCAGACGAGCTGAAGGCGGCTATCAAAGCAACCTGGGCTTCCATAACACCTCAGCAGTGCCACAGGCTGATCGTCTTATACCTCGGGGTCCTACCTCTGGAATCCATTAGGAGAATATGTATTCCTTACCTCTTATTTGCCGGATTAGGTGGTCATCTGTAGTGATGAGCAGGGATGGGCAAGCACTAAAATTCTCGGGTGCTCGTTGCTTGGGTCGAGCAAATTGGAATGCTCGAGTGCTGGACCCGAGCAACGAGCCCAATGTAAGTCTATGGGAAACTCGAGCATTTTTCAGGCGGATCCGCCCGGCAGTCTGCAGAGGGCCTAAAAATTGCCCAAATCGATGGGAACAGTGCTCAAATGACATGGAAACAGCATGGGGAAGACCCCAGAAGCATTTCTGACTCACAGATCACAGCTGTCAACAACGTTGTCAGAGTTTTACGCTACTTTTATGGACTCACAATAAAACATACAAAAACAAAACTAAAATGGATTTTCCTGGGAAGTATGTTAAGGAACATCCTTTCCAGGGTAATGACTTGTATATAAGGCAAAATAAATATACAAAAATGCTCCTCCACACCTTGGGCTATGTTCACATGTAGCGTTTTTGATGCGTTTTTCTACTTTTGCATTGCTTTCAACCAAGACATATGCATTCACCGAGAGATGTCATTTTAACATTCATTTTACAACCTTATCTGGCCATGTGCTGTGTGACACATCATTCGACACATCCTGTTTCATTTATGATGGAGGGACTCTGAAAGTCACAATGCCTATTTTTATAGGGCCATTAGGCGGCGCTTACTATTCTTAAAGGGCCAGCAGTCGCCCTCGCTATTGTAGTGTTGAGCGAGCACTAAAATGTTCGGGTGCTCGAAGCTCGGGCCGAGCTCGCCGTGATACTTGGGTGCTCGACCCGAGCAAAGAGCCCAATGTTAGTCTATGGGAGACTCGAGCATTTTTGCAGTGGCACCCCCGGCAGTCGTTTAAAAGCCTAACAAGTGCCCAAAACGATAGTGACAGTGCTCAAATGACATGGGGACAGCATGGGGATCGCCCCAGGAAGCATTTCTGACCCCCAGGTCACTGCTGTCAACAACGTGGTCAGAGGTATTAAGCCACTTTTACAGGCTCACAATAAAACGTTCAAAAACGAAAGTGAAACTTTTTTCCTGTGAAATATGTTAAGGAACATCCTTTCCAGGGTAAAGACTTGTGTATAAGTTAAAATAAATGACCAAAAAGAAAAATACTCCTCCACACCTTCGGCTATGTTCACAAGTAGCATTTTTTATGCGTTTTTGCACTTTTGTATTGCTTTCAACTATGACAAATGCATTCACCGTGAAATGTCATTTTAACATTTTACAACCTTATCTGGCCATGTGCTGTGTGACACATGCATAAAGTGCTGAAAAGACAAGGGAACAGCATGGGGAAGACCCCTGGAAGCATCTCTGACTCCCAGGTCACTGTCTAAAAGTGTGCCCATCATAAGTGATCCTTACCGCATCAGAAGATGCAGACTTGCAGCTATCCCCATGCAAGTTCTAGTCCCAGTGCAGTGTTCAATTGTACCTCCCCCATTTCTTGCAATACAAGCTCAAGTATGCAGCCTGCCACCCACCCACCCCCAGGCTGCAATACCATACTGCTTGCTTGGTTGAACGTGAAATTGGGCCTTTTAGGCATGTGGAGGCGGAATCTGGCCACCACGTCATGGCTGTGTTGGCGGCCTGGAATCCATACTCAGTCGCCAGCCGCCCAGCGGACGGGTGTCCATACTAGGTCCCCAGCCGCCCCGCGGCCGGGTGTCCACACACGGTCCCCAGCCGCCTGGGGGCAGCCGGATGTCCATAAACGGTCCCCAGCCGCCCCTATTTCTCCTTGGAACATCCACCCACACACTTTTCTTAGCCCGACCTGCTTTAGGCAGCATTGGACGAGCCCACCAGAGAACCAGACTCCTCCGGTGGGCCCTGACTTCTGCATCGGTGGAGTTGAGAGTGCCAAGGTGAGGAGCATGATGATGATGACAGAAGTTAGCATCTGCTATGTTTTCTTTTAATGCAAGTGTAAGTGTGCAGCCTGCCACCCACCCACCCCCAGACTGCAATTCCATACTGCTAGCTTGCACTTGAAATGGGGCCTTTTAGTTTGGAGGAGGCCGAAGCTGGCCACTACCTCATGGCTGCTTCGGCAGCGAGGTATCCATACTCAGTCCCCAGCCGCCCATATTTGTCCTGGTGTGCCTTATACATAAGATTAAGCGCGTATACCAAAACATTACCTGTGCCCTCCCCAGTGCATTTAGTGGGAAGGAGAGCCTATTCCGCTGTAGTGTGTGCATGCCAAACCCCTGTTCATGGTACATGCGAAGATGCCTCCCACCTTGCACCTGTCGTTGCAGACTTGCAACTATCCCCATTCAAGTCCTTGTCCCAGGGCAGTGTTCAATTGTACCTCTCCCATTCCTTGCAAGGCAAGCGCAAGTATGCAGCCTGCCACCCACCCACCCCCAGGCTGCAATACCATACTGCTTGCTTGCTTGCACTTTAAATTGGGCCTTTTAGGCATGTGGAGGCAGAATCTGGCCACCACGCCATGGCTGTGTCGGCGGCCTGGTATCCATACTCAGTCCCCAGCCGCCTGGTGGCCGGGTGTCCCCGCTTGCTCCCCAGCCTCCAGGGGGTGGCCGGGTGTCCATACTCGGTCCCCAGCCACCCCTATTTGTCCCGGTAACCTTTCCCACACTTTTCTTAGCCTGGCCTGCTTTAGGGCAGCATTGGCCGAGCCCACCGGATTATCAGACTCCTCCGGTGGGCCCTGGCTTCTCCATCAGGGGAGTTGAGAGTGCCAAGGTGAGGAGCATGATGAGGATGATAGAAGTTAGCATCTGCTTTGTTTTGTTGTAATGCAAGCGCATGTATGTAGTAGCGGCTAGGCCTGAGGTGGTCAGCGTTTTGGCGCATATCCTACCTCCTCCGAGGATTGCTGGATGTTTTCCTGCTACTATCCCAGTTCTATGACTCCCGTTAAAACAAAGCTTCAGGTGATAAATGATGGATGAGGTAGTGGCAAAGGAGAAAGAGCAGGAGGAACAGGGACCATTCACATCAATATCAGGCCAGTCAACCAGATATGTCTTGTAGGATATGTTTCTGTAACAAAAGGAGCAGTTCGGCTACACAGTTATAGGGCATACAGTGAGTGCAATGCCTACCAAAAATTTCGAGCCACTCCAATGCCCCTTGGAAATGACATGGAGGTCAGAGGGCATTAACTAAACCTTTTTTTCCATTTATAGCAACTGGGTCTCCCGTGCACTGTTGGCCTAAGCAGTGAATGGAAGGCTTTCAAAAAATTATGAGGAGCTGCAATGCCCCTTACAAGAGCCATGTGTGGCACCCCAGGGGTCTGGTCACCACCGTAATAGAGATATTACGTCGGAGAGCAAGTGGGAGGTTTCCTGGTCAGGATCCCTTAAACATGCAACATCCTCCTGCCCCAATCCTGGGAGGGGAGAATTCTGCCCTTATAAACTGGATCTGGGGGGGGGGGTTGAGTGAGTCAGAGAACAGTCAGAGTCAGAGTGAGAGCAAGGGAAAGTAACAGCAAGGAGCTCTGTAGGAGCTAGGAGCTAAAGACCAGGGGCTGGAAGCTGAGCAGAGCTCGCCCTGGCAGAAGACAATAGGAACCGGACACAAGAGTCCGAAGCTGTGGGGACTTATATATCCAGCAGCAGAAACCAGCCGGCAGGGGATTTCAGGTCCTCTGGCCATAGAAGCCCGGAGGCTCAGTCACAAGCAAGGGACTAGCACCGCCGTCGTGGAGCGGAGGCTAACAGAAGGCCCCAAGTCACCAGCCATACGGGTGAGCACTACACGGTACACTCAGGGACGTGGGCTACTTCTACCCGCTTACAGCAAGGTAGCCAGGAAGAGTGCAGACAGACGGGGAGGCCTACAACTCCACCTGGCCAGGGGAACTCCTGCTTGCTCACAGACTGACCAGGCCTCTTATGCTAGCCAGTACTCCCGGGAGGGTCTACCTTATAATCATCAATAAAGACCCTGAACTGCACTGCAAAGACTCTGAGTCATTCCTGCTGCGCTCGTGCACCATCACCCCCATTATCCACACTCACTGCCCTGAGGCTATACTCCTCCCGAGGGGAGTTATCCCATTCTATGCTGCGCACACAACACTAGCCTCAGCGGTCAGCCTCGCAGCGGTGGTACTCCCTGACCGCAATCCACGGGTGGCGCAGTCGGACAATTAACCTCAAAACCTAAGAAAGACTGCCACTGGTTTGACCAGCCGGAGCCACGGGACCGGGTCACCGCCACGGAGACTACAGACCCCAGAGACCCGGCACCGGGTATCCCACACACGTGTACACAAGGCCCAGGGGGCGCGTCACATGCAGTACAGCATATTACAAACATAAGTCCCATTATTGGGGAGTGGGTCTCCCATGGTATTTGCTTATGCTTTCCAAGCAAAAGCTGCCAAAAATTAGGACGGAGCAACTTGCAATGCCCCTTACAAGAGCCATGCAGTACAGCATATTATAAACATAAGTCCCATTATTGGGGAGTGGGTGTCCCATAGTATTTGCTTATGCTTTCCAAGCAAAAGCTGCCAAAAATTAGGACGGAGCAACTTGCAATGCCCCTTACAAGAGCCATGCAGTACAGCATATTACAAACATAAGTCCCACTATTGGGGACTGGGTGTCCCATAGTATTTGCTTATGCTTTCCCAGCAAAAGCTGCCAAAAATTAGGACGGAGCAACTTGCAATGCCCCTTACAAGAGCCATGCAGTACAGCATATTACAAACATAAGTCCCATTATTGGGGAGTGGGTGTCCCATAGTATTTGCTTATGCTTTCCCAGCAAAAGCTGCCAAAAATTAGGACGGAGCACCTTGCAATGCCCCTTACAAGAGCCATGCAGTACAGCATATTACAAACATAAGTCCCATTATTGGGGAGTGGGTGTCCCATGGTATTTGCTTATGCTTTCCCAGCAAAAGCTGCCAAAAATTAGGACGGAGCAACTTGCAATGCCCCTTACAAGAGCCATGCAGTACAGCATATTACAAACATAAGTCCCATTATTGGGGAGTGGGTGTCCCATAGTATTTGCTTATGCTTTCCCAGCAAAAGCTGCCAAAAATTAGGACGGAGCAACTTGCAATGCCCCTTACAAGAGCCATGCAGTACAGCATATTACAAACATAAGTCCCATTATTGGAGAGTGGGTGTCCCATAGTATTTGCTTATGCTTTCCAAGCAAAAGCTGCCAAAAATTAGGACGGAGCAACTTGCAATGCCCCTTACAAGAGCCATGCAGTACAGCATATTACAAACATAAGTCCCATTATTGGGGAGTGGGTGTCCCATAGTATTTGCTTATGCTTTCCCAGCAAAAGCTGCCAAAAATTAGGACGGAGCAACTTGCAATGCCCCTTACAAGAGCCATGCAGTACAGCATATTACAAACATAAGTCCCATTATTGGGGAGTGGGTGTCCCATAGTATTTGCTTATGCTTTCCCAGCAAAAGCTGCCAAAAATTAGGACGGAGCAACTTGCAATGCCCCTTACAAGAGCCATGCAGTACAGCATATTACAAACATAAGTCCCATTATTGGAGAGTGGGTGTCCCATAGTATTTGCTTATGCTTTCCAAGCAAAAGCTGCCAAAAATTAGGACGGAGCAACTTGCAATGCCCCTTACAAGAGCCATGCAGTACAGCATATTACAAACATAAGTCCCATTATTGGGGAGTGGGTGTCCCATAGTATTTGCTTATGCTTTCCCAGCAAAAGCTGCCAAAAATTAGGACGGAGCAACTTGCAATGCCCCTTACAAGAGCCATGCAGTACAGCATATTACAAACATAAGTCCCATTATTGGGGAGTGGGTGTCCCATAGTATTTGCTTATGCTTTCCCAGCAAAAGCTGCCAAAAATTAGGACGGAGTAACTTGCAATGCCCCTTACAAGAGCCATGCAGTACAGCATATTACAAACATAAGTCCCATTATTGGGGAGTGGGTGTCCCATAGTATTTGCTTATGCTTTCCCAGCAAAAGCTGAAAAAATTAGTACGGAGCAACTTGCAATGCCCCTTACAAGAGCCATGCAGTAAAGCATATTACAAACATAAGTCCCATTATTGGGGAGTGGGTGTCCCATAGTATTTGCTTATGCTTTCCCAGCAAAAGCTGCCAAAAATTAGGACAGAGCAACTTGCAATGCCCCTTACAAGAGCCATGCAGTACAGCATATTACAAACATAAGTCCCATTATTGGGGAGTGGGTGTCCCATAGTATTTGCTTATGCTTTCCCAGCAAAAGCTGCCAAAAATTAGGACGGAGCAACTTGCAATGCCCCTTACAAGAGCCATGCAGTACAGCATATTACAAACATAAGTCCCATTATTGGGGAGTGGGTGTCCCATAGTATTTGCTTATGCTTTCCCAGCAAAAGCTGCCAAAAATTAGGACGGAGCAACTTGCAATGCCCCTTACAAGAGCCATGCAGTACAGCATATTACAAACATAAGTCCCATTATTGGGGAGTGGGTGTCCCATAGTATTTGCTTATGCTTTCCCAGCAAAAGCTGAAAAAATTAGTACGGAGCAACTTGCAATGCCCCTTACAAGAGCCATGCAGTAAAGCATATTACAAACATAAGTCCCATTATTGGGGAGTGGGTGTCCCATAGTATTTGCTTATGCTTTCCCAGCAAAAGCTGCCAAAAATTAGGACGGAGCAACTTGCAATGCCCCTTACAAGAGCCATGCAGTACAGCATATTACAAACATAAGTCCCACTATTGGGGACTGGGTGTCCCATAGTATTTGCTTATGCTTTCCCAGCAAAAGCTGCCAAAAATTAGGACGGAGCAACTTGCAATGCCCCTTACAAGAGCCATGCAGTACAGCATATTACAAACATAAGTCCCATTATTGGGGAGTGGGTGTCCCATAGTATTTGCTTATACTTTCCCAGCAAAAGCTGCCAAAAATTAGGACGGAGCAACTTGCAATGCCCCTTACAAGAGCCATGCAGTACAGCATATTACAAACATAAGTCCCATTATTGGGGAGTGGGTGTCCCATAGTATTTGCTTATGCTTTCCCAGCAAAAGCTGCCAAAAATTAGAACGGAGCAACTTGCAATGCCCCTTACAAGAGCCATGCAGTACAGCATATTACAAACATAAGTCCCACTATTGGGGACTGGGTGTCCCATAGTATTTGCTTATGCTTTCCCAGCAAAAGCTGCCAAAAATTAGGACGGAGCAACTTGCAATGCCCCTTACAAGAGCCATGCAGTACAGCATATTACAAACATAAGTCCCATTATTGGGGAGTGGGTGTCCCATAGTATTTGCTTATGCTTTCCCAGCAAACGCTGCCAAAAATTAGGACGGAGCAACTTGCAATGCCCCTTACAAGAGCCATGCAGTACAGCATATTACAAACATAAGTCCCATTATTGGGGAGTGGGTGTCCCATAGTATTTGCTTATGCTTTCCCAGCAAAAGCTGCCAAAAATTAGGACAGAGCAACTTGCAATGCCCCTTACAAGAGCCATGCAGTACAGCATATTACAAACATAAGTCACATTATTGGGGAGTGGGTGTCCCATAGTATTTGCTTATGCTTTCCCAGCAAAAGCTGCCAAAAATTAGTACGGAGCAACTTGCAATGCCCCTTACAAGAGCCATGCAGTACAGCATATTACAAACATAAGTCCCATTATTGGGGAGTGGGTGTCCCATAGTATTTGCTTATGCTTTCCAAGCAAAAGCTGCCAAAAATTAGGACGGAGCAACTTGCAATGCCCCTTACAAGAGCCATGCAGTACAGCATATTACAAACATAAGTCCCATTATTGGGGAGTGGGTGTCCCATAGTATTTGCTTATGCTTTCCCAGCAAAAGCTGCCAAAAATTAGGACGGAGCAACTTGCAATGCCCCTTACAAGAGCCATGCAGTACAGCATATTACAAACATAAGTCCCATTATTGGGGAGTGGGTGTCCCATAGTATTTGCTTATGCTTTCCCAGCAAAAGCTGCCAAAAATTAGGACGGAGCAACTTGCAATGCCCCTTACAAGAGCCATGCAGTACAGCATATTACAAACATAAGTCCCATTATTGGAGAGTGGGTGTCCCATAGTATTTGCTTATGCTTTCCAAGCAAAAGCTGCCAAAAATTAGGACGGAGCAACTTGCAATGCCCCTTACAAGAGCCATGCAGTACAGCATATTACAAACATAAGTCCCATTATTGGGCAGTGGGTGTCCCATAGTATTTGCTTATGCCTTGCAAGCAAAAGCTGCCAAAAATAAGGACGGAGGAACTTGCAATGCTGGCACCCTGGTGGTATAGTGCTGGTGGAGGCTGAGGATAAGGAGAAGAAGATTAAACAGCCGAAACGAGGAAGAGTATACCCATGTGTGGGTGTGAAGCGTTGCATGTGAATACACCTCCCGAAATAACACAGTGGATTTGACTTTATGTTACTCTGCTGTCATTTGGTGGTGATGAGAAGTCTGGCCCAATCCAGCCCTTGTTCATTTTGATAAGGGTCAGCTTGTCAGCATTGTCAGTTGACAGGCGAGTGCACTTATCAGTTATAATTCCCCCAGCGGCACTAAAAACACGCTCCGATAACACGCTAGCGGCAGGGCAGGCCAGGACCTCCAAAGCGTACAGAGCGAGTTCATTCCAAGTGTCCAGCTTGGATACCCAATAATTAAAAGGCACAGGGGAATCACGGAGGATGCTGGTACGATCGGCAAGGTACTCCCTCACCATCTTTGAAACTTTCCACTCCTTGTGAGAGTACCC
Source organism: Phyllobates terribilis (assembly GCF_046119375.1). Taxonomy (NCBI): domain Eukaryota; kingdom Metazoa; phylum Chordata; class Amphibia; order Anura; family Dendrobatidae; genus Phyllobates; species Phyllobates terribilis. The sequence continues at coordinate 77,968,332 of NW_027362773.1, read as the reverse complement.
CGCGCCTCAGGGCCTGTAAGCTGGGCGGGTGTCAGAAAACTGTCCCAGAACGTTGACAGTGTTCCCCTGCCTCTGCTGGATTGGAGTTGCATCTCTCTCGCCTGTACGCCTTGGTTGGGCAACGAACTGTGACCTCTGCCGCTAGCGTGTTCAGATGGGAATTTTTTTAAGAGTTCTGCAGTAAGTAGTGTTGAGCCACCCCCGTAGTGTTCGAGTTCGGTTCGGTTCGTCGAACACCCGTGTGTTCGCCGAACTGTTCGTCGAACTGTTCGTCGAACACCTTCGAACACCGTTAAAACCAATGGCAGGCAAACAAAAACACATAGAAACACATAGAAAACACCTTCAAAGGTGTCCAAAAGCTGACAAACTGCTCAGAAGACACAACTAACACATGGAAAAGTGACAAGTACATATAGTCATGCGAAAAGAAAAGAGGTGGAGGAGTAAAAGGAGGGGGAGACACAGATATAGGCATGTCATGCCCTTCTAAAATCCAAAAAGTGAGAAGCCGACACGTTCAGTCCGCTCCTGCCCGTGCCACCTCCGTATCGCCGGGTTTGTGCCAGAGCAGCGGTGAACCCTGACGGCCAGCCCCCCTCTCCCAATACTGGTGCCTGTCCGCTGGTGGGTCGAGCGAGCCCCCCTGTGGTGGAGGCAGCTCTAAGCTTTTTAATTGAAATTGTCTCTCTAATTTGAATGAATACACTTTAAATCCATTTACAAGGATCCATTGGAGGGCAAGTCTCATGCCAGCAGCCACGTAATTCCAGCTCCAGTAGCGTCCACTAAAGCTGCTGCAGTTAAAAAGCTTTTATAAGGATCGAGCTTGGCTGTCCACCGCAAGGCATCCTACTGCCAGTCCCAGCCCCTATGCCTTGGGGTGCCTCCTGATGCTCTTCACTGAGTATCCCGTGGTCCCGAAGCATTTCCTTTGAAAAAATTAAGTGTCCAAACTACAGGTGGTGTAGCTTGCTTAACAGCTGGGATAATCCGCTGACTAGCAGACACTGCTACTAGGCACAAAGTATTTCCTGGGCTAGATGCAGTTAAAAATTTGTAATTAGATACTCTCGTTGGATGCTGAGAAAGCATTCCATAGAGTCTCCTGGCACGCCATATATGATTCTCTTAAAAAGCTTGGGGTAGGGGTCTAGGGGACCCTTTTATAGCCAAAATCACGGCCCTGTATCGCAATACGTCACCTAGGCTGAAGATAAATGGAACTGTAGCACCCTGAGGGCTCGGTTGCTACAGAGGTATTGCACCTCACCCAGAGGTGTGATATCTCACTCTCAGGTAAGGATGTAGTGCGGATCAGGACCCGACACCTGCATGCATTACACCACATTGCCGTGGGGCAGGGCGACCAATATGCCCCTGAGATGGGCACGACAGTCCCTGTCCCTGGCTGGAGTGGGGGGAGGGAACACTGAGGAAGGGGAACCCTGTAGTGCAGGAGCAGGGAGGAAGCAGTTCCTGGGTGCATTGAGAAGGGAGTATAAAAGGTGGGCACCATCTTAGCTCAGTGCAGAGAAGTCTGAGCAGAAGTGGCAGGGAGCAGGGGCTCTGCATGAGCTCTGCTCCGGAGGCGGGCCTAGTAACAGAGGCCCAAGCCTGGAAGAGGGAGAAGGAAGGAAGAGGAGCGGAGAAGGCTCCAGGAATGAGGAACGAAGGGATCTCAGGGGTGCGGACGGGCGAGTCGCCACCGCACGCCCGAATCCACCTGCGTGGAGGGGTCAGGCCAAAGGGGGAGACCGGTCCCCGAAACTAGTGGAGGCAGGAAACGACCCTCAGCTAGAAACAGGAGGCTGTGACATTTTATGTGGCGCAGCCCCTCGCTACACCCGCTAGGAAGGCACCACATAGGGTCAGGGAAACTGGCGCCAAGTTTACCAAGAGGAGGCCCGAGGCAGCCGGACAGAAGGGTTGGTAAGAAAGGCCAGACAAAGGACACACAAAGGGGGTCCTGTGAAGCACTCCAAAGTTATCTGGGAGTTGTCTGAGCCCCTCACCTGGTGAGCACAGTACGACGTGGGCAGCCGTTACCTGCAGACGTGGTCTGGATAATAAGAACTGTGAGTAAAGGCCCTGGACTGCATCACTGACTCCGTGTCATTACTGCTGCTGCCCTGCACCATCACCCCCATCCTCCGCATACACTGCCCTGAGGCTATACTCCTCCCGTGGGGAGTTATGCTACGCTCTGCTGCACCCACAACACCAGCCTCAGCGGTCTGCCCTGCAGCGGCGGTTCACTCTGACCGCAATCCACGGGTGGCGTAGTCGGACATTTAAACATCAAAACCACATAAATAGTTCCGCCACTGGTTTGACCGCCCTGAGCCACGGAACCGGGTTGCCGCCACGGAGACTACAACCACCACCATCCACCAAAAAGGGTCCGGCTCCGGGTGTCCCAAGGCCCAGGGGGCGCGTCAGAACATTTTCATCACCTTTCACAATCACCAATGGGACAAGGCAGGGATGTTCTCTGTCCCCTCTCTTATACATCCTAGTGACGGAGCACCTGCTCTCATCAATTCGCCATAACCCCAATATTAGGTGGATTGAGGTGGGAGGCACCGAGTACAAGTGCTCTCTATTTGCTGATGATGTCCTAGTATATATCACTCAATCACATATATCTATCAATGCTGTTATGGCTGAAATAGATCACTTTGTTACATGGTCAAATTTTAAAATCAATGCAGCGAAGTCTGAGGCCCTCGATGTCTCCCTCCCCAAATCCATATAGGATTCTATCCAGTCCAACTTTCCCTTTGCCTGGCCCTCACAGGGTATCAAATACTTAGGAATTCCTATTCATAGAGACCTCTCCCATCTATGTTATCTTAATTTTGGGCCCTTTATTGAACAACTCCATACAGACCACGGTTGACAAGTTAGAACTGTAAGATTCACTACGTGAACCACTGGTGTTTTGTGGAAAAGCACATGTACACTGTGTTCCAAATTATTATGCAAAAAGTGTTTAGGAGTGATAAGGGAAGAATTTGTTTGTTTGTCAGTTAAACTCATTGATGGTGATGTGTGTCAGGGCTCTTTATATCACTGTAAGCAATTGCAGACACCTGTGCTAATTAGTTTGGCAGGTGTGTCCAATGAAAGGCAAGACTACTTAAGAAGGCTGTCTCACATTATTAAGCAGCCTACATTTTCTGCCAAAGTGGGAAAGAAAAAGGATGTGTCGGCTGCTGAGAAGCAACAAATTGTGGAGTGTTTAGGTCAAGGCATGACTACAATCAACATTGTGCGATGATCAGGATGAAGTGTCTTGGCAATCAAGAAGTATGTAGCTGATTCACAGTACACACGTGTGCGTGCTGATAAGGGCAAATTGAGGACTCTTTCCTACAGGCAATTACGTCAGGTTGAAAGAGCAGAGGCAAAAAAGCCTTGTCATAGCAGCAGACAAGTTTTTGAAGCTGCTTGTGCCTCCAACGTCCCCCGAACAACAAGATGCAGGGTCCTTCAGAGGTTTGCAGCTGTGCATACGCCATCCTGTCGACCTCCTCTATCCACTTCACACAAGCAGAAACGGCTCCAGTGGGCCAAACATTACATGAAGACTGTTTTGTTCACGGATGAGTGCCGTGCAGCGCTCGATGGTCCAGATGGATGGAGTGGAGGATGGCTGGTTGATGGACACCCCACGCAAACACGGCTACAGCGCCAACAAGGAGGAGGTGGAGTAATGTTTTGGGCTGGAATCATGGGGAGAGAGATTGTCGGCCCCTTTAGGATCCCTGAAGGCGCTAAAGATGAACTCCATAATGTATGTGGATTTTCTCAAACAGCACTTCCTGCCATGGTTCAAGAAGAAGAACCGTGTATTTCACTGCAAGATCATTTTTCTGCATGATAATGCACCATCTCATGCTGCACATAAAACATCTGCATCTCTGGCTGATATGGGCATAAAAGGGGACAAACTTATGGTGTGACCCCCATGCTCCCCTGACCTCTACCCCATTCAGAACCTTTGGAGCATCATTAAAAGGAGTGTCTATGATGGCGGGAGGCAGTTCACATCTAAGCAACAGCTCTGGGAGGGTATTCTGTCCTCATGCAAAACAATTGAAGCAGAAACCATCCAAAACCTGACAAATTCAATGGACGAGAGAGTTCAGAAGCTCCTTTCGAACAAGGGGTCCTATGTGAAAATGTAACATCACCTAGAATAAAGTTTTGAGTTGAAAACTGTTTGATTTCAGTTTCTAACAACCTGCTAATGCTTATAATTTCAAAAATGACAATTTTTTTGGTCTTTATTAAAATGAAAAGGTTGATCGAAAAGTTTGGGGGATCTAAGAATGTGGCAACCCAGTAGTCATGATTACTTCGAATTCTGACAATATGAGGGTCATGCTGCAGGTAGTGCAGCAAGAAGGCACTTATGTGTCTTGCGCATCTCGGAGCCCCAAAATTATTTTCCGGGCTAGATGCAGCTAAAAATTATTATTAATTTTAAATCTGGTGAAGCTTTAGTATAGATGGCCTAATAGGATCAGTGCTGCACACTGCTACAAAGCCCAAATTATTTTCCAGTCAAGATACAGATAAACATGATTAGTAATTTTAAATCTGGTGGAGCTTATTATAGATGGCCTAATAGAATCAGTGCTGCACACTGCTACAAAGCCCAAATTATTTTCCAGCCAAGATACAGATAAACATGATTAGTAATTTGAAAGCTTAAAACGGTTGGTAGGGTGATTTTAACCAATCATCAAGCTTTTACTCTCCCCAGGATGACACAGGGGTAGAAAAGTCGTTTCGGATCCATGATTTGTTCATCTTTATGAACGTGAGTCTGTCTACATTATCAGTGGAGAGCCGCGTGCGCTTATCTGTCAGCACACCACCAGCAGCGCTGAACACACGTTCAGACAGAACGCTGGCTGCGGAGCATGACAAGATCTCCAAGGCGTAAGTGGCTAGCTCCGGCCATTTATCCAGATTGGAAGCCCAAAAAGAGCAAGGGTCCAGTGACACAGTCATGGCTTCAATGTTTACTTGGAGATACTCCTGTACCATCGTCTCTAGGCGTTGACTATGTGTCAGACTTCTTGTCTCCTGTGGCCTTGCAAAGGATGGGCTAAAAAAGTGGTGAAATGATTCCGCAAAATTGATGTTACCAGCAGATACTGTGGTTCTGTTACGGTTTGAGTGCTGAACACTTGACGGTCCCACGGTTGGCAAGTTGGAACTGTGAGATTCACTACGTGCACCACTGGTGTTTTGTGGAAAAGCACATGTAAGATTCTGCAACAGTCTCTGCTGATACTCCTGCATGCGTGCATCCCTTTCTATGGCAGGAATAATTTCTGCAAATTTACTTTTGTACCGGGGATCTAACAGTGTGGCAATCCAGCAGTCAGGATTATTTCTAATTCTCACAATTCGAGGGTCATGTTGCAGGTAGTGCAGCAAGAAGGCACTCATGTGTGTTGCGCATCCAGGAGCACCAAGTCCCTGTTGTGTTGGTGGCGAGGTAACAATCATGCTTCCTTCCTCTGTCCTCTCCCCCCAACCTCGCACAACAGAAATGTGATCAAGGTCTCCCTCATCTGATGAGTCTTCCATCAGTTCGTCCTCCACTTCTTCCTGGGCTCCTGCACCTTCCTCACTAGTTTGGCTGCTACCATGCGCCCTGGTAAAACCATCTCCCCCACCCTCACATGCCTGCCGCCTTGGTGCTGCCGACCGTCTGGACCTTGCAGATGTTAGCCCTTCCGCATACAACTCCTCCTCCTCTACTTCCTCCACCTCCTCTTGTGCCACCACCTGACTCCGAATTCTGTTTAACATGTGCTCCAGCATGTAAATCACCGGAATAGTCATGCTGATAATGGCATCGTCAGCACTAAACATCTTCGTCGCCATTTCAAAACTGTGCAGAAGGGTGCATAGGTCCCTGATCTGAGACCACTCCTCCAGCGTGATTTGCCCCACCTCTGGATCTCGTTGGCCCAGGCTATACGTCAGAACGTATTGCACCAGGGCTTGTCGGTGCTGCCACAGTCGCTGCAACATGTGCAGAGTTGAATTCCACCGGGTAGGCACATTGCATTTTAGCCGGTGAAGTGGCAGGCCCAATGACTTCTGTAGAGATGTAAGTCGCTGAGCTGCGGGATGCGAACGGCGGAAGTGAGCACACAGCGACCGTGCCCTCTGCAGAAGGACATCTAGTCTGGGATAGTGGGCTAAAAATTGCTGGACAACCAGGTTCAACACGTGAGCCATACAAGGCACGTGTGTGACATTGCCCCGGCGAAGGGCCGCACCCAGGTTTGCAGCATTGTCGCACACGGCCTTCCCTGGTTTCAGGTCCAGTGGAGACAACCATTCATGAAATTGGTTCTCCAGAGCTGACCACAACTCCTCAGCTGTGTGACTCACATTTCCCAGACATTTCAATGTAAAAACCGCCTGATGACGTTGAGCCCTACTGCCAGCATAGTAAGGAGGTGTGCAGGATCCCTTCTGCGCAGTTAGAAAGCTTGTGGCATGACCAGACAGGCTTTGGGTGCAGGTGGAAGACCGAGAGGAGGTTGAGGAGGCAGAAGCAGTGGAGGAACTTTGAGATAAAGAGGATTGATGCACAACTCGTGGGGGCGGCAAGACTTGGACAGCAGCCCCTTGTCCTGCTGTCACCATAGTTACCCAGTGCCCAGTCAGCGACATGTAACGCCCCTGTCCATGCCTACTCGTCCAAGTGTCTGTGGTGAAATGCACCCTGTCACACACAGAGTTTCTCAAAGAAGCGGTGATGTTGTGTGCGACATGCTGGTGGAGCGCAGGCACACCTTTCTTTGAGAAGTAGTGCCGACTGGGCATCTGGTACTGGGGCACTGCGACGGACATAAGGTCTCGAAAATCCTCTGTGTCCACCAGGCGGAAAGGCAGCATTTCTGTAGCCAAGAGCTTGCAGATGGTGAAATTCAACCTCTTAGCTTTCTCATGGCTAGGAGGAAATGGTCTTTTACTTGTCCACATCTGAGGGACCGAGGGCTGGCTATTGTGCTTAGACGGGGTTGATAAGGGTGTCCCCGGCAAACTGCCGGTCTGTGAGGAAGATGCAGGCGGACATGTTAGGTTGCCTTGATCCAAAGGTGGTGCTATCGATGTCGGACAGCGCTCAACACCAGCTGGTGTTACCACCTCCAAAGAAAATGATGACCTGCCAATCACGCTGGCTGTTGCGGGTAAAGAGGTGGCAGGTCTGCGCCCCAAAACAGGTGTGACTGCTGTCCCCCCAGTCACAGAGGATGAAGAGGCCGCGGATGCACAAGATATGGCAGACGGTGGTTGGCCCGGCCGGCTAGGCCGCATTGTAGCACACTGAGCTTCCCACTGCAACTTATGCTTCATGTCCATGTGCCGGTTCATGCATGAAGTACTCAAACTATGTATTTTTTGGCCTCTACTTAGCTTTTGCTGACAAATGTTACAGATAACACGAGTTGGGTCATCTTTATCGATCTGAAAAAATGCCCAGGCTATGCAAGGCTTAGCACCCATGCGACCTGAAGAGCCACCACGACTTGTGGTGAGAGGCAGAGTTGTGTTTGAGGATGCAGTTGTTGACGTGCTTCCAGTACTACGTCTCTGTCCAGGAAGGCGCAACCTGACCTCGTCGTCACTAGCATCTTCCTCCACCTCCTCTGCTGACCTCATCTCTTGGCTGACTGTGGGTTGACAGTAAGTGGGATCTCCAACCTCATCATCATCACCCTGTGCATTATCACACCCGTCGTCCTCAGAGCCAACCTGTTCCTGCCCTGACAAAAAACTAAAGTTGTCGCTCCAATCAGGTATTTGAGTCTTATCATCGTCTTCCTCATTGTCTCCACCAACAGGAGTTACAGTTTGGGAATGAGGGTCTACATTATGGTCAGAACCTTCTGCGTCTGGTCCTGGATCCGACTCATAAAGATTCTGGGCATCAGTGCAGATCATTTCCTCGTCTGGATTCACAGAAGCGCTGGAGTCGACCTCTGATTCCCAGGCTATAGTATGAGTAAACAGCTCTGCAGACTCAACCATCTGTTCTACCTCATACTCAGACGGGCAGCTGGAGATTTGGGAGCTGTGAGGAAGCAAGTGCGATTGGGGTGACACCTTTGAGGACTGGAGTATTTGTGATGTTGAAGTTGATGTGGAGGAGAGCCCACTTAAAGGAGCACTTGATATCCGTTGAAGCACCTGCTGTTTTTGTGCCTCATCTGGAATTTGTAGCGATTGGCATGGCCGTAAGAAAGGGATCTTATCACATTGTCCGCTAAAAGAAGTAGACATTTTAGTTTGGCTGGAAGATGGTCTTTCTTCTGCAGATGTTACTGTTGCTTTAACACCTACCCCACGGACACAACCTTTTTTCCCCTTCCCAACACGCCTATTCCCCTTTCCACCAGCAGCAGGCCTTTTTCCACTCATTTTGGTGGTTAACTAATTAACAACTCTGGAGTTGTTTGCACAAAAAAACAATGGATGGGAACCGAGCAGAGCTCAGTGGCCAAACTGTGGTATTAGGCCAAAACTATTGGCTGGGTTAGATGCAGAAAAAAATTATATTCAATTTGCAACCTGATGGAGGTCAGTATAGATGGACTAATAGAGAAAGTCCCACACACTGCTAGAAGGCCAAAAATTTTTTCAGAGGTAGATGCAGAAAAAAATATATTCAGTTTGCAACCTGATGGAGGTCTGTATAGATGGATTAATAGAACAAGTCCCACACACAGCTAGAAGCCCAATATTTTTTCAGAGGTAGATGCAGAAAAAAATATATTCAGTTTGCAACCTGATGGAGGTCAGTATAGATGGACTAATACAACAAGTCCCACACACAGCTAGAAGCCCAATATTTTTTCAGAGGTAGATGCAGAAAAAAATATATTCAGTTTGCAACCTGATGGAGGTCTGTATAGATGGATTAATAGAACAAGTCCCACACACTGCTAGAAGCCGAATATTTTTTCAGAGGTAGATGCAGAAAAAAATATATTCAGTTTGCAACCTGATGGAGGTCAGTATAGATGGACTAATACAACAAGTCCCACACACAGCTAGAAGCCCAATATTTTTTCAGAGGTAGATGCAGAAAAAAATATATTCAGTTTGCAACCTGATGGAGGTCTGTATAGATGGATTAATAGAACAAGTCCCACACACAGCTAGAAGCCCAATATTTTTTCAGAGGTAGATGCAGAAAAAAATATATTCAGTTTGCAACCTGATGGAGGTCAGTATAGATGGACTAATACAACAAGTCCCACACACAGCTAGAAGCCCAATATTTTTTCAGAGGTAGATGCAGAAAAAAATATATTCAGTTTGCAACCTGATGGAGGTCTGTATAGATGGACTAATACAACAAGTCCCACACACAGCTAGAAGCCCAATATTTTTTCAGAGGTAGATGCAGAAAAAAATATATTCAGTTTGCAACCTGATGGAGGTCAGTATAGATGGACTAATACAACAAGTCCCACACACAGCTAGAAGCCCAATATTTTTTCAGAGGTAGATGCAGAAAAAAATATATTCAGTTTGCAACCTGATGGAGGTCTGTATAGATGGATTAATAGAACAAGTCCCACACACAGCTAGAAGCCCAATATTTTTTCAGAGGTAGATGAAGAAAAAAATATATGCAGTTTGCAACCTGATGGAGGTCAGTATAGATGGACTAATACAACAAGTCCCACACACAGCTAGAAGCCCAATATTTTTTCAGAGCTAGATGCAGAAAAAAATTATATTCAATTTGCAACCTGATGGAGGTCAGTATAGATGGACTAATAGAATGATGCTATGCCCAAAAGATTTTACTTCACTAGGTGCAGTAAAAAAATTGGTACTCTATACACAGGTGGTATATCTTGCAACACAGATAGGCTACTCCACTGACTAACACACTCTGCAATAGGCCAAAAAGGATTAGCTTTGCTAGATTCAGCCAAATGCTGTGAAAAAAAACTTGCACAGCACTGGCACAGACCTGCCTGGCAAAAACTTATAGGAACTGATGTAACCTAGTCCTGAAAAGGACTCCAATTACAATTAGTCTTTACTCCCACAATCTATCTATTTAAGAGCACAGACCTGCCTGATAAAAGTCGTAGGAAATGCTGTAATCTAGTCCTTAAAAGGACTGCAATCACAACTATTCCCTACTCCCAAGCTATCTGTAGATTTGTGCGAAAATTGGCTTGAAATTAACAAGGTATAGCGCACACAGCAACAGCGGTGCCGTCTAACACGCGGCTGCAGCAGTGAGAAAATGGTGGCGACGGGGAAAATGGCTTGGTCTTATAGGGCAAGGACATGTGACATACACTGCCAATGACACATGCCCTTGCTTGTGTGAAAAAAAGCACTTCGCTCCGTGTGTGCGCTGCTGATAGGCTGACAGATTGCACCTCCCCACTGTAAATGCGGGAAAGAGAAAAAAAAATGGAGATCTTCATTGTTCCTGCAGAGATCCATCCCCTGCCCCTCCCCCCACCCCACTGTACACTCAAACTGCGTATTAACATTAATTTTCATCATTACTGAGAAAAAATCCAGTTATGATTTTGGTGCACGAACAGTTATCGAACATAACCTCGAACAGTCGAATTTTTCTCAAATTGTTCGTGTTCGCCGAACGGCTCGAACACCGCCCAAAACAGCTCGAATTTGAGATTGGCGAACAGTTCGAGTAGAACAACGCTCATCTCTAGCAGCAAGGGCCTTCTGGTATTGCCCCATTTTTGTAGACCTCTCCACCTCAGGAATAAGAGAGTGAAAGTTCTCCTTGTAGCGGGGGTCTACAAGTGTCACCAACCAGTAATGACTGTCACCCAACATTTTGACAACGCGAGGGTCACGGTTAAGGCAGCGTAACATAAAGTCAGCCATGCGTGCCAGACTGGTAACGGGCAAGATTTCCGTGTCCTCACCAAGATGACGACTGACCATGCTCTCCTCCTCCTCCTCCTCTTCCTCCTCCCCCCTGTCCTCAGGCCACCCACGCTGAACCGACGGTATGACACTTGTACAGGTACTACCGTCTACAACGCATGATAGTGTGGCACCCCAGGGGTCTGGTTTCCACAGTAATAGCAGTATTACGTCTGTGAGCAGGTGGGAGGTCTCCTGGGCAGGAATCCTAAGCATGCCACACCTCCTGCCCAGTCCTGGGAGGGGAAGAACTTCCCCTATATAAACTGGGGCTGAGGCAGGGTTAGAGGAGAGGAGTTCCAGACAGAGACGGAGTCTGGTCTGGACACGCAGAAACAGGGACAGATAAACATCAGGAGCTCTGTAGGAGCCAAGGAGAAGCGCCAGGGGCTGGAGCTGTGCAGAGCTCGCCCTGGGAGAAGGTACTAAAACCGGACACAGGAGTCCGAGGCTGTGGGGACTAAGATATACCCAGCAGCAGAATCCATCCGGCAGGGGATTCCAGGTCCTCTGGCCATAAAAGCCCGGAGGCTCAGTCACAACGAAGGGACCAGCACCGCCATCCCGGAGCGGAGGCTAACAGGAGGCCCCAGGTCACCAGCCATACGGGTGAGCACCACACGGTATACCCAGGGACGTGGGCTACTTGTAACCGCCGAAAGCAGGGTAGCCAGGAAGGGTACAGACTAACGGGAAGGCCTACAACTCCACCTGGCCAGGGGAACTCCGGCTTACTCGCAGACTAACCAGGCCCCAAATACTAGCCAGTACTCCCAGGGGAATTTGCCTTGTACCATCAGTAAAGACCCTGAACTGTACCCTCGCGTCTCCGTGCTTCCTTGTCGCACCATTAGTGCTGGGACATCCACACCATCACTCCCAACATCAACCTCATCCTCTGCCCTGAGGTCATACCCCTCCCGTTGGGGGTTATACCATCCACGCTGCACATCCGTACCACCGGCCTCAGCGGACTGCCCTGCAGCGGCGGCTTAATAGCCGCATTCAACGGGTGGCGTAGTCGGACACTAATACCATCATACCAATAACCGCCACTTAGTTTGACCACCCTGGGCACGGACCGGGTCACCGCCACACGAAGACTACTACCCCCATCGGATCCGGCTCCGGGTATTCCCCGCGCGCACGCGCGCCGCACTACAGCACTGGCCCAGGGGGCGCGTCAATTTTGGCGTAGTCGGCAGGATTACGTGCCCGCAACCACCGGGTACTGCGTGCCTGAAAAAAAAAAGAGACTTTTATACTTACCTGTGGTGAAGTTTCCCGCCGTCCGGAGTCGTTTCCCGCCATCTGGAGCCGATTCCCGCCATCCGACGCCATCTTCTGCCTTCTTCCCGCCATCCGTGGAGTTTTCCCGCCATTGGACGCCATCTTGAGGGTGCCGCGCAGGAAGAAGAGGGGCGTGGACTCCGAAAGCCCGCGAGAACTGAAGCCCCGCCTCAAGTCCGGACGTTGCGTAAGGTCCTGGAAGGAGCCCAGCAGACGCCGACGTCACAGGAGCGCGACGGAAGGTCCTCAACCCTGACGATCCACTGCGGAGCCGCGGCCTACGGAAGAGGATCATCGCAAGGTAGGCCACGGTCCACTAGGGGGGAGGAGGATGTCGGATACGGAGGAGAGCTTCACCGCCACAGCCGCCGCCAGCGCCACCGCTGCTGCGGTCATGCCTTTCACCATGCCCTATATCCCGGGGGCAGCCTGGCTACCCCAGTACTCAGGGGAGTCACATACCCTAAATGACTTCAGAGAAAGGCTGGATAGCCTCTTCCAGGTGTATCCCCTCACGGAGGCGCAAAAAGTGAGCATCCTGGTGGCCCAATTAATCGGGGCAGCCCAAAGGGAGGTAAAGTCCTGGCCACCTGGGAGGAAGAGGACTGTCAGAGACATACTAACCCGGCTGAAAGACACATTTGACACCCGCACCTCAGCCGAAATAAAACTAAGATTTTATGGGTGCAAACAACGGGCACATGAGAGTATAAGAGACTATTCTCTAAACCTACAAGAGGCCCTGAGAGCCATTAAGCAGGCAGACCCTGACAGCGTGGGAAATGAAGATAAGCTGTTGACTGAACAATTCATTGAGGGTCTACTGTGCAATGCCCACCGAACCCAGTTGCGGGCAATGGCCTTACAGGACCCTGACCTGGACTTTGCACAGTTCAAGGACAGAGCCATCCGGGTGCTCCGAGAACCGGCACCAGGTGGCGCTGTGACCCACAGGCGCCCTGCTATCACTTATCACCAGGAGACGGCGCCCTTGTCTGTAGGGCCTGTGGGAGCTGATGCGCAGGCTTTAAACAGTGACCCGGCTACAGACCTGCACCATCAGGTCCAAGAGCTAACTAAAAGCGTTGCCGCGCTAACCCGAACTGTGCAGTCTTTACAGGTTTCTACTGCAGGGAAGATCGAGCTGGCATCCGGACCGGAGGACATCCCGTGGCGCCGACCAAGGAGGACCCCACCGGCCAGAGGAAGACCCAGCGATCGATACAACGAGAACGGACGACCTATTTGCCGCCGCTGCAATCAACCCGGACATGTGGCAAGGTACTGTCATTTAAACGGGCACAACCTGGGGTAGAGGGCCAACCCCCAGGCATAAGACCATCAGGCCCATCAAACTGGCGTGATAAATACGTAGGGGGACGTCCAATCTTGCCTGTGGTACTGGATGGCATTCCTATGAGTGCCCTACTAGACACTGGGTCACAGGTCACCACCATCCCGTACGTGCTCTTTAAGCAGTACTGGAATGATTCGGACATAACCCGCTACCCAGACGACGACCTGAGTATCATCGCCAGCAATGGTCAGCCCGTGCCGCAGGTGGGATTCAAGGAGCTGACCATTAAAATCGGTAAAGTCGAACTGGCGGCACAAGGACTGATTATAGTGGACATAGACCGTCATGAGAGTCACCCTAGAATCACCCTGGGAACCAATGTAATTGAAAATTGTCTTGCAGAGGTGATTCTCATTTTACAGCAGGTTGCCAAGAACGCCAGTTCCGGCCAGCAGCGTGTGCTCCAAAAAGAGATCCGGGCACTGATGAAGCGGCAACAGGTGGAACTATCTGGTGGTGAGATAGGTAGCGTGAGAATGTGTGACCCGTTCCCTATTGCCATGCCCCCAAAAAGTGAGATGATGATTTGGTGCCGGGCAGCTATTGGTCTAAGAGGTAGAGACTACCAAGCAATGGTAGAACCCGTCTACTCAGACAGTAGGCCCACCATTTTGACAGCACGGGGGGTGGTCGATGTACGCCATGGGAGGGTGCCCGTTCGCATCATAAATATCGGTGAGAGAGAAGTACACCTGCCCCGGTATGCCACGCTAGCTAAATTGTTCACCATAAACCAGAATTCTGTACAGGCCGTGGAACCCTTGCCTCCATCTCAACCAGAGGAAGGTAACGGCTCTAAGAAACCAGTGGGGGACTGGTGTCAGCAACTACATCTGGGTACCGACTCCACTCCCTCACACCAGAAACAAGGAGTCTACCGGGTGGTTCAAGAGTACGAGAGAGTGTTTAGTAAACACCCGTTAGACTTCGGGCGAGTAAAGGGGGTAGAACACCACATCCCCACGGGAGACCATCCTCCCATAAAGGAGAGATACCGACCCGTACCCCCTGCACACTACCAACACGCCAAGGGGATGCTTAGAGACATGAAGGAGGCTGGGGTAATCAGAGACAGCTGTAGCCCCTGGGCAGCTCCACTAGTCTTAGTGAAAAAGAAGGACAACACTATGAGAATGTGTGTAGACTACAGGAAGGTCAACCGTATCACACACAAAGATGCGTACCCGTTACCAAGGATAGAAGAGTCCTTAGCTGCATTAAAATCTGCTAACTTCTTCTCTACTTTGGATCTCACTAGCGGGTACTGGCAGGTTCCTGTAGCAGAGGCAGACCGGGAGAAGACCGCATTCACCACCCCGATGGGTCTCAGCGAATTTAACTGCATGCCGTTCGGGCTCTGCAACGCACCAGGAACCTTCCAACGGTTGATGGAATTCTGTCTGGGACACCGGAACTTCGAGACGGTCCTGTTATACCTGGACGATGTCATCGTCTATTCCAAGACCTACGAGGACCACCTGAAACACCTGGCAGAAGTGTTCGAAGCTCTGGCAAACTACGGCCTAAAGGTGAAACCCTCCAAGTGTCATCTCCTGAAACCAAAGGTGCAATACCTGGGACACGTGGTGAGTGCTGACGGAGTGGCTCCTGACCCTGATAAGATCACCGTGATTAAGGACTGGCCAAGACCCTCCAGCATAAAGGAAGTGCGGCAGTTCCTCGGGTTGGTAGGCTACTACCGAAGATTCATTCCCGGTTTCACCAAAATGGCAGCCCCTATGCAGGACCTCCTGATAGGTCAATCTCGAAAAGCCAAAAACCAGAAGCCGCCCTTCAGGTGGGAAAAGCTGGAAGAGGAGTCCTTTTGCCAGCTGAAGATGGCCCTCCAGGGGGATGAAATCCTGGCATATCCAGACTACAGCCAGCCCTTTATCCTCCACACGGACGCAAGTAACATCGGGCTAGGAGCCGTGCTGTCCCAGATCCAGCAAGGAAAAGAACGGGTAATCGCTTACGCTAGCCGAAAGCTACGACCCACCGAGAGGAACCCTGAGAATTATAGCTCATTCAAGCTGGAGTTCCTGGCAGTAGTGTGGGCAGTGACCGAACGTTTCAAGCATTACCTTGCCTCCTCCAAATTCATCGTGTACACGGATAACAACCCATTGACACACCTGGACACTGCAAGGCTCGGTGCTCTGGAACAGAGATGGATGGCTTGCCTGTCCAACTTTGAATTCACCATCAAATACCGGGCAGGACGCTCAAATGCCAACGCGGATGCCCTGTCTAGAATGCCGAACTTACCGGACGTAGGGGAAGATCCAGAAGATCTGGAAGAAGTTGAGCTCCCTGCGTTCCACCGTCATGGGATTAACCTGTATTCCAGCCGTGTGAAGGACAGGCGCTCCGCGACGTTCAATCCCTTGCCCCACTACAACTGGGCGGAGACGCAAGACAGTGATCCTGCAGTCCGCCTGGTGAAGGAAATGCTGACCCAAGCCGATGCCAGTCTGGACCCAGACGCCCCAGAGGAGACTAAGCAACTGTGGAAGGAGAAAAGTAGGCTGTTCCTCTACAGGGAGAAGTTGTGCCGGAGAATGGTTAACTCTCGAACGCATGAGTTGACCTGGCAGGTAGTGGTCCCCAGACGAGACGCGGCTATGATTCTGGAGGCGTACCACAACGGAGCAGGACATTTCGGGTGGAAGAAGCTGGAGTTCTTATTGCGTGAACGGTTCTACTGGGTAGGCATGAGAGGAGCCATCGAGAGGTGGTGCAGAGACTGTGGACCGTGCCACCTAAGAAGGAAGGACCGTGCCAGCCAGAAGACTCCCTTGCAGCCCATCATCACCCGACAGCCACTGGAACTGGTAGCCCTGGACCATGTGAAACTGGCTCCAAGCAGATCTGGGTATGTCTACGCCCTCACAATCGTAGATCATTACTCCCGGTTCCTGGTGGTGGTCCCGGTCAAGGACTTAACGGCTCAAACAGCAGCTAGAGCCTTCCAGCAGCACTTCTGCCGTCCACACGGGTACCCGGACCAAGTGCTGACAGACCAAGGGCCAGCCTTCGAAGCGGAAGTCTTCCAGGAGTTCTGCAACCTGTATGGCTGCACGAAGATAAGAACAACGCCCTATCACCCACAAACTAATGGACTCTGCGAGAAGATGAACCAGGTGGTGATAGACCTCCTGAAAACATTGCCCCTGGAAGAACGCAGTATGTGGCCTGAGAAGCTGCCTGATCTGGTGGACCTATACAACCACATCCCTGTAGGTTCTACCAACTGTACCCCGGCTTACCTAATGAGAGCGAGACCTGGTAAGCTGCCTATCGACCTGGATATGGGAGTCCTGACGCCCGAGGACACCTCACCAGAGGCAGACTGGGATACAGGGCGGCAGCAGCAGTATCGGAAGGTGCAGGAGAGCGTGGAGCGAAGTCTGTCTCAAGCTAGAGAAAGGCAAGAGAGGGCTTATAATCAGTATGCTCCCGCTGTTCCCCTGGTACCTGGAGAGCAGGTCTTGAAGAGGAAAAGACGGCTCCACAAGTTGGACGACCAGTGGGAGAAGGACCCGTACACCGTACTGCCATCAAGCCATGAGGGCCCAAAGATTTGCGTGATCAGTAAGGATGGAGGAGAAACCACAGCCGTTGTCTCCAGAGACCACCTGAAGAAGTGTCCCGAGCAGCTGCAAAGCCCTGAAGAAGAAGATCAAGAAAACCCTCGACCCGCAGAGGAAAGGGAAGAAATGATCAGGACTGTACTCGGAGACTTCCCCCGGTCTTGGACACAAGTAAACGGTGCTGTCGTGGTACCCGTCCTCACCTTTCTCCAGCCAGCCCCGCAAGTGCCTACAGAAGAACCAGTAGAGCTGGAAGAGCAGCCGGCCCAAGAGGCAGAAGAGTCCACACCAGCAGTACAGGAGGATCAACCCTCTGCTAGTAGTGAGCCTGCCGTGCCCCTAGTGAGCCAAAGAGTGCGCAGAAAGCTGCCCAGCCTGCCCATAACACCTCCTACACCCTGTAGTGCAGGACCAGTTAGTGAGCTCCGTAGGTCCACTAGGGTTACCAGAGGCCAGATGCCCGTACGTTGGAGAATCTAAGTTGGCTAGTTGCTTTAACTATTTTATGTTTACCTGTTTTGTTGTAGCCGTTGCTAATTATGTTTTTCAGTTACAGGTTTCTTTATATGGACTGACAGGTTATGGACAGTGAGTAACCGGAACTCTGTTGTAAATATGTTTGGAGCGTAACCAAGGAATGGACTACAGACTGTTAAAGACTCGGGGCAGGACAGACCCCTACCTGGTTACGGCTCCCTGTTCTTTGGTGAAATGGACACCCTTATTGCTTCCCGGTTACGGACACACCGTGACCATCTCATGTATTTAATTGTTATTGTTTATACCCTGTTGTGTTTAGTCCGGGAGTACTAAATTTCACTAGGGGGGAATGTGGCACCCCAGGGGTCTGGTTTCCACAGTAATAGCAATATTACGTCTGTGAGCAGGTGGGAGGTCTCCTGGGCAGGAATCCTAAGCATGCCACACCTCCTGCCCAGTCCTGGGAGGGGAAGAACTTCCCCTATATAAACTGGGGCTGAGGCAGGGTTAGAGGAGAGGAGTTCCAGACAGAGACGGAGTCTGGTCTGGACACGCAGAAACAGGGACAGATAAACATCAGGAGCTCTGTAGGAGCCAAGGAGAAGCGCCAGGGGCTGGAGCTGTGCAGAGCTCGCCCTGGGAGAAGGTACTAAAACCGGACACAGGAGTCCGAGGCTGTGGGGACTAAGATATACCCAGCAGCAGAATCCATCCGGCAGGGGATTCCAGGTCCTCTGGCCATAAAAGCCCGGAGGCTCAGTCACAACGAAGGGACCAGCACCGCCATCCCGAAGCGGAGGCTAACAGGAGGCCCCAGGTCACCAGCCATACGGGTGAGCACCACACGGTATACCCAGGGACGTGGGCTACTTGTAACCGCCAAAAGCAGGGTAGCCAGGAAGGGTACAGACTAACGGGAAGGCCTACAACTCCACCTGGCCAGGGGAACTCCGGCTTACTCGCAGACTAACCAGGCCCCAAATACTAGCCAGTACTCCCGGGGGAATTTGCCTTGTACCATCAGTAAAGACCCTGAACTGTACCCTCGCGTCTCCGTGCTTCCTTGTCGCACCATTAGTGCTGGGACATCCACACCATCACTCCCAACATCAACCTCATCCTCTGCCCTGAGGTCATACCCCTCCCGTTGGGGGTTATACCATCCACGCTGCACATCCGTACCACCGGCCTCAGCGGACTGCCCTGCAGCGGCGGCTTAATAGCCGCATTCAACGGGTGGCGTAGTCGGACACTAATACCATCATACCAATAACCGCCACTTAGTTTGACCACCCTGGGCACGGACCGGGTCACCGCCACACGAAGACTACTACCCCCATCGGATCCGGCTCCGGGTATTCCCCGCGCGCACGCGCGCCGCACTACAGCACTGGCCCAGGGGGCGCGTCAATAGCAGCTCCTGTTCTTCCTCCTCCTCCTCCTCCTCCTCCTCCTCCTCTCCCTCATTGTCCCCCAATGCACGTTGGGATGAGATGAGGCTGGGCTGTGTGTAATCGCCCGCTACAGCTTCTTGATCCATCTCATCATACTCTGGCTGCAATGCCTCCTCTTTAATTCTCTGCAGAGAGCGTTGCAAAAGACAGACAAGTGGGATGCTGACACTAATGATGGCGTCATCGCCACTCACCATCTTGGTGGCCTCCTCAAAGTTTGTCAGGATGATACATATGTCAGACATCCAGGTCCACTCCTGAGGTCTTATGTGTGGAGTCTGACCTGAATATCGACGGCCTTGTTGCAGCTGGTACTCCACAACTGCTCTCTTCTGCTCACAAATCCTTTGCAACATGTGGAGGGTAGAGTTCCAACGTGTGGGGACATCACACACCAGTCGGTGTGCCGGAAGCTGCAAACGCTGCTGCAACACAGCAAGGGAGGCGGAAGCTGTAGCCGACTTGCAAAAATGAGCTGACAGGCGGCGTACTTTCACGAGCAGATCTGGCAACTCGGGGTACGATTTAAGAAACCGCTGAACCGCGAGGTTAAGCACATGAGCCAGGCATGGTACGTGTGTGATCTCACCTCGCCACAGAGCCGCCACCAGGTTACGGCCATTGTCACACACGACCATGCCGGGATGTAGGTTCAGCGGTCTCAGCCACAGATCTGCCTGCTCTTTCACAGCTGTCCACAACTCACAAGCAGTGTGAGGTTTATCACCTAAGCTTATGAGTTTCAGCACAGCCTGTTGCCGCTTGGCGGAGGCAGTACTGCAATGCTTCCAGCTTGCAACTGATGTGGTGATATCTGAGATGGAGGCTGAACATGAGGAAGAGGAGGAGAAGGAGGATGCGCAGGAGCTGTACACTGTGGGGGCAACTCTGACTGACATAGGGCCCGCAATCCTCGGTGTGGGGAGGATGTGTTCCGTCCCAAGGTCCGACTGGGTCCCGGCTTCCACTATGTTTACCCAGTGTGCCGTCAGAGAGATGTACCGTCCCTGGCCACAAGCACTTGTCCACGTGTCCGATGTCAGGTGGACTCTCCCAGTAACTGCGCTGTTGAGGGCACGGCAGATGCTTTGGGACACGTGCTTGTGTAGTGCGGGGATGGCACACCGGGCAAAATAGTGTCGGCTGGGGACCGAGTACCGAGGGACGGCCACCGCCATAAGATTGCGGAAGGATTCCGTCTCCACCAGCCTAAAAGGCAGCATTTCCAATGCAAGCAGTCATGAAATGTGCAAATTTAGGACTGTGGCCTGTGGGGCGTTAGCTGCGAATTTCCGCTTTCGTTCAAAGGTCTGGGATATGGACAATTGAACGCTGCGGTGGGACGTGGACGTGGACGTTGATGCTGTTTCTTGAGAAACTGCCATAACAAGTGAAGACTGAGAGGAGGGGGCATCTTTACATGCAGTATGGACAGGGGATAGCCTTGCACACACAACAGGGGGTTCTATTGCACGCACAACAGTGGAAGAAGCAGTGGTGACACCCGCTGACACTGGTCGTGGACCCTGGGTTTCGCCCCACAAAGTCGGGTGCTTTGCTGCCATGTGCCTGATCATGCTGGTGGTGGTCAGGCTGGTAGTTTTGTCACCCCTGCTGATGCTGGCATGGCAGGTGGAACATATGGCCTTTTTGGGGTTATCAGCAGAGTCTTTAAAAAAATTCCAGACTCTGGAAGACCTACCGCTTGTACTGGCAACGTCCCTCGTGTTGGTGTTACGGGGAACGGTTGCCTGCCTTCTGTCTGCGGCCACCACACTGCTTCTTCCTGCCTGTTGGGGTACTCTGCCTCCCTCCCCCTGTGTGCTGCTGGCCTCACTCTGCATGTCCTCCTTCCACGTTGGGTCAGTTACTAGATCATCCACCACCTCCTCCTCTTCCACTTGCGCACCACGATCCTCCTCCTCACTTCTTGGCAATTGTGTCTCGTCATCGTCCACCTCTTGTGACAGATTGCCAACGTCGACTTCCTGTGGCCGTGGCTGTTCAAATATTTGGGCATCGCAACATGGGATCTCCTCTTCCACCACTTCAAGCGTATCAGGCGAGGGGCCCAAATATGGAAATGGACCAGTGAACAGCTCTTCAGAGTGTCCAAGTGTGGGATCACTTGCTGTCTGACGACACTCGGCATGGTGGGAGGAAGGAGCATCAGGGTGAGAAGGAGTATGCGGTCGAGACTCACGGCTACTAAGAGTTGACCGTGTGGAAGACAGACCGGAGGTGGTGGTGCCCAGGTAACTGGAAGTATTATCTGCTATCCAATTAATAACCTGTTCACACTGATCAGTTCTCAATACTGGTGTTGTTCTGTGCTTCCCTAGTAATTCGGTCAAGAACTGGGAGCGAGAAGATGTGGCTGTTGGTTGTGGCACATTTTCACCTTGGCCACGGCCCCGTCCTCTGCACGAACCATCACCAGAACGTCCACTTCCACGTCCCTTGCCACGCGCCTTGCCCATTGTAAATGAAGTAAAATAGCTTACACTTGCACTATCAATGGAAAAAGGGTAATAAAGAGTAGATTAGAACCGTGGAAGAGGAAAACCACAGTTATTGTTTACTGGAGTATACCACACTTTTTTAAATAGAGATATTTGCGGCTGAACAGTGAGCGACACACTCAAACTGCTTTTTTTTTAGATACCAAAGGCCCAAAACTGGATAGTACAGCGATTTGACCCGTGGAACTGCGAAACCACACTGGGATGTCGGGCCTACACAACACTATTTTCAACAGATATATTTTTGTGTCACAACAGTCAGGAGACACTACTGTTTTTCTTTATGGAAAAAACTACCAAAACCTGAATAATAGAGATTTTTTACCGTGGGATGGCAAAACCACAGTTATTGTTTACTGGGGTATACCAGACTTTTTTAAATATATAGATTTGCGGCTGAACAGTGAGCGACACACTCAAACAGTTTTTTTTTTAGATACAAATGGCCCAAAATGGATAATACAGAGGTTTGAATCGTGGAAGTGCAAAACAACACTTCTGTTTCTCTAGCCTACACCAGACTATTTTCAACAGTTATATTTGTGTCTGAAAAATCAGAGACACGCTTTTTTTTTGGGGGGGGGGGGGGGACACACCAAAAGGTTAATAAGACGGCTATTTGTACAGTGTGAAGGAGGAAAAAAAAGGAGGATTTAGATGAAAAAAAAAGGATTTTTCCTGGCCCCCGACACCTGGTGCTAAGTCCAGCAATTTCAGCAACAGGAGCACACAGGACTGTAATGCAGCGTTTGCTGGTATAACCACTGTGTCTCCTATACAGCCTGCCTGCCTGGTATGGTCTGGGATGGATATTAGTCCTGAAAAGGACTGTTTGTTTGTTCTTGCAGCCTTTACAGACTCTACACTAACTATTTCGCAGTTTATATCTCTCCCTAAATCAGCAGCGCTGTCCCTACACTGTGTGATCCGGAGCGACTGTGTCCAAGATGGCGGCGCCCCCTTTTAAATACTTGAGGTGACGCTGTGCGGCCAGCCAATCACTGTAATGCACTCAACCAACATGGCTGCAGCATTACAGTGACTGGCTGGCAATCCCTGCATGTTCATTGGCTCTGTAAAGAGCGCCAAATATGCAGGGCGGAGACTCGAGCTCCCGCCCGAGTAACCCGGAAATGCTCGGTGCTCGCCGAATATCCCGAGTAGCGTGATGCTCGGGCTAGTACCGAGCAGTGTCGAGCATGTTCGCTCAACACTATTAGAGAGCCATCAGCCGGCTATGTTTTGTTGTTCCCATTATTAATGAGTGGTTCTCCTATACTGTTAATGCATATGCAGTGACTGCAAGGGCTGCCAAAAATTTGGAGGCACTCCAATGCCCCTTGCAAGAGACGTAGAGGTCGGAGAGCCTCCTAAAAACAATGTTCCCATTATTAGGTAGTGGGTCTCTCATAGTGTTTGTCTATGCAGTAAAGCAATGGCTGCCACAAATTTGGAGGAACTCCAATGCCCCTTGCAAGAGATGTAGAGGTCGGAGAGCCTCATAAAAACAATGTTCCCATTATTAGGAAGTGGGTCCCCCATAGTGTTTGCGTATGCAGTGAATGCAAAAGCTGCCAAAAATTTGGAAGTACTCCAATGCTCCTTGGAAGAGACGTAGAGGTCAGAGAGCCTCTGAAAAACAATGTTCCCATAATTAGGAAGTGGGTCTCCCATAGTGTTTGCCAATGCAGTGAATGCAAAAGCTACCAAAAATTTGAAGGAACTCCAATGCCCCTTGCAAGAGACACGTAGAGGAGGTGATATGGTAGATATGGTGGTGAATGATATGATGATGAAGGATGAGGAGAAGGAGGAGGACAAGAGCAAATATACAAAATCAGGAAGCATATAACCATGTGTAGGTGTGAAGAGGAGCATGGGAATAGACCTCCCAAAAAAAAGACACTGTATTTGAGTTTATGTTACGCTGCTATCATTCGGTGATGTTGAGAAATCTGGCCCAATCCAGCCCTTGTTCATTTTTATAAGAGTCAGCCTGTCAGCATTTTCAGTTGACAGGCGGATGCACCCATCGGTTATAATTCCACCAGCGGCACTGGATCTGGGTGGTGAAACCTCTGTGCTACGGTGCAAGGAGGGACCAGAGGGGCGTAACTAGGTATCAACTCGGACCGACCAAGGTCGTACGGGCGCTCAATCGACTCCGTGACCAGGGAAGGACCGAGCAAAGGGACCAGGTGCTACTCTGGGGACCGACCTTGTATGAGAGCAGGTGACTCCCACGGGTCAGAAGTCAGGGACTGACCGGTACAGCAGATGAGCACGGCAGGCAGGCTGACGGGTGATCCGGGTAGACGGACAGGCAGATACGGCAGGTAACAAGCGGGAGCCTCCAGGTAGGCACGGCAGGTAACAAGCAGGAGCCTCCAGGTGGCTGGCTGGTTGGTATGGCAGGTAACAGGCAGGTGCTTCCAGGTAAGCAGGCGGGTTGGGCCCATAGACAGACTGGCGGACAGGACCGTAGGCAGACTGTCGGGCTGGAAAGTAGACAAGCTGGAGGACAGGACTGGTAGTCAGGCTGGCGGACAGGACTGGTAGTCATGCTGGCGGACAGGACTTGTAGTCATGCTGGCAGGCAGGACTGGTAGTCAGGCTGGCGGGCAGGACTGGTAGTCAGGCTGGCGGGCAGGACTGGTAGTCAGGCTAGCAGCAGGACCTGAGGGTTGAAGCAGAGTTTAACACACAAAGCTACAACCTTGCACGGGCACCTCCATTTTGGAGGAGGTGCCCTTTATATGAGAGGTCCTCCGGCCATTGGCCAGGGACTCCTTAGGGCGGCGCGCGGGGTCCATTTAAGAGGGAGGGAGCGCGCGCACCCTAAGCACAGTGCCCGGGAAGCAGCGTGCGCTGGCAGCAGCAGCAGGAGCGCCGGAGGACGCCGGGCGGGGAGAGCGGCGGTAAGAGGGACAGCGTCTCTGCCTGTCAGGGGGCAGAGACGCCGATACTACAGTACCCCCCCTTTACGCCCCTCTTTTTTAGGCTAGAAAGAAATTTTTTAAGGAGAAGCAGGGCGTGGATGTTCTCCCGGGGTTCCCAAGTTCTCTCCTCTGGGCCAAACCCCTTCCAATCCACCAGAAAAAAGTTTTTTCCTCTTACCCTGTTGGTGGCCAGAATGTTCTCCACCTCAAAGACGTCCTCAGAGGAGACCGGAGCTGGGGAGGTACCAGGATTGTCGGAAAAAGAATTAAGCACAACTGGTTTGAGGAGAGATACGTGGAAGGAGTTGAGAATCTGTAAGGTGGCCGGGAGTTTTAACTTGTAGGCTACTGGGTTGATTTTCTTGAGGACTTCAAATGGACCGATGAACCATGGACCCAACTTATAGGAGGGTATTTTGAGACTAACATGTTTGGAGGAGAGCCAAACCTTGCTTCCCGGGCAGAATCAAGGCGGATCCAGACGTCTCTTATCAGCATGTTTCTTCATCCGCTCGGAGGATTGAAGAAGAGCGAATCTAGTGTCCTCCCAAATAGTGGAAAATTCGCTGACCAGAGACTCCACGGCAGGGTTGTCCACAGAAGCGGACACGGGAAACGGAATCCGGGGATGTTGACCGTAGACCACAAAGAACTGTGACTTGGAAGAAGATTCGCTCTCATGGTTGTTATAGGAGAACTCGGCCCATGGTAGGAGCTCCACCCAATCGGTATGGTGAGCGTTGACGAAGTGCCGGAGGAAGCTGGTAAGGATCTGGTTGATACGTTCCACTTGGCCATTGGACTGTGGATGGTAATCAGAGGAGAAATCCAGGGTGACATCCAGCAGCTTACACGTAGCTCTCCAGAAGCGCAAAGTGAAATGGACCCCCCGATCAGACACAATGTGGAGGGGTAGGCCGTGGAGACGAAAGATGTGATGAATGAAGTCCTTAGCCATCACAGATGCAGACTGGAGACCAGGCAGAGGGATGAAGTGGGCCATTTTAGAAAAGCGGTCAGCGACCACCCAAATGATGGTACAACCGGCAGAAACAGGGAGATCAGTAATAAAGTCCATAGCAATGTGTTGCCACGGGGCAGCAGGCACAGGAAGAGGCAGGAGACGGCCGGCTGGAAAACATCTGGGAACCTTGTTGCGGGCAGAGGACGAACAGGCCGAGACGAAGTCTACCACATCCTTGCGCAGGGTAGGCCACCAGTAATGCTGGGTAATGAACAGGAAGGTCTTCTTCTGGCCAGAATGGCCGGCTAGTTTAGATGAATTGAAAGGTGCCCCAGCGAGGTAGTCGTGGGTGAGCTGTAGCCGCCTCTCGCTCTGGCACCCTACAGACAATTCGTGTCCTCCCTCTGATATGTGGCTGTGTATGTGGGGCTCTCCACTTACTTCAAACCATCCGATCGCGGCTGTCTCCAGGCATTTCTCTTCTGGGACCAGGGCAGCAATAAATTCAGAGGACACAAGGTTCTTAACCATAACTTGGACTTTACTTGGGGAGAGGAATATGTACAGTATTTACAGGCAGATATAATGGATAAGGCCCGACAGGTTATTATCTCCCTCAGAGGCACTGGCAACATCTTCAGCCCTGGTTCCCTCTTTAAGTGAAGCATCTCTGTGACTCTAATCTCTAGCCTAAGAGACTCTTCTGCAATACCAACAGTGTTCTGGATCCGATATCTCCCCCACGTCTTAGCCTGGAGTCCTATTTATCTTCCTCTGCTTCCTGCAGACTAGAAGTGCCCCGGGTCCTCAATACCTCTGTTGAGTTTCTCCGGCCGGCTAACAGGACTCTTGCGTAGGGAGACTTTTACACTGGTGATCCCACTGTCTGAGGGTATGGAGCTCCCGTCTACCCTAGCAGCCACCATATAGACAGGCTGCCCGTACAGTTCACTGTCCTATCTCTTACTACTCATCACTTCCTGCTTCAGGAAACTAAGCAGGGATTTTCCTAATGTGCCCACCCTCTGTGGGCTGCCATCACACAGCATTAACCCCATCACTGTCTATAACACTGCTAGCAGACTCAACCTGACATCTGTACCCAGGACAGTGGCATCTTGTGGCTGGTTACAGGTACTGCAGCCCACAAGGAATTATGCCAGGAACAAGCTCTATAACACTCAAGGCTTGATCAGGGCACTAAGTTCCCCCTCTACTCTACTGACTGGACCACTGAAGCTAACCCCTTAGCTTGGCCTACCAACAGTTCAGAGAGCTTTAACTATGGGAACACTTTATTTAACTACTTCAGTGCCAAAGGAAGGCTACGTCCTTCCCCACTATTACTTTCCCCCACACTTTAATGTTGGTCGTCCCCGACCACACTAAACAATCAATAAAGATCAGCAATTATGACATCATAACACATTACTACATTATTAAAACATTTTAGTACAAGACTGATCCTGAAGTCTTCTTCTTGCGTGGGAGACCGGCCCTTCTCGGTTAAGGGCCCCAGAACTGCAATTCAGGACAGTCCATTGCCATAACTTTTGACTCTGCTCAACAATACTGGTCCTTCTTGGTAAGGACCCTGGAAACACAATGTCCATGTCCATATTTTTAAGACAGGTCACACACCAATAGCCCTCCATCTCCTTTGAAGGCAGCATTCTGAGGCACACGGTCACAGGTAACACCCCGTGAGTCTCTTTCTTCTTGGCCCTAGTGGGGGTCACCGGTTCTTCCCGCTAGGCCGCAAGTCTCTTAGATTTAGAGGACAGTCATCCTCACAGTGTGCCTCAGTGTTTCGAATTCCAGCAGTAAAAGGTGCAAACCAACATTCAGCTGTCTGCTGCTACTACAGGCCCACCTGGCCTCGAGGGTATCTCAAACAGTCCCTCTGATTCCTTTTCAGGAAGAGAAAAGCACACAGGCCTTCTGGCCATGAAGGTATCAACAGTCCTTCCTAGAATAACAAAGGCGAGGCGCCTTAAACTTTGTTTCCTGAGACTCGACTGGTCTTCAGCCTTTAAATAGGGGTTCTTCGGAACTTGACCCCTCAAAATAGCCTGCTGGACGAATCGAGTAATTGCAATTTCCCAGAGGGCACCTTGGTCACTGCTCAGGTGTCTCCTGGAATTTCTCCATCTGCTTCAAGACTCCTCTCAGGCAGAACCAAGCCACTTCCAGCTGAAGTTATCACTGGAACTACCTGCACATCTGCATCAGGCTCCCAGAGTGAAGTCAAGGCCCAAAGTCCTTCCTGAAGCTCCTCTACCATCTTCCTCCCCTCGGCATACCACAGCTCTATGCTTCTGAGGAATTCACCGCAGCTTCTTTGGGTTGGCAAATGAGCAGCATGCAATAGTTGCTGGCCTGCGTCCGGCCTTACTGAACGGGATGGAGCTGAGGCTTGCATAACTTCTGCAGTGGGCTCCACCTCTTCTTGGTATTCTAGAGCGGTCACGGACTCTCCTGTCCCCGGAGCGGTGTACACTGAGTGCCTCCCTTCAGGCTGATCCACAATAACTGGGGATGGTAGTATCTCTGGAACTACTTGATCGCGGTGATCAGGTCCCCAGGGCAGACAAAAGACTCCAAGTCCCCGCCAGTACTCGTCCACTGCATACGGGTCCCCATATTGACTCTCACCGCTCATGTCTTCCATCTCTTCATCATCATCGCCAATGCTCATTCTCAATACAGGCTGGGCTCTTGCCTCGTGATCACGGTGTGTCATCACAACTGATATCTTCCCCAGCTCCTTACCTCTCATGTGCTGGGATGAAAATGGCGCTGGTCGCTCTCTGACTACGTGCTTCCTGCACATCTGGCTCTGCCTCTTCCTAGGCCGAGTTTCTGACATGACCGCCGCGTCACGCATCACTCTCAGCGGCTCCGCCTTCAGCCGCGCCTCCTTCCTTGGCGCACTGATACTCACTGGACCGGACTTCACTCTGCGCCGCGCCTCCTTTTGTTCATCGTACCTCCCATCCTGGGAAGAATCTTCACCGCTGGGCCCATCCTCCTCTGAGCTGGAACTCAGGGGCTGGACATCTTTTCACGCTCTCCGGCGCCATCCACTCCCACGATAGGCGGTTCTTCTCCTAGACTTTACCGCCACTGTCACCATCTTGGAATCCATGCTTTGGGCCGCCATCTTGGGCCGCATGTCTTCCAACTCTTTCTCCTCAGTGTTCTGCGTCGGCTCTTCCCCGCTTTCTTCATGCGAGGAGCTCGCATCCTGCCGACTAAGCCAAATGTAAGGTGCCCCAGCAAGGTAGTCGTGGGTGAGCTGTAGCCGCCTCTCGCTCTGGCACCCTACAGACAATTCGTGTCCTCCCTCTGATATGTGGTTGTGTATGTGGGGCTCTCCACTTACTTCAAACCATCCGATCGCGGCTGTCTCCAGGCATTTCTCTTCTGGGACCAGGGCAGCAATAAATTCAGAGGACACAAGGTTCTTAACCATAACTTGGACTTTACTTGGGGAAGAGGAATATGTACAGTATTTACAGGCAGATATAATGGATGAGGCCCGACAGGTTATTATCTCCCTCACAGGCACTGGCAACATCTTCAGCCCTGGTTCCCTCTTTAAGTGAAGCATCTCTGTGACTCTAATCTCTAGCCCAAGAGACTCTTCTGCAATACCAACAGTGTTCTGGATCCGATATCTCCCCCACGTCTTAGCCTGGAGTCCTATTTATCTTCCTCTGCTTCCTGCAGACTAGAAGTGCCCCGGGTCCTCAATACCTCTGTTGAGTTTCTCCGGCCGGCTAACAGGACTCTTGCGTAGGGAGACTTTTACACTGGTGGTCCCACTGTCTGAGGGTATGGAGTGTAGCGCCGGCGTCCCTGCCCTCTGCTAGGCAGGGACGCTGTTCCCCTCACCTCTCTGCTCCGTGCCCGGCGTCCTCCTCCCGCTCTGCTGGCAGCGCGCGCTCCTTCCCGGCCACTGTGCTTAGGGCGCGCGCGCGCGCTCTCCCTCCCTCTTAAAGGGGCCGCGCACGCCGTCCTAAGGAGTCCCCGGCCAATGGCCGGAGGACTTCACCATATATAAGGCACCTCCTCCAAAATGGAGGTGCCCGAGCAATCTTGTTGCACTGTTCACTACTCTGCTTCAGCCCTCAGGTCCCGTTGCCAGTTACCTGCCAGATACCTGCCAGATTCCTGCCAGCTTGCTGTTTTATTCCTGCCTGATTATCTGCTACCTGCCTGCTAGTCTGAGGTCCGACGGTCTGCCTTACTACTCCTGTCAGTCTGTCTAAGGACCAGCCTGTCCGCTCACCTGGGAGCGCACTTCAGCCACCTGCCTGCTTGCCTGAGGTCCGACGGTCTGCCTTCCAACTCCTGTCAGTCTGTCTATGGACCAGCTTGCCTGCTCACCTGGGAGCACACATCTGCTACCTGCCTGCTAGCCTACCTGGAGGCTCCGCCGTCACGTGCTGTGACCACCTGCCTGTCCAGTGACTCCTGCCCGCTCACCTGGGAGCGCTCATCTGCTGCCTGTCTGCTAGCCTACCTGGAGGCTCTGCCGTCACGTGCTGTGACCACCCGCCTGTCCAGAGACTTCTGCCCGCTCACCTGGGAGCGCTCATCTGCCGCCTGTCTGTTGGTCTTCCTGGAGGCTCCGCCGTCACATGCTGTGACCACCCGTTCATCCAGAGACTCTCGCCTGCTCACCTGGGAGCTCACGTCTATCATCAGCCGCCACAGGTCGTACCAACCCTTTACCCAGAGACTGCCCCGGTCACTTGCCGTGACCATCTGCCCGTTCATTCAGAGACTGCCCCGGTCACTTGCCGTGACCATCTGCCCGTTCATTCAGAGACTGCCCCGGTCACTTGCCGTGACCATCTGCCCGTTCATTCAGAGACTGCCCCGGTCACTTGCCGTGACCTCCAGCCCGTTCACTCAGAGACTGTCCCGGTCACCTGCTGTGACTTCCTGCCCGTCTTCCCTGGTCGCCACCCGCTCCCTTACAAGGACCGCCCCCTTGTATAGTAGCTCAGAGGTTCCGCCTCCCAGACCCGTTACAGTTTGCTCGGGCCATGGAACCCGGTGGCACCCAAGCTCCCTCGCTCTCGGACCTGTGTCATGAACTGTCCCGTCAAAGGTCCCAACAGGAGTCCATCCTGGGTCACCTGCGGAATGTCAATACTCGCCTGGACACTCTGACTGCTCCACCAGCAAACTCCGCCAGCGCCATGTCTCGCAATCCGGCAGCTCCGCTGCCCACTAATACCATGGTATCCTACCCCGGACCCCGGCTTTCTGCACCTCCTCGCTTCGGAGGCGACTCCGCCCAGGCTCCGGGCTTCATAAATCAGTGCACCCTGCACTTTGAACTATTGTCCCACCAGTTTAACTCCGACCGAGCCAAAATTGCATTCATCATGTCCCATCTCACCGGGGAGGCCCTGGCCTGGCTAAATCCTCTATGGGAGAGAGGAGACCCCCTGGTGTCCAACTTGCCTGCTTTTCTCACGGCTTTCCGGAAAGTCTTCGACGAACCCGGACGGAAGACCTCATCCGCATCATCACTGCTACGCCTCCGTCAGGGAAGTCTCACCGTGGACCAATATGCCATACGGTTCCGTACCCTTGCCTCGGAGCTGGCCTGGGATAACGACGCTCTGGTATCCGTCTTCTGGGAGGGTCTGTCCGGCCGTATTAAAGATGAACTTGCCGGTCGGGACATCCCTAACACTCTCGATGACCTAATAACTCTTGCCACCCGGATTGACCTACGGTTCCAGGAGCGTGCCAAAGAGGTCACCCGTGAGAGGAGGTTACCACGTCTAGCTCCTACTTTTCAGAAACCCGTCACTCCCTCCGTCTCTACCCAGGTACACTCTACTGAGCCTATGCAGGTCGACCAGACCAAAATGGTCAAAACCCGTCAGGACTTACGCCGTGCCGAGGGGAGCTGCTTCTACTGTGGCAGTAAGGAGCACCGGATCCGTACCTGCCCGGAGAGGTCGGGAAACGCCTGTGTCTAGGTTCGCTCAGAGAGGTCGACCTAGACAAGATTAAATCCTCTCCATCTCTGCTGTTGTCAGTCTCAATCGTCTGCGGGGAGAACCGTTATTTCGAACTAGCCCAACTTGACTCTGGAGCAGCCGGGAATCTTATTTCACAGTCCCTGGTAGAGAAATACCGCATCCCCACCAAACCTCTGGCTGTACCCTTGCCTGTTGCTGCCGTGGATGGGGGTCTCTTACCACGCCCCATCCAACTCATCACCGAATCCATTACTCTGCAGGTGGGAATGCTGCATTCTGAGAGTATCTCCTTTCATGTTCTGCCTGGACTCTCCCACGCCCTCTTGCTAGGCCTACCTTGGCTCCAGAGACATGCACCCGTGCTTGACTGGCAGACCGGAGAAGTCCTTCGCTGGGGACAGGACTGCCATAAGACCTGTCTGGTTCCCGTCCATCCCGTCCGTCCTTCTCCTACCCCAGCTAATCTACCTGGACTTCCGATTCCTTATTGGTCTTATGCTGATGTCTTTAATAAAAAGGAAGCAGAGACACTACCCCCTCATAGACCATACGACTGCCCTATCGACCTGTTACCTGGTACTACTCCTCCCCGTGGGCGTATTTATCCATTATCCGCTGCTGAGACCCGGTCGATGTCCGAATATATTGAGGAGAATCTGGCCAGGGGATTCATCCGGAAATCTACCTCCTCGGCGGGAGCAGGCTTCTTTTTCGTCAAAAAGAAGGACGGCTCTCTCCGTCCCTGTATAGACTATAGAGGCCTTAACCAGATCACGGTGAAGAATAAGTACCCCCTTCCGCTCATTCCAGAGTTATTTGATCGTCTGAGGGGGGCTAGAATCTTCACCAAACTGGACCTCCGTGGGGCGTACAACCTGGTTCGTATCCGTCAGGGGGATGAATGGAAGACGGCATTCAACACCCGGGACGGCCACTATGAATATCTGGTAATGCCCTTTGGTCTCTGTAACGCTCCTGCCGTCTTTCAAGAGTTGGTCAATGACATCTTCCGGGACCTTCTCTACTCCTGCGTAGTGGTGTACCTGGACGACATCTTGGTCTTCTCTCCGGATCTCCAGACTCACCGGAGGGATGTTCGTCAGGTCCTGCTCAGGCTCAGGCAGAATCACCTCTTCGCTAAATACGAGAAGTGCCTCTTTGAGCAGACCTCGCTTCCGTTTTTGGGCTACATTATTTCTCAGACCGGCCTACGAATGGATCCAGAGAAACTGTCTGCCAACGAGAAATGGCCTCGACCGGAGGGGTTGAAGGCCATTCAGCGATTCCTGGGCTTCGCTAACTACTACCGCCTCTTCATACCACACTTCTCTTCCAAAGAGTGGCCGCCCGAAGCAGAGGAGGCCTTTCTTTCCCTAAAACAGGCCTTCTCTTCCGCCCCGGTGCTGCATCGCCCGGACGGCAACAAGCAGTTCTTCCTGGAAGTTGACGCCTCCTCCTCTGGAGCCGGAGCGGTACTTACTCAAAAATCATCTTCCGGGAGAATGGTAACTTGTGGCTTCTTCTCCAAACTCTTCTCCTCTTCTGAGCGCAACTATTCCATAGGAGACCGAGAGTTATTGGCCATCAAGCTGGCGTTGGAGGAGTGGCGTTACCTACTCGAGGGGGCTCTTCATCCGGTAATAATTTACACTGACCACAAGAACTTGGCTTACCTCCAGCATGCCCAGAGACTTAACCCGCGCCAAGCCCGGTGGTCCTTGTTTTTTGCTCGCTTTGATTTTGTTCTTCATTTTCGCCCGGCTGACAAAAACGTCAAAGCAGACGCCTTGTCCCGATCCTTTCTGGTGTCCGATCTCGAGGAAGAACCTAAACATATCATCGATCCCGCCAGAGTAATGCAGGTGGCTCCCGTGAGTCTAAATCGTCTCCCTCCCGGTAAGACGTTTGTTTCAGTACCTGATCGGAAGAAGATCCTACACTGGGGCCATTCGTCTAAACTAGCTGGCCACGCCGGTCAGAAAAAGACCCTCCAGCTTATTGCCCGGCACTACTGGTGGCCTACCCTGCACAAGGACGTAATAGACTTTGTTTCTGCCTGTGTGTCCTGCGCCCGCAACAAAGTCCCGAGACACCTGCCAGCCGGTCGCCTCCTTCCGCTTCCTGTGCCTGCTGCCCCCTGGCAGCATATTGCTATGGACTTCATAACTGATCTCCCCGTCTCCGCCGGTTGTACGGTCATTTGGGTGGTCGCTGATCGCTTTTCCAAGATGGCTCACTTTATTCCCCTGCCAGCCCTCCCGTCTGCACCCGAGCTGGCTAAAGACTTTATCCGCCACATCTTCCGTCTTCATGGCCTGCCCCTCCACATCGTGTCGGATCGTGGGGTACAGTTCACCTCACGTTTCTGGAGAGCCACTTGTAAACTGCTAGACGTCACCCTGGACTTCTCTTCCGCTTACCACCCACAGTCCAATGGTCAAGTGGAGCGGATCAATCAGAACCTGACCAGTTACCTCCGGCACTTCGTTAATGCCCATCATTCAGACTGGGTGGATCTCCTACCATGGGCTGAGTTCTCTTATAACAATCACGAGAGCGAATCCTCCTCCAAATCCCCGTTTTTTGTAGTCTTCGGTCAGCATCCTCGGATTCCTTTTCCTGTCTCCACCTCTGTGGACAACCCGGCTGCGGAATCTCTCGTTAGCAAATTTTCCTCCATTTGGGAGAGTACCCGATCCGCACTCCTTCAGTCGTCCGAACGGATGAAAAGACACGCTGACAAAAAACGCCTGGATCCTCCACAATTTCGTCCTGGAGATAAAGTCTGGCTCTCATCTAAATATGTCCGACTCAAGATACCTTCTTACAAGTTAGGGCCTCGGTTCATCGGTCCTCTGGAGGTCATCAGTCAGATCAACCCGGTGGCCTATAAATTGAAACTCCCGGCCAACTTACGGATCCCTAACTCCTTCCATGTATCTCTCCTCAAACCTGTGGTACTTAACTCTTTTTCCAAGTCTACAGGTACGCCTCCTGCTCCGGTTTCTGCTGAGGACGAGTTTGAGGTAGAGAACATTCTTGCCACCAAAAGGGTAAGAGGAAAGACCTTTTTTCTAGTAGATTGGAAGGGGTTTGGTCCTGAGGAGAGAACGTGGGAGCCCCGGGAGAACATCCATGCCCCTCTTATCCTAGCTAAATTTCTGTCTGGCCTAAAAAAGGGGGGGCCTAAAGGGGGGGGTACTGTAGCGCCGGCGTCCCTGCCCTCTGCTAGGCAGGGACGCTGTTCCCCTCACCTCTCTGCTCCGTGCCCGGCGTCCTCCTCCCGCTCTGCTGGCAGCGCGCGCTCCTTCCCGGCCACTGTGCTTAGGGCGCGCGAGCGCGCTCTCCCTCCCTCTTAAAGGGGCCGCGCGCGCCGTCCTAAGGAGTCCCCGGCCAATGGCCGGAGGACTTCACCATATATAAGGCACCTCCTCCAAAATGGAGGTGCCCGAGCAATGTTGTTGCACTGTTCACTACTCTGCTTCAGCCCTCAGGTCCCGTTGCCAGTTACCTGCCAGATACCTGCCAGATTCCTGCCAGCTTGCTGTCTTATTCCTGCCTGATTATCTGCTACCTGCCTGCTAGTCTGAGGTCCGACGGTCTGCCTTACTACTCCTGTCAGTCTGTCTAAGGACCAGCCTGTCCGCTCACCTGGGAGCGCACTTCAGCCACCTGCCTGCTTGCCTGAGGTCCGACGGTCTGCCTTCCAACTCCTATCAGTCTGTCTATGGACCAGCTTGCCTGCTCACCTGGGAGCACACATCTGCTACCTGCCTGCTAGCCTACCTGGAGGCTCCGCCGTCACGTGCTGTGACCACCTGCCTGTCCAGTGACTCCTGCCCGCTCACCTGGGAGCGCTCATCTGCTGCCTATCTGCTAGCCTACCTGGAGGCTCTGCCGTCACGTGCTGTGACCACCCGCCTGTCCAGAGACTTCTGCCCGCTCACCTGGGAGCGCTCATCTGCCGCCTGTCTGTTGGTCTTCCTGGAGGCTCCGCCGTCACATGCTGTGACCACCCGTTCATCCAGAGACTCTCGCCTGCTCACCTGGGAGCTCACGTCTATCATCAGCCGCCACAGGTCGTACCAACCCTTTACCCAGAGACTGCCCCGGTCACTTGCCGTGACCATCTGCCCGTTCATTCAGAGACTGCCCCGGTCACTTGCCGTGACCATCTGCCCGTTCATTCAGAGACTGCCCCGGTCACTTGCCGTGACCATCTGCCCGTTCATTCAGAGACTGCCCCGGTCACTTGCCGTGACCATCTGCCCGTTCATCCAGAGACTGCCCCGGTCACTTGCCGTGACCTCCAGCCCGTTCACTCAGAGACTGTCCCGGTCACCTGCTGTGACTTCCTGCCCGTCTTCCCTGGTCGCCACCCGCTCCCTTACAAGGACCGCCCCCTTGTATAGTAGCTCAGAGGTTCCGCCTCCCAGACCCGTTACATGGAGCTCCCGTCTACCCTAGCAGCCACCATATAGACAGGCTGCCCGTACAGTTCACTGTCCTATCTCTTACTACTCATCACTTCCTGCTTCAGGAAACTAAGCAGGGATTTTCCTAATGTGCCCACCCTCTGTGGGCTGCCATCACACAGCATTAACCCCATCACTGTCTATAACACTGCTAGCAGACTCAACCTGACAGCTGTACCCAGGACAGTGGCATCTTGTGGCTGGTTACAGGTACTGCAGCCCACAAGGAATTATGCCAGGAACAAGCTCTATAATACTCAAGGCTTGATCAGGGCACTAAGTTCCCCCTCTACTCTACTGACTGGACCACTGAAGTTAACCCCTTAGCTTGGCCTACCAACAGTTCAGAGAGCTTTAACTACGGGAACACTTTCTTTAACTACTTCAGTGCCAAAGGAAGGCTACGTCCTTCACCACTATTACAGAATGACCCCAGTGAATAACCTTCTTACGATCCGGAACCGCTACAAACGTCTTACCGGGTGGGAGACGAGACAGGTCCAAGGGGCCACATTCATCACTTTGGAGGGATCGATGATATGCATAGGATCCTCCTCTTGATCAAAAGACAGGAAGGATCGGGACAAGGCATTGGCTTTAATGTTCTTGTCCGCAGGGCGGTAATGTAGGGTAAAGTTGAAGTGGGCGAAGAACAAAGACCACCGGGCCTGACGCAAATTGAGTCTTTGGGCATTCTGTAGATATGCCAGGTTTTTGTGGTCAGTGTAGATGACCACCAGGTGTAGAGCCCCCTCAAGCAGGTAACGCCACTCCTCCAGCGCCAATTTGATGGCTAGCAGTTCTCGGTCTCCTATGGAGTAGTTGCGCTCGGATGAGGAGAAGAGCTTGGAGAAGAAGCCGCAGGTTACCATTCTCCCGGACGGAGATTTCTGGGTGAGCACCGCTCCGGCTCCGGAAGAGGAAGCATCAACCTCCAGAAAGAACTGTTTGTTGCAATCCGGACGGTGCAACACTGGGGCAGAAGAGAAGGCTTGTTTTAAGGAGAGGAAGGCCTCATCCGCTTCGGACGGCCTTTCCTTAGGATTAACTCCCTTACGGGTGAGCACATAGATGGGAGCAGTCCGGGAAGAGAAATGTGGGATGAAGAGACGGTAATAGTTGGTGAAGCCCAGGAATTGCTGAATCGCCTTCAACCCCTCCGGACAGGGCCACTTTAAGACGGCAGAGACCTTCTCGGGGTCCATCCGTAGACCTGTCTTAGAGATAACGTAGCCCAGGAACGGAAGAGAGGTCTGCCTGAAGAGGCATTTCTCAAATTTAGTGTATAGGAGATTCTGCCTGAGCCTAAGCAGGACCTGACGAACATCCCTCCGGTGTGTGGGAAGATCCGGAGAGAAGACCAAGATGTCGTCCAGGTACACCACCACGCAAGAATACAAGAGGTCACGGAAGATATCGTTAACCAATTCTTGGAAGACGGCTGGAGCATTGCAGAGGCCGAAGGGCATCACACGGTATTCATAGTGGCCGTCCCGGGTATTTAATGCCGCCTTCCACTCGTCTCCTTGGCGGATCCGGACCAGGTTATACGCCCCACAAAGATCGAGCTTGGTGAAGATCTTCGCGCCTTTAAGGCGGTCGAACAGCTCAGAGATGAGCGGCAGGGGGTATTTATTTTTGATGGCAATTTGGTTGAGTCCTCTATAATCGATACAGGGGCGTAGTGAACCATCTTTCTTTTCTACGAAGAAGAATCCGGCTCCAGCCGGGGAGGTAGATTTCTGGATGAATCCCCTAGCCAGATTTTCTTCGATGTACTCCGACATGGCCCGGGTTTCAGCCAACGACAACGGGTAGATACGCCCACGGGAGTGGCACCGGGTACCAGGTCAATCAGGCAATCATAAGGCCTATGAGGTGGCAGTGTCTCTGCTTCCTTTTTGTCGAAGACATCTGCATAGGACCAGTAAGGTGCTGGTAGACCAGGTAAATTAGCCGAAGTAGATGGAGGTCAGGCCGGGCGAACCGGGACCAGGCAGGTCTCATGGCAATCCTGCCCCCAACGGAGCACCTCACCAGATTGCCAATTCAGAACGGGTTCATGTCTCTGTATCCAGGGTAGACCTAACAAAAGGGAATGAGAGAGTCCGGAAAGCACATGGAAGGAGATCCTCTCTGAGTGCAGCTTTCCCACCTGCAGGGTTAAGGGTTCTGTGACGAGCAAGATGGTCACTGGAAGAAGTCTTCCATCCACAGAAGCGACTGCCAATGGTTCAGCCAGAGGTTTGGTAGGAATCTGATACTTCTCTACAAGGGACTGGGATATGAGATTCCCAGCGGCTCCGGAATCCAGATGTGCGGTTTCAAAGAAGCGGTTCTCTCCACAGGAAATAGAGATGGATAAAGTCAAGGACGGAGAGGATTTACTTTAGCCTAGGACGACCTCTCCGATCGGTCCTAGACACTGGAGTTTCGCGGATTCACCGGGCAGGAACGGATCAGGTGCTCCTTACTACCACAGTAGAAACAGCTACCCTTGGCTCGGCGTGTCTCTTAGCAGACAGTCGGGCTGGAGAGTAGTCAGGCTGGTGGACAGGACTGGTAGTCAGGCTGGCGGACAGGACTGGTAGTCAGGCTGGCGGGCAGGACTTGTAGTCAGGCGGAGAGGACTGGTAGTCAGGCTGGCGGGCAGGACTTGTAGTCAGGCTGGCGGGCAGGACTGGTAGTCAGGCTAGCAGCGGGACCTGAGGACGGAAGCAGAGTTTAACCCACAAAGCTACAACCTTGCACGGGCACCTCCATTTTGGATCAGGTGCCCTTTATATGAGAGGTCCTCCGGCCATTGGCCGGGGACTCCTTAGGGCAGCGCGCGTACCCCCTTTAAGAGGGAGGGAGTGCGCGCCCTAAGCACAGTGCCCGGGAGGCTGCGTGCGTCGGCAGCATCAGGAGCGCCGTAGGATGCTGGGCGGGGAGCGCGGCGGTAAGAGGGACGGCGTCTCTGCCTGTCAGGGGGCAGAGACGCCGATACTACACAGGGCAGGCAAGGACCTCCAAAGCATAGAGAGCCAGTTCATTCCATGTGTCCAACTTGGATACCCGGTATAAGGCTCAGAAGAATCACAGAGTACGTTAGTACGGTCACCATCTTACCAAACTTTGCACTCCTTGTGAGCGTACCCCATGCCTCAGGGTCTGTAAGATGGGAGGGTCTGAGAAAACTGTCCCAGAACTTTGACAGTGTTCCCCTGCCTCTGCTGGATTGGAGTTGTGCCTCTCGCCTGTACTCCTTGGTTGTCCAACGAACTGTGACCTCTGCCGTCAGTGTTTTCAGATGGGAATTTTTTTAATAATTCCGCAATAAGGGCCTTCTGGTACTGCCCCATTTTAGTAGACCTGTCTGCCTCGGGAATAAGAGATAGAAAGTTCTCCTTGTAGTGGGGGTCTAGAAGAGTCACCAACCAGCAATGACTGTCACTCAAAATTTGGAGAAAGCGAGGGTCACAGGAAAGGCAGTTAACATAAATTCAGCCATGCGTGCCAGACTACTAACAGGCAAGACTTCCATGTCCTCACCAAGAGGACGACTGACCATACTCTCCTCCTCCTCCCTGTCCTCAGGCCATCCACGCTGAACAGACTGTATGACAGTTGTGCAGGTAGTACCGTCTATAGTGCATGAAACTAGCTCCTCCTCCTCCTCTTCCTCATTGTCACCCAATCCACGTTGGGATGAGATGAGGCTGGGCTGTGTGTAATCACCCTGTATTGTTCTTTGCTTCATCTCATCGTGCTCCGCCTGCAATGCATCTTCTTTGATTGTGAGCAGAGAGCGTTTCAGAAGAAAGAGAAGCGGAATGGTGACGCTAATTATGGCATCATCGCCACTCACCATCTTGGTGGAGTACTCAAAGTTTTGGAGGATGGTACATATGTCTGACCTCGGGGTCCACTCCTGAGGTCTTATGTGTGGAGTCTGAACTGAATACCAACGGCCTTGTTGATGCTGGTAGTCAACAACTGCCCTCTTCTGCTCACAAATCCTTCCCAACATATGCAATGTAGAGTTCCAACGTGGGGACATCACACACCAGTCGGTGAGCCGGAAGCTGCAAACGCTGCTGAAACACAGCAAGGGCGGCGGAAGCTGTAGGTGACTTTCTAAACTGGGCACACAGGCGGCGTACTTTGACAAGCAGATCCTGTAGCTCCGGGTAGGTTTTGAGAAACTGCTGAATCACGAGGTTAAGCATATGGGCCAGGCATGGTACGTGTGTGAGCTCGCCTCAGAGCCGCCACCAGGTTCCAGCGATTGTCACACACGACCATGCTTGGCAGTAGGTTCAGCGGTGTCAGCCTCAGGTCTGCCTGCTTTTTCAGAGCTGTCCACAACTCTTCAGCGTTGTGTGGTTTGTCACCTAAGCATATTAGCTTCAGCACAGCCTGTTGCCGCTTGACCGAGACAGTGCTGCAGTGCTTCCAGCTTGCAACTGATGTGATATTTTTAGAGATGGATGCTGAAGAGGAGGAGGAGGTGCAAGAGCTGTAGAATGTGAGGGCAACCCTGATTGACCCAGGGCCCACAATCCTCGGCGTTGGGAGGATGTGTTCTGTCCCAAGGTCCGACTGGGTCCCGGCTTCCACTATGTTAACCCAGTGTGCCGTCAGCGAGAAGTACCAACCCTGCCCACAAGCACTTGTTCACGTGTCCGTGGTTAGATGGACTTTCCAAGTAACTGCGTTGTTGAGGGCACGGCTAATATTGTGGGACACATGCTCGGGGACGGCATACCAGGAGAAATTGTGGCGGCTGGGGACTGAGTACCAAGGGACGTGGCCGCCGCCATCAGGTTGCGGAAAGCTTCCATCTCCACGAGCCTAAAAGGCAACATTTCGAGCGCAAGAAGTAGCGAAATGTGTGAATTTAGTAGTGAGGCCTGTGGGATGTTGACTGCATATTTGCACTTGCGTTGCAAGGACTGAGGTATGGACAACTGATCGCTGCGCTGGGACAAGGAACTGGACGTGCTTGCTGGTGGTGCTACTTGAGAGTGTGCAATGACAGGTGTAGGGAAGGAGGCATCTTCGCATGCGGCATGGACAGAGGATTGGCTTGCATGCACAACAGTGGAAGAAGAAGTGGTACCACCCACAGACACTGTTCCTGAACCCTGGGGTTTGGCCCACTTAGTCAGGTGTAGAGATGAGCGTTGTTCTACTCGAACTGTTCGCCAATCTCAAATTCGAGCTGTTTTGGGCGGTGTTCGAGCCGTTCGGCGAACACGAACAATTTGAGAAAAATTCGGCTGTTCGAGGTTATGTTCGATAACTGTTCGTGCACCAAAATCATAACTGGATTTTTTCTCAGTAATGATGAAAATTAATGTTAATACGCAGTTTGAGTGTACAGCGGGGTGGGGGGAGGGGCAGGGGATGGATCTCTGCAGGAACAATGAAGATCTCCATTTTTTTTTTCTCTTTCCCGCATTTACAGTGGGGAGGTGCAATCTGTCAGCCTATCAGCAGCGCACACACGGAGCGAAGTGCTTTTTTTCACACAAGCAAGGGCATGTGTCATTGGCAGTGTATGTCACATGTCCTTGCCCTATAAGACCAAGCCATTTTCCCCGTCGCCACCATTTTCTCACTGCTGCAGCCGCGTGTTAGACGGCACCGCTGTTGCTGTGTGCGCTA
The DNA here is from genome assembly GCF_046119375.1 of Phyllobates terribilis. NCBI lineage: Eukaryota > Metazoa > Chordata > Amphibia > Anura > Dendrobatidae > Phyllobates > Phyllobates terribilis. The sequence continues at coordinate 77,926,621 of NW_027362773.1, read as the reverse complement.
TACCTTGTTAATTTCAAGCCAATTTTCGCACAAATCTACAGATAGCTTGGGAGTAGGGAATAGTTGTGATTGCAGTCCTTTTAATGACTAGGTTACAGCATTTCCTACGACTTTTATCAGGCAGGTCTGTGCTCTTAAATAGATAGATTGTGGGAGTAAAGACTAATTGTAATTGGAGTCCTTTTCAGGACTAGGTTACATCAGTTCCTATAAGTTTTTGCCAGGCAGGTCTGTGCCAGTGCTGTGCAAGTTTTTTTCACAGCATTTGGCTGAATCTAGCAAAGCTAATCCTTTTTGGCCTATTGCAGAGTGTGTTAGTCAGTGGAGTAGCCTATCTGTGTTGCAAGATATACCACCTGTGTATAGAATACCAATTTTTTTACTGCACCTAGTGAAGTAAAATCTTTTGGGCATAGCATCATTCTATTAGTCCATCTATACTGACCTCCATCAGGTTGCAAATTGAATATATTTTTTTCTGCATCTACCTCTGAAAAAATATTGGGCTTCTAGCTGTGTGTGCGACTTGTTGTATTAGTCCATCTATACAGACCTCCATCAGGTTGCAAACTGAATATATTTTTTTCTGCATCTACCTCTGAAAAAATATTGGGCTTCTAGCTGTGTGTGGGACTTGTTGTATTAGTCCATCTATACTGACCTCCATCAGGTTGCAAACTGCATATATTTTTTTCTTCATCTACCTCTGAAAAAATATTGGGCTTCTAGCTGTGTGTGGGACTTGTTCTATTAATCCATCTATACAGACCTCCATCAGGTTGCAAACTGAATATATTTTTTTCTGCATCTACCTCTGAAAATATATTGGGCTTCTAGCTGTGTGTGGGAATTGTTCTATTACTCCATCTATACTGACCTCCATCAGGTTGCAAACTGAATATATTTTTTTCTGCATCTACCTCTGAAAAAATATTGGGCTTCTAGCTGTGTGTGGGACTTGTTGTATTAGTCCATCTATACTGACCTCCATCAGGTTGCAAACTGCATATATTTTTTTCTTCATCTACCTCTGAAAAAATATTGGGCTTCTAGCTGTGTGTGGGACTTGTTCTATTAATCCATCTATACAGACCTCCATCAGGTTGCAAACTGAATATATTTTTTTCTGCATCTACCTCTGAAAAAATATTGGGCTTCTAGCTGTGTGTGGGACTTGTTGTATTAGTCCATCTATACAGACCTCCATCAGGTTGCAAACTGAATATATTTTTTTCTGCATCTACCTCTGAAAAAATATTGGGCTTCTAGCTGTGTGTGGGACTTGTTGTATTAGTCCATCTATACTGACCTCCATCAGGTTGCAAACTGAATATATTTTTTTCTGCATCTACCTCTGAAAAAATATTGGGCTTCTAGCTGTGTGTGGGACTTGTTCTATTAATCCATCTATACAGACCTCAATCAGGTTGCAAACTGAATATATTTTTTTCTGCATCTACCTCTGAAAAAATATTGGGCTTCTAGCTGTGTGTGGGACTTGTTGTATTAGTCCATCTATACTGACCTAAATCAGGTTGCAAACTGAATATATTTTTTTCTGCATCTACCTCTGAAAAAATATTGGGCTTCTAGCTGTGTGTGGGACTTGTTCTATTAATCCATCTATACAGACCTCCATCAGGTTGCAAACTGAATATATTTTTTTCTGCATCTACCTCTGAAAAAATATTGGGCTTCTAGCTGTGTGTGGGACTTGTTGTATTAGTCCATCTATACTGACCTCCATCAGGTTGCAAACTGAATATATTTTTTTCTGCATCTACCTCTGAAAAAATATTGGGCTTCTAGCTGTGTGTGGGACTTGTTCTATTAATCCATCTATACAGACCTCCATCAGGTTGCAAACTGAATATATTTTTTTCTGCATCTACCTCTGAAAAAATATTGGGCTTCTAGCTGTGTGTGGGACTTGTTGTATTTGTCCATCTATACTGACCTCCATCAGGTTGCAAACTGAATATATTTTTTTCTGCATCTACCTCTGAAAAAATATTGGGCTTCTAGCTGTGTGTGGGACTTGTTCTATTAATCCATCTATACAGACCTCCATCAGGTTGCAAACTGAATATATTTTTTTCTGCATCTACCTCTGAAAAAATATTTGGCCTTCTAGCAGTGTGTGGGACTTTCTCTATTAGTCCATCTATACTGACCTCCATCAGGTTGCAAATTAAAAATAATTTTTATCTGCATCTAGCTCTGAAAAAATATTTGGCCTTCTAGCAGTGTGTGGGACTTTCTCTATTAGTCCATCTATACTGACCTCCATCAGGTTGCAAATTGAATATAATTTTTTTCTGCATCTAACCCAGCCAATAGTTTTGGCCTAATACCACAGTTTGGCCACTCAGCTCTGCTCGGTTCCCATCCATTGTTTTTTTGTGCAAACAACTCCAGAGTTGTTAATTAGTTAACCACCAAAATGAGTGGAAAAAGGCCTGCTGCTGGTGGAAAGGGGAATAGGCATGTTGGGAAGGGGAAAAAAGGTTGTGTCCGTGGGGTAGGTGTTAAAGCAACAGTAACATCTGCAGAAGAAAGACCATCTTCCAGCCAAACTAAAATGTCTACTTCTTTTAGCGGACAATGTGATAAGATCCCTTTCTTACGGCCACGCCAATCGCTACAAATTCCAGATGAGGCACAAAAACAGCAGGTGCTTCAACGGATATCAAGTGCTCCTTTAAGTGGGCTCTCCTCCACATCAACTTCAACATCACAAATACTCCAGTCCTCAAAGGTGTCACCCCAATCGCACTTGCTTCCTCACAGCTCCCAAATCTCCAGCTGCCCGTCTGAGTATGAGGTAGAACAGATGGTTGAGTCTGCAGAGCTGTTTACTCATACTATAGCCTGGGAATCAGAGGTCGACTCCAGCGCTTCTGTGAATCCAGACGAGGAAATGATCTGCACTGATGCCCAGAATCTTTATGAGTCGGATCCAGGACCAGACGCAGAAGGTTCTGACCATAATGTAGACCCTCATTCCCAAACTGTAACTCCTGTTGGTGGAGACAATGAGGAAGACGATGATAAGACTCAAATACCTGATTGGAGCGACAACTTTAGTTTTTTGTCAGGGTAGGAACAGGTTGGTTCTGAGGACGACGGGTGTGATAACGCACAGGGTGATGATGATGAGGTTGGAGATCCCACTTACTGTCAACCCACAGTCAGCCAAGAGATGAGGTCAGCAGAGGAGGTGGAGGAAGATGCTAGTGACGACGAGGTCAGGTTGCGCCTTCCTGGACAGAGACGTAGTACTGGAAGCACGTCAACAACTGCATCCTCAAACACAACTCTGCCTCTCACCACAAGTCGTGGTGGCTCTTCAGGTCGCATGGGTGCTAAGCCTTGCATAGCCTGGGCATTTTTTCAGATCGATAAAGATGACCCAACTCGTGTTATCTGTAACATTTGTCAGCAAAAGCTAAGTAGAGGCCAAAAAATACATAGTTTGAGTACTTCATGCATGAACCGGCACATGGACATGAAGCATAAGTTGCAGTGGGAAGCTCAGTGTGCTACAATGCGGCCTAGCCGGCCGGGCCAACCACCGTCTGCCATATCTTGTGCATCCGCGGCCTCTTCATCCTCTGTGACTGGGGGGACAGCAGTCACACCTGTTTTGGGGCGCAGACCTGCCACCTCTTTACCCGCAACAGCCAGCGTGATTGGCAGGTCATCATTTTCTTTGGAGGTGGTAACACCAGCTGGTGTTGAGCGCTGTCCGACATCGATAGCACCACCTTTGGATCAAGGCAACCTAACATGTCCGCCTGCATCTTCCTCACAGACCGGCAGTTTGCCGGGGACACCCTTATCAACCCCGTCTAAGCACAATAGCCAGCCCTCGGTCCCTCAGATGTGGACAAGTAAAAGACCATTTCCTCCTAGCCATGAGAAAGCTAAGAGGTTGAATTTCACCATCTGCAAGCTCTTGGCTACAGAAATGCTGCCTTTCCGCCTGGTGGACACAGAGGATTTTCGAGACCTTATGTCCGTCGCAGTGCCCCAGTACCAGATGCCCAGTCGGCACTACTTCTCAAAGAAAGGTGTGCCTGCGCTCCACCAGCATGTCGCACACAACATCACCGCTTCTTTGAGAAACTCTGTGTGTGACAGGGTGCATTTCACCACAGACACTTGGACGAGTAGGCATGGACAGGGGCGTTACATGTCGCTGACTGGGCACTGGGTAACTATGGTGACAGCAGGACAAGGGGCTGCTGTCCAAGTCTTGCCGCCCCCACGAGTTGTGCGTCAATCCTCTTTATCTCAAAGTTCCTCCACTGCTTCTGCCTCCTCAACCTCCTCTCGGTCTTCCACCTGCACCCAAAGCCTGTCTGGTCATGCCACAAGCTTTCTAACTGCGCAGAAGGGATCCTGCACACCTCCTTACTATGTTGGCAGTAGGGCTCAACGTCATCAGGCGGTTTTTACATTGAAATGTCTGGGAAATGTGAGTCACACAGCTGAGGAGTTGTGGTCAGCTCTGGAGAACCAATTTCATGAATGGTTGTCTCCACTGGACCTGAAACCAGGGAAGGCCGTGTGCGACAATGCTGCAAACCTGGGTGCGGCCCTTCGCCGGGGCAATGTCACACACGTGCCTTGTATGGCTCACGTGTTGAACCTGGTTGTCCAGCAATTTTTAGCCCACTATCCCAGACTAGATGTCCTTCTGCAGAGGGCACGGTCGCTGTGTGCTCACTTCCGCCGTTCGCATCCCGCAGCTCAGCGACTTACATCTCTACAGAAGTCGTTGGGCCTGCCACTTCACCGTCTAAAATGCGATGTGCCTACCCGGTGGAATTCAACTCTGCACATGTTGCAGCGACTGTGGCAGCACCGACAAGCCCTGGTGCAATACGTTCTGACGTATAGCCTGGGCCAACGAGATCCAGAGGTGGGGCAAATCACGCTGGAGGAGTGGTCTCAGATCAGGGACCTATGCACCCTTCTGCACAGTTTTGAAATGGCGACGAAGATGTTTAGTGCTGACGATGCCATTATCAGAATGACTATTCCGGTGATTTACATGCTGGAGCACATGTTAAACAGAATTCGGAGTCAGGTGGTGGCACAAGAGGAGGTGGAGGAAGTAGAGGAGGAGGAGTTGTATGCGGAAGGGCTAACATCTGCAAGGTCCAGACGGTCGGCAGCACCAAGGCGGCAGGCATGTGAGGGTGGGGGAGATGGTTTTACCAGGGCGCATGGTAGCAGCCAAACTAGTGAGGAAGGTGCAGGAGCCCAGGAAGAAGTGGAGGATGAACTGATGGAAGACTCATCAGATGAGGGAGACCTTGATCACATTTCCGTTGTGCGAGGTTGGGGGGAGAGGACAGAGGAAGGAAGCATGATTGTTACCTCGCCACCAACACAACAGGGACTTGGTGCTCCTGGATGCGCAACACACATGAGTGCCTTCTTGCTGCACTACCTGCAACATGACCCTCGAATTGTGAGAATTAGAAATAATCCTGACTACTGGGTTGCCACACTGTTAGATCCCCGGTACAAAAGTAAATTTGCAGAAATTATTCCTGCCATAGAAAGGGATGCACGCATGCAGGAGTATCAGCAGAGACTGTTGCAGAATCTTACATGTGCTTTTCCACAAAACACCAGTGGTGCACGTAGTGAATCTCACAGTTCCAACTTGCCAACCGTGGGACCGTCAAGTGTTCAGCACTCAAACCGTAACAGAAACACTGTATCTGCTGGTAACATCAATTTTGCGGAATCATTTCACCACTTTTTTAGCCCATCCTTTGCAAGGCCACAGGAGACAAGAAGTCTGACACATAGTCAACGCCTAGAGACGATGGTACAGGAGTATCTCCAAGTAAACATTGAAGCCATGACTGTGTCACTGGACCCTTGCTCTTTTTGGGCTTCCAATCTGGATAAATGGCCGGAGCTAGCCACTTACGCCTTGAAGATCTTGTCATGCCCCGCAGCCAGCGTTCTGTCTGAACGTGTGTTCAGCGCTGCTGGTGGTGTGCTGACAGATAAGCGCACGAGGCTCTCCACTGATAATGTAGACAGACTCACGTTCATAAAGATGAACAAATCATGGATCCGAAACGACTTTTCTACCCCTGTGTCATCCTGGGGAGAGTAAAAGCTTGATGATTGGTTAAAATCACCCTACCAACCGTTTTAAGCTTTCAAATTACTAATCATGTTTATCTGTATCTTGGCTGGAAAATAATTTGGGCTTTGTAGCAGTGTGCAGCACTGATTCTATTAGGCCATCTATAATAAGCTCCACCAGATTTAAAATTACTAATCATGTTTATCTGTATCTTGACTGGAAAATAATTTGGGCTTTGTAGCAGTGTGCAGCACTGATCCTATTAGGCCATCTATACTAAAGCTTCACCAGATTTAAAATTAATAATAATTTTTAGCTGCATCTAGCCCGAAAAATAATTTTGGGGCTCCGAGATGCGCAAGACACATAAGTGCCTTCTTGCTGCACTATCTGCAGCATGACCCTCATATTGTCAGAATTCGAAGTAATCATGACTACTGGGTTGCCACACTCTTAGATCCCCCAAACTTTTCGATCAACCTTTTCATTTTAATAAAGACCAAAAAAATGGTCATTTTTGAAATTATAAGCATTAGCAGGTTGTTAGAAACTGAAATCAAACAGTTTTCAACTCAAAACTTTATTCTAGGTGATGTTACATTTTCACATAGGACCCCTTGTTCGAAAGGAGCTTCTGAACTCTCTCGTCCATTGAATTTGTCAGGTTTTGGATGGTTTCTGCTTCAATTGTTTTGCATGAGGACAGAATACCCTCCCAGAGCTGTTGCTTAGATGTGAACTGCCTCCCGCCATCATAGACACTCCTTTTAATGATGCTCCAAAGGTTCTGAATGGGGTAGAGGTCAGGGGAGCATGGGGGTCACACCATAAGTTTGTCCCCTTTTATGCCCATATCAGCCAGAGATGCAGATGTTTTATGTGCAGCATGAGATGGTGCATTATCATGCAAAAAAATGATCTTGCTGTGAAATACACGGTTCTTCTTCTTGAACCATGGCAGGAAGTGCTGTTTGAGAAAATCCACATACATTATGGAGTTCATCTTTAGCGCCTTCAGGGATCCTAAAGGGGCCGACAATCTCTCTCCCCATGATTCCAGCCCAAAACATTACTCCACTTCCTCCTTGTTGGCGCTGTAGCCGTGTTTGCGTGGGGTGTCCATCAAAAAGCCATCCTCCACTCCATCCATCTGGACCATCGAGCGCTGCACGGCACTCATCCGTGAACAAAACAGTTTTGAAATCAGTCTTCATGTAATGTTTGGCCCACTGGAGCCGTTTCTGCTTGTGTGAAGTGGATAGAGGAGGTCGACAGGATGGCGTATGCACAGCTGCAAACCTCTGAAGGACCCTGCATCTTGTTGTTCGGGGGACGTTGGAGGCACCAGCAGCTTCAAAAACTTGTCTGCTGCTATGACAAGGCTTTTTTGCCGCTGCTCTTTCAACCTGACGTAATTGCCTGTAGGAAAGAGTCCTCAATTTGCCCTTATCAGCACGCACACGTGTGTACTGTGAATCAGCTACATACTTCTTGATTGCCAAGACACTTCATCCTGATCATCGCACAATGTTGATTGTAGTCATGCCTTGACCTAAACACTCCACAATTTGTTGCTTCTCAGCAGCCGACACATCCTTTTTCTTTCCCATTTTGGCAGAAAATGTAGGCTGCTTAATAATGTGAGACAGCCTTCTTAAGTAGTCTTGCCTTTCATTGGACACACCTGCCAAACTAATTAGCACAGGTGTCTGCAATTGCTTACAGTGATATAAAGAGCCCTGACACACATCACCATCAATGAGTTTAACTGACAAACAAACAAATTCTTCCCTTATCACTCCTAAACACTTTTTGCATAATAATTTGGAACGCAGTGTACATGTGCTTTTCCACAAAACACCAGTGGTTCACGTAGTGAATCTTACAGTTCTAACTTGCCAACTGTGGTCTGTATAGAGTTGTTCAATAAAGGGCCCAAAATTAAGATAACATAGATGGGAGAGGTCTCTATGAATAGGAATTCCTAAGTATTTGATACCCTGTGAGGGCCAGGCAAAGGGAAAGTTGGACTGGATGGAATCCTATATGGATTTGGGGAGGGAGACATCGAGGGCCTCAGACTTCGCTGCATTAATTTTAAAATTTCACCATGTAACAAAGTGATCTATTTCAGCCATAACAGCAGGGATGGATATATGTGATTGAGTGATATATACTAGGACATCATCAGCAAATAGAGAGCACTTGTACTCGGTGCCTCCCACCTCAATCCACCTAATATTGGGGTTATGGCGAATTGATGAGAGCAGGTGCTCCGTCACTAGGATGTATAAGAGAGGGGACAGAGAACATCCCTGCCTTGTCCCATTGGTGATTGTGAAAGGTGATGAAAATGTTCTGACGCGCCCCCTGGGCCTTGGGACACCCGGAGCCGGACCCTTTTTGGTGGATGCTGGTGGTTGTAGTCTCCGTGGCGGCGACTCGGTTCCGTGGCTCAGGGCGGTCAAACCAGTGACGGAACTATTTATGTGGTTTTGATGTTTAAATGTCCGACTACGCCACCCGTGGATTGCGGTCAGAGTGAACCGCCGCTCCAGGGCAGACCGCTGAGGCTGGTGTTGTGGGTGCAGCAGAGCGTAGCATAACTCCCCACGGGAGGAGTATAGCCTCAGGGCAGTGTATGCGGAGGATGGGGGTGATGGTGCAGGGCAGCAGCAGTAACGACACGGAGTCAGTGATGCAGTCCAGGGCCTTTACTCACAGTTCTTATTATCCAGACCACGTCTGCAGGTAACGGCTGCCCACGCCGTACTGTGCTCACCAGGTGAGGGGCTCAGACAACTCCCAGATAACTTTGGAGCGCTTCACAGGACCCCCTTTGTGTGTCCTTTGTCTGGCCTTTCTTACCAACCCTTCTGTCCAGCTGCCTCGGGCCTCCTCTTGGTAAACTTGGCGCCAGTTTCCCTGACCCTATGTGGTGCCTTCCTAGCGGGTGTAGCGAGGGGCTGCGCCACATAAAATGTCACAGCCTCCTGTTTCTAGCTGAGGGTCGTTTCCTGCCTCCACTAGTTTCGGGGACCGGTCTCCCCCTTTGGCCTGACCCCTCCACGCAGGTGGATTCGGGCGTGCGGTGGCGACTCGCCCGTCCGCACCCCTGGGATCCCTTCGTTCCTCGTTCCTGGAGCCTTCTCCGCTCCTCTTCCTTCCTTCTCCCTCTTCCAGGCCTGGGCCTCTGTTACTAGGCCCGCCTCCGGAGCAGAGCTCATGCAGAGCCCCTGCTCCCTGCCACTTCTGCTCAGACTTCTCTGCACTGAACTAAGATGGTGCCCACCTTTTATACTCCCTTCTCAATGCACCCAGGAACTGCTTCCTCCCTGCTCCTGCACTACAGGGTTCCCCTTCCTCAGTGTTCCCTCCCCCCACTCCAGCCAGGGACAGGGACTGTCGTGCCCATCTCAGGGGCATATTGGTCGCCCTGCCCCACGGCAATGTGGTGTAATGCATGCAGGTGTCGGGTCCTGATCCACACTACATCCTTACCTGAGAGTGAGATATCACACCTCTGGGTGAGGTGCAATACCTCTGTAGCAACCGAGCCCTCAGGGTGCTACAGTTCCATTTATCTTCAGCCTAGGTGACGTATTGCGATACAGGGCCGTGATTTTGGCTATAAAAGGGTCCCCTAGACCCCTACCCCAAGCTTTTTAAGAGAATCATATATGGCGTGCCAGGAGACTCTATGGAATGCTTTCTCAGCATCCGAGAGTATCTAATTACAAATTTTTAACTGCATCTAGCCCAGGAAATACTTTGTGCCTAGTTGCAGTGTCTGCTAGTCAGCGGATTATCCCGGCTGTTAAGCAAGCTACACCACCTGTAGTTTGGACACTTAATTTTTTCAAAGGAAATGCTTCGGGACCACGGGATACTCAGTGAAAAGCATCAGGAGGCACCCCAAGGCATAGGGGCTGGGACTGGCAGTAGGATGCCTTGCGGTGGACAGCTGAGCTCGATCCTTATAAAAGCTTTTTAACTGCAGCAGCTTTAGTGGACGCTACTGGAGCTGGAATTACACGGCTGCTGGCATGAGACTTGCCCTCCAATAGATCCTTGTAAATGGATTTAAAGTGTATTCATTCAAATTAGAGAGACAATTTAAATTAAAAAGCTTAGAGCTGCCTCCACCACAGGGGGGCTCGCTCGACCCACCAGCGGACAGGCACCAGTATTGGGAGAGGGGGGCTGGCCGTCAGGGTTCACCGCGGCTCTGGCACAAACCCGGCGACGCGGAGGTGGCACGGGCAGGAGCGGACTGAACGTGTCGGCTTCTCACTTTTTGGATTTTAGAAGGGCATGACATGCCTATATCTGTGTCTCCCCCTCCTTTTACTCCTCCACCTCTTTTCTTTTCGCATGACTATATGTACTTGTCACTTTTCCATGTGTTAGTTGTGTCTTCTGAGCAGTTTGTCAGCTTTTGGACACCTGTGAAGGTGTTTTCTATGTGTTTCTATGTGTTTTTGTTTGCCTGCCATTGGTTTTAACGGTGTTCGAAGGTGTTCGACGAACAGTTCGACGAACAGTTCGGCGAACACATGGGTGTTCGACGAACCGAACCGAACTCGAACACTACGGGGGTGGCTCAACACTAGTCAGGTGCTTTGCTGCCATGTGCCTGATCATGCTGGTGGTGGTCAGGCTGATAGTTTTGCTACCCCTGCTGATGCTGACCTGGCAGGTGGTGCAAACTGCCTTTTTGGGTTATCGGCAGAGTCTTTACAAAACAACCAGACTCGGGAAGACCTAACAATTGTACTGGCAACTTCCGTCATGTTGATGTTACAGTGCTCGTTACTTGAGTTTGCCTGGGGTGCTCGGGTATGCTACGAGTATCGTGGGTGCTTGAGTGAGATATTCGAGTCCCCGCGGCCGCATGTTTCGTGGCTGTTAAACAGTCACAAAACATGCGGAGATTACCCATGTTTGTCAGGCAATCCGCACATGTTTTGTGGTTGTCTAAAAGCCGCAAAATATGCTGCCGCAGGGACTTGAACATGTCACTCGAGCACTCGCGATTCTCGTAGCATACCCAAGCACCCTAGGCAAACTCAAGTCATGAGCACTTGCGCTCATTACTAGTCATCAGTAAAGATCCATCTTCTGAAACTGAATGTAGATCCCCTCCTAGTGATACATAGCCTTCATATTTTTACCCAAGCATTGCTGTGCACATTTGGTCATAACTGTTCCTTGTCAGAGCTACAGGACCAAGACCAGGCACAAACAGATGTACATGAGTGTTGTTGATGCTATACCCTATAGATCATTTCCACCAGTGATGCTACCCATCGCTTGGTCAGCCTTAGCTCACTAATAGCTAAGAATCAGTGACGGCACACAGAAACCACAGTTGGAAAAGGCTTAAAGGGTTGTCTGGTAAAAGAAGTTATAGCCTGTCCTCCAGATAGGTGATAACTTATTAATTGGTGGCTGGGAACATCACAAATTGGCAGAATAGAAAAATTTTGATACCCTTTTAACTGGAGCTGCAGTGCCCCTGTTGGACCGCCGCTCCATTCAAACTCTACGTAGCTGATGAGTGCTGCTCTAAACTTTTTCTGGCAGCCCTATACAGAATTAATAAAGTGGTAGATTGGAATCTGACCTGCCACTCCATTTTATAACTGGGGTAAAAATTCACCATTTTGCCAATCAATGTGGGTCCCCTCTGATCAGTAAGTTACCACCTATTCTGTTGTCTGTTGTAGCACCAAGGACCTTTAATTTAGATGCTGATTGATATTGATGGCCAATCTTAAAGGCTCATTCCCAACGTTCAACGTTATCCAAACTTGTAGATCAGTGGGGTTCTGACTTTTGGGACATTTTCATTTCCTCAGAATAGGACTCTGATTTGCCCCATCGGAGTGGATCGATGGCCACACCACTTTATTAATTTTCTTAGAATCTTAGAATGTTAGAGTTGGAAGGGACCTCCAGGGCCATTGTGTCCAACCCCCTGCTCAATGCAGGATTCACTAAACCATCTCAGACAGATGTCTGTCCAGCCTCTGTTTGAAGACTTCCATTGAAGGAGAACTCACCACCTCTCATGGCCGCCTGTTCCACTCATTGATCACCCTCACGGTCAAAAAGTTTTCTGATATCTAATCTGTATCTTCTCCCTTTCAGTTTCATTCCATTGTTTCTAATGTCCCCAGGTGCAAATGAGAATAAGGATGATCCCTCTACACTATGATATACCTCCAGATATTTGTAGACCGCTATTAAGTCTCCTCTCGGTCTTCTTTTTTATAAGCTAAACATTCCCAGATCCTTTAGCCGTTCCTCGTAGGACATAGTTTGCAGTCTGCTCACCATACTGGTAGCTCTTCTCTGAACTTTCTCCAGTTCTATAGCTTTGCTGGAAATCATCAAGTAGAGTTCTCCAACAGACCCGCAAAGAATTAGTGGAGCAGTGATGCGCATGGATGGCCACCACTCCTTTCCGAAGGGGCATTTCAGAGCCCCGTTCTCAGGACTGATGGAGGTACTTGCAGTCAAACCCCAACTATCCACTAGTTATCACCTCTGTTATTGAGAGGTTATGACCTACAATGTTGGGAATAGTATTTTACCCCCTTTCTACATCTTCTATGTAATAGTTTTTCAAGGTTCTTTGGTACTTGGCGCACCTTGACATATTATTACATCAAGGAAATCATGAAAGCGCTGCAAGTGCACCCTCACAATCGGCAGAAGGGCGGCTGGGATATTTGCGATATTACACTGGACGACAAGCCCGCCTCCACTATTCACCGTTTTTAATCATATGGGTTCAGTAGGTCCACAATGAATATTAACCTTCGTAAAGTCGAGTCATCACAATATTATTGTCTCAAGACACCATCTTGTAAACCTCCGCTCATAACCTCCCTTTGGGATTACATATATTAAATTCTTTTTTTTGCAATACAAATCATTTTAATAATTACATCTTGTCCAACTTTTCAGATTTAATTTATATTTTTACACTCAACCGGTTGTCAAAAAATGATAGCTTCAAAGCAAAAACTGATTTAGCGACAAGGGTCTTTTTTTTTCCGAGCCTTAATTTTCTTCTAAGAATTTCCATAATCTGATATTCAGCTGCTAATGCGCATTTACATATCTGCAGAGGATTGAGCCGCGACTTTCGCTATGCCACACTCCGCTAGATAAGGTACATTAATACTTCCAATAACTATATCCAGATCACTCAGATAGTAAATAGATTCTTCATTTCTTTGTGTTTTTCACCCATGAAATCTGATATATTGGTATTCAGGTTTTTTTTTTTCTTTAAAAAAAAAAAGAAAGAAATGAGGCCAGTGACAATTTCTGGGATATTCTACCCAAGAGTATATTTCTAAATGTCATATTTTTTGCATTTAAAAAAAAAAATATTCTGAATTACTTTTAATTAAAAAAAAGCAGTAAATTAAAAATCTATAAAAAATAAACAATTTATAATTCAGAAAATTGAACTTAAAATTTTAATTTTCTCTGGATTTGACATATCACATTGAGAATAAGGGAACTAGATGGGAAGCGGAACTGCAAAATTAAATTACAATATTACATAAATCGAAAAATAAAATTATATCACATGTTTTATATTTCCCTTGGCTCTTTAGTAAAAATGAAATTCAAAATGTATTTTCCATTATGTTAGGTTTTTTTATTTAATTATTACCTTCAACATTGAATATTATGCTTGATTTGCCTAAAGCCTGTCACTTTATGTATAGAGCTGTTATGCAGACCTATGTATCTCCATGGTTACAGACTACAAGCCTTGTGTAGTCAGATCCTGCAGTCAGCAGCATACAAAGAAATCACTGGGGCCCCAGAGTGAAAGTCTATATCTCTCCCCCTAAAATAAATTTATATGTGTGTGTGTGTATATATGCTTATATGATGGAATAGGCGTTGTGATGTCACAGAAGGGCATACCTCCCAACTTTTGAAGGCAGGGAGATGGACATTTATAGTGGCACATACACAGAAATAATGGCTCAACTGAAGTCCCACTATGATACTCCTTTAATGGTACACATACAGTATTATGCCCCTGATGCATTGACATCCCCACAGTATCCCCACATGCACAGTATGATGACCCCCACAGTGACCCTAGCAAAGTATGATGCCCCCACACAGTATGATTTTCCCAAAGTACTTTCCTCCACAGACAGTATGAGGTCTCCACAGTGCCCCTACACACAGTAGGATGATCCTTGCATTGACGCTAGCAAAGTATGATGCCCCCAACACCGTATGATACCACCACAGTGCCCCCAACACTGTGATTTTCCCAAAGCACATTCCTCCACAGACAGTATGAGGTCTCCACAGTGCCCCCGCACACAGTATGATGCTACCATACTGCCACCACACAGTATGATGTCTACCACTACAGTCCCCCCAAACACACTGAGGCACCACATTGTCCTCAAACACTATTGACTGACCAAATAAAAAACTACTCACGTAGTCCCGTCATCCAATACGCTGCAGTTGACTGTGTTGTGTGTGGACTGAGGCGCCGCGCAGCAGGTGCAATATGGCGTTGTCATTTTGCGGAGAATTACACAAGCTGAATGGTGGAGCAGAGAGCCAACGGCTCCCCGCTACACCATTGTATTCAACTGTACATGCATCATGGGGATACCATTGAAATTGAGATATGAGGTGGAGGGGAGCTGTTGCTGTTTGGCATCAGGATCCCCTAACTGATGAGACAACTCAATGGCCTTGTGGTCTGCTACTACTGGCAGTAAGCCGCTACTTACAGTCTTTTAATTCTTTTTCCATCAGCTCCTTCTTCTAGAAAGTGTAGGTTAAAAGGACAAGAGAGTGGAGGAACACATGACTACAGCATCAGACTACACAGGTTTCGTTTGTAATCTGTAACCATGGAGGCATATAGATCTGCATAGGGACTGTATACACAAAGTATACAAAGTTAATTTTGTTTATTTGAGATACACTGGAAAAATAGAAAATCAAAGTTATTTGCAAAAATGTACATACCCTTAAAGTTCAATCATAAAAGTCCAGAAAATGTAGGACCTGTAAAAATCTAGTAAAAATATGGTGGATGGGTTACCTGTCACGCCAGGTGTGAGTACAACACAGAGAGTCATGCCAGGTGTGAGTGCAACACAGAGGGGAAAGGGAACCCAAACACTAGGGAAAGGGGGAAGAGGTGACCTCCTAATCTGGACTAGCGTCACCCTGTCTCCCCCTAACGTCCCTATACAGCCTCTGCAGCTGTCGCCGATCACGTGCCTTGCCCTACTATCCCTGGTTTAAGGCTATAGCTAGGGGTGGAAGGAAAGACAAAAGGGGAAGACAACACAGGGGAACAACAACTCAGCTTTAGAAGAAACTCCAACAGGACACACGGCCTAAAGACTCCAAAGAGGACGCGATGCTGCTTCAGCCAAGTTCCAAGTAGAAATGAGTATAACCGGCGACGCCCACCTAGACGCACCAGGTATATATACACCCAGACTAAAGGGAGGTAGTCACTGGGTCCTAAACACAGCCTCCTATCAAGGCAGCTGTCTGCATTGCCAAATGTGGAGATCTCCTGCAAACCATTGCAGTGCGACTGTCTGTCATCCTGACACACCCGTGACACTACCATTAGCAAAATGTGCCTACTTATCTATTCAGGACCTGAAAAACACCACTGGAAACCCTATTGGGAGTTACAAGGGGACTGTTTTAAGTGCCCCTCAACATTCCCAAAATCGGGTGAGGTAAAAACCAGCCAAGAGAGAAGTTACCACTACTAAGACAAGTGATTCCTTAGGAATTTTTTGCAATGTCAGATCTCACCCCCTCAGCACAAAAATCCCCCTAAAATGAAATATTTTTATTTCCAGCCCTCAAGGTATATCCAGTCCAGGACGTGCCCTCCCCCGCAAAGGCCGCCTTACAACATAAACACCTGTGCAGATGTGACCACAGAGAGATGTTTTTTGACTCAATCTTGGCCATAACTACAAAAAGAGAAAAAAAAATTAAAATTGAAAAATTGTAAACAAAAATAAAACACCCACGCGACTTAATTTTTAATTAGCAGCCGAGTGATTTCATCCATCCTTCACGGGCATAGAATAAATCAGGTTTCACACAAGGAAAAAGAAATGAAGTTTAAAATTCTTGATCTGCACATACCAAAAACTGGTACGAGTCCAAAAAAGATTTGCAAAGGAGGTCTGTGCACGAGAAATGACATTAACATATGCATCTGTCGGGAAGGATTTATTCGGTAGGTTTTAAGGGTAATATATTAGCAGCATGTTCGCAGTATGGGGGATGGCACTGACTCGGTTGCTGTGCACTATATACTTTGCAATCAGTACTGAATACTTGAGCTATGAAGCATAAAGGGATTGTACAGGAAGGGAAAAACAGGGCTTTTTTTTTCCAAAACAGTGCCACACCTCTCCACAGGTTGTGTGTGGTATTGCAGCTCAGCCCCATTCAATAGATGGGATTACTACAAATCCCATTGAGTTCATTGATAGCTGTATAAATTAATATGCAGCAGCGCTCCCTAGTGGTGACTTCAGGCAGTCAAAATTTTGTCCTTTAAAGGGGTTGTCCAGTGAAAATAAGTTATCACTTATACACAAGATAGGTAATAAATTGTTGATTGTGGGGGGTCTGACTGCTGGGCAGAAAGGGTCACTTTTATTCCTGTTAGAATAAAACGACAACTGTTGCTCCATTCATCCCCAATCATGAATACTCAGCAGCCCCATAGAGAATGAATGGAATGTGTCTCCAGGTTTTTGCTATGTAATCTCAGAACAGCATGGTGTAGGGACAGAGACCCTGATTCCAGCGATGTATCACTTACTGGGCTGCTTGGTGCAGTTTTGATACAATCACTCTTTTCTCTGCTGCAGATCTAGCAGTTCTCTAAATGCTGAGCTCTATATAGCTCCGCCCACACCACTGATTGGCAGCTTTCTGGGTACACTGTGCATAGGCAGAAAGCTGCCAATCAGTGGTGTGGGTGACAAAATCACTTTAAGGGTTTTCCCATCTCAAATAATAATAATAATTTTTATTTTTATGGCGCCAACATATTTCGCAGCACTTTGCAATTTTAGAGGGGACTTGTACAGACAGACATTACAGAATAAGACATAACTCAGATACCAAAAGGAGTGAGGGTCCTGCTGCTCGCAAGCTTACAATCTATGAGGAAATAGGGGAGACCCGAAAGGTGAATGATAAAATGTGCTTATATTGTACGATACATCCATAATATATTATATTATAGGGTCTGCACATAACGCTACATGAACCGGTCACCATCCAGTATGTGTATAAGTACAGACACAGGTGGCTAAGAAGTGATGGAGGGTGTGCGAGCAGATGCAAGAGGGTCATGGGTTTTGAAGAAAATTTTATATGAGCAAAACAGGGATAGCTAGATAAGTGAGGTGAGGCGATAGGCCAGTCTAAAGAAATGCATTTTTAGGCCACGCTTAAAACTGTGGGTATTGGGAATTAATCGAATTGTCCTGGGTAGTACACTCCAGAGAATTGGCCCAGACAGGGCCGGCTCCAGGTTTTCATGGGCTTCGGGTGAAAGAGTCTCAGTGGCCCCTTTACCACATACCACGACTCATGATGCAGAGATACAGCGGAGAAATATATATATATATATATATAGTACAATGCAAAGATTTCACTTCTTACATTACATGACCGATATCTATTGTAAATTCCACAATAGCTCAGAAACCGGTGAATCCTCACAGCGCACAGTGCAGACCGGACAGTATAGTCCTCCATACAGTATTATGGGCACCATATAATGCTCCATACAGGATACTGACCCCCTTATAATGCTCCATACAGAACACTGGCCCCTATATAACGCTTTAGAATACTGGCCCCCATATAATGCTACATACAGAATACTGGCCCCTATATAACGCTTTAGAATACTGGCCCCCATATAATGCTACATACAGGATACTGGCCCCCATATAATTCTACATACAGGATACTGGCCCCCATATAATGCTCCATACAGTATTATGGGCCCCATATAATGCTCCATACAGAATACTGGCCCCCATATAATGCTCCATACAGAATACTGGCCCCCATATAACGCTCCATACAGAATACTGGCTCCCATATAACGCTCCATACAGGACATTGGCCCCCATATAACACTCCATACAGAATACTGGCTCCCATATAATGCTCCATACAGAATATTGGCCCCCATATATTGCTGCATACAGAATAATGGACCCCATATAATGCTCCATGCAGGCTGTGCCCCCAACATAATTCCCCATGCAGGCTGTCCCCCCCCACACACATAATGCCCCATGCAGGCTGTTCTCCCCCCCACATAGTGCCCCATTGCAGGCTGTTCTCCCCCCCATAATGCCCCATTGCAGGCTGCTCTCCCCCCACCTATAATGTCCCATTGCAGGCTGTTCTCCCCCCTTATAATGCCCCATGCAGACTGTTCTCCCCCCCTATAATGCCCCATGCACACTGTTCTCCCCCCCTATAATGCCCCATGCAGACTGTCCCCCCCCACCATAAAGCCCCATTGTAGGCTGTTCTCCCCCCTATAATGCCCTATTGCAGGCTGTTCTCCCCCCACCTATAATGCCCCAGTGCAGGCTGTTCTCCCCCCCTATAATGCCTCATGCAGACTGTTCCCCCCACCATAATGCCCCATTGCAGGTTCTTCTCCCCCCCTATAATGCCCCATGCAGACTGTCCCCCCCCACCATAAAGCCCCATTGTAGGCTGTTCTCCCCCCCTATAATGCCCTATTGCAGGCTGTTCTTCCCCCTATAATGCCCCATGTCTCCATACATTAAAAAAAAATCAAATACTCACCTCACTCCTCACCTGCTGCCGCTGCTCTGGACTCCTCAGCCGCGCCGCCGTCTTCCCGCTCTGCGCTGTGATGGCTCAGGAGAGAGCACGGTGTAAAGACGTCACCGCGCCCTCTGACCTGAGACGTCACAGTGCAGCAGCCGTGGAGGACACCGGAGCTGCTGCGGAGGCATGGGGAGAGGTAAGTATTGTGCCGGTTGCCGGGGCCCTGAGCAAGCGCGGGGGGGCGCTGGCACCGGCACCGCACCGCTCACGGGTCCCATAGCGCGCCGGGTTGCCCGACGGCGAGTTCGCCCCCTGCCTGCTCAGGGTCCCGGCACTTGCCCGGGTGTGCCGGGTGCTGATGCCGGGTCTGGGCGCAGCACGCGAGAATTCTTGAAGTGGGAGGTTCGGATTATGGAGGATTTTGGTTTTAAGTCATTAGCAGAACGGAGGGCATGGGAAGGGTGGCAGACTGAGACGAGGGAGGAGATGTAGGGTGGTGCTGAATTGTGGAGAGCTTTGTGGATGACAGTGATAAGTTTATATTGAACACTGTAGCGGATGGGCAACGAGTGCAATGACTGGCACTGGGAAGAGTCATCAGTATAGCAGCTGTACAGGAATATGATCATGGCTGCCGCGTTCAGGACGGATTGGAGAGGAGAAAGTTTGTTAGAGGGAGACCGATTAGTAGAGAGTTGCAATAGTCCAGATGAGAATGAATAAGAGCAACAGTAAGAGTTTTGGCATTTCAAAGGTGAGAAAAGGTCGGATTTTAGAGATGTTTTTGAGGAGTAGATGAAATGAGCGGGCAAGTGATCGGATGTGAGGAGTGAAGGAAAGATCTGAATCAAATATCAAGACAGCAGGTTTGTTGCTAAGGAGCAATGTTAGAGCCACACATGGAAATGGCAATATCGGGTATTGGTCGGTAACGGGAGGGAGGAAACACAAGTAGTTCAGTGTTTGACAGATTAAATTTTAGATACAAGGAAGACATAATGTTAGAGACAGCGGAAAGACAATCCCTGGTATTTTGTATTAAGTTGGGGGTGATGTCAGGAGATGATGTGTATAATTGGATGTCGTCAGCATAGAGATGATACTGAAAACCAAATCTACTGATTGTTTGTCTAATAGGAGCGGTGTATAAGGAGAAGAGGAGGGGGCCTAGGACTGAACCTTGAGAAACCCCAACAGTAAAGAGAAGAAGAGAGGAAGAGAAGGCGGCAAAAAATACAGTGAAGGAGCGGTCAGAGAGTTAGGAGTAGAACCAGGAGAGAGCAGTGTCCTTGAGGCCTATAGTGCGGAGCATAGAGAGAAGGAGCTGGTGATCCACAGTGTCAAATGCTGCAGAGAGATCCAGGAGAATCAGCAGGGAGCAGTGACTATTAGATTTAGCTGTTAGTAGATCATTAGGGAATTTAGTGAGGGCAGCTTCAGTAGAATGTAAAGAGCGGAAACCAGATTGTAAAGGGTCAAGAAGAGAATTATCTGAGAGATAGCGGATTAGACGGGAGTGGACCAAGCATTCCAGGAGTTTGGTGATGAAGGGAAGATTGGAAACAGGTCTGTAGTTAGCAGCACAGTTCTGGTCGAGGGAAAGTTTTTTTAAGTAATGGATGTAAGCTAGCTTGTTTAAATGAGGAGGGAAAAATACCAGATGAGAGGGAGAGATTAAATATTTTAGTTAGGTGAGTGGTTATGACGCACCCCCTGGGCCGTGGGGTACCCGGTGCCGGGCCGGTAGATGCTGGGGAATGTCACAGTGGCGGTGACCCGGTCCGTGACCCAGGGCGGTCAATAAATGGAGGTTTTATAGTGATTGTATAAAGTTTGTGATGCCACCTGTGGTATGCAGCTAAGGGAGCCGCCGCTGTGGAGCAGGTCCTCTGGAGCTGATGTTACTGCAGCAGGGATGGTGTGGCTCTCCACAGGTAGAGCTTAGCTCCAGGGCAGTGTTGATGTTATAGGTTATGCTGGGCATGGTAGTGCAGGGGTTGATGGCGCAGCAATAATCAGTCCACAACTTAATGGCGGTTTCCTCTTATCTTTACTGGTGGTGATTAGACAAGCTGAGACTAGAGTACTGGCTAGAAGTGGAAGTCCAGGCAGCCTGGAAGCAAGTAAAGAATCCTCCTTGCCAGGTGAAGTTGGAGGCCTTCCCTTTGCGCTAATCTCTTTGGCCCTGCTGCTTGTAGCTCTGCGGTGGCTCTCATCCCTGAGTAAAACGTCTTTGTGCTCACCCGTATGGCAGGCAGCTCGGGCCTTGCTGGTGCGTCGCTCCCACGTGGCGGTGCTGGGCCCTCTGTGCTGCTGAGCCTCCGGGTATCTGATGGGGCCAGGAGACCTACAGTCTCCTGCCCTCCGGTCTCTGCGGCTGGGCCTTCGGTGCCCCACAGCCTCGGACTCCCGTGTCCGGTTCTTCTGTGCTGGTTCTTCTGGGGTGAGCTGCCGCGCAGCTCCAGTCCCCAGCTCCTCTCTCCTCGACGACCTGATTTCAACTCCTCACACTAAGACTAACTAACCCCGCCCCCAGATCCCAGTTGCCAAGGGGAGGGTCTGGAGCCAGGAAAGTGTTGCATGCTTAATAAAACCTGATTAGGTGACCCCTGCTTGCTTCCAGGCATGGCATCACCTCTTATGAGGGAGGCAATGCCACTGTGGCAACCGGACCCCCGGGGTGCCACAGTTACAGCCGGGAAAGAGACTGGAGGAGATGTGAGGGAATAGGGTAACTGGTGCAGATAGTAGAGAGAGAAGATGCAAGGAGCCTGGTCACTTCTTCTTGTGTGACTGGTTTAAAGAGCTAGATGCAGTGCAGGAGGGAGGAGAATGTATAACATTAAGGGATTGGGAGAAAGTTTCCTGTCGGATCTGGTCAATAGCTTCTTTGAAATAATTGGTCAGATCATCAGCCCTGAGTTTGGTGATGGGGGCCTGCACTCTTGGATTGAAGAGAGAGTGAAAAGTGTCTGAGTTGTTTAGGATTATTGGATAGTGAGGTGATGAGGGTGTTGAAGTAGGTTTGTTTGGAGAGGAGAAGGGTGGATAGATGGTTTGTCACTGGCATATGTCACCATATGTCGGCGAGTGTCCAACCTTTGGGAGCCTCATTGATACGGAGTGTGAATTGTTTCAGCCTGCACAGCGGCTGGGATCTCAGGATCAATGTGGGTCCTAGAGGTCAGACTGTCACCCATCACAAAAATGATCGCTAGGACATGACCTCACTTTGAGATGGAAAAATCACTTTAAGGAGCATTAGTTGACCACATTTTTATGACCAATACAAGAAGGGATTCTTTACAGTAAAAATGATGAGCTGTTGAAGGTCCTATAACAATAATTGAATGAAGGACCGGACATGTTTTATAACAAGAAGATATTTAATTAATTTTATATTTTTGGTCAAAGCAAATAATACATTTCCCTATTGTATTCCATGAGCTGACAAATTAGATGTGTCAACTTTGTGAAAAGTGAGATGGTTCATTTTGCACATCTCAAAGTATGATAGAGGGAGTCATTTTCCGGGATCTTGGACCCATTGCAAAAAATGTTATTGTCAAACTGATAAATAAAACAAAGTACTTGTGGCTACAAATCAGATGCCCCTTTAAGCCGCAAGTTTAGCTTGGTTCGTTAGGATCTTGATTAGATAATTGCGCTTTTCCCTGCAATTATTATTGTTGTCATTTAACTCTTCAATCATCGATAGTTTCATTTTCTCCTTTTTCAAAATTAGCCCCTTTTTTGCAGCTTAATTATAATGGTTTGTATTCAGCCAATTAGCCTGTTTATTGATAGTCTGGAGTTGATTACACGTGTCAGATAAACAGCTCGCAAACCGTCGTAATTACGATCTTCTTTTTTTTAACTTTTCAATGTAACAAGTTCACAATTGTGTAATTACGCAGAGAAGCTGAAGATGTCTGTAGCTATTCTTGTAGCAGTTTAAATGTCGGCAATGAAACTGATTATCGGGGGATTTTTTTCTTTTTTTTTTTACACTTTTTGAAAGTGACTTTTGAACTTTTTGGAACTTTACAGGATTATGCTCTTAACGGGTGCCTCTTTGTGCCTGTTCTGGGCTCACCAATTAGGCTGGATGCACCAAAGGGCCAGAGCGCCCTCCGGTAGGGTCACGATAGGATCACGATAGGATAAAACTGAAAAATATATGAAACTGAACATGAGGTTCTTAGTTTTTTGGATTAAATTGGGTTCTTCTTTGAACATAATGTCCTTGTGATCGAAGAAAACAAGTTATCGGTCTTGAAGAACGTCATGTTCTGTAAAAAAAAATAAGCAGAACACAAAACATCTGCCTGCCCATAATCTAGTATATATCTATAACCAATGGAAGGTTAGGTTAGGTTGGGACTCAATGGCTATTTTCGGTCTTGAGGTGAGTGCAGTTACATCACCTCAAAAGCTACTAAAGTTGGAGAAGTTATTGGCTGTAACATACCTGGCGGCGTTCTTGCATAGGGCACCATCTCACACTATGCAAGATCGCAAACTTGATCATCAGTCCTGTCTGCTAGCCAGGCTTCCTTCCATGTTGTCTGCTTGCCTCTGTTCTGGCTGCTTAGGGCGGCGGCCCGGTCACTTCCTGTTTCTTGTAGCTGCTGTGGGTACACCCCTAATGCGTCCTCAGCCTATTGCGGTCAGTCACTGAATATTTAAACCAGCTTCACCTGGAAGCTGGTGCCTGAGCAACTCTATCATTCAGTGTGCTCCTTGACTCTGAATGTGCCAGGTCCTGTTCTGTTTTTCCTGCCTGTCTGCCTTCCTAGAGGCTGTATTTCCAGGCCAGTCTGAACACGCTCCTAGCCTGTTCGTCCCGCCCTCTTGGGGCCGCATACCCAGACTCGCTCCTGTATCTCGCTACAGTGTCAGTTCCTGTCTGAACACTCAGTTCCTGTCTGAACACTCTCCTAGCCTGTTTCCTGTTTTTCTCTATGCCCGTACCTTCCCTTTTTCTGCAGAGTCTGAACCTGCACCTAACTCCTACTTGTTGTCGCTGTACTTCCGTTTGTGAGTTTAGAGTCCACTCGCTACTTCATTGCAAGTATCTTGTGTGTATCTGGTTCTGCCTTTCCCTTCCAGTCTGTTCCGTGTGAACAGAGCCCTGTCCCCTCTGCTCTGCCTTGCTCACCGCTCCGGCGGTTCTTGCCTGCTCTGCCTTGCTCACCGCTCCGACGGTTTCTGCCCGCTCTGCCTTGCTCACCGCTCTGGCGGTTTCTCTCTGCTCTGCCTTGCTCACCGCTCCGGCGGTTCTTGCCTGCTCTGCCTTGCTCACCGCTCCGGCGGTTTCTGCCCGCTCTGCCTTGCTCACCGCTCCGGCAGTTTCTCTCTGCTCTGCCTTGCTCACCTCTCCGGCGGTCCTTGCCTGCTCTGCCTTGCTCACCGCTCTGGCGGTTTCTGCCCGCTCTGCCTTGCTCACCGCTCCGGCGGTTTCTCTCTACTCTGCCTTGCTCACCGCTCCGGTGGTTCCCGCCTGCTCTGCCTTGCTCACCGCTCCGGCGGTTCTCGCTCTGCTCTGCCTTTGCTCACCGCTCCAGGCGGCCTCGCTCTGCTCTGCCTTTGCTCACTGCTCCAGGTGGCCTCGCTCTGCTCTGCCTTTGCTCACCGCTCCAGGCGGCCTCGATCTGCTCTGCTTTTGCTCACCGCTTCAGGCGGCCTCGCTCTGCTCTGCCTTTGCTCACCGCTCCAAGCGGTCTCGCTCTGCCCTGCCTTTTCTCACCGCTCCAGACGGTCTCGCTCTGCTCTTGCTCACCGCTCTGGCAGCCTCGCCCTGCTCGGCTGTTGTTCACCGCTCCGGCGATCTCGCTCTGCTCTGCTTGTCTACCCCATCTGCGGTTCTGTTCCTGAGTCCCAGTCTGTACTGGACCTTATCCAGTCTGTGCTCCAACCTGCTAGTGCCTCCCTGTCGGCACTCCAGCCGTGCTTGCCAGTACCCCTTGCCTGCATACCAGTCGTGCCTGCCTATACCCACTAGTCTGTGTGCCAGCCTAACCTGCCTGTTCCTGTATTCTCCGGTGTGGGTCAACAGCCGTGCCCGGGGTCTGACCTGGAGTAGCACCTGGTCCCTCTGCTTGGTTCCTCCCTGGTGCACAGGCGTCGTTAGCCGTCGTGCGACCTTGGTCGGATCGGGTAGATACTTAGTTACGCCCCTCCAGGCACTCTCCGGTTCATGGTCCAGTGGGATCACTAAACACGCACACGCCAGGCAGTCCGGGCGTGTGCATAACATTGGCAATATCCACCAATTTTAAAAGTTTTGATTATGTCATATTTGCCACAACACTTTTTGAGAACATGGGGCCACATGGTGGTCACGGTAAACCACAATTTTACAATCACCAATGCAAAAACAAAGACTATTGAACCCTGCCCTAATTGTACTCACAAGTAGTAGGTATTTCAAGTTTATCACTTTTAAGATGGGTTATTGTCGCATTCCACTCCAAGGACAACTCAAGGTGCCACCATATTTACTCTGGGAGTGACTGCCAAGGATTAGTGTGACCTGTGGTGTCAGCAGGGAGCTGATTACTCTTACTCAGCTAAGAGTAATCAGCTCCCTGCTACGGCCAATGGGATAGTACCACACTCTATTTAAACTCCCATCATACTGTTGGAAGTTGCCAGGTATTGCTTGCTTTCTCCTTGAGCTCTTGTACTACTCCTGTAAACTGAAATGATCCATATCCTGACCTGGCTTGTGACCTGACTACTCTGATATTCCCTTAACTTTGGCCCTGACCTGTCTGACACTATTTTTGTCCGTCCTCCTGGTATTAGAAATCAGCTATTCCACAGACTATGGATTCTGTCCCTGGTTTATCCTTCCTGTTATTCAACAAGCTAAATTGATTATCCTTGCCTCAGGCTCACTCCTCCAGCCAGCAGCTGCTCTGTGGACACAACCCAGTGTACCCTGCAGTAAATCAGATCCTTGAATCGGGGTTAAGGAGTGAAGGCCAGCAGG
Source organism: Phyllobates terribilis (assembly GCF_046119375.1). Classification (NCBI taxonomy): domain Eukaryota; kingdom Metazoa; phylum Chordata; class Amphibia; order Anura; family Dendrobatidae; genus Phyllobates; species Phyllobates terribilis. Next base: position 77,900,618 of record NW_027362773.1, on the reverse strand, counting down.
GGTTCCTCTAGGATCTGCTAGATGGAGTGGTTGGAGACAAGTCTCTCAGAAGTAGCCTATTTATTTCTATTGAAAAAAAACTTTGCTGTTGATTCATTCAGTATTTTCATCATTTTTAATTAGCTTCAAGGTTTCAAAAACTCAAATGGAAGGCTACAAAAATGCCTCAAATATGTCCTGTGTCTTTTTGAGCATTTAAGCGTTTTCAAATGCATTCATTTTATTGGTTGAGTAAGAAAAAAAAGAGAGAAAATTGGCCACAAAGAATCACTTTAAAAACAGCTAAAAACTTTAACAAAACGTTTCAGGAAAGCATTACCAAAACACTAACAAAAAAAATGTCGGGATAATAAAAAAAAGATTTGAATACGCCACATAGATCGAGCAATTTTTAAGCTATTTTTGAAAAATGCGTCATGTTTAACCTCCTCAGAAAAATTCTGTACCGGTTATGTGCAGGGCTTCTCTGAGGCATTCAAAAAACATCATTTTTCAAGTAGAAACCAGTTCAGGAAATGCTTCTTTTTGGGGGGAGATTTTGGAGGAATTTTTCACTTCCTGAATGGTTTCCTGAAGAGTTTTTGTTTTCTTTGCAGCGCTTTAATTGTACAGTGCCAAAAGTTTGGGAAATAATGCTTCTTCTAGCACTTATCAATGCAGATGCAACTCAGACATGTTATGTGTGTGCTGTCCATTTTTTTTCTTGCAGACCCATTCACTTGAATAGATGAGCATGGTCCAAAAATTGGGCCGAGTATGGTCCAAAAATTGGACCGAACATGGACATTTTTCCTTTTTTTTGTACCATAGACTAAAATGTACTGTTTTTTATTTCTGCAAAAATAGGATAGAAGATACATGTGAAGCTCAAACATTGATGGGGCCTTGCAGAAGTTTAACATGTCCTAAAATCCCACCTATTGAGATCATGAATATTTTTATGTCATTCTGAACACTATGGAGCCATAAGCCATGCATGACCTCCATATGTGCCCATTACACAAACATAGTTTATCCTCTTATCTTTACAAAAAATGGCACATTACACCCCAAAACTTCGTTTCCATTGCTTATAACCTTTAATTTATTAATGTTCTGGCCAACGATCCCTTTAACGGAAAGACACCTCGTTCTGCAGCTTGCCCATCTGCTTGCATTACTCCGATAATTAGGCTTTCCTTGCACTTTTCGAGGATGAGCGCTTGCTTGTGAAATATTAATTTAGCTTTCCATGACTTTTTAAAGGAGAATCAGCACTTTTAACTGCTATCTATTTATCACGCCTCCGGCCCATCCGAGAACACAATGGAAACATCAATGAAAGTCGTACATCAGCCTCGGTGACAGGTCAAGTCTTCTACATTTAAGATAGTGTAGTTATCGATAGGCTCCATACACTTCACATGACGAGAGATAATTACCCAGGTCCATGTTTCAACACGTCCTCCGGCTGCTTGATCCATTTTTGGAGTAGTGTTTAAAAAATGAGACAAGTTTTGGAATTTTTTTTTTAATAAATTTTTATCCTATGGTCATAAAAAACACCTGAAATCAAGGATTGAAAAGTTTTACGTTAAACTGTATCAATTATATTTTCAGATTCGCTAATTATGTCATAAATCAACAAAGGAAAGAAAACAAACGATCAAAAAGTCGCAGATAACATAGATCATCTATTTAATACATACATTTTTATTCAAGCATGTTAAAAATGTACAGGTGAGTGGAACATGGTGACAAGGACAAACATACATGTGACAAAATGACACTCAAATTGAAATCAGGATATCCTATGTGTCACAAAAAATTGTGAACAACACAATTATGTCAACATTCTACTTATATTGCAGCACCCCATTCGGCCTATCATTATAAATGAGATGTTATTACAGCACACATACATATAGGTATATGAAAAAAACTAATACCAGACAGTGAACAGACAAATATCTCATATACGTGATGAAATCTATCCACGGGGACAGAAGAATCCTTGGGTGGGCGCACGTCCACCCCAACGCACGTTTCGGCAAAGCCTTCGTCGTGGTATAAAAAAATTCTTCCTGATCTGTGGTCCAGTATATCATCATAAGCAGAATATAGCCCTACTCCAGCGGCCATATTTGTAGCCCATAGCCAACAGGCTAGACCCCTGCGATATTCCTGCTACCTGTCATAATTTCCAGCGCCTTTTCTGATTAGTAGCCCCAGCACAATATAATTCATGTGTCAAACTGTAGCAGTGACAGTGTGCTGGACCCGCTAAGTATAAGAGTCAGGGATGCTGGCTGATAAGTGGAGGTTTGTCAGGTTCTAGTCCAGCAGCCATAGACTACCAATGTGGCCCTGGACCAGTGTCCTGTAAATCTTTTTGCTCAACCTTAAACCAATGAAAGGATGAAAATTAGGCTTGGGATCTATGACAAAAATGTCACAACTTTTTTTCCATTGGAAACATTTAAAGGGGTATTCACAAGTTGTCTCATGAGCAGCTCAGAGCTTTGTAGCCTCTTTACTTCCGGGTTTCTGATAAGGTAGGCTCTCCTCTTTGAGTGACAGCTCTGGTGAGTAGCAGAGCTGCAGCTTTGGTAGAACTATCAAGCACAACATAAGTTCTGCTGTAACATATTCAGCTATCAGTGGTTTGTTCTGGAGTGCACTAGTATTATGATTACACATACAGATAACAGGGCATTTGAACATGCACACAGCTCCAGACAGCGAGAGCTGAGAACTGTGATTAAGAGACCTGCTATGAAAGCTGCCTGCTGGTGATTTTGCAAGATCTATAACAGCAGCTCATCAGAAGCTGAGAGCGATTGAGATGAGCAGATAACTGCTTCATAAAAATCAATGAGCTGGAGAGAGGTGGCTGGTATGTTAGGAGTTAACCTCTTTCCTAAAATGTAGCTACTGCACACTCTCGGTCAGGGTCGGGACAGACACTAGTGTCAGAGCTCAATAGAAACCAGCTGTACATTATAAAAGATAAAAGCTCTGATTTCAGGGGAATGGCATCAGATAGAAAAGGCAAGTCAATTGCAACCGTGCTTATTTTCATGCTGTCTAAGTGACTCGCCCCCTGGGCCGTGGGGCACGCGGATCCGGGCGATAGGGGAACGATGGGGGTAGTAGTGGCGGCCCGGTCCCGCGGCTCAGTGTGGTCAGACCAATGGTAGTCTTCTACGTGCTTCAGATAATGTCCGACTACGCCACCCGTGGATTGCGGTTATTAGGAACTGCCGCTGCAAGGCAGTCCGCTGGGGCTGATGATGAATGCAGCTGAGATGGTGTGACTCCCCACGGGAAGAGTGCGGCCCCAGGGCAGTGTAGTGGATGGTGGGAGTGATGGTGGTGAGAGTCCCAGTACCGGTAGTGCTGGAGGCGCGAAGGAGCACACAGACAACAAGTTACAGTCCAGGGTCTTTACTCACAGTTCATTTGTTCCGGGTCACTTCTGTCAGCAGTGACCGCCCGAGCCGTGCTGCGTCCACCAGGTGTGGGGCTCGGTCACCTCCCAGGCAGTTCAGGAGCATGGCACAGGACCCCCTTTAATCCTTTCTCTGGCCTGCCTCACCAGTGACCCACTTTTGTCCAGCTGCCGCGGACTTGTGCGGTTAAACATGGGCCCCGTCCTCCGCTGTCCTATATTGTGCCTTCCTAGCAGGTTTGATGAGGTGTCGCACCAATAGATGATCACGACGACCGGTCTTTGGCTGAGGGTAGTTTCTCCTCCACCAACTTGGGATCCGGTACCCTTAATCTGCCTGACCCTTCACCCTGGATTCTCGTGGGTTCTTAGGGTCCCTTCCACCTTCTTGTTCCTGAGCCCTTCTGTTTCTCTGTCTCTTCTTCTCCCTTTCCGTTCCTTCCTGTTCCTTTCTGTTCCGTTCTCTTGGAGCTGAGATGAGCCAAAATCTCAGCTCCCCTTCACCTCCTCCTCGGCCTCTCACTAGGCCCTCCTAGAGTAGAGCTCCTACAGATCCTCTACTCCCTGTCTTCTCCTCTGACTGAACGAACGAACCTAGATCTAAGATGGTGCCCACCTTTTATACCTCCCTCTGACCATGAGCCCAGGTGACCAGCAACCAATGGGCTCCTTCCTATGCTCAGGAACCAACCCATATCTGCCCCTACAGCACTGGGTGTTCCACCCCCCTCCCCACTCCAGGCAGGGACATAGTCGGTCGTGCCTGCACTTCTGTCTAGTGGGAGCACCGTTGAGCTGTCCCTCGGAAATGGGGTGTGTGTGCTGTATGCAGCTAACTGAGCCCTGGTCCATACTCCATCCTTACCTGGGAGGGGAATATCACACCTCTGGTTTGAGGTGTAATACCCCTGTAGCGGCCGAACCCTCGGGGCGCTACATTCCCCCCTGGTAAACCACAGCACATCCTCGGGCTGGAAAAGAGCAAAAACAGTTGAATACAGGACATGCAAACTTTTTAAAACTTTTCACATCAGAAAACAGGCAACATGGTTCAATTCCCTTTATGGGAAACGCTTTTCTTTTCTTGTCACACTATTATAAAACGCTTACTAATACTTCTGGAACTCTTTTGACATATAAACACTATTAGAAAACATTCACATTACTATCTAGCAGCATATAAAAACTTTTCATATAAAACATTTGCAGGAAAACATTTTTACAACACATTCTTGGATCCTGGCGGCGGTGCAACTTGCGACCAGGTGTGCACTCTTCTTGTAAGTGCAGGAACTTTGGCAAACTTGTAAACACGAGGGACTTGCTGTCCCGAGGTAGACGTGGTAGTCTTTTTATAAAACCAGTAGGGGGCACTTTAGGAAGCGCAACTATATACAAGGGATTGACCGCTCTCAGTCCTCGGCCAGTTTTGGGAAGGGAATGGCTGCTCACAGTCCTCAGCCTGGTAGGGGATGAGGGGCACACAGGTAACAGTCTCTTAACAGTAATCAGTTCTCTGTACCCTGACGGGTAACTATGTACACAGGTACTTTGCTACTTACTAGTAGCGGTGTCCTCCATATGCTCCTTCTTCCTCCTCATATGGTTCTTCAGACCCGTCCGGGTCCTCTTGGCTCTCCTCATAGCCGCGGTATTGTAGCTAATTCCTCAGTGAGCCGATGAACATGTAGGGCGTATGGTCCTTTTGCACCTACGTGGCGGGTAAAGGCGACCACATCACCAGGGTATAGGTCACGGCCACGATGTCCCTCAGGTGACTCTCAACGTCCCTGCGGGTCACAAAGACGTCGCCTGCAGTTTCTGGGCCCCTGATGAACCCCCAGCCGTTCTCCATGTGGAATTTGAATATGGTCCCGGTGATTCGGGGACCACGGGCTGCTCGGGGGTCTTGACGGGCCTTGCGTTTTTGTTCAGCACTCTGGGCCTGGAGCCGTTCCTCTCTGACGCGTCTCTCTCGTCGCTCCCGCTCAAAGGTCGCCAGTTGCTGATGACAGGCCTCCAGACGACGGACCGCGTCTGCCCGGGTCTCTTGAGAGAACCCTATCAATTTCTCGCTAGTGGGGTCCCACGCAAATTGGACGTCCTCCAGTGGGGGTAGGGTGACCTCTACGGGTTCTGGAGCCGGTATCAGAGGCTCGCGCGGGGGCTGGGCCTTCCATGGCTGACTGCCGGTCACTTCCGCCGGCCACTCCAGCGGCAGTCCATCCGGACCGGTATGATGTGCCAATAGGTCCACGCCCAGCGATGGTATAGTGGGGGGACCTGATCTGGGAGCAGCGCCCGGGGGCACTCGGCCTTGCGACCAGGCCGGGGGTCTTTTGGCTGCGCTAGGTGGCAGTCCCATCCGGGACAAGGGCGCAGGCTTAGCGATGGCGCCCGGGTCATCCAGGCCTTGCGACCGGGCCGATGATGCTTCTTGCTTTACGGCGCCCGGGGTCAAGGGGCGTGGTGCCGGGCGGGGCGTGGCCGCGGCGCTCGCCGCTTGAGGCCTAGCTGGGAGCAGTGGCGGCGCGGCAACAGGTGCGGTGAGTGGGGCTTTGGGTGCCGCGACGGGAGGCTGGGGCAGGCTTGCGGTTGCTGGGCTTGGGGTGGTGACGTCCCCTTCACTTGCCTCAGTCCTCGTGGCTCCCTCCGCGGCGTCGCCTCCGGTCCTCTCTCCTCCTGCGCCGTCCTCAGAGGCAGGCAAACTCCGGGGTGCGGTTGAGGCCTGTCGCTGGTGGGTCTCGGCCTGCCGGGCCTGTTCCTCTCTCCACTCGGTGAGTGCACCTCGCTGCGCCCGGACCATCCTCCGCTCCAGGTCCTCCAGTGCAGCTTGCGCACACTCCGGGTCTCTGGGGAGCTGTGCTAGGAAATCTGCTAGGCTGCAGAGCGGTTCGGCCTGCAGCAGGCTTTGGGCCAGGAGGCTGGTGCTGCTGAGGGAGACCATCCCCGGGTGCGGTCTGTCTGGACTGATCCAGACCACCTCCTGCCCCGCAGTTTTCTTCTCTTTCCGCCCCCATGGGGGGTGGTCCTGGGACATTCTGCTGACAATCACTCTCAGGGGCAGCCCCCCCACGTTGACGGACATTTCCACAGCCGTGCTCATTGTTGTTGGGGGCGGGCTTCCTCTTTGGCACCATTCTGGGACCCGGCCCACGATGGGAGGCGGCCTCCTGTGGTCTTTTGGCGCGCACATTATGGCGCTCGTTCTTCTAGGGCGGGCGCCATCTTTAGTACAACAAAACAGTCTCTTTTCAGGCGCGCAGTACCCATTGTTAGCGGGCACGAAATCCTGCCGACTACGCCAAAGCTGTCTCGCCCCCTGGGCCGTGGGGCACGCGGATCCGGGCGATAGGGGAACGATGGGGGTAGTAGTGGCGGCCCGGTCCCGCGGCTCAGGGTGGTCAGACCAATGGTAGTCTGCTACGTGCTTCAGATAATGTCCGACTACGCCACCCGTGGATTGCGGTTAATGGGAACCGCCGCTGCAAGACAGTCCGCTGGGGCTGATGATGAATGCAGCTGGGATGGTGTGACTCCCCACGGGAAGAGTGCGGCCCCAGGGCAGTGTAGTGGATGGTGGGAGTGATGGTGGTGAGAGTCCCAGTACCGGTAGTGCTGGAGGCGCGAAGGAGCACACAGACAACAAGTTACAGTCCAGGGTCTTTACTCACAGTTCATTTGTTCCGGGTCACTTCTGTCAGCAGTGACCGCCCGAGTCGTGCTGCGTCCACCAGGTGTGGGGCTCGGTCACCTCCCAGGCAGTTCAGGAGCATGGCACAGGACCCCCTTTAATCCTTTCTCTGGCCTGCCTCACCAGTGACCCACTTTTGTCCAGCTGCCGCGGACTTGTGCGGTTCAACGTGGGCCCCGTCCTCCGCTGTCCTATATGGTGCCTTCCTAGCAGGTTTGATGAGGTGTCGCACCAATAGATGATCACGACGACCGGTCTTTGGCTGAGGGTAGTTTCTCCTCCACCAACTTGGGATCCGGTACCCTTAATCTGCCTGACCCTTCACCCTGGATTCTCGTGGGTTCTTAGGGTCCCTTCCACCTTCTTGTTCCTGAGCCCTTCTGTTTCTCTGTCTCTTCTTCTCCCTTTCCGTTCCTTCCTGTTCCTTTCTGTTCCGTTCTCTTGGAGCTGAGATGAGCCAAAATCTCAGCTCCCCTTCACCTCCTCCTCGGCCTCTCACTAGGCCCTCCTGGAGTAGAGCTCCTACAGAGCCTCTACTCCCTGTCTTCTCCTCTGACTGAACGAACGAACCTAGATCTAAGATGGTGCCCACCTTTTATACCTCCCTCTGACCATGAGCCCAGGTGACCAGCAACCAATGGGCTCCTTCCTATGCTCAGGAACCAACCCCTATCTGCCCCTACAGCACTGGGTGTTCCACCCCCCTCCCCACTCCAGGCAGGGACATAGTCGGTCGTGCCTGCACTTCTGTCTAGTGGGAGCACCGTTGAGCTGTCCCTCGGAAATGGGGTGTGTGTGCTGTATGCAGCTAACTGAGTCCTGGTCCATACTCCATCCTTACCTGGGAGTGGAATATCACACCTCTGGTTTGAGGTGCAATACCCCTGTAGTGGCCGAACCCTCGGGGCGCTACATTAGCAAAGCAATTTAATAACTTGGGAATATCCTTTTTAGGGATTTTCCATTTTCAGAAAAAAAAAATTGTCATGGGAGAAAAAATGTGCTAAAATAATGAAAGATGCAGTACTAACCCGTTAAATCCAAGGCTCCTTGGTGTTCTCTGTTTACTTGTCTGCATCAATGATGTCCCGTCTACATACATGACCGATACAGCCAATCATTGATCAGTAATTGGCTACAGCGGTCAATGAAGTAAAAAGAGACTATCGGTGACAATCAGAGTGCAGGTTTTTGGAATAGTGGAGATGTAAATGGTAAATAATGGATGTATTCCCAATCCAAAATCAGTTATTTCGTTTTTACTACTAGAAAGCGGCTTCAGGAATGATAAATTTTGTATCCTTCGACACAAAACTGTACACAGCCCAAAGCCATGGCGGTCTGTCACGGCAGCACGGTTTGGCCCCACTTACACCTCCGAGGGTGCAGAGCAGTGTGGATGATTTGTTAGCTTTAACTTTCCTGAACTTATTCAATATCTCTCCTTCACTAGCCTGGCAGTCATCCGTAATACCATGCTGCTGATTGGAGATTTTTCTTTTTTTTTTTTTATTGTTTGACACTTTGGCTTCTTCTCCAGCCTCAGTGAATTCATCCAGCGTTTCACAGATATTATTCTACAAAGTAAAGGGGTTTATCTATAGAACTAAAAAATTGTACAAAACTTTTGTGACTTCCAAATACTTTGAGTCATTTAAGGATGAACGATCAGTAATATACCTGTAGATAAAAACTAAAAAGGACAGAATTTACTGTAATATGTAGATATGTAAAGCGCCATGGAATAAATGGCAGTATAATAATAAATAACAATAATAGAAAGATAAGTTCCAACAAAGAAAGTGTAGGTTGTATTCCTACAAGTCCGAGGCAAGTGTCAGTGTAACTTCTACCCAAACTGAATATACATCAGATGGGAACTGTCAGCCAAAAGGACCGGGGCAGGGAGAAGCCTGCTGGGTACCTAGCTCAGACTAGTGAGGTCTTTCTTTATAGTTCCTATATTACCTCTAAAACACTGCACCACTTTAGAGCAAACATAAAGTAATATATTCCTTATCGCTACATGCATAATCTCATATGAACCAAAAAATAAAAAACATTATAGATCTTATAGCATTTATATTCTTATTACAAAGGGAGCAGTATTATAGTAGTTATATTCTTGTTACAAAGGGAGCATTATTATAGTAGTTATATTCTTGTACATAGGGGGCAGTATTATAGTAGTTATATTCTTGTTACAAAGGGAGCAGTATTATAGTAGTTATATTCTTGTACATAGGGGCCAGTATTATAGTAGTTATATTCTTGTACATAGGAGCAGTATTATAGTAGTTATATTCTTGTACATAGGAGCAGTATTATAGTAGTTATATTCTTGTACATAGGAGCAGTATTATAGTAGTTATATTCTTGTACATAGGAGCAGTATTATAGTAGTTATATTCTCGTACATAGGAGGCAGTATTATAGTAGTTATATTCTTGTACATAGAAGCAGTATTATAGTAATTATATTCTTGTACATATAGGGCAGTATTATAGTAGTTATATTCTTGTACATAGGGGGCAGTATTATAGTAGTTATATTCTTGTACATAGAGAGCAGTATTATAGTAGTTATATTCTTGTATATAGGGGGCAGTATTATAGTAGTTATATTCTTGTACATAGGAGCAGTATTATAGTAGTTATATTCTTGTACATAGAGAGCAGTATTATAGTAGTTATATTCTTGTATATAGGGGGCAGTATTATAGTAGTTATATTCTTGTACATAGGAGCAGCATTATAGTAGTTATATTCTTGTACATAGGGGCAGTATTATAGTAGTTATATTCTTGTACATAGGGGCAGTATTATAGTAGTTATATTCTTGTACATAGGAGGCACTATTATAGTAGTTATATTCTTGTACATAGTGGAAGAATTATAGTAGTTATATTCTTGTACATAGGGGCAGTATTATAGTAGTTGTATTCTTGTACATAGGGGCAGTATTATAGTAGTTATATTCTTGCACATAAGAGCAGCATTATAGTAGTTATATTCTTGTACATAGGGGGCAGTATTATAGTAGCTACATTCTTGTACATAGGGGTAGTATTATAGTAGTTATATTCTTGTACATAAGGGCAGTATTATAGTAGTTATATTCTTGTACATAGGGGCAGTATTATAGTAGTTATATTCTTGTACATAAGGGCAGTATTATAGTAGTTATATTCTTGTACATAAGGGCAGTATTATAGTAGTTATATTCTTGTACATAGGGACAGTATTATAGTAGCTATATTCTTGTACATAGGGGCAGTATTATAGTAGTTATTTTCTTGTACATAAGGGCAGTATTATAGTAGTTATATTCTTGTACATAGGGGCAGTATTATAGTCGTTATATTCTTGTACATAGGGGGCAGTATTATAGTAGTTATATTCTTGTACATAGGAGCAGTATTATAGTAGTGATATTCTTGTACCTAGGGGGCAGTATTATAGTAGTTATATTCTTGTACATAGGAGCAGTATTATAGTAGTTATATTCTTGTACATAGAAGCAGTATTATAGTAGTTATATTCTTGTACATAGGGGCAGTATTATAGTAGTTATATTCTTGTACATAGGGGGCAGTATTATAGTAGTTATATTCTTGTACATAGGAGCAGTATTATAGTAGTTATATTCTTGTACCTAGGGGGCAGTATTATAGTAGTTATATTCTTGTACACAGGGGGCAGTATTATAGTAGTTGTATTCTTGTACACAGGAGCAGTATTATAGTAGTTGTATTCTTGTACACAGGAGCAGTATTATAGTAGTTATATTCTTGTACATAGAGGCAGTATTATAGTAGTTATATTCTTGTACATAGGAGCAGTATTATAGTAGTTATATTCTTGTACATAGGAGCAGTATTATAGTAGTTATATTCTCGTACATAGGAGCAGTATTATAGTAGTTATATTCTTGTACGTAAGGGCAGTATTATAGTAGTTATATTCTTGTACATAAGAGCAGTATTATAGTAGTTATATTCTTGTACATAGGAGCAGTATTATAGTAGTTATATTCTTGTACATAGGGACAGTATTATAGTAGTTATATTCTTGTACATAGGAGCAGTATTATAGTAGTTATATTCTTGTACATAGGAGCAGTATTATAGTAGTTATATTCTTGTACATAGGGGGCAGAATTATAGTAGTTATATTCTTGTACATAGGGGGCAGTATTATAGTAGTTATATTCTTGTTACAAAGGGAGCAGTATTATAGTAGTTATATTCTTGTTACAAAGGGAGCAGTATTATAGTAGTTATATTCTTGTACATAGGGGGCAGTATTATAGTAGTTATATTCTTGTTACAAAGGGAGCAGTATTATAGTAGTTATATTCTTGTACATAGGGGGCAGTATTATAGTAGTTATATTCTTGTACATAGGAGCAGTATTATAGTAGTTATATTCTTGTACATAGGAGCAGTATTATAGTAGTTATATTCTTGTACATAGGGGGCAGTATTATAGTAGTTATATTCTTGTACACAGGAGCAGTATTATAGTAGTTATATTCTTGTACATAGGAGCAGTATTATAGTAGTTATATTCTTGTACCTAGGGGGCAGTATTATAGTAGTTATATTCTTGTACACAGGGGGCAGTATTATAGTAGTTGTATTCTTGTACACAGGAGCAGTATTATAGTAGTTGTATTCTTGTACACAGGAGCAGTATTATAGTAGTTATATTCTTGTACATAGAGGCAGTATTATAGTAGTTATATTCTTGTACATAGGAGCAGTATTATAGTAGTTATATTCTTGTACATAGGAGCAGTATTATAGTAGTTATATTCTCGTACATAGGAGCAGTATTATAGTAGTTATATTCTTGTACGTAAGGGCAGTATTATAGTAGTTATATTCTTGTACATAAGAGCAGTATTATAGTAGTTATATTCTTGTACATAGGAGCAGTATTATAGTAGTTATATTCTTGTACATAGGGACAGTATTATAGTAGTTATATTCTTGTACATAGGAGCAGTATTATAGTAGTTATATTCTTGTACATAGGAGCAGTATTATAGTAGTTATATTCTTGTACATAGGGGCAGTATTATAGTAGTTATATTCTTGTACATAGGGGGCAGTATTATAGTAGTTATATTCTTGTTACAAAGGGAGCAGTATTATAGTAGTTATATTCTTGTTACAAAGGGAGCAGTATTATAGTAGTTATATTCTTGTACATAGGGGGCAGTATTATAGTAGTTATATTCTTGTTACAAAGGGAGCAGTATTATAGTAGTTATATTCTTGTACATAGGGGGCAGTATTATAGTAGTTATATTCTTGTACATAGGAGCAGTATTATAGTAGTTATATTCTTCTACATAGGAGCAGTATTATAGTAGTTATATTCTTGTACATAGGGGGCAGTATTATAGTAGTTATATTCTTGTACATAGGAGCAGTATTATAGTAGTTATATTCTTGTACATAGGAGCAGTATTATAGTAGTTATATTCTTGTACCTAGGGGGCAGTATTATAGTAGTTATATTCTTGTACACAGGGGGCAGTATTATAGTAGTTGTATTCTTGTACACAGGAGCAGTATTATAGTAGTTGTATTCTTGTACACAGGAGCAGTATTATAGTAGTTATATTCTTGTACATAGAGGCAGTATTATAGTAGTTATATTCTTGTACATAGGAGCAGTATTATAGTAGTTATATTCTTGTACATAGGAGCAGTATTATAGTAGTTATATTCTCGTACATAGGAGCAGTATTATAGTAGTTATATTCTTGTACGTAAGGGCAGTATTATAGTAGTTATATTCTTGTACATAAGAGCAGTATTATAGTAGTTATATTCTTGTACATAGGAGCAGTATTATAGTAGTTATATTCTTGTACATAGGGACAGTATTATAGTAGTTATATTCTTGTACATAGGAGCAGTATTATAGTAGTTATATTCTTGTACATAGGAGCAGTATTATAGTAGTTATATTCTTGTACATAGGGGGCAGTATTATAGTAGTTATATTCTTGTACATAGGGGGCAGTATTATAGTAGTTATATTCTTGTTACAAAGGGAGCAGTATTATAGTAGTTATATTCTTGTTACAAAGGGAGCAGTATTATAGTAGTTATATTCTTGTACATAGGGGGCAGTATTATAGTAGTTATATTCTTGTTACAAAGGGAGCAGTATTATAGTAGTTATATTCTTGTACATAGGGGGCAGTATTATAGTAGTTATATTCTTGTACATAGGAGCAGTATTATAGTAGTTATATTCTTGTACATAGGAGCAGTATTATAGTAGTTATATTCTTGTACATAGGGGGCAGTATTATAGTAGTTATATTCTTGTACACAGGAGCAGTATTATAGTAGTTATATTCTTGTACATAGGAGCAGTATTATAGTAGTTATATTCTTGTACCTAGGGGGCAGTATTATAGTAGTTATATTCTTGTACACAGGGGGCAGTATTATAGTAGTTGTATTCTTGTACACAGGAGCAGTATTATAGTAGTTGTATTCTTGTACACAGGAGCAGTATTATAGTAGTTATATTCTTGTACATAGAGGCAGTATTATAGTAGTTATATTCTTGTACATAGGAGCAGTATTATAGTAGTTATATTCTTGTACATAGGAGCAGTATTATAGTAGTTATATTCTCGTACATAGGAGCAGTATTATAGTAGTTATATTCTTGTACGTAAGGGCAGTATTATAGTAGTTATATTCTTGTACATAAGAGCAGTATTATAGTAGTTATATTCTTGTACATAGGAGCAGTATTATAGTAGTTATATTCTTGTACATAGGGACAGTATTATAGTAGTTATATTCTTGTACATAGGAGCAGTATTATAGTAGTTATATTCTTGTACATAGGAGCAGTATTATAGTAGTTATATTCTTGTACATAGGGGCAGTATTATAGTAGTTATATTCTTGTACATAGGGGGCAGTATTATAGTAGTTATATTCTTGTTACAAAGGGAGCAGTATTATAGTAGTTATATTCTTGTTACAAAGGGAGCAGTATTATAGTAGTTATATTCTTGTACATAGGGGGCAGTATTATAGTAGTTATATTCTTGTTACAAAGGGAGCAGTATTATAGTAGTTATATTCTTGTACATAGGGGGCAGTATTATAGTAGTTATATTCTTGTACATAGGAGCAGTATTATAGTAGTTATATTCTTCTACATAGGAGCAGTATTATAGTAGTTATATTCTTGTACATAGGGGGCAGTATTATAGTAGTTATATTCTTGTACATAGGAGCAGTATTATAGTAGTTATATTCTTGTGCATAGGAGCAGTATTATAGTAGTTATATTCTTGTACCTAGGGGGCAGTATTATAGTAGTTATATTCTTGTACACAGGGGGCAGTATTATAGTAGTTGTATTCTTGTACACAGGAGCAGTATTATAGTAGTTGTATTCTTGTACACAGGAGCAGTATTATAGTAGTTATATTCTTGTACATAGAGGCAGTATTATAGTAGTTATATTCTTGTACATAGGAGCAGTATTATAGTAGTTATATTCTTGTACATAGGAGCAGTATTATAGTAGTTATATTCTCGTACATAGGAGCAGTATTATAGTAGTTATATTCTTGTACGTAAGGGCAGTATTATAGTAGTTATATTCTTGTACATAAGAGCAGTATTATAGTAGTTATATTCTTGTACATAGGAGCAGTATTATAGTAGTTATATTCTTGTACATAGGGACAGTATTATAGTAGTTATATTCTTGTACATAGGAGCAGTATTATAGTAGTTATATTCTTGTACATAGGAGCAGTATTATAGTAGTTATATTCTTGTACATAGGGGGCAGTATTATAGTAGTTATATTCTTGTACATAGGGGGCAGTATTATAGTAGTTATATTCTTGTTACAAAGGGAGCAGTATTATAGTAGTTATATTCTTGTTACAAAGGGAGCAGTATTATAGTAGTTATATTCTTGTACATAGGGGGCAGTATTATAGTAGTTATATTCTTGTTACAAAGGGAGCAGTATTATAGTAGTTATATTCTTGTACATAGGGGGCAGTATTATAGTAGTTATATTCTTGTACATAGGAGCAGTATTATAGTAGTTATATTCTTGTACATAGGAGCAGTATTATAGTAGTTATATTCTTGTACATAGGAGCAGTATTATAGTAGTTATATTCTTGTACATAGGAGCAGTATTATAGTAGTTATATTCTCGTACATAGGAGGCAGTATTATAGTAGTTATATTCTTGTACATAGAAGCAGTATTATAGTAATTATATTCTTGTACATATAGGGCAGTATTATAGTAGTTATATTCTTGTACATAGGGGGCAGTATTATAGTAGTTATATTCTTGTACATAGAGAGCAGTATTATAGTAGTTATATTCTTGTATATAGGGGGCAGTATTATAGTAGTTATATTCTTGTACATAGGAGCAGTATTATAGTAGTTATATTCTTGTACATAGAGAGCAGTATTATAGTAGTTATATTCTTGTATATAGGGGGCAGTATTATAGTAGTTATATTCTTGTACATAGGAGCAGCATTATAGTAGTTATATTCTTGTACATAGGGGCAGTATTATAGTAGTTATATTCTTGTACATAGGGGCAGTATTATAGTAGTTATATTCTTGTACATAGGAGGCACTATTATAGTAGTTATATTCTTGTACATAGTGGAAGAATTATAGTAGTTATATTCTTGTACATAGGGGCAGTATTATAGTAGTTGTATTCTTGTACATAGGGGCAGTATTATAGTAGTTATATTCTTGCACATAAGAGCAGCATTATAGTAGTTATATTCTTGTACATAGGGGGCAGTATTATAGTAGCTATATTCTTGTACATAGGGGTAGTATTATAGTAGTTATATTCTTGTACATAAGGGCAGTATTATAGTAGTTATATTCTTGTACATAGGGGCAGTATTATAGTAGTTATATTCTTGTACATAAGGGCAGTATTATAGTAGTTATATTCTTGTACATAAGGGCAGTATTATAGTAGTTATATTCTTGTACATAGGGACAGTATTATAGTAGCTATATTCTTGTACATAGGGGCAGTATTATAGTAGTTATTTTCTTGTACATAAGGGCAGTATTATAGTAGTTATATTCTTGTACATAGGGGCAGTATTATAGTCGTTATATTCTTGTACATAGGGGGCAGTATTATAGTAGTTATATTCTTGTACATAGGAGCAGTATTATAGTAGTGATATTCTTGTACCTAGGGGGCAGTATTATAGTAGTTATATTCTTGTACATAGGAGCAGTATTATAGTAGTTATATTCTTGTACATAGAAGCAGTATTATAGTAGTTATATTCTTGTACATAGGGGCAGTATTATAGTAGTTATATTCTTGTACATAGGGGGCAGTATTATAGTAGTTATATTCTTGTACATAGGAGCAGTATTATAGTAGTTATATTCTTGTACCTAGGGGGCAGTATTATAGTAGTTATATTCTTGTACACAGGGGGCAGTATTATAGTAGTTGTATTCTTGTACACAGGAGCAGTATTATAGTAGTTGTATTCTTGTACACAGGAGCAGTATTATAGTAGTTATATTCTTGTACATAGAGGCAGTATTATAGTAGTTATATTCTTGTACATAGGAGCAGTATTATAGTAGTTATATTCTTGTACATAGGAGCAGTATTATAGTAGTTATATTCTCGTACATAGGAGCAGTATTATAGTAGTTATATTCTTGTACGTAAGGGCAGTATTATAGTAGTTATATTCTTGTACATAAGAGCAGTATTATAGTAGTTATATTCTTGTACATAGGAGCAGTATTATAGTAGTTATATTCTTGTACATAGGGACAGTATTATAGTAGTTATATTCTTGTACATAGGAGCAGTATTATAGTAGTTATATTCTTGTACATAGGAGCAGTATTATAGTAGTTATATTCTTGTACATGGGGCAGTATTATAGTAGTTATATTTTTGTACATAGGGGGCAGTATTATAGTAGTTATATTCTTGTACATAGGAGCAGTATTATAGTAGTTATATTCTTGTACATAGGAGCAGTATTATAGTAGTTATATTCTTGCACATAGGGGGCAGTATTATCTATAATATAATCGGCCAAGCGTTCCTCTGTCTGAAGCCTCTATAGACTGCGCATGTGCGACGCGAAGTCTGGCTCCAGACAGAAGAACTCTTGGAGCCATTACAGGTAAGAGGAGTGTATAGCGCCGGGAGGAGCGCTGCCGCGGTGCCTCTCTTTTGGCCGGAGACCGAGAGTGGAGTGAAGGCGTCGGAATCGGTGCATGCGCATAGCGCTATCCGGCGCCATTTTACTGAAAACACATTTACAGTGTGTCTTCAGCAAAATGGCGCCAGACAGTGCGGTGCTCCGGCGCCGCACTCCTCCCCCAGTCTCCGGCAGAGCAGGACACAGAAGCGCTGGAGCACAGGGAAGAAAGGGGAGTATAAGTGTTTATTTTTTTCTATGTGTGCAGCGTGAAAGGGATGAGTAGTGCCACACATACCAGGATTGGGGGATGAGGGGGCCACACATACCAGGATTGGGGGATGAGGGGTACCATACATACCAGGATTGAGGGATGAGGGGTACCATACATACCAGGATTGAGGGATGAGGGGTACCATACATACCAGGATTGAGGGATGATGGGACCATGCATACCAGGATTGGGGGATGTGGGGTACTATACATACCAGGATTGAGGGATGAGGGGACCATGCATACCAGGATTGAGGGATGAGGGGACCATGCATACCAGGATTGGGGGTGAGGGGACCATGCATACCAGGATTGGGGGTGAGGGGACCATGCATACCAGCATTGGGGGATGAGGGGCCACACATGCCAGGATTTGGGGATGAGGGGGCCGCACATACCAGGATTGGGGGATGAGGGGTACCATACATACCAGGATTGGGGGATGAGGGGTACCATACATACCAGGATTGGGGGGTGAGGGGTACCATGCATACCAGGGTGATGGATTGGGTACCATACATAACAGGATTGGGGGATGAGGGGTGCCATACATACCAGGATTGGGATGAGGGGTGCCATGTATACCAGATTTGAAATGAGTGGTGCCATGCATACCAGGATTGGGGATGGTGGGGTGCCATGCATGCCAGGATTTGGGATGGTGGGGTGTCATGCATACCAGGATTGGGGATGAGGGGTGCCATGCATACCAGTATTGGGGGTAGAGGGGTGCCATGCATACCAGGATTGGGGGAAGAGGGGTGCCATGCATACCAGGGGTGAGGGGTACCATGCATACCTGGATTGGGGGATGAGGGGTACCATGCATAATAGGATTGGGGGATGAGGGATACCATGCATACCAGGATTCGGATGAGGGGCCATGCATACCAGGATAGGGATGAGGGGTACCATGTATACCAGGATAGGGATGAGAGTGAGGAGTGCCATGCGTACCAGGATTGGGGGTGAGGGGTGTCATGTGTACCAGGATTGAGGGTGAGGGGTGCCATGCATACCAGGATTGAGGGGTGCGATGCGTACCAGGATTGAGGGTGAGGGGTGCCATGCATACCAGGATAGGGATGAGGGCAGCACATAACAGGATGGGGGAACAGGATTGGGGAGCACAAATACCAGGACGGGGGCAGCACAAATACCAGGATGGGGTAGCACAAATACCAGGATGGGAGACAATATACCAATAAAAATGCTCGCCACCCGGGCGTAGAACAGGCTCAGTAGCTAGTAGTAGTTATATTCTTGCACATATAGGCAGTATTATAGTAGTTATATTCTTGTACATAGGGGGCAGTATTATAATCGTTATATTCTTGTACATAGGAGCAGTATTATAGTAGTTATATTCTTGTACATAGGGGCAGTATTATAGGGGGATGAGGGGGCCACACATACCAGGATTGGGGGATGAGGGGTACCATACATACCAGGATTGGGGGATGAGGGGTACCATACATACCAGGATTGGGGGGTGAGGGGACCATGCATGCCAGGATTGGGGGTGAGAGGACCATGCATACCAGGATTGACGGATCAGGGGGCCACGTATACCAGGATTGGGGGATGAGGGTTACCACACTTACGAGGGTCAGTCAATAAGTAATGCCTCCTATTTTTTTTCTCCTTTTAATTGGCAAGAATTTCAAATGCAATTACATAGGTTGAAAACCACAACATTAACGATTAATTTGTCACTTTTCAATATAATCTCCATCCATCTCCACAGTCTTGGTCCATCGTTTAACAAGGGCATGTATTCCAGCATGGTAAAAAGCATTCTTGGGACCCACCGTGCACAAACTTTTCTGTATCCCAGTTGTCCAATAATTTTCATCACACTGCCTTTACTGAGGCAGATAATGCCACACAATTCATCTGCAGTCACCCGGCGGTCACCACGAATGATGTCATCGACTCGCTGAATGTAGCTTGGAGTCACTGCGGTTACTGGCCTGCCACTCCGCATTTTGTCAGCCAATGGTGATGGCCCTTCAGCTGTGTTACAGCGACGAACCCATCGTCTAACAGTACTGACATCCACTGTTGCATCACCATACACATTTTTCAGTCTCTCATGAATTCGAATGGGCGTTTCACCTTCTGCATGCAAGAATTCAATCACAGAAAGTTGTCTAATACGAATATCGATGTCAGACATTTTGCAAACGGATACAGTACTGCCACCTGTTGGTGCAGGTAGTTGCAATTGCTATGGATTGGAGAAGAAGGTTTGAGGAATTGTGCCAAATTTGAATATTTAACATAACTACCTTATTTAAGGAGAAAAAAAATAGGAGGCATTACTTATTGACTGACCCTCGTACTAGGATTGGTGGGTGAGGGGGGCCATGCATACCAGGATTGGGGGTGAGGGGACCACACATACCAGGATTGGGGGATGAGGGGTGCCATGCATACCAGGATTGGGGATGAGGGGATCATGCATACCATGATTGAGGGTGAGGGTACCACGCATACCAGGATTGGGGGATGAGGGGTACCATGCATACCAAGATTGGGGGATGAGGGGTACCATGCATACCAGGATTTGGGGATGAGAGGTTCCATGCATACCAGGATTAAGGGATGAGGGGTACCATGCATACCAGGATTGGGGGATGAGGAGTGCCATGCATACCAGGATAGGGATGAGGGGGCCATACATACCAGGATTGGGGATGAGAAAGCCATGCATACCAGGGTGATGGATTGGGCACCATACATACCAGGATTGGGGGAAGAGGGGTGCCATGCATACCAGGGGTGAGGGGTACCACGCATACCTGGATTGGGGGATGAGGGATACCATGCATACCAGGATAGGGATCTGGGGGACCATGCATACCAGGATTCGGATGAGGGGCCATGCATACCAGGATAGGGATGAGGGGTACCATGTATACCAGGATAGGGATGAGGGTGAGGGGTGCCATGCGTACCAGGATTGGGGGTGAGGGGTGCCATGTGTACCAGGATTGAGGGTGAGGGGTGCCATGCATACCAGGATTGAGGGTGAGGGGTGCCATGCATACCAGGATTGAGGGAGGCCATGCGTATCAGGATTGAGGGTGAGGGGTGCCATGCATACCAGGATAGGGATGAGGGCAGCACATAACAGGATGGGGGAACAGGATTGGGGAGCACAAATACCAGGATGGGGGCAGCACAAATACCAGGATGGGAGACAATATACCAATAAAAATGCTCGCCACCCGGGCGTAGAATGGGCTCAGTAGCTAGTAGTAGTTATATTCTTGCACATAGAGGCAGTATTATAGTAGTTATATTCTTGTACATAGGAGCAGTATTATAGTAGTTATATTCTTGTACATAGGGGGCAGTATTATAGTAGCTATATTCTTGTACATAAGGGGCAGTATTATAGTAGTTATATTCTTGTACATAGGGAGCAGTATTATAGTAGTTATATTCTTGTACATAGGAGCAGTATTATAGTAGTTATATTCTTGTGTGGGGGTCGTGATGACATTCCACTCGTCCTCCAGTCACTCCAAATTCAAACTATGAGCATGGGTCAACCATTCAAAGAATGAGTCAGACAACAAGCTGGTTCAAGCTCAGAGCACGCTCAAAAGACTACTACAGACAACGTCCTCAGCAATGTTCTGAGTTTATTTTTTACATACACAAATCTAAATACACTACATAATGGGGAGGGGAAAGGGGTTGTCCGGAGCGGGGTAAGCCATGAAAGTCCAGTGTCTGGCCACTCCTGATTGGTCCACATCTCCTTATCTCAGTCTCTGGGCAGATATTGCAGCCGTCAGCTTATAATCTTGTTTCGTTTCTCTGAAATAAGTCTTGGCAACACTGGAACTGTCTTAGTTTAAGTTTCGATTTGAGTAATATATAGCAAGGAAAGCTTATTGTTATATGACACAAAATGGTGGTTAGTACATTAGCAAAAAAGCGTATAAAAGTTACAAGAATATAAAAGTGGAAATAAATATATTCTCTTTTACCCCGACATTCCCCCCTAAACACTAAGCTTTCCTTTGCTTCGGGGCCTTTGAGACTGTCCATGTGTGGGGAGAGGGGAGGTGGATTTCTTCACCCAATCATCTTAGAAGCTGCCCCCTTATGGGACGCCCCCAAACAATTGAGCCCTACCCTAAATGACACATGGAGTTCTCCCAACTGTCCCTAAACTGAATCTTTCAATTGAACTTTGTTATGGGGGGTCTGGTCAGACTTGTTCAAAGAAGTGTATTTCTCTATATAAGAGGACTATGCAGCACAGGACCACCAGGCCCAATACTAGTAGACCTCCCATTACTAGACAAACTTGTTGGAAAAATCCCTTGAGCCCTCCCAACCAACTTGAGAAGAAGGAGGTATCTACCCCTGTGTGGTAGCTGTCCACCCTGGGACAGACAGTAAGCATATGGAAAGGATATAGAAGAAGGTAGTCATCTTTTATAGACTCGTTCTGTCTCTCTTGCAGTGGGAGGCGTGAATCCAGGTGCTCTTGCCCTCAAGCTTCAGAGCCGTCGGGGTGGTGAGAAGCACAGTGTACGGTCCCTCGAACCGCGGCTGGAGGCAGTCTTTCCGGACAAACTTCTTCACATACACTAGATCGCCTGGGATGAAATCATGTACTGCATCACCTGTAGATTCTGGGAGAGAAGCAGATACTGGAGAGCGGGTGTTAGTCAATTCTCTAGACAAGGCAATCACAAATTTTACCACTCTATCATGTGTTTCAGACAACTCTTGGGGCCTAATCTCTCCTATCTTGGGTGGGGTCCCAAACAAAATTTTATAGGGAATCAGCCCATGTTTGGCCTGAGGAGTGTGTGTGATATGATACAATACTATGGGGAGTAGGTCGGGCCAGGGGAGGGGATGATCTTAGGTCATTTTCAAGAGCTGGGTCTTGAGTGTGGAATTCATTCTCTCCACTTTGCCTGAACTGGCAGGATGGTATGGAGTGTGGAGGCCCAAATCTGTTCCCAACATGTTCCAGAGTTCTTCGTAGATATTTGCTGTGAAAGCTGGTCCTTGGTCCGATTCTATGACTTGGGGAACTCCAAATCTGCAGACAATTTCGGTGATCAGTTTCTTGGCTGTGACTTTAGCAGTCATGTTGACAACCGGGTAGGCCTCGGGCCAGGCTGAGAACATATCCACGGCTACCAAAACGTACTCCTATTTTCCTGTTTTAGGCATTTGGATATGGTCGACTTGTATTCTCTGCTAAGGGTAGTCTGGTTTAGCCAGGTGTTGGAGAGGGACCCGTGCCGTACACATTGGGTTGCAGGTAGCGCAGACAGAGCAGGATTTTGAGTACGCAGTCACAGTGGAAGAGATTCCGGGTGCAAAGTACAGTTTCTTGATACATGCCAAGGCTTGATTCTTTCCTCTGTGTATAGGCCCGTGAGCCCATGCTGCCACAGCTGAGTACATGCGTCTAGGCAAGCAAGGCTTCCCATCCACTTGGTAAAGAGTCGAGTTGACCTTTGAATCTTTGCGACCTGCCAGCACGGCTCCTGCCGCTTTCCATTGCTTGACTTCTTCAGTGGGGGTCTTCCTTTGTTCCTCACACAATTTTTCTTCAGGCATCCTGACCCCCCTGGATTCCACTCGTGTCTCCGCTGGACTTGTATGGTCTTCCGCCGGCTGTTCCTTGGCTCTTGCTCTAGTGAGCGCCACAGCTACGGTTTGCAGAGTCTCTCCCATCTCTTCTTCCTTTTCCTGCCACTTTGATGACACATTCTCCACTGCTGCAGTCTTGGCTGCTTGGTCAGCTAGGTGGTTGCCCCTGGCTTCCCTGGAATCTAGTCTTCCATGAGCCTTGACCTTGATAACAGCAACCTGAATGGGTAGTTCCAGGGCCTCCATTAGGGCCTTAATCCATGAGGCATGTTTCACTGGTGTACCTGCAGCTGTGATGAATCCTCTAGACTTCCACAAAAGTCCAGAATCATTGCAAATTCCATGTCCATACCTGGAATCGGTATATACATATATTCGCCTTTGTTCCTGCTGCCAGGTGGCAGGCCTCTGTGAGAGCCACAAGTTCAGCTTCTTGTGCAGACATGTATGGTGGTAGAGCTTCAGCCTTGCGGACTGTTAGGTCTGTTGTAACAGCATATCCCGTGTGGAACTTCCCTTGAGGGTCTGCGAAACGGGATCCATCAGTCCATAGGTGCAAGGCAGGGTCTGCGAGCGGATGTGCCACGATATTCTCTGGAGCAGAAGTCTCTTCCTGCAAAATTTTTATACAATCATGAGGTTCCACCAATGGATCTTCACCCTCTTCACCTTCCCCCCTAGAAGGTGGAAGCAAAGTGGCAGGATTGATAGTCAGACATCTGGTAAATGTTATATTGGAGGGCAACAATAGGGAACACTGCAGCCGCAGGTGTCTTTGGTTGGTGAGATGTTTCGGAGATGTTTGTTGCAGAACAGCTGAGAGATCATGGCCAAGGACGATATCAGCTGACTTGTCAAGGAGAATGTGAGCAGCGTGGACCGCCTTAAGGCACATGGGGGCAGTTCGGGCGACAGGGTCCAGGCGGGCTGAGTAGTAGCCCAAAGGCCGATACTTATGATCATAGCGTTGTGCTAGACCTCCAGAGGCATGACCTTCCGATTCCGAGACAAAAAGGTGAAATGGCTGAGTATAGTCTGGTAAGCCCAAGGCCGGGGCAGAGACAACAGCCTGTTTAAGACGGTCAAAACATAGTCTGTGTTGATGAGAAACACGTGGATCTTCAGCATGAAGCCAAACTGAGCCTTCATTCTTGAGACAGTCGTACAGAGGTTGCATGAGCTTTGAGGCATCAGGGATCCATTGCCTGCAGTAAGTGATGAGGCCAAGGAAAGTCTGCATAGCGGAGTAGGTGGTTGGGAAGGTGATATCCATGATGGCTTGTTTTCTTTCTTCAGTCAGATGTCTAGCACCTTGTGATATACAATGTCCGAGGAAAATGACCTTGGGCAGACACCATTGGACTTCGCCTTTCGAGACTTTACAGTTAGCTGAGTGAAGAAACCAGAGAAGGGATGCTGACATCTCTGGCAAATTTTCTTCAGTGCCACAGAGTAAAAGATCATCCACATACTGTAGAAGGGTGACCTGAGGGTTCTCTTGAACCCATGGCTCCAGAATAGACTTCATAGAATGACTGAATTGGTTAGGAGAGTTCTGGGCTCTTTGAAAGGTGAAGGCAAAAAGAAACCACGAATCTTCATGTAAGGGTATACTGAAGAAGGCGTTGGCCAGATCTAACACCGTAAACAAGGTGGCCGTTGGAGGCAGCTGAGACAAGAGGGTGTTTGGGTTGGGTACCACTGGAGTTTCTAAAATGGTAGCTGCATTGACGGCTCTGAGATCCTGAACCAACCGGTATCTTGGAGGCTCTCCCGGAGCGGTTTTCTTTTTTACAGGAAAGAGGGGTGTATTGCATGGAGATACACATCTGACAAGGACTCCTGATTCCAGGAGGGAAGCGACTTGGGTACTCAAGCTTTGTTCTTGTGCAGCCTTGAGGGGGTATTGTGGCAACCGTGGGTACCTGTGTCCAGGCTTGAGGTGTACCTGGACCGGGGGAACCTGCAGGAGGCCAACGTCCTCTGGCCCGCTGGACCACAGAGAGTGAGGGAACTGTGAGGTTGTATGGTCATCATCATGAGAGGGAAGGCTTTAAGAACACCGCGGTCTTCAGTCCCTTGTTTGGAATGAGGGTCCCGCAAAAGAAGCTCCATACCATGGTCTCCGAAGGTAATTGTTGCCTTCATCCGCTCTAAGAGATCGGCTCCCAACAGGTTGACAGGGCAAGTTTCAGAGACCAAGAATCTTGTGAGTACTCCGGTGAACGGTCCTGCAGACACAGGGACTGTGAGTGGAGAAGAAATATGTTGGCCTTCTACCCCAACACAGGTGAGGGTATCCGGTGATAGGGATACAGAAGGAGGGAGCTGTGCAGAGGAAATGACAGATGTGGCCGCCCCAGTGTCCACCTGTAACTCCAGTGGTTGATGGTCCACCTGTAAAGTGACAGTCTCTGAGGATGTGGTCAAGGCTACCACACTCCCAACATAACATTCATCCTTCAGAATCACGAGATTGTCTTCTGTTTCTAGATGATCCCTTGTCATCTCTTCTGTCTTGTTTTCTATATGTGGGAGGAGTATCATCACCTGTGCCTTTAACCATTACCCACTTGATTCCATGTTGGTTGCCAGGGGGTGGGTAGCTTTCTTGAGCTTGATATAGCATGGCAGGTGCGGCTTTCTTCTTTGGCTTAGTATCTTTTTCCATTTTTAGCATTGATTTTTGGAAAGCTTTAACGATGTCCACCGCGTCGTTGAAAGAAGAAGAACGAATCTCGGGCCGTACTCTCAGGACTTCATCTCTGAGAGCGTCTTGTAGGCCATCTACTAGGGCCTGAACCAACAGGGCGGCCTGCGTCCTGACGTGAAGACTGTATCCGAGATCCTCAAAATGCATGCTGAGTCTTGCAGCATATTTTTCCACAGATTCATCAGGGTTTTGTTGAACATCTTGTACAGACCCAGCTTGATCTGACAAGCGATCCTGAGCCCAGGCTTTTAACTGTTTCATGTATTCTAGGCCGGATTCATACGTACTAAGGGGTCCTGCTTTTGTGGAAACCATGGCCTTTTGAAAGCTCTCCGTTTTCGGCTAAGTGAGCCTGGCATTCTGCAGCCAGAGTAGAACCAACAGCAAGGGAAATTTTGCGAGCCAATCCTCCAACATGGCTCATACAGGTGTTTGCAGGGTTGACTATGGCCCCCACCCGATGTGTAAGGATGTCACCATAGCCTATTGACAGAGTGACAGGGCGTCCTGATGGGTCTACTAGATTATGGGAGCGGCAGGGGTCTCAGACTTCTGAGGGGCTGGGGGGGGGGTGCTCTTTCAGCAGTTGCTTGGAGCAAGGGCCAGAGTATGGGCAATGAATGTGGGGTGGAGGATGCCATAGGAGACGTATGGGGTAAAGGAGGGGGGGCTAGAGTATCTTGAGCCCATCCCTCATCTGGCTCCGTATCGTCTTGAGTAACAGTATGTTGGCGGAGGGAGAGCAGTCTGGCCTGAAATTCTGGGGGGGTTGAGGAGGATATCCCCAGGGTTGTGAGTGACTCCCATAGGGAACAGGGGAAGCGTCTCAGCATCGTGGACTGGAGCAGAGGGTGTCACATTAGTTTCAGACGGGTGCTCTGGGACTGCGGGCTTTTCCACCTGTGCTGGTGGCTGGTAATATGCACCGGACGGATCTAGTAGTGGATATAGGCCGGATTGGGGCTTTCCGGGCCTCCCACAACAAGTAAGAGGTGTAGCAAGATGGCCGTGGGAGGGAGGAGTTAGAGTGGGAACGGGATAGTTCTTGGGGGCAGGAAAAGGTGTAGTAAGATGGCCGTTGGAGGGAGGAGGGGGGAGTGGGGGTGGGATTGTTCTTGGGGGCAGGGAAAGGTGTAGTAAGAGGCATCAACGGGGTTACGGCCAATTTAGGGTCACATAACAAATCACAGTCTGCAGCTTTCATGTATCCGAACAAAGGCTCGGCATTCTCTGTTCCCCCCCTGCACCATCTACTTATTTCCAGCCTTCAGACTTCAAATCACTCGCTACTCTAAGATGTGCCTGAGCCTGATGCAGAAGTCGTCACCCAACTTTCCCAACTTTTGTGTAACACATTGTTTCCAAACTGAAGACTAAAGCCTGCCTGTACTGGATAAGCTTATCATATTCTACAAATTCCTAACATTCTTCTTGCCTTCTTGCCTTCCCGTAACTCCACTAATTGGCTTAACTCCCACAGCAGCATTCCGCAACTTACGAGATCTTTCAAATTTAAATATACACAACATTTTCTTATAGAATGCAATGATCTGTCGCGACTCAGATCACTGGTGCAGTCTACAGGTCGCCACTCCTCAGCGTAGAGTACTCCTCAATACACTGATAAGACAGAGAGTACACCTCGATCCGTCCCTTCCCTAACCTTGAATGGCGACTTTACAGTACGACTCACCACGGCACCCTGACTGACAGCAGAACCCCTCCTTATGAGGTTTCTCTGTATAAGACGAAGAGTACACCTCAATTCGTCACAGACCCTTACAGCAGAACCCCTCCTTATGAGGTTTCTCTGTATAAGACGAAGAGTACACCTCAATTCGTCTTCCTTCCTACTACGGCACCACCCGTCAGTGTAGAGTACTCCTCAATACACTGTTTCCTAACCTTGACTTTACAGCAGTCTCTGTGTTAGACGAAGAGTACTCCTCAATTCGTCACAGATTCTGACAGCACAACACCTCCTTTACACTACAATTCAGGAATGCTTCGAAACTTCGACTATCAGTTACGGGAGGCAGCTATCTAAGAAAAGTACAGTGACCGGGGGAGGAGGAGGTGGTGTTCACACGAGCACGCGCAGGCATGCGACGTCACTCGTTTTAACACTTGCTGGTTCAGGACGTGGTGCGGGACGCCTGAGGTCTCACCACTCGACCGATCACCCACCCAGATCAAACCTGACAATCCCACAGGAACCGCTGCGGCTGACACACAGGCAAGTGAGACATATAAAATACATCTCAACTTACCGTGTTCGATGGAGGTTGATCAGGCCTCAAATTCAGCCACCGCGGTCACCACCAGGGAAGTCAGCAATATGGGTCCGGGAGGGCGGCGTACCGCTAGCCACGCCCCACGTTGGGCGCCATTTGTGGGGGTCGTGATGACATTCCACTCGTCCTCCAGTCACTCCAAATTCAAACTATGAGCATGGGTCAACCATTCAAAGAATGAGTCAGACAACAAGCTGGTTCAAGCTCAGAGCACGCTCAAAAGACTACTACAGACAACGTCCTCAGCAATGTTCTGAGTTTATTTTTTACATACACAAATCTAAATACACTACATAATGGGGAGGGGAAAGGGGTTGTCCGGAGCGGGGTAAGCCATGAAAGTCCAGTGTCTGGCCACTCCTGATTGGTCCACATCTCCTTATCTCAGTCTCTGGGCAGATATTGCAGCCGTCAGCTTATAATCTTGTTTCGTTTCTCTGAAATAAGTCTTGGCAACACTGGAACTGTCTTAGTTTAAGTTTCGATTTGAGTAATATATAGCAAGGAAAGCTTATTGTTATATGACACAAAATGGTGGTTAGTACATTAGCAAAAAAGCGTATAACAGTTACAAGAATATAAAAGTGGAAATAAATATATTCTCTTTTACCCCGACATTTGTACATAGGGGGCCGTATTATAGTAGTTATATTCTTGTACATAGGGGGCAGTATTATAGTAGTTATATTCTTATACATAGGGGGCAGTATTATAGTAGTTATATTCTTGTACATAGGAGCAGTATTATAGTAGTTAAATTCTAGTACATAGGGGCAGTATTATAGTAGTTATATTCTTGTACATAGGGGCAGCATTATAGTAGTTAAATTCTCCTACATAGTGGAAGTATTATAGTAGTTATATTCTTGTACATAGGGGCAGTATTATAGTAGTTATTGTCTTGTGCATGGGGTAGTAGTATTATAGTGGTTATATTTTTATGGATATTGACAGTATTATTAGTCAGCATTATTCTAGTTATATTTTTGTCTACAGGTGTGCATTATTTTAATAATCTACACTACTCAATAGGAGGTGTCTTTTTCTGCATTTTAGCCCTGATCTTGGACAGTCTCTATACTTTTGCAGTCTCTGCACAGGCTGCAGACCTTCTGAGTATAATGAATCTGTAATCTCAGGGCACATGAAGACACAGGAGTCTGTACAGATATCTGCTCTGACGAGAATCGAGGTCCTATTTTCATACCGATGACTCAGGTGAACACGGGCTTTTTTTTTTTTTTTTCAAATACAGCAGACTACTAACAAAAATATCCATTTTCAGCTTCAAAGAAATTGGCAGGTCTGCATCGCTCTGATAAATACTAGATGTTCAGCTTCCTCTTAATTAGAAATACTATTAGACAGAGGGCATTGCTGCTCCAGCCTGCAGAATATGATAAGCAGGTTTAATGCTTTTATAAACAAATATGGAAGTGTAACATTTATTTTCCAAACTAGCTTTTTTTTCTGTCGCAGGGAAAGCAAATTCTGTATTTCATGTAATTTCCACATTAGAAGGAGCAGTCTTCTTTACGTCAATGCAGCTTAAACCTCCTGCATTATAGCAATGTCTTGTATTAGGATCATAACTATGAGCCATTGTGATCAGTTAGGGGCAGAATTTGGGAAATGAAGATTATTGCCTCATATGCAACAATGGGAATTAGTGGAAAATAAATGGGAATTAGGATCTTGGTCAACAAAAATGGGATTATATTAATCTGCCCTGGAAGTAATGTAGCCCATTATTGTCGAAGTATTTTACTTATTCAGTTCAATATTAGTAACCCAACTGGAAAGATAACCGAGGACGTTAACGCGTTTGGGATTATTAGCCCTTTATCATTGCTATCTACAGAAATAAATTGGGTTCAAGAAGGAGCCATTACCTAAGCTAAGATTTGGAACATAAACAGGAGAAGATTCAGATCAACGAACTTGTGAACAAACATTGTTTTATTCACAGAAGTGCTCAGTGGAGGATAAAACCGAATCAGCTGTATAGATTACATGATATGTGACATCAACACATTACAGACGCGTTTCAGGTGGTTACGCACCCTTAATCATGATTCAAGACAGATGCATTTCAGGTTACTACGCACCCATAATCATGATTCATGACAGGCGCGTTTCAGGTGGCTACGAACCCTTAATCATGATTCAGGATAGATGCGTTTCAGGTGGCTGCGAACCCTTAATCGTGATTCATGACAAACGCATTTAAGGTGACAAGGCACCCTTAATCATGAGTCATGACATCGACGTCCTTCAGTTGGCTACGTGCCCTTAATTATGATTCATGACAACAACGCGTTTCAGGTTCTTACGCACCCTTAATCATGATTCATGATAGATGCATTTCAGGTGGCTGGGCACCCTTAATCATGATTCATGACAGACGCGTTTCAGGTTACTACACACCTTTAATCATGATTCATGACAGACGTGTTTCATTTCGCTATGTATGCTTAATCATGATTCATGAAAGATGCGTTTCAGGTGGCTACACACCCTTAATCATGATTCATGACACATGCGTTTCAGGTGGCTACACACCCTTAATCATGAGTCATGACATCGACGCGTTTCAGGTGGTTACACACCCTTAATCATTATTCATGACAGATGCGTTTCAGGTGGCTACACACCCTTAATCATGATTCATGACAGACGCATTTCAGGTGGCTACACACCCTTAATCATGATTCATGACAGACACGTTTGAGGTGGCTGCGAACCCTTAATCATAATTCATTATATCAATGCATTTCAGTTGGCTACGCGCCCTTAATCATGATTCATGACATCAACGCGTTTCAGGTGGTTACGCACCCTTAATCATAGTAACATAGTTTTTAAGGTTGAAGGAAGACTAAGTCCATCTAGTTCAACCCATGGCCTAACTTGTTGATCCAGAGGAAGGCAAAAAAAAAACATGTGGCAAACACTAAGCTCCACATTGGGGAAAAAAATTCCTTTCCGACTCCATACGACAATCAGACTAGTTCCCTGGATCAACGCCCTATCAAGGAATCTAGTATTTATAACCTGTAATATTATACTTTTCAAGAAAGGCATCCATGCCTTTTTTAAATTTTAACAGTGAATCACTCACAGTGATTCATGACAGATGCGTTTCAGGTGGCTACACACCCTTAATCATAATTCATGACACGCATTTCAGGTGGGTGCGCACCCTTAATCATGATTCATGACAGATGCGTTTCAAGTGGCTACGCACCCTTAATCATGATTCATGACAGATGCATTTCAGGTTACTACACACTTTTAATCATGATTCATGACAGATGTGTTTCATTTCGCTATGCATCCTTAATCATGATTCATGAAAGATGCGTTTCTGGTGGCTACACACCCTTAATCATGATTCATGACAGACGCGTTTCAGATGGCTGAGAACCCTTAATCATGATTCATGACATCGAGGCGTTTCAGGAGGCTATGAACCCTTAATCTTGATTCATGACATCAATGCATTTCAGATGGCTATGCACCCTTAATCATGATTCATGACAGACACTTTTCAGGTGGTTACGCACCCTTAATCATGATTCATGACAGGCGCGTTTCAGATGGCTACGCACCCTTAATTATGATTCAGGATAGATGCGTTTCAGGTGGCTACACACCCTTAATCATGATTCATGACATCGACACGTTTCAGGTGGTTACGCACCCTTAATCATTATTCATGACAGATGCGTTTCAGGTGGCTACACACCCTTAATCATGATTCATGACATAAATGCATTTCAGTTGGCTACGTGCACTTAATCATGATTAATGACAAATGCGCTTCAGGGGGCTACACGCCCTTAATCATGATTCATGACATCAACACGTTTCAGAGGTTACGCACCCTTAATCATGATTCATGACAGATGCGTTTCAAGTGGCTACGCACCCTTAATCATGATTCATGACAGACGCGTTTGAGGTGGCTGCGAACCCTTAATCATGATTCATGACATCAATGCATTTCAGTTGGCTACGTGCACTTAATCATGATTAATGACAAACGCGTTTCAGGTGGCTACAGGCCCTTAATCATGATTCATGACATCAATGCGTTTCAGGTGGTTACGCACCCTTAATCATGATTCATGACAGATGCGTTTCAGGTGGCTACACACCCTTAATCATAACTCATGACAGACGCGTTTCAGGTGGGTGCGCACCCTTAATCATGATTCATGACAGATGCGTTTCAAGTGGCTACGCACCCTTAATCATGATTCATGACAGATGCATTTCAGGTTACTACACATCTTTAATCATGATTCTTGACAGACGTGTTTCATTTCGCTATGCATCCTTAATCTTGATTCATGAAAGATGCATTTCAGGTGGCTATGCACCCTTAATCATGATTCATGACAGACACTTTTCAGGTGGTTACACACCCTTAATCATAATTCATGACAGGCGCGTTTCAGGTGGCTACACACCCTTAATCATTATTCATGACAGATGCGTTTCAGGTGGCTACACACCCTTAATCATGATTCATGACAGACGCGTTTCAGGTGGCTACACACCCTTAATCATGATTCATGACATCAATGCATTTCAGTTGGCTACGTGCACTTAATCATGATTAATGACAAATGCGCTTCAGGTGGCTACACGCCCTTAATCATGATTCATGACATCAACGCGTTTCAGAGGTTACGCACCCTTAATCATGATTCATGACAGATGCGTTTCAAGTGGCTACACACCCTAAATCATGATTCATGACAGACACGTTTCAGGTGGCTACACACCCTTAATCATGATTCATGACAGACGAGTTTGAGGTGGCTGCGAACCCTTAATCATGATTCATGACATCAATGCATTTCAGTTGGCTACGTGCACTTAATCATGATTAATGACAAACGCGTTTCAGGTGGCTACACGCCCTTAATCATGATTCATGACATCAACGCATTTCAGGTGGTTACACACCCTTAATCATGATTCATGACATCGAGGCGTTTCAGGAGGCTGTGAACCCTTAATCTTGATTCATGACATCAATGCATTTCAGGTGGCTATGCACCCTTAATCATGATTCATGACAGACACTTTTCAGGTCGTTACACACCCTTAATCATGATTCATGACAGGCGCGTTTCAGGTGGCTACACACCCTTAATCATGCTTCAGGATAGATGCGTTTCAGGTGGCTACACACCCTTAATCATGATTCATGACATCGACGCGTTTCAGGTGCTTACGCACCTTTAATCATTATAATGCAGATGCGTTTCAGGTGGCTACACACCCTTAATCATGATTCATGACAGACGCATTTCAGGTGGCTACACACCCTTAATCATGATTCATGACATCAATGCATTTCAGTTGGCTACGTGCACTTAATCATGATTAATGACAAATGCGCTTAAGGTGGCTACGCGCCCTTAATCATGATTCATGACAGATGCATTTCAGGTTACTACACACCTTTAATCATGATTCTTGACAGACGTGTTTCATCTCGCTATGCATCCTTAATCATGATTCATGAAAGATGCCTTTCAGGTGGCTACACTCCCTTAATCATGATTCATGACAGACGCGTTTCAGGTGGCTGCGAACCCTTAATCATGATTCATGACAGACGCGTTTCAGGTGGCTGCGAACCCTTAATCATGATTCATGACATCAATGCATTTCAGGTGGCTATGCACCCTTAATCATGATTCATGACAGACACTTTTCAGGTGGTTACACACCCTTAATCATGATTCATGCCAGGCGTGTTTCAGGTGGTTACGCACCCTTAATCATGATTCATGAGAGGCGCGTTTCAGGTGGCTACACACCCTTAATCATGATTCAGGATAGATGCGTTTCAGGTGGCTGCGAACCCTTAATCATGATTCATGACAAATGCGTTTAAGGTGGCTAGGCACCCTTAATCATGAGTCATGACATAGACGTGCTTCAGTTGGCTACGTGCCCTTAATCATGATTCATGACAACAACACGTTTCAGGTTGTTACGCACCCTTAATCATAATTCATTACAGATGCATTTCAGGTGGCTGGGCACCCTT
Source organism: Phyllobates terribilis (assembly GCF_046119375.1). Taxonomy (NCBI): domain Eukaryota; kingdom Metazoa; phylum Chordata; class Amphibia; order Anura; family Dendrobatidae; genus Phyllobates; species Phyllobates terribilis. The sequence continues at coordinate 77,866,263 of NW_027362773.1, read as the reverse complement.
AATCATGATTCATGACAGACGCGTTTCCGGTTACTACACACCTTTAATCATGATTCATGACAGACGTGTTTCATTTCGCTATGCACCCTTAATCATGATTCATGACAGACGTGTTTCATTTCGCTATGCACCCTTAATCATGATTCATGACAGATGCGTTTCAAGTGGCTACGCACCCTTAATCATGATTCATGACAGATGCATTTCAGGTTACTACGCACCTTTAATCATGATTCATGACAGACGTGTTTCATTTCGCTACGCATCCTTAATCATGATTCATGACAGATGTGTTTCAGGTGGCTATGCACCCTTAATCATGATTCATGACAGATGCGTTTCAAGTGGCTGCACACCCTTAATCATGAGTCATGACATCAACGCGTTTCAGTTGTTTAAACACCCTTAATCATTATTCATGACAGATGCGTTTCAGGTGGCTACACACCCTTAATCATGATTCATGACAGACACGTTTCAGGTGGCTACACACCCTTAATCATGATTCATGACAGACGCGTTTGAGGTGGCTGCGAACCCTTAATCATGATTCATGACATCAATGCATTTCAGTTGACTACGTGCACTTAATCATGATTAATGACAAATGCGTTTCAGGGGGCTACACGCCCTTAATCATGATTCAAGACAACAACGCGTTTCAGGTGGTTACGCACCCTTAATCATGATTCACGACAGATGCGTTTCATGTGGCTACGCACCCTTAATCATAATTCATGACAGACGCGTTTCAGGTGGGTGCGCACTCTTAATCATGATTCATGACAGATGCGTTTCAAGTGGCTACGCACCCTTAATCATGATTCATGACAGACGCGTTTCAGGTTACTACACACCTTTAATCATGATTCATGACAGACGTGTTTCATTTCGCTATGCACCCTTAATCATGATTCATGACAGATGCGTTTCAAGTGACTACGCACCCATAATCATGATTCATGACAGATGCATTTCAGGTTACTACGCACCTTTAATCATGATTCATGACAGACGTGTTTCATTTCGCTATGCATCCTTAATCATGATTCATGAAAGATGCGTTTCAGGTGGTTACACACCCTTAATCATTATTCATGACAGATGCGGTTCAGGTGGCTACACACCCTTAATCATGATTCATGACATCAATGCATTTCAGTTGGCTACGTGCACTTAATCATGATTAATGACAAACGCGTTTCAGGTGGTTACACACCCTTAATCATTATTCATGACAGATGCATTTCAGGTGGCTACACACCCTTAATCATGATTCATGACAGACGCGTTTCAGGTGTCTACACACCCTTAATCATGATTCATGACAGACACATTTGAGGTGGCTGCGAACCCTTAATCATGATTCAAGACATCAATGCATTTCAGTTGGCTACGTGCACTTAATAATGATTAATGACAAACGCGTTTCAGGTGGCTACACGCCCTTAATCATGATTCATGACATCAACGCGTTTCAGGTGGCTACGCACCTTTAATCATAATTCATGACAGACGCGTTTCAGGTGGGTGCACACCCTTAATCATGATTCATGACAGATGCGTTTCAAGTGGCTACGCACCCTTAATCATGATTCATTACAGATGCATTTCAGGTTACTACGCACCTTTAATCATGATTCATGACAGACGTGTTTCATTTCGCTATGCATCCTCAATCATGATTCATGAAAGATGCGTTTCAGGTGGCTACACACCCTTAATCATGATTCATGACAGACGCGTTTCAGGTGGCTGCGAACCCTTAATCATGATTCATGACAGACGCGTTTCAGGTGGCTGCGAACCCTTAATCATGATTCCTGACATCAATGCATTTCAAGTGGCTATGCACCCTTAATCATGATTCATGACACACACTTTTCAGGTGGTTACACACCCTTAATCATGATTCATGACAGGCGCGTTTCAGGTGGCTACACACCCTTAATCATGATCCAGGATAGATGCGTTTCAGGTGGCTGCGAACCCTTAATCATGATTCATGACAAATGCGTTTAAGGTGGCTAGGCACCCTTAATCATGAGTCATGACATCGATGTGCTTCAGTTGGCTACGTGCCCTTAATCATGATTCATGACAGCAACGCGTTTCAGGTTGTTGCGCACCCTTAATCATGATTCATTACAGATGCATTTCAGGTGGCTGGGCACCCTTAATCATGATTCATGACAGACGCGTTTCAGGTTACTACGCACCTTTAATCATGATTCATGACAGACGTGTTTCATTTCGCTATGCACCCTTAATCATGATTCATGACAGATGCATTTCAAGTGGCTACGCACCCTTAATCATGATTCATGACCGATGCATTTCAGGTTACTACGCACCTTTAATCATGATTCATGACAGACGTGTTTCATTTCGCTATGCATTCTTAATCATGATTCATGACAGATGTGTTTCAGGTGGCTACACACCCTTAATCATGAGTCATGACAGACACGTTTGAGGTGGCTGCGAACCCGTAATCATGATTCATGACATCAATCCATTTCAGAGGTTACGCACCCTTAATCATGATTCATGACAGACGTGTTTCATTTCGCTATGCATCCTTAATCATGATTCATGAATGATGCGTTTTAGGTGGCTACACACCCTTAATCATGATTCATGACAGACGCGTTTCAGGTGGCTGCGAACCCTTAATCATGATTCATGACAGACGCGTTTCAGGTGGCTGCGAACCCTTAATCATGATTCATGACATCAATGCATTTCAGGTGGCTATGCACCCTTAATCATGATTCATGACAGACACTTTTCAAGTGGTTACGCACCCTTAATCATGATTCATGACAGATGCGTTTCAGGTGGCCACACACCCTTAATCATGATTCACAGATGCGTTTCAGGTGGCCACACACCCTTAATCATGATTCACGACAAATGCGTTTAAGGTGGCTACGCACCCTTAATCATGAGTCATGACATTGACGCGTTTCAGGTGGTTACGCACCCTTAATCATGATTCATGACAGACGCGTTTGAGGTGGCTGCGAACCCTTAATCATGAATCTTTACAGACGCGTTTCAGGTGGCTACGCACCCTTCATCATGATTCATGACAGACGCGTTTCAGGTGGCTGCGAACCCTTAATCATGAATCATGACATTGACGTGTTTCAGGTGGCTATGCACCCTTAATCATGATTCATGACAGATGCGTTTGAGGTGGCTGCGAACCCTTAATCATGATTCATGATTAAGGGTGTGTAGCAGCCTGAAATGCATCGATGTCGCATATCTTGTAATATGTAACGCTAATTCTTTTTTATCCTCCACTGAGCACTTCCGTGAATAAAGAAAAGTTTAACAAGTTCGTTGAGCTGGATCTTCTCCTGCCATACTGCCCCACTCTCTGACGCAGCGTCTCCCAAGCTCTGAACACCTAAGGATCACTACAACAGTGAGCTGGATTCATATTTGTAAGATTTGGAACCCCGAGACTCTCATCGATTATTAGAAAGAAGAAGCAGTATGGCCGTGTCTAGTATTGACACTCCAGTTTAATGTATTTGTGTCCTTTAGCAACCCTGCCCTCCCTGACCTGAAAACTCAATGTCTCACTTTCCTGCTTAATATACCATCTTTAATAGTTGATCGAGACTTGCATGCCTTTGTCAGAAGAGATTTGCCCATTTGAGCCACAAGACTCATCCCAGCCCAAATAGGTCCCAAAACTATATATACTGTACCTGTCTGCTTTGCAAAAAGTAGGGCCACATAGATTATTCTTATGATTTCTAATTAACGAAGCAGTGTAACTCTAGACAAAAATGGAGGGCGGTGGGGAGGAAGCCGATGGTTCTATGACTTTCTTGAAGTCTCGATGATAATACAGTTGAATGTGGCGATCAACAGGGGATCAGATGTCCAGGGCACTTCTTCCAGATGTTCAGTGCTAGCAACACTTGGGGTGGTCCTCACCATGAAAGTGGCCCATGACTGTTCCCACATGTTAGCTACACCACTGACAGGGACTTTTCCAGGTATTTTTAACACATTTTTAACCTACATGTGTCAATGCAAAGAAGGAAAGCAGAAGGCCTTGTCTACAACATGGGGAATTCTGCTCAGCAAAAGAGCGATGTAAAACCCCGCAGATGAGCTAAGAATCCTGAGCCAAGCGCAGCAGACAGCGAGCGAAATGAAAAGGGACTCAGCACGATCGGGGAATATGCTGCTTTCAGTGGCAGATCATTGTGAGACGCAACAACATTGCTTTACCCACCACGCATTGAAAGAAGGAAGCAATCTTCCACACAGCCGGGAAGGTCTGTCACTTCACAAGTGGAGACTAGACACCCGTTCAGTGCCAGGGCCATGACTATAATATAGCGTAAACCTCTCGTGTCTGTATTAACCGAGCCCTTGATATACAGATGACTGACATGATGCTCCGGATGTGAAGCCATTGCCCCGTCGCTCCTCTCCCTGCTCTCTACTCCATGGCGGTACGTGTGGTCTTAACCTACATTTTCTGTAGGAATTGGAGGAATGATGTCTCCAGCTGAGACAGCGAAGACATTCGATATCACATGGTAACAGCCGCTCTCGCTGTGCGTCGGCTTGCACACAGGTAGAGCCCATCACTGCGAGGTATAAAAATGCTGTAATGACAGAGACCGAAAAGGCATGGTGACAGCTCTGCTGCTGGGTGAACGCTCTCACATCGCTCCACAATCTTGTGGCACAGATTTATCGGTGGATGAGAGACACTTAGACAGTTGTCCGAGGATTTAAGCTATACTACTAGCAAACAAAAAATATAGTGCAGAAGAGAGGGGTCCTCGTAGCAAAGAGCAAAATCGGCCCCACCATTGTGGCACCCAAGACCAACACCGTTCCATGACCTCTGGGATAATTTTCCATGTCTTGCTTGATTTCATAGCCTATGCTCGAGGATATCACTGGCGAAGTAACCAGTTCTGGGGGAAGAGTCGACCAGGACAAAAAGGGGGCAGGTCGTATTACCAAAGGGTACGTTGTGCGCTCATCACAGACGTCTGAGCAAGTAACCAGAAAAGAGGAAAAGTCAAGTGACAAGCGGCCACAGAGGGTGAAAATTGTGTAAGCGCACCTCCTGGTTGATCACCCAACATGCCCTAAGGCAGAAGAAATTTTATGTTGCATGTATCATCCCCAAAACTAGCGACTCCCAAAGACAGAGGCTGCATAAATCGGGCACGTAGCAAGGCAAGAACATTTTCTATGCATAAACTACGCTTCCATATTACATCCCTTGCACCGTTTTGCAGTTCTTTATGCAAATCCAATAAAAGGTAAGGGGACCAGGAATATGGGCACTAAAAGGAGGGGAACTATCTGGAGGAAGGGCACTAAGGGGAGACACCTGGATGAAGCAGGGAGAGTGGAGATGTTGTATGTACAGCAGAAGTACTAGAGTACCTGGAATAAGGGCACTGAAGGGGGAATACCTGGAGTGGAGTGACCTGAAGCAAGGCTCCAATGGGGGGGTATGACACCTGGAGCAGAGGTACTATATTGTATACTAGAGAAGAAGCACAAGAGGGGGGACACCCAGAGCAGGGGTACTATATTGGAAACTAGAGAAGAAGCATTAGAGGGGGGCACCTGGAGCAGGGGTACTATATTTTGGGAACTAGAGTAGAAGCATTAGAGGGGGGACACTTGGAGCAGGGGTACTACACTGCTCAAAAAAATAAAGGGAACACTCAAATAACACATCCTAGATCTGAATGAATGAAATATTCTCATTGAATACTTTGTTCTGTACAAAGTTGAATGTGCTGACAACAAAATCACACAAAAATCATCAATGGAAATCACATTTATTAACCAATGGAGGCCTGGATTTGGAGTCACCCCCAAAATTAAAGTGGAAAAACACACTACAGGCTGATCCAACTTTGACGTAATGTCCTTAAAACAAGTCAAAATGAGTCTCAGTATTGTGTGTGGCCTCCACGTGCCTGTATGACCTCCCTACAACGCCTGGGCATGCTCCTAATGAGGTTGCGGATGGTCTCCTGTGGGATCTCCTCCCAGACCTGGACTAAAGCATCCGTCAACTCCTGGACAGTCTGTGGTGCAACGTGACGTTGGTGGATGGAGCGAGACATGATGTCCCTGATGTGCTCAATCGGATTCAGGTCTGGGGAACGGGCAGGCCAGTCCATAGCTTCAATGCCTTCATCTTGCAGGAACTGCTGACACACTCCAGACACATGAGGTCTGGCATTGTCCTGCATTAGGAGGAACCCAGGGCCAACCGCACCAGCATATGGTCTCACAAGGGGTCTGAGGATCTCATCTCGGTACCTTATGGCAGTCAGGCTACCTCTGGCGAGCACATGGAGGGCTGTGCGTCCCTCCAAAGAAATGCAACCCCACACCATTACTGACCCACTGCCAAACCTGTCATGCTGAAGGATGTTGCAGGCAGCAGATCGCTCTCCACGGAGTCTCCAGACTCTGTCACGTCTGTCACATGTGCTCAGTGTGAACCTGCTTTCATCTGTGAAGAGCACAGGGCGCCAGTGGCGACGTCGGGCCCTTATTCCACCCTCAAGGAGTCGGTTTAGAACCGTTTGTGAGGACATGCACATTTGTGGCATGCTGGAGTTCATTTTGCAGGGCTCTGGCAGTGATCCTCCTGTTCCTCATTGCACAAAGGCGGAGGTAGCGGTCCTGCTGCTGGGTTGTTGCCTCCTATGGCCCCCTCCACGTCTCCTGGTGTACTGGCCTGTCTCCTGGTAGCGCCTCCAGCCTCTGGTCACTACATTGACAGACACAGCAAACCTTCTTGCCACACCTCGCATTGATGTGCCATCCTGGATGAGCTGCACTACCTGAGCAACTTCTGTGGGTTGTAGAGTCCATCTCATATGAAAGCGCAACCAACATTCAAAAGTGACCAAAACATCAGCCAGAAAGCATTGGTACTGAGATGTGGTCTGTGGTCCCCACCTGCAGAACCACTCCTTTATTGAGGGTGTCTTGATAATTGCCAATAATTTCCATCTATTGTCTATTCCATTTGCACAACAGCATGTGAAATTGATTGTCAATCAGTGTTGCTTCCTAGGTGGACAGTTTGATTTCACAGAAGTTTAACTTACTTGGAGTTATATTCTGTTGTTTAAGTGTTCCCTTTATTTTTTTGAGCAATGTATATTGAAAACTAGAGATGAAACACTAGAGGAGGCGAACATGTAGCAAGGATTTTTGGGATAAAATCAAGGTATGATATCATGACAATCAGTGGGGATGCTGCTGACATGACCAGTGCGCTGACATAACTGCTTGTGGAGAGATGTGGGAAGCTTTTGTGGTGTCCAAGGAACCCATCAACTCTTTCTGGGAATCTGGGAGGTCTTTCTTATTTTCCAGGAGTCTCTAAGATTAGGGATCAGCGGTCCCATGGATGTTCGGGTTCGGTGGGTTGAACCCGAAAGCCGTAGAAGTCAATGGGGACCCAAACTTTGGTGCTGTAAAATGGTCAGAGTAAGGGCTAGAGGGCTGACAAAGGAAGCACAGTCTCTCTCTCTCTTTCCCTTTGACAATATATGCTGAAGCAGTGTATGTTGGCAAGTGAGGGGGAAGGACAATCCAGCACCTGTAGTGCTGGTAGTACGTTGATGAAGCAGAACCACCAACTCAAAAAGAGGTGGATAGCAAGTTACAGAGCATAAGAATCAGGATAGTGCTTTTTAGTGAACACCAAAAAGCAATTTTGACTTGTTGGGTGGGATGAGGGCAGGGAGATCATGCTTTTCTTCAAGTTTAAGACTGATTCATTTCATGATTGATGTCAACTGCCTGTAAATTCACAGACAACCCTGACAAATTAGAATCTTTTTGATTTGTTGCTAGTATTCCAATTGGACCATAACAATTGATTTTTAGCACGGTCAGTACAGGTTTGGGTTTTTTTTCCCCCCAAGAACTTATCTCTACTCCCGGCCTTTGGGGAAAAAAACAAGTTGACCATATGATACTTTTGAGAAGATTTCCAACTTTCTTCCCTATAGGAAAGGATTGAAGATACCCAATACAACTTGATTCTTGGGGTACTTGGTGATGTTCTTGCTTTTATGGTGTTGAAAATGAATTGCCTGTATGGTCTTCAGTGTAGCAAAATAAGACAAAATTGACAGAATTCCGGTAAAGCCTCACTGATCTTCCAGGAAAACTCCGTAATGAGCTGAGTTTGTTTATCGCAGACATTTATTTTGCTGCTCCTCATTATGAGCGAACATCACTCGTCTTTATGCGCTTTTGCCCAAAGCTCGGCAAGAAAGAAGGATAGTTTGTTTTTATTAATCGTAATAATATCCTAAAATACGGCCTGGAAAACACACTTTACTCTCGGCCATCACTTTGGTTGATGAGCGCTGTAAAGAACTGAGAAGCACAAGCCTGTTAAAATACAAGCGCACCGTAGGGACATAAAGCAGCATAAAATTACGGTGTAGTAAATGAGAATTTACTGGGGTATTTGTTCCAGCAAACGCACCAAAAATGAAACACTTTATCAAGATAAGATAAGGTTGTTTTTTTTCAAAGATCTTTGCATGTAGATTTTATTGAAATAACTGAATTGTAAGGAGGTTTCCAGCATTGTGTGAATGTATCATGAACTTCTTAGTACAGATTTTCTGGACGGTTTATGAACTCTTCAGATTCAGAAGTGGAGGGAGGTTAGTGAGGAAGGCAGGGGAGTTCTACAGAGACTTTTCCTCTGGACTCGTGATATCCTGAGATAAGTGGTTCCGAAATGACCAGCTTTGAAAAAAAAAAAAAATTGTGTTACTCTGTCGGGAGAAGTTTATGCTATATGTGTCTGTATCAAATCTGTGCTATGAGAAATTGGACTCTTTAAAATTAGTAAAAAGGGTAAAAACATGAAAAAAAAAAAGCAGTAAAAAGGTTAAAAGCATGAACAAAAACGTGTTACTCTGTCGAGTTGTTTATGCTATATGTGTCTGTATCAAACTGTATCAAATTTGTACTATGAGAAATTGGATTCTTTAAAATGAGTAAAAGGGTAAAAACATGAAAAAAGCAGTAAAAAGGTTAAAAGCATGAACAAAAACGTGTTACTCTGTTGCGTTGTTTATGCTATATGTGTCCGTATCAAACTGTATCAAATTTGTACTATGAGAAATTGGATTCTTTAAAATGAGAGGGAGAAGAGGGGGTCGAGTCCATGTGGGTAGAGATAGAGGGGGCAAAAAATAATAATAAAATATTACTAGGGGTCTGCTATAAGCCACCAAATATAACAGAGGAGAATGAGAAACTGCTATTAGGACAAATAGACAAAGTAGCAAAACATAATGAAGTGATTGTAATGGGGGATTTCAACTACCCGAATATTGACTGGGAAACAGAAACCTGTAGATCGCAGAAAGGAAAAAGGTTCTTGACAAATATTAAGGATAATTATCTCTCCCAACTAGTGCAGGAACCAACGAGAGGGAAGGCCGTGTTGGACTTAATATTGACTAATAGGCCTGATAGAATAACTGAGGTACAGATAGGGGGGCACCTAGGTAATAGCGACCATAATATTATCGACTTCAAAATGCCCTTCAGTAGGGTTATCAATAAGGGAACAACAAAAACATTAAACTTTAGGAGGGCGAAGTTTGATCAGCTGATAGAAAACCTTCAACTTATTGACTGGGACAAAGTTCTTAATCAAAGGAATACGAATAGTAAATGGGAAACCTTCAAAAGAATTCTGAATACTCAGTGCGAGAGGTATATACCGTATGGGAATAAAAGGGCCAGAAATAAGAGGAAACCAATATGGTTGAACAAGAACGTAAAAGGGGCGTTAAATAGCAGAAAAGAGGCATTCAAGAGATTAAAACAGGAAAACAGCAAGGAGGCACTAATGTGTTACAAGGAAAAAACGAGAACCTGTAAAAAACAAATAAAAATAGCGAAGGAGGAAACAGAGAGACGTATTGCTAGGGAAAGTAGATCAAATCCCAAACTGTTCTTTACGTATATAAATAGTAAAAGGATTAAATCGGATAATATTGGACCGATAAAAAGTGAGGAAGGCAAAATCATAGAGAAAGATGAGGATAAAGCTAATCTATTAAATTAATTTTTTTCGACAACTTTCACAAAGGAAATCGAACTAACAGGAGAAATGAGAAGTGACAAACTTAATCCTCCACTAAGTATGACAAATCTAACCCAAGCTGGGGTACAGAAACGCCTCAGTAACATTAAAATAAACAAATCACCAGGACCTGATGGCATACACCCACGGGTACTAAGGGAACTAAGTAATGTGATAGACAGACCGTTATATCTTATATTTAAGGACTCTGTTGAGACTGGGTCTGTACCACTTGATTGGCGACAGGCGAATGTAGTGCCAATATTCAAAAAGGGAGCGAAAAGTGACGCCGGAAACTATCGGCCGGTGAGTCTGACGTCCGTTGTGGGCAAAATTTTTGAAAGCTTCATTAAAGAGGCAATTACGGAGCATCTTGATGCTAATAATCTTTTAATCCCGAACCAACATGGATTCATGAGGAATCGCTCCTGCCAAACAAACCTGATTGACTTCTACGAGGAGGTTAGCTCTCGAGTAGATCAGGGGGAACCAGTGGAGAATGATGGGGCTGGGGGAAAATGTCTGCAAGTGGGTAGCTAACTGGCTAAAGGATAGAAGGCAGAGGGTGGTTATAAATGGAATATACTCAGATTGGGTAAGCGTCACTAGTGGGGTACCACAGGGGTCTGTACTAGGCCCAATGTTATTTAATATCTTTATTAACGACATAGTCAACGGGATAAATAGTAAAATATCAATATTTGCAGATGACACAAAGTTATGTAAAACAATTAATACAAAAGAGGACAGTGCAGACCTACAGAGGGATCTGGATAAGCTGGGTAGGTGGAGCATTAAATGGCAAATGAGGTTTAACGAGGAGAAATGTAAGGTCATACATATGGGAAGGAAAAATGGAAGTCACCAGTACTCACTGAATGGGAAATCATTGGGGAATTCAGAGATGGAGAAGGACTTGGGCATCTTGATTGATAGCAAACTAAATTGGAGTGCCCAAAGTCAGGCGGCTGCTGTAAGGGCAAACAGGGTAATGGGATGTATCAGAAGAGGTATAGCTGCAAAGGATGAGAACATTGTTCTTCCACTGTACAAAGCACTGGTCAGACCACACTTGGAATACTGTGCTCAGTTATGGGCCCCAATATATAGAAAGGATATAAATGAGCTTGAAAAGGTACAAAGGAGGGCAACAAAATTAATAAGGGGAATGGAGGGACTGCAATACCCAGAGAGGTTGGCAAAACTAGGACTATTCAGCCTGGAAAAGAGAAGGCTGAGGGGAGACATAATAAATGTGTACAAATATGTTAGGGGACAGTATAGAGATCTTGCCCGGGATTTGTTCAAAAGGAGGAATATTACGGTAACAAGAGGGCACTCACTAAGACTGGAAGAGAAAAGGTTTCAGCACCAGCATAGGAAGGGGTTCTTTACGGTAAGAGCAGTGAGAATATGGAATTCACTGAGTGAGGAGACGGTAATGTCAGATTCACTACACCAGTTCAAGCGGGGACTGGATGCTTTTCTAGATACCAGGCAGATTTCTGCATATACTTAAAAATAGAATAAAATAGTAGGTTGATACAGGGATTTATTCTGACTGCTGGTTTCAGAGTCGGGAGGGAATTTTTCCTCAGGTGAAGATTGGCCAAATCATTTGGGGTTTTTTCCCTCCTCTGGATCAACTTTAGCAATTACAGAACTAACAGGTCGAACTTGATTGGCGCAAGTCTTTATTCGGCTTTACAAACTATGTTACTATGAGTAAAAGGGTAAAAACATGAAAAAAGTAGTAAAAGGGTTAAAACATGAAAAAAAGTAGTAAAAATTGTAAAACCATGAGGAAAAAGAATTGTTACTCTGTTTGGGGTTGTTTATGTTATATGTGTCTGAGACTGTATTAAAATTTGTGCTATGAGAAATTGGATTCTGTAAAATGAGTAAAAAGGTTAAAAGCATGAAAGAAAATTTAGTAAAAAGGGGAAAAACATGAAAAAAAGTAGTAGAAATGGTAAAACCATGAGGAAAAAGAAAGTGTTACTCTGTCAGGAATTGTTTATGCTATATGACTATCAAATCTGTACTATGAGAAACTGGATTTTTTAAAATGTGCAAAAAGGTTAAAAACATGAAAGAAAAAGTAAAAAGGGCAAAAACATGAAAAAAAATTGTTACTCTGTCAGGGGTTGTTTATGCTATGTGTGTCTGAGACTGTATCAAATTTGTGCTATGAGAAATTGGAGTCTAAATTTAGTAAAAAGTGTAAAAAAAAGTGGAAGAAAAAGTAGTAAAAAGGGTAAAAAACATGAAAAACAAAATGTGCTACTCTGCCGGGAGTCGCTTATGCTATATGTATCAGTAGAAGACTGAATTAGATCTGTACTATGAGAAATTGAACTCCTTAAAATTAAAAAGGGTAAAAACATGGACAGGGGGGCGAATCATGGGAGGGCAAAACATTCCAATGGAACCTACCGAAAGATGGTGGGAGACGTACAGGGTTCTAGATGACCTGTCTAAGATCCTAACACGTCTTAGTAAATACTCATATTTGCCTTTTTTAGAATTCTATGTTGTGCCTTCCCCTTTCTTATTCCCCCCTGAAATATATGAATAAATTGTAAAGTGGGTGTTAACATGTCTCATTTGTCTCTGATCTAGATTTAAAAGGGTTGTACAAAATAAGAAAAACATATCTGCTTTCTGCCAAAAAAAAAAATAGCTCCTCGCCTGTCCATGTCTAATATCGCAGCTCAACCTCCGACTTAGCTGCAATACCACAAACAACCTGCGGACGGGTGTGGTGCTGTTTACAATAGAAAGCAGCTAAATTTTTTCTAATTCCGTACAATCCCTTTAAGATTATAATGTAACCTCCAAAACAAAATATAAAGCATGCCCAAGAGGTCTTCCGAGATGGCTCTAATAATAAAACGCATTGTTGTACGTCTCTATGGTGAGTGTCGAGCTCCAGTGTGAGGCTCTTTGTTCTCCTCTCAAATGGCGTCATTATAGTCTCAAGATTCAATTTACATAATTGAAGCGGCCCGACTAATTTTGCGAAAATTACAACTTTGTGAGAATAAAATAACTTATACAGTAATTACACGACGGAAGCGAAGGCTTTGTGTCAAACATAATGAAATTAGGAGGTTGAAGAATTAAGAGCAATGGTCACTGAAGAGCTCGCGTCATTTTCTTTTTTTTTTTTAAAAAACTTGGAAAGTGCGCGGCACAAATAACTTTTTTTTTTCCCGTTAATTACAGAGCTGGAGAACATTGCTCTCGAAGGCTTCAAAGGCAAAACACAAGGAGTCGGCTCATTTTCTTTTCCAATTGAGTTGTATTTTTTTTTAAAAAATTAATTTAAATTAACGCCAATTAAAGTCGTTAGATGATTGTGTTACCGAAATGTAACTTATTCCACCAGGTCAGGAAAAGTGTCTTCAGGATTGTGAGTCTATTACCGGTTATCTGTCATTATCTTATTCTATATCGTTACCTATTATCGTCCAGAAATCTATTTTCTTGTCCTGTGTCGAAAATTAATTTTTCATCTTTACATTAATCCCTGTATATAATATATATATATATATACTACTCGGGACAGCACCTAACTCTTGTAATTCATCTCGCTTTCTTTTTTTTGTTTTGTACTTTATAAGGAGGGATGTTTATTGTGTTTATATAGCTTTCTGTGGCACCTTGCTGTTCACAGGCACCGCAGGACCCAAAAGGGTGCATGGATGGACTTCTCCACAAGAGGCCCTCACTACAAACAGACACTTCCACCCTTCCACCTCATACCACCAGAGGGAGCCCGGATAGGGATATATATACTGGAGGGTGGAGTTAGGCAGTCAGTTTAGTCAGAGAGTGTGCTGCCACTGAGAGCAGTGAAGACGCAGCACGTCTGCTGCTGTATTGAGGGCCCCGAGTGTGGCCGGAGGCAAGGAGGAGAGGAGAGAGGAGTTGAGGGGGCAGAGGAGCATCATAGGCTCACCCCAAGACACAAACCGGACACCGGGTCCGCGCCTATAGGGTCCTTTATACCCAGTAGGGATCACCGGCATACCAGGAGGACTACAAGTCCCTGGTCGACCAGAAGCTAAACCCTTGACAGGACTAGGAACCACGAAGGCCCCGGCGTCCAGGGATAGTGGTTGCCAGAAAAAGGTCCTACTACCAAGCGACAGGTGAAGGAACAGCACAACACAGAAGATAGGCCCAGTTGCAGGCTGGACAGGAGCTTAGAGAGAGGGAGAAACGTACCAGGAGGCCTTATACCCGCTCACTGGGGAGAAGTCCTGAAGTGCACCCTTCCTACCGAGTACCCTGGACCGTACCTGACATCCGCACCAGTAAAGGTACTGAAGTGAATCCCCTGTCTCTGTCAGTTACTCCTGCTGCGCCATCTCTCCTGCACTGCAAGCCCCAGCTTCACCACCATTTGCACCTACACTGCCCCGGGGGTCCGCTCTGCCTGTGGGGAGCAGAAACATCCCAGCTGCCATCCCATCACCCCCCGGAGGTCTGCAGCAGCGCCAGTAACCATTACCGGAAACCACAGGTGGTGTCACGAGACAAACTGTACACTAAAACCCCTTTTTAAAGAGAGACCTAGAGTACGGGCCCGGGAGCCGCCTGCCGTGACCTCCTAAACAAGGTAAAAGGCCCGGGTACCGAGTCCCCTATATTCCCCCTGGGTGACACATTTCCATGAGCAGGTGGCTGAACAGTCAGGACCCAGGTCATACTCTGCCCTTGTCATGCCAGGTGTGGGAAAGACAGAGGGTAAAGGGAACCCAGACACTAGGGAAAGGGGGGGAAGTGGAGACCTCCTAGTCAGGTCTAGCGTCACCCTGTCTTAACTATCGTTCCTGTATTGCCTCCTCAGCAATCACCGCACACGTGCCTCACCCTACTCTCCGTGGCGTATCGCTACGGCTCGGAATGGAAGGAGATGAGCACTAGTCAACCTTCACTAAACTCTATAGACAACAAGGGTGGACAAAACAGGAGAAAGGGCTTAGCTTTAGATGAACTCCAATAAGCACACGGCCTCAAGCTCCAGAGAGGATGAAGTACTGCTCCTGCTAAGCTTCACAAGTAGAAATGGATATAGCCGGCGACTCCCTCTCAGACACCCCAGGTATATATACACCAAGGCCAGAGAGCTAATTAGCAAGAGAGAGGTAGCCGCTCGGTCCTAAAGACAGCCTTTTATCTAGGAAGGTGTCTGCAATTTCAAATGTAGAGATCTCCTGCAACCCACTGCAGGGCCACTGTCACCTCTGACACAGCCCTTATCTATTTTCACGTCTGCTGACACATAGTAAGTTGAACTACAAGAGTTAGGTACCGTCCCAATTGGGTCACCTTGTCGCGGTGGAGTGGCTTTTACATTTTTTTATCAAAACAATGTTAACAAAGTACCCTATGTTATTTACATGCAATATTACTATTTATTTACTTACTAGAGGGGATTTCCTCATTTTGTTTTTATCTTTGGTTCTCCTGTCTCTATGTAGCACATGTTCAGTTACAGCAGCAGCAGTTCGGAGGACATTATACAGCACCACTGAGCAGTGTAACTGTAATCCAGCACTAAGGTGAGATGAAACATTTACTGGAAAGCAGTAGCATGTTCTCTGTGGGTCTCCCTGCTTGTCTTCCTCTCCCTCCCTTCTCCATAGACTTCAGTAGGCAGCTGTAACCTGACCCCTCATTGAGCTCTTAACTGTAAATGAGCAAATAAATTTAAATTCCACTCAAATGTTACCAAAATCCGCATTCGCCAAAATGCGGATTTTCTATTTTTTACATTTGCTTCTGCGTAGCCTGGCCACCATTTTTCGAAACTATGAAAGTCCATGAAAATGTTAAATAGGAATCCATACGCTCAACTTTCCGCTCACCTCTCCGGCCCCTCTGTGTCACTCATCTTCAGATGGCTTTTGCACACGCTGAAATTTCCAAGGTCCTCACGCTAGACTGGGACTTCAAGCTTTGATGATTCCCGGGAGAAGTCTGCACAAGTGCATGAAAGTCATGGTGTCATGACATCACAGCATGCGCAGTGACCTTGCACGCGCATGCGTAGGACACCCCCATTCAAAATCAAAGCCAGAAGTCCCGGCCCAACGTGAAAGTCCCAGGGATTTCAGTGCCAGCGGCTGGGATCTGAATATGTAGGAAGGACCAGAAGAGCAGAGAGGCTGGAGAAGGTGAGTGGTAAGGTGAGTAGAAGGATTTATTTGTTTTTTACATATTATTTTTAAAATGCTCTGGTATTTAGAGAGACATTAAAGCATAAGAAGGGACATTAAATTTGCGGAGAAAAATTTCTCTGCAAATCAAATTTCCTGGGAAGGGAAAAAAACAAACAGGCGAATATCAATTTTGCCTGAACCCTGATTATGTCTACTCTTAAGTTGTTTGAGCAATTTATGATGAGCTCCAGAGGCAAGAGGAGAAGTGGCTTATAAATGGAGAAAGAAGTGTATTTGTGTGTGTATGTATATATATATATATATATATATATATATATATATATATATATATATATATATATATATATATATACACATATATATATATATATATACATATATATATACACATATATGTATATATATATATATATATATGTATATATATATACACATATATGTATATATATATATATATATATATATATATATATACATACACACACACTGTATATAATTATTTTTTTTTTTTATATATATATAAATATAATGTGTTGCAAAGTTTGTTATATTCGCTTGTACTGGTGACTAATACAAAGTTTGTTGAAAAGATAATGGACAGTAAAAGCTAAATGCTCACTATCTGTATATGAACTTTGTGACTCCACATCACAGTACATTAGAGACTTCGAACAAAATTTAATAAATAGGGAGAAGTCGTGCGGCTACAGAATTTCTCTCAGCTGGAAAATGTTGAATACTTTTCAACAAAGTAGATTATTAGATTAAAACTACAGACAAGAAGGAAGCGGCACACTGATATATGGACGTGTAGTAATCCATCATCGGGATCACAAAGCGCTAATCACCCCCAGCTTCCTTCAGGATTGCAGCCATGTAGCATTGAGCAGCTGGGTCTATGGCTGACATTCGCCTCGGTTTACATTCTGGAAGTTACTTCCAATCTCAGATATTTTTCATTCGTGGTAATTGAGTCTACTGGAGCCGCTTCTGGGAGTCACCTCCTCGCTGGTGGTCCCTTCTAGTCCCACTAATTAGGGTACCTGGCATGAGAGTAAACAGCAGCGCACACTGTGATCGCCACCTGTTCTCTCTCCGTATGGGATGTGACGGGCTGATACGACACTGTCACTGATCCAAGTTTAGCTGCTGTAATTATAGCATTTCAACCAAAAATTGTCAATATTGCTACGTAAGTGGATTAAAGCCGAAGCTGCCAACTACAAACCAGAGAAAAACTAAGAACGAGACCTTCATAGAGCATGTCGGGTTTTGTAGTTCCCCATCAGCTGGATGCCCATAGATTCCCTGATCAAATGCCATGTGGCGTGCGGATATTAGCCTTTAATTAATGTTCCATATTTATGTCTCATTAGTAATATCAAGAGTAAAGAATCTGAATCACAGCTTCCAGTATCACCTCTATGCTGATGACACACAGATCTACCTCTCTGGACCTGATATCACCTCCTTACTAACCAAAATCCCACAATGTCTGTCAACTATCTCATCCTTCTTCTCTGCTAGATTTCTAAAACTTAACAAAACCGAATTCATCATCTTTCCCCTCATCTCTGTCAACCCCAACCCACCTGACCTATCCATCAAAGTCAATGGCTGCCCACTCTCCCCAGTCCCACAAGCTCGCTGCCTCGGGGTAACCCTGGCCTCTGATCTCTCCTTCAAACCACATATCCAAGCCCTTTCCACCTCCAGCAGACTACAACTCAAAAATATCTCCCGGATCCGCACATTCCTTAATTAAGAATCTGCAAAAACCCTAGTGCACGCCCTCATCATCTCCCGCCTCGACTACTGCAACCTCCTGCTCTGTGCCCTCTCTTCTACCACTCTCGCACCCCTCCAATCTATCCTAAACTCTGCTGCCCGACTAATCCACCTGTCCCCTCGGTATTCCCCGGCCTCTCCTCTCTGTCAGTTCCTTCACTGGCTCCCCATTGCCCAGAGACTCTAGTTCAAAACTCTAACCATGGCATACAAAGCCATCCACAACTTGTCTCCTCAATACATGTGTGACCTAGTCTCCCGGTACATACCTGCACGCAACGTCCGATCCTCACAAGATCTCCTTCTCAACTCCCCTCTTATTTCCTTTTCCCACAATCACATACAAGATTTCTCCCGTGCATCCCCCCTACTCTGGAACTCTCTACCCAACATATCAGACTCTCGCCTACTGTGGAAACCTTCAAAAGGAACCTGAAGACCCACCTCTTCCGACAAGCCTACAACCTGCAGTAACCACCTCTCCATACTGCGGCATGGCTAGCTCTACCCCAACCTACTGTATCCTCACCCATCCCTTGTAGATGTGGCGCCCCTGAGGGTTCAGTCGCCACAGAGGTACTGCACCTCACCCAGAGGTGTGGTGTCTCCTTCTCTCAGGTAAGGAGGGAGTGCTGCCCGGAACTCCAACACCTGCATCCAACACTACACTGCTCCAGGCTGGCTGGAAGGGCAAGACGCAATGTATGTTTCCTGCTGAGCCCTGACCCTGGCTGGAGTGGGGGTAACCCAGAGGTAGGGGGAACCAGTAGTGGGTGTGGGTGGAGGAAGTAGTTAGGGGGAGCACTTTGGTAGGAGTCTAAAATAGGGAAGCCATCTTAGGGTGGCAGGAGGTCGAGTAGAGGAGAGCAGTTCAGAAGAACAGCTCGGGACAGTTCAGAAGAACAGTCCGGGAGCAGAGTCTCAGTAGGAGCTCTGCTCCACAAGTAGGGCCCAGTGTCAGAGGCTCAGGAGGGGAGCAGGGAGTAGGATCCATTCTAAGTAGGGATCCTAGGGGGTACGGCGAGTGCAGGAAGGCACCCGTACGCCCCAAATCTGTCAGAAGACAGAGGGATCGTAGGCCGCATTCTAATCCCCAGGAGGGTCAAGCAGGTCCAGGATCCGACGCACAGGAGGGACTTCAGAGCACCTGAACGGGATTGAGAGTGGGCAGCGCAGGGCAGGAGGGAGAAAGACCCAGTGTGAAGTCGATCTAGCTAGGAACACGTGAAAGTGGGGTTCTACCAGGTACCCCTGATCTACCTGAGGAAGTGCTGAACCCCTGCCTGGTGAACGCAGCGCGACGTGGGGGGCTGACACCTATACAGTGCACCAGTGGAACCCTCATAAGAACTGTGAGTAAAAACTTGGATGACTGCACCGCACTGCCTCCGTCCATTCTTTGATCTGCACCATCGTTTCCTCCCTACACTACAACGCCCAGCGCACCCCTCACCACATCACGCTGCCCTGGTGCTTGCTCTACCTGTGGAGAGCCACACCATCCCTGCTGCAGTAACATCAGCTTCAGAGGACTGCTCCGCAGCAGCGGCTCCCTCTAGCCGCATTCCACAGGTGACGTCACGAAAAATCCCAAAAACCCCATATAAAAATATCTCTCCCCCTTTTTACTGACCACCCTGGGTCACGGACCGGGCCAGCCACCGTGATATCCCCCAGCAACCAGAGGCCCGGCTGCCGAGCACCCCACGGCCCTGGGGGCGCGTCATAGACTGTGAGCCCTCGTGGGCAGGGTCCTCGCTCCTCCTGTACCAGTCTCCATCACGTTTAGTTCAAGATTATTGTACTTGTTTTTTTCTTAGGTATACCCCTCTTTACATGTAAAGCACCATGGAATAAATGGCGCTATAATAATAAATAATTCCCAAAATGTGCTCAAAATTGCTGTGAGACATTCATATTAATATTTTTATCTGAGAATATTGGCCCCAGGATCTGTGTACACAGACTTTTGGTTTATGTGGGGGTTGCTGGGGCAGTTTGTGTGAAGTTTCCGTACCTAGGACCTATTGTTGTTAGGTAACACCCGGTTGTATGGCTTCATCAGACATAATGTATTGTAAGTGTGTCACCCTGGCCTGGATGCCACAAATGTAATAAAGTTGTGTCTGAGAGCAAGGGGGAGGTCCTCTAGTCAAGGACCATTAGCATGCAGCACCTCCTGTCCCAGACCAGTAGGGGGAGCATGCTGCCCCTATAAAAGCTGGAGCTGGGGGCAGGGTTAGAGAGAACTGGACAACCTGTCTCTGGATTGAGAGGTGTCCCA
Source organism: Phyllobates terribilis (assembly GCF_046119375.1). Lineage (NCBI taxonomy): Eukaryota > Metazoa > Chordata > Amphibia > Anura > Dendrobatidae > Phyllobates > Phyllobates terribilis. The sequence continues at coordinate 77,845,844 of NW_027362773.1, read as the reverse complement.
GAGCAGGGACAGACAGTTGTGTTGCAGCCTAAGAGGCCGTGTGGCAGTAGGAGAGCCACGAGCCAGGGACAAAAGGCAAAGTGAGCCTGTCCTGGCAGATAAAGAAACTAATCTACCAGACTTTGGTGTCTGAGGCTGGGAGGATTCCACATCCCACAGCAGATAACCAGTCCGCAGGGGACTGTATGTTCCTTGGCCTAAGAAGCCCGGAGGCTCCGCCACAGCAGAAGGGACCAGCAAAGCCGTACCAGGCCGGAAGTAGAAAGGGACCCAAGTTGCAAGCCATACGGGCGAGAGGACACGGTGAGCTCGGGAACGTGGGCTGTTACACTACAAGGAGGGAAATAGCCAGAAGGAGCACAGAGAGCACGGTAGGCCTACACCCTCACCCTGACCAGGGCCAGCTTCCCACTTGTTCTCAGACATCCAGGCCCCCTCCTAGCCGGGCCTGTTTCTGGGTCATTTTACCTGTCCTAATAAAGACCCTGAACTCTTTAAGAGGCCTCCGTTTCCTGGCTATCGCGGTCGGAATCATCCCCTCCATCATCCATTATATATACTGCCCTGGGGCCATACTCCTCCCGTGGGGAGTTGAACTATTCAGTGCTGCACATTTATATCAGCCCCAGCGGTCTGCACTGCAGCGGCGGTTAGCCCTGACCGCAATCCACGGGTGGCGTAGTCGGACATTACCTACAGCACATCATAGACTGCCACTGGTCTGACCACCCTGAGCCACGGGACCGGGTCGCCACTACTACTCCCAGCATTGCCCTGAAGCCCGGTCCCGAGTGCCCCACGGCCCAGGGGGCGAGTCATAAGCAGTCCCCATGGTTGTCAGCCATCATATTCAGTAGCCAATTACAATACGCCTCACATTTCTGTTTATCCCTCTTGTTTAACCCTTATTCTGCTGACACTGGTATAATTTTTGCAAGATTTTCCTCAGGCTTCTCATAATCCTCTCCTAGATGTGTGCAATAAAGACAAATGTACAAATGTGGTAGAGAGCGACAGACTCCGCACTACACATGGAGGGCAGGTAGAGAGCGACAGGCCCCGCACTACACACGGAGGACAAGTAGAGAGTGACGGACCCCGCACTACACACGGAGGACAGGTAGAGAGTGACGGACCCCGCACTACACACGGAGGACAGGTAGAGAGTGACGGACCCCGCACTACACACGGAGGACAGATACACATACAGTTTTCAACTGGTGCATATTAATTAGAGTTCAAAAGTAGAATAATTAACACCTTAGGATATTAGTATGGGAAAATCGCCCAACATCGAAAATAAATAAAGGAAAAATACGCAATCAGGAAGACCCAAGAAATAGTCAATTAGTATAAAAATTAACTTTTATTAAATATAATAAGATAAAAGATATCTGACAAAGGCGGTACAAAACACATACATTGTAAAAAAAATCCATCATAATGAAGGACCAACTGAGTTCATACTGTGAGAGGTAGTATGGCACTATGGCCCATAAATTCAACTTAAATACCTCACATTGTCACAGGTAAAGTCTCATCAGAGTTATATTATAAATGTCCAGGAAATCTGATTATCCACTATGGCTAGCAATGCATTAACTATTTACTGCCAAATAAGCATACAGCCAGCCACGACAGAAAGAGCAAAAAAGTCGGAGATAGAATATATACGATATATATACCTGGACTCTGGACAGGACCGTGTGGGTACTCACAGATGGACCACACGTCCACCCGTCCGGGGTGGACGCGTGGTCCATCTGTGAGTCCCCACACGGTACTGTCCAGAGTCCAGGTATATATATCGTATATAATCTATCTCCGACTTTTTTGCTCTTTCTGTCGTGGCTGGCTGTATGCTTATTTGGCAGTAAATAGTTAATGCATTGCTAGCCATAGTGGATAATCAGATTTCCTGGACATTTATAATATAACTCTGATGAGACTTTACCTGTGACAATGTGAGGTATTTAAGGTGAATACACGGAGGACAGGTAGAGAGCGACGGGCCCCGCACTACACACGGAGGACAGGTAGAGAGCGACAGACCCCGCACTACACACAGAGGACAGGTAGAGAGTGACAGGCCCCGCACTACACATGGAGGACAGGTAGAGAGTGACAGGCCCCGCACTACACACGGAGGACAGGTAGAGAGTGACCGACCCCGCACTACACACGGAGGACAAGTAGAGAGTGACGGACCCCGCACTACACACGGAGGACAGGTAGAGAGCGACAGGCCCCGCAGTACACACAGAGGACAGGTAGAGAGCGACAGGCCCCGCACTACACACAGAGGACAGGTAGAGAGTGACAGGCCCCGCACTACACACAAAGGACAGGTAGAGAGCGACAGGCCCCGCACTACACACGGAGGACAGGTAGAAAGTGACAGGCCCCGCACTACACACGGAGGACAAGTAGAGAGTGACGGACCCCGCACTACACACGGAGGACAGGTAGAGAGCGACAGGCCCCGCAGTACACACAGAGGACAGGTAGAGAGCGACAGGCCCCGCACTACACACAGAGGACAGGTAGAGAGTGACAGGCCCCGCACTACACACAAAGGACAGGTAGAGAGCGACAGGCCCCGCACTACACACGGAGGACAGGTAGAAAGTGACAGGCCCCGCACTACACACGGAGGACAGGTAGAGAGCGACAGGCCCCACACTACACATGGAGGACAGGTAGAGAGTGACAGACCCCGCACTACACACAGAGGACAGGTAGAGAGCGACAGACCCCGCACTACACATGGAGGACAGGTAGAGAGTGACAATCCTGGCTGTTGACGCGCCCAAGGGATGGGGACTCGGTGCCCGGGCCTTGCTGTTTGGTTTTGGGGGATGCCACGGTGGCCGGCTCCCGGGGCCGTACCCTGGGGTCACTCTTAAAAGCAAGGAATAATGGGGGAAAAGGTGTATGGGAAAGGGGAAAGTTCATGACGCCACCTGTGGTGTCTGGTGAGGATCACCAGCGCTGCTACAGTCCTCTGAGGCCGGTGGTCAGGCAGCTTAGTTGGTGCGGCTCCCCACAGGTGCAGCGGGGCCTCAGGGCAGCGTAGAAGAAAGGATGCAGGACAGAGGGAACCCAGCCGGGTCAGAGGAAGAATAGGCACACACACGACAGTTCACTTTAGTACCTTTACTAGTGGTGTTTCAAGCACGATCCAGGGCACTGTAGGGTGAAGGGTGCATTTCAGGACTCTCCCCAGTGAGGGGGTGTGGGGCCTCCTTTTTCTTGCCTGTTCCTGATAAGTTTATGACATGCCTGAAGCTAGGCCTAACTTGGTCTCTGTCTTGCACCGGCTGACCTGGTGGTAGGGCCTTGTGATGGAGTTCACACTCCCTGGTCTCTTGGGCCTCAGTGACTCCTGACCCTGGTATATCAGTCAGCTTTTGGTGTTCCTGGGACATGTAGTTCACCAGGGGTTCCGTTAGTTTCTGCTGGTCATAGAGATCCCTGCCGACGCGGACCCGGTGTCCGGTAAATGGTCTTGGGGTGAGCTGGCTAAGCTCCTCTGCCCCCTATGTAGCTCGCTTACTGTACTAGCCTTCGGCCGCGCTCGGGGCCCTCACTAGGCTTCACACTGGCAGTAGGCCTCGCTACTCCTCACCGCTCTTATGGCGTCGGCACGCCTTAGGCTCACTAACCTGAGCTCCCTGAGTCTAGGCTGGACTGGCAACTTCTCTGGCTGCAGCAGACTGACCTCCTCACAGACTAGACTCCAGACCAGACTGCTCCAGACTTAGACTGACTCTCTACTGAGCTGCCTAGCTCCACCTTCCCTATTTATATCCCTATCCGGGCTCCCACTGGTGGTCTGAGGTGGAAGGTGGAGGTGTGTGTATGCTATGAGGGCCACTTGTGGAGGAATCCGTCCATGCACCCCTCTAGGATCTGTGGCACCAATGCGCAGCAGGGCGCCACACTGTTTGAGCAGGAACAATCGCTAACACAGGAAACTGGTGCTGCACTTATTTCAGAGCAGACGCTTGAGAATAAGAGCCCTTGATAACAGCAACAGAAAGTGAGATTTTTCTAAGGTGTAGATTTAGGTAGGTTGACACCCAGATCTTTTGACTAGTTGCTTTCTATGGCACAAGGTTGTCAAGCGTAGCACCAACTGGAGATGGCCGCCATGGACAGACAAGTATAGACAGAGTAGAACTAGCTCGCTGAAATTGAATGGATGACACCGCTGCCTATGGAAAAAAAAAAAATATTACATATATATATATATATATATATATATATATATATATATATATATATATATATATATATATATATATATATATATTAGATCCTCATTTATTAAAATTGCCTAAACTAAAACTATTCTGGTTGCCCAAAGCAACCAGTGCGCAGCTTTTATTTTACTAGAGCAAACAATAAGAGCTCAGCTTTCATTTTACTATAGCAGAGCAACCAATCAGAACTGAGCTTTCATTTTATCATAGCAACCAATAAGAGCTCAGCTTTCATTTTACATAGCAACCAATAAAAGCTCAGCTTTCATTTTACCAGAGCAACCAATAAGAGCTCAGCTTTCATTTTCATTTTACTATAGCAGCCAATCAGAGCTCAGCTTTTATTTCTTTACCTTCTCTGGTGCAATGAAAGCTGCGCTGTCATTAGTTACTAAGCGAAATAAAAAAAGATTTATTTTATGGATTTTTGATCAATCTTTCACTAATAATCTAGGTAAAACTTTTTCTCGATCCAATTTTTCATGTTTCTTGCTGACAGCTGTGGACTCCATACATATTTAACACTGATTTATTGACATTTTCTGGATTTTTCTCCGGAGCCTCTGTTGCTGGTTTTGCACACTTTCAGCCTCTTACTTGAATAAAGTCTATCAGATGTTTCTTTTTGGGTCCATAGTTTGAGGCACTTAACGCCGACCAGCAACATCTGCTTCGGGGGCCTTGTACACGATTTCCTACCAACTGACTCATTTGAAATAAAATTGCTGCAGGGGAACAATCTGGATAAACTGTGAAATAAACGCTGCATTTAGCCCGAGAGCCGCCAGTAATCTCACAACCTTGACAGCATTTGGTTGTCAACGATTAGTCTCCTCAAACCACAGTATGTCTTGTGATATCTGGAAATAAATTGGGGAAAAATGGTCTGAACATTCCCCGATGACCTTTAGTTCTCATGTAACGAGCACGTGGGAGGCCGCGTAGGTGAGAAGTTCCATGTAGCAGGATATTTGGCGCGATACAGTTAACCTCCAGCGCCCCGGCGAGCCACTCTTTTAATGTAGCGCTCCAATCTATAGGCCAATATATTAGAAAAGCGCTACATTAATAGTGTAGCACGCCGTGGCCATCTACGGTAATCGTGAAGCACGGTTAATTGTTTTATCTCTACCGCTAAACCGCAATATGTTAATTTTGGGTCTATAGATAAATGCAACTTCAACAACGCAAAAATGAGAAAAAAAAAAGTTAAAATAAAACAAGTAAATATACAGTACAGTGCAAAAGTTTTAGACAGATGTGGAAAACAATTCTGCAAAGCAAGAAGTTTTAAAAAAAAAAAAAAGTATTAATAGTTTATTTTTATCAATTAACACAAAATGGAAAGTGAATTAACAAATTAGAAATCTAAATCGCATTAATATTTGGCTACAAAATAGCGTAGATTCTTCTAAGCACACTTACACAACGATTTTGTAGGATTAAAGTCAGGTGTTGGAGTAATAAATTCTACCAAACAGTTGATAATGATCATCATTTTCATATGTAGGTTGATGGTCATTAACTGACAAAGAAGCAGCTGTGTAGGAGGTGTAAAAGTGGGTGAGGAACAGACAAACTCTGCTACAGCTGTGAGGTTGTGGAAGACAGTTTTATGCCTCAGGTAATACATAATGGCAAGACTAAGCACAGAACAATACACAAGGTAGTTATACTGCATCAGCAAGCTCTTTCCCAGGCAAAGATGTGAAAGCTGACTGAGGTTTCAAGAAGTGCTGTTCAAGCTCTTTTGAAGAAGCATCAAGAAATGGGCAACATTGAGGACTGTATAAGCATTGCTTGGCCAAGGAAATTTAGTGCAGCCGGTGAAAGACACACCATGTTACTTCGCTTTCAAATCGGAAGGTTTCCACCAGTGTCATCAGCTCAGAACTGTCCGCAGCTAGTGGAATCAGCTACACCCATCTACTGTTCGGAGACATTGGAATAGAAGTATTCTTAATGGAAGAATTGGGACCAAAAGCCATACATTCCACATGGAAACAAGGCCACGTGACTCAACTATGCACAAAAACATATTAATTGGGGTACATAAAAATGGGAGCAGGTCATCTGGCTTGAGAAGTAAAAATGTGAAATATTTGGCTTTAAAGGAGGCAGTTTCTTCACCCATGGGTTGGAGAGCGGCACAATAATGAGTGTCTGCAGGATCAGTGATGCACGGTGGAGGGTCCTAGAAGTTTAGGGCTGTCCTGGAAGTGATGATCCAGCCCTGCAGAATCCTGATCTCTGTATCATCCAGTCTGTCTGGGATGACATGAAGACACCAAAGCATTTGTACAAGAAACATCCACAGAAGATCTGTGGTGAGTTCTCCAGTTGACGGAAGTCTGAGGGTAACATGTCTCCTTCAGGACAGCGCCAAGTCAACGTACGGAGACTTAGAGGTCAGGTGATGTGATGCGCCCCCTGGACTGTGGGGTACTCGGTGCCGGGCCGGTCATTGCTAGGGGAGTTGCAGTGGCGGTGACCCAGTCCGTGACCCAGGGCGGTCAATAAAAGGGGATATTTACAGGGTATTTATAGTTTTTATATACAGTTCGTGACGTCACTGTGGTATGCGGCTATATGGAGCCGCAGCTGCGGTGCAGAACCTCTGGAACTGGTGTGAATGCAGCAGAGTTGGTTCGGCTCTCCACAGGCATAGCCTAGCTCCAGGGCAGTGTAGATGTTGTTGTTATGAAGTAGCACTCGTGGTGCAGTGCAGTGCAGGGAGTGATGGCGCAGCAGTAATAACTGACAGAGACGGTGGGGTGCAGTCTTCAGGGTTTTACTCACAGTTGTCAAGTTCTTCAGGTTGCACTGTCCAGCTTACAGCCTCCCACGTCACGCTGCGTTCACCAGGCAGGGGTTCAGCCAACCCTCAGGTACCTCCAGAATACATAGCAGGACCCCCTTCTGTGTATTCCTTCTGGCCATCTCCCTGCACCTCACATCTAGTGTCCCAATCCAGTGACCGCAGACCTTGTCGGGCGACGTCTTCTCTGTCCCCTGGGTCCTCTATGGTTATCTTCTTGGTGAGACTAATGTGGATTGTGGCTGCAGTACCTGAAATACTAGCCTCCGGTTTCCTAGTTGAGACTTGAACTCTGCTAGTTTAGGGACCGGTCCCCTCTGTGCGACCCCTCCACCGCCTGGCAGATTCAGGCGTACGGGTGGCCTCCAGCACTTCCCGTACCCCTAGGGGTCCCTTCTACGTTCCTGGAGCCTCTCCTGCTCCTCTCTCCCTCAGTCTGTCCAGGGCCTCTCCTCAGGCCCTCCTACAGAGCTCCTGCTCCCAACTTTTCCTCTCACTGAAGACCTGTCTCTAGAATGTTCCACCCTCTTTTTATATCACTCCTTTCAATGCTCCCCTGATTTACTTCCTCCACCCACACCCACTACATGGTTCCCCCAACTCCAGCCAGGGACAGGGCTCAGCAGGAAGCGTGACACATCTTGCCCCTCCAGCTGGTCTGGAGTAGTGTAGTGTTGGATGCAGGTGTTAGGGTCCCGGGCAGTACTCCTTCCTTACCTGAGAGTGAGTTACCACACCTCTGGGTGAGATGCAGTACCTCTGTGGAGACTGAACCTGCAGGGGCGCCACAGATGCTTATAGGAAAGGGTATGCAAACGAGAGCCAAGAATCCAAAAACACCTGTCTGTAGATGGAGTTATTTTCCTTTTGGAGAAGAGTCCGGTTTGGCTTTATATTCTATCTATTGTAAGTCATATGGAAAGGCTCTTTAAGGCTGGTTTACACATCCATGAAGCACAGATCGTTCTTGCATTGGAAGACCCAACCTGAACTAACTGCTTCATTGACATATATGATGCAGTTAGCTCAGGTTGAGAGGCCTGGCGGTCGTTCTAGGTCTGCCAATGAAAGAACGGTCTGTTTCACGGATGTATTAAACTGGCCTAATGGGTCAATCTGGACTTCTAGGATTACTACCAGCAACAGAGGTTGAATAGGCTATCTGGATACCAGGGCAATGAGAAAAGTTGAGGGATCGCTGCTTCTTTGGAGGTTCTGAAAGACTTCTGCGGCCCCTGAGAGATTTGTCAACTTTTTGAGCAGTTATGGAGATATAAACTTTTTGGGGAGTTAGTAAGTGTGCCAATAATCCCTATAATAATTGTGGTGAGTGGTCAGAGCCATCGAATGGCCATTACTGGGGGTCTCTATATTCATTGAGGTGAGTGTTAACACACCTATTTCTAGATATATGCACAAGAGGCATGTCTACAGCTGTGCAACTCATGTCAGTAGGCTGTTTGAAAGGGACAAGAAAAAGGTTATGTCTCAAAATGCACAAAAAACATGTTGCATGGGCTTTAAAAAAAATGCCTTGGAATTTATAATTAGGGTTCATTCACATATTATTTATCAGCATTGTCCAGTACCCGGAGACTGCTATGGACTTTATCTTCACTTGTCTTTGATTTTTGGTGGGAAAAAGGTAAACGATCCCTCATTGCCATACTTTCAGAAGACGACACAAAGCAGAGAGGTTTACAGCACTTGCCTGTCGATTCTGCAATATTAATGGCAGGTTAATCATGTTTAATAAATGAAGCAATTATTGCAGCGATCTCGTAAATCCTTCATTTAATAAAGGAGAAGTGAAAAGTGTAAACACACTTGACATTCGGTGTAATTTGTAGCTACACCTCATGCGTGCATCCTCGTATCCGCGCTAATTACTGGCCACTTTTGTTAAAATTATTTGGTAATTACAGCGGGATGAGGATAAACAAGATGGCTAGATGTAGACGTAACATAATGAGCACATTATAACGTTACGGACTTCATTTATGAGACTTGGCGAAGACAAAGAGTGAAGATGATGCCCAAAGTAACCCATGGCTGATGTGCTGAGTCAGGTGGCTATAAAGCGTCTGGTCTGTTGTTTTTATTCGTTTAGGAGATTTGGTCTGGGGTCTGCATTCATTTGGTTGATGTAGGGGTCTGTGTTAGTTTATTGGTCTGGAGTCTATATTAATTTAGGCTGATCTGGTCTGAGGTCTGTATTGTTTTAGTTTGCGTTTATGGGGTCTGTATTGGTTTGGTTGGTCTGGTCTGGGTTCTGTATTGGTTTAATTTATGTGTTTGCAGGGTCTAGTCTGGTCTTGGGTCTGTATTGATTTTGGTTTGTCTGGTTTGGGGTCTTTATTAGATTGGTCTGGTTTGGGGTCTTGATTAGTTTTGTTTTATCTGGACTGGGGTCTGTATTGGTTTTGGTTGAGCTGGTGTGGGGTCAGGTTTGGTTTGGTTGGTCTGGTTTGCGGTCTTTATTAGTTTTGTTGGTTTGGTCTGGGGTCTGTATTGGTTTGGTTATTCCGGTGTGGGGTCTGTATTTGTTTAATGTGTTTGGAGGGTCTAGATTGGGCTCTGCATTAATTTGGTTTGTCTGGTCTGGGGTCTGTGTTAGTTTGGTGGTCTGGGGGTTAGCTTGGCTGGTTTGGTCTTGTGTCTATATTACTTTGTCTAGTCTGGTCTATACTGTAGTCTAGCTAGTGTTACAGGTACGCCGCTAAGTTCAGATAGGGGCGAGACTGGTTTCATGAATTCTTTGGAATCCTGGGGGAACCGTTACCCAGGGAGACCATAGGCTGAAGCTTCGCACAGGAACACGATAGATTCAATTGCTGACCAGACACATCTGACAAGAGTCGTTTTCAACAGTTTAACAGTGGAATTTAATCTGAAGCACGGCCAGTGCAATTCAGGGATATTATTACAGCAATACTCTCCATTACAGTACAGTCTCATAAAGCAGGCACAGTAACGTCAGTCTCTTCAGTAGTATAATTCAGCACAGATTAGACCTCTTAGCAGCACACTTCTATGCATACACAACCACAGCCTTTTCCTTTACAAGGACACAATAGTACACAGCATTCTTTATCCTGCATGGAGATGGAGGGGGGAGGGTTTGATGAAGGAGATGATCCCTGTGACACAATTCCTTCCAGTCCTTATCTTCCTTCTCGATAATACTGTTAGTTCAGGGAATTTATCTGACCTGTGTTTAGGTTCTCTCCTGATCTGAATCCTGTTCAGTTGCCTTCTGTCAGTTCCAGATAACACACCACCTTTTTCTTTGGCTTCAGCCAGACTACAGACCCATAATCCCCCTGGGGCTCTGCTAAAACACTCCCTGTCTCCTGTGACTGTGTTAACCCCTCAAGTTGCTGGATGCTTCTGAAGCACAACACTTCCTGTATCCTGTGCTTGTGTTATTTTTGAAAGCAACAGCAGCACTACTTTTGCATGTCATATTAGTCTAGTCTTTGGTCTGTATTGGTGTAGTTTGTGGTTATGGAATCTAGTCTGGGTTCTTTAATGGTTTAGTTTGTGTTTATGGGATCTGGTTTGGGGTCTTTATTAGTTTTTGTCTGGGGTTTGTATTGGTTTGTTTGTGTTTATGGGGTCTTAGCCGGGGTCTGGATTCGTTTGGTTGGTCTAGTCTGGGGTCTATATTGGTTTAGTTCATCTGGTCTGGAGTCTGCCTTGGTTTGGTTGGTCTCGTCTGGGGTCTGTATTGGTTTGGTTGGTTTAGTCCGGGGTCTATATTAGTTTAGTTGGTCTTGTCTGGGGCTTGTATTAGTGTAGTTTGTGCTTATGGAATTTGGTCTGGGGTCTATAATGGTTTTGTTTATCTGTTTATGTGATCTGGTTGGGGTATGTATTTTTGTGAAGTCTGGGATTCTGTATTGCTTGTATTGGTTTAATTGGTCTGGTTTGAGGTCTGTATTAATTTGGTTGGCCTGGTCTGAGATCTGTATTGGATGGTTCGTCTGGGATGGGGTCTGTATTAGTTTAGTTGGCCTGGTCTGGGGTCTGTATTGATTTAGTTGGACTGGTCTGGGGTCTGTATTGATTTTGGTTTGTCTGGTTTGGGTTCTTTATTAGTTTAGTCGGTTTGGTTTGGGGTCTTGATTAGTTTTGTTTTATCTGGACTGGAGTCTTTATTTGTTTTGGTTGATCTGGTCTGGGGTCTGTATTAGTTTTGTTGGTCTAGTCTGGGGTCTGTATTGGTTTGGTTGGTCTGGTCTGGGGTCTGTATTGGGTTGGTTGTTCTGGTTTGGGATCTTTATTAGTTTTGTTGGTGGGGTCTGTATTGGTTTGGCATGTAAACGGTTTACATATAAAGTTCTTTAGTAAACTATGTAGTAATAATGTGTGGTAATAACGATAGATAATAAGTCACAGATGGCACAATTTTCTTGGTAGGCCTTAGGAGAAAACCTAGACTCATCTAGTGAAGCTTTTAAAGGGGATTTTTCATGTCACAGAGCATATCATCCCCCATAGTGTATGAACTAACTTCTGATGTGTCACTTTGAGGTTTTACCTCAATACTAATGTAGCACCCTGAGGATTCGGCTGCTACAGGGGTATTGCACCTCAGCCAGAGGTGTGATATTCCACTCCCGGGTAAGGATGGAGTGTGGAACTGAGCTCAGTAGGCTGCATACACTACACACATCCCATTTCCGGGGGACAGACCAATGGTACTCCCACTAGAGAAATGTGCAGGTACGACAGTGTCTGTCCCTGGCTGGAGTGGGAGGGGGGTGGAACATCCCAGTAGTGTAGGGGCAGAAAGGGGTAGCAGTCTGGGTAAAGCTAGGAGCTCATTGGGTGCTGGTCACCTGAGCTCACACATAGAGGGAGTATATAAGGTGGGAACCATCTTAGAACAGGGTCTTTTGTAGAGGTCGGTCAGTCTGTCAGAGTGTAACCTGAGGAGCAGAGCAGAGGAGAAGAGCAGCTCTAAGGCCAAGAGAGAGAGAGGAGAAAGAAGGACCCAGAGGGGGAGAAAGAAGGAACTCCAAGAGCCCAAATTAGACCAGAGGGTGAAGAGTTGGCACAAGGGTACCGGATCCCAAGCTGGTGGAGGGCACTAATCCTCAGCCAGAGACCGGAGGTCGTGGGCAGGATCTGCCACGACCACCCACTAAATCCACCCGGAAGGCAGACCAGGAATAGGGTCAGGGAACCCAGAGACAAGGGTTTACCACCAAGAGGCCCGAGGGAGCCGGACATAGGTGGATCCCTGGTGGGGAAGGCCAGAGAAGAGGACAGGACAGAAAGGGAGCTCAGGACCACGCTCCAGAATCACCTGGGGGTTGGCCGAGTCCAGGACCTGGTGGACGCAGCACGGCTCGGGTGGTCACTCAAGGCCGGAGTGACCAGAACAACTGCAGTAAGTAAAAACCCTGAACTGCACAGCCTGACTCTGAGTCTCATTTCCATCCTCGCTGCACCACAACCCCCATCCTCTGCAACTGACCCCTTGAGGCTATACCCCTCTCGTTGGGGGTTATACTACCTGAGCTGCACACACATCACCAGCCTCAGTGGACCCTGCTGCAGCGGCGGCCGTATTGACCGCAATTCAACGGGTGGCGTAGTCGACACAAAAGAACATCTAGTAACATCTATAAGGACTGCCACACACTGAGCTTGACACCCTGGGCACGGACCGGGTCACCGCCACTCGGAGACTACAACCCCCATCTGATCCGGCTCCGGGTATCCCCCAAACAACACTGGCCCAGGGGGCGCGTCAACTTTGGCGTAGTCGGCAGGATAACGTGCCCGCAACAACCGGGTACTGCGTGCCTGAAGAAAAGTTCACCGTTACCTTAAAAAGAAGTCTCCCGCCGGTTCCGGAGGGTCCCCGCCAACGGACTCCATCACAGGTCGTTTCCCGCCGGTTGTCCGCCATTTGCAGCTTTTTCCCGCCATCCATGGAGTTTCCCGCCACTGGGAGACGATTCCCGCCATTTCCAAGGATTTCCCGCCTTGGAAGAGCGGACGCCATTATGGGCGTGCCAGAGGGTGGCAAGAGGCCACCTCCCATCGTGGGCCAGGTCGAAGAATGGCGCCAAAAGCGGAAACCGCGCCCACCAACAGAGACTGTGATGCTGGAAGTGTCCATCAGCGTGAGAGAACTGCCCCTGGAACTGAAGTTGCCCCGGGACCACCCTCAATGTGGGCGGAGACAAAACCAGAGAGCGAAGATGGGTGCAGCCTGGAGCAGTCTGGAGAGAGCGCACCCGGCGACAAGAAGTCTGGAGAAGAGTCCAGAGAAAGCCTACCCGGAGATGGAGGGAGAGTCAGGCAGCACCGACCCAGTGGTCAGGAGCCTGCTACAAGCCACAACTCCACTAGGCCTAGTGGAGGTCCTGGCACAGCTCCCCCGAGACCAGGAGTGTGCACAGACTGCGCTGGAGGGCCTCGCACGGAGGATGGCCCGGGTACAGCGAGAGACGTTGGCGGAGTGGAGCCGAGAGATGGCCCAGCAGACCGAAACCCGTCAGCGGAGCACGCCACCCGAGATGAGGAGACAGACCGCCTCTGAGGATGGCGCAGGAGGACTGAAGGCCGGAGACGGCGCCGAGAAGGGAGCCGAACGAATAGAGGCAGGTAAAGGGGACGTCTCTACCCCGAGCCGGGAAACCGCGTGCCTGCCCCAGCTCCCCGTCGCAGAGCCTGAAATTCCCCCTGCCGTGCCCGTCGCTGCATCGTCACCGTGCCGGACTAGGCCTCAAGCAGAAGCCGCGGCCGCGACCCCTGTGACGTCACACGCCTCGACCTCAAGCGTGGCCAAGCAGGAAATACCATCAGCCTGGTCGCAAGGCCTAGTACCCCCGGGCGCCGCAATTCCAACAGCGCCCCCTACCTCCGTGGAGCCACCGGCCTGGTCGCAAGGCCGAATAACCCAGGGCGCCGCCGTTCTTACGGTGCCCTTTGCCTTTAAGGTGCCGCAGGCCTGGTCGCAAGGCCTGGTTAACCCGGGCGCTGCTACCATTAACGCGCCCTCAACATCTAGAGTGCCGCACCTGGGTGAAGATCTATTCGCCCAGCATACGTGCCCGGATGGGCAGCCCTTCATATGGCCCCAGGAGTACATTCAGCTGGAACTCCAGAGAGCAAGGCCCATGTGCGAGCCCCTGATTCCGGCTCCGAAGCCTGTAAAGAGGACCTCGCCCCCGCTGGAGGAGGCACAGTTTGAGTGGGACCCCACCGGAGGAGACCTCATGGGGTTCACTCAGGAGACTCGGGCGGCCGCAGCGGAGCGTGCAGAGTGCTGCCGCCAGCAGCTCGAGGTTTTCGAGAAGGAGCGGAGAGAGAGGCGGGTCCGGGAACAGCAAGCCCAAATAAGGAGCGCAGAGCAGAAGAGCCGGACCAGGAGAGATCCCCGTTCAGCGCATGGTCCCCGCACCATCGGGACTGTGATTAAGTTCAACCTGCAGCATGGGTGGGGCTTCATTAGAGACCATCATACCCCCGGCGACGTCTTTGTGACCCGCAGAGACGTAGAAAGCCATCTGCCGGAGGGACACAGAGGTCGTGACCTGTACGTAGGGGACGAGGTCACCTTCACCCGGCACAAGTGTGCCAAAGGACCCTACGCCCTCCATGTGCATCGCCTGACGGAGGAGGAGCTGCGGTGTGAGGAGGAGCAAGAGGACCCGGACGGGTCTGAAACAGAAACTGAATCCAAAGAAAGAGCAGGAGGACGCCGTCGTTGAGTACGGTAGAGAAGAGACTGTATATAGTTGCCCGTCGGGGTACCAAAAAATGTAGCTGCTTAAAATATGTTCCCCGTTGGGACAAAGTGTGAACTGTTACCCGTGTGACCCTATTTCCTAATACCTGGCCGAGGACTGAGAGCGGCCATATCCCCTTTGTATATAGTTGCGCTTCCTAAAGCGCCCCCTACCGGTTTTATAGGAAAGCCGAGTTTTTTCAAGAAAAGACTGTCGCACTTTACCCGGTCACAAGTTGCACCGTGACCGGAGGAACCAGAAGCAAGAATGTTATTTATGAAAAGTTTTTATGAAAAGTTTTATATGATGTTTATATGTTTATGTTTATGAAAAATAATTTGTATGTCTTGGATGTTTTTATATCTTACAGCCCGAGGACGTGCTGTGATTTACCAGGGGGGAATGTAGCACCCTGAGGATTCGGCTGCTACAGGGGTATTGCACCTCAGCCAGAGGTGTGATATTCCACTCCCGGGTAAGGATGGAGTGTGGAACTGAGCTCAGTAGGCTGCATACACTACACACATCCCATTTCCGGGGGACAGACCAATGGTACTCCCACTAGAGAAATGTGCAGGTTACGACAGTGTCTGTCCCTGGCTGGAGTGGGAGGGGGGTGGAACATCCCAGTAGTGTAGGGGCAGAAAGGGGGAGCAGTCTGGGTAAAGCTAGGAGCTCATTGGGTGCTGGTCACCTGAGCTCACACATAGAGGGAGTATATAAGGTGGGAACCATCTTAGAACAGGGTCTTTTGTAGAGGTCGGTCAGTCTGTCAGAGTGTAACCTGAGGAGCAGAGCAGAGGAGAAGAGCAGCTCCAAGGCCAAGAGAGAGAGAGGAGAAAGAAGGACCCAGAGGGGGAGAAAGAAGGAACTCCAAGAGCCCAAATTAGACCAGAGGGTGAAGAGTTGGCACAAGGGTACCGGATCCCAAGCTGGTGGAGGGCACTAATCCTCAGCCAGAGACCGGAGGTCGTGGGCAGGATCTGCCACGACCACCCACTAAATCCACCCGGAAGGCAGACCAGGAATAGGGTCAGGGAACCCAGAGACAAGGGTTTACCACCAAGAGGCCAGAGGGAGCCGGACATAGGTGGATCCCTGGTGGGGAAGGCCAGAGAAGAGGACAGGACAGAAAGGGAGCTCAGGACCACGCTCCAGAATCACCTGGGGGTTGGCCGAGTCCAGGACCTGGTGGACGCAGCACGGCTCGGGTGGTCACTCAAGGCCGGAGTGACCAGAACAACTGCAGTAAGTAAAAACCCTGAACTGCACAGCCTGACTCTGAGTCTCATTTCCATCCTCGCTGCACCACCACAACCCCCATCCTCTGCAACTGACCCCCTGAGGCTATACCCCTCCCGTTGGGGGTTATACTACCTGAGCTGCACACACATCACCAGCCTCAGTGGACCCTGCTGCAGCGGCGGCCGTATTGACCGCAATTCAACGGGTGGCGTAGTCGACACAAAAGAACATCTAGTAACATCTATAAGGACTGCCACACACTGAGCTTGACACCCTGGGCACGGACCGGGTCACCGCCACTCGGAGACTACAACCCCCATCTGATCCGGCTCCGGGTATCCCCCCCTACAACACTGGCCCAGGGGGCGCGTCACTAATACAGACCCCAGAAAAACCCTGGGGAACAAATACAGCTCAGCAATCAGTTGTCATCTCGTGGATACATTGCGGCTGACCATAGCACGAGATGAAGGCCGACCATGTAATATGTAGATGGACCACTCTGTCTCATGGGTCGGGGACATAAGAAGGGGATAATCCCTTTATTACTCCAGTCTATTGACAAGTTTCCCTGTAATAAAATAAAGAACATTTTTGCTTTTAATCTGATTTAATTGCTGGAAGATTGAGACACTTAGAACCCAGACTGAAAAATCCTTTGTGTCTTCGTATATATTAGTTCCCTGATTCCAGCGCCAACATCGTTTCCTATATGTTTGCTGCCACCTTAAGGATGTAGATTATAGTGTCTTCTTTACAATAAGTCAGATACAGATTGAATCAATAAGAAACATTCATATTTTACTTCTTTACCATGATTGCTTTGATTGAAGGGAGTCTGTCAGCCCAAAAGGACAGTATAATCTAAGCAGGTAGCTTTATAGGGGATGAAGGACCTATAAAAATGATCTGATCGCTGCATCTGTTCTGCAGAAACTGAAGTTCAAATATGCAAATTAGAGTGCTCAGTGCACCCTGGGTGTTGCAAGGAGGCTCAGTGCATCAATCCACCCACTGGTTTTCCATGGCCCGCCTCCCTCACTGGCTTCAGGCATGTATACAGTGCTCTCTACAGGCAGGCCAATGCTGTCAATCACCAGTGAAGGAGGCGGGGACATGCAAAACCAATGGGTGCAAAGGTGAACTGAACCTTTGGTCACACCCAGGGTGCACTGAGCCTTTGGTCACACCCAGGGTGCACTGAGCCATTGGTCACACCCAGGGTGCACTGAGCCATTGGTCACACCCAGGGTGCACTGAGTCTTTGATCACACCCAGGGTACTGCCACCGTTCTGCAGAAACTGGAGACCAAAGGTGCAATTTTTGTAGGGGCTATATCCCCTACAAGCCTATGTGCTTAATTTATATTGTCACTTGAGGCTGAAAGACTCTCTTTAAGATCTCTGCTTGCTGTCAATAACTTGGAACATTCGGTGATACAGCTGCAGTTTGTCTAGTAAAACCTTTCTCAACCCAAGCTACCAACTGAAAGTCATCAGATACTGCAGCGTGCATTAACCTCTCTGGCTCTGCCTAGAACACATAGAGCTTGCAGGTTTATGAATTAAAGGACTATTTCCAAAATAACAAGTTATCCCCTACCCAAAGGGTATGACTAGAGGTCCGACCACTGGGACCCCCAGAAATCCTGAGATCACAGCTCTGGAACCCGGAGATGGGGCTTCAGAACTCTGTTCTCAGGGTTCCAGCGGCCGGACACCCAGCGATCAGCAAGTTTTCCCACATTCTAAAGATGAGGGATAACTTGTCCTTTTGGGACCAAGCCCTTTAAGTCTAAAGTCCCTGCTAAACAGTTACTATGCAAAAATCTTGCAAATCTTCCTAGCTTCACTTTAGCTCAAAGAGCATGAGAGCAGAGGCAGTGAAGAGGTTAATACGAGGAGCACGGCCGCTGCATGCTAATTGTATTGGACTCATAAGTATGTAGATGATGCTGGAAATGGGAAATCAATTCTGTGTGGGTTTTGCTAAACAAGTTAGAGGATCATTTAGAAGAAAAATCTAAGGGTCAAGTGAGCAGTCCCACCCTTAATCACATTTTACAGTAATGATGAGCAAAGGGCTCTGTCGTTATCTGACCAAGAAGAGTCCAGAGATATAACCTAGTAAAAAGAGGCATTATTCAAAGACGGTTTACAGCAGCGGAGCATGGGGCCAGATCAATTATGTCACAACCGCTCTAGTAGCATCTGTTCCTTTATATTTAAAGGAAACCTAATCACCAGGAGTCAGTTCTTCTTATATCACTTCTCTTTAACCATATGATTCTTTGACACACAGCACACATGACTCGCCCCCTGGGCCGCGTGGGGAACCCGGAACCGGGCCTTTCGTGGGATGCTGGGGGTTGTAGTCACCGTGGCGATGACCCGGTCCCGTGGCTCAGGGTGGTCAAACCAATGGCAGTGAATTGATATGGTTTTCATTATTTTCAAATGTCCGACTACGCCACCTGTGGATTGCGGTCAGGATGAACCGCCGCTGCAGGGCAGACCGCTGGGGCTGGTGTTGGTGAGCAGCACAGGAATGGTATAACTCCCCACGGGAGAAGTGTAGCCCCAGGGCAGTGTAGGTGGATGATGGGGGTGATGGTGCGCGGGAATAATGACTCAGAGTCTCTGTAATGCAGTCCAGGATCTTTACTCACAGTTCGCTACTCTACGTTACTCCGGCCGGCTGTAACTTCCCGCGTCACACCATGTTCACCAGGTGAGGGGGCTCAGCCAACTCTCAGATAATTTTGAAGCGCTTCACAGGACCCCCCTTATCGTGTCCTTCCTCTGGCCTGTCATACCCCACCAGTGACCAAGCTTCTGTCCGGCTGCCTCGGGCCTTCTCTGGGTAAACCTCGGCGCCAGTTTCCCTGACCCTATGTGGTGCCTTCCTAGCGGGTGTAGTGAGGGGCTGCACTATATAAAATGTCACAGCCTCCGGTTTCTAGTTGAGAGTAGTTCCCCACCTCCACTAGTTTCGGGGACCGGTCTCCCCCTTGGCCTGACCCCACTACTCAGGTAGATGCGGGCGTATGGTGGCTATCAGCCGGTCCACACCCCTGGGGTCCCTTCTCTCCTCTGTGTTCCTGGAGCCTCCTCTGCTCCTCTTCATCTCTTCTCCCCTACTCTCTCTCTCTCTCTCTCCTTTCAGTGCTGACTGGGCCTCACAGGCTAGACCTGCGTCCGGAGCAGAGCTCCACAGAGTCCTGCTCTGTCACATCTTCTCTCTAACTCCACTGAACCGACTTCTTTCTGAACTAAGATGGTGCCCACCTTTTGTATCTCTCCCTAGGTGTACCCAGGAACTGCTTCCTCCCTGCTCCTGCACTACCGAGTTCCCCCTTCACTAGATGCTCCCTCCCCCCACTCCAGCCAGGGACAGGTACTGTCGTGCTCTACGCCCTGCCCCCCGGACATGTGGTGTAATGCATGCAGGTGTCGGGGTCCTGGTCCACACTCCATCCTTACCTGAGAGTGAGATATCGCACGTCTGGGAGAGATGCAGTACCTCTGTAGCAACCGAACCCCCAGGGTGCTACACACACAATACCTGCTGACCTGTCTCTATGAAGCACATGTTCAGAAGCAGCAGCAGGGGAATGGAGAACTTTATACAGCAGTACTGAGAAGTGTAACTGTGAATCCAGCACTGGGGTGAGATAAACAGTTTCTAGATAACAGCAACATAGAGAATATTAAACATAGGGTGTTGCTGAACAGTGTAGGTAGGAATCCAGTTTTGTGGGGAGGTAAAACACTTACTGGAAAGCAGTACCAACATGGAGGATGTTACAGTAGTACTGAGACGTGTAGCTGTAAATCCAGCACTAGGGTGAGATAAAACACTTACTGTACTTACTATAAAGGAGCAGCAGTATGGAGGATGTTGTACAGCTGTACTGAGCAGTATTGCTATGAACTCAGCTCTAGAGAGATAAAACACTTACTTGAAAGCTGCAACACAGGTCTGTGTATGTGTTTCTGTCTTTGTTTCTCTCATTCTACTCCTTCTTTCCCCTCCCCTCTCTATAGAAAAGGCTCATTAGTGGAGATAGAAGCATATTTATTACAGAGTTTCATAATTTCACTTGTATTATTAATTTATGCAAAATTTGCTGAAATTACAGTGAACATTTACTGAAGAATTTACATTTAAGTGCTCAACTCATTATTCGGAGACACAGCAGGAGGGACAAGGGAAAGGCGGCAGAATGTGCTAAATTATGTAACTAGCCGCCACTAATTGTGCAGACTTCTTCTCAACCTTGGTTACCATATATAATTGAGGCACTACATGATCAAATTCAGTGTCGAAACTGATGAATTTCTAAGAAGGAGGAGTATACGGACAATAGGTGCCAATGTAACCCCATCTCTAGTGGGTCCCGCACTCCATTAGTATTTTTGCATAGGATCTGTTACGCTTGAAGGTGGTGCACATGGTTCGTGGACCCACTGTGCCACGGACTGGACTCACCCAGGAGGGGGCGAGACTAAGCAGCTACCTTGGTGTTCACTGGAGCCTCTAGTGGTGAGGTCAGGCTTGTGCAGCAAGTAGCTGCCAGGTGCCACTCCGGGGCGGTATCCAGCAGTAGCAGCTGAACCCAAGGGGCAGAGACATCAATTCAGATTACGAGACAGGACAGGACAGCCACTTGGGACAAGTTCAGATGGTGCAGACAGGACAGCCAGTTGGGACAAGTTCAGATGGTGCAGGCAGGACGACCACTGGGACTGGTTCAGGCTGTGAAGACAGGACGACCACTGGGACAGGTTCAGACTGTGCAGACAGGACGACCACTGGGACTGGTTCAGACTGTGCAGACAGGACGACCACTGGGACTGGTTCAGACTGTGCAGACAGGACGACCACTGGGACTGGTTCAGACTGTGCAGACAGGACGACCACTGGGACTGGTTCAGACTGTGCAGACAGGACGACCACTGAGACTGGTTCAGACTGTGCAGACAGGACGACCACTGGGACTGGTTCAGACTGTGCAGACAGGACGACCACTGGGACTGGTTCAGACTGTGCAGACAGGACGACCACGGGGACTGGTTCAGACTGTGCAGACAGGACGACCACGGGGACTGGTTCAGACTGTGCAGACAGGACGACCACGGGGACTGGTTCAGACTGTGCAGACAGGATGACCACGGGGACTGGTTCAGACTGTGCAGACAGGATGGCCACAGGGACAGTAAACAGGTACCGCAGATACGATTTCAGGATTCGGACAGGAACACGGACAAACTATACTGGACTAAAGGGACACAGGATACGGAAAATATTTTAACAGACTAGGGACGGGGGACCTGGTAACATGCAGTTGAACACCCCAAACCACCTAACAGTACCTATAGGGGTTGCTCAGGCGCCTCTCTATTGGAGAGGGTGCCTTTTCTACGAGATGCCTCCCAGCTATTGGATAGGAGACACCTTGCAGGTGAACACATTAGTAAGCCGACGTCCTTGCATGGAGCGAGAAGGGGACACCATGCAGGGGCGCCGGCAATAGCACTACAGGTTCTTCATCCTATAACATTCAATAATAGTTCTTTAAGAGCTGAATTGGTGGTAAGATGTTTCTCCTTCTTCAAAGTCGATGTAAATAGTTGTAAGATTTTCAAAAAACAGTGGCCAAATAATGTTGCAGGTCGAAGGGGTTTAAAATTTTGCTTGGAACTAGCGGAAAGCCTGAAATAATTGATTCGAGTTAGAAAAATCTCAAAGTCAACACTTGAAAAAGTGCCTCAACCCCCTTTACACCAGTGACCAAAAGGGGTCATAATCTAAAAACGTGGCCAGATGTTTATGGTCATGTACAGTACAGACCAAAAGTTTGGACACACCTTCTCATTTAAAGATTTTTCTGTATTTTCATGACTATGAAAATAGTACATTCACACTGAAGGCATCAAAACTATGAATTAACACATGTGGAATTATATACTTAACAAAAAAGTGTGAAACAACTGAAAATATGTCTTATATTCTAGGTTCTTCAAAGTAGCCACCTTTTGCTTTGATGACTGCTTTGCACACTCTTGGCATTTTCTTGATAAGCTTCAAGAGGTAGTCACCAGAAATGGTCTTCCAACAATCTTGAAGGAGTTCCCAGAGATGCTTAGCACTTGTTGGCCCTTTTGCCTTCACTCTGCGGTCCAGCTCACCCCAAACCATCTCGATTGGGTTCAGGTCTCGTGACTGTGGAGGCCAGGTCATCTGGCATAGCACCCCATCACTCTCTTTCATGGTCAAATAGCCCTTACACAGCCTGGAGGTGTGTTTGGGGTCATTGTCCTGTTGAAAAATAAATGATGGTCCAACTAAACGCAAACCGGATGGAATAGCATGCTGCTGCAAGATGCTCTGGTAGCCATGCTGGTTCAATATGCCTTCAATTTTGAATAAATCCCCAACAGTGTCAACAAAGCACCCCCACACCATCACACCTCCTCCTCCATGCTTCACGGTGGGAACCAGGCATGTAGAGTCCATCCGTTCACCTTTTCTGCGTCGCACAAAGACACGGTGGTTGGAACCAAAGATCTCAAATTTGGACTCATCAGACCAAAGCACAGATTTCCACTGGTCTAATGTCCATTCCTTGTGTTCTTTAGCCCAAACAAGTCTCTTCTGCTTGTTGCCTGTCCTTAGTAGTGGTTTCCTAGCAGCTATTTTACCATGAAGGCCTGCTGCACAAAGTCTCCTCTTAACAGTTGTTGAAGAGATGTCTCTGTTGCTAGAACTCTGTGTGGCATTGACCTGATCTCTAATCTGGGCTGCTGTTAACCTGCGATTTCTGAGGCTGGTGACTCGGATAAACTTATCCTCAGAAGCAGAGGTGACTCTTGGTCTTCCTTTCCTGGGGCGGTCCTCATGTGAGCCAGTTTCTTTGAAGCGCTTGATGGTTTTTGCAACTGCACTTGGGGACACATTCAAAGTTTGCCCAATTTTTCAGACTGACTGACCTTCATTTCTTAAAGTAATGATGGCCACTCGTTTTTCTTTACTTAGAATTTGTATTATGGCAAGAAAAAAAGCAGCTAACAGTCTATTCAGTAGGACTATCAGCTGTGTATCTACCAGACTTCTGCACAACACAACTGCCCCAACCCCATTTATAAGGCAAGAAATCCCACTTATTAAACCTGACAGGGCACACCTGTGAAGGGAAAACCATTTCTGGTGACTACCTCTTGAAGCTCATCAAGAGAATGCCAAGAGTGTGCAAAGCAGTCATCAAAGCAAAAGGTGGCTACTTTGAAGAACTTAGAATATAAGACATATTTTCAGTTGTTTCACACTTTTTTGTTAAGTATATAATTCCACATGTGGTAATTCATAGTTTTGATGCCTTCAGTGTGAATGTACAATTTTCATAGTCATGAAAATACAGAAAAATCTTTAAATGAGAAGGTGTGTCCAAACTTTTGGTCTGTACTGTACCAGAGTTGTGGATTCTATAGGGTGCAAACTTTTTGGAGCTGGCTACTCTGAGATGTTGAGGTCTTTGAGATCCTTTGGTCGTTAGCATTAACAGACGTAAGGACTTTTCTGTAGGAACATCTCAGAATGGTCACATATTGGTGGCAGGAGCACTGATGGAGCATTATCGGAATCTGCAATTGAGCTAAGCTTCATCATCTGGAGACACGTCATGATGTGACAAGCCAGAAGAGAAGACAAGAAGGTAATCAGACAAGGAGCCAAGATGGAGGGAATAACCCGGAACAAGTCTAAGATTAGGAATCAGGATGAAAAGCACCAGAAATGGGGGCTAAAAGAGGTATAAACCTCAAGACTGCTCTCTAAATAACCCATCAGGCTTCACATCATCTTTGCAAGAATAACCCCCCACCACTATGCAGCCACAGCAAGCAACCAACAGTAGAGAAGAAAGCGGGACATAGCACTGGAACGGGGTGAGAAGAGTAATTATTATCACAGGCTACGCAAACAAGGCGGCTGTCCACTTGTGCAGTGCCATGGGACCACCACATATCTAATTTGCACGTTGTGAATTTCTCCAATTTTTCAAGAAAGGGTTAAAGACTGAACCCAAACAGCAGGAAATTAATTCAGAAATCCATCATTAAATAATTAGCTAGAAGGACATTGAAAATGAACCCCTATTTACATGTATAATCGGATTAATTGCATGATTTCATATTTGAGCAATTAACTTGTCAGGGAATTTTTTTTTTTCTTTCTCGGCGGATTCATGATTAATCTCTTGTATTCGGCTACATGCTGCCTTCACGGGTCAGAAAATGAAACTTAGCCTCAGATTTCTGAGCTTTCTTTACTCTTTAGTCGTAAACATTTTTCTTTCACTTTGCGCCTTTTATGCTCAAACCATTGTACAAAAACATTTTATTTTTGTTTTATCATTTTGAGAAAACTTGCCGTGTATTATCATAATAGGGTTATTTTTTTGAGAAATATGGAAATTACTAAATTAAGCTTCTTTGTCCTGATTTGTTTTGTTTCTTGTCCTACGGTGTCAGTTTTTATACTGTATTTATTTTTTCCATTTAATCACAAATAAGTCCAAAGTGCTATCGTGTAACTTTTGGGTTCCATTGGTTTTCCAAAGTTGAAAGGTAGAAGTCGAACCTGGACCATGAGGTTTGAGAGAGTGTTGACATATTATAAATGCCATATGCTAGGTGGAAATCCTGTTGCAGATTATGGACTGGGTCCCCAATGCCTCCCTCTGTAGCCCTTGCAATAAGTCAAAATGGAGACCCCATGTGGAGAACATCCCTGATCAAAAAGTCTCATCATGCAAAATATGGTCGCCCATTCAATTGACCTGTAAAATTATATTTCTTCTCCAAAGGTCATCCAAACTGATCACTGAGGGTTTGATCAGCCAGATCTGTGCTGGACAGAAACATTGGGAAAGTTTTACCCTGAAATGAAGTTATCCAATTAGTTAAAGCCTATTTACTGGACTCTAAGATGAAAAAAATCCTCAACAAAATGAGCAAAGTCTCAGGGACACCACCCTTGGTCTCAACGCTATGTCAAGAAAATGGCGGTGAAACTAAATTGGGCATTGTTGTTATTACACATTATTATTACTCGTACTCTGATGTCATCATTTATGCACCATATGGAAACATTATGTGAGCATTGTATGGTAGTATTATTTGATACTCTATAGGCACAGTATGGGGCTGTCAAATGGCAGTTGTATATGTCAAAATTACTCTCCATCTTGGAGAAAAAAAATGGGTAGTGGACTACCGATAAATGTTTAGCCAAAGGTTCTCCAATGACCTTGATATGACCTTGATCGTGTGATATAATAAGCCATAAATGACCACAGAGGTCACCAAGCTGATGACAAAAATAACGACAAAAGTCACCATTTTGACAAAGATGGTAAAGAAAGTCACCAAGTTTATGACAAACAGGACGATAACAGTCACTACACTAACGATGAAGATGACGGCGTAGGTCATCAAACCAATAACAAACATGATGCCGAAAGTCACCAGACTGATAACAACTAAGATCGCCAAGCTGAAGATGAAGAGGATGACTACAGTTACCGGGCTGACGACAGCGAAGATCACCAAGCCAGTAACAAACATGATGATGAAGGTGACCAGGCTTATGACAGCGAAGATCACCAAGCCAATGATATGACGACAAAGGTCACCAGGCTTACGATGAAGAAGAGAGCAAAAGTCAGAAAGCCGCTGATGAACCGGACAGGTCAACAACAGTCACCAGGCTGATGACAGCGAAGATCACCAGGCTGATGACAGCGAAGATCACCAAGTCAATAACAAACAGGATGATGAAGGTGACCAGGCTTATGACAGCGAAGATCATCAAGCCAATGATATGACAAAGGTCACAAAGGTTACTGCAGAGATGAGAGCAAAAATCAGAAAGCCGATGACAAACTGAACAGGGCAACGACAGTCACCAGGCTGATGACAAGGAAGATCACCAAGCCAGTGAAAAACATGATGATGAAGGTTACCAGGCTGACGGTGAAGATCACCAAGCTTATGATGAAAAGCACACATGACTACAAAGGTCACCAGCCTGATGATGAAGAGGACAAGGAAAATCACCAAGGTTATGATGAACCGGACTACAAAAGTCACTAGGGTGATGATGAAGACGAGAGTGAAGGTCACCAGGCTGACAATGAAGATGACAGTGAAAGTTATCAAGGTAGTGGCGAACATACATATGACAAACACCAGTTGGAAGATGAAGATGGAGACAAAGGTCACCATTTCTAATAATTCATTGCGGAGATTCCATGGTGGTCTGCTTGATTCCATAAGCTGGTAAATCATGGGTATGGTTGAACTTTATGAACTCACTTTTGACCACTTTTGGTCTGTTCGGCTAGAGGCACAATCTTTAAATGAGTAGGGGTGACTTGAGGCTTTATGTTCATTCTCCAGACATCCTTCAAAGCCTCATCTGTACTCTGCAGGAGACTTGTAAAACATGAAAACAAAGTCTTTTGTGTTATTAGTAATAACAGCCGCATAAAAAAAAAATGAAGAAGAAAAAAAACTTTTGAGAGCATAATAAGAATTGTGCTGAGAAGTTAAAATAACACAGCTATTAAAGTTTGACAAGTTGACAGCTTAAAATAGAGAAGAACATTTAACGTAAAGTCGTCAAGTAACTTCTGACAGCCCGAAGAGATGGAAGAAAGCAGACAACGGAGAAAGACTCAAGGACATGAGACCATGGCGATTCCGATAAGCACTGGGTCACACGGACAAGATGACCCATAACCAAGAACATAGGGCACCATTCAGGCAAATTAACTTGATAGATTTTGATCCCAAGTGTTCTTACAGCTAGTCTTAGTAAGTAGAAATATCTCTTGTCTAAACTATAGGTCACTCAACCATCATGGCCGCCCATGCTGGAGGACAGATGTCTGTTCTGATCACAAGGCAGTTAAATCATTTACAGTATAATTACAGGGGATATTCAGTTTACAAAATCCATTTTCTAATCATTTACCCTCGACTCTTAGCTAGTGCAAGGAGTCACTACAAGCCTTGTCTCTGGCACTTAAGGATCAGAAATATCTGTGCATTACACAAATGATTTGCATACATGCAGCCACGTGCCGACTAGACGCGCGTTGCCTTGCTCGAATCACTTGTATTGAGCCAGGATGCACACATCTAGTCGGAATGTGGCATACTTGCACTCAAAAGATTGCCCACTCTTGCCGCCGGAACGGGAGAATCCTGACACCATGAAATGTGCACGCTGTAAAGATTCAGAAGTCTGCAGTCACAGAGTGGACAACCCCTTTAATTACAACATTAGACACTGTACCATGCCCAGTCCTAAAAGCGTGTACTATTCGCACTATCAGGATTCTGCTTTGCTTGCCAGTTCCAGCTGTCGTCACATGACCACTCATATGTGATTTTTATACTTAGTCATGTGACAACGAGCTTTTCTTCCGGCTTCTCTCAATAGGAGGGACTGTAGTATTTCACTGCACATTGAGAGAATCCTGAAGAGCAGCTCATCGGCACGTGACTAAGAGCAAATCGCATATGAGCTGTCACATGACCGCATAAGGGGGGGGGGGGACACTAAACTGAATTACTGTCCCAGATGCCGGAAAACCTAGATCCGCCTCTGGGGCACAGTCATGGGGTACAAATAAGGGTCTTCCCCAAACTGTTCCCACAAAGCTGAAGCTGCAATTGTCCACCATGTCTTGTGCTGAAGATTAAGATTTCCCATCACTGGAGCTGAGGAGCTGCGGCCGCCCCCTGATAACAGCCCATAGCGTTATCCTCCTCCACCATCTGTACAGGGGGCACAATGCAGTCAGGGGGTAACGTCCTCCTGGAATCACCAAACCTAAACTCCTCCATCAGACGCAGATAGAGAAGTGCGATCCGTCACTGCACAGAACACGTCTCCTCCACAGTCCAGTGGTGGCAGCTTTACACCACTCCATCCGACGCTCAGCATTGTGCTTGGTGATGTATGGCTGTAGGCAGCTGCTCAGCCAAGAAGCTCCTGGCGGGGGCACAGTGTTTGCGCTGATACCAGAGGAGGACTGGACTCTGCAGTTATGGGGTCAGCAGAGCGGGGGGGACTTTTATGTCCTCTGCTCCTCAGCACTCAGCCCCTCGCTCTGTAACGTTACGGGGTCTCCGAGTTGCTGCGATTCCTTCCACTTCTCAGTAATATCACGCACAGGTGATGGGGGAAGATTCAGGAGGAAGAAATTTCATGGATGGACTTATTACCCCGGTGGCTCCTGACTGCGCTGGTAGTGGGACCCTCACTCACCTATCCACTGAGTAGGCGATACCTTGGTTTCACCAGAGTAGGGTTGGGAATATGGCTGAATTTTTGGATCCAAATTGCCCAGACACGCACAAACTCATAGGACCCTATGGTGATAAACGTTTGCTACATTGTGAGCATCTAAGTATCACAATGTGGTCCATGAAATGGTTCTGTCAAGAACAGAGAGGACGAGCAGCCAATAGAGCAGATCTTTGCCCCGGTCTATAGCTTTCCGAAGAGATAATCACAGCATGAGCGGTTCCATCATCGAAATTTCAAGAGTTTTGTAACTTATTCGGGGAGAATTTGCAGGAAATATTCTCGCTATCAAAGAATTATTATTAGGTCTGCTACAGCGTTCCTGGGACTGGGGGAAATTCACTGCCTGTCTGTTTGCAAAAAGCCTTACAGAATGTTATTACTTCAAAGGCTGCGGGACGAAGCAAAGGGAACGTCGGGAAGTTGTTTAAACGACTCAAACAATTTCTTTGCAAATACAATAAACAGAAAACTTTCCATCCTGATTTCCCATCCGGCAGCTCTGCTGGGTTTTCTAATACTTTCTATATGTATTTATTTTTGTTGTAGAAACTAAACACTAACAAAAAAAAAAAAAGAGACAGAACGCATCCCGAGCGAGACGCCAAGAAAACAGTTCTGTGCCAACTGCTATCTGCGAGATGTACAGTACAAACAAGAGGTGAAAGAGACCGAACCGGCAAGACGCCTCTTCAAAACGCTACTCATCTTCAAGGCTTCAGTTAGTGAAACTCTCAGTCCAGGTAGAGAAGACCTCGAAACTTCTAGAACCGTATTATTTTATTGGTTTATTGCACAAAATACCTTCAGAATAAGACGTCAATCAATGGACCACAGAGGAGAGTAGAGCCACAATAAGGCAGGCAAAGTTTGTAATATTGTGTCATTTTCTTCACAGTTTTTAGAATACAATTTTTTTTTATTATTTTATCGCAAATTCTATCCTTCCACCAAATGGTCACTTTCGTTTCAAGTAGTACAAGCAAATATGTAATGCACACGCCCGGACTGACTGGCGTGTGCGTGTTTAGTAGTTCCACTGGGCCATGAACAGGAGAGTGCCTGGAGGGGCGTAACTAAGTATCCACCCGATCCGATCAGGGTCGCACAACGGCATACGACGCCAGTGCACCAGGGAGGAACCGAGCAGAGGCACCAGGGTCTACTCCAGGTCAGACTACGGACACGGCTGTTGGCCCACACTGGGGAATACAGGAACTGGATGGTTAGGCTGGCACACAGACTGGGGGTATAGGCAGACACGACTGGTATGCAGACGGGTGGATGCTGGTAAGCACGACTGGTATGCAGGCAGGGAGGTACAGGCAGGTACGGCCGGAATGCAGGCAGGTGGATGCTGGTAAGCACGGCTGGTATGCAGGCAGGGAGGTACTGGCAGGTACGACAGGTTGGAGCACAGAGTGGATAGGACCCAGTACAGACTGGGACTCAGGAACAGAACCGCAGATGCGGTAGACAAACACAGCCGAGTGAGACCACCCGGAGCGGCGGGTAAGAGCAGAGCGGAAACCGCAAGAGCGGTGAGCAAGGCAGACCAGAGCGGAAACCGCAAGAGCGGTGAGCAAGGCAGACCAGAGCGGAAACCGCAAGAGCGGTGAGCAAGGCAGACCAGAGCGGAAACCGCAAGAGCGGTGAGCAAGGCAGACCAGAGCGGAAACCGCAAGAGCGGTGAGCAAGGCAGACCAGAGCGGAAACCGCAAGAGCGGTGAGCAAGGCAGACCAGAGCGGAAACCGCAAGAGCGGTGAGCAAGGCAGACCAGAGCGGAAACCGCAAGAGCGGTGAGCAAGGCAGACCAGAGCGGAAACCGCAAGAGAGGTGAGCAAGGCAGACCAGAGCGGAAACCGCAAGAGCGGTGAGCAAGGCAGACCAGAGCGGAAACCGCAAGAGCGGTGAGCAAGGCAGACCAGAGCGGAAACCGCAAGAGCGGTGAGCAAGGCAGACCAGAGCGGAAACCGCAAGAGCGGTGAGCAAGGCAGAGCAGAGCGGAAACCGCAAGAGCGGTGAGCAAGGCAGAGCAGAGCGGAAACCGCAAGAGCGGTGAGCAAGGCAGAGCAGAGCGGAAACCGCAAGAGCGGTGAGCAAGGCAGAGCAGAGCGGAAACCGCAAGAGCGGTGAGCAAGGCAGAGCAGAGCGGAAACCGCAAGAGCGGTGAGCAAGGCAGAGCAGAGCGGAAACCGCAAGAGCGGTGAGCAAGGCAGAGCGGAAACCGCAAGAGCGGTGAGCAAGGCAGAGCAGAGCGGAAACCGCAAGAGCAGTGAGCAAGGCAGAGCAGAGCGGAAACCGCAAGAGCGGTGAGCAAGGCAGACCAGAGCGGAAACCGCAAGAGCGGTGAGCAAGGCAGACCAGAGCGGAAACCGCAAGAGCGGTGAGCAAGGCAGACCAGAGCGGAAACCGCAAGAGCGGTGAGCAAGGCAGACCAGAGCGGAAACCGCAAGAGCGGTGAGCAAGGCAGAGCGGAAACCGCAAGAGCGGTGAGCAAGGCAGACCAGAGCGGAAACCGCAAGAGCGGTGAGCAAGGCAGACCAGAGCGGAAACCGCAAGAGCGGTGAGCAAGGCAAAGCAGAGCGGAAACCGCAAGAGCGGTGAGCAAGGCAAAGCAGAGCGGAAACCGCAAGAGCGGTGAGCAAGGCAGAGCAGAGCGGAAACCGCAAGAGCGGTGAGTAAAGCAGCACAGGCCAGAACCGCCGGAGCGGTGAGCAAGGCAGAGCAGGCTGGAACCGCCGGAGCGGTGAACAAGGCAGAGCAGGCTAGAACCGCCAGAGCGGTGAACAAGGCATAGCAGGCTAGAACCGCCGGAGCGGTGAGCAAGGCAGAGCAGGCTAGAACCGCCGGAGCGGTGAGCAAGGTACAGCAGAAGGGACAGGGCTCTGTTCACACGGAACAGACAGGAAGGGAAAGGCAGAACTAGATACACAATCGATACTAGCAATGAAGTAGCGAGTGAACTCTAAACACACAAACAGAAGTACAGCGACAAAGAGAAGGAGTTAGGTGCAGGTTCAGACTCTGCAGAAAAAGGGAAGGTACGGACATAGAGAAAAACAGGAGATAGGTTAGGAGACAGTTCAGACAGGAACTGTTACTGCGACAAATACAGGAACGAGCCAAGGCAAAGCCAAGTGCTGGTTCAGACAAAGCAGAAGAAAGGGAAGGTACGGACACAGAGAAAAACAGGAAGCAGGTTAGGAGACAGTTCAGACAGGAACTGTTACTGAAGTGAGATACAGGAGCGAGTCTGGGTATGCGGCCCCCAGAGGGCGAGATGAACAGGCAAAGAGCGTGTTCACACGGGCCTGGAAATACAGCCTCCAGGAAAGGCAGCTGGCAAGAGAACACAGACAGGACTCAGTTCAGACACGGGAACTGATACCGCAAGGCAGGAAACATAGACAGGACCTGGCACGCCAGCGACCAGAAGCCAACTGACAGAACACAATGCTCAGGCAAGGATTCCAGGAAAGAGCTGGGTTAAATACCAGTTGACAGACAGCAATAGGCTGAGGACGCACAAGGGGTGTGCCCGCAGCAGCTACAAGAAGCAGGAAGTGATCGGGCGCCGCCCTTAAGCAGAAGAAGCAGAGGCAAGCAGACAGCATGGAGGAAAGCCAGAGTGATAGTCTGGACTGGAAATCAAGTGCACGCTCTTGCACAGTTGGAGATGGACCACTATGCAAGGACGCTGCCAGGTATCTTACAAAATATAAGAATCGTTCAGAGAAATCTTCTTCTTTCTCCACTTTTGAGTCTCTTCTCCCAAAGTAACCATTCACTCTGAAAAACTGATAATATCTGTCCTGCCCAAAACAAGGTCACTGAGAGATCACATTACAGTTGCCTATTAGACACGGGCGAATTTGGAATTGAATTCTACTTGAATATTACAAAAACCTGTATTCTCCAAAATACATATTTTTTTGTATTATTTACTCCTGGCAAATTCAGCAAAATGAGGGCCGGGTGCGGCATCCATTTTGCTGAACAGTAGAGGGTCAGCAAAAGGCTAAAAAAATGTATATAATTCACCTCATCTCTCACCTGTCCATGCAACCCTGCTGCCGCCAGTGCCCGCTGCCCACGGTCTGGTTCCCCCCTGCCCATCTTCCGGTCCCCGCTATTCCACCCTCCGGTCCCTTCTGCCCACCACCCGGTCTCTGCTGTCCATCTTCCGGTCCCCACTGTCCACCCTCTGGTCCCTGCTGCCCACCGTCCAGTCCCCGCTATCCACCATCTGGTCTCCGCTGTCCACCCTCCAGTCCCCGTTGCCCACCGTCCAGTCCCCCCTCCCCACCGTCCGATCCCCGTTGTTCATCGTCCGGTCCCCGCTGTCCACCCTCCAGTCCCTGCTGCCCACCATCTGGTCCCCGCTGTCCACCCTCCGGTCCCAACTGCCTGCCCTCCAGTCCTCAAAGCCTCTTCTTTTCACACTTACTTCTTCACTCTAGAACAGGAGTTCTGATTAGATAAATAAAGTGCATGTCACTTCTATGAAGCAGGTCCTGATGGAAAATGCTCCAAACTAGGCACTGTCCAATCCGACGGCTGCCAAAAAAAAAAAAAAAAAAAAAAAAAGCTTTCCGAGGCTATGTGCACACACTTACTCTTTTTGCTGAGTCTTTGGAGTGGAAACGGAGCAGGAACTCCAAGTTTTTGAGTATTTCCGCTCAGTTTTTGCTCCCAAAAATGTGCACATGGAGACTTTTTGTAATGTTTTCCGAGCAGAAGCTCCAAGGTTTTGAGGAGTTTGGAGAAGGATTTTGAGAGTTTCATCTCAGTTTCTGCTCAATTTACACTCCACATAGCCACTCATCAATACACTCAGTGTGCACATAGAACAAGTGTGTGCTCGTACTGAATTTTTTCAAGAGGTTTTGGAGCAGAAACTCTTCAACTCTCCAATCAAAACTTGTGGTTTTTGAACTCTTTATTTTTGGGAGAATTTCTGCTCCTGAAAAATAGTTCTTGTGCTTACACCCCACCCCTAAAGCCCTGAGTAGAGATGAGCGGATCGTTTTGCGGGATGCTGGTCCACCGTCCAGGTCAGTGGTAACCGATGGCTAGATGGAAGTCTGGAGAATCTCTTAACTTCCGGTATCCACGGCGCGGCACAGATGACTTTGCGTCAGCCCTGACTAACAAATCTAATGCCGGGATGCAGGAAAGTAAGAAATTCGTGGGCCTTCCATCCATTGACCTGGATGCTGGATCGGAGTCCTGCGGATCGATCCGTTCATCTCTAGTCCTGAGCAGCTAATCTGATAGTCATGTAGGCATACCAGCTGTAATGTCGGCCATTTTGATTGTCAATCAGTTTTCCTCCATATTTTCCTACAGCTCGGGAGGTTGAATGATATACTGAAGAATTACTATTTTTTTATTTTAAGTGGCGGCAGTAGTCTATGTTTTTTCATTCTTCATGTATTACACGACTGTCATGAAACCGCAGCAAGCAAGAGTGAATAGGTCTACAGAACACAAACTGAAAGCTCCAAATCCATTAAAATAATCATAGAAAGGCTAAATAAATTGGATTTGTAGGCACGTGGCAGAGCACCAGCTGGGACGGCAATGCATCAAATGGATTACAATTGTTCCTCGGCGTTGTATCAGTGCAGTACATGTGCATTAAGCTAATTACAGAGGCTGAGGCTTTGCACAACCCCAGCGGTCAGGATTTCCTCCTCGCTGCAGAGAACAAGAATACGGAGCAAAGTTATTTTTCTATAACCCAGAATTGCAAGGACGCGGCAGGGTTACGGCGAGGGACGGCTACAGGGTTCAAAAATAGAGAGACCTCCTGAATCCAGACTGTTATTACTACACCCCGCCATTCAATAGGATTTATATATACCTAAAGTGCCTATCCAATTGAAAGGGCGACGCTGCAAAACAGGTGCATCGAGTGTACCGGAGAGGGGGTCATCATGAGTACACGAAACATAAACTTATACAATATTGGTACAACCCTCACTTCAATTTATGGCGTACATGCCAATTGTACCGAAACATCCCGGCGGCTATGAAAAAGGGAAGGACATCTCGGACCCCCGGAATGATTGGCCACTGAATCCTCCCAAAAAACTCCGGAATGCGGTGTAAGGGGGTTTTCTGGCAAAAATAAAGTTTTCATGTACAAGTGTTTCTCACTAAATTAGAATATCAAAGAGTTCATTTATTTCAGTTCATATATTATATAGAGTCATTACACACAGAGCGATCTATTATATAGAATCATTACACACAGAGGGATCTATTATATAGTCATTACACACAGAGGGATCTATTATATAGAGTCATTACACACAGAGGGATCTATTATATAGTCACTACACACAGAGGGATCTATTATATAGAGTCATTACACACAGAGGGATCTATTATATAGAGTCATTACACACAGAGGGATCTATTATATAGAGTCATTACACACAGAGGGATCTATTATATAGAGTCATTACACACAGAGGGATCTATTATATAGAGTCATTACACACAGAGGAATCTATTATACAGAGTCATTACACACAGAGGGGTCTATTATATAGAGTCGTTACACACAGAGGGGTCTATTATATAGAGTCGTTACACACAGAGGGATCTATTATATAGAGTCGTTACACACAGAGGGATCTATTATATAGAGTCGTTACACACAGAGGGATCTATTATATAGAGTCATTACACACGGAGGGATCTATTATATAGAGTCATTACACACAGAGGGATCTATTATATAGAGCCATTACACACAGAGGGATCTATTATATAGAGCCATTACACACAGAGGGATCTATTATATACAGTCATTACACACAGAGGGATCTATTATATAGAGTCATTACACACAGAGGGATCTATTATATAGAGCCATTACACACAGAGGGATCTATTATATAGAGCCATTACACACAGAGGGATCTATTATATAGAGTCATTACACACGGAGGGATCTATTATATAGAGTCATTACACACAGAAGGATTTATTATATAGAGCCATTACACACAGAGGGATCTATTATATAGAGCCATTACACACAGAGGGATCTATTATATACAGTCATTACACACAGAGTGATCTATTATATAGAGTCATTACACACAGAGGGATCTATTATATAGAGTCATTACACACAGAGGGATCTATTATATAGAGTCATTACACACAGAGGGATCTATTATATAGTCACTACACACAGAGCGATCTATTATATACAGTCATTACACACAGAGGGATCTATTATATAGAGTCATTACACATAGTGATCTATTTCACGTCTTTATTTCTGTTAATGTTGATGATTATGGCTTACAGCCAATGAAAACACAAAAGTCATTATCTCAGTAAATTAGAATACTTCATAACAGCTTGAAAAATGTTTTTAAAATCTGAAATGTTGTCCTACTGAAATGTATGTTCAGTAAATGCCCTCAATACTTGGTCGGGGCTCCTTTTGCATCAATTACTGCATCAATGTGGCAATGTGGCATGGAGGCGATCAGTCTATGGCCCTGCTGAGGGGTTATGGAAGCTCAGGTGGCTTTGATAGCAGCCTTCAGCTCGTCTGCATTGTTGGGTCTGGGGTCTCTCATCTTCCTCTTGACAATACCCCATAGATTCTCTATAATAGATTCTCTATGGGGTTAAGGTCAGGCGAGTTTGCTGCCAATCAAGCACAGTGATACTGTTGTGTGTAAACCAGGTATTGGTACTTTTGGCAGTGTGGACAGGGGCCAAGTCCTGCTGGAGAATGACATTTCCATCTCCAAAAGCTTGTCGGCAGAGGGAAGCATGAAGAGCTGTAAAATGTCCTGGTAGACGGCTGCGCTGACTTTAGTCTTGATAAAACACAGTGGACCTACACCAGCAGATGACATGGCTGCCCAAACCATCACTGATTGTGGAAATTTCACACTGGACCTCCAGCAGCTTGGATTGTGGCCTCTCCACTCTTCCTCCAGACTCCGGGACCTTGTGGAGTGTGTCAATGACTGCCTTCTGGACATCTGTCAAGTCAGCAGTCTTCCCCATGATTGTGGAGCCTACTGAAACAAACTAAGGGGCCTTTTTAAACGCGTAAGAAGCCTTTGGAGGGGTTTTTTGTTAATTATTTTAATTTACTGAGATAATGACTTTTGTGTTTTCATTGGCTGTAAGCCATAATCATCAACATTAACAGAAATAAACACTTGAAATAGATCACTCTGTTTGTAATGACTCTATATAATATATGAGTTTCACTTTTTGTATTGAAGAACTGAAATAACTTAACTTTTTGATCATATTCTAATTTAGTGAGATGCACCTGTATCTGCAGAATAGGTGGTAACTTACTGATTGGTATTAGTTTAGCTGAGGTTTTGCCATCTGAACTGGTGGATCTAGATCTGGTTGCATGCTTTCTTTTTTTGATATGATCATATTTGACACCCGGTCAATTACAGCTGATATAGACAAAGGAAAAGAGGAAAGAAAAGTAAAGGAAAAAGAAAGGAAAAGGGGAAAGGAAAAGGGGAAAGAAAAGGGGAAAGAAAAGGGGAAAGGAAAGTTTTCCATTGATCATCAATGTGTCTGCATGCTGCATGTGTTTTTTTTTTTATTTGGGTAAGGATGCCTGGTGATTTATTTCCTAACAATAATGTAGGATAGGATTTAATGGAAAAGTGGATCTAAAAACCTGAGTCCAGAATGTAGAAGCCATAGGGCATGACCACCAATTAGGACTATGGGAGCCAACATCTGAGCATCCCCTAAAGCATATTGGAGAGCATGTAGGGTATATAGGAGGAATACACCACTGCTAGACACAGCATATCAGCAGCAGCAGAGATCAGGCATGTTGCAATCCAGCATGCCCAACCATTCATTCCTCTGGAATCTGATGGCAGCGGAAAGTTGGGAGACCTGTTCATCCAGGACAGTGAATTTGGCCAAGTTTCTCTGTGTGTAGCAAGATATACAGTACTAGCTATTGAGTCCTTTCTACGCCCGGGTGGCGAGCATTTTTATTGGTATATGGTCTCCCATGCTGGTATGTGCTGCCCCCATCCTGGTATTTGTGCTCCCCAATCCTGTTCCTCCATCCTGTTATATGCTGCCCTCATCCCTATCCTGGTATGCATGGCACGCCTCACCCCGAATCCTGGTATGCGTGGCAACCCTTATCCCCAATCCTGGTATGCATGGCACCCCTCACCCCCAATCTTGGTATGCGTGGCACCCCTCACCCCCAATCTGGGTATGAATGGCACCCCTCACCCCCAATCCTGAAATATGTGGCACCCCTCATCCCCAATCCTGGTATGCGTGGCACCCCTCACCCCCAATCCGGGTATGCGTGGCACCCCTCATCCCCAATCCTGGTATGCATGGCACCCCTCACCCCCAATCCTGGTATGCATGGCACCCCTCACCCCCAATCCTGGTATGATTGTCACCCCTCATCCCCCAATCCTGGTATGCATGGCACCCCCCATCCCCAATCCTGGAATGCATGACACCCCTCATCCTGGTATGCATGGCTCCCTCATACCCAATCCTGGTATGCATGGTATCCCATTCCCTCATCCCTATCCTGATATGCATGGTACCCCTCATCCTGATATACATGGTACTCCTCATTCCTATCCTGGTATACATGGCCCCTCATTCGAATCCTGGTATGCATGGTCCCCCAGATCCCTATCCTGGTATGCGTGGTACCCCTCATCCCTATCCTGGTATGCGTGGCACCCCTCACCCCCCAATCCTGGTATGCGTGGTCCCCCTCACCCCCCAATCCTGGTATGCGTGGTACTCCTCGCCCCCCAATCCTGGTATGCGTGGTACCCCTCACCCCCCAATCCAGGTATGCGTGGCCCCCTCACCCCCGAATCCTGGTATGCATGGTACCCCTAATCCCTTTCACGCTGCACACATGCGAAAAAAAACCACTTATATTCACCTTTCTTCCCTGTGCTCCAGCGCTGCGGTGTCCGTGATCTCCGGCGCCATACACTCCTTTTACCTGTAACGGCTCCATGCATTCTTCTGTCTGGAGCCAGACTGCATGTCGCGCACGCACAGTCTTTACAGGCTTCAGACAGAGGGACGCTTGCAGCATTATATTATAGATGTGACCATATTAAGTCCAGATAAACAACCGCACAGCCCAAGTTGAAAATTGCCAAAGCTTTAATAATAACACATAAAAGCAAATACACACAACAATAATAAAATCAAAGACACACCACAGATGGAAAAAGTGGAGTGCCTGGACTAAATAGTGTAAGAGATGACATTATACTCTGACATAGAGCTCCCACAGGTAATATGTAACGATAATATAAAGTAAAACCGAGGGCATAAAGTACAAAAAGCAGCAAAAAATAATAAATGCAGTGAAAATAATGAGGCTATCAAACAGATATTTCACATATATATTGATATATTAATGTATCACCCCTGGACGAAGCATTTCCTATGCGAAACGCGTCGGGTGCGTGGTGGGTGCCTGGACTGGTGATCTATGCTCTTTGGGTAATTATGGCTACTTTGTAAACCATTTGGGGCTATTTTTATTGACACTGGTCATTCATATATGCAGCAATATTGGCATAAGGTATTTATTGAGGTTATCTAGCGGCTATGTATGTACTTTGTAGGCAGTCACTGTATATATTGATGCACTGATCTTATTAGCACTATGTGATCTGCCATATTAATACATTAATATATCAATATATATGTGAAATATCTGTTTGATAGCCTCATTATTTTCACTGCATTTATTTTTTGCTGCTTTTTGTACTTTATGTGCTCGGTTTTACTTTATATTATCGTTACATATTACCTGTGGGAGCTCTATGTCAGAGTATAATGTCATCTCTTACACTATTTAGTCCAGGCACTCCACTTTTTCCATCTGTGGTGTGTCTTTGATTTTATTATTGTGTGTATTTGCTTTTATGTGTTATTATTAAAGCTTTGGCAATTTTCAACTTGGGCTGTGCGGTTGTTTATCTGCCTTATTTTTTGGTGTAGCCTATTGACTTTCAGTCTATATGACTTATTGGTGTTTACATATTAAGTCCAGGTAAAATCATGACATTGGCACAACTTTCTTGTGACCTTAATGCTTCTCTGTGAGCCGACCTTTCTGTTCAGACACTTTGGATTTGCTGTCTCTGGAAGTGGTTTATTCACCTTTCCCCCCTGCTGAGCCAAGCCGACCTAGACACTTTGAGTCAGTCATCAAACGCTTTGGACACTTTGAATCAGCTGTCCGACAATGTGGTCACTTTGAATCAGACGTCGGACACTTTGAATCAGACGTCGGACACTTTGAATCAGACGTCGGACACTTTGAATCAGACGTCGGACACTTTGAATCAGCAGTCACCCATACATATTAAATGGGAAACAGTTGGGGAAATCTGACATGGAGAAGGACCTGAGCGTCTTGGTTAATAGCAAATTAAATTGGAGTGCCCAGTGTCAGGCAGCAGCTGCGAAGGCAAATAGAGTCATGGCATGCATCAGAAGAGGAATAGGGGCATATGATGAGAACATTGTTCTTCCTCTGTATAAAGCGCTGGTAAGGCCGCACTTAGAATATTGTGCACAGTTCTGGGCTCCGGTGCTCAAGAAAGACATATTGGAGCTAGAGAGGGTACAAAGGAGGGCGACTAAGGTAATAAAGGGAATGGAGGGACTAGAATACCCAGAGAGGTTGTCAAAATTAGGCCTATTTACATTGGAAAAGAGAAGGCTTAGGGGAGACCTCATAAACATGTATAAATACATCAGGGGGCAGTACAGAGATCTCTCCCATGACCTGTTTATACCAAGGATGGTGACAAAGACGAGGGGGCACACTATGCGTCTGGAGGAAAGGAGGTTCCTGCACCAGCATAGAAGGGGATTCTTTACGGTCAGAGCAGTGAGACTCTGGAACTCTCTGGGAGAGGAAGTGGTGATGTCCAACTCACTTAATGAGTTCAAGAGAGGCCTGGACGCCTTTCTTGAGAACAATAAAATTACATCTTCTGCTTAGTGATAGTTAATTAATCCAGGGATTTAATCTGACTGCCAGATTGGTGTCGGGAAGTGAATTTTTCCTCAATGATGTAAATTGGCCTATACCGCATGTTTTTTTTTGCCTTCCCCTGGATCAACGCTGCGGAATAGCTGCAGTGCACAAGAAATAGGCTGAACTGGATGGACGCTTGTCTTTTTTCGGCCTTATAAACTATGTAACTATGTAATCAGATGTCGGACAATTTGGACACTTTGAATCAGACGTTGAATACTTTGGACACTCTGAATCAAACATCGGACACTTTGAATCAGATGTCAGACACTTTGAATCAGAAGTTGGACAATTTGGACGCTTTGAATCAGACGTCGGACACTTTGAATCAGAAGTTGGACAATTTGGACACTTTGAATCAGAAGTCGGACACTTTGAATCAGAAGTCGGACAATTTGGACACTTTGAATCAGACGTCGGACACTTTGGACACTTTGAATCAGACGTCGGACACTTTGAGTTAGACACATTGAGCTTGCAGTGGCCCATTTCCGATAAACTAATTTAATGCACCCCCATGCCCATAGACATACACGCACATCTCCCTTTGATACCAAAGAACATTTCCTTTTGCTCCTAAAGTAATTGATTTATTATCCATTATGGCTAATTATTATGCAGCCGATTTACTTTTTACCTTGTGGATTTCTCCCTTATGATCGCCCCTCCCCCCCGGGAATCCCATAATTTACCAAGAAAATACCGGACTAATCACTTTGTCTTTTCACTTGCAATTTCCACAAAGTGATGGATTAATAACGTCTTCTGTAATTGTCCTCTATGGCTTGAAAGGAAAACACAGAAGAATCAAGGGAGCAGTCAAATTAATTTTCAGAGCAAATATTATACCATTTTTTTTGGCCTCCACTGACAACAATCAACAATCAACTTAATTTGATTCCGCAAACCCCACCGCTGCTCGCTGATTTTTTTTTTCTTCTCTCTGAGCCGTTCATTACACATCGTAAGAGCGCCATGCGGTGACGATTTATGATTGAGGTGGAAATCAAACCATATATCTGATTCCCTAAAGATTCATTTCACCCGGCATACATCACCGTATTATTAATGCCTCCCGTCGCCATGCTGGGATGATAGGTTTAATTTTAAAAAGAAAAATTAAAATAAAATAAAAAAAATCTATCTATTTAAATGAACTAAAATGAGTTGATTTTAAACGCATCATTAATATTTGTGAAATGAATCCGTTGGCTTTTCCTGTTCTTTGATTTATCACACACTTCAGAGGCTTCCATCCAGTTTATGTCACTAATTGCTGCTTGTACACTGAGCGCCCAATTACCGGGCCGGTGCGGGTGGGTACATAGCGCCTGTTCACACAAGGGAGGCTTTGTAGGGGGCGTAGATCATTTCACTGGTCACATATTGACATTAATATAAGGGATTCTGATGTGCAGAAAAAGATCTATTAATTGGGCAAATATTAAGTTTCATTGATAAATTAGCTATATTTTAGCTGTTATATTATCTTTTACCAGTCCAAAGTTTGGACACCCTTGTTTATGCAATGGTTTTTCTTTTCGGAACGTGCACACTCTAGATTCAGACTGAAGGCAGCAAAACCACAAAGCTACAAATAAGGAAACAAGAAGTAAAGGAAGAGGTGTGAAACAAACCAGAATATGTGTTACACCCATGTTGTTTGTATTTGGTCCAGATTTTAGACACAGCTGACTGTGAACAACCAACATCTTTTGCAACATTGCGTGATGATTTACCTTCTTTTAAGAGTCTGATAATCCGCTCCTTTGTTTCAATTGACATTTCTCGTGTTGGAGCCATGATTCATGTCAGTCCACTGGGTGCAACAGCTCTCCAAGGTGTGATCACTCCTTTTTAGATGCAGACTAACAAGCAGATCTAATTTGATGCAGGTGTTAGTTTTGGAAATGAAAATTTACAGGGTGATTCCATAATTTTTTCCTCAGAATTGAGTGATTCCATAATTTTTTCCCTCTGCTTGGTCTGAAAAAAATTACCCTTACTGAGTGCCACATTTTTAATCTTAATTTCGTTTAGTGTTTCTTAACCCCTTTACAGCCCATGACGTATTAATATGCGTCTGTGCCCTGGGACTTAAGAGCCTGACCCGTATTAGTACATCATCGCGATCTCGCGCGCACACAGGCTGTGGGAGCACGATCGCCGCCAGTAGTCAGCTGATGGTCACAGCTGACACCCGGTACTATGTGCAGGGAGCGGTCCCGCACCGCTCCCGGCACATTAACCCCCGCAATGCTGCGATCGAAGTCGATCACAGCATTGCGGTGGCAAGGGGAGGTGATCACAATACTCACCTCCTCTTCCGGCCTCCAGCACGGTCTGCCGCGGCTTCCCGGGTGTTGCCGTGTTTTTTTTCCACTTTCTCATTTTTACGAATCAATTTGTGAAGCACCTGGGGGTTCCAAGTGCTCACTATGCATCTAGATAGGTGCCTTGGGGGGTCGAGTTTCTAAAATGGAGTCACTTGTGGGGGAGCTCCAATGTTTAGGCACACAGGGGCTCTCCAAATGCAACATGGTGTCCGCTAACAATTTGAGCCGATTTTCCATTCAATTTGTGTGTCACTTTTGGGTATTTTCTGTTATAAAGACCTCTCAAAGTGACTTCAAATGTGATGTGGTCCCTAGAAAAATGGTTTTGTAAATTTTGTTGGAAAAATGAGAAATCGCTGGTCAACTTTTAACCCTTATAGCTCCATAACAAAAAAAAATTTTGGTTCCAATATTGTGCTGATGTAAAGTAGACATGTGGGAAATGTTATTTATTAACTCTTTTGTGTGACATATCTCTCTGATTTAAGCGCATAAAAATTCTAATTTTGAAAATTGCTAAATTTTCAACATTTTCACCAAATTTCCGTTTTTTTCACAAATAAACGCAAGTGATATCGGAGAAATTTTACCAAAATCATGAAGTACAATATGTCACGAAAAAACAATCTCAGAATCAGGGGGATCCGTTGAAGCGTTCCAGAGTAATTACCTCATAAAGTGACAGTGGTCAGAATTGTAAAAATTGGCCTGGTCATTAACGTGCAAACCACCTTGGGTTGTAAAGGGGTTAAAGCCCTAAAGTTGCCATTTGAAATGACTTTAGTTTTGTGCCATGTCTGTGATCTGCTTTTTTTCAACAACATTAAACAACTGAATGAACATCCTCCGAGCCCGGTGATTCCATAATTTTTGCCAGGGGTTGTACAGTATACAGTGCTGGCCAAAAGTATTGGCACCCCTGCAATTCTGTCAGATAATACTCAGTTTCTTCCTGAAAATGATTGCAATCACAAATTCTTTGGTATTATTCTCTTCATTTAATTTGCTTGCAAGGAAAAAACACAAAAGAGAATGAAGCAAAAATCAAATCATTGATCATTTCACACAAAACTCCAAAAATGGGCCAGACAAAAGTATTGGCACCCTCAGCCTAATACTTGGTTGCACAACCTTTATCCAAAATAACTGTGATCAAGCGCTTCCGGTAACCATCAATGAGTTTCTTACAATGCTCTGCTGGAATTGTAGGCCATTCTTCTTTGGCAAACTGCTCCAGGTCCCTGATATTTGAAGGGTGCCTTCTCCAAACTGCCATTTTGAGATCTCTCCACAGGTGTTCTATGGGATTCAGGTCTGGACTCATTGCTGGCCACCTTAGAAGTCTCCAGTGCTTTCTCTCAAACCATTTTATAGTGCTTTTGGAAGTGTGTTTTAGGTCATTGTCCTGCTCGAAGACCCATGACCTCTGAGGGAGACCCAGCTTTCTCGCACTGGGCCCTACATTATGCTGTAAAATTTGTTGGTAGTCTTCAGACTTCATAATGCCATGCACACGGTCAAGCAGTCCAGTGCCAGAGGCAGCAAAGCAACCCCAAGACATCAGGGAACCTCTGCCATGTTTGACTGTAGGGACCATGTTCTTTTCTTTGAATGCCTCTTTTTTTTTTCCTGTATACTCTATGTTGATGCTTTTTCCCAAAAAGCTCTACTTTTGTCTCATCTGACCAGAGAACATTCTTCCAAAACGTTTTAGGCTTTCTCAGGTAAGTTTTGGCAAACTCCAGCCTGGCTTTTTTATGTCTTGGGGTAAGAAGTGGGGTCTTCCTGGGTATCCTACCATACAGTCCCTTTTCATTCAGACGTCGACGGATAGTACGGGTTGACACTGTTGTACCCTCGGACTGCAGGGCAGCTTAAACTTGTTTGGATGTTAGTCGAGGTTCTTTATCCACCATCCGCACAATCTTGCGTTGAAATCTCTCGTCAATTTTTCTTTTCCGTCCACATCTAGGGAGGTTAGCCACAGTGCCATGGGCTTTACACTTCTTGATGACACTGCGCACGGAAGACACAGGAA
The DNA here is from genome assembly GCF_046119375.1 of Phyllobates terribilis. NCBI lineage: Eukaryota > Metazoa > Chordata > Amphibia > Anura > Dendrobatidae > Phyllobates > Phyllobates terribilis. The sequence continues at coordinate 77,800,923 of NW_027362773.1, read as the reverse complement.
CATTTAGGTCTTTGGAGATGGACTTGTAGCCTTGAGATTGCTCATGCTTTCTCACAATTTGGTTTCTCAAGTTCTCAGACAGTTCTTTGGTCTTCTTTCTTTTCTCCATGCTCAATGTGGTACACACAAAGACACAATACTGAGGTTGAGTCAACTTTAATCCATGTTAACTGGCTGCAAGTGTGATTTAGTTATTGCCAACACCTGTTAGGTGCCACAGGTAAGTTACAGGTGCAGTTAATTACACGAATTAGAGAAGCATCACATGATTTTTCAAAGGGTGCCAATACTTTTGTCCACCCCCATTTTTAGGTTTGGTGTGGAATTATATCCAATTTGGCTTTAGGACAATTCTTTTTGTGTTTTTTTTCATTGAAGACAAATTAAATGAAGAGAATAATACCAAAGAATTTGTGTTTGCAATCATTTTCAGGAAGAAACTGAGTATTATCTGACAGAATTGCAGGGGTGCCAATACTTTCGGCCAGCACTGTATATACACACATATTCCAGACAAGGCTTTAAATATTTCTGGAAATTAAACAGTTTTCTTTTAAAAGGTGAAACTTTTAAACATCTGTTAAAATAAACCTAAAACTGCACGAGGAAGAAAAGGGAAAAAAAAACACGAGAAAACTTCATTAATATGTTAAATAATGTAATATCTGTGGTTGTCAGAACATCGAAATGATGTCAGGGCTCGGGACGTGGGAGGAATGAGAATGGAACAGGGACATCCAAATAAAAAGGTGTGCGTGTGTGTGTATATATATATATATATATATATATATACATACATACACACACACACACACATACACACATACACAGTACAGAGTACAGACCAAAAGTTTGGACACACCTCATTTAAAGATTTTTCTGTATTTTCATGACTATGAAAATTGTACATTCACACTGAAGGCATCAAAACTATGAATTAACACATGTGGAATTATATACTTAACAAAAAAGTGTGAAACAACTGAAAATATGTCTTATATTCTAGGTTCTTCAAAGTAGCCACCTTTTGCTTTGATGACTGCTTTGCACACTCTTGGCATTCTCTTGATGAGCTTCAGGAGGTAGTCACCGGAAATGGTCTTCCAACAATCTTGATGGAGTTCCCAGAGATGCTTAGCACTTGTTGGCCCTTTTGCCTTCACTCTGCGGTCCAGCTCACCCCAAACCATCTCGATTGGGTTCAGGTCTGGTGACTGTGGAGGCCAGGTCATCTGGCGTAGCCCCCATCACTCTCCTTCTTGGTCAAATAGCCCTTACACAGCCTGGAGGTGTGTTTGGGGTCATTGTCCTGTTGAAAAATAAATGATGGTCCAACTAAACGCAAACCGGATGGAATAGCATGCTGCTGCAAGATGCTGTGGTAGCTATGCTGGTTCAGTATGCCTTCAATTTTGAATAAATCCCCAACAGTGTCACCAGCAAAGCACCCCCACACCATCACACCTCCTCCTCCATGCTTCACGGTGGGAACCAGGCATGTAGAGTCCATCCGTTCACCTTTTCTGCGTCGCACAAAGACACGGTGGTTGGAACCAAAGATCCCAAATTTGGACTCATCAGACCAAAGCACAGATTTCCACTGGTGTAATGTCCATTCCTTGTGTTCTTTAGCCCAAACAAGTCTCTTCTGCTTGTTGCCTGTCCTTAGCAGTGGTTTCCTAGCAGCTATTTTACCATGAAGGCCGGCTGCACAAAGTCTCCTCTTAACAGTTGTTGCAGAGATGTGTCTGCTGCTAGAACTCTGTGTGGCATTGACTTGGTCTCTAATCTGAGCTGCTGTTAACCTGCGATTTCTGAGGCTGGTGACTCGGATAAACTTATCCTCAGAAGCAGAGGTGACTCTTGGGCTATGTGCCCACGATGCAGAAATGAAGCAGAAAATTTCTGCAGCATTTCTGCATCTCCCTGGCAGAAAAAACGCATGCAGATTGTGCATGCGTTTTTCTTGCAGAATACATGCGGATTCACATGCGTATCCACCTGCGTATCCGCATGCAGATTGACAAGCGCTTTCCAGGCGATAGCATCACTTGGAAAGTGCTTGATAACTAGGTCACACTATATAAATCCATGCAACCGGTATAGATTTATATAGTGTGACCGTAAAAATAAAAATATAAAGCTATACTCACCCCCGAGGCCCCGGCGTGGCTGCAGCGCTGCTTCCTGGCTGGTTCCTGGCTGCCGGCATATCGCGAGACAGAGCGGTGAAGGGACTGCGGTCACATGACTGACGTCACCGAAGGTCCTTCAGCGCTGCCGGCATTCAGAGAGAAGCCTTCGGAAAGGTGAGTATAAACTTTATTTTTTATTTCATTCTTTTTTTCACAGGTACAATGGTACCCAGGTCTGGATGAGAGTCTTCTCTCCTCCAGAACTGGGTACCATCCGCACATAGAGACGCATATAATCCGCTTGTACAAATGTACAGACGCGCATTCTATGCGTCTCAATGCAAGTCAATGGCGGCCATTTAGTTGCGCTTCCTCAAAATTAATGAACATGCTGCGGATTTTTGTACGCAGCATAAACGCTGCGGAAAAATCCGCAGCATGTGCATAGAACATGCGGAATCCCCTTGGGGACCATGGGGTGCGGATTACCTAGCGTTTCACAAGCGTTTACGCTGCAGAAATTCCGCAGCATAAACGTTTGAAAAACACTACATGAGCACGCAGCCTTGGTCTTCCTTTCCTGGGGCGGTCCTCATGTGAGCCAGTTTCTTTGTAGCGCTTGATGGTTTTTGCAACTGCACTTGGGGACACTTTCAAAGTTTTCCCAATTTTTCGGACTGACTGACCTTCATTTCTTAAAGTAATGATGGCCACTCGTTTTTCTTTACTTAGAATTTGTATTATGGCAAGAAAAAAAGCAGCTAACAGTCTATTCAGTAGGACTATCAGCTGTGTATCCACCTGACTTCTGCACAACACAACTGATGGTCCCAACCCCATTTATAAGGCAAGAAATCCCACTTATTAAACCTGACAGGGCACACCTGTGAAGTGAAAACCATTTCCGGTGACTACCTCTTGAAGCTCATCAAGAGAATGCCAAGAGTGTGCAAAGCAGTCATCAAAGCAAAAGGTGGCTACTTTGAAGAACCTAGAATATAAGACATATTTTCAGTTCTTTCACACTTTTTTGCTAAGTATATAATTCCACATGTGTTAATTCATAGTTTTGATGCCTTCAGTGTGAATGTACAATTTTCATAGTCAAGAAAATACAGAAAAATCTTTAAGTAAGAAGGTGTGTCCAAACTTTTGGTCTGTACTGTGTGTATATATATATATATATATATATATATATATATATATATATATATATATATATATATATATACACATATACATACACACACACATACATACATACATATACATACACACACACACTTTTTATTTGGATGTCCCTGTTCCATTCTCATTCCTCCCACGTCCCGAGCCCTGACATCATTTCGATGTTCTGACAACCACAGATATTACATTATTTAACATATTAATGAAGTTTTCTCGTGTTTTTTTTCCCTTTTCTTCCTCGTGCAGTTTTAGGTTTATTTTAACAGATGTTTAAAAGTTTCGCCTTTTAAAAGAAAACTGTTTCATTTCCATAAATATTTAAAGCCTTGTCTGGAATCCCCGGAGACCTGAGGAACAGTAAATGCGGCAATGATATTATTTAATAGCGGTGGTCTTTGAGTGGCGCCGGCTTTGCTCGCTCGCTCTTTGTTGTAGGTGAGCGGTGTGATGTTGTTCCTATGGCTGTTTTCTTGTGTTCTCGCTCACAATACTGCCCTATAATTTGCCTAATGGTTTGATTGCTTCAACTCTGCGAGACGCTGGCGACGTGGGATTTTTTTTTTTTCTTCTTTTTTTCACTTTTTTCTTCTTTTTTTTTTTTTTTTTTTTTTTTGTTTGCTACATTGTATGAGTTAAAGTAGAGCACAGTTTATTTGCTGCAGGAGAAAAAAAAAAAAAACAATTTAGTGCGAGCATATAAGCAGAGCAGAGTGTAATAACGCAGCACACCTGTGCAGAGTCCGCTGTTCCCATTGCTGTCGTTGGCACAGTGGTAATAACCCATGGGCAGTCTGTGTTCTGCTGTGCGTTTCCTTGCAGAGAACACCACACTGAGTTCAGTTAATAGCTTCCTCAAGTACAATAATGATCCATGGGGCGGCGGACATGATAGATGGAGCTACAAAAAGTCCAAGCTCGGGTAACTTAAGGTAATGATACTGAGTCCTAAAATACCGATTTTTCTGAGGAGTTTGGTCACTTATCGATGAGAGTCCAAGATCCGGCACCAGCACCAATGAGCAGGTCTAGAAGTGCACTTGAACAGCACAGTGCCATACACTGTGTAGTGGCCATTCTGGGGTACTGCATCTCAATTACAACTGAAGTGAATAGGAGCTGAGCTGCAGTACCCAAGAACAGCCTCTATACAGTGGATGGCGCTGTGCTGTTCCGGCAGCATACTGTTAATTAGTCAGGGTCTCGGGGGTCGGACTCCCTCCAATATGACATTGATGACCTATCCTATGATTGACTAAATCAGATCAAAATCGGAACGCAGTGCACAGACTGGCCAGAGGCTCTCCTGACCCGAGCGAGACAGCTGCATAGAAATACATTAAGCTGTCACGCTCGGGTATGGAGAGCCGTCGGCCAGTCCGTGCACTGTGTTGCAATCTCGGACCAATTTATATTCCCTTAGGATAGATAATCAATATCTTAGCACTGGACAAAACCTTTAATTATTCTCCATTTCTGTACATACTGTAGATGCCAAAGTAAAATCTGTCCCCTCTAGGGATCACATGACTTTAAAGGGATTCTCCGCACTGGACAATCCCAGCTAGTTTCATTCCATTGCACTCCCCTCTGTGGGAAACCCAATAGTACGTGATCAATGTCTCTGCAGCGCCACCGCAGGGAAATTGGAGCTTTACAATGTGTCTATTCAAGAAAAAGAGAGTGTCTGTGTAATATAGGACGATACAGGTCCTCCAGGGCGAGAGATTCTCCATGTAACTGCTCTGGCCGAGAGGACCCCTATTGACCTAGAACTTCCTAATAGGGTATATGAAAATGGGTTTTCCAACCTGGATACTCCCTTCTCTATCATTGGGATGTGGCTGCAGACGTCATGCTGATTGACAGTTGGCTTCCCGCAGATTGGCAGCAGGGAGCCATCTATCAATCAGCAGGACATCGGCAGTGATGACTGGTCAACAGAGCAGGGCAAAAGAAAAGCAATTGCTCTGTCGACATGACATCACCAGAAGCCACAAAAGCGGGCTGTGACCACTCTGCGCCGGCAGAGATCGGTAGGTAGGTAGGAATTACCTGTCTGTTAGTTCTTAGGCCCATAGTAAAAAAAAAAAAATAGCCCCTTTGTTTCAGCTTTATAACAGAATATATTTGAGAATTCCATAAATACCCAACACGATCCTGCGGCTCCATGAGATCTCAGCTACATCGCACTAATGTCAGCACCATGGACAGGTGAAGGCACAAGGGGGAAACAAAACATCATGAATGTGGGGCATCATGTGCAATAATGCGCTAATAACAATGTGGCCGTGTACATACTAGCGCAGTATGTGTTGTAATGCAGCGGCTTGCGGCATTACTGTAATGCTCCAGGGTGTGTTTTGGCCGACCATGTACCTCCCTCAGGTGACTGGTCATATGACTGTGACATCGCATAGGTCCTGTGCACGCAGAAGGTCTGATCACATGACTGAGACATCAGCACAGGTCCTGTGTGCGCATTGGAAGATATATAAAGACTGGTAGTTTTTAGACAGGTGTGTAAGGCGTGAGGCCTGTTCCCGTGTGGGACACCGCTAGAGTGTGAGGCCTAGTGAAGCCTGAAAGGCAGAGGCTGAATCCTTAGGTGTAAGCGATCCCAGTAGCCTTGGAGGGCCAGAGGCTTGGAAGGCAAGAGTCCTGGAAGGCAGAGGCTGGATGTGAGGTGAGACCACATACCAGTAGCCTTTGAAGGAACGAGGGCTGGAGACCCCCATCTGGGAAGCCGAAAAGCCACAGTGGTGGCAGAACAAAACTGACTGAAGCAGCTAAAACCCGGCAAAGGTAAAACAGTGCATTATATGGACGTTGCTATAAGTGACTTTGCTGAAGGCTGTAACTGGAGCCAAGTGGGCCTGTCTGCCACTTGAAAGGCTCCTGGACATTATATGTAATATCTCGGCGAGCCACTGAGTTGGACTCTGTCAGGCACGGCATCAGCACCCGGCGCACCCGGGCAAGTGCTGGGGCCCTGAGCAGGCGGGGGGCCCACTCACCGTCGGGCACCCCGGCACGCTATGGGGCCTGTGAGCGGAAGCGTGCGGTGTCAGCGCCCATGAGTGGGCCCCCCCCCCGCTTGGTAAGGGCGGCCGGCACAATACTTCCCCCTCCCTGTGCCTCCACTCCGCAGCTTGTCTTCATGCTCTCTGCTGCACTGTGACGCCTCAGGTCAGAGGGCGTACTGGCGTCTTTCAACCGTGCCCTCTGCTGAGCAGTCACAGTGCAGCAGAGAGCAGGAAGACGCCGGCGAAGTCCAGACTCTGGAGCAGAGCAGCGGCAGCAGGTGAGGCGAGGTGAGTATTTAATTTTTTTATTTATTTTTTTTATGTATGGAGGCCAGGAGGCATGGCCGCATGGGGGCATTATTTGGGAGCCAGCAGGTATGGCCGCATGGGGCATTATTTGGGGACCAGCAGGCATAGCCGCATGGGGCATTATATGGGGCCAGGAGGCATGGCCGCATAAGGTATTATGTGGGGGCCAGCAGGCATGGCCGCATAAGGCATTATATGGGGGCCAGCAGGCATGGCCGCATGGGGCATTATATGGGGCCCAGACTGCATGGGGCATTATATGGGACCCAGACTGCATAGAGCATTATATGAGGCCCAGCTTGCATGGGGCATTATATGGGGTCCATTATTCTGTATGGAGTATTACATGGGGCCCATAATACTGTACGGAGGACTATACTGTCCGGTCTGCACTGTGTGCTGCGAGGATTCGCCGGTTTCTGAGCTATACTTGTACTAATATATATATTATATTATAATATATATATATATTATAATATATATATATATATATATATATATATATATATATATATATATATATATATATATATATATATATATATATATATATATATATATATTTCTCCGCCGTATCTGTGCATCATGAATCATGGTATGTGTTAAAGGGGCCCACTGAGACTCTTTTGCCCAGGGCCCATGAAAACCTGGAGCCGGCCTTGGACTCGGTTATAGCAGTTATGAAGTAAAATAAACTGCTGCATTGTGAAGTACTGGAAAACGTGGCTGGTGTGCTTTAATTGACCCGGTACAGCGAGTGTCCCCCAGCATGATGACTAGCGCTGCATTACATGTGGTTCGAGAATGTGGGCAACTGCAGCCCGGTTGCTAGGGGCAACTGCAGCCCGGTTGCTAGGGGCAACTGCAGCCTGGTTGCTAGGGGCAACAGCACAGGACAACAAGTGTGGATACAAGCATCTTGCTGTGGCTCGGCGGGGTCACGAAAATTAAAGCATCTTGCTGTAACTCCGCGGGGTTATGAAAATTGTCTTCACACTCAAACCTGATTTGCTGTGGCTCGGCGGGGCCACGAAAATTTTTCCGGGGAGAGCGGTGTGTGTGAATAGTGTACCGCGATGGCTGTGAATGGAGCAGCAAAAGAAAATGAAGCTATTGAGCAATTAATGTGCCAGTTAAAACCGCAGCAGGTATTTGAGAAACGTCTAGAGGACATGGTGCAGGAACGACAGGAGCTGTGGGCACCATATAGAATGGCGGCAGTGGACCAGTCTGTGAACTCTCCAGGGGCACCAGAATTGTCCCAGAGTGCCCGGGGAGATGGTAAGAGATGTTGTGAACCGAGTCCTAAGACTATTGTTGATTTTTTTTGTAAAATTCCCCCTACAGGTGTGGGTGTCCAAAAGGGGCTGAGTCTCAAAAGGGGGCGGATTTTCACAAGAGCGTGGAGTATAGAATACCAAAATTTGTTACTGGTTGTGGGTTGGTACCAACTAAAAATGACAATTTGACCGTTGATAACGGGGTAGCTCCAGTAGAAGGGGTTGACGTCAAAGTGGGAGGTGACCTGTTAGTCCACAAAACCATAGGGAGTGACACAGACCCCGTAGCTGACGGTGACACTACGAAAGTAGAAGGAGAGTTCAGTCAGGAGGAGCTAGACGAGGAGAGAAAGTCCCCATCTCGTAGACGGCGCAAGGGCCGCAAAAAGGTTGCTCCTGTAGTCTTTGCTGCAAGTGAAAATAAAGAAAATGTAATGCTGTGTGCCTTTGTTCCAAGTGTGGATCCTCCTTTAGAGGCAGAAGAGGAGATGACGTTGCCAGTAGCAACCTCCGGTACAGTACTGAGACAGAAGAATCAGGATCTGACAGTCCTGAAAGAGGAGGTCGCCAGTCATGACCAAGAGCTGGAGCCTATCAGGCAGCAATGTCAGAGTGACGTGCAGCAACTATGGGAAAACCTGGAGAACGTGTCCTCAGACCAGCGGAGCCTGGAGTCTGAACGGCAGAAAATATACCAGGTTGTGAGGAACTTACAGCGAAACCTGGAGGGAAGCAACGAGGAAATTAACCAATGGAAGGAAATGCTCCAGGAAATTAAGGAGGACTGCCGCAAAACCAAGGAGGAGGTTTTGCAGTTGAAGCTTGAGAAGGAGGCGCTGCAGGATGAAGTTTCTGGGCGTGAACAAAACCTAGAACGACTGCGCGAACAGTTCAACCGGGAGCTGTGTGAATCCAAGAAGGAATATGGTGAACGCAGTGGGGAACTGCAAACAAATTAAGAGAGACTATGAGGATCTCCTCAGGGTTAAAGAAAACTAGAGGATGATAAGGCGGATGCAGAGCACATGCGCCAAGTGGTTGAGACCACTCTGCAGGACACCCGTGATGAAAATGGTGATCTCCGCAGAAAGACCCTAGGTCTGGAAGCTCAGGTGATGGAGCTGCAGACGTTCTGTGATAATCTCCAGAGGGCAGAGCCGTGCCTTAAGGAAAGAATCAGCAAGATGGACGCTAAGCGGAAAAAGATGGAGGAGTCAGATCAGGGGAAGCATACAGGGTGAAGAAGCTGAAAGTCAGTTGCCCCTGAAACCTGAGCTAGATGATCGTTTGGAGACCACTGGTGAGACAGAAACCTCTCAGTACAAGTGCCTCATAGATGTACCCAAGGATTTGAGAGAAGAATGCACCAGTGAGTCCGTGCATGAAGAGTTTAAGAAGGCCGTGGGAGCCTGTAAGGTGTACTCGACCTCAGAAGCTAAACAGCTGCTGGTCCTGTCCACAACCGAAGTCACAGTGAAGAGGTTGGCTATCCTAAGTGACATGCACTGGCGATGTATTCGCACGAAGCGGTCCCTCCGGTTGAAGACGGAACAAGCCGTTAGACGACTGGAGCTTATGAGAAAAGCTCAAAGTCTGCATGAAGAGGTCATCCGGGTGCCTCAGGCTCTGGTAAGAAAGCTTATTGGGAGAAATGGCCGAGCCATGCAGATGATGGTAAAGAAGTCTGGTGTGATGAAAGTAAGCAGTCCACGTGATCGTCAGGACTGGATACCAGATGAAGACGGCATGGTGTCATTCTCCGCTGTAGGAACGGAAGAAAGTCTTGCATGTATACGGATGCTGATGGAGTACCAAGTGACCTATCTGCGAGAGGTAGAAAAGTTGAATCTCGCTAGACTACGAGTGGAAAGACAGCATCATCTGAGCAGCAGAAGATGGCAGCCATCTAGAAATTGGGAGACCAGACAGAGAAAGGGCCCCCTAAATAACAGAACAGCTACAGCTGAAGTTAGGGACCTTTCAAGATGTCCTGAGAGTAGTGGGCGTGGGTTTAGAGGTAGTGAGACCTCCAGTAACTCAGGCTTGAGAGGCCCATATAAATGACCCAATAGAGTACGGGACAGTACGGAGTCTAACCGGACCTTAGATACCAGGGCGTGTGAGTCATCCTGCTGTATTGACCGCTGGGAGCGGGGGAGGTCTGACAAGGTTACGACCCGGAAAGGTGACTTGACCAAGTCAGTGACAATGACAGATGGTAGGTCCCTAAGGAATGGGTTAATGTCGGTGACTAATGTTCCAGGGGCTGAGCAGCGTAATTGTCAAGTACATGGTCTCTGTGTGAACTGTGGGTTATAAGGTGATTGCGTATAGTATGTGTTCAACCCCACAAGTTTGAACAGAGGGAGGGGGATATGTAATGCAGCGGCTTGCAGCATTACTGTAATGGTCCAGGGTGTGTTTTGGCCGACCATGTACCTCCCTCAGGTAACTGGTCACATGATTGTGACATCGCACAGGTCCTGTGCACACAGAAGGTCTGATCACATGACTGTGACATCAGCACAGGTCCTGTGTGTGCATTGGAAGATATATGAACCCTGGTAGTTTTGAGACAGATGTGTAAGGCGTGAGGCCTGTTCCCATGTGGGACACCGCTAGAGTGTAAGGCCTATTGAAGCCTGAAAGGTAGAGGCTGGATCCTTAGGTGTAAGCGATCCCAGTAGCCTTGGACGGCCAGAGGCTTGGAAGGCAAGAGTCATGGAAGGCAGAGGCTGGATGTGAGGTGAGACCACATACCAGTAGCCTTTGAAGGAACGAGGGCTGGAGACCCCCATCTGGGAAGCCGTAAAGCCACAGTGGTGGCAGAACAAAACTGACTGAAGCAGCTAAAACCCGGCAAAGGTAAAACACTGCATTATATGGACGTTGCTATACGTGACTTTGCTGGAGGCTGTAACTGGAGCCAAGTGGGCCTGTCTGCCACTTGAAAGGCTCCTGGACATTATATGTAATATGTCGGCGAGCCACTGAGTTGGACTCGGTTATAGCAGTTATGAAGTAAAATAAACTGCTGGATTGTGAAATACTGGAAAACGTGGCCGGTGTGCTTTAATTGACCTGGTGCAGCGAGTGTCCCCCAGCATGATGACTAGCGCTGCCTTACAGTGTATACACACACACCTATGTAAAAATCCATATTGGATACATTGCATATTTCTGTGTGTGCCGCATTGTCACCATGTCAGAAAAATGTGTATATGTACAGTACAGACCAAAAGTTTGGACACACCTTCTCATTTAAAGATTTTCCTGTATTTTCATGACTTTGAAAATTGTACATTCACACTGAATGCATGAAAACTATGAATAAACACATGTGGAATTATATACTTAACAAAAAAGTGTGAAACAACTGAAAGTATATCTTATATTCTAGGTTCTACAAAGTAGCCACCTTTTGCTTTGATGACTGCTTTGCACACTCTTGGCATTCTCTTGATGAGCTTTAAGAGGTAGTCACCGGAAATGGTTTTCACTTCACAGGTGTGCCCTGTCAGATTTAATAAGTGGGTTTTCTTGCCTTATAAATGGGGTTGGGACCATCAGTTGTGTTGTGCAGAAGTCAGGTGGATACACAGCTGATAGTCCTACTGAATAGACTGTTAGAATTTGTATTATGGCAAGAAAAAAGCAGCTAAGTAAAGAAAAACGAGTGGCCATCATTACTTTAAGAAATGAAGGTCAGTCAGTCCAAAAAATTGGGCAAACTTTGAAAGTGTCCCCAAGTGCAGTCACAAAAACCATCAAGCGCTACAAAGAAACTGGCTCACATGAGGACCGCCCCAGGAAAGGAAGACCAAGAGTCACCTCTGCTCCTTAGGATAAGTTTATCCGAGTCAACAGCCTCAGAAATCACAGATTAACGGCAGCTCAGGTTAGAGACCAGGTCAATGCTACACAGAGTTCTAGCAGCAGACACATCTGTACAACAACTGTTAAGAGGAGACTTTGTGCAGCAGGCCTTCATGGTAAAATAGCTGCTAGGAAACCACTGCTAAGGACAGGCAACAAGCAGAAGAGGCTTGTTTGGGCTAAAGAACACAAGGAATGGACATTAGACCAGTGGAAATCTGTGCTTTTGTCTGATGAGTCCAAATTTGAGATCTTTGGTTCCAACCACCGTGTCTTTGTGCGACACAGAAAAGGTGAACGGATGGACTCTACATGCCTGGTTCCCACCGTGAAGCATGGAGGAGGAGGTGTGATGGTGTGGGGGTGCTTTGCTGGTGACACTGTTGGGGATTTATTCAAAATTGAAGGCATACTGAACCAGCATGGCTACCACAGCATCTTGCAGCAGCATGCTAATCCATCCAGTTTGCGTTTAGTTGGACCATCATTTATTTTTCAACAGGACAATGACCCCAAACACACCTCCAGGCTGTGTAAGGGCTATTTGACCAAGAAGGAGAGTGATAGGGTGCTACGCTAGATGACCTGGCCTCCACAGTCACCAGACCTGAACCCAATCAAGATGGTTTGGGGTGAGCTGGACCGCAGAGTGAAGACAAAAGGGCCAACAAGTGCTATGCATCTCTGGGAACTCCTTCAAGATTGTTGGAAGACCATTTCCGGTGACTACCTCTTGAAGCTCATCAAGAGAATGCCAAGAGTGTGCAAAGCAGTCATCAAAGCAAAAGGTGGCTACTTTGAAGAACCTAGAATATAAGACATACTTTCAGTTGTTTCACACTTTTTTGTTAAGTATATAATTCCACATGTGTTAATTCATAGTTTTGATGCCTTCAGTGTGAATATACAATTTTCATAGTCATGAAAATACAGAAAAATCTTTAAATGAGGTGTGTCCAAACTTTTGGTCTGTACTGTATGTGGGTATGAAATGATGTCAAAACAGGGGCATAATGACCATGGTTGCAGAGGGCGTGACTGGACATCCGCATGCAGTTGAAGTATATTGTGGAGCACAGACCCGTCGGGTCCGTGCACGGCAATACACGCTGTCGGCCAATCAGAGGTGAGCAGCGGACGTCGGCGTGTGTGTGTGTGTGTGTGTGTGTGTGTGTGTGTGTGTGTGTGTGTGTGTGTGTGTGTGTGTGTGTGTGTGTGTGTGGTTTAAGGCGGACCTCGACTGTCATGATGTGATAATAATTGATCTGTCCTGTACTGTATATATGGGCTGGGCTGTATTGTGATGTCATAATAGTTGGAGTGTTCAGTATTTATAGACTGAGATCTATTGTTAAGATGTCATCATAGTCAGGGCTGGCTACAGGTTTTCATTGGCCCCGGGCGGTCTCAGTGGGCCTTTTTAACACATACCACAGTTCATGATGCACAGATACAGCGGAGAAATATATACAATATATAAATATATACAACACAGGGCCCAACTTGCCCTCTCATCCTTCACATATGCAGACATGCACGCACACACAGTACGCAGACACGCACGCACGCACACACAGTACATAGACACGCACGTACACATGCACACACACACGGTACGCAGACATGCACGCACACGGTACGCAGACACGCACAAATATCGTACGCAGACATGCACGCATATGGTACGCAGACATGCACACAGTACGCAGACACGCACGCACACACAGTACGCAGACACGCACGCACACACAGTACGCAGACACGCACGCACACACAGTACGCAGACACGCACGCACACACAGTACGCAGACACGCACGCACACACAGTACGCAGACACGCACGCACACACGCACGCACACACAGTACGCAGACACGCACGCACACACGCACAGTACGCAGACACGCACGCACACAGTACGCAGACACGCACGCACAGTACGCAGACACGCACGCACACACAGTACGCTGACGCACACACAGTACGCAGACACGCACACACAGTACGCAGACACGCACACACAGTACGCAGACACGCACGCACAGTACGCAGACACGCACGCACAGTACGCAGACACGCACGCACAGTACGCAGACACGCACGCACACACAGTACGCAGACACGCACACACACAGTACGCAGACACGCACACACACAGTACGCAGACACGCACACACACAGTACGCAGACACGCACACACACAGTACGCAGACACGCACACACAGTACGCAGACACGCACGCACAGTACGCAGACACGCACACACAGTACGCAGACACGCACACACAGTACGCAGACACGCACACACAGTACGCAGACACGCACGTACACACAATACGCAGACACGCACGTACACACAATACGCAGACACGCACGTACACACAGTACGCAGACACGCACGTACACACAGTACGCAGACACGCACGTACACACAGTACGCCGACATGCACGCACACACACAGTACACAGACATGCATACACAGAGTATACAAACATGCACACACAGTACGCAGACATGTACACACATGCACATGGTACACAGACACGCACATACACAAATATGTACACATACAGGCATACGTACATATTTGAACACAAATTCTCAAAAACACATAAAACAGACAAATATATGTACACAGGGGGAGGCCGCACGTAGCCATCTATACACAGCGGGAGGCCGCACGTAGCCATCTATACACAGCGGGAGGCCGCACGTAGCCATCCATACACAGCGGGAGGCCGCACGTAGCCATCTATACACAGCGGGAGGCCGCACATACTCATCTATACACAGCAGGGAGCCGCAAGTAGCCATCTATACACAGCGGGAGGCCACACGTAGCCATCTATACACAGCAGGAGGCTGCACGGTTCCATCTATACACAGCAGGAGGCCGCACGGTGCCATCTATACACAGCAGGGAGCCCGCACGTAGCCATCTATACACAGCGGGAAGCCGCACGTAGCCATCTATACACAGCAGGAAGCTGCACGTAGCTCAGCTCCACCCACAGCTGCAAGAGACAGATCCAGCCCGCTTTAAGTGCTGGGCCGCAGTTTCAGCTGCCACTCACTACATGATGCAAGCAAAATTTCTAAGATGATGGGAGGAGGGAGTAGACAGTGTGCAGGGGCATTTGTCTTTATGTAGTTTCAGTCCAATCATCTCCCATCCCCAACATTATGTACAAATTTTAAAAATGACAATGATCCCCTGCCCTTTCATACAAAGTGCTGCTGGCTGCCCACCCCGTCCCACACTGTCTGAGACACAAGAGACAAGATGATATAAGCTAATGCTTGTCTGTGGCAAGTGGCAGGAACACTAGAAGGCAGCCAGCAAGCACTCTGTATAAAACTGCAGGGGACCATTATTCATTGATATATACAAAAAAAAACATATTTTAGATGGAATACACACTTTGAGACTGAAGCAACAGGGCTCAGCAGGAGACCAGGCAGGCTACAGACAAACTCTGGGTCACAGTGCGTAGGTGGCGGCTCCTCTTCAGCAGAGGCTGCAAGGCAGAATGACACTGGCTCATGTGAGCCATTTCATGATCTCCTAAATAGACCCCGCACCCCTGTGTGCTGGGCCCTGCCTGATGTCATGTGGCAGGGCGGTCCCAGCATCATTTAAACTGTCCACCCTGGCGGATCTGCAGCTGGTCAGACGGGAGCGGCTGGGTTATGCAGCATGTCTGTGAGTGGCTGCTTTGAAATTTGGGTCCTGCCCTCCCTGACATCATGTCACATGACGTCAAGCAGGGAAGGACCCAAAGTTCAAAGCAGCCCCTCATAGACATGCTGGCTGGCTGCATCACGCAGCCCTGTATATTCCCTAGCGCCGGCGGGCAGTTTAAATTATGTAACTTGGGACCGCCCTGCCACATGACATCAGGCAGGGTGGTCCCAAAGTTCAAAGTAGCCACTCACAGACATGCTGGCTGCATCACGCAGCTGCTACCATCGGGCCGCCGCAGCTGTATATTCATTAGCGCTGGCGGGCAGTTTAGATGATGTTGGGACCGCCCTGCCACATGACGTCAGGCAGGGCGGTCCCAACAGCATTTAAACTGCCCGCCCGCGCTAGTGAATATACAGCCGTGGCGGCCAGATGGGAGCGTCATGTGGCACTGGCAGGGCAGGGCGACAGCATGTTTCAAGCTGCCTGCAGCTGCAGGCCCGCAGGTGACCATCTAAACCTTCAGCCAGCGTGGCGGTGACAGAAAAAAAAAGTGCATTATAATGGGAGCAATTCATGCCCCCCCCCGGAACCTCGGGCCCCGAGCGGTAGCCCAGATTGCCCTCATTATAATCCGCCTATGACTGTGTGCAGTATTTATAGGCTGGGCTCTATTGTTGTAATAGCATAATAGTCACTATGTGCAGTATTTATAGGCCGAGTTGCAGTATGATTTCACAATAATCTGTATGTCTCTATGAGATAGCATTAGCGTAATGGTAACTTAAATCTATAGCAGATCATTTTAATATTGACTAATAATAAAACAAAACTAAATGCGATGTGCAGTTGAATCGTCTATGGCACTACCTGGACGGCATCGATTTCATTAACACTTTACCACCTGAATATTTATGAACTGATAACTGATCATCTCAGCTATGCATAACTGTAACTCTATATTATAAGTCTTAATGAATTACAACCAAAATGCTCCCATGGACCCGAGGTGCATTCTTGTTCCCATGCTGCATTATTGCAGGTCTGTGAACACATTGATTTCTCTTAACAGAGTGTAATACACAAGCCATTCCTACTGACTGCCGAATCAATTACTGCCAAATGATAATAAACCACATAAAGGACTTTCCAGCGTGAGGAGTATGTGCAGAAAATGCAATTACTTTCAATCCTTTTTTACTTATAAAGAATAAAATCGAGTTTTTCACAGTTTATATTTTTCTAGCAAAATCGGAAAGACAAAAAGGTTGTTGAGATTGGGTAATAATGCTGTAGAGCTGTAATGGTGTAGGTAGGCATGGACACCCAGGTACATACACACGTGGTCAAAATTGTTGGTACCTACCCCTCGTTTAATGAAAGAAAAACGCACAATGGTCACAGAAATAACTTGAATCTGACAAAAGTAATAAATTAAAAATCTATGAAAATGAACAAATGAAAGTCAGACATTGCTTTTCTGCTTCCACAGAATTTTTTAAAAAAATTAACCTCATGAAATCGGCCTGGACAGAAATGATGGTTCTTCTTAGCTTAATATTTTGTTGAACAACCTTTTGAGGCAATCACTGCAACTGTCAATGAGACTTCTGCACCTCTCGACAGGTATTTTGGCCGACTCCTCATGAGCAAACTGCTCCAGTTGTCTCGTGTGTGAAGGTTGCCTTTTCCAGACAGCATGTTTCAGCTCTTTCCAAAGATGCTCAATAGGATTTAGGTCAGGGCTCATAGAAGGCCACTTCAGAATAGTCCAATGTTTTCCTCTTAGCCATTCTTGGGTGTTTTTAGCTGTGTGTTTTGGGTCATTATCCTGTTGCAAGACCCATGACCTGCGACCGAGACCAAGCTTTCGGACACGGGGCAGCACATTTCTCTCTAGAATCCCTTGATAGTCTTGAGATTTCATTGTACCCTGCACAGATTCAAGACACCCTTTGCCAGATGCAGCAAAGCAGCCCCAGAACATAACCGAGCCTCCTCCATGTTTCACATTAGGGACAGTGTTCTTTTCTTGATATGCTTCATTTTTCCATCTGTGGACATAGAGCTGATGTTCTTTGCCAAAAACTTCCATTTTTGTCTCATCTGTCCATAGGACATTCTCCCAGAAGCTTTGTGGCTTGTCAACATGTAGTTTGGCAAATTCCAGTCTGGCTTTTTTATGATTTGTTTTCCACAATGGTTCTCCTTGGTCGTCTCCCATGAAGTCCACTTTGGATCAAACAACGACAGATGGTGCGATCTGACACTGATGTTCCTTGAGCTTGAAGTTCACCTTTCCTGGGCTCTTTTGCTACCATTCGTATTATCCGTCTCTTTGATCTGTCATCAATTTTCCTCCTGCGGCCACGTCCAGGGAGGTTGGCTACAGTCTCATGGATCTTAAATTTCTGAATAATATGTGCAACTGTAGTCACAGGAACATCAAGCTGCTTGGAGATGGTCTTATAACCTTTACCTTTAACATGCTTGTCTACAATTTTCTTTCTAAGCTCCTGAGACAACTCTTTCCTTTGCTTCCCCTGGTCCATGTTGAGTGTGGTACACACCATGTCACCAAACAGCACAGTGAGTATCTGTAGCCCTATATACAGGCCCACTGACTGATTACAAGATTGTAGACACCTTTGATGCTAATTAGTGGACACAACTTGATTTAACATGTCTCTTTTGTCACATTATTTTCAGGGGTACCATCATTTCTGTCCAGGCCTATTTCATGAGTTTAATTTTTTAAAACTTTCTGTGGAAGCAGGGTTGAAAAGCAATGTCTGACTTTCATTTGTTCATTTTTTCATAGATTTTTAATTTTGTCAGATTTAAGTAATTTCTGTGGCCATTGTGGGTTTTTCTTTCATTAAACGAGGGGTACCAACAGTTTTGACCACGTGTGTAGGTGTAGTGCCCTATTTTCTCCCTAGTTGCTTATCTAGATGTACTCATGTTTGCTGAGCTCCTTGTCTCCGCACATACTATAGAGTGGCTGTCACTGACAGCTGCTCCATTCTTCCTCAAATGAAAAATTTAAGCAAAAGACAAATCTATTTATGACTTGTCATACAAAATATTAAAATCTCTGCAGCCACTGAAGTGCAGCGACATTCACCCCCCCCCCCATCCTCCTTTATCACACAGATTAGCAGTTGGACAAAAGCTTGCAATCTGAGTGGCTAGTAGAATGGCCAGCTGAAAAGTAGGAAATTAGATGTGGCCGGATAGTGAACCATCTTAATTAACATGCAAGAACTCCTTTTAGGACAAAAGACCCCAGCAGTACTAACGAGGATGTCTATTGTACATAGACAAAGAGATTTAGAATAGACAAGTAATTGGGCAGGAAAAGGTCTTTTCAGAGAATTGGGTAACAATAGGGACATGTGTTTACACACAGACACAGAAGCAGAAGAAGTCTTTTGTCCCCAGGAAATACTGAGTCCCTTCAAGGGAAATAGTACATCTGCGGCCAGTCGAGCCAGTATTGATGAAAAGATAGGAATATTGGGGTGTGTATGGATCCGATATTATGAAACATACATTTTCAGCGTCAGGGCAAATCAGGGAAGAAGTTACATATTTTTTCATAACTGTAAACCCTGCCTATAGGCCACAAATCAATAGTGGGCAGACAGCTGACAACCGTCAGGTCATGTTTGATCTCTTGGTAACGGTAAAATCCCAATAAAAAATATGGCGGCGATCTCAAACTTCTGCAATCATCCGGATAGAATGTTATCGCATAAATTGAGAATTTCATAAAATCCTGAAGGATCTAGGACAGCTCACAACCCAGTTCATGTGGGATCATCACCGGAGCGCGTGCGGGTGTAACTCAGGGGCTGATAAAAGATCAAGCCGAATTATGATCTGCGTACCTGTAGAGAGATACATGTTGTGTATGCATGGATCCCGTACCCTGAACGTCCCCCAAGCAAAACGCTCTCCTTCAGCTAAGTTGACTCATCTCTGTGAGAGGCGTAGTACGTTTTTTTTTAATCCCTTTTTTTCTATAATTGTATATGTTGTAGTGTTTTATCCCCTTTGTAAAATCTTTTTGCACATTTTTCATAAACACTGCCTCATTTTGGATTAAATATAAAATTGAATAGCCCTGTTCCTTTTGTTCTGTAAACCGTGCCTCGAAGCCATACGCTATCTACCAGTCCTCCAGTCAATGTGTAAAGACGACTGGTGGTTGCAGCTAATAATCTTTCTTGGGTTATCGTGGAGTTTGCAGTGACCATACCGGGGGGGTATATACACGTATTCCAGGCATTGGAATTGGAGGTGTATATACCATATGTTCACTGTTAGTTTCCCAATAACCGGTCTATTAGTGAATACAGCCTACGCCCTCCTCCATTAATCATTGGCCAATCATGTAATTGTCTGGACAATAGGGGGCAGCATAGAGCTGTTCGCTCCAAAGGTAACAGCAGGTGGGTTAAGTGAAGACCCCCCCCCCCCCCGGGCTGCGATCTTTGACAACTTATATGATTAATTTTGCTCACTGTCAATGCCCACTGACTGGCAACAAAAAGGAGGTGCTTCATGGAAATATCTGTTATAACGGCACTGTTATGCAACCATTTGACGTCAGGCCACTTTATATAATGGATCTCCATCTAAAGGACCTTTGGCATCCATACATTAAATAGATTTCACCTGAATTCAATGGATGCTGCACTTATAGAGGTTGGCTCCTAGCAGGAGATCATTTCCATATTGGAGTTACTCCAGTTCAGGCTTCATGCACCCAAAAAATCCTGATTGATTTAGATTTGCATGGTGGCCATTCAAATAAGGCTGGAGTCCTCCAGTGATCAGGCCACTCGTCCAGAATGGCTTTCATCTATGGTTCATAGAGCAGATGAGCCCCTCTATGATGTCCAAATTGAACATATAGACAGGGGTTGCATGCAAAGGACCCCATCTGTAATGATCCCATAAAATCCCAAAATGTCACCCAAAGCACCAACAGTCAATCACTGGTAGCCCAATCTTCCAATAACATAGGTCACGTATCAAATAAGCACATAGAAGTAGATAGAGCAATGGTCATGCATGTGTCCTACCACTCCATTCACTCCACCCCATAGGCGGATTATAATGAGGCCAATCCTCCCAGGGGCCTGTGGCCGGATTGACCTCATTATAATGTGTGACAGGAGGGCCCGGGAGTCGGAAGATGGAATCTGCTCTGCTGTGTCCGGCGGCGCTGCGAGGATGACTCACCAGCTGCTGACTGTGTAAGTGCAGAAGAGGAGGCTCCGCCCACCAGCTCCGGCCTCCAGCAGAGCACAGAGCCAGCTTACAGCATGGCCACTGCTCTCCCTGCCCCCTCCCATGCTCTGAATGTTACCTCTCCGCTCTCCCCCTCCTGCCCTGCAATTACACCAGAGCTCTGCAGTCGGGCCTCAAGAGGAGGGGAGGCTGCCCCACAGAGAAGAATCATAGAATGGTAGAGTTGGAGGGGACCTCCTGGGTCATCTGGTCCAACCCCCTGCTCAAAGCAGGATTCACTAAATCATCTCAGACAGATGTCTGTCCAGCCTCTGGAAGAACCTGCATCATGTACAGAAAGGGTAAGTCCATGTGCAGTGTGTGTTTATATATATATATATATATATATATATATATAATATATATATACGTATGTGTGTGTATGTATGTATCTACATCTATGTATTTGTGGACCATCAGAGGGGCTCACTCGCTGTCGAGGCCCGGGCTGCTTCCCCTGTGCAGGACCGCTGGCACTTCACCTGACATTGCCGTGAGCTGTGTGGCTGTGTCTGGTATTAATGACACGGCAGGGGCGACGCTGCGCCTATAAAATTGTGCTTGTGTATTGCCCCTGCCGCGCCATTACTACCAGACACAACCGCACAGCGCACGGCCATGTCAGGTGAAGTGCCGGCAATCAAGCAGCACCAGAGGTCCTACACAGGTGCTGTAGAAGCAGCCCAGGCCCCAACGGCGAGTGGGCCCCTCTGATGGTCCAGGGCCATGTCTGTGACATGCCGGCGGCCCTGCACTGAGACATGCCTGAGGAGCTGCTGGACAGGACAGTTTTATGTGTTTATAAGATATGTACGTATGCATGTGTCTGTGCGCATATCTGCATATCGTGCGTGTGCACGTGTGCTGACCCGGCCGCATTACAGCTAGAAGACACGGCCCTGTGCGCAGCAGTGTCTGCTAGCGTGACGTCATGCAGTGCGCCCTGCACCGCTTCTTACCACCATAGAGGAGCTGGACGACTGGAGCCGAGCAGGGGGACGGTGAGTGATGTGTCAATGTGTGCCGATATCATTGTGTGATATGTCTGTTTATATGTATTTTTGTGTTTCAAATGTGTTTATGGCTATGTGCCCACGATGCAGAAATGCTGCATATTTTTTCCGCTTCTCCCTGGCAGGAAAAACGCATGCAGATTGTACATGCGTTTTTCCCACCAGGTAGAAGTGTTTGTCAAGCGTTTTTGCATGCGGGTTGTCGATTGCTTTTCCAGGCGATTTTAGCATCACTTGGAAAAGTGCTTGACAACTTGGTCACACTATATAAATCCATGCAAACAGCATATATAGTGTGACCAAGTAATGGTTAAAAAAAAGAATAAGAATGGTAAAAAATAAAGATTATACTTACCTTCCGATGGCCCCCGGTCTCCTCAGCGATGCGTCCGGTGTGTTGGGCGGCTCACGGTGGTGTGAAAGGACCTTTCATGACGTCATTTAGTCATGTGACAGGTCACGCGACAGCCGATGTCAGCTGGCAGGTCCTTTCACACCACCGCGACGCATTCAACAGACCGGACGTATCGCTGAGGAGACCGGGGGCCATCGGAAGGTAAGTATAATCTTTATTTTTTTTTATTTTAAATTCTTTTTTTAACAGGTACTATGGTATCCGGGTCTGGATGAGAGCCTCCTCTTCTCAAAACCCGGGTACCGCACATTAAATCGCTTAATATCCGCATGTGCACATGTAGTCATGCGAATATTAAGTGATTCAATGCAAGTCAATAGCGGCAATTACGCTGCGTGTCCGCAAAATTAATGGACATGCTGCGTTTTTTTCCTCAATGATGATCCGCATTGGAAATTTCCGCAGCATGTGCACAGCACATGCGGATTATCATTGGGGACCATGGGGCACGTATTACCAAGCGTTTTTTCAACGTTTTCGCTGCGGAAATTCCGTGGCAAAAATGCTTGAAAAACGCACAGTGGGCACACAGCCTATGTGTGTATGCATTTGTCTTCGTAAATGTCTGTATATGTTTGTGTGTGTGCGGCCTCCTGCTGTATCTGGGGGGGGGCACCATGCGGCCTCCTGCTGTATCTGGGGGGGGGGCGCCGTGTGTCCTCCGGCTGTATCTGGGGGGGGGCGCCGTGTGTCCTCCGGCTGTATCTGGGGGGGGGCGCCGTGTGTCCTCCGGCTGTATCTGGGGGGGGGCACCATGTGGCCTCCGGCTGTATCTGGGGGGGGGCACCATGTGGCCTCCGGCTGTATCTGGGTGGGGCGCCGTGCGGCCTCCGGCTGTATCTGGGGGGGGGGGGGCGCCGTGCGGCCTCTGGGTGTATCTGGGGAGGGGGGGCGCCGTGCGGCCTCTGGGTGTATCTGGGGAGGGGGGCGCCATGCGGCCTCCAGCTGTATCTGAGGGGGGGCGCCGTGCGGCCTCCGGCTGTATCTGGGGGGGCGCCGTGTGGCCTCCGGCTGCATCTGGGGGGGCGCCGTGCGGCCTCCTGCTGTGTATAGGAGGATTATGTGAAAGCTCATATTATACAGTATGAGACCCTACATACATAGGGGGATGTCAGCATACTTAATTGTGCTCAATATTAAGTCATACAATTAATATAAAAAAATAATTATAATTAATATATTAATATTGTGGAGAATTAATTTCACATGAACTATCACATGATCTATCAAAGGGGATCATGTGACAAGTCATGTGATACATCAGGTGTGTGTGGGGGGGGGGCATGCCGTCTAAATTGCCTGGGGCCCTTGCTACTCTTAATCCACCCCTGCTCCACCCCCACAACTGATTAGCAGCTTTCTGTCAATGTACAGTGTACACAGAAAGCTGCCAATCAGTGGTGTGGACGGGTTATTCACAGAAAGCTGCCAATCAGTGGTGTGGGTGGGGTTATTCACAGAAAGCTGCCAATCAGTGGTGTGGACGGGGTTATTCACAGAAAGCTGCCAATCAGTGGTGTGGACGGGGTTATACACAGAAAGCTGCCAATCAGTGGTGTGGGCGGGGACATAAAGCTGCCTATCAGTGGTGTGGGCGGGGTTATACACAGAATGCTGCCAATCAGTGGTGTGGGCGGGGACATAAAGCTGCCTGTCAGTGGTGTGGACGGGGTTATTCACAGAAAGCTGCCAATCAGTGGTGTGGGCGGGGTTATACACAGAATGCTGCCAATCAGTGGTGTGGGCGGGGACATAAAGCTGCCTGTCAGTGGTGTGGACGGGGTTATTCACAGAAAGCTGCCAATCAGTGGTGTGGACGGGGTTATTCACAGAAAGCTGCCAGTCAGTGGTGTGGACGGGGTTATACACAGAAAGCTGCCAATCAGTGGTGTGGACGGGGTTATACACAGAAAGCTGCCAATCAGTGGTGTGGACGGGGTTATACACAGAAAGCTGCCAATCAGTGGTGTGGGCGGGGACATAAAGCTGCCTATCAGTGGTGTGGGCAGGGTTATACACAGAATGCTGCCAATCAGTGTTGTGGGCGGGGTTATACACAACTCAGCAATGCCAGCTCTGCTAGATCTGCAGCAGAGAAATCTGTAATTCTATCACAGTTGCTGCACCCAGTAAACTAAGTGATACATCGCTGGAATCAGGGTCTCTGTCCCTACATTATGCTGCTGTCAGATTACACAAAAAAAAAAACTTCTGACAGATTCCCTTGAAGGCTAAAATTGGCTTGGTCCTAAGAGGTTAATAATTATTTGCCTTTGTAGTGATCCTAAGTTTCTCCCTAAACAAAAACCGCTAATAATGAGGAGTCCAAACTGACCAGCCATACACAGGGGATTCTGGTTAATTTAAAGGATTTATTCATTAATGGACAACCCCTTTAACCTGTGAAACATCATAACTTGCCCTTTAAGGCTAGCCGCCTTATACTTCTGTCTTAGAGAAACCGACCCATTGGATTCAGAAATAAAATCAGCATCTGGATTAGCGCTAAGACTCCAAAGCGGAAGACAATCTGTTTTTCCGGACTGCATATTAAAAGCTAATTTCCTAAACCTGACCTGCCGGTGGGTCACGTCCCGGTGCCGTCCCCCCCTGTGCCTGATACTATGAAGCCGAGTCTGTATCCACAAGCTGATAAGATGCAACACTTAACATATTTTCCAAATCCACCGGCGAGGCGGTGAAATACGGTTTTTGCATTCTCGCCGTGCCGGGGAATGTTCTATAATTCGGTATGTATTTCTCATTTTAGTTGGTATATAAGCCGTGTCAAAAACTGTCATTTGGCCGCTACTTATAAGCATACGAAACGCACAACAAACTGAGATGAAAGACGGCGCCATAAAGGTGTTATAAATAAGAGGCGCGCCTTTAAATCTTTTAATTTGATTACGGAAAAGCACAAACCCATCATGCAAATGATATTCCGCGCCCGGCTTCTATCTCTCCGCAGGAATGGAAATCAGAGGTTTGTGTTTAAAGAGCTTTCTGTTCTCGACGATCAGCATATTCTGTTCATGCCTCACGGAGTCACAGAAATTTGTGTATTCCCAACACCTAATTTATCACTTGACTTCCGAAAAAGTATGTTCAGGGCATTGGAAAATGGGATAAGTAGATTCAGCTATTTACCCCGTACAGGATAAAAGGTAACGCACGGAACGGCTATAAGCAAGCGATGGATTCTGCAACATGGCTGAAGGGAAGGTTAAGCATGTGGGCCAGCGGCTCGCCAGCACGACACAACACCCAGCATGCACTGAAAGCCTGCCAGATGGGAGTTGTAGTTTTGCATAACTGTGTTAGAGCAGCCCGATCTGCTCCGTAAAGGGTCAACCTTTACAGATCGTGTTCAGTAGGTATGTCCGGAGAGACACTTAAAGGGAAACTGTCAGCAGATTTTTGCTATCACATCTGAGAGCTGCATGATGTAGGGGCTGAGACCCTGATTCCAGCAATATAACACTTACTGAGCTGCTTGCTGCAGTTTTGATAAAATCACAGTTTTCCCTGCTGCAGATCTAGCAGTTCTCTGAATGCCAAGCTCTGCATAACCCTGCAGCTTTCTGTGTTAACTGTGCATAGGCAGAAATCTGCCAAATGAGTGGTGGGGGCGGGTTATACAGATTTCATGAATATGGAGGATTTCCTGGCAAAAGGTTTGCTAGTGCACTGGTCTGATAAAGAAGGGACACATCGCTGGAATCAGGGTCTCTTTTCATAACATTAAGCTGCTCTCAGATTAGGAGGAAAAATCCCGGTGACTGATTCCCTTTAAGTGTCAGGTCAACATGGATCCGAGGGAAGTTTCAGAGTTATCGTTTATGGATACCAAGCAGTTCAAAACCTTTGGAATGTTTACAAAGTGAAACAGATGCAATAGTAAATAAACAAGAATCATTGTTTATCATAAGGTGAAAAAGTCACAGTCTCTTGGAGTACTGTCGCCACATCTGCCAGCTTGTCTGCACTTCTGCAAGATATATTTTATCAAGCATTACAGATTAATATAAATAACTAACAAATGTAAAGGTCCATTTTGTACGGACTGACCGGTGGCACTAAACGAACGCCAATCAGTAAATATTTACCAATCAGCAGTCCTTTAATTGTTTGCTTACACAGGTAGATGGTAGTAAGCCATGCACACTGAACAATCTGTAATAGATCACTCAATGCACATGAGCTGTTTAAACAGGACTCGTGCTGCCGAGAACGGTGATATTTTATGCAGCTCGAAAGATCATTTCACTTTATGAACGAGCATTTTACTAGCCGATGAACTGTTTATACTGCAAGATTATCATGAAGCGCGCTTTCCTAGGCTATTTCACGATAATCTTGCAGTGTAAATGCAGCCTAAACTCTCAATATGCATGGTCAGACAGTGGGTGTCACGGAATGCTGGGAGTTGTAGTTTTGCAGATACTGGAGGTCATTGGTCTAACAGATGATAGTTAACTGCATAAACTACATTTCAGCACTACAATTTCTAGCATAAGCGGACAGCCATAAAATATTAAAGAATGCTGAGAGTTGTAGTTTTGCAATCACCGGAGAGCCTCAGATTGGAGATCACTGGTCCAGACAAGAATTAAAGTGAAGCTGAAATATTAATTGCATAATAGACATTGTGAAACTACAACTCCCAACAAGCATTGTCTGTCATAGGGTTACATTGAAAAGCAGGGAATTGTGGTTTTATAATTTCTGGAGAAGAGCAACAATGGAGACACTGATCTAATAGGTGATAAATGCTGGGAGTTGTAGTTTTGCAATCATTGGAGAGCTACATATTGGAGACAGCTGGTCTAGTCAATAATTAAAGTGGAGATGGCATAAATTAAACTACAGTCCTCAGCATGCACTGACCAGCAGCGATTAGAGACCACTTGGCTAAAAAAATAATAAAAGCAAAGATAAAATACTAATTGCATGAACTACAACCCCCAACATGCACTGAAAGCCACAAGGTGGTAAAGAATGCTGGAAGTTGTAGTTCTGAAATTACTGGAGAACCATAACATTTGAGACCATTAATCTAAAAGAAGATGGATGGATAGAAGGATGGATGGAAGGATGGAAGGATGGACGGATAGAAGGATGGACGGATAGAAGGATGGACGGATAGGAGGATGGACGGATAGGAGGATGGATAGGAGGATGGATGGATAGGAGGATGGATGGATAGGAGGATGGATGGATAGGAGGATGGATGGATAGGAGGATGGATGGATAGGAGGATGGATGGATAGGAGGATGGATGGATAGGAGGATGGATGGATAGGAGGATGGATGGATAGGAGGATGGATGGATAGGAGGATGGATGGATAGGAGGATGGATGGATAGAAGGATGGATGGAAGGATGGATGGAAGGATGGATGGATAGGAGGATGGATGGATAGGAGGATGGATGGATAGGAGGATGGATGGATAGGAGGATGGATGGATAGGAGGATGGATGGATAGGAGGATGGATGGATAGGAGGATGGATGGATAGGAGGATGGATGGATAGGAGGATGGATGGATAGGAGGATGGATGGATAGGAGGATGGATGGATAGGAGGATGGATGGATAGAAGGATGGATGGATAGAAGGATGGATGGATAGAAGGATGGATGGAAGGATGGATGGATAGGAGGATGGATGGATAGGAGGATGGATGGATGGATAGGAGGATGGATGGATAGGAGGATGGATGGATGGATAGGAGGATGGATGGATAGGAGGATGGATGGATAGGAGGATGGATGGATAGGAGGATGGATGGATAGGAGGATGGATGGATAGGAGGATGGATGGATAGGAGGATGGATGGATAGGAGGATGGATGGATGGAAGGATGGATGGATGGAAGGATGGATGGCTGGGTGGATTTATGGATAAAATAGTAGATAATTGTATAGGAGTATCATGAAACTCAAACCCCAGGCATGCTCCGACAAGCTACAGCCCGTGTAAAGTTTTAGTGAATTCTAGCTCCAAATAGGAGTGAATGATACCATTTTCATCCTGATCCTCCTGGTTCATGAGCAAATTACCAGTACCACAGAACAGCACCGGTAGCAGCGCAAGCATTGGTGAATGTCACTGCATACTGTACGCATGTAGACCTATAAAGTGTTGAGGGTCCGGTTCAGTGGGTTTCCCAGCCCAAAGCATTCATTTACATGGATCTGCACATAATGGCATCGCTATGCTCGCAGCAGCCGGGAGTGTCTGTAATACCACCAGCTCCATTAATGCAAACTATTTCTTAACTTTGGATGTTTCCATATAAATAAGATGTAATCCCGCCGTATCCTCCAGCAATTATTCAATGTCCTGACATTTGATTACCTTAATGTTCTTCTTTGCGGCGCATTCACACTTCTGAGTCACGCGGACGACGGTCATTTCTCTCTTTCCAGTTTAAGAATCTATTTTCCAATGGCAAATGGCTATTTCTGAAATAAAACAGAGAATAAATGATGTTATGATATGCGGCATTATCAGAGAGGAAACACCGGGGAATTGGTTCAGAGATTGCTAGATTTTCACATTTCTTAGAAAACAGAAGGGGCAGCGAGAGCTTATTACAGGGAAGGTACGTTTAACTCTTTAAGGTTGACAAAGATATGAGGGAGACAGTAATTATCTATAAGAGGGGTGTATAACAGTATTTTGGCATGTAGAACCTAAAAGGAGGGTAACTTCTTGAGATCCATCAGCAATACCTATGTGATAGAGGACTCAAGAGCCAAGAAGGATCCACCACCACCATCAAAACTCAAGAGACCCACAAGCAAAGAAAGATCCACCACTAACAACTTGACTTAGGTGACCTATAGAGGATCCATAATCCAAGAAGAAACACAATAGTAATAGCATAGGGGGCTCCATGATCCAAGAGGGATTCACCACTACCTGAATGACTCAAAGGGTCCCACAATCCAAGAAGAACTTGCCACTACCCAAAGTCGAAAAGGGACTCATTAATACCAGTATGACTCTTGAAGATTCACAATCCAAGAAGGACTCACCACTAACATCAAAACTCATAAGAAGAATAACCTAAGAAGGATCCATCAATACCAACATGAGGGGCAATCCAAGAAGGATATACAACCCAAGAAGATATCATCAATATCAGCATGACTCACGAGGGGCTACAATACAAGAAGGACACACCACACCAGCATGACTCAGAGGGACACATCTCCAAGAAGGACCCACCGCTACTATCAAAACTCAAGTGACCCATAATTCAAGAAGGAACCATTTCTACAAACATGACTTTGAAGGATCTGCTCTCCAAGAAGGACCCACCACAAGTAGCATGACTCAAAAGGACCCACTCTCCAAGAAGGACCCACCAATACAAACATGACACCGAGGGACCCACTCTCCAAGAAGTACTCACCACTCACGCTCAGGTGACCAATACCCCAAAAAAGACTTACCACTACAAACATTACTCTGAGACCCGCTTTCCAAGAAGGACCCACCACTACCATCAAAGTTCAGGTGACCCATAACCCACTAAAGACTTACCACTATAAAGATTACTCTGAGACCTGTTTTCCAAGAAGGATTCACCACTACTATCAAAGCTCAAGTGACCCATAACCCAAAAAAGACCCACCACTACAAACATGACTCTGAAACTCTTTCTCCAAGAAGGACCCACCACTATCAGCATGATACTGGACCCGCAATGCAATTATGGTTGTATGTGGGCACAAATAATGGTATTCTCTGGACAAAATTTGGCATGAATTAGGCACTACGTGGCTGTATGTAGGTAAAATACTCCATTATTTAGGCACAATATGGCAGTCTGAGTAACGCGACACTCCTTGGGTGCTGTCTGGTGTCATGGGGGTACAATATATAGAATTCGGCACTGCACGTGACACTTGAATCAATTTATTCTCAGGCTGCTACAAGCTCTGCGTAGGACGTCCTGCAAAAAAAGCCAAGTCATAAGTGCGCTTATAGGATAAAAGCAAAAGGACCCTAAATAGTTATATCAGGATACCAAGCAGAGGTGTGAGACTGCAACATCTGAAGGAGCAAATTTCCCACTAAGACTGTGAGACAAAATCCCCTCAATAAACATCATTCCTGCTGGGTATGAAAAATATCACTTTTGTGTGTGTGTTGAGGAGTCTGGTATTACATAGAACAGAGCTGAGTTTATCTGATGTAGCAGAGCTGGGAGTATCTGATGTAGCAGAGATGGGAGTATCTGATGTAGCAGAGATGGGAGTATCTGATGTAGCAGAGATGGGAGTATCTGATGTAGCAGAGATGGGAGTATCTGATGTAGCAGAGCTGGGAGTTTCTGATGTAGCAGAGCTGGGAGTTTCTGATGTAGCAGAGCTGGGAGTTTCTGATGTAGCAGAGCTGGGAGTTTCTGATGTAGCAGAGCTGGGAGTTTCTGATGTAGCAGAGCTGGGAGTATCTGATGTAGCAGAGCTGGGAGTATCTGATGTAGCAGCGCTGGGAGTATCTGATGTAGCAGCGCTGGGAGTATCTGATGTAGCAGAGATGGGAGTATCTGATGTAGCAGAGATGGGAGTATCTGATGTAGCAGAGCGGGAGTTTCTGATGTAGCAGAGCTGGGAGTTTCTGATGTAGCAGAGCTGGGAGTTTCTGATGTAGCAGAGCTGGGAGTTTCTGATGTAGCAGAGCTGGGAGTTTCTGATGTAGCAGAGCTGGGAGTATCTGATGTAGCAGAGCTGGGAGTATCTGATGTAGCAGAGCTGGGAGTATCTGATGTAGCAGAGCTGGGAGTATCTGATGTAGCAGAGCTGGGAGTTTCTGATGTAGCAGAGCTGGGAGTTTCTGATGAAGCAAAGATGAGTTTATCATATGGAGCAGATTTATATCGATCTGGGTCCATCCAACATCCAGTGTAGAGAGAATCAAATGTAAAAGAGCGGAGATCACCAAAATTAACCTGTTCAATTTGAGGCTTGCTTTGCCCACTCTTCCTCTATCACTGCAGCGTGCACCTTAAAAGGAACGCGTCACCAGAAAATGCCCCATTGTTTCAATCCGGATTTTCATAATCTTATTTTTTTTCAATATTCCATATCACTATATAAAAAACTGGAATAGTTGTAATTTTCACCTTGACCACTAAGGTGTATCAATTATATGAAAGCTCTCATCAGTGCAAAGGTCATTGTACAGGTGGAGGAGGTGTGCTGTGATATCTATTGTGAATGGTGGATCTTGAGTTATCTACTGTATATAGAGGTGTTATCAGTCATTGTACAGGAGGAGGAGGTGAGCTGTGACATCACCTATTGTGAATGGTGGATCCTGTGTTATCTACTGTATATAGAGGTGTTATCAGTCATTGTACAGGAGGAGGAGGTGAGCTGTGACATCACCTATTGTGAGTGGTGGATCCTGTGTTATCTACTGTATATAGAGGTGTTATCAGTCACTGTACAGGAGGAGGAGGTGAGCTGTGACATCACCTATTGTGAAAGGTGGATCCACCATTATCTACTGTATATAGAAGAGTTATCAGTCATTGTATAGGAGGAGGGGGTGAGCTGTGACATCAGCTATTGTGAAAGGTGTATCCACCATTATCTACTGTATATAGAGGTGATACATTTCATAGCTATCCTGTCTATGATGATAATGAGACTGCTGAAAAGTTTTCTGTGCAGAACAGGAAGAATGAATCTAACAATAGGTCTAGAGTCCAGTCTGAAAATTGCAATTCTTTTAATTTAGAAAGTGATATGGAAGATTGATAGAATACACTATCAAGATGTTTTTAAGCTGTACATTTAACATAAAATCCTGACTTAAAGAACAGTTAATTTTCTGATGACACCTTCCCTTTAAGGTGTGCACCGAATAGAAGGCTTCATCTGTCATCATCAGCCGTCCCAACACATCCCTCCTTCTCATGAAGAATAATTGATCCTAATACATATGTAGGAGAGCTGCGGAGCTCGCATTATTCTGGCCGGGTCTTCATGAGACACAGTTATCACTGGCAGATTCGCCATCGCATCCCAGGCTCACCATAAGGGCCTATTATTTCTAGATGATGAGAGACGGCATATTCCACCAGCTTATTTTCTCGATCACTTCATTTCAGTCAGTGCCATTTATCATCCTTTCTTTTATTACTTTGTGCAGACATGGGGAAATCCATGCAGCCTGATGATACACGGAGCAGCACGATGTGAGAGGGGTGAGCGGATTATTAGGGATGCCCTGAGAGGAGCGGGATCACGTCCCTCCACAGCCTGTCATTCCAAACTCATCATTTACTGTATGGACAGATCATTGACAGGGCTGCCATTCCCATCTATCCCGCTATCATCTATAATAAATAACCACCGCTGCCATTCTCTGTATTCCAGCTCTTATCTGTAGCACAGGCTTCTCCTAATCCTACCTCCAAGCCACCTATGTCCCCGGTTTCACATAATTCAACATTATCCTGAGCAAAAATGACTTGTATGAAACCAAAGCACTATGTCTAGTCTATCTGCAGCACAGGCTTCTCCTAATCCTACGTCCGAGCCACCTATGTCCCAGACTTCACGTAATCCAACTTTATCCTGAGCAAAAATGACCTCTCAGAGCCACAGAATGACTTGTATGAATCCCAAGCACTATGTCTAGTCTATCTGCAGCACAGGCTTCTCCTAATCCTACCTCCGAGCCACCTATGCCCCAGACTTCACGTAATCCAACTTTATCCTGAGCAAAAATGACCTCATCCTGAGCAAAAATGACCTCTCAGAGCCACAGAATGACTTGTATGAAACCCAAGCACTAAGTCTAGTCTATCTGCAGCACGGGCATCTCCTAATCCTACCTCCGAGCCACCTATGCCCCAGACTTCACGTAATCCAACTTTATCCTGAGCAAAAATGACCTCGCAGAGCCACAGAATGACTTGTATGAATCCCAAGCACTATGTCTAGTCTATCTGCAGCACGGGCATCTCCTAATCCTACCTCCGAGCCACCTATGCCCCAGACTTCACCTAAGCCAACTTTATCCTGAGCAAAAATGACCTCTCAGAGCCACAGAATGACTTGTATGAATCCCAAGCACTATGTCTAGTCTATCTGCAGCACGGGCATCTCCTAATCCTACCTCCGAGCCACCTATGCCCCAGACTTCACCTAAGCCAACTTTATCCTGAGCAAAAATGACCTCTCAGAGCCACAGAATGACTTGTATGAATCCCAAGCACTATGTCTAGTCTATCTGCAGCACAGGCTTCTCCTAATCCTACCTCCGAGCCACCTATGCCCCAGACTTCACGTAATCCAACTTTATCCTGAGCAAAAATGACCTCATCCTGAGCAAAAATGACCTCTCAGAGCCACAGAATGACTTGTATGAAACCCAAGCACTAAGTCTAGTCTATCTGCAGCACGGGCATCTCCTAATCCTACCTCCGAGCCACCTATTGTATATCCCAGGCTTCACCTAATCCAACTTTATCCTGAGCAAAAATGACCTCTCAGAGCCACAGAATGACTTGTATGAAACCCATGCACTAAGTCTAGTCTATCTGCAGCATGGGCATCTCTTAATCCTACCTCAGAGCCACCCTATGTCCTCAGCTTCACGTAATCCAACTTTATCCTGAGCAAAAATGACTTGTATGAAACCAACCACTAAGTCTAGTCTATCAGCAGCACTGGCATCTCCTAATCCTACCTCTGAGCCACCTATGTCCGTGGCTTCACCTAATCCAACTTTATCCTGAGCAAAAATTACCTTTCAGAGCCACAGAATGACTTGTATGAAACTCAACCACTAAGTCTAGTCTACCTGCAGTACGGGCATCTCCTAATCCTACCTCTGAGCCACCTATATCCCAGGCTTCATCTAATCCAACTTTATCCTGAGAAAAATGACCTCTCAGAGCCACAGAATGACTTGTATGAAACCCAAGTACTAAGTTGAGGACATACAGTCGCGACAAAGTCTAAGTACACCCTCTTTGGATTCTATAATTTTGCATAGCAGGGCATAAAAAAATGATTGTCCTTAGAAAGTCTTAAACTTAGGTAAAAACAACCTCAGATGGCCAAAAATACTTGTCCAATCACACTGTCATTATTCCTTTACCAAAAAAGGTTCATGAATAATTAAGAAGGCAAGTAGCAGTCCTAGATCAATTCCATCAGCAAATGTGACCACCTCTATAGAAGAAGAAGACCTGGCAGTTTGCTTGTTTGGGAGAGTTAAGGGGTGTCATATCAAAATTCTCAAGTGGAAAGACATCCCCAATGATCTTAGAAAAGCAGTTGGTGCTGCCCATCAATCTGGGAAGAGCGATGAGCTTATTTTCCCCCCTAAAAAAATTGGAGTTCATCATTCTACAATTAAAAAGAATTTTCACAAATAGAAAACACTCAAGATAGATGACAATCTTCCCAGGACTGGATGTCCCTGCAAATGCACCCCGAGGTCAGGTTGTACAATGCTCAGAAAAAATTGCAAACAAACCAAGAGCTACAGCTCAGACTCTAAAGGCCTCAGCATGTTAAACTCTCAATCTTTTTCTAACTGTACCGTCATGATCTTGAACAATGATGCCTTCTACTAGCACTGATGTCCAGTTTATGCTAGGTCGTATTAAATAAAGATGGTGGGGTTACTCTCTTGCCTTAGTGACGTTCTTGCCCTGCAACTCAAGGAGCCATGATCACATATCCTACCAATGTCCAGTTTATGCTGGGTCTTAAGAATGAAAGACGTTCGTGACTGTCTACCTTGGCTTAGTATTACTCTTGCCTCTTGATCACCCACATCTCAGTGTCGGCTTTCTATTAGGGCATCCATCCGCAACCCAAGGTCCCATGACCAGAGACTTTATTTTTTTCACGGGCCACCACCTTAGGTAAGGGCCCCATAGCCATGTTCTTTTTTATGACATTACATTAGAAAAGCTGAGCCAAAGTGCAGGCATGGAGGAGTAGTCATCACTTATGGTTAGGATATTCTATAACACTACGATCAGTTGGGGATTCAACTTCTAGGATCACCAGCAATGCTGAATATCCACTGTGCAAGCAATTGCAACATGATTCCATTTAAATGGGTTGTATCAAGGTTGGAAGTTATCCCCTATCCCACAGTGATCAACCACTGCTCCATTCACACAGTGCTCTTCAGAGGAGCCCTGGTTTTCGGGATCGATGGGGTTCCCAGTGGTCAGACTCCAGTGATCAGGAAGTTATTCCTTATCTTATGGACAGGGAATAACTTCCAAACTTAGTGCAAACCCTTTAAGTAAATTGTGCTATTTTGCATTTCCTTGAATAGTGGCCAACATTAAGCACTACCGTGCAAAATAAAGCACTTTATGCTAACGTACTTGTGGCCCAAGCTGCTGGACTGCCACTCATCAATATCATCATATATTGTGTTGGGAAAAACCTTCTTGGTTTTCTTTAGAATTGAGGCTGATCCATAGTTGCACGCAATTACTTTATGCCCCTCTGTTGAGAAAATCTTTTGCCCCTTCCGTAGAAAGTATCTGAAAACCAGAATTCATGCTGTTACATTGTATCAGTTTTGCAGTTGCCAATGTGACCTAGTCCTCATCCTGAATGCCCTTCTGCTCCTCTTCCTCCCCGCTAGCGCCTACCTTCCCATGTACGCTCCCTCTCCTCTTCACACCGCTATCTTCTTTCTGCTCATATATAATTTTTGCAGATAATGTAGAATATTCCCCAGATTTCTCAGCTGGCAGAATGGAGACTGATAAATGTTATTGATTTTCTGTGGGAAATGTTAATGCCGCAAGAATGTCCCTGATAAACCAGACTGGGCATTAGGAGCCATTATTATCCATCTCTCTCACTACCTCCTGATTTGCTGGAACGTAATAACATAGCCATTTTTCAGAATGTCAATTACTCCCTCTAGAAAATAGAGTGGCAAATAAAACGTCCATCATTATCATGAGCCAATTGTGCACGAGAAAGAACAGACTGAGTCATCGTCACTACAGCAGATCGGCAGCTCACGCTCTACCCGAGGCCCCATGTCGTATCCAGTGCTGCAAACACCAAATGCAGAATAATGGAACTGATCCCAGCAACAGAGTAAATGGAAGGGGATAAGGAAGAGAAGAAAGGGAAGAAGTAAGCAAAGGATGAGGAAAACTGGAGGAAAGGAAGAGAGGAAGGACAGAAGGAAAGAAAAGAAGGGAGAAAGGAATAAGCAAAGAATGAAGAAAACTGGAGGAAAGGAAGAGAGAGGAAGGAGAGAAGGAAAGAAAAAGAAAGGAGAAAGGAATAAGGAAGCAATGAAGGAAGGAAGGTTAGGGCAAAGGGGATAAGGAAGGGAAGAAAGGGAAGAAGTAAGCAAAGAATGAAGAAAACTGGAGGAAAGGAAGACAGAAAAAAAGGACAGAAGGAAAGAAAAAGAAGTGAGAAAAGAATAAGGAAGCAACGAAGGAAAGAAGGTTAGCGCAAAGGAAAAAGGAAGGAAGGTTAGGGCAAAAAGGATGTATGGAATAAAAAAAAGTGAAAGAAGGAAACAAGAAAAAGAAAACTAGGGAGGAAGGAAGAAAAGGAGTGACAAGAAAGCAAACAATTTAGGGGAGGAAAGGAAGCAAGAAAGGAAGGAGAGAGAGAAAAAATAAGGAACAAAAGAAGGGGAAAGAAAGGGAGAATAAAAGAGAAAACAGAAGGAAGAGAGGAAAAGTGAGCAATAACAGAAGGTTGGATGGATGAAAGGAGGGAAGAGAAAGGCAATAATGAAGTTAAAAAGGAAGGAAGCTAGGAAAGAATGAAAAATGGGAATGAGAAAGAATGAGAAGGTAGACGTAAGGTAGGAAGGAAGAAAGGTACTAAGGAAAAGATGATATAAAGAAAAAAAAGAGGAAGGAAGAAGGGAGGTGAAAAAAAGGAAGAGAGAAAGGAAGATGGGGAAACAAAGAATGAAAGAAAAGAAAAGGGTCCAGAGCGGAAAAAAATGTAGGAAAGGACAAGGGAGGAACACACAAGAAAAAAATGAAGGAATGAAAGACCAGGAAAAGGAAGGGGTGGAACACAGAGCAAATACAGGGAGGATGGAGGAAAATAAATAATTAAAATTAAGGAAAGCAAGAGGAAAGGTAGGAAAAAAAAGACAGGAATATCAAAAGTGGAATGGTGTGAAGGAATAAAAGAGGGGAATAAGGAAAACAGGTTGGGAAAAGGGCAGACAGAAAACTGACCATGGGATAGAGAAGGAAAAGACTGAATTAAGGAGATGAAAAGGAGATTAGGAAAGCAAAGGAATGAGAAATTAAAAAAGAAACGTCGAAGGAAGGAGAAGAAGGAATAAAGAAACATGAATAAGGAAATAAGGAAGTAAACAAGAACGGAAGAGAATAAATAAAAAAGAAAGGAAAAAAATAAAAAAAAAGTAAATGGAGAAAAACAAGGATCGACTTGGGGTAGAAATAAAGGGAAGAAGTGAAAGAAGGTGAGATATCTCAGGATCAATCTGGGACACAGGCTCTCTCCATGGTTCTGAAATACATCTCATGTATCCTATTTGTTGATTACTTTCCCCTGAGCTCTGTTTTCCCTGAATTTGCCTCTTTTTTACCAATTATGTCAAATTATACAGATGTATTTGATGATAATGAATTAGGACGGAGTGCACACTTTCTGCCTCTCAGCCGGGCCTTTTAGTGACCTTTATTTGACTTCATCCTTCAACATTGCTCATGTAATAATTAGCACTGTTAAAAAATAATTAAAAATGTTTTTAATTTTTAGAATTAAATTAAAAAAACAAACAATATTGCATAAGACACATGCATAAAAAGAGTAAGATCAGTTCCCCTGACCTGCATGTGGGTCGATAAACCTTAACATGGATTCACCAAATCCATATCTTACCTCTATAATGGAGCTTTCTTGATATCTTCCAGTGCATAGATTCGGCCATCAATGTTCGAGCTGTGAGGTTCCTACAGCAGAGGCACCTTGACTCCATCTATTGGATCAGCGGTGCTTGGTAATGAAGCTCAGTCTCATTCAAGCCCCAGTAGCAGGCATAGCCACACTTCCTTGTATTGTGCTGTATCTGTGTACACAGTTACAGCAATGCAGAAATCACTGGTCTCCGGGGTCAGACCCCTACTAGTCAAAAACACTGATTGCCCATCTTAAAGAAATCTGTTTAAATATGTCTGAACTACACCCATAAAAGTAAACTTTTAGCAAATTCTTTTGCTATTATTAACAGATACAAAGCCACCAATAGATGTGTCTACTCTTATCTTCCCGCAAATTTTGATAAGGACTCTATCGTCTCCCTACACAAATTCAGATTATTCTTCCAAAATGCTAAACAGGCTGCAATTAACATCACAACCACTGGGTGAACATATAGACACACCTATAGCATTAACATCTCCAAACAGAGTATCTCAAAATAATCTTTTTTTTTTTCCAACCTAATCATCTTGCACTACTAATGTTAGGATATGTCGAACCAAGAGGAAAGGGTTGGAAAATTGTGTGTGCATTTCGCATGTTTTTTTTGTTTTTTTTTTGCAGCTTTGAATCACACCATTCATTTTTTTCATATCATGGACTGAAAAATGGCCAAAAAAAATGCAAGTGGGATAAATTGGTGAAAGAAAAAATGCAATTCCGCCATTGATTTTTGGGTTTTGTTATTGTGCATCAAAAATTATTTATATAACCTGGTGTGTAGAGAGAATGCCGTATACCCTCGTGACCCTGCTGTCTCTATTCCCCCCATATCCCAGACACGGACGATAGATTCTCACCCAGCGGTTACGCTGTTATTTTGCATTTCGTGTGCTGACATTTCTCACTTACGTGAGATGTTTAGTTTTGCAAGTGCCCCGGGGCGATCGTTTGCTGTCTCTTTATGTGAGAGTCCCATTGCGTCTCTAGGAATATGCCAGTAGAAGAACTTTCCGTGAAGGGGATGAGACCACCCACCCTTAATTTTACAAGTCATAAAACGGGACAGAGCATCAGCCGATGGCTCTCAGCTTGCAAAGAATTGACATTTCCATGTTCTGCGCTGTTACCACAATCTCGTGCGCTGCAAATTATTTCCCATATCGTACGGGGTGGGGGGGGCAGCTAACCTTTAAGCATAGCCGAGATCCGATGCTAATGTTAGGAAGCAGCAGTTTATCCCTTAGAAGATGCCCCCAGCTGTACGCGGCTGGCTGTACAATGCTCAGACGGCGCCGCTCCGCTCAACCTTCATGGATAAGAGGCAGGTCGAATTTCCAGCCTCTGCTGTTGAATCTTTAAAACCCTGCGGTGTCTGCAGAGCAGAAGGAAGATCGGAACTTCCAGTGATTTCACAGAAGCTTCCGAGAAGACATGCAAGTTTAACCCCTTAGGAACTCAGACAGTTTTGGCCTTTAAACCTTTGGCGCCTTTTTTTTTTTTTTTGCGCATTTCTTGGATAAGTCATATTTTTTATATCAATATTTACTAACACTTCTATCCTTTTTTCGGATGTATAATGGGAAAAAAACAGCAATTCAGCAACTATTTCCGTGTTCTGTTTCTCCATCATTTACAGCTTGGAACAAATGACATTAACTTTTTTCGTGAGGGTCGGTACAATTGACTCCTTAAGGAAAAGGCGATTTTCTATTTTTGAGCTTACGCTTTTTTTTTCTCCTCTTCTTCCAAGAGCCAAAACCTTTTTTTTTTTTTCTTTTTGTTTTGTTTAATATTCTATTTTTGATCTTGCACTTTTTTCTTGTCCTCTTCTTCCGAGAACCAAAACCTTTTTTTGTTTTTTAATGTACTATTTTGGAGCTTGCGCTTATTATTTTTTTTTTATCCTCTTCTTCCAAGAGCCAAAAATTTTTCTTTTATTTTTCCACCTACGTTTTTTGCGCGATAAAATTCTCATTTTGAATGATTCCAAAAAATATATTGAAAAAGACGGAAAAAATTTCAAGTGTATTAATGAAATTAAAAATCCATTCCGCCATGTTTTTTGTTTTTTTTTTCGTTTTGTTTTTAGGATTTTCATTGTGTATCTGCTCAGTATGATTTATTTTGGTGATACAAATCTTACAATTTTTTTTTTTTTTTTAGATTTTAGGGATTCAAAAAATTCTAAACTTGGTAAAAATAAATAAATTTATTGGTTGTGTCACCATTTTTTGAGACCCGTAACTTTTTTATTCTTCCGTCAATGAAGTTGTGTGAGCGCTTGTTTTTTGGGGTGTTACATAGCGCAGAGCAAACTTTCGGAGCACATATTGAATTTTGATCACTTTTAGTTGCATTTTTGGAGAAATTGTGGTGACCGAAAAAAGCAGTACCGTAGTTTGTTACCATGTAGACACATATAACTGCATAGAAGTTGTGTATATAGACCAGAGGGAGAGTTTTAATCCGTTCTATTCTTTATTTTTTAATTGTAGATGCATTCGAGTAATAATAAAGATTAAAAAAAATTGCAAAAGTTTGAACAGCGTCCAAAAACTGTAACTGGCAAAATTGCAAAAATAAGATTAAATCTACACAAAGGTTATCCAGAGGATAATTTTTATGCTTTTTACTTTTCAATAAGGGGTGGGCTCATAGGAAGAATATTGCATAGTGTTGGTAAGTTTATAAAAAGCTAACAAAGAAGAGTCTGCGTTCTCTATTTATTGTCTAAGTTCAGCATGGCACAAAGTGATGCCACCCTACGACTGCATAAAGTCTAAGTGTCTGACCCGGAAAGGCTGGCGGGTTATTATGAGCATTTATCTCTGGGCTCTAGCCGTTCTCTGCCCTTAAAATCCCAGATTCGGCTCCTCTATCACCTGCTATAAAGTCACAAGGTTATTACGCTTTTATACTTTATAATTCACGCCTTCTATTACGACGTAGGAATAAAAATACAAAACATTTAGTTAGAGTACATCGGCTTCTTTATTCCCCCTCTGCCATTACTTTCCGCTCATCCGATAAAGTCAACTGTGAACTTTTAAAGGGGTTTTAGGAGATCAGGAACAATGAACTCTGTTTCCAAAACAGCGCCTCTCCTGTTCACAGGCTTCGTCTGGTATTGCAGCTCGGCCACACTCAAGTGAATGGGTCTCATCTACAATACCGGATACTGTCCACAGAGGCATTGTTTTTTCTTGACCCAAGAACTTCTTTGCATGAGAGAGACCTTTAACATGGTACAGTGCATTTTCAGGCAGCGTATCGGCACTTTTATCGCAAGTATTTGTGCTGATTATATTGTCTGACATCTTCCATCAATTGCCACAAAATGGCTATATGCATTGGTTTCCAGTCATGGAGAAAATGACTTTGTGCAGTGTTCATGCTCTGTGGTGCACAGGCACTGTTATCTGCTTTCCAAAAGTATCCCCCTAAGTATAAAAATAAAATGTACTATTGGTGCCCCCTTTCTCCTTGCCCATAGCTCTTTTTGTCTTTAGAGATTGTTCACAGAGTACAATGCATTTTGATGGAGCATATCACCAAGGGCCTAACTATAATAGGTGCAGGGGTTGCAATTGCACCTGGGTCCTGGAGACTAGGGGGCCCGAAAGGTCCATTTGCCCATATGAAAGTGTCAAGTTACTTATTGGTAACAGGATTTTTCGGAACCCATGACAGCACCACGAGAGAAGGGATCCGCCCACCAAGGACAGGAAACCTACAGACTTAAAACGGCGTCTCTTCTCTCCTTGCCTCAGTTGGATTACAGAGCGTGAGAGGACCGCCGGGTTAATACAACAAACACAACAAATAACAATTTAACCTTCACCGTACGTCACCTATTAAGTGTGAGACTATAACTGATTTAAAGGGAGTGCTCCCACAAATGTGACGGGAGGGAATATAAGGGTGCTGTCATGGGTTCTGAAAAATCCCATTACCGGTAAGTAACCTAAAGGGGTTTTCCCACAAACAAAAGTTAATTTTAATAATTGTCTGTGTCTGACTGTGTACGGAACATACCACGTCTCCTGGGCAGGGGAGGAAGCAAAAGACAATACAGATATTACAGCAGGGGATCCCGGAGGAGATGTGGTATGCCCAGGAGATGTGGTATGTTCCGTACACGGTCAGACACAGACAATTATTAAATTAACTTTGGTTCATGGGAAAACCCCTTTAAGACTATCAATCACCCATGACAGCACCACAAGCAAATTACAGAGACTAGGTAATCTAGGGAGGGACCACAGCCTGGAGCACCCTCCTCCCAAAGGTGAGATCAGCTGATACATTCTATAAACACTATAGGTTAGATATGGGTGTAAAAGGACAGGACCAGGTAGCAGCTTTACATATCTCTTCTATCGAGACACCTGTCTTCACAGGTCGCCACAGCCCAGGTGGAATGAGCCTTTATTTAACCCTTCTGGCACTTCCTCGCCACTAGACGTGAAAGCTAGAGAAATGGCCTCCCTAATCCATCTAGCAATGGTGGATTTCACGACTTTAAACCCTTTCTTAGACCCTTGGTAAGATACAAAAAGACCTGTCCTTTCTAAAGTCCTTAGTAACTGAAAGGTACTTGACAACACATCTCCTAACATCTAATGTGTGTAATTTCTCCTCCTTCTGGTTTCTTGAATTAGAACAAAAGGAGGGTAGGATGACTTCCTGAAGCCTATGGAAACGAGTTGTTACCTTAGGGAGATAGGCAGGATCTGGTCTAAAAACCACTCTGTCGTCCGGGATCTGTGTAAATGGTGAGGCTACAGACAGGGCCAGGAT
This sequence comes from Phyllobates terribilis, assembly GCF_046119375.1. Lineage (NCBI taxonomy): Eukaryota > Metazoa > Chordata > Amphibia > Anura > Dendrobatidae > Phyllobates > Phyllobates terribilis. Next base: position 77,757,947 of record NW_027362773.1, on the reverse strand, counting down.
GTCACTAATCCTCCTGGCTGAGGTCAAAGCTATTAACAAGGCTGCTTTAAGGGAAAGGGTTTTAAAGGGTTGCTGACTATTGGCTCAAACGGCGTTTTAGTCAAGGCTGTTAAAACTAAGTTTAGATCCCAAGATACTAAGTTAACCGTAAAACACACCTGTCAGCAGGATTGTGCTCAGTAAACCACATACACTGTCAGGTGGGCGACATTACATTGAGTAAAATGATACCTTGGTTGATGAAATCTGTCCTGTGGTTCTTGTGTAATTTTACTTTCAGTTTGGAGATAATGGTATGCCTGTGCTCCGGGGCGGCCTGTGCGGGGCGCTCTATCTGGTGCTCTACTTACATATTCATCTGTATGCGCTTATGACAGCTTACTGTGCCTTCACTGACCTGCCTCCTATTTTACCTAGCTCCGCACTACTAGAAGCATTATGTAAAATAGGAGGCAGGTCAGTGAACGATCAGTGAACGGTCATAAGAGCATACAAATGAATATGTAAGCAGAGCACCAGATAGACCGCCCCCCACAGGCCGCCCTGAAGCACGGGCATATCATTATCTCCAGACTGAAAGTAGAGATTACACAAGAACCACAGGATGGATTTCACCAACCAAGGTATCATATTAATCAGTGTAATGTCGCCCACCTAACAGTGTATGTAGTTTACTTAGCACAATCCAGCTGACAGGTGCGCTTTAACAAAGGGCCTAGATCTAAAAGCTGCCTTAATGAATCGTGAAACCCAGTAGTTACCTGCTAGATCGCAGCTAAACAAGGTGCGAAGGGTTACACCTGAACTTTTAGGGTGCTGGTGGAAAACCCTAGTTCAAGGCCCTTTTGTAGAAATTCCAAAATTTTTCCTATCGATGCTTTGTCCTCCACCCTAGAACCAGAGAAGGATAAAAACTTTTTCCAGGTTCTAGCATATATCTGGGTTGTAATAGGCTTTCTACTTTGCATCGGGGTGGCTATGAGATTTTGGGAAAACCCTCTGTTTTAGCAGTGTCCTTTCAAGTTCCATGCCGTCAAGTGGAGGCAAGTTGCTCGAGGATGAAATATCGACCCTTGGGAGAAGAGGTACGGAATCTCGGGTAGAACCCACGGATCAGAGACTGACATGCTCCTCAGGCATGAGAACCAGGGTGTCCTGGGACAAAAGGGCGCGATCAACAGAACCCTCGCCTTGTCTTCCCTGATCTTTCTTATGACCATGGGAAGCAGTGACAATGGGGGGGGAGGCATATGCCAGGCTGAAGTCCCAAGGCATCAGGAGAGAGTTCACCGCTAAGGGATTTTCCCTGAGGTTTAGGGAACAGAAGATCCTCACTTTCCGATTCAGTTTTGTGGAAACCACCACTGGGTGAATATTTCTTGATTCAGTCCCAATTCCCCTTGCATCAGAGGATTGCGGCTCAGGTAATCTGCTCTGGTGTTTTCTTTTCCTCTTATATGGAGGGCCGTCAAGGAAAGGAGATGTCTTTCTGCAATCTGAAAGAGATGATCTGTCACCCTCAATGATTTTGACCATGTACCCCCCTGGCGGTTCACATAGGCTACCGCTACTCGATTGTCTAAGGATTTTCACATTCTGGCCCTGAAAAGATACTAGGAAACTGTTTACAGCCTTATCTACTTGTCAGTAGTTCCTTCGCATGGAGGAAGGTTCTTTTCACTCTCTGTCCAGGCTCCCTGGACTACCTCTTCCCCTGGATGGGTTCCCCACCTCCTGGGACTTGCGTCTGTGATGGTTGTTCGAGTAATATTAAGCACTCAGGGAACCCCCCGGGACAAGTTTGTCTCCTGCCACCACTGCAAAGATTTTACTGACTGAAGTGACAATGACATTTTTCCTTCTAAGAGCCCCTTAAGGGAAAATTCACTATATAACACATTCCACTGCAGAACCCTGGAATGGTATTGCGCCCATAGAACCGCTGGGAAGCATGATGTCCAGGTACCCAGCAGGGTCATTGCTCCCTTAGGGGACATGGAGGGATTTGCTATAGCTTTTCCTCACCTTGCACCTAACTTTTTGTATTTTTGTATTTTAGCTTCCGGGAGGTAACATTCTTGAGTTACCAAATCCAGCACAATCCCCAGAAACTGCTGAACTCTCGTGGGCACTAATTTAGACTTTATTCTCTAAATTCAGTAACCAGCCCAGATTTTATAGGATGGTCATTACATCCTCTAGGTGTTTACTACATTGGTGGGCCGAATTTCCCACCACTAAAAAAAATCGTCCAGATAAGGGATAATCAAAATATCATGTTCCCGGACCTCAGCTACTACTTTTGTAAACATCCTAGGGGCTATAGCTAGTACAAACTTGAGGGCCATAAACTCGAAATACCTAACTTTCCCATCCATGACTATAGCCACCCTAAGGTACTTCAGATATTCCGCATGTATGGGTACATGATAATATGCATCTTTCAAATCCAATATCACAGTAACAGCCAGAAAAAAAGTAGTTTTATTGCTGTTCTGAGAGACTCCATCTTAAAGGTTTGAATCTTCAAAAACCTATTCAGGGACTTTAGATAAATAATAGTTCTAAAGAAGCCGTCAGGCTTAGAAATCAAAAAGAGGGGAGAGTAGAACCCAATCCCTCTTTCAGACACCAGGACAGCCTTCCAAACTAAATCCAGAACCTCCTTTTGTAGGCCAATTGCTCTCAGGGAAGAACGAACCTGGGTCAAGACAAATTTCTCCTGAGGAACCGCCTGGAACTGGAACCTCAAACCCGAACCTATCATATCAAGGATCCAGTTACTGGCTGAAATATTCTTCCAGGCAGGTAAGAAGGCCAACATCCTCCCCCCTACCTGGGCTGTGAGTCATTGACTCGGCTTCCGGGCCCCTGGGAAGAAGAACCGAACAGAATCCCTCTACCTTTTGGCCTGCGATTCTCCCATTTGTCCTGATCTTTCTGAGTTCTTCTACGGAATGATCGCCTATATGTAGGCATGGATAGGTTAGGGAAACCTTTTTTACAATATCTCATCTAGAGCCGGACCGAACAGATATTCCCCCTCACATGGAATATAGCAAGTCTCATTCTGGCCTGGATATCCCCCGGGCCAACACTTCAGCCATAAGGCTCTACAGGCTGCATTGGACAGAGTGGCCGACCTTGCCGCCAACCTGACTGAATCTGCTGAGGTGTCCGCTAAAAAAACCTCAGCGCCCTGCATCAGCGGGATGTTGGATAATACCTCTTTTCTTTCCACCTTTTCTTTTAGTTGGGATTCTAGCTGCTCCAGCCAGATCATCAATGACCTGGCTGTGCACATTGCTGCAACAGCCGGCTTGAAGGCTCTAGCTGTTGTCTCCCAGGTCCCCTTAAGAAATGTATCCACTTTCCCATCCAAAGGGTCCTTAAGGGCTCCCATATCATCAAAGGGCAGTGAGGATTTTTTAGATGCCTTAATTATCGTAACATCTAGTCTTGGGGCTTTCTCCCAAAAGGACGAAGCCAAATCTTCAAAAAGGGTATTTTCTCTTAAAAGAAGGGGTAAGGGAGCCCTTCCACTCCGGTCTTTCTCCCTCCTTCTGTACCAGACCCTGGATCTTATTATTAACAGGAACACACCTCCTGTTCCTCTGTTCTAGGCCACGAAACATCTGGTCTAGTGTCCATAATATTCATGGTTAAACGGACCACTTTAACAAGCCCATCAATCTCATTCAATGGGAAACCATGCCGTCCTGCACCACTATCCGAGGAAGAGGTGGAAGATGAAGAGCCATCTGAGTCATCCTCGTAGTCTGATGGCAGGGAGACATCAGAGACTGGGGAGACCTCCTCATCAGCCTCCCTTTTTTGCTTCACTTTCTTAGAGAAGGCCTTGCTGATTTCTGCCTTGACAATGGCTTTTAAACCTGATGCAAAGTTAGGGGTCTCTTTTGCCAAAGTCTGATTAATACAGGACTGACAAAACATCTTCTGTATGAGTCCGCTGATAGCGCACATTCCTTGTGCTTAGATTTAGTAAGGCACTTCTTCCCCTAATAAAAATAAACAAGAAGAAGAAGGGACACGCTATTACCAAGTGAACTTTCACGAAGATCACTTACCCATACGACTCAAATAACTGGTACCGGTTTGGAGAAAGGACCTTTCTCAGCCGGGGGATCATCCCTGAAGGCTGCAGATTCGTCTACCCTGCAGGAGGTCCGATGACCTGACCTGATCGCAGATCCTAGCCTTTCCGTGGTTCGGCTGTCTCCGCTGACTTGAAGACGCCGTTGTTGCTGCTGCACCTGCTGCTCACTCTCTATCTCCATATTAATAATAGGGGACAGATGGGACTGGGAAGCTAAGAGCAATGGTGCCTCATCATTATATAGAAGCACCTACTCTTTGTACCAAAATGCTTCTGAGTGATCTCAGCTTCCTGCGCGGATTACCCTCCTGGGCCCGGCCCCCTCTCCGCTCCCGTCAATGTAGGGATCAGGTGCGACTGCCCTTTGGGCGCATCACCTGTCGCGTCATGGGGCCTTCATCCAGCGCTCCCTTGGCGCACCGGTCACATGTGCACAGCACTTCCCTATCCGGTCATGTGACCGCCGGGGGTGCTTCCTATCAACATCATCTGCTGTGCCCTCAGCCACCCTGTACACGCTGAGCCATCAGGCTCACGGCAGTTCCGGTCCATGCTATTGAGGGGGCCCATGATGCAATGGTCACCCTGTGCTAGGCTGGAGCTGCTAAACCCCAGGCAGGGGCACCGGTCAACAGCCTGCATTTTCCCTCCAGTGCCAGCCCCCTTGGGCGCACCTTGAAGGATTAGAGCCCTGCGCCAGCCAGGACAGAGAAGAGATCCCTGCCAACTACCAGGTCAGCCCAGACAGGAAAACTTCCAACATCTTCGACAGCCTGTCACAGGTTTCCCCATCAAGGACAGGAAACCAACGGCGGCGGGAGAGAGGTGCTGCCATTTTAAGCCTGTAGGTTTCCTGTCCTTGGTGGGAGATCCTCTCTCTCATGGTACTGTTATGGGTGATCGATAAAAGATTATTACTGAAAAAGACCTATGTTGGATGCCCCATTGGAGATTTTGCATTGGGACCCCACAAGCTTCAAGTTGCGCCACGGTGTATTACTATATTTATTGAAACTAATTTAATGGGATTGTAAAAGGTGTCATTCTGCAATAACAGCTGCACAGACTGGTTTCAGTCAATGAGAAAATTACCTACTGACTTAATGAGGAGAGTTTAGTGGGCATGCTTTCCCCCTAGATGTTATGAACTGCTACAAGCACTAAGGAAAGAAAGGAAAACTGTCCCTACAATAGGACTAAGCTGATTCCCTACGATGCAGCGGGGGACCTGTTCCTTGTGAACAGACCCGCCTAAGTCCTCGGCTAGTTGAACGCAGACCTATAGATATAAGGGAGGGGTCCCTATAAGAACTAAGGACTGGGATATAGTTGGACACCTCCTAGCAGAAATTGTAGCAGAGCAAAGACAAACAAACAAAAAGTACTAGTGGTCAAAAGACCAAGCAAACTACAGAGTTAGGTACAAGGCACCTGGCTAGCTTAAGAGTAAATGTAACACTGAAGTCCAGCAAGGCCAGAAGGGTGGAGCTGGAATAAATAGGCAGAAAGTCATGTGACCAACAAAATAGAAAAAGAACTAACAGGAGGGTTCTAACAGTACCCCCTCTTCTATGAGGATCCTCCGGATCCTCCAGGCCCAGGTCTATCAGGAAAGCTCCTGTGAAACGCTCTGATAAGTCTAGGAGCAGAGACATCATCAGAAACCTTTCCAAGCGACGAAATACTGCAATCTCCCTCTATGCCATCTAGAATTAAGAATGCGAGAAATTTCATATTCACCGTCTTCCACCACCGGAGGAACAGAGACAGTGGCGTCCCTATCCGAAACCTCAGCTTTTTTCAATAAGGAAACATGAAACACCGGATTAATCTTCCAGGGAGGTGGGAACCTCCAACCTAACAGCAGATTGGTTAGCTACCTGAAGCACCTTAAACGGCCCTACAAATTTCGGGCCCAATTTCTTAGAAGGAATCCTCAACCGCAGATTCTTAGAGGACAACCAAACCATGTCACCAACCGTAAACAAAACCTCTTGACGTTTCCTGTCAAAGTACCTCTTAGATTTTTCGTTAGCCTCTTGAAGGTTACAACGTACATCAGTCCAAACTCTCTCCAAATCACCGGAAAAATTCTCCTCCTCCGGTACAGCCGATACCAATTTGGAGAATGACCCAAACGACGGATGTCTCCCAGTACAACAAAAAAAAGGAGAACACTCAGCTGAGGAGGATGTATGATTGTTAAGAGCAAATTCAGCAAGCGGCAGAAACTCAGACCACCCCTCTTCATTGTCAGCCACAAAACAACGCAAAAACTGTTCAACATCCTGGTTCTTTCTTTCTGTCTGTCCATTAGACTCAGGATGATATCCAGATGAAAATGACAAATGGACTCCCAACCTGTCACAAAAGGCACGCCAAAAACAAGCCACGAACTAAGGTCCCCTATCGGAAACAATGTCGGTGGGAACGCCATGGAGCCTGACAATTTCCTTAACAAATGCCTTAGCGAGTGTCTTGGCGTAGGGCAGTTTGAGGAAGGGAACCAAGTGACACATCTTGCTAAAACGGTCCACGACCACCCAGATGACCGTGACACCCTCAGAGGGGGGAAGGTCAGTAATAAAATCCATTGCCAGATGCGTCCAAGGTGCACTAGGAACCTCCAGAGGGCAAAGCAACCCCGCAGCAGGCACATGTGAAGACTAGGATCTAGCACACACAGTACATTGATGCACCCACTTAATGACTTCCTTCTGCCACCCAGGCCACCAAAAACTGCGACATACAAGTCTCTTAGTCTCAGAAATTCCTGGATGACCTGCCAACCGAAACTCATGACACTCCACAAACAAATCTCTCCTAAAGTTCCTAGGCACAAGCAACCTCCCATGGGGAGTGTTAGACGGGGCATTCTCCTGGGCTTTCAGAATCCCATCTTCCAAAACGGAGTCCAATGCTGCTACCACAACTCCTTCCTGTAAAATGCTCTCCTCCTCCTCGGTACCAACCATGGGAGAAAAACTGCGAGATAAAGCATCAGCTTTTACATTCTTGGTACCCGGGATGTAAGTAACAGAAAAATTAAACCGCGAAAAAAAAAGTGCCCACCTAGCCTGACGGGCATTCAAGCGCTTGGCAGCATCAAGATAGATCAGATTCTTATGATCAGTGAAAACCTGAATGGGAAATTCAGCACCTTCCAAGAGATGACGCCAATGTTCAAATGCTAGTTTAATAGCCAGCAATTCCCGATTACCAACATCGTAATTAAGTTCGGTCTCAGAAAATTTTTTTGAAAAAAAGGCACAGGGGATGTACTCCATCCTTGTTTTCCTGAGGCAAAACAGCCCCGACCCCCACTGAAGCAGCATCAACCTCGACCAAAAAAGGTTTGGTCTCATCAGGCTGCATAAGGATAGGGGCAGAACTGAACCTCTCCTTGAGATACACAAAAGCTTCAATGGCCTCCGTAGTCCACTGAACCGTATTCGCACCTTTCCTGGTGAGATCGGTCAGCGGCTTAATTATAGAAAAATTCTTAATGAATTTTCTGTAATAATTGGCGAAACCCAAAAATCTCTGTATCAATTTCAAACCAATAGGCCTAGGCCATTCCTGCACAGCTTGAACTTTCACCGGGTCCATCTCAAAGCCCTCGCTGGAGATAATGCAGCCCAAAAAACGAATTCTCTGTACAGCGAACTCACATTTCTCCAGCTTAGCAAAAAGCGAATTGTCAATCAATAACTGCAATACCTCACGTACGCTCCGCCAATGAGACTCTAGATCTGGTGAATAAATCAGAATGTCATCCAAATACACAACCACATTCTTACCAATCAACGGTCTTAGGATGTCATTAATAAGGTTCTGAAAAAACGCTGGTGCATTGGTAAGACCAAAAGGCATAACCAGATTCTCAAAATGACCCACCGGAGTGTTAAAAGCAGTTTTCCATTCATCACCTTCCTTCATACGTAACAAATTGTATGCCCCCCGGAGATCAATTTTAGAGAACCACTTGGCCCCCACTAACTGGTTGAACAAGTCAGGAATTAATGGCAGTGGGTAGGAATTGCGTACGGTAATTTTATTAATTTCGCGAAAGTCCAGACATGGACGTAAACCGCAGTCCTTTTATTTTTACAAAAAAAAATCCAACAGTCACAGGAGACTTAGAAGGTCTAATGTGACCGGCGGCCAAGCTTGTCTGTATATATTCCTCCTAGGTCTTTCTCTCAGGGATAGTCAGATTAAATAAGCGACTCTTGGGAAGAGTAGCTCCAGGAACAAACTCAATGGTGCAATCATAGTCCCTATGAGGAGGGAAAACTTGCAACTCCTCCTCAGAAAAAAACTTCCAAAAATCCTGAATAGGTACAGGTAATTCCCTTCTTTCCACAGCAGCAATGCGACCGTTACAACATTTATCATGACACTTAGGACTCAAATACTTAATTTCATGTGTAGACCAGTCCAGTACAGGATTGTGCAATTTTAACCAAGGTAACCCCAAAACCACTGGAGAAGGCAAATTATTTAATACCGCCAAATCCAAATTCTCTTGGTGAATACCATTAATGGTGAGGGGAAATTCAAAAACCTTGTGAGTAATACATTTCAAGGGAGAGCCATCAAAAGCAACCACAGAAATAGGAGATGACAAAAGTTTGGATTCTAATTTAAAATTTTCCAAAAATCCCTTATCAATCACATTGAGTGTAGAACCACAATCCACAAATACCCAAAATTCAATCAACTCCTCCTGGAATGAGGTGCTTCCAGAAAGAAATACTCCTTTTGAGTTTAAACAAGCTATACGGGTGTAACTGACCTCTTTTTTTTTTTTCTTTGTTCAAACGAAGCACACAGTTCTTAATAAAGTGGTCAGATTTACCGCAATAAAAACACAATCCCTTAGCAAACCTGCGGTCTTTTTCCTGAGAGTGGGGTGACATCGCCCCAATCTCCATCGGTTCTTCACCTTCCGAGCAGACCCTCTGAAAACTAGGAGCTGCCATAGCAGTAGATTTCTCTTCATTAATCCTAGCACGCAGTCTCCTGTCCACACGTATAGCTAGTTGCATTGCCTCCTGCAAGGTTCCAGGTTTTAGGAAGGCAATCAGCAGATCCTTAACCCTTTCACCTAGACCAGCAAGAAACAGACATTTTAATGCGGAGTCATTCCATTCCACTTCGGCCGGCCATCTTCTGAAGTATGTACAATAATTTTCCACATCACCTGATCCCGGCTTCAAACATCTTAATTCCGTTTCAGCAGATGAGACTCGATCAGGATCATCAGACAACAACCCCATAGCAGAAAAAAAATCTTCCACAGATCTAAAGCATGGATCATTAGGTTGTAGAGAAAAGGCCCATCCCTGTGGTTCTTTACGCAAAAGTGACATTATAAACCCAATGCGCTGTGATTCATTCCCCGAGGATCTGGGTCTTAAATGAAAATATAATAAACAAGCATTTTTAAAGGAAAAAAAATCTTGCTGTTTGCCATAAAAAAAATCTGGCAGTCCTACCTTCGGTTCGACAAAATGCGCTCCAGAACAGCTACTCACGTGTTGCTGGAGCTCGGCCACCTCCAAAGACAGTCCCTGCAGGCGTTGAGCCAACTTCTGAACCGACACCATGCTGATATCTGGATTACTTTCCTTAGAGTGTTTTATTTTGGGCTGGACTTACTGTTATGAACTGCTACAAACACTAAGGAAAGAAAGGAAAACTGTCCCTACAATAGCATTAAGCTGATTCCCTACGATGCAGCGGGGGACCTGTTCCTTGTGAACAGACCCGCCTAAGTCCTCGGCTAGTCTGAACGCAGACCTATAGATATAAGGGAGGGGTCCCTACAAGAACTAAGGACTGGGATATAGTTGGACACCTCCTAGCAGAAATTGTAGCAGAGCAAAGACAAAAACAAAAAGTACTAGTGGTCAAAAGACCAAGCAAACTACAGAGTTAGGTACAAGGCACCTGGCTAGCTTAAGAGTAAATGTAACACTGAAGTCCAGCAAGGCCAAAAGGGCGGAGCTGGATTATATAGGCAGAAAGTCATGTGACCAACAAAATAGAAAAAGAACTAACAGGAGGGTTCTAACACTAGATACATTACTGCTGTAGAAAAGCAGGTGGTAAAGACCTGGATGGGAGGCATGTGTCACCGAGGTGGCTAGCCTCGGTGATGCAAGTCCTGGAAATGAAGGTTCCAGCAATAATTGGTTGCTGAGGAGTTTTTTAATGGGACCAGATTTTGGGTCCGGGTTTTAGGAGCGACCAGTAGCTTGGGTGGGCATGGTCGTTCTCATAGCTCCATTCTGGGCTTTACAGGTCCTATTTAAGGCCGTCTCAGAATTAGTCTGTATGTGGGAGGAGGGAAAGACTAAGGATGGTTGGTCTCTGCCAGAGAATGAGTGTATTAGACTTCTATCTTGTGTACAAACTGTTTTCTTCTGTTTTTCCTTTGTGTCAGAGAAAGGTTATTTTTGTTTTTAGTCCATCAGGAATTTATGAAGTTGCTTAACCTCGTTTTGTTGGACCAGAGACATTACCTGTGTGTATGCTAGCAGCTACCAAAGAGCATGCATCCCTACACTGCCTATAGGTAATAAATCAGTCACTGGGAGTTTAACAGGAGGTACAATACATGGTCACTCCATGCTACACAGACTTGTTTTAGTCCTTTAAAAATATTGAATGCATAATAACTCTGTGTACTAAGGTTACATAGTTACAAGTTAGTAAGGATGGAAAAAGACACATGTCCATCACGTTCAGCCAAGGGAAAGGATAAAGGGAATGAGGTATAGCTACATTCATAATGCATGATCCAGTCTGCAATTTTTCTCTCCTTATCCAGGTTTAAATCGACTGAACCAAAATTCATAAAAGAACTTAACATATTTATATAAGTATTTGTTATTATTTTGGAAAAAAAAAAACAATCTGAGCCCTTTTTGAAACCATCATTGGTTCACACTGTGACTGGCTCCAGAGGTCAGCTATTCCACAGATTAATAGTTCTCATGGTAAAGAAGCCTTGTATCCTCTGAAGATTGAACCTTTCTTTCTCCAGACGTAGGGAGCACCTCCTTGTCTTTTTCGGGGTTTTTTTTCCATGAAACAGCTTTTGACCATTCTTTTTGCATGGACTATTTATGTACTTGTACGAGTTAATCATGTCCCCCCTTAGACGTCTCTTCTCAAGAAATACATGCAATTCTTTTAATCTTTCCTCATAGCTACGCTCCTCCATGCCCCTTATCAGTTTTGTTGCTTTTTTTGTACCTTTAGAGCGTCCTCCTTTCTATAAACTGGTGCCCAGAACTAAACTGCATATTCCAGGTGAGGTTCAGGTGGCACTAGCACTTTGTAAAGTGGTCGCATCACGTCCCTGTCCCGTGAGTCCATGCTTTGCCGAAAATATGACAATATGCTGCTGGGCTTGGAAGCTGCTGATTGACATTGTGCTGTCATTTTTTCTGTCATCTAGAAGTGCACCCAGATCCTTCTGTACCAACTGTCCTCCAAGGGAACTCCAAGAAGACACTAGTTTACTACTAGTACTTCAAGCCTGGACAGAGGAACATAGAGCCATCACCGGCGACTTTCTGGAGAGACTGAAGGTGTTTAAACATCCAGCAAGGGTGTGTCAATTATCAGCAGAAGGGCGAGGTCACTGCTAGGTCGTGGAGGGAGAAGGATATCACTACACTACAGAGATGAGAGGATCAAGAAGGTGTCTGCAGAGCCAAGCGGGATCCAGAATAACTGTCTGTTACACCTGACACCCCCGTGACTCTCCTAGTTTTAGTCCCCTTAGAACAGAGGTCCCCAACCGCCGGTCCGCGGACCAGGACCGGGCCGTTGGGGTTTTTCAGCCGGTCCGCGGGGAGAGGGGGCCCCTCCAGCCTCCAGCAGGGCCGCCATCAGGGCATGACTGCCCTGACTCCAGTATGGGGCCCGGCCGGTAGGAGCCCCCTCGGAGCCCCCCTCTTGTGCGTCTCTCTCCTCATGGGGCCCCCGGCCGCATGCTAAGTGCTGGGTCCGGGACATCTTAGCGCTGCGCTGCTGCGGCAGCACCTTCATGATTCCCCTGACTTCCGGTCATGTGACGGCGCCGTCACATGGCCGGAAGTCAGGAGAACCTGGTGTCAGCGATTTGGACGAGCGCCAGGATTCTGCAGGGATCGCATGGGGGTAAGTATAACAAGTTTTATTTTTTTTTTAAATACAATTAACTAGGAGTGGGGGGAATGGGAGATGCACATGGGGGAGGGGAGAGATGAGAGATCCACATGGGGGGGAGGGGAGAGATGAGAGATGCACATGGGGGAGGGGAGAGATGAGAGATCCACATGGGGGGGGAGGGGAGAGATGAGAGATCCACATGGGGGGGGGGGGGGGGGGGAGAGATGAGAGATCCACATGGGGGGGGAGGGGAGAGATGAGAGATCCACATGGGAGGGAGGGGAGAGATGAGAGATGCACGGGGGGGTGAGATGCACGGGGGGTGGATGAGAGATGCACGGGGGGTGGATGAGAGATGCACGGGGGGTGGATGAGAGATGCACGGGGGGTGGATGAGAGATGCACGGGGGGTGGATGAGAGATGCACGGGGGGTGGATGAGAGATGCACGGGGGGTGGATGAGAGATGCACGGAGGGGGATGAGAGATGCACGGAGGGGGATGAGAGATGCACGGAGGGGATGAGAGATGTACGGAGGGGATGAGAGATGCACGGAGGGGATGAGAGATGCACGGGGGGTGGATGAGAGATGCACGGGGGGTGGATGAGAGATGCACGGGGGGTGGATGAGAGATGCACGGGGGGTGGATGAGAGATGCACGGGGGGTGGATGAGAGATGCACGGAGGGGGATGAGAGATGCACGGAGGGGGATGAGAGATGCACGGGGGTGAGCTGCACATGGGGGGGTGAGAGATGCACATGGGGGGGTTATGTTTACATAACTTTGTTGCCTTATGAAGGGCGGGGGGGGCCCCCAAAAATTTCTTGCACAGGGGCCCACTACAGTCTGTGTCCGCCCCTGGGATGAAGTAAATGCAGCTGCCCTGTCCTGCTGCAGGGCGTGATGGGGCCTCAGTGATGCGGCTCCTGGCACAGCACATTATGTGGGGCTCCTGGCATAGCTCCTGGCGGGGACCTGGTCTACACTATATGATAAGTATGCACTAAACTCCAAATCCCTCCATTACCCCGCCCCCATATGACCAAAGCCCCGCCCACCCCACCCCCTCCTTGCTGGGCCATGGAGAAATGATCTTGCTTCAAGCCGGTCCCTGGTGCAAAAAAGGTTGGGGACCACTGCCTTAGAACATATGATGCCCGCATGTGAATATTTCCCACATGCATAATTTTACTTTCTCCACATTAAACTGCAAAGTGAATGCCCAAATACTCATCTTTTCCAAGTCATTAAAATAATCTCCATGTCAGTTTTACACTAGGACATAAAAATCATGAAGGCAGCATGCACGGCTCATATTGTGCTGGAGGAGATGGGGGCTTAGCTCTGCTTGCTTCTGTTACCTTTGCTACTTTATAACTACACGGTCTACAAAAAAAGGAGATTAGGGAATTGGCTCATCGATCACACCAGAGCCTTTGTGTCGTAGGTACAAAACTCCAGTACTATAATAAGAAGCCCATTTTAATTTTACTTAGGGGGTCCCCCGGTTTGCTGCGCGCACTGCTGCTAGTAGATGTTCGCTGCTGGCTGATAATCTTCCAGTTAATGCATACAGCAACCTAAGCATTATGGCCGCTTCCAATCACACCAGTCACTTCCAGGCATTGACGGTCTAAGCCGTAAATCCTATGTCAGTACACACAGCCCACATATTTCCTGCCGTCCCGTTTAGTGTCGCGTCCGCAGGATTCTACATAACAGTCGGAATCATCCGTGCTGCAGTTTTATCGTGCAAACTGTAATGAAAGCCATCTCCAGCTCCATCCATCACAATGCACGGTACCGAGCCGCCCTCTATGGATCCCGGTCCCATCTGTTCAGAAATTTCTAAATATTAAATAATAACATCAGGATCCGGAGGCTCTGGGTGTGATTTATCGCCCGTACAAAAAGCAATTGCCCACATCCAGACTTTACTTGCCCTGTTGTAATTGTTATAGATCTGAGCTGCACAGTTGTGTCGGCTCCGCAGTGATATTCAGCATTTGTCGTGCTGCTTGTTCTGGAGGTAGCGGAGCACAGTGGGGGCCAAGGATAAAAGGATACGAGGATAGAAAAAGGGGCACGAGTCATCAGAATGAACAGTGTGTGGAGGTGCCAGGCGACATGTTATATCACACTGGCAAAAAGCATCGGCGACCACCTGGTGAACTGCGGTCAGGACACAGCGAGCAAGCGAAACATGACCGAACCGGGAACTTCACTGTACAAGGAGAGGCGTCTGATAACACAATATTCCTCCTCAAAACCACAAAGGTCTTCACTCAAGGAAGCAAAATTATATCAGTTATATTCTTGTAAATAGGGGGCAGTATTATAGTAGTTATATTCTTGTACATAGGAGCAGTATTATAGTAGTTATATTCTTGTACATAGGGGGCAGTATTATAGTAGTTATATTCTTGTTCATAGGGGGCAGTATTATTGTAGTTATATTCTTGTACATAGGAGGCAGTATTATTGTAGTTATATTCTTGTACATAGGAGCAGTATTATAGTAGTTATATTCTTGTACATAGGGGGCAGTATTATAGTAGTTATATTCTTGTACATAGGGGGCAGTATCATAGTAGTTATATTCTTGTACATAGGAGCAGTATTATAGTAGTTATATTCTTGTACATAGGAGCAGTATTATAGTAGTTATATTCTTGTACATAGGGGGCAGTATTATAGTAGTTATATTCTTGTACATAGGAGCAGTATTATAGTAGTTATATTCTTGTACATAGGGGGCTGTATTATAGTAGTTATATTCTTGTACATAGGAGGCAGTATTATAGTAGTTATATTCTTGTACATAGGGGGCAGTATTATAGTAGTTATATTCTTGTACATAGGGGGCAGTATTATAGTAGTTATATTCTTGTACATAGGGGGCAGTATTATAGTAGTTATATTCTTGTATATAGGGGGCAGTATTATAGTAGTTATATTCTTGTACATAGGGGGCAGTATTATAGTAGTTATATTCTTGTACATAGGGGGCAGTATTATTGTAGTTATATTCTTGTACATAGGGGGCAGTATTATTGTAGTTATATTCTTGTACATAGGAGGCAGTATTATAGTAGTTATATTCTTGTACATAGGAGCAGTATTATAGTACTTATATTCTTGTACATAGGGGGCAGTATTATAGTAGTTATATTCTTGTACATAGGGGCAGTATCATAGTAGTTATATTCTTGTACATAGGGGGCAGTATTATAGTAGTTATATTCTTGTACATAGGGGCAGTATCATAGTAGTTATATTCTTGTACATAGGGGGCAGTATTATAGTAGATATATTCTTGTACATAGGGGCAGTATTATAGTAGTTATATTCTTGTACATAGGGGGCAGCATTATAGTAGTTATATTCTTGTAAATAGGGAGCAGTATTATAGTAGTTATATTCTTGTACATAGGGGCAGTATTATAGTAGTTATATTCTTGTACATAGGGGGCAGCATTATAGTAGTGATATTCTTGTACATAGGAGCAGTATTATAGTAGTTATATTCTTGTACATAGGGGGCAGCATTATAGTAGTTATATTCTTGTACATAGGGGGCAGTATTATAGTAGTTATATTCTTGTACATAGGGGGCAGTATTATAGTAGTTATATTCTTGTACATAGGGGGCAGTATTATAGTAGGTATATTCTTGTACATAGGGGGCAGTATTATAGTAGGTATATTCTTGTACATAGGAGCAGTATTATAGTAGGTATATTCTTGTACATAGGAGCAGTATTATAGTAGGTATATTCTTGTACATAGGGAGCAGTATTATAGTAGTTATATTCTTGTACATAGGGAGCAGTATTATAGTAGTTATATTCTTGTACATAGGGGGCAGTATTATAGCAGCTATATTCCTATACATAGGGGCAGTATTATAGTAGTTATATTCTTGTAAATAGGGGGCAGTATTATAGTAGTTATATTCTTGTACATAGGGGGCAGTATTCTAGTGGTTATATTCTTGTACATAGCAGCAGTATTATAGTAGTTATATTCTTGTACATAGTATCAGTATTATAGTAGTTATATTCTTGCACATAGGAGCAGTATTATAGTAGTTATATTCTTGTACATAGGAGCAGTATTATAGTAGTTATATTCTTGTACATAGGGGCAGTATCATAGTAGTTATATTCTTGTACATAGGGGCAGTATTATAGTAGTTATATTCTTGTACATAGGAGCAGTATTATAGTAGTTATATTCTTGTACATAGGGGGCAGTATTATAGTATTTATATTCTTGTACATAGGGGGCAGTATTATTGTAGTTATATTCTTGTACATAGGAGGCAGTATTATAGTAGTTATATTCTTGTACATAGGAGCAGTATTATAGTAGTTATATTCTTGTACATAGGGGGCAGTATTATAGTAGTTATATTCTTGTACATAGGGGCAGTATCATAGTAGTTATATTCTTGTACATAGGGGGCAGTATTATAGTAGATATATTCTTGTACATAGGGGCAGTATTATAGTAGTTATATTCTTGTACATAGGGGGCAGCATTATAGTAGTTATATTCTTGTAAATAGGGAGCAGTATTATAGTAGTTATATTCTTGTACATAGGGGCAGTATTATAGTAGTTATATTCTTGTACATAGGGGGCAGCATTATAGTAGTGATATTCTTGTACATAGGGAGCAGTATTATAGTAGGTATATTCTTGTACATAGGGAGCAGTATTATTGTAGTTATATTCTTGTACATAGGGAGCAGTATTATAGTAGTTATATATATTACATGAGCCAAAATCAATCTTTTTAACCCTTGTACGTTTGGGTATAAACTTGATAGTAATACAATTGCTCAATTATCTTGGCTTAGTATAAGAGCCCGGTACTCGCAGCTACATACGTCCCTTCTTACTTCTCTATGACCCTTTTTACCAGAATAGTTTTGCGCATTGCCTCAGACGACTCTCGGGAGACATTGGCTCAGATCAGCCTCAGACAAGCATCTCAGGTCGTTCCTCATCATATCGTGCCAGGTGTCTCATTACCCAGAATTGTTCCTAAATAAATCTCCAGTTTAACAGCGTTACAATATCTATTTAATGCAGCCGACACGGAGAGGATATATAGGTCTATAACGGCGCTCATTAATTCTATGGCTTTTCTATAGCAGTTGGATGGGATTTCAGTGGGCTGAAAATATTATCCAAGAAGGAAGAGGAGAAATAATGTTTGCGATCAGATTCTGGGCAAAGATTTGCAATCCTGTCATTAAAGTGCATCAATATGTAATCGTGTTTAGCGCGACATCGTCATTTGACACATTTTAAATGGCAAAATGTCAGGCGCTTGCCAAAAATGTATGTGCTTATTTTAGCAGAGAAAGCTAATGTTGCAATTTACATAATAGCTTCTGTTCCGGCTAAATAAATATATAAAGCGATTCCAGGTACAGAATACCGCCATCCAAGGGACACTGATTATACGTCGACTTGAGACCAGGCCAAGCATTTTACATTTAAGATATTTTTAACTAGCAGACCGTATTTTCCCTGACAGCTATGGCGATGTGGGATTTCACTTCATTTCCCACCGCGAGTACCAAAATGTCTGCCAAGACGGCTGATGCTCAATCCCTCATTTAGCAAAATTGGTGTAAATTGCAACAAAATATGCACTCCGATCCTCGCCTGGAGAACATTTCTTGTAGTGGTGCACAACAGCTGGAAAATGCAAAAATTAGTGTTTTATCAGCTGGAGATTATCAGTACAGGACTAGCTTCCTCGTGCCAAGTAGTCCTTGTGGGCGGGGTTATGCAGGGCTCATCATTCAGAGATCTGCAACAGAGAAAACAGGGATTATATCACAATTGCTGCACCCAGTAAACTAAGTGATACATCGCTGGAATCAGGGTCTCTGCCTCTACATTATGAGGTAGCAAAAACCTTGTGACAGATTCCCTTTAAGAGGCCCTTGCCATCTTTCTCCAAATGAATTTGGTGCTTCCTATTCATCAAGCCGGTGGAGCTTAGTCCGCCTGCTGACCTGTTGGCAAGGAAGTTTTCTGTTCAAGCATATTCGCTGCCGTCAAGACAAAAAAAAAAAAGGAGTTTAAGACTCCAATTTATCTAGATGGATGAGAGCGCTGGAATAAGATACACCAAGGTTATTAATGCACTTGGCGCATCTTTCAGCTGCCAAGTACCAATGCAAGAAATGTACCCCATTGAAAGACAGGCGTTGTTAGGAACTGACCTGAGTTGGAGTAGTGGTATTGCAACCACTAGGGGCAGCACCAGCAGGCTGCATAGTCAGGAAAAGCCAGGAATCGGTACACAGGAACAGCAGTATAGTCTTAAAGGATTTAGCAGGCTGCATAGTCAGGAAAAGTCAGGAATCGGTACACAGGAACAGCAGTATAATCTTGTATGAGGCAGCAGGTGAAGAGAGAAGTTGACTAAAAGGTTTGGAATTTAATAATCTCACAAGGAAGGAGGTGCCAGGCCAGGCTTAAATAGGCTGTCCAATCAAGCACTCACAGGATGAAAACAATCAGGAACAACACAGGCCCTAAAATTTAGGTTAGCCAGGAACTGTCCAGAGAGCTGAATAGCTCAGAGGGAAGAGCTGCCGCCTGGTGCACAAGAGCTGCTGGGTTCGAGTCCTGACAGGTGTACACATCTGCCATAATTTACGGAGTAAAGATTAATTTGTCAGCACCCCCCTCCTCCCCAAACTTTTCACAAAATCCACCAAAAAAGTCACAAAATGTTTGCACAAAAGTTTTGTAACTAAAAGTTTTACGGCAGAATTCTGGGGAAAACAGTTTGATCAATCGGCGCTTTTTTCTAAAGGCTAAATGGCAACTTAAGACCCTCATATATTGGCAGACATATCATTGGTACAACTTGTGCAGCCGCACAGGGGTCCAGGAGATAAGAGGGGTCACTTCCACCTCCAAAGCAGGTGGAGTTGTGCATTATGATGAGCTGTTGGAATGTAGAGGGGACATGTACAGGTTTTGCACAGGGGACCTCTTCTGTGTGTGTCCGCCATTGCCCTCATACACATTTGATCAAAGTCATCCGGACCATGCAGCCGGCCATCTGATGTGTGTATGGGGGCCTACTGGCTCTCCTCCAACAAATGAAATTCCAAAGAACAATCCATTTGTTCAGCAGAAAGATCAACCACAAACAGTAGTCTGGCAGCGGCTCTCTCATAGAGAACAAAGGAGCGCTGGGCAGAGCAAGAACCACTGTGAATGAGGGAGGTGAAAGAGAGCTGTAAGCAGAATGATGTCTATGTACAGTGCATGGGCCAGGTGACATAATCACATTATTAGGGCACCACTCTGCAAATAATGATAATAAATGGGGTCATTTTGCAGCCTGCAAGTGGCAAGGACCCGACAGTCAGCATAAAACGAACGCCAGCAGTGTCCCCAATCGCTATCATCATTAGCTTGTGATGGTGACGGCAGGACATTGCAATTTTATAATGCATTGCCACAAGTAACCCTAATCTTACACATCTCATTTACCAATATTCCAAAGACAGGGGATGATAAAAAAAAGAATGCCTCCTTGCAGTGGTGAGACTTAAAGATAGTGGGCCTAAATGTTTAAAAAAACAGTAGGACCCTCTACTATCATGGGTCTTAAATAGTATTTCTCTGAAACATTTCCTTTGAATTTTAGGGAAAAAAATATATATATATATTTTCATCTTTTATATTTTAAAAATTACAAAAAGGAAAATGGGCCAATGCAAAAGTTTGCACACTCTTCGAGATTTGTGTTCTCAGATAACTTTGACCAAGGTTTCAGACCTTAACTAGCCTGTTAGGGTTATGGCTTGTTCACTATCATGGTTAGGAAAGGCCAGGTGATGCAAATTTCCCAGCTCTATAAATACCCAGCCTCCTCTAATCTTGTGGTTCTTCTAATCATGGGTTCTTCTAAGCTGCTGCCTAGCACTCTGAAAATGAAAATGGTGGAGGCCCACAAATCAGGAGAAGCTATAAGAAGATAGCAAAGCGTTTTCAAGTTGCCCTTTCCTCAGTTCGAAATGTAATTAAGAGATGTCAGTTACCAGGAACAGTGGAGGTCAAGATAAGGTCTGTAAGACCAAGCTAAATTTAAGTGCGAGCTCCTCGTAGGATTGCTAGAGAGGCAAATAAGAACCCCCGCTTGACTGCAAAAGACCTTCAGAAAGATTTAGCAGATTCTGGGAGTTGTGGTACATTGTTCTACTGTTCAGAGACACCTGCACAAATACTGTATGGTCTTCATGGAAGAGTCATCAAAAGAAAACTTCTCCTGCATCCTCACCATAAAATTCAGAGTCAGTTCAGAAGTATGCAAAAGAACATCTAAACAGGCCTGATGCATTTCGGAAACAAGTCCTGTGGACTGATGGTTAAAATAGAACTCTTTGGAGAGAATGATCAAAAGGTATGTGTGGAGAAAAAAGGGTACAGAAGTTCAGGAAAAGAACATCTCGCCAACCATTAAGCATGGGGGTGGTTCAATCATATTTTGGGGTTGTGTTGCAGCCAATGGCACAGGGAATATATGTCACAGGTAGAGGGAAGAATGGATTCAATGAAATTTCAATAAATTCTTGATGCAAACATAACACCATCTGTAAAAAAGCTGAAGTTTAAAAGAGCATGGCTTCTACAAATGGATAATTATCCTAAACATACGTCAAAATCCACAATAGATGATCTCAAAAGGCGCAAGCTGAAAGTTTTACAATGGCCCTCACAGTCCCCTGATCTGAACATCATTGAAAATCTGTAACTAGACCTCAAAATAGCAAAGCATGCAAGACAACCCAGGAATCTCACAGAACTGGAGGAATTCTCCAAGGAAGAATGGATGAAAATCCCTCAAACAAGAATTGAAAGACTCTTGCCTGGCTGCAAAAAGTGTTTACAAGCTGTGATACTTTCAAAAGGGGGGCGCTACTAGGTAGTGACCATGCAGGGTGCCCAAACTTCTACATCGGCCCATTTTCCTTTTTGTAATTTTTAAAAATGTAAAAAGCTGAAACTATCATAGAATTATAGAATGTTAAAGCTGGAAGGGACTCCTAAAATACAAAGGAAATGTGTCATCTTTAACTTTAGGCATTTTAGAGATCATTTCATCTTCAACTTGCTTAATTGTTCACAATAATAGGAATTTTGCCCAGAGGTGCCCAAACTTTTACATGCCGCTGTATTTATACGATTGTTCTTCCTCTATGAAATGTGGTCACTTGTGTCCACGGAAATATGTAACTTTTCTAAACTTTTTCTAATGGTCGTACTGTTAAATTGCATCTAATAGGAAGAATGGCATGTTAACAGAAATATCACTATTTTTCACCGCCGGTTCCTAACCTTCATTTTCACTTAATATACAGCCAAGAGTAATTTGGTGACCTATAAAAAAAAATTTGCTTCTGACGTTTTGATTTTAATAAATATACCCCTTGATATGATGGGAAGAATAAGAAGCCGGCCTTTTGCAAATCAGTCCTTAAGCTTCGGAGATATGAGAAGCCTCGACATTTATCATGATTAAAGTTTACAGCTGGATAGCAGAGACATATTTATGTACGAGCCGCCATTGAGGGTTCCCAGTAGTGGCGTTTGCAGTCTGCGTGAGTTGTATTTATATGCAGTGCTACTAATCTGCGCTCCCAGCACCGTCCTTGTAAATCTCCTTTTGTCCAACGATCTAATTCACTGATTGTCATCCGTGAGATGCTTCATAAAGTGGAGAAAGGCTTGAGAGCCCACTCCTCAGCAAAGCATGGGAAGGGCTGAAATTGTCAAAGACTTTCAAAACTCTCGACATTTCCCATACGATCTTTAAAGTTCTCTCGTCATGTCTACTATTCACCCTCCAAGTGCGACAACAAAAGAGGTAGGACCTAAATTGCTTTGTGTCTCACTGGGGGGCAGCTTGTTGGATAAGAACGTTCCCTCATCCTTGGTTTTAGGTGATGACATCCAAGTACATTTCATTTTCGCCAATATCTCAAGGCTCTGACCATATCTTTTGCTTGGCTTTTGTTTCTGGTTGCTTTTTTTTCTAACTTTGATCCAGACCTTGAGTTTATTACTTTTTTCCCTACTGTCTCACTTCTTGGATTTGGTACATGCACTTCTGCTCCGGGGTTCAGACCTTTAGCTTGGCCTCTGACCAGCAAAACCCGAAAAGGCAGTTGTCCCAATTCAATAATGTGAGTGTCATATATGCACAAAATATCTAAATATTCTTATTTTTATTATTGGCCTTCAGCTCAATCTCGAGCCATGGTGACTTGATGGATGAACGCTCTGTAGGAAGATCAATCTTCGGCAGCCTAGATAGGTCCACCAGGGTGTTCTCAGTCGTTATCTTGATTGTATCAAGCCATCGGGTTGCTGATCTTCCTCTTCGTCCTGTTCCTTCTATTCTTCCAAACATGATGTCTTTCTCCATTGATTGCTCTCTGCAAAATCTTCTAATATGTATACAGTTTTGTAATTTTTTTGCTTAGCCAAATAAATCAATGTATAAAAGTTTTGGATAGGGATGAGCAGACCCATGGAAGCTCAGGGTCTGGTACCCTACCTGAACTTTAATCCAAAGTTCCTTTCGGGTAGCAGAACAGTAATCGAACTTGAACCCGAACCCTGGAGAAAAAAATCTCTCTCTTCCCCCAAAATGCCAAACATTGCAACAGTCTTCCCCCAGGAACTCCAAACATTGCAATTGACTTCCCCCAGGAACTCCAAACATTGCAACTGACTTCCCCCCGGAATGCCGAATATAGCAACAAACTTCCGGGGAAAGTCAGTGTTCAGCACCGGACAGTAACTGTCCGGTACAAACGCCTAATTTGTATGTTCGGGTTCACTCATCTCTAGTTTTGGATGCGTGGTACTTGTCTTTTTCTATAGTTAAGTTATTTTACTAAACAAAAATGTGCAGGACACAATTGATAAAATATAAATGTGTTTTATTGTTTTCAAATATTAAAACATAGAAAAGAAAAGTCAGTCAAACACAGGGGACAACAAATAGGTGAACAACCCTAAAAAGTCAAGAGGTGTCAGCTCCAAGCAGGACACACAGAAAAATATGATAAAAGAAAACCCAGGTACAAATGGAAATAACATTATTATGATTATTAATATTAATAATAATAATAATAATAATAATAATAATAATAATAATAATAAAGGCTCACCTGAAAAGCAAAGTGCAAAAAAATACTTGACATAGAAAGTCATGAATATGGATACATTATGAATAAAGTTACAAAGCAAATTTTGATAATACAAGATGCAAGTGCAAAATGAAGAAGAATCAAACATGAAAGTAATGTATATTTAAACAAAAAATTAGAGACTTGAATATATAATATAAAGTGTGAGTGCATGGCTATAATAAGCATACACAGTCGTAATGTACAGTCAAAAAAAAATAAAAGCATGGAGAAAGTAGATACAAGTAATAGAGGAAAGGAAAACCCACCAAAAAAAAACACACGTTTCATTTTAAAATGATGCATCCTGCACAATTTCTCAGGGAAAATCATTGGCTCCGATCTTGGACTAGAGATTAGTAAATTGTTTGTGTCAAATTTTAGGAAATTCACTGGACCCGGCAAATTCGATCAATTTGCAATTTGATTCAAAGAATGAATCAAAAAGTCAAAAAAGGTGTCAATGAGTCAAAAAAGGTGCCCACTGTCATTTTACACAAAGCAGAAGATTGCATCAGCCAAAGAAGACTCACATGATCTCTGGCGCGGCTATATAGGCTTCACTATAATGCCTTACAGCTATTAAATCACATGGTATAACCCAACCAATCAGGAGGGACTGTCATAGCCTGTATAAAAGCAGAGGCAGGGAATGCAGCAGCCATTTCGTGATGAATTTGGATAGTGAAAGGTCACAGCTCAGCAATAGGAATATCAGTCATCCGGCAACTATTCATTATATGCAAGTCCTTTACTTCAGGTTATCTCCTCCTTTGTACTGCGGCAATCGGTCTAAGACCGAAACGTAACGTTTATATTTGGATTGCACTACAATAAATCATAATTCTTTGTTCATTTTGGAATGCCGGACTCCTTGTCTTTATATTGTATCTATGGAGCGGTATCCTATACAAGCAACCAATCACACGAAGTGACGTATATCCCGACTGCATCACATGGTACAGCGCAACCAATCAACAGAGACTATCATAGCCTGTATAAAAGCAAAGGTAGGGAAAGCAGCAGCCTTTTTTTTGGTGAATCTGGATACTGAAAGGGTGTCGCAGCTCAGCAATAGGAAGTAGGGTGAGAAAATCATAAAACACTGAATAAACATTACAGATAATGTGTGACAGCACAGCCGTGATAACAGGAACCAGCAGTTTCCCCATAGCCATACATGTTGAGCTCACTTCGACATTACTAAGGCTGCCTTAAAGAGATGGAAAAGTGTTCAATACATTCCTAGGGGACCTTAAAGTGTCTTTTTCAGGCACTTGGAGGGTTTGCAGTACTTGCAAATTGTGTCAAGTTGTTGGACTACAAACCAAATAAAAGAAAAATTTCAACCGAGCTGGCAAATTCGAATTTCTAAAAATTTGGACATCTCTAGTCCGGACATCAATTTTGGGACCGAAGAAGTCCCCATTTCTTTGGTGGTTGAGTGTAATGGTACAAGGGGGGTGTCCTTATATTCTTACAAGACTCTAAATAAACAATCATCAATAATTTCCAGCGATGGGTTGGTCAGCAGTGCTTTGGCCAAAGTAGCGAGGACAATAAGTTTGATGAGTTTTCAGTACAGAAATGTTTCGATTTGTCCTTGGCGAGCCGACCATCTTGATATCTAAACATTTGATATTCTCGTTGCCGCACACTTCCGTCCACAATCAACTGAGCTCAAGCGATTTTCTTTTACAGAATCTCAGCCCCAGCTCGTTCCCCAGTAATAAAAGAGCCATCAGTTTAGCAATTTCTGCTCCATTCCTCGCTTGGAAAATGCAAATTACTTACAACACACGCAAAAAAAAAAAATATATATATCAGCTATTTTATCTTTTGTCAGCCCTGTCAACCTTGGTTTGAGAAAGTAATTTACAAAATAAAAAAAAAATTATGTTGTCAATGCGCTGAACACTTCTCGAGAACAAGAGTCCAGAAAATGAGAAGATGGCTGCAAGTTCAATCCCGGAGCAATGAGCGGAGAGAGGAGCAGGAATAACAATGTGTAATGTGACATTTCCATCAGCGGTAAGTGCAGCATGGAAGGCGATATATGGAAATAATTGTCCCATGATTCATAATTCATCAGCGGGGTCAAAGGAACTTCTTCAGAAGACGAAGAGGGGATGGGGTCTTGTCTGACCTTCTTGGTACACGGCGGCTCTGATTGCTGGAGCAAGCAAAGTTTAGAGATAGATGACTAGGCGATGTAGAATGTCAAGACGAAAGAGGGAGAAAAGTGATGCAAGAAAATAAAATATAAGAACTTTTAGGCACCCAATCCGCACCACATTCTGGTTTGGAAGGGATTCAGAACCCTTTGGAACTTTTGCACTTAATATTATAAGGCTGGGTTCACATCTACATGCACTAATTCCAGCGTTCCACTCTTGGTACGGTGAATCCTCAAAGCCTCTAGTCCGGATTCGCTGATGGAACACAGTACAGACTGATGAGAACTGACCAGAGCAATAGCAGCAGAGCTGGGATTTTCAGGTTGCACACTTTTGGTAATGTAGCAGACCCCAGCAATGCAGATCTTGGTTCTTCAGGTTTCACACTTGAGGTGAAGTAGCGGACCCCAGCAATGCAGCAGAGCTGTTTTTTTCAAGTTGCACACTTTTGGTAATTAGCAGATCCCAGCGATGCAGCACAGATGGATTTTTCAGGTTGCACACTTTTAGTAATGTAGCAGAGCCCAGTTATGTAGCAGAGTTGGGTTTTTCAGGTGGCACACTTGTGGTGAAGTAGCAGACCCCAACAATGCAGCAAAGCTGGGTTTTTCGGGTTGCACACTTTTTGTAATGTAGCAGATCCCAGTTATGTAGCAGAGCTGTATTTTTCAGGTTGCACACTTGGGGTGAAGTAGCAGACCCTAGCGATGCAGCAGAGCTGGGTTTTTCAGGTTGCACACTTTTGGTTATGTAGCAGAGTTGGGTTTTTCAGGTTGCACACTTGTGGTGAAGTAGCAGACCCCAACGATGCAGCAGAGCTTGGTTTTTCAGGTTGCGCACTTTTGGTTGTAAACTTGTGGTTAAGTAGCAGATCCTAGCAATGCAGCAGAGCTGGGTTTTTCGGGTTGCACACTTTTTGTAATGTAGCAGAGCCCAGTTATGTAGCAGAGCTGTATTTTTCAGGTTGCACACTTGGGGTGAAGTAGGGGACCCCAGCAATGCAGCAGAGCTTGGTTTTTCAGGTTTCACACTTTTGGTAATGTAGCAGATCCCAGCGATGCAGCAGAGCTGTTTTTTTTTCAAGTTGCACACTTTTGGTAATTAGCAGATCCCAGCGATGCAGCAGAGCTGGGTTTTTCAGGTTGCACACTTTTAGTAATGTAGCAGAGCCCAGTTATGTAGCAGAGCTGGGTGTTTTAGGTTGCACACTTGTGGTGAAGTAGCAGAGCCCAGTGATGCAGCAGAGCTGGGTTTTTCAGGTTGTGCACTTTTGGTTATGTAGCAGAGTTGGGTTTTTCAGGTTGCACACTTGTGGTGAAGTAGCAGACCCCAACGATGCAGCAGAGCTTGGTTTTTCAGGTTGCGCACTTTTGGTTATGTAGCAGAGTTGGGTTTTTCAGGTTGCACACTTGTGGTGAAGTAGCAGACCACAACGATGCAGTAGAGCTGGGTTTTTCGGGTTGTAAACTTGTGGTTAAGTAGCAGATCCTAGCAATGCAGCAGAGCTGGGTTTTTCAGGTTGCACACTTTTTGTAATGTAGCAGAGCCCAGTTATGTAGCAGAGCTGTATTTTTCAGGTTGCACACTTGGGGTGAAGTAGGGGACCCCAGCAATGCAGCAGAGCTTGGTTTTTCAGGTTTCACACTTTTGGTAATGTAGCAGATCCCAGCGATGCAGCAGAGCTGTTTTTTTTTCAAGTTGCACACTTTTGGTAATTAGCAGATCCCAGCGATGCAGCAGAGCTGGGTTTTCAGTTTGCACACTTTTAGTAATGTAGCAGAGCCCAGTTATGTAGCAGAGCTGGGTGTTTTAGGTTGCACACTTGTGGTGAAGTAGCAGAGCCCAGTGATGCAGAAAAGCCGAGTTTTCAGGGTGCACACTTGTGGGAATGTAGCAGAGTCCAGAGGTTGTAGAAAAGCTGGGTATGTCACAAGGCACACGGGCAAAGAAAAACAACAATATTAATGGTAGTCTGGATTAGACATACAAGACACCAGCAAAACCCAACAGACCCCTTGAATATAATAGGGTCCATTGGGTTTCCATCATGGTGTCCTTAACTGTATTTTGCCTGGGAATTTTTGGCTAGATCTCTCCTGCAGATGTGAATGTAGCTAAACAGTAACTTGGGCTAATGCATCTTGTTGGTTTCTTGAGATTTTGTCCTGCGCAACTGAAGGCTAGCATACCTCTATCTGTCCTGGATGCTGCAGGACAGTCCTAAATTTGGGGAGCTGTCCTGTTGTCCCAGGTGGTCAGGGTTATGTCTTGACTTCAACTGTGTCCTTTGAACACAATGATAGTGCAGTGAGCAGGACCTTCAGGTCACCTAACACGTCACATAACTAGGTAGCAGAGTCCAGCTCAGCTATCACAGCACGTAGGCAGGCAAATGTGATGATTTTGTAAGGGCATCATACTGCGTGGACAGTACTGTGGGACACTAGGGGTACCACACTGTGCGGGGGCCTGTAGGGTTTGACCGCGCTCCCCCCTATGACTTGCAACCAGACGAGCTGGAAGAGAAGCACCAGACAGCTCAGAGCAATGGTCAGGTACTGGGTGGAGCAGAGCGAAACACGCTGCGAGTCGGGCGGCGCTTACGAGGTGTGCGAGAGGCCAGCATAAAAACAATTATTTGTCCCTCTTTCTTAAAGAAGCCCTCCTCCTCCTCCTCCCATCAAAGTTTGTATCCTCTTAATATATTGCAGTGATCATATTATATAGCACTTTGTACTTACAATTGCTCACTTTGCCTTTCTACCCAGATGATTCTGCTCTTTTCTCTGATCTATGTAGAAAACAGGAAGTCTCCTGTCCCTGCATTTATTATTCCCTCTTCAACTCCTGACCCAGCTGCTCCTCCTTCTGACAGGGACTTTTGCAGTGACTCATGACTCATACAGAGAAAAGAGACCTCCTGTTTGTACACAGAGCTTAGACTGATTCAGCTAGTCAGGTTTTCATCATGTGATGTCATAGACCTAATGGAAAAGAGAAGAATTAGCTGGGTAGAAAGGCAAAATGAGCAATTGTAAGTACACAGTGCTGTATAATATGATGACTGCAATATATTAAGAGGATAAAAATGTTGATGGGATGAGGAGGAGGAGGAGGGCTTCTTTAATTTTCAAAGTCAAAGTTGGGTCAGTTACAATGTAGCAGTTTAGCCGTTCTATTGAGAGTCTCTGACATTCTTCTCTTGGGTTAATTCATTGTACACTGCTCAAAAAAAGAAAGGGAACAGTTAAACAACAGAATATAACTCCAAGTAAATCAAACTTCTGTGAAATCAAACTGTCCACTTAGGAAACAACACTGATTGACAATCAATTTCACATGCTGTTGTGCAAATGGAATAGACAATAGATGGAAATTATTGGCAATTATCAATACACCCTCAATAAAGGAGTGGTTCTACATGTGGGGACCACAGACCACATATCAGTACCAATGCTTTCTGGCTGATGTTTTGATCACTTTTGAATGTTGGTTGTGCTTTCACACTCGTGGTAGCATGAGACGGACTCTACAACCCACAGAAGTTGCTCAGGTAGTGCAGCTCATCCAGGATGGCACATCAATGTGAGCTGTGGCAAGAAGGTTTGCTGTGTCTGTCAGTGTAGTGTCCAGAGGCTGGAGGCGCTACCAGGAGACAGGCCAGTGCACTAGGAGATGTGGAGGGGGCCGGAGGAGGGCAACAACCCAGCAGCAGGACCGCTACCTCCGCCTTTGTGCAAGGAGGAACAGGAGGAGCACTGCCAGAGCCCTGCAAAATGACCTCCAGCAGGCCACAAATGTGCATGTGTCTGCACAAACTGTTAGAAACAGACTCCATGAGGGTGGTATGAGGGCCCGACATCCAAAGATGGGGGTTGTGCTAACAGCCCAACACCATGCAGGACGCTTGGCATTTGTCACAGAACACCAGGATTGGCAAAGTCGCCACAGGCGCCCTGTGCTCTTCAAAGATGAAAGCAGGTTCACACTGAGCACATGTGACAGACGTGACAGAGTCTGGAGACGCTGTGGAGAGCGATCTGCTGCCTGCAACATCCTTCAGCATGACTGGTTTGGCAGTGGGTCAGTTATGGTGTGGGGTGGCATTTCTTTGGAGGGCCGCACAGCCCTCCATGTGCTTGCCAGAGGTAGCCTGACTGCCATTAGGTACCGAGATGAGATCCTCAGACCCCATGCAAGACCATATGCTGGTGCGGTTGGCTCTGGATTCCTCCTAATGCAGGACAATGCCAGACCTCATGTGGCTGGAGATTGTCAGCAGATCCTGCAAGATGAAGGCATTGAAGCTATGGACTGGCCCGCCCGTTCCCCAGACCTGAATCCGATTGAGCACATCTGGGACATCATGTCTCGCTCCATCCACCAACTTCAAGTTGCACCACAGACTGTCCAGGAGTTGGCGGATGCTTTAGTCCAGGTCTGGGAGGAGATCCCACAGGAAACCATCCGCAACCTCATCAGGAGCATGCACAGGCGTTGTAGGGAGGTCATACAGGCACGTGGAGGCCACACACAATACTCAGCCTCATCAGGAGCATGCCCAGGCGTTGTAGGGAGGTCATACAGGCACGTGGAGGCCACACACACAATACTGAGCCTCATTTTGACTTGTTTTAAGGACATTACATCAAAGTTGGATCAGCCTGTAAAGTGTTTTTCCACTTTAATTTTGGGGGTGACTCCAAATCCAGGCCTCCATTGGTTAATAAATTTGATTTCCATTGATGATTTTTGTGTGATTTTGTTGTCAGCACATTCAACTTTGTACAGAACAAAGTATTCAATGAGAATATTTCATTCATTCAGATCTACGATGTGTTATTTCAGTGTTCCCTTTATTTTTTTGAGCAGTGTAGTAACCTGCAACCATATAAAACTCGGCCCAGATCAGAAGGGGTAGTCGGCCTCTAAATGTAAAAAGCAAAGATGCAGGTCTCCAGCGCAAGATCTAGAACATATCCCCTTCCCTAGCATTTAGCATTTATAGCACTAGAACCTGTAGCACCTGAAGTCACCAAGAACTTCGTCAGAACCTGCGAAACGTGAAGGTTTTGACTCTCTGACATTGCAGAGATCAGGAATTAGGACACATAAGTTACTCGCAGATTGTTTTTGCTATTTCAAACCAAACTCAGACGTTCAGGGATATTATACACGGAGTCTCCAATACTAGTAAAACAAGGCGATAGAGAGGGCAAACAGGGCAACTGTCCAGGGACCTTCACCACATGGGGGCCCAAGAGGTTTCCATTAGCCCTTGTATAAACATTATATCAGACAACAGACAGTTATCAGCTTATTATAGGGGTTATACGAGATTGGAATAACATGACAACTTTCATCCAGGAACAGCGCCACTCTTGTTTAATGGCTATGTCAGATACTGCGGGCAGGCCAATGTTACAGGAGTAAGGCATGAGATAGAAGACGTACAGTATATGTGATGAGAGTCGATTCACTCAACTAAAAATATGTTTGCATGGGATCTCTACCACTGGAGTGCTTCCTGTGCTTAGGAGTCCAGTGGGCGGTCCTAATAAACGAATGACATACAAGAAAGGCTGTCAATTACAGCTTAGAACCGCCCACTGGACTGCTGGGATTTAAATAAATTTAGATACATTGGAGTCCAGTAGGCGGATCTAAGCAGTGATTGATCCGCAGGTAGGAGGAGGTTGGCAGGGTTCTCGTCCGGCAGCCATTGGCCACTGGACCATGGTCCTGAGTATTTTGCTCATGTCTATCCGTTATACCAAATCTTTTCCTACAATCCTATATATCAATCCACTCCGCTCCTCCTGCTCTATAACCTGCGGCTGCTGTATTGCAGATACAACCTAGCAGTTTTCCTTTGCATTGTGGTGTCTTCATTTTGACCCAGTTTCGAATCATTTTCTGATCTAAAATCAATTAGCTTGCATTTCCCCTTTAAGAGATGGGCCTTTTTTTTTTGCTAGAACTAATATTAACCAATTTGAATTTTCTGCCTTTTGCCTCTTTTTTTTTTTTTTTTTTTTTTTTGCAAAATAAACATATTGCCCTGCAAATAAAATAATGGGTTTTGCTTTGTGCGTCCGCCATTGTGTTCCCTCACAGTAGGGACTATAAAAATGACCACCGTGATTATCCACCAGCATGGCGGGAGGCAGCACAATTCTCATCTCTCATCTATCCCTCCATCAGGGACAGTGTTTTTCGCCTGTACAGAATTTTTGTATTCACGTCTCTGGGGTTTTCTTGTAGACAGAATGGGTTGTTGTTTTTTTACAATGTAAAAACAAGAACATCTATGATGTTAACTAATTAAAGTACATCCCTGTTTGCCTGCACACAAAGCAGCAAATGTATCCTGGAGTAGTAAATGCCTTATTTATCACATGGTATAATGCTGCCCCCCAGTGGTCGATTACAGTATTGCATATAAAAAAATTTTAAAAGAAATATAATTTATATTAAGTTGGTGTTTTTACTTTTTCATTACAGTTCTTTCTGCAGTGTAGCAGCGGCAAAAAGTGAGCTGTGACTACATGACCAGTGTCACAGCCAAAGTCCCCATGCAGCCCCAGACTTAACGCTACTGTGGTATCAGGCATCAAGATGTTATTTGAAGTGCGGCCTCCATGGATCGGATTTGTTTTTCCAGGACATTCCCCTAGATGCTCAATCGGATTGATATCTGGAGACAATCACTTCAATCTCTTTGTTTCTGAACATTTTTGCAGTCATATAGAGGCGTTAGCCTGGCTTCTTATGCTAAATCATGCGGCAAGGCCCTTTAAAAAGTCAATATTAACGTTTAGGATTGATCTCTCTATTAGGTGAACCTAGAGTTCCCGTCCTTTTCCTCTGTGAAGAGGCTACGGCTATATTTAAAATTCCCATAGAAGCTTTGCGTGGTCTACAAGTCTCCTTACACCATCTTAGAAAAACTTTACCCATTAGATCACCTGTCAGAAGGCGTTCATCCAGCCAAATCAAATCTGCTGCTTTGCACTGATGAGGGGAAAACACCCTGAAACATGTGTCTGCAAATAGAATAATAAAAAGCCAAACCAGAACCTCTATTTGCAGACACACGTTTCAGGGTGTTTGCCCCTCATCAATGCAAAGCAGATTTGATTTGGCTTGATGAGCGCCTTCTGACAGGTGATCTAATGGGTAAAGTTTCTCCAAAATGGTGTAAAGAGACTTGTATGTTATGCAGTGCTCCTCTGGGAATTTAAATATGCAAGTAGCCTCTTCAGAGAGGAAAAATACCGGAACTGTAGGTTCCCCTATTGAAGTTAGCAATCCTAAAAGTCAATATTTACCCTTTAAAGTGCCTTGCCACGTGACTTAGAATAATAAAAAGCCAAACCAGTATCTCCAAGTCATGTGGCAAGGCACTTTAATGGGTAAATATTGACTTTTAGGATTGCCAACTTCAATAGGGGACCCTAGAGTTCCAGTATTTTTCCTCTCTGAAGAGGCTACTTGCATATTTAAATTCCCAGAGGAGCATTGTATGGCCTAAAAGTCTCCATACATCATCTTAGAGGAACTTTACCAATTAGACCACTTGTCAGAAGCCTCTCATCCAGCCAAATCAAATCTCCTGCTTTGCACTGATGGGGGGCAAACACCCTGAAACATGTGTCTGAAAATAGAGATTCTGGTTTGGCTTTTATCATTCTAAGGTCAGGCGGCAAGGCTCTTTAAAGGGTCGATATTATGATTGCTACCTTCAACAGCTAGCATTGGAGTTCCTGTCCGATTGCTCTGAAGAGGCAACTTGCTGAAACAGACTCTGCCGCTATGGAAAGACATTGCCATGAACTTGGTACTTGTTCTGTACAATATTTAGGTTGGTGTTTGGTGCGATGTCACATCCACATTAAATAAGCACCCAAAGATCCGCAGTAGAATATTGCCCCATCACGTTGCCTCCGCAGGCTTATCTTCTCCAATAGTTCCAGCTCATCCCCATGTATGTGATGCTCAGATAGCCAGATTTTTCCAAACTGCTGGGAGTTGTAGTTTTTCAAACATTAGGAGACCACTGATTTAAGATCATATGTTCCTTACATCTCACATATGACATTACTCGCACTGTTCACTTCAGTTTCCAGCGCACATCTGCTCGGTGGCATTTCACAGTTTGGCAAACGACCAAGAGAAGTTTGTAGATCTTCTATTGGTTCACGAACCAACTTCAAAAATCCTCAGGATGACTTCACAGGTTACTGAGCCGGGGGACAAACACCTGTCAACCATCACCAAGACACTTCAACCTGGCCGCCATGACCCAGTAAGGCAGTGGGAAGACCGTGGTTTGGTTGGTGAAGATTGTATCAGCTCTACACCCACCTGTGCCAACCGTCAGCCTCCACAAGAAAGCCTTCTGTGGTGGGAATGCCCTCCGTTATCTCATCTCATCTCTGCGGTGTGTGCATTTGATCTCAGCTCAGCAGCCTGCACCCAGGTCCCCTCCGCTGCAGGTTCACACATATAAGATGAGGTTTAAGAAATACGACAGAATTAATTATTTGTGATGGACCATATCTGCATTTCTTTACGGTCTTCTTTGCAAATTGATTTCTGATATTGAGTTGCATTGCAGCAGGTCTCACTGGTTGGGATAAGACAACTCTATGGGGGGTGCAGCAATACATGGCCCCCGTAAGCCTAAGTGGACCTCTTATCTCTGGAGTGATGGAGTCCGTTTGAGGTGGACTTGACAGTGGTGGAACCTTTGCATGAAGGTGAGCAGCAGTCCATCTTCTCTAAAGCTGGATTATTTCCCTTGAATTGTCCACCGCCGTGCTGAACTCTTAGGTTGGAGCAGATATTGGACAGTAGACTGCCCCATCTATAGCAAAATCATAACTTGAAGGCTCAATGCAAAACCTGCAACTGTGACCCAATAGTAGTTCTATTGCCCTATTTTCAGTAAAGGGGACTGTTGGGTCTTCTCAAGGACCAAGTGTCTCTGCAACCACTCCACTTCCCTCAGCTGCAAAACAGAGGCATTGAAACTTTACGTCACCTTGACCAGCAGTTGAGCTGCCATGTCTAAGGCTCAAAGTGAAGAAGTATGGAGCCTCACTAAAACCTGACAGTGGGAAGAAACGAGTCCACCGTCTTCTTGGGTTCACCACCACAGCTCTTACTGCCTGCTCCAGCGTCACCATCTTTGACGCTCTTCTTCTGTTTTTTTAGCAGTGACAACCTACAAGGCCTATACCACAAAGGAGGGCAGCAGTCGTCATGGCACGGCCACCATTTCTGTTAAGACTCCACTTGAAGTCCTTTTTTTTAACCCTTTCCAACATCTTTACGTCAAGGCGCCGAGATAGCTGGCACACACCTTGACGTACCATTATATCATGGTGGTTGAACGTGCTCGAAAGCTCGAAAGAAATAAGGTGGCCGGGAGCAGAGAAACATCTAATCCAGGTTGCTTAGTCCCTTAGATGCTGCAGTCAATAACGACCACAGCATCTAGGTGGTTATACAATCCTAATGGTGCCCTGTACCGCAATTGCTGAGTGCCAATGGTTTGTAGGCATGGATCCAACAAAGGCACAAACGCCTATGTACCTACTAAGAAATGTCTAATAGATTGCCTGTTAGCTTGTTACTGACAGGAAATTGGAAGTAGCGATCCGAAAAGTCAATATCGACTCTTTTATAGGTGGCGCTAGAGTTGTAGTCCTCTTCCTCTCTGAAAAGACATTTTGCATATTTAATTTCCCAGAGGAGCATGTATGGCTTCTAAGTCTCCTCAATCGGACATGCCAGGCTTGGCTCGTCACTCTCAACAAAAGATAAAAGTTACTCCTAGACCCCCAGTCCAGAGCCTCTCACCTGGCCAAATCAGATCTCATACTTTGCACTGATGAGAGGCAACACCCTGAAACACCGTCAATAAATTGAGATTCTGGTTTGGCTTTCATCCGAAGTCATAATGCAAGGCTCGTTAAAGAGACTCTGAATAGACAATTTGCATATTTAAAATTTCCCAGAGGAGCATGCATGGCTTATAAGTCTCCTCACTCTGACACGCCAGGCTTGGGCTTGTCACTCTCCACAAAAAGAAACATTACTCCTTAGACCTAGCTTACTGAGAGACCTTAATCCTTTGGCATAGTGACAATAGAAGTGATCAGGAGATCTCATTGAGATGTTCCGTAATGGAAGAAATTAAGAAAAAAAAAAAAAAAAAATTCCATAAAAATAAAGTGTTATTTTGCAGAAATGGTTCCATTATTCAGGTCGTTAAGATTGTGGTGATGTATATTTTTTTGGGGGGGAACGTCAGGTTATATAAACCGCATGGTGAAGAATGTAAAAAAATAAATAAATAAAAATAAAATAAAAATAAAATAAAATGTACTGCAAAATGTTTTTGGGGAGAAAAAAAAAAAAAAAAAAGTAACAGATGATGAAAAACAAGAAGAAAAATTATGCTTTGTCCTTAAAACAGGTTAGAGGGGTCTGCCTGGATAATTTTGGCCTCTAACTGTTGTTTTTAGGATAGAATATCCACAAGATGCTCCAATATGAAGGGTCCTGTCCCTTTAAATACAGATGGACTTTTTTTCTTCCTTGCAGACAGGGTTAAAACTTTCTTGACGGAGAGCAGCGAGCACAATGTAAGCAAGAAGTGATCGCATGGCGCCAGCGCAGTCCTGTCCTCGAGTGCGGTTTTAATTGAAGGCTACAGTCAATACTCTTTCATGAACAAATTATTGATTCCTACTAGCAGTTGAATTAGCGGATTTGATTTCTCTGGTAATTACTAGCGAGGGTGCGGAGAATTAAAACGGAAAGCTCTCGCTCTAGAATAGCAGCGGGTTTAAATCGAAGGAGGTCGGGGACTTTAGGAAATGTTATTT
This sequence comes from Phyllobates terribilis, assembly GCF_046119375.1. Lineage (NCBI taxonomy): Eukaryota > Metazoa > Chordata > Amphibia > Anura > Dendrobatidae > Phyllobates > Phyllobates terribilis. The sequence goes on along the minus strand of NW_027362773.1, from coordinate 77,721,341 downwards.
TGATAAGGGACCAAATATTTGTCCAGTTCTCGTCATTTCATTAGTACGAGAGATGAGAAAATCAAACAGAGGAGAAAGAAAAAAAAGGAAAGCGACGCCGAGAACGGCGAACGATGAGGACGCCGGAGACCATAACCCGACTGTCCAGTCGTTACCATCCGAATAAATATCAGAACGGTCCTTTCATGACAAATAAACGAGTTGCAGACATTTTGGCGATTCCCTGGTGCTCACTGGTAGAGTTTCTTCCTCCGGTCTTGTGAAATTTCAAATTCCGAGTTTGGAGTTGTATGAACAGACCACTGTCCGGATTATTGGATGACATAATGCAAAAATCCTTCATTTCTCTGTTTCCTTATTTGACTTTATCTCAGCGTAGGAAGAAAAACAAAAATATATTCCTAGAACCAATTCAAAGGCCAATTTTCTCTGCCATGTTTCCTCTCCCCATTAAAAATGAATTGTAAATATACTTTGTCACAGAGAAACATTTAAAATCCATTACACATCTCCAGAGAAGGGACATCTCCCCCCTTAGAATTAATCCCAGATGTTTAATGTAACAGGGAAAGTTAGAGAGAGACAACACCTCCTTTGAAGCAGCAGCCCCCTGCAGGGTCCAGGTAATTAAGACAGGAACCAGATACCAAAATGGACATTCATTTACGCAGAGGAGAACTGCCTTCCCAGACAGAAGCTTTCTCTCAAAGAATGTGTCACAGACAAGCCGATGCCAGTGTACAGATATGAATATTGGGGTTTGCATCTATCCGATATTTATCGGAGAGAGATTTTTGACGTCGTAGGGAAGGGATGAACAGAACGCATTCATTCACATCACTGTACGGCCATTCTAACCCCTCCAACTTAATAACGGACCGATATATGATGCTACACAGGTCATGCAAAGATAAAATCACGATAAGAAATATGACAATATTTACTGCCTGGGACCTCCAGGGGCGAAGATATCCTGTAAGTTTAGGATCTCATAAAATTCTAACAGACCTAGCACATCCCACAATCAGCCCCCATATTAGCTCACAAAGTGGACGTATGTGGGCGTAACTTTGAGCTAATAAAAAGCAGTAGTTGGGTTTGGGTCACTTGTCAGTCCTGGAAGGTACAACTTGCGGTGGGTTGTGGCAGTTTTCCTAAGGGATACCTCTGTCCGCTAAGCTGTAAGCCATTTCCGTGACACAGGTTTAGTACTTTTTCTTTTGTTATCCCTTTTTATCTTATGTAATTGTATATACCGTATTGTCTTGTTTCCATTTTGCATCATCTTGTATATTTTTTATAAACACTGCCTACCTTTCGGGATTAGATATATAAAATTTAATAGCTTTGTTCCTCTTGCTCTGTAAACCACACCCCTGAACCCATACGCTATCTGTAACAGGTGTCCAATCGGCCTGTATAAACAATTGGAGGTGACAGCTGGTGGTTCTTTTTGTTATTGTGGAGTGATCAGTGACCGTACCGGGATATAGATATATATATATATATATCTATTCCATGCATTGGAATCAGGTCTATATACCATACGCTCACTGTGAGTTCCCAAATAACCGGCCTAGTAGTGGAAGCAGCTGTGGCCTTGTCCATCACTCGTCAGCCAATTGCGTAGTTACTCTGATGATTGGATGTGGCGGAGTTGCGTTTCCCTGACGTATTGGTGGCAGCGGTCGGATCTGTGTGACCTCTCTGGTGTAATTTGTGACAAATTGGTAATAGTGGTGGGATCTGAGTGTTATCCTTGACAACTGTCAATTTTAATAATTCTTTATTTTATTAATCAAAACAATTGAGAAACAGTTTTGCATAAACAAGAAATGGGAAAGACTAGTGATATGAAAAGTGCAAAAACGTGTTATAAAAGGCGAAACACAATAACAATAGATGCAGAAACTACTAATTGTGAACCTGAATATGGCGCACTAATGGAAGTGGCTGAGGTGGGACAAATTTCGGTATGAGTCTTGGGAGATGAGAGGCGTTGTGAGGTGGGGTACCATCTGCAGGAAAGGAGGGGTAAAGGTACATTTTTAGGATGGGTGTGGTGAAAAGGAGGTATCTTTTGAGATTAGGTCTGGATATTTCTTTATCCAATGTATCCATATTTTGACAAATTTCGGATGAGTGTTTCCCAACTGGAAAGTTCTTCGAGTGATTGGATTTTTGTGATCCGTGCAATGTGGGTGGGGGGGGGCAGGGTGTAGCCAGTGAAGGAGGATTAAGTGTTTCGCCGCTCCCAGAAGAAGGTCCAGTAGATCATTTTTGCTTAGTTTGAAGTTTATGGAGGGGCAAGATACGAGTACTTCAGAGAGGATCAAGGTGTGGATGATTAGACCTAGGACACGCAACGCTGATTCTATTTTGGCCCGTGTTAATTCATCATTAATACTCATTTTTTAAAGGGGACGTCCAACGAGCTGATCTCCAAGATGAGCTAGTTCCTCCAGAGGGAGAAGTGGCTCCTGCTTTCTACTCTGGCAACAGAAAGTGGTCTAAAGTAGACAACCTCTTTAAATTAACATTCGCTAAAACAAAACAACTGAACACAATAAAGACCCCCAAAGACATTACATTGCTTGGCTCGCCCGAGCTCTCCTAGGTTCTCTATGAGAGCCGCTGCCAGACAAAAGAATCAGGTGTTGGACATCCAATTGGCCGGATTAGTCTCCCCCCGACATCACCTGTCAGCTGAGAGTCACGAGGCCCCGTACTTTTTAAACTGTCAGCAGATATCGTCAGGTTTGGCCGACATTGGTCTAATGTCTATGGGGGCATTAATGTTGGTACTTGTGACCCAGGCTTAAAAATGCACCATTATCCCTTTAAGAGTGGGAGTGACTCAAGAACAGGATCCCCAACTCTCCTGTGAGTCTGTCAGCAGGATGAGATCAGGACGGATGGTGAGGAAGTCTACTGTTGGATGAGGCCTACTGCAATCGTTTAATGCGTTGCAATAGTTTTAGAATAATCTATTATTTTGGAAATCGGTAATAACACTTTCCTCCCATTTTATGACTTGCATCCCGCAGTTTTCCCCTCTTTAGGATCTCTTGGGGCAAGCGGATGAAGACGAGCTGCTAGGATGATGTCTCCCATATGCAACACACGCAGACGTGAATAATTCCTGCTCCCCTATCTCTATGCAGCACATCTGCAGAAGCAGCAGCATGGAGGACATTATACAGCAGTACTGAGCAGTGTAGCTGTGAATCCAGCTCTGGAGTAAGGTAAACAGGTCTGTGTTTATGCCTCTCCCGCTCTGCTCCTTCTATTACCCCTCTACATGGACTTCAATAGGCAACTGTAACCTGATCCCTCAATGAGATGGCAGTCCTTGTCTTGAGTAAGTCAGATTTTATCAGTTTTTCAGAGAGCATGATGACTTCAGGAGATGAGGTTTTGAGAGAAAAAATGTCTTAAAAAGGGGAGAAAAGACGTAGTTACTTACCGGTAAAGGGATTTCTCAGAGCCCATGACGGCACCACGGAGAGAGGGGATCCGCCCTTCAAGGACAGGAAACCTACAGATAAAAGGGCGGTATCTCTCTCCCGCATCAGTTGTTTACAGAGCATGAGAGGACCACCAGGTTAGTAACACGAAATTTTACAATTTAAGAACTCGTCAGAGTCACCACGTGGCTACAACAGGTAACTAATAAATGTGCACACCCACACGTGAAGGGAAGGAATGTACGGGTGCCGTCATGGGCTCTGAGAAATCCCGTTAAGGTAAGTAACTACGTCTTTCTCCTTCCCCCATGAGGGCACCACGGAGAGAATTACAGAGAAGTGACTCATTAAGGGGGGACCACAGCTTCCAGAACCCTTCTCCCGAAAGTAAGATCCGAAGAAGAGGTTAAGTCTAGCCGGTAGTGATTAAAGAAGGTAGAGGGGGAAGACCAGGTTGCCGCCCTACATATCTGCTCTATCGTAGCACCGGCCTTCTCCGCCCAGGAGGCTGCCACTGCTCTTGTTGAGTGGGCCTTCAGTTTCTCCGGGGCAGCTTCTCCACGTGAGGAGTACGATAGTGTGATGGCCTCCCTTATCCATCTGGCCAGCGTGCCCTTAGAAGCTTTCTTCCCCTTACGAGGGCCTTGAAAGCAAACAAAGAACTATCCTGCCTACTCGTGTCGCCTCTAGATATCGGATTAGGCACCTTTCTGACGTCTAGTGTATGCAAGACCTTCTCTTTCGTGTTCCTAGGGTTAGGGCAGAAAGAAGGAAGGGTGATTTCCTGTGACCTGTGAAATCTTGACGCCACTTTTGGTAGATAGGCAGGGTCGGTTCTCAGAGTAACCCTATCCTCCGAGATTTGTATGAAGGGGGGGCCTGCCGATAGGGCCTGAATATCACTAACCCTACGTGCGGATGTGAGAGCTACCAAGAGAATTTTTAGGGATGCTTCCGACAGGGGTTCAAAAGGGGCCTCCGTTAAAGCGGAAAGGACCAAGTTTAAATCCCAGGGTGTAGTATTTCGGGATGGGATGGGTCGGGATCTAGCTGATGCTTTAATAAACCTAGATACCCATCTATCCCTAGCTAGGTCAAAATTCCAGGATAGCGGCCAATGGAACCTCCCCATCCAACCTGGAACCTGAGACTGAAAGGAATTTCTTCCAGGTTTTCCCGTACAGCTCGGTGGTCACTGGTTTTCTACTTTTAAGTAGTGTGGTGATAAGATTTGGGGAGAAACCTTTGTCTTTCAGAAGAGCCCTCTCAAATTCCAGGCTGTCAAGCGTAAGCTTGAAGCCTGAGGATGGAGAACCGGACCCTGAGAAAGAAGGTCCGGAAGAACCCATGGGTCGGAGATTGATAACCTCCTCATCCATGAAAACCATGCCCTCTTTGGCCAAAAGGGGGCTATCAGGATTACCCTCGCTTCCTCTTCCCTGATTTTCCTCAGAACAGCTGGAATCAGAGAGGTCGGAGGAAAAGCGTAAGCTAGAGGGTAATTCCATGGGATCATGAAGGCATCCACGGCTACGGGGTTCCCTTTGGGATTTAGGGAGCAAAAAGTGTGTTTTCTTGTTCCGATTCTTGGCGAACAGATCTATGGAGGGCCGGCCCCACATTTGTACAATCTGCCGAAAAACTGACTGACTTAATTCCCACTCGCTCTGCTTCAGCTGTGTCCGACTCAGAAAGTCTGCGGTGCGATTTTCTATCCCTTTTATGTGTAGAGCGGATAGGGATTGTAAGTTCTCCTCGGCTAAGCGAAAGATAACCTCTGTCGTCTGCATTAGGGAATGGGACCGTGTACCCCCCTGGTGGTTCAGGTACACCACTACTACTCGGTTGTCTGAAAAGACCCTCACGTGATGTCCTTGTAGTGTATGCATGAATTCCCGGAGTGCCCGCTCTACCGCTAGGAGCTCCTTCATGTTTGAGGACATTAGTTTTAGGCGCTCTGTCCAGACCCCATGAGCTACAAGGTTGTCGAGGCGAGCCCCCCAGCCCCCAGGACTTGCATCTGTGGTCAGGATTTGAGGTGTCGGGATAGTCCAAGGAATCCCTCGGCCTAGATTGTCTATGTTTCCCCACCATTCTAGGGAAAGTGTGGTTACTGCAGATAGCGTTAGCTGCCCTTCTAAATGCCCTTTTAGGGATTTTTCTGCCTCTAGAATTTCCCACTGTAGGGTCCTGGTATGTATTTGAGCCCATTGGACGGCCGGGAAACATGCTATCAGGGAGCCTAGAAGGGACATGGCTTTCCGTAGGGACATGGATGGGTGGGACTTTGCCCGTGACATCAGTCCTATGATTTTGCAAATTTTCTCTGCGGGGAAAGGACACTCCTGTCTTTTTGAATCCAGCACGATGCCAATGTATTCCTGTATCTGGCATGGTAGTATTTTGGATTTCTCCAGATTCAAAAGCCATCCTAAGAGAGTCAAAGAATCCATGACATTTCCCAAATGGGATTTGCAGTCTAGGAAGGTGCTGCCTATTACCAGGAAGTCGTCTAGGTATGGGACGACCAGGGTATTCTGTTCCCTTAGATGAGCCATTACCTCTGCAATAATCTTGGTGAAAACCCTTGGGGCTATGGCGATGCCGAATGGGAGTGCAGTATGTTGATTGTGTCTGACCACTCCACGGATAGGAACTGCTACTCTGAGGAACTTCCGGTAGTCTTTGTGTATCGGGACGTGATAATAAGAGTCTTTTAAATCCAGGACGGCCATAAAACAATCGGGAAACAGGATTTTTACTGATGATTTTATTGTTTCCATTTTGAAGGCTTCCACCTTTAAAAGTTTGTTTAGCTTTTTTAGACTCACAATCGTCCTGTAAGTCCCATCTGGTTTTTTTCGCAGTTACAACGGAGAATAGAATCACTTGCCTTCCTCCTCCCCCGGGACTTCCTGAAGGACTGCCTTCCCTACCAGTCCCTGGATTTCCTGCTCCAAGGGCCAGCTGCTCCTCGCTTGAGGACCTTTCGGGGGTCACGACAAAGTTTTGTTGAGGGAATGTGAGGAACTGAAGTTTCAGGCCCGATTGTATTAGGTACAGAATCCATGAGCTGTTGGATATTAACTCCCAGGCCGGGAGAAAGCCCGAAAGCCTCCCCCCCACCCCGGGGCAAATCTTCATTGGGAGGTCTTTCTGCTATCGCTAGGGGGGGTTTATTAAATAGGAACCCTTTGGTCTTCCTTCTCCTGTCTTCCCACCTATCCTGGTCTTTAGTGGGTTTTCTACGGATAAACCTCTTACTCCGAAAAGGTTTTCTGTAAGCATTGTTAGACAGGATAGGGAAACGCTTCTTATTGTCCCCTGCTTTTTCTAAGAGGTCATCAAGAGCAGACACAAATAGAAACTCTCCTTCACAGGGGATGGAGCACAATCTTGATATAGTCTGTAGATCCCCAACATTTGAGCCAGAGGGCTCGTCTGGCCGCGTTAGCAAGCCCTATCGCTGTAGCACCTAATCTGACGGAATCCGCCGAGGCGTCAGCTAGGAAGGCCGCTGCTCCTTTCATCATCGGGATAGATTCAAGAATCGTGTCTCTATAAGTTTTCTGCCTTCGTTGCGTTTCAAGCTGATCCAGTCAGACCATTAATGACCTGGCCGTACATGTGGCTGCTACCGCAGGTTTTAGCCCCCCCCCAGTGGCTTCCCAGGAACCCTTTAGAAAGGAGTCTGCTTTCTTATCCATGGGGTCTTTTAAGACGCCCATGTCCTCAAAAGGAAGGGAGTATTTCCTTGAGGCTTTGGCTATGGAGACGTCCAATTTTGGCGCTTTCTTCCCAAAGGAACATGCAGAGTCCTCCAACGGGTACTTCCTTTAGGCGAAAGGAAGCCCTTCCTCTCCGGTTTACTCCACTCCTTCTTAATTAAAGAGAGGACATGCTCATTTAGTGGAAAGGACCTCCTATTTTTTTGATCTAGCCCGCTGAACATTATATTTTAGATAGATTTTTTGGGCTGGGGATCTGCTAACCCCCTGGTAGACCTGACTGCTTTAATGAGGCTGTTTCCTCGACAGAGGAGGACAGAGCTGCTTTGCTATCTGTAGACGAGGAAGAGGAAGAGGAAGAGATCGATGTGTCCGAATCTTCGCCATTTTCAGAACTGCTAGATCGGGACTCGGGGGATATGTTTTTGGCTTTTTTTAACCTTTTACCCCCCCGGAAGGATTTAATGGTATTTTCGACTTGTGACTTAATTAGGTCTCTAAGCTCAGAGGCAAATTTCGGGGTTCCCTCACATATAGTTTGCTCAATGCAGGAGCTACAGAGTCTCTTATCCCAAGTAGTGGGTAGGGCTTCTGTGCAAAGTGCACAGGTCCTATTCTTTAATTTCCCTGTACTCTTTCTTCCCTAATAAGAGACAAAAAGAGAGAGAGCGAGGGCCCCTAGTTACAAAGTGGACTTTCAAGAAGATCACTTACCAGACAGAAGAGCGGGTACCGGTTCAGGAGGTGGAGCCATCTTTGTAGTCCTCCTGGAAGACGCTGAGGTGGAGTCTTTGCTGCGCTGCGACGATCGGCCGGAGCGCCCGCTTCCACTGCTACGGCCCTGGTACCCCGTTTCTTCCGGCTGCTGACAGCGTGCCAGAGCTTTAAGAAGCATCTTCTGGCGTCCTCCGCTGTCTTTTAAGGCACTGGGAGATCCTCCCATAGTGCCTGTGGTGACCCAGCGCCCCATCCTCCCCCGCACCTGCGGGAGGACGGCCGCGCCGACGCATACTGGCTACCCAGTCATGCATTGCGGCGCCGCGTCATTCGGAGGCGCCCGGCGCGCTCGTGCATGCGCGGCAAAACCCGGAAGTACGAAAGAACGCTTCCGGGCAGTGCCGCGCTCCCACCTGCCGCAACCAGGGGGGACCAGCACAGCACCTCGGCGGGCCCCGACCGGCTCTGTCTTCTTCGTCTGGACCCACCCCCCGCACACCCTAGAGGCCCACTAACCCCAGCGGTGGCGCATCAGGGCACTGCAGCAGCCAAGGCAGGGAACCCCCGCTGCCTGGATCGGACTGGCCGGGCATCCCACGACGTTCATCTTCTAGCACCCCGCAGGTATGCCTCCTCAGGAACCGTAGGATCCCGTCAAGGACAGGAAACCAACTGATGCGGGAGAGAGGTACCGCCCTTTTATCTGTAGGTTTCCTGTCCTTGAAGGGCGGATCCCCTCACTCCGTGGTGCCGTCATGGGGGAAGGAGAAAATAAGATTTCTCAGCTAAGATACATTACAAAGTCTCTCATAATCTTATAACTGTCGATTTATGCAGTTTGTTAAAGGGAATCTGTCAGCAGGTTTTTGCCATTTAATCTGTGATTCAGGGGGACAGACCCCGATTCCAGAGATGGGCTGTGTTTTGCTGCTTCAAGATAATCAGTGTTTTATCATCAGGAGATTATCACTACAGGACTAGGTGTCTGGTGTCTCCTAATGCAACTCCGCCTCCAGCACTGATTGGCAGCTTTCTGTGTTGTGGGCGGGGTTATAAGGGCTCAGCATTCCGAGCTCTGTAGCTGAGACAACTGTGATTGTATCGAAATGACAGCGAGTCAGATTGATGAGGTCTTCATTTTTAGTGCAGCAAAAGTGACAGCACATGGTCATGATTCCCCTGTACTGGCAGCACGAGTGGGCGGTAACGTGACAACAAGTATACAAATTGCTCACATTGCCAATACAGGGGAATTGCACGATTGGACAGACTGCAGTCACATCAACTGACTACAGGCTTTTCTTTCCAATCCCTTCGATTTACACCGCTTTTGTGGTGTAAGCTGTCATGAATTTGTTAAGCCCTGCCTGTTTCCACTAAGCTCTGCCTACTCTTCAAAAAGTTAGTAAAAAGCAGCGTAAAAAGTTGCAAAATTTTTGCAAGCAGTGCAAAGATTTATAGCAAAATTTCAACTTTACATCATATTTCTGGCGTAAACTTTCGAATTGACTGCGCATTTTTTTCTAAATCTGACAGATGCAGAGTATAAGAGCCAGGTTTAACTAAAAGGGGTGAGAATTAGTTTTGCTTAAAGAAAATTTATAAAAGATCCACCTCTTTTTTTTTTTTTTTTTCCCCAAACCTAATATTCTCATATTCTAAGTGCAGAAATCTGCAAAGGGGAATAAATCCCATTGTCACTATTATAATCAGGCAAAGAAAAATCCATTGTCCTGAGGGTTGTAAGCAGAATTCCCAGATTTGTGAACTGTATGGAACAATACCCATTTGGCCATTGTGGTTGTCATCCAGCTTTTCCGCAGATGTAAACCAAATGAAGGGTGACTCAAATTTTTTTTTTAGCATTCGACAGGTTGCATTGTGTGCGGCGCCGTGTGCTCAGACGGTGGCGCTCCTGCGAGCTCATCCCTTACAAAACACACAGACACGATGAAACAAAGCAATAAGCGGAGCTAGACAACGAGTCAGAAGAAGCAGCATGAGCTCGACACCAGCAGAGTCTCGTCTACACACCTGACCACCCGAATCAGCGGCGGCGGCTAAGCGTCGCCCGAGCCGAGCACACGCCAAGTACTAATTATATGAACTCAATATGGTGCGCATCTCGCCATCAATCTGCCGCTCGCTAATTGTATGTGATCTCTTCTAGCACAGAACACCGGGAACTTTATTTCCGTCATCTGCAGAGTGAAGAGCGGAGACATGAAGGTCCCTCGTCAGGTCTGCCTCGCCGTCTCCACCTCCTGAGGTTCCCGTAATTTTCAGGAAGTTCATCTCCTCCGCAGAAACTTTAGAGGTCAGCACCACGCGGTCATAGTCGAAGCTTTGATCCAGAGAAAAGGGCTGAATGTCGTCACCGAGATGCTGTAAGGGTGGGGAAACGACAATGGAGAATTCCTTAAAATATGGGCAAGAATGGTAAAGACTGAATTAGAAATTTGGGGACATTTAAGGGTTTGTTGTTTTTTTTTTTATCACTGATTGCTGGGTGACCCAAATTCCTCTGTGTAAACAGAACGGTAATGAGCATGTGCGACCATTGCTTTATTGGTGGTCGCACGTGCTCAGAACTTCTCCACGCAGAGAGAGGACTTTCAGCTCTCAGGATCAGTGGAGGTAGGGGTCTCAGCAGCAGCAGCAGGACCCCCAGTGATCATACATTTAGCATCTATCCTATAGATATGACAAATGTTGTTTGTAAGACGACCTTTTTTAACTCTATATTGCCCTGCAACACCCATTCCTTAAGTCGCTTTCCTGGGAAAACAGGACTGCTTGCAAGTAGGAACGGCTCCTGGTTCTAGTTCGCAATCAATATGGATCTTGGATGTTCTTGTCACGTTTGGCGGATTTCCTTAATCATTGTTCCAACATGCAGAAAAGCGTTTTTTTTTCTTCCATCACCAATTAATCCAATATTTGCAGATCAGTAATATATCTGGCAGGATCAGATCATTTTACCTCCTGTCAACCAATCAGATCTAGCTGTTCCTTTTCTACCTTCTTTAACAACCAGTGAGAATCCAACTTTTTCTTTTAGGCCTGGTGGCCCTCGGATTGTCACAAGGTGTCCCTATGATAACACTGATACAACAGTAAATGGAGTTTGGTTCTTTACTAGAATTTATTAAAACTCTTTATACAAATTAAAAAAGGAAAAATAAACTTCTGCAAATCAAGTGACCCGAGACTGAGAATGGTTGTGTTTACAAGGAGAGCGTAAATCCATTTGTATCACTGCCGGGATATTATTATGCAGACAGAAATGCAATAAATGCACTCTTGAAATTTATGAACCTCTCGGCTTCGCTTCTTGAGACGCTCCATCTAGTGAGCTTAGAGTAAGATTACGGAGCGCGCTAGACGCCGGCGATTAGGAAATCCTCGCCACGGTAAATAACAGGCGTCCGCTCCGGTAGGAAAGTGCGCAGGTCTGCAGAGGAGAGCGAGCAACGGGGAGGGAGAGGAGAGGCGTGTGAAGAGGTCAACATGGTGGACAGCAGGGTGAAAATAACTAGGGGGCAGCAGGCAGGGCAGGAGTGTGGGGGGCAAGGAAACTGGGGGGTAGGAGTGGTGAGTGCAGGAAGAGATAAGCATAATGGACAGAATGGCGTGAAAGAGGGGATAAAAGTGTGCAGACCAGTAAAAAATACGAATAAAATAAAAAATGACAATGGCATGAAGAAAGACTAAGCCGAGCGGTTAAAGGGCGCCAAAGACTAAGCCGAGCGGTTAAAGGGCGCCGAAGACTAAGCCGAGCGGTTAAAGGGCGCCGAAGACTAAGCCGAGCGGTTAAAGAGCGCCGAAGACTAAGCCGAGCGGTTAAAGAGCGCCGAAGACTAAGCCGAGCGGTTAAAGAGCGCCGAAGACTAAGCCGAGCGGTTAAAGAGCGCCGAAGACTAAGCCGAGCGGTTAAAGAGCGCCGAAGACTAAGCCGAGCGGTTAAAGAGCGCCGAAGACTAAGCCGAGCGGTTAAAGAGCGCCGAAGACTAAGCCGAGCGGTTAAAGAGCGCCGAAGACTAAGCCGAGCGGTTAAAGAGCGCCGAAGACTAAGCCGAGCGGTTAAAGAGCGCCGAAGACTAAGCCGAGCGGTTAAAGAGCGCCGAAGACTAAGCCGAGCGGTTAAAGAGCGCCGAAGACTAAGCCGAGCGGTTAAAGAGCGCCGAAGACTAAGCCGAGCGGTTAAAGAGCGCCGAAGACGGAGTAGAAATTAGTATATGCTTACGAGAAAATACAGACAGCTAGATGCAGAGCACATTACATAGCACTGTATCCCCAATCATTGGCTCAGTGCTGTACCTCCACTGCTGTACTCTCCACCCCGGAGGACGTGTGACTCTGTAGACACGTATTTCTTACAATGGTCTTATTTGAACCATCCAGATCCAGTTCAGCCTCTCCAGGAAATAACACTGAAAGGGGTAAAAAGAGAACTAGATTTAGAAAATAACTATCTAAAACTTTATTATGGGGCTACAATTCATTCGTTTTAAATAGGTCTATAACAATGTTCATCCTTAGCAGCAGAACAATCGGCTTCCTTTCCTATACATTTCAATGGTGAGGGCGGCCACCACCCCTCTCCGCCCCAGGTAAGGGCCCCAGAGGCATCTGCTTATGTTTCAAACACTCTTTCGAATGTTAATTCAAGCAAAATAATTTACATGGATCGGTTTCATCACTTGGCACCAAGGGGCATAAAAAAAATATTTTAACATTTTTTATATTGGACTATAATAACCATAAAATATTCCTCCTTGATGTAAAACATGGCAGCAGTAGTAAATGTCAGATAATAACAAGGCTCAAAAATTGTCAGGGACTATTTTTAAAGTTAAGTGAAGTAACAAACATGTTTGCAATCCTCCTCGGTCATGGCCACAAGAGCGGAGCAATCAGCCGGTGTTTACGGGGGGAACGTGTCAGGTAGAGAACGTCTCAGCTCTAAATTTAGCCCTGTGTGACAGTAAATGAAAGCGTCTAATCTGCAGGCTTCATTCTGCCGGGTAATGTTTAATCAAGCAGCTACTTCACAAGCAAAAAGTCTGACAGCAAAAATCAGGAGGGGCGGATGACTGGAGAAGGACGAGAACGGCACCAAGTCACAGGCTCAGAACACAGCCCGCATGGATTAGGAAGTCAATCCAGTCCTGGTCCACTTAGTTCTCTTCTCAGCAGGATCTCAAGGGGCCTTCTCTTCTCAGCAGGAGCTTGGCTGCTTGACCTGGGCTCGAAGGGCTAGTCTACTCTACAAGATATCAAGGGGCTACTCCGCTCATCAGGACCTCAAGGGGCTCATCTACTCTGCAACATATTAGTAAGGAGGTCAGCTGCTTGGTAGGACCTCGAGGAGCTTGTGCTCCCTGCAAGATATTGGGGAGGACAGTCTGCTCAGTGGGACCTTGAATGACTCATCTACTCTACAAGATATCAAGGAGGCCCCTATGCTCAGCAAGACCTCATGGGGCCCTTCTCTTCCCTGCAAGATAATAAAGGGCTACTCTGCAATATACTGAAGTGGCCTCTCAGCTCAGCAGGACCTTGAGTGGCTCATTTACGGTGCAAATATTAAAAAGAGGTCTTCTGCTCAGTAGGACCTTGAGGGGCTCATCTACTCTGCAAGGTACCGAAAGAGCCCCTCTGCTCGGTGGGACCTTGAAGGGCTCATTCACTCTGCAAGGTACTGAAAGAGCCCCTCTGCTTGGTGGGACCTTGAAGGGCTCATTTACTCTGCGAGATATCAAGAAGTTCCTTCGGCTCTGCCAAACCACAATGTGCTTATCTTCTCTGCAAGATAACAAAGGGCTACTCAGATTGTCTGCTCTGCAAGATATTGAAGTGGCCCCTCAGCTCAGCAGGACCTTGAGTGGCGTATTGAAGGTGCAAATATTAAAGGAGCTTGTCTACTCGCTGGGACCTCAGGTGCTTATCTACTCTGCAAGATATCGAAGGAGCCCCTCTGCTCGACGGGACCTCGAATGGCTCATTTAATCGGAAAGACATTGAGGGGGCCCCTCTGCTCGGTGAGACTTCGAGGGGCTCATTTACCCTGAAAAATATAAAAAGGGCTCCTCTGCTTGACAGACCCTCAAGGGGCTCATCTACTCTGCAATATTTAAAGAGGCTTTTCTGCTTGATGGGACTCTACGCTCATTCAAATCTCCTAGTATAATCCTGGATGTGTCAGGACTAGATATTTTGGATTCAATGGTCAGTAGAGGAAAGCTTATTGTTAAAGAGAACATGCAAAAATTTTAATATGAAATCAAATCCTTAGAGTCTTGTGTTTGACCCAGGAAGGCAAAAGACCGAGCAGCTTAATCACCATGATAGTATATAAAATGCTGTAAAACTAGTTAAAACACTGATTTTCCATGGTCATCCCGGGGGGATTCCAGCGCTCCCGCTCCTTACGGCTGTCACAGTACCTGCCAGGAGCTAACTAACAAGGGACAAGAGCCAGGTTACAGGGAGATTCTTGCCAAATGAACATTTTTGCAAATACCAGAGTAAATTAATTGGAGTCCATTCATTATGCAGTCCAATTACTATGAACCAAATAAGAGCAGATCCACATAGCACTCCGCCATCTCCCTCGGCTGCGAGCTCCTCCAGCCTTTGTGAATATTTGATCCCAGCACACGCAGAGCTCGCTCGTCTGCACTGACCTGAATATTTTCACTTTTCCTATACGTTTCAATACAGTTTTTACTTTTTAGATCCAGCCGACTGCTGCGGAGGAGGAGGCCGGGTAGGAGTTGGGGGGTCTACATAAACCATTTTATACCCCAGGAAGTTGGCTCTTGGCACTTGAGCGGCATAGGCCCGTGATGATCCTAATTAAGCTGCTAATTACGTTCTCGGTGGAGGTGATTAATGAGCAACAGGAGTGCTTTGCAGGCTGCCAATGGCGGCAATGAGACAGATAATTGAGTAAGTACTGACGTCTGATGCTAGATGCAGTCTGCAAATTATTTTACTAGTTCCCCTGGTTCAAAAGACACTTAAGGCAAAGGAAATCTGGAAGGAAGCTGAACAACCTGTGGCTTTTAGTATAGAACTACAAGTCTCAGCACAGACATGCAAGGAGAGTGAACGGTATATGCTCCAGGTTTTGCAGACGGACCACTGTATCCTTTAGTTGGCCGCCTGTTACTTTAAGTTGAGTGAACTGGGCCGGGGACCATGACCGGAGACGGCACCGCCATCCCATGACCACCACCGATGCCATCTTCTGTATTGAAGCATCTAATGAGCGTGTGCAAAGGTCATTATGAAGGGAGAGGGAGCAGGGGAGCTCTGACATCACCTATTGTGAATGGTGGATCCTGTGTTATCTACTGTATATAGAGGTATTATCAGTCATTGTACAGGAGGAGGAGGTGAGCTGAGACATCACCTATTGTGAATGGTGGATCCTGCGTTATCTACTGTATATAGAGGTGTTATCAGTCAGTGTAATCCTGCCTCTGCTGATAATGAGCCTGCTGAAAATGCTTCCTACAAGAACAGCAAGTAGGAGTCTAACAAAAGCCCCAATGGCCACTGAAAATTGTACGATTATTAATTTTGTTTAGTAAATATGGATGAGAGGTGACACTGAACACTCGCAGTCGGGTTCGCCTGCAACAACCCCTTTAAAAAGCTGCAGTTAGAATGATAAACTGGCGTCTATATTAATTCCAATGTCATGTCCACTTTAAGAGTTTACACCAAGAGTCGACCTGTTACACTGAACAGTAAAAGCTTTTCTTGGTATTGATCGCCGCGTCTATAAAGCAAAGAATAAGGACATACAAACACCGGGACCGGTCTCGTCATTGTCCGAGCCTGTGTCGATATCTGAAGAATTGAAGTAATTGTCCACCTGAGAAAAGGAGAAAAGAAGCAAGATCAGAACACAAAATAATGTGTAATAATGGCGCCAACGACAACAACTTATATATAAAAAAAATAACAAAAAGGACGCGCATTGGCAAAATCAGTATAAAAAGAAACCTTAGAGCAAATGTGTCAACAAGTGTCTTGATTTAAACATTAAAGGTTTTATTATGTTTTCCATATCACTATTTAATAAAAAAAAACTGAAATCTTACAAGTTTTACACTCACCACTAGGAGAAAAACACTTCCTGTTCTAAATAGATAACTTTTCAGCAGTCTCGTTATTATTACAGACAGAATTACAATAAAAGGTAACACCTCTATATACAGTAGATAACACTGGATCCACCATTCACAATAGGTGATGTCACAGCTCACCTCCTCCTCCTGTACAATGACTGATAACACCTCTATATACAGTAGATAACACTGGATCCTCCATTCACAATAGGTGATGTCACAGCTCACCTCCTCCCCCTCCTGTACAATGATTGATAACACCTCTATATACAGTAGATAACACTGGATCCACCATTCACAATAGGTGATATCACAGCTCACCTCCTCCCCCTCCTGTACAATGATTGATAACACCTCTATATGCAGTAGATAACACAGGATCCACCATTCACAATAGGCGATGTCACAGCTCACCTCCTCCTGTACAATGACTGATAGCACCTCTATATATAGTAGGTAACACAGGATCCACCATTCATAATAGGTGATGTCACAGCTCACCTCCTCCTCCTCCTGTACAATGACTGATAACACCTCTATATACAGTAGATGACACAGGATCCACCATTCACAATAGGTGAGAGTAACGTCTTGGGCTCGGGAAGGAGCATGCAATAGGCGGCTCCTCTCCACGTTCTCCTCCCACCGCCCTGTGATTGACAGGTGTCTCCTTTCCAATGTATAGAGAGATCTGTCAGTCACAATGAGCAGGGCAGGAGAGTGAAGAGGCGATGCCCATCGGACCACGTCTGACACATCCGCCACTAATTTTACTTTCTTGACCTCTGGCTTTTTACAGAGTTACTCCCCCATCCCAGAAACACTCACCTGCACTCTGCCCGGATGGGTCAAGCTGTGACAGATGCCCACTGTGGTCCCTTCACCAATGGTCAACTGCAAAAAGAAAAGATCACCTTACTCATTCATTCAGTGCTGGCACCTCCCAGGATCAGTTCTGGCCCGGACCATGGATTATATGACCCAAAAGGATCTATAATGCAGCAACTTCAGGCTGGTAGAGGAGATATTAGGCCGGGATTCGCAGAAGTTCGGTCATCTGAGCGAACCCTAACATGGAGAGTCATTCCCTACAAATTGTCTGGAACGTTTACTAAGACTGGTGTCACACGTCAGACAAAGGGTTAATAGAAACCCACTATATTGGCCTCCGATGATGCTTTGGGGGCTCCTTCGTCTGATAGTCTACTTTCTAGTCCAGACGTACATTAATTACAGATGATGGTCCCAGTACCTGCTCGGGTTCGTCTTGTTCGTTACCAGCACCTGTCTTATCTTCTGTTCTTTGAGGGGTCTTTAAGGAACGAGTCTTCATTTGTGAGCCATCAAACATGACCTCGGGCTGCTGCCGACCGGTCCCTAATAAGCAAATGTGGCAGTAAACTGCTGCATCAAAAGGTTTATGCAAAAATAATAATAATAATAATACAAGGTAAATGAAGTCTGACATAGACAAATGGAAAGTTACACACCCGGGACAAGAAAACTAATTTTACAATTAAGTAAATAAATGATTAAACACTTGGTAAAACCAAAACTGAGATATTGGACCGTCAAATCGAGGAGCAAGCAGCTGATAGCAAGGCAAATAAAAATAGGCGATGTCACAGCTCACCTCCTCCTGTACAATGATTGATAACACCTCTATATACAACAGATATCAGTCATTGTACAGGAGGAGGAGGTGAGCTGTGACATCACCTATTGTGAATGGTGGCTCCTGTGTTATCTACTGTATATAGAGGTGTTATCAGTCATTGTACAGGAGGAGGAGGTGAGCTGTGACATTACCTATTATGAATGGTGGCTCCTGTGTTATCTACTGTATATAGCGGTGTTATCAGTCATTGTACAGGAGGAGGAGGTGAGCTGTGATATCACACATTCTCCAACGGCCCCCAACTATAAGGGGTCTTTATTAAAAATAGGTCCTGTGGCTCCTGCACCCACTACAGTTATGCCCTCAAGATGACAGTATAATAGGACAACTTTTCTTTCTTCGAGGATCGCGAATATTTTTACGAATGCCACAAACATTTCTTTCCTATTCGTTTACCTAAACAATATTCTGCCAACCAACCCGGCATGCCCCAGATGCTCATTTGGAGAAGTGATACGACACTTGCCGATTACCATGCCTCGAGTGATGTCACGTGGAGGCCATCTGAACTGAGGCATATTTTTACTTTCATGCTACATGTGCTATGAAGTGCTTGATCAAATGTCCTCTGGAATTACACACTATGGGGCATAACAAAAAAAAAAATAAATAAATAAAATATATAATAATCAAAGAAAATCAATGTTTTATGCTCTGGCGCGATTCGCATGCTCCTAGCCCCCCTACTCCCCGCTGCTTGTTACCTTCTGCTAAGCCCCTCATAAAAGTTTCATCCTTGCTTAAGCTCCTTCCGTCAAGACAAAGACATCTGTTCCGAGATGGCCCTTCACAGCCGGATATGTATCAGGTATGAAAATAATATTCCTCTGAAGATTGAAGAATAAAAAAAAAAAAAAAAAAAAAAAAAAAGTCCTGCGGTCTTGAAATTTAGCTCTTCACATCAGACAATAAAAGGGAATCTTTCATCGAAATGAGGAGTATATGGTCTCCAGAAGAGAAGACAATTCCGAGCTTATTGCCTAGATCCTCGAGACTCAAGCCAACATCAATTACTAATCACCGGCTGGGCATGTAAGAGCTCGCCTCCTGTTATTTGACACTTTTATTTTGCTGGGTGCCCTTCTCACCTACCTTTCATGTGGAGCCTAATCTTGCTACCGGTGCACAAAGGCGAGGAGAATACCTTTTTGGTAATCTCTCTATGGGGCTTTACAGAAAGGGGAAAAAAAATTAGGAACCCAAGAGAGAGGCTCCTTCTGAGCTTAGCCATGAAACAAAGGATTTGTTAAGGATCTTACAATGGAAAGTTTTATTCCCCGATGAAAGGAAAACGTGTCCTTTATTTTATAGAATATTTATACATTTTTTCTTGCCCCCCCCACCCAACATGGGGCCCTTGAAGACAAAAAAAAAAATGTCTTCGCATAAAGTAAGAAAGAAAATTTCATTTGTTTGCTTGCTGTGAATTAGACAGCATTGCGAGTTTTATTTCGAGACGTCTCTAAATGTGGAAGACGTTGGAAGAGATGGTGGATTTTTAACCCTCTCGTAGTTGACCCTACACTTCATATTGAAAAGGACTCTCTTTGATTGTTCAAAGTCTCTTGAAATTTCATGGACCTGGCCTTGGATCAAAAGTCTATTTTACAAGTGGAAGAAGACTTCACGAGATCAACTTGTAGGTTGAAAAGGTCGTCTCAATCGCAGACGGTGCCGGACAGAGGATCCTTTCGATGGTTCAGCATCTATACTAAAGATGATCACATCCACAATGAGTATCATGGCATGTCCGTAATGTACACACAGAACAGGAGAAATGTCAGAGTGTGATGTCAAACGATTTATGAGCGGAGAAAGACTTCACAAGATCAACCTCTAGGATAGAAAGCCATAAATTAAAGACAGTGCCAGATGGAGGATCTTTGGGCTCCTCCTGAAGGTCTAACACTTTGTCAGATTGAGGCTCTCTGGGCTAGTTCTAGGGGGCCGACGCTGTGCTAGACTGAGGCTCTTTACAGGTTTCCACCCTGGGCTAGAATGAGGCTCTTTGGGCTCGTTCCAGGTTTCCACCCTGGGCTAGACGGAAGCTCTTTGGGCTCTTTCCAGGTAGACTGAGGCTCCTTTGTTTTTTTCTGAGTTTCCACCCTGTGCCGAACTGAGGCTCTTTGGTCTCTTTCCATGTTTCCACCCTAGCTAGAATGTGGCTCCTTGGACTTCATGTCAGGGACCACCCTGTGCCGAACTGAGGCTCCTTGGGTTTGCTCCATCTAGGGATTCATTCTGTGCTGGACTGAGGCTGAGGTTCAGGGTACATCCTGTGCCCAACTGAGGCTCCTTGAGTGCATTCTCAGGGTCCACTTTGTGTGCTGGGCTAATGCTATTTTGGCTCCTTCTCAAGTTCCATCCTGTGCAAGACAGGCACCCACCGAGGGACCATCCTTCATCTATACAGGACAAGTGCACATCCAGTACTAATGTCAGGGCAACCTCTGCTGTCACGTTGTACACAAAAGATATGATATTTATTAAGATCTGATCGGTTATTTGCAAATCAATCCATAAGAAATAGACCCAAACCCAACGAAAGTCCGACCATTAAAGTAAAAAAATGAAAAGTTGTGCTCTTCTGGTTTTCGGGGTACTGGTTGTTCTAAGAGTTCATTATTGTGTTAAGAGTCTCGGCCCAAGAGTATTGTCTATTATGCCAATAGCCCAATTCAACTTTGGAAGGATCTTAAACCCAGAAGAAAGTTTTTTTATTACCATCAGGCACTTAAAAGTGTTTACTAATAAATCACCTATCCACAGGGTACATTATAAATGAATGATCGCTGGGGTCTGACCACTAGAACGCTCATCGATCCCGAGAAGGCCCCAAAGTTCCCCACGTCAAGAGGTCCGGTGTTGTACATGCCTCCACCATTCACTTTTATGACACTGATGAAGAGAGCTGTTCTGTCAGTCCCATGGAAGTTAATGGAGGGATGGTCACACATGTGCACTACCACTCCATTCACATAGGGGATGTTGGGACCCCGTTCTCAGGATCAGTATAGGTATCAATGGCCAGACCCCCAGAGATCCTTTATGTGTCACCTATCCAGAATTTTGGTTACAGTACTTTAAGTATTTGTAGTTAATTGCAACTTTTTGCAAAAAAAATCTGAAGCAAATTTGCACACAAGTTGTGAATACCATTTTGTGTATACAGCTTCTATGCAATGCGTCTCCATGGTTACAGACCACAAATAAACTATGCAGTCTGATCTTACATTCACGGGTCAAGCCAGCCAAACATGCACGCTCGTACAAGCTGAGTGTGCATGTGTATGGAGGAAATGGGGAAAGATAACTGTCTATTGTGCATGGCAAGACTGACTTTTTACAGAGAGGAATATTAAAGAGAAAGTAACATATGGCTGCAAAAGCAGCTTTCACAGGGTTGTGAGTAACCATAGACACACATAGTACAGCAGTGGGGCTGTGTGCACAAAACGGATGGATATACAAGTATATTATACCCTGTATAATATATATATATTATGTAAGGTGGCAGCTGGACAGGTCCTGGACAGTAGGCATTTGTCAACAAGGTGGCAAGCCTCAGTGATGTTGGACCCGGAGAGAAGCAGGTTCCAGCACATATAGTGCTGGAAGGTGTTTTTTTTTTTTTTTTTTTTTAAAATGGGCCCAGATTTTGGGTCCGGGTTTTAGGAACGCCAATAACCTGGGTGGGACCGGTCGTTCCCTTACCTCCAATTTCAGGATTTGGAACAGGCTGTAAAAGGCCGTTCAGCTGCTTCATTCAGGGTCTGGGAGCAGAGGTGGAAACACCTCTGTTAGGGTCCTGACAAGCTGCAAGTGTCTCTGAACGGGTGAGCCCGTACCTCAAAATGGATCATTTACTTTTAGGTTATCCCTTTATGCCCGAAAAGGCTGTTTTATTTACCTGGACGGTTTATGGACATTTAATAAAGCGCTCATCTGTTTTGAATCAAAAGTCCCAGATCTTTGTGTGCACCAGCATCTACCAGAAAGCTGATCCTTTACAATAGAATATAAACTTCTATACATTTTTTTTTTCTTTATAATATGAGACGTTTAGGAATCTAAGTCTTTTTTCTAAGATCTCCGTTTCTCTCTTCAGGTGAATGACTTTTTTTTAATCTTGCATTAATGTATTCTTCATGAGAATATGCTGCATTATACATAAGACGTCTCCATGATATTCTAATCAGACTGGACACTGGATCTCATGCGACTGTCGAGATTCCTCTTCGCTGGAGAAATTTCACCTAAATGAAGCGGCTGCCGGAAGGATACAGCTCTCTGAATGATTAATGCTTATGTTCAGTTTAGTGCATTTTGCTGATATGAAACATTCAGGAACATGGTTTTTTCCCGCGGTCTGTTACAAATTAAATTGGTTAAAAAAAAAAAAAAAAACAAACCCGTCTGCTTTTGACTTTTTTTTTTTCTTAGGGATCGTTGCACTGTTACTCTTTCTGGAAATGTCTGATGAATTGACAACTGGGTGTTACCCTTCTCTGTCTCTTTGTCCAAGGGGTGTGCACTTGACGCTGTCTGATAAGCACCGACAATAGGGATAGATCTTATTGTAAAGGGAATAGTATCGCTCCGCTATCAATTTGTACATTTCCAGAAGTTACGGGAAGAGCTGAATATTTTTAGCTGAAGAAAGATGCTAAGCAGTTGCCTGTGCTCATCCGCGTCACAGACGGATGCAGGGACCGCCTGCTATTACATGCACGGCTCTCGTCCATAAAACGGATGACACTAGTGCAGAGGTCCCCAACCGCCGGTCCGCGGACCAGGACCGGGCCGTTGGGGTTTTTCAGCCGGTCCGCGGCACCGCCACAGACAATCACTAAACATTGACAGTGTGCTCTGGTCTGCGGTGGCTCAGAGCACACTGTGTGGGGTGGATGCTGCCCGCTGTTCTAGACTCCCGCAGGGTAGACCTGTAGAGGACCTGTGATGACATCAAGGTACATAACTGTGATGTCACCACAGGTCCTGAAGCAGGATGAAGCAGGGGCGGAACTACCGCCCGTGCAGCCGGTTCATTGAACGGGGGCCCCGAGGGAGAGGGGGCCCCTCCAGCAGGGCCGCCATCAGGGCATGACTGCCCTGACTCCAGTATGGGGCCCGGCCGGTAGGAGCCCCCTCGGAGCCCCCCTCTTGTGCTTCTCTCTCCTCATGGGGCCCCCGGCCCCATGCAAAGCGCC
This sequence comes from Phyllobates terribilis, assembly GCF_046119375.1. NCBI lineage: Eukaryota > Metazoa > Chordata > Amphibia > Anura > Dendrobatidae > Phyllobates > Phyllobates terribilis. The sequence goes on along the minus strand of NW_027362773.1, from coordinate 77,698,397 downwards.
GGGTCCAGGACATCTCATAATTCCTCTGACTTCCGGTCATGTGACGGCGCCGTCACATGACCGGAAGGCAGGAGAACCTGGTGTCAGCGATTTGGACGAGCGCCAGGATTCTGCAGGGATCGCATGGGGGTAAGTATAACAAGTTTTATTTTTTTTTAAATACAATTAACTAGGAGTGGAGGGAATGGGAGATGCACATGGGGGGGAGGGGAGAGATGAGAGATGCACATGGGGGGGGAGGGGAGAGATGAGAGATGCACATGGGGGGGGAGGGGAGAGATGAGAGATGCACATGGGGGGGGAGGGGAGAGATGAGAGATGCACATGGGGGGGAGGGGAGAGATGAGAGATGCACATGGGGGGGGAGGGGAGAGATGAGAGATGCACATGGGGGGGGAGGGGAGAGATGCACATGGGGGGGGAGGGGAGAGATGCACATTGGGGGGGAGGGGAGAGATGCACATGGGGGGGAGGGGAGAGATGCACATGGGGCGGAGGGGAGAGATGCACATGGGGCGGAGGGGAGAGATGCACATGGGGCGAGGGGAGAGATGCACATGGGGCGAGGGGAGAGATGCACATGGGGCGAGGGGAGAGATGCACATGGGGCGAGGGGAGAGATGCACATGGGGCGAGGGGAGAGATGCACATGGGGCGAGGGGAGAGATGCACATGGGGCGAGGGGAGAGATGCACATGGGGCGAGGGGAGAGATGCACATGGGGCGAGGGGAGAGATGCACATGGGGCGAGGGGAGAGATGCACATGGGGCGAGGGGAGAGATGCACATGGGGCGAGGGGAGAGATGCACATGGGGCGAGGGGAGAGATGCACATGGGGCGAGGGGAGAGATGCACATGGGGCGAGGGGAGAGATGCACATGGGGCGAGGGGAGAGATGCACATGGGGCGAGGGGAGAGATGCACATGGGGCGAGGGGAGAGATGCACATGGGGCGAGGGGAGAGATGCACATGGGGCGAGGGGAGAGATGCACATGGGGCGAGGGGAGAGATGCACATGGGGCGAGGGGAGAGATGCACATGGGGCGAGGGGAGAGATGCACATGGGGCGAGGGGAGAGATGCACATGGGGCGAGGGGAGAGATGCACATGGGGCGAGGGGAGAGATGCACATGGGGCGAGGGGAGAGATGCACATGGGGCGAGGGGAGAGATGCACATGGGGCGAGGGGAGAGATGCACATGGGGCGAGGGGAGAGATGCACATGGGGCGAGGGGAGAGATGCACATGGGGCGAGGGGAGAGATGCACATGGGGCGAGGGGAGAGATGCACATGGGGCGAGGGGAGAGATGCACATGGGGCGAGGGGAGAGATGCACATGGGGCGAGGGGAGAGATGCACATGGGGCGAGGGGAGAGATGCACATGGGGCGAGGGGAGAGATGCACATGGGGCGAGGGGAGAGATGCACATGGGGCGAGGGGAGAGATGCACATGGGGCGAGGGGAGAGATGCACATGGGGCGAGGGGAGAGATGCACATGGGGCGAGGGGAGAGATGCACATGGGGCGAGGGGAGAGATGCACATGGGGCGAGGGGAGAGATGCACATGGGGCGAGGGGAGAGATGCACATGGGGCGAGGGGAGAGATGCACATGGGGCGAGGGGAGAGATGCACATGGGGCGAGGGGAGAGATGCACATGGGGCGAGGGGAGAGATGCACATGGGGCGAGGGGAGAGATGCACATGGGGCGAGGGGAGAGATGCACATGGGGCGAGGGGAGAGATGCACATGGGGCGAGGGGAGAGATGCACATGGGGCGAGGGGAGAGATGCACATGGGGCGAGGGGAGAGATGCACATGGGGCGAGGGGAGAGATGCACATGGGGCGAGGGGAGAGATGCACATGGGGCGAGGGGAGAGATGCACATGGGGCGAGGGGAGAGATGCACATGGGGCGAGGGGAGAGATGCACATGGGGCGAGGGGAGAGATGCACATGGGGCGAGGGGAGAGATGCACATGGGGCGAGGGGAGAGATGCACATGGGGCGAGGGGAGAGATGCACATGGGGCGAGGGGAGAGATGCACATGGGGCGAGGGGAGAGATGCACATGGGGCGAGGGGAGAGATGCACATGGGGCGAGGGGAGAGATGCACATGGGGCGAGGGGAGAGATGCACATGGGGCGAGGGGAGAGATGCACATGGGGCGAGGGGAGAGATGCACATGGGGCGAGGGGAGAGATGCACATGGGGCGAGGGGAGAGATGCACATGGGGCGAGGGGAGAGATGCACATGGGGCGAGGGGAGAGATGCACATGGGGCGAGGGGAGAGATGCACATGGGGCGAGGGGAGAGATGCACATGGGGCGAGGGGAGAGATGCACATGGGGCGAGGGGAGAGATGCACATGGGGCGAGGGGAGAGATGCACATGGGGCGAGGGGAGAGATGCACATGGGGCGAGGGGAGAGATGCACATGGGGCGAGGGGAGAGATGCACATGGGGCGAGGGGAGAGATGCACATGGGGCGAGGGGAGAGATGCACATGGGGCGAGGGGAGAGATGCACATGGGGCGAGGGGAGAGATGCACATGGGGCGAGGGGAGAGATGCACATGGGGCGAGGGGAGAGATGCACATGGGGCGAGGGGAGAGATGCACATGGGGCGAGGGGAGAGATGCACATGGGGCGAGGGGAGAGATGCACATGGGGCGAGGGGAGAGATGCACATGGGGCGAGGGGAGAGATGCACATGGGGCGAGGGGAGAGATGCACATGGGGCGAGGGGAGAGATGCACATGGGGCGAGGGGAGAGATGCACATGGGGCGAGGGGAGAGATGCACATGGGGCGAGGGGAGAGATGCACATGGGGCGAGGGGAGAGATGCACATGGGGCGAGGGGAGAGATGCACATGGGGCGAGGGGAGAGATGCACATGGGGCGAGGGGAGAGATGCACATGGGGGGGAGGAGAGAGATGCACATGGGGGGGAGGAGAGAGATGCACATGGGGGGGAGGAGAGAGATGCACATGGGGGGGAGGAGAGAGATGCACATGGGGGGGAGGAGAGAGATGCACATGGGGGGGGAGGAGAGAGATGCACATGGGGGGGGAGGAGAGAGATGCACATGGGGGGGAGGGGAGAGATGCACATGGGGGGGAGGGGAGAGATGCACATGGGGGGGAGGGGAGAGATGCACATGGGGGGGAGGGGAGAGATGCACATGGGGGGAGGGGAGAGATGCACATGGGGGGGAGGGGAGAGATGCACATGGGGGGAGGAGAGATGCACGGGGGGGGGGGGGGAGGAGAGATGCATGGGGGGGGGGGATGAGAGATGCACGGGGGGGGGGATGAGAGATGCACGGGGGGGGGGATGAGAGATGCACGGGGGGGGGGATGAGAGATGCACGGGGGGGGGATGAGAGATGCACGGGGGGGGGATGAGAGATGCACGGGGGGGGGGGATGAGAGATGCACGGGGGGGGGATGAGAGATGCACGGGGGGGGGGATGAGAGATGCACGGGGGGTGAGCTGCACATGGGGGGGTGAGAGCTGCACATGGGGGGGGGGGGTTATGTTTACATAACTTTGTTGCCTTATGAAGGGCGGGGGGGGCCCCCAAAAATTTCTTGCACAGGGGCCCACTACAGTCTGTGTCCGCCCCTGGGATGAAGTAAATGCAGCTGCCCTGTCCTGCTGCAGGGCGTGATGGGGCCTCAGTGATGCGGCTCCTGGCACAGCACATTATGTGGGGCTCCTGGCATAGCTCCTGGCGGGGACCTGGTCTACACTATATGATAAGTATGCACTAAACTCCAAATCCCTCCATTACCCCGCCCCCATATGACCAAAGCCCCGCCCACCCCACCCCCTCCTTGCTGGGCCATGGAAAAATGATCTTGCTTCAAGCCGGTCCCTGGTGCAAAAAAGGTTGGGGACCACTGCACTAGTGCATGCTGAAATTTTTTTTCCAGACATGAAAGGGATGTGTTCCCCTTTAAAACTTTATTTTTTTTATTTATTTTTTTTTTACTTAAATGCATACATATTGGGCTAAATATATTTTTCGCTATTTGTGTTTCATTAAAATTTTTGCACTATTTTGATTTTAGAGGCTCTTAGTTTCATTGCACATTGCTGGCTGCAGAATGAGTTAATGGAGAATATGTCAGTGAGCTCGTTCTGAGGGGAAGTTTATAACCTTTTTACTTGTCTTTCTCTGAACTCTTCACAGCAGATATAAAGTTAGGTCCATATATATATATTATAATTATTAAATTATTACATATATGATTATATATTTAATAAAAAGTTATATGTAAAAGATAGAATATATATGAATAATACTACATTTATTATAATATATAATTTTTAATTCATTTTTTTATTTTAATAATTGTAATACATTTAATAATTATAATATATATATTATAATATATATATAATTTGTAATTCATTTTATTGTAATTATAATATATATAATTTTAATTCATTTTTTTATTTTATATTATTTACCTTTTCATATGTACTTCATTTTTTAAATATTACTAAATGGTGTCCAAATTTGATGGAGATTTTTTTATTAAGTTTATTTATTTTTTTAATAAAAAAAAAAATCTTCTCCATCAAATCTGAGCACAACTTTGTAATATTTTAAAAATGAATAAATAAATCTGAAAAGGTAAATATAAAATAAAAAAAATTCTATATATAATTATTAAAAATATATTGTATCTATTACATATGTGATAATTTTTATTAAATGTGTATATATATATACACATACATGTTATAATTTTTTATTAAATATATATATATATATATATATATATATATATATATATATATATATATATATATATATATATATATATATATATATATATATATACATATACACATACACACACTACATTTATCAGATATATCTATTACAGTCATTTCTGAAAATCCCTTTTGTTATTTTATGATGCGCAGTTTGGATATTTGGATTGTTTTTCTGATGCCCTTGAACAAGTAATGGGTACGGCATAATCCAGAAGCTGTTTTGGTGCCGTTCTTGGGGCAGCGCAGGTTTTCCAGTTACTTTATGCCTGGTTAGCAGAACAATAACAACATTAAGATAAAAGGAGCAGATGTTACCAAGTGGGCTGTGAACTCAAAACAAGCCGAAATATTCACGGGGGACTCTGTACGCTCAGACCGTAAAAACCACAACTTTCCACCCTCCGGCCGCCCCTCCGCACATTTCAGGAATCAAACTTAAAAGACAACGGGCTTTACTCTGTTATGTGCGATCTTTGCACGGTGCTAGATTTGCCCTTTGGTGTTTAGGCCAATGCATTCCTATATATAATCATGCGCCGAATCTCAAAAAAAAGAAGAAAACAAAAACCGCAGATACATGTGACGTGTATATTTTTTTTGTAAGTAGAAAATATTAAAAAAGTGCATTTTATTACCTTTTTTTTCTATAGGGTTCAGCTCAATTTTTTAAATGGGTACAATTGCTTGTAAAAACGAGCAACTTTGCAACTGGTCTCTTTAAAAATACTCTCTGTTCTCAAGAATGGAGGGTTATTAATGCTACAGTTTACAGCTCGTTGCCTAGGTTATTAACCACCGCTGCAGTCCATCAGAGGTGGCCGTTCTCCTAAGCAAAGAGTGCAGCGCTTACAAGCTGTTTGCTAGAGCTTGTAATCGCGCTTCTGAAGCTGGCCGAATCCCTGGCTCCAGTCATCTTTAGTCCCCCTGCGCTCCTCTGATGCGCCCTCTGCTTGCAGCTTGGGACAGCGCACAGGGCAGGCTAGCAGCGCAGCCATGACGCGCGCCCGAACTGTCAATCTTCATTCGCGCACAGTCCTTGGTGAGCAGGAAGTGTGCTCCATCCTCATTAATATTTTATTATTGCAGTCAGAAGGGGGTTTTTTTCTGATTAATTTTTCTAAATATATTAGTCAGTTTTTTTGTTTGTTTTTCTCTGCCAATTTTTTTTTTTTTTTTTTTTTTTTTTTTTTTTTTTTGAGTAATTTTTGTGATGTATTGTGTTTTTTTATTTTATTTGTTACAAAGCTCCAAATCCCTTGTAAAGACTTAAAGAGCAATTCACTTCCAAAAATTATCTTTAGATGTGTCAGGACTGTAAATATAAGCAACTTACTAATATATCTATGTGTATAAAGGTGAACCAATATCATTATCTGACCGCCCGCGGTCCTGGTGGCTCCACTTCTGACTTGGTTTCCCGTGTCGGCACATCATCAGGGTTGTGCCTCAGGGGGGCTGGCCGATGGGCTCATTATAATAGTCAAGCCTGCCCCGTTCTCTGTATAGACAAAGAGGCTGTCTTAGTAACTGAGCAGTCAGCCAGCCCCCTTCACCCACAACCTTGATGTGCCGACACAGTTAAGGAACACAGAGCCAGAAGTGGAGTGATGAGTACATTGTGGACCCACTGGAAAGAAAAAAGTACACTATGGGCAAGCGGGTCAAAGTCTCCGCAACGGAGAGTGCCTTTAATAGGATGCCAGATATTTCAGCACTCCTCGATATAAGGCCCTGTGTATTAGTGGATCGTACCTGGTGGGAGACGGGTGAAGGTGGACAGGAATTCTTCATACGTCTGTTCTGGGACACTGATAAAGCGACTTAAAACGCTATTTGCCATTTCATCATCTGTTACAACCGGCGGTGACGTCTCATCAGAGCTGGGCATGATGGAGCTCCAACCTACAGAGTCACATCGACAGAAAACACAAAGGGAAAATGCGTTAGCCGGGATCATAACTGTGGGACTATTTTCAATTAGTGATGAGAGAGCACTAAAATGCTCGGGTGCTCGATGCTCGGGTCGAGCAAATTGTAAAACTCTGTGCTTGACCCAAGGAACGAATATAATTGAAGTCAATGGAAACTCTAGCATTTTTCCGGCCCCCTGACCCACCCTGAGGTCTGGAGAGGGTCTAAAAATTGGTCAAAATCGATGGAAGCAGCACTGAAATGACATGGGAACAGCATGGTGAAGACCCCTGGAAGCATTTCTGACTCCCAGGTCACTGCTGAGAACAGAGTATTACGCCACTTTTACGGACTCACAATAAAACATACAAAAATTAAACCAAAATGGATTTTCCTGGGAAATATGTTAAGGAGCTTCCTTTCCAGGGTAATGACTTGTATATAAGGCAAAATAAATAAACAAAAATGCTCCTCCACACCTTGGATATGTTCACATGTAGCGTTTTTGATGCGTTTTTTGCACTTTTGCATTGCTTTCAAACCAAGACAAATGCATTCACCGTGAAATGTCATTTTAACATTTTACAACCTTATCTGGCCATGTGGTGTGTGACATCATCAGACACATGCATATAGTGCTGAAAAGACATGGGAACAGCATGGGGAAGACCTCCGGAAGCATCTCTGACTCCCAGATCACTGCCTAAAAGTGTGCCCATCACAAGTGATCCTTGGCGCATGCGAAGATGCCTCCCGCCATGCACCGGTCGTTGCAGACTTGCAACAATCACCGTCCACGTCCTTGTCCCACTGCAGCGTTCAGTTGTCCCTACCCCATTCCTTGGAATGCAAGCGCTAGTATGCAGCCAGCAACCCACCCACAGGTTGCAATACTATACTGAGAAATTTTTGACAGCTGTTTGCACTTGAAATGTGGCCTTTTAGGCTAATGGAGGCGGAAGCTGTCCACAATCTTATGGCGGCGACCGGGTATCCATACTCGGTCCCCAGCCACCACTATTTCTCCCGATGTTGTCTCCGCCACAAGCACAGGTCCTACATTACCCGTGCCCTCCCCAGTGCACTTAGGTGGGAAGTACCGCCTAACCACAAACATGTGGACAAGTGAATGTGGGCAGGGAGGGTACGGAGCCAGTCCACATTAAAAATGCAGCCATAGAGTGTCCGGGAACCTTCCCACACACTTTTCTTAGCCAGGACTGCTTCTCAGCAGGGTTGGACGGGCCCACCAGAAAATCCTTGGGTGGGCCCTGGCTTCTCCATCAGGAGAGTTTATGATAGGCGCAAACTTTGCAGCTGCTATGGGGCTCTTGAGCGGGGGAGAAAGGTGAGCCCTCAGAATCAAATCCACTTTTTACGGACTCAATAAAACATATAAAAACGAAGATAACATTTTTTCCAGGAAAATCGATTTTAAGGAACATCCTTTCCAGGGTAATGACTTTCACATAAGGCAAAATAAATATACAAAAATGCTCCTCCACACCTTGGACTATGTTCACAAGTAGCGTTTTTGAAGCGTTTCTTGAACTTTTGCATTGCTTTCAACGGTGAAATTTATTTTCACCAGTAAATGTCATTTTAATATTTTACTACCTTACCTGGCCATGTGGTGTGTGAGACTTGATCAGGCACATCATGTTACATTTATGAAGGAGGGACTCAAAGTCACAAAGCCTATTTTTACAAGGCCATCAGGCCATCTGAGGTGGGCAAATTTTCTTTTTCATATTAATACTGTAAAGTTTGAAACTTGGATGTCCAGCAGGCAGCCCTCACAATTTATAGAGCGCCAGCAGGCGGCTTCCACTATTTTTAGAGAGCCAGCAGGCGTCTTGGAGAACGTTGAGACCAAGATAGTAAACCACATCATTTAAATGTTTACTGTAAATGGAATGAGGCCTACAAATAAAAACACAGTACAATATGGTGGAGGTTCAAAGATATTTTGATGTTGTTTTGCTGCCTCTGCACTGGGTGCCTTGACTGTGTGCAAGACATCATGAAATCTGAAGATTCCCAAAGGATTTTGGGTTGCAGTGTAGTGCCCAGTGTCAAAGCTGGATTTGCATCCTAGATCATGGGTCTTCCAGGAGGATGATGATACCAAATATACTTCAAGAAGCACCCAGAAATGGATGGAAACAAAGCACTGGAGAGTTTTGAAGTGGTAATTCCAGCTCCAGTAGCGTTAAGTCTCCCACCACTACCTCTTACATACAGAAGCTACAAATAAACTGCGAATGACACATTAAATCAGTAAATTTCTGTCAAATTTTCAACTTTGATGAATTTGTGAGTACAGATCACCGTAAAAATTATGAATCGGTCAGTGAGTGTATGGGAAAAAGTCAATCTAGTTATGGACTGTGGAAGAGATGTATGTGACCAGAATGAACACTCATTTCCAGCAGATGTTACCACCTAGCACCTGTCCCTATTCTAAATACAGAAAACAGCGGTATCAATGGGGAATAGAATAGTTTGTTTGTTTTTCTCTGCCATTTTTTTTTTTTTTTTTTTATATATAATTTTTGCATTCAGTTTCTTTCTTTTTTTTTTGAGTAATTTTTGTGATGTATTGTTTTGTTTTTTTTTTGTTTCGTTTTTATTTTATTTGTTACAAAGCTCCAAACCCCTTGTAAAGAGTTAAAGAGCCATTCACTTCCAAAAATTATCTTTAGATATGTCAGGACTATAAATATAAGCAACTTACTAACATACTTATGTGTACAAAGGTGAACCAATATCATTATCTGACAGCCCGCGGTCATGGCGGCTCCACTTCTGACTTGGTTTCCCGTGTTAGCACATCATCAGGGTTGTGCCTCAGGGGGGCTGGCCGATGGGCTCATTATAATAGTCAAGCCTGCCCACTTCTCTGTATAGACAAAGAAGCTGTCTTAGTAACTGAGCAGTCAGCCAGCCCCCTTCACCCACAACCTTGATACGTCGACACAATTAAAGGAGCACGGGGCCAGAAGTGGAGTGATGGGTACATAGTGGACCCTCTGGAAAGAAAAAAGTACGCTATGGGCAAGCGGGTCAAAGTCTCCGCAACGGAGAGCGCCTTTAATAGGATGCCAGATATTTCAGCACTCCTCGATATAAGGCCCCGTGTATTAGTGGATCGTACCTGGTGGGAGGCGGGTGAAGGTGGACAGGAATTCTTCATACGTCTGTTCTGGGACACTGATAAAGCAACTTAGAACGCTATTCGCCATTTCATCATCCACTACAACCGGCGGTGACGTCTCGTCAGAGCTGGGCATGATGGAACTCCAACCTACAGAGTCACATCGACAGAAAACACAAAGGGAAAATGAGTTAGCCGGGATCATAACTGTGGGACTTTGTTTTCAATTAGTGATGAGTGAGCACAAACGCTCGAGTGCTCAATGCTCAGGTCGAGCAAATCGAAAACGCTCTGTGCTCGATCCAAGGAAAGAATATAATTGAAGTCAATGGAAACGCTAGCATTTTTCCAGCCCCCCGCCCCACCCGGAGGTCTGGAGGGGGTCTAAAAATTGGTCAAAATCGATGGAAGCAGCACTGAAATGACATGGGAACAGCATGGGGAAGACCCCTGGAAGCATTTCTGACTCCCAGGTCACTGCTGAGAACAGAGTATTACGCCACTTTTACGGACTCACAATAAAACATACAAAAATTAAACCAAAATGGATTTTCCTGGGAAATACAGTTAGGTCCATATATATTTGGACAGAGACAACATTTTTCTAATTTTGGTTCTAGACATTACCACAATGAATTTTAAACAAAACAATTCAGATGCAGTTGAAGTTCAGACTTTCAGCTTTCATTTGAGGGTATCCACATTAAAATTGGATGAAGGGTTTAGGAGTTTCAGCTCCTTAACATGTGCCACCCTGTTTTTAAAGGGACCAAAAGTAATTGGACAATTGACTCCAAAGCTATTTCATGGACAGGTGTGGGCAATCCCTTCGTTAGGTCATTCTCAATTAAGCAGATAAAAGGCCTGGAGTTGATTTGAGGTGTGGTGCTTGCATTTGGAAGGTTTTGCTGTGAAGTAAACATGCAGTCAAAGGAGCTCTCCATGCAGGTGAAACAAGCCATCCTTAAGCTGCAAAAACAGAAAAAAAACATCCGAGAAATTGCTACAATATTAGGAGTGGCAAAACCTACAGTTTAGTACATCCTGAGAAAGAAAGAAAGCGCTGGTGAACTCATCAATGCAAAAAGACCTGGGCACCCACGGAAGACAACAGTGGTGGATGATCGCAGAATAATCTCCATGGTGAAGAGAAACCCCTTCACAACAGCCAACCAAGTGAACAACACTCCAGGAGGTAGGCATATCAATATCCAAATCTACCATAAAGAGAAGACTGCATGAAAATAAATACAGAGGGTTCACTGCACGGTGCAAGCCACTCAAAAGCATCAAGAATAAAAAGGCTAGACTGGACTTTGCTAAAAAACATCTAAAAAAGCCAGCACAGTTCTGGAAGAACATTCTTTGGACAGATGAAACCAAGATCAACCTCTACCAGAATGATGGAAAGAGAAAAGTATGGCGCAGGCGTGGTACAGCTCATGATCCAAAGCATACCACATCATCTGTAAAACATGGCGGAGGCAGTGTGATGGCTTGGGCATGCATGGCTGCCAGTGGCACTGGGTCACTAGTGTTTATTGATGATGTGACACAGGACAGAAGCAGCCGAATGAATTCTGATGTATTCAGAGCCATACTGTGTGCTCAGATCCAGCCAAATGCAGCCAAACTGATTGGTCGTCGTTTCATACTACAGATGGACAATGACCCAAAACATAAAACCAAAGCAACCCAGGAGTTTATTAAAGCAAAGAAGTGGAATATCCTTAATTGGCCAAGTCAGTCACCTGATCTCAACCCAATTGAGTATGCATTTCACTTGTTAAAGACTGAACTTCAGACAGAAAGGCCCACAAACAAACAGCAACTGAAAACCACCGCAGTGAAGGCCTGGCAGAGCATCAGAAAGGAGGAAACACAGCGTCTGGTGATGTCCATGAGTTCAAGACTTCAGGCAGTCATTGCCAACAAAGGGTTTTCAACCAAGTACTAGAAATTAAATAATTGTACATAAAATGTTCATCTGTCCAATTACTTTTGGTCCCTTTAAAAACAGGGTGGCACATGTTAAGGAGCTGAAACTCCTAAACCCTTCATCAAATTTTAAGGTGGATACCCTCAAATGAAAGCTGAAAGTCCGAACTTCAACTGCATCTGAATTGTTTTGTTTAAAAATCATTGTGGTAATGTCTAGAACCAAAATAAGAAAAATGTTGTCTCTGTCCAAATATATATGGACCTAGCTGTATGTTAAGGAACATCCTTTCCAGGGTAAGGACTTTCCTATAAGGCAAAATAAATAGACAAAAAACAAAAATGCTCCTCCACAACTTGGGCTATGTTCACACGTAGCGTTTTTGATGCGTTTTTGCACTTTTGCATTGCTTTCAAACCAAGACAAATGCATTCACCGGGAAATGTCATTAACATTTTACAACCTTATCTGGCCATGTGGTGTGTGACACATCATACACATGCATACAGTGCTGAAAAGACATGGGAACAGCATGGGGGAAGACCCCCGGAAGCATCTCTGACTCCCAGGTCACTGCCTAAAAGTGTGCCCATCACAAGTGATCCTTGGCACATGCGAAGATGCCTCCCGCCATGCACCTGTTGTTGCAGACTTGCAACAATCACCGCCCACATCCTTGTCCCACTGCAGCGTTCAGTTGTCCCTACCCCATTCCTTGGAATGCAAGTACTAGTATGCAGCCAGCCACCCATCCACAGGCTGCAATACTATACGGAGAAATTTTTGACAGCTGTTTGCACTTGAAATGTGGCCTTTTTGGTTAATGGAGGCAGAAGCTGTCCACAACCTTATGGCGGCGGCGACCGGGTATCCATACTCGGTCCCCAGCCGCCACTATTTCTCCCGGTGTGGTCTCCGCCACAAGCACAGGTCCTACAACATTACCCGTGCCCTCCCCAGTGCACTTAGGTGGGAAGTACCGCCTAAGCACAAACATGTGGACAAGTGAATGTGGGCACGGAGGGTACGGAGCCAGTCCACATTAAAAATGCAGCCATAGAGTGTCTGGGAACCTTCCCACACACTTTTCTTAGCCAGGACTGCTTCTCAGCAGGGTTGGACGGGCCCACCTTGAGCGGGGGAGAAAGGTGAGCCCTCAGAATCAAATCCATTTTTACGGACTCAAAACATACAAAAACAAAGATAAAATAGATTTTCCTGGAAAAAATGTCAAGGAACATCCTTTCCAGGGTAATGACTTTCACATAAGGCAAAATAAATATACATAAAATGCTCCTCCACACCTTGGACTATGTTCACACGTAGCGTTTTTGAAGCGTTTCTTGAACTTTTGCATTGCTTTCAACGGTGAAATTTATTTTCACCAGTAAATGTCATTTTAATATTTTACTACCTTACCTGGCCATGTGGTGTGTGAGACTTGATCAGGCACATCATGTTACATTTATGAAGGAGGGACTCAAAGTCACAAAGCCTATTTTTACAAGGCCATCAGGCCATCTGAGGTGGGCAAATTTTCTTTTTCATATTAATACTGTAAAGTTTGAAACTTGGATGTCCAGCAGGCGGCCCTCACAATTTATAGAGCGCCAGCAGGCGGCTTTCACTATTTTTAGAGAGCCAGCAGGCGTCTTGGAGAACGATGAGACCAAGATAGTAAACCACATCATTTAAATGTTTACTGTAAATGGAATGAGGCCTACAAATAAAAACACAGTACAATATGGTGGAGGTTCAAAGATATTTTGATGTTGTTTTGCTGCCTCTGCACTGGGTGCAAGACATCATGAAATCTGAAGATTCCCAAAGGATTTTGGGTTGCAGTGTAGTGCCCAGTGTCAAAGCTGGATTTGCATCCTAGATCATGGGTCTTCCAGCAGGATGATGATACCAAATATACTTCAAGAAGCACCCAGAAATGGATGGAAACAAAGCACTGGAGAGTTTTGAAGTGGTAATTCCAGCTCCAGTAGCGTTACGTCTCCCACCACTACCTCTTACATACAGAAGCTACAAATAAACTGCGAATGAAACATTAAATCAGTACATTTCTGTCAAATTTTCAACTTTTATGAATTTGTGAGTACAGATCACCGTAAAAATTATGAATCGGTCAGTGAGTGTATGGGAAAAAGTCAATCTAGTTATGGACTGTGGAAGAGATGTATGTGACCAGAATGAACACTCATTTCCAGCAGATGTTACCACCTAGCACCTGTCCCTATTCTAAATACAGAAAACAGCGGTATCAATAGGGAATAGAATAAAAAAAAAATTTGTTTGGTTGAAGCAGCAAGGAATATAAGGCAATAATCCTTGTCTGAATGCGTGTAATATGCTCTCTGTAGTGTGATAGCTCATCCATACATGAATTGCAGATGAGAAGTAATATTGTAGAATATAAAACAGATTTTAACCGGCCCGAACAAGGTTTTTTTTTGGACATGACAGCACCAAATTGAAGGAACGCAAGCAATCCTGCCTCCTTTGATGAATTTCTGAGTGCAGATTATATTAAAAACATGAATCTGTCAATGATTTCTTGAAAAAAAGCAATCAAGTTATTGACAGTGTAAAAGATGTATGCGACGACAATGAACACTCATTTCCAACTGATGATACCTAGCACCTGTCCCTATTCTAAATGCAGTTAACAGCGGTATCAATAGGGAATAGAATAGATTTTTTGTTTGTTTGGTTGCAGCAGCAAAGAGTATAAGGCAATAATCCCTGTTTGGATGCATGTAATACGCTATCCATAGTGAAATAGCTCACCCGTAGACGAATTGCAGATAGGAGAGGCAATATTGTAGAATATAGAATCGATTTGAATTGGCCTTCCCATCATTATTTAGCGGGTCTCCTATCATGTTATTGTGTATGCAGTAAGTGCAACGGCTGCCAAAAATTAGGACGCACTCCAATATCCCTTTGAAGAGCAGTGGAGGGCCTCAGTAAAAAAAAATGGTTTCCGATTATTAAGGAATGGGTCTCCTAGACTGGTAATGCCCATGCACTAAGGGCATGGGCTGAAAAACATTTACCCCTGGGGAGTATACATATATATTATATGGAATGTTAGAGGTAGGCCTCTAAAAATGGTTCCTACGGGCATCATAAAACACCCTTAAAAAAATTAATGGGGGTTTTGCATGATGGTCACCCTGGTGATAAGGTGGTGGAGGATGAGAAGGAGGAGGAGGATGACATAAAAAAGATGAAATCCTGAAGCGTATACCCATGTGTGGGTGTGAAGAGGTGCATGGGAATAGACCTCAAAAAAAAAAAAAAAAAAAAACACTGGATTTGAGTTTATATTCCGCTGCTATCATCCGGTGGTGTCGAGGAGTCTGGGCCAATCCAGCCCTTGCTCATTTTGATAGGAGTCAGCCTGTCAGCATTTTCAGATGACAGGCGGATGCGCCTATCAGTTATAATACCAAGGCGTAGAGAGACAGTTCATGCCACGTGTCCAGCTTGGATACCCAATAGGTGTAAGGCACAGAGGAATCACGGAGGATGCTGGTACAGTCGCCAAGGTACTCCTTCAGCATCTTCCAAAACTTTTCCCTCCTTGTGAGACTACCGCGCGAATTAGGGCCTGGGCACTGGGAGGGTCTGCGAAAACAGTCCCAGACCTTTGACAGCGTTCCCCTGCCTCTGCTGCATCTGGGTTGTGTTTCCCTCGCCTGTACTCCTTGGTTGTCAAAGGAACTGTGACCTCTGCCGCCAGCATTGTCAGATGGGAATTTTTTTTTAATAATTCTTCAACAAGGGTCTTCTGGTACTGCAACATTTTATTAGACCTCTCCAGGGAAGGAGAGATAGAAAGTTCTAATTTTAGCGCCACCAGGTTCCGGCCATTGTCACACACGATCATGCCTGGCTGTAGGTTCAGGGGTGAGAGCCACAGATCTGTCTGCTCCGTTAAACCTTAGAACTCTTGAGTGGTGTGCTGTTTGTCACCTAAGCATATTAGCTTCAGCAGAGCCTATTGCAGATTGTCCGAGGCAGTGATGCAGTGCTTCCAGCTGGCGGCGGATATTGACGTTCCCGGAGATGGAGGGTGAGGAGGAGGAGGTGCACGAACTGCTGTAAAAGGTGGGGACAACCCTGACTGACCCAGGGCCTGCAATCCCCAGCGTCAGTACGACGTGTTCCATCCCAGGGTCTGACTGGGTCACCAGCTTCCACAATATTCACCCAGTGTGCAGTCAGGGAAATGCAGCGTCCCTGCCACAAGCGCTTGTCCACGTGTCCATGGTTAGGTGGACCTTCCCAGTAACGGTGTTGGTAAGGGTACGGGTAATGTTAAGGGACAGATGCTTGTGTAAGGCAGGGACAGTACACCAGGAGAAATAGTGGCGACTGGGTACCGAGGGAAGGCCGCCGCCATGAGGTCATGGAAAACTTCTGTCTCCACAAGCCTAAAAGGCAACATTTCCAAGGCAAGCAATATGTGGCAGTTTAGTATTGTGGTCTGTGGGTGGGTGGCTGCGTATTTGCTCTTGCATTCCAAAGACTGGGGTAGGGACAACTGAACTCTGTGCTGAGGACAACGACGTGGTTGCAAGTGTGCAATGACAAGTGCAGGGTGGGAGGATTCTTCACCTGCGTCATAGACAGGGGTATTTGGCGTGCACGCACAACAGCAGAAGAGGCAATGGTGCCACCCACAGACACCATCTCTGGACCCTGGCGTTCGGCCCAACTAGTCGGGAGCTTTGCCGTCATGTGCCTGATCATGCTGGTGGTGGTCAGGCTGGTAGTTTTGCTGCCCCTGCTGATGCTGGCATGACAGATGATGCAAATAGGCTTTTTTGGGTTAACTGGACAGTCTTTAAAAAAGTGCCAGACTCGGGAAAACCTAACAGTTGGACTGGTAACTTCCTTCGTGTTGGGGTTCTGGGGAACAGTTGCCCGCCTTGTGTCTGTGGCCACCACACTGCTTCTTCCTGCCTGTTGTGGTGCTACGGCTCCCTCCTCCTCTGCGCTGCTGTCCTCGCTCAGCATGTCACCTTCCCAGGATGGGTCAGGGACTTCATCGTCCACCACCTCACCCTGGTCCTCCTTCTGACTTTCTGGCAATTGTGTCTCATCATCATCCACCTCTTGCGACAGTAATTGCACTGTCCCACCGTCGCCTTCGTGTGATCCTGGCTGTTCAAATATTTGGGCACCACTACATGCAATCTCCTCTTGCCCTGCTTGAAGCGGACACAACGAGAGGCCAAAATCTACACTGCTCAAAAAAATAAAGGGAACACTTAAACAACAGAATATAACTCCAAGTAAATCAAACTTATGTGAAATCAAACTGTCCACTTAGGAAACAACACTGATTGACAATCAATTTCACATGCTGTTGTGCAAATGGAATAGACAATAGATGGAAATTATTGGCAATTATCAAGACACCCTCAATAAAGGAGTGGTTCTGCAGGTGGGGACCACAGACCACATCTCAGTACCAATGCTTTCCAGCTGATGTTTTGGTCACTTTTGAATGTTGGTTGTGCTATCACACTCGTGGTAGCACGAGACGGACTCTACAACCCACAGAAGTTGCTCAGGTGGTGCAGCTCATCCAGGATGGCACATCAATGCGAGCTGTGGTAAGAAGGTTTGCAGTGTCTGTCAGCGTAGTGTCCAGAGGCTGGAGGCGCTACCAGGAGACAGGACAGTACACCAAGAGACGTGGAGGGGGCCAGTACACCAGGAGATGAGCAGGATGCTTGGCATTTGCCACAGAATACCAGGATTGGCGAAGTCGCCATTGGCGCCCTGTGCTCTTCACAGATGAAAGCAGGTTCACACTGAGCACATGTGACAGACGTGACAGACTCTGGAGACGCCGTGGAGAGTGATCTGCTGCCTGCAACATCTTTCAGCATGACCGGTTAGGCAGTGGGTCAGTAATGGTGTGGGGTGGCATTTCTTTGGAGGGCCGCACAGCCCTCCATGTGCTCGCCAGAGGTAGCCTGACTGCCATTAGGTACCGAGAGGAGATCCTCAGACCCCTTGTGAGACCATATGCTGGTGCGGTTGGCCCTGGGTTCCTACTAATGCAGGATAATGCCAGACCTCATGTGGCTTGAGTGTGTCAGCAGTTCCTGCAAGGTGAAGGCACTGATGCTATGGACTGGCCTGCCCGTTCCCCAGACCTGAATCCGATTGAGCACATCTGGAACATCATGTCTCGCTCCATCCACCAACGTCACGTTGCACCACAGACTGTCCAGGAGTTGGCGGATGCTTTAGTCCAGGTCTGGGAGGAGATCCCACAGGAGACCATCCGCAACCTCATCAGGAGCATGCCCAGGCATTGTAGGGAGGTCATACAGGCACGTGGAGGCCACACACAATACTCAGCCTCATTTTGACTAGTTTTAAGGACATTACATCAAAGTTAGATCAGCCTGTAAAGTGTTTTTCCACTTTAATTTTGGGGGTGACTCCAAATCCAGGCCTCCATTGGTTAATAAATTTGATTTACATTGATGATTTTTGTGTGATTTTGTTGTCAGCACAATCAACTTTGTACAGAACAAAGTATTCAATGAGAATATTTCATTCAGATCTAGGATGTGTTATTTCAGTGTTCCCTTTATTTTTTTGAGCAGTGTATAAATGGAAATGTGAACAGCTCTTCGGAATGTCCAAGTGTGGGATCAGTTGTCTCTGGGTACTCGGCATGGTGGGAGGAAGGAGGATCAGGGTGAGGATTATGCGGTCCAGACTCAAGGCTGCTGAGACTGGACCGTGTGGAAGACAGGGTGGTGCTGGCAAACTGACTAAAAGCATTATCTGCTATCCAACCAACCTTTTCACACTGGTCTGGCTTCAAGAGTGGTGTTCCACGGACCCCTACAAAGTGGCACAGGAAGCTAGGTCAACATGATGTGGGTGTTTGTTGTGCTCCCTCAGCAGGTACAGTTTCACCTTGCCCACGACCTCGGCCTCTGCGTGCACCATCAATATCACGTCCACTTCCCCATCCCCTACCACGCGCCTTGCCCATTTTAAAATGGGGTGTAATATTTTGCAGGTTCAACAAAATTTCACGATTATTATCGCAGTAATATTTGACCACCTCAGATGGACAAGTTTCACGGCTTGCACTATATAGCAATGCTATTCAAATCAACCCAGTGTGGCTGTGGGCTGTTAAACAAACGGACCAGTATAAATTATGTATTTTGCTTTTCACAAAAATTAGCAGGATTAAGAGCAAAAAGAATATTATTGTCCCAGATATCTAGGGCTATTGATCTGAGTTCCAGTAGCAGAAGAATGTGCAATGGACCCTATTCTGTACTATACTAGCTCTCCACAAACTCTGTCTAACGAGTGCCATCAGCAGTTCATTTGAATGGCAAAAAAGAATAAAACACAAAGTAAAATTAAAAAAATGCATATTGCCATGAGATTGTACAAACCATTGATGTAGATGTTAAACCCTAATGCACGACCCCTGCCCAAACGCCCTTTTTTTGGGAGGGCAATGCCCTGTTTGGACAACCCCCTTTAAAGGGTTATCTCATTAAATACATAGGTATCTACAGGGTAAGTGCTAAAGCTATGACCGCTGGGGGTCCGAGGGTTGGGGCTTTTAGCAGTTTCGAGTATGGAGGTCCAAGAAAATTATTCCAAGACGCCAGGAAAATCTGAACGGGAAATAGTCGCACTCGCCGACTCCAAACCTCTTACTTGACACCGCTGCAGGGTTTGTCGTCCCGAGGGGCTCAGGCGGCACTAACCACATCATCTCGGTGGTTTAAATGCAAATTTTGGGGGTTTTAGAGAAGGAAATATTTTCTTGTGTTTTCCAGGCTCCAGAATACGGCGGTTTATGGTTTACGCAAGAAAATGAATACTTGACAGACAGGACAGGGGCAAGAAAAGTCAATTCTTCCCCTAATCAGATGCATTTTTCTTTTAATCAGAATGAAATTCCGAAAATTGCGACCCTTTTACTTTCAGGGGCCACATATCAGCCACTTGTACATCACTGCGCCTGGTTCCCACTAATGCAAAATCCCTGGTCTGAAGATGGACCCCTATACTAAATCCTTAAGAGGATCCCCATCTACAATGATGGTAGTAAAGGGACCATCTCCCAACACCAATAAGAAAAACACCCTCAACAATCTGGAAATTCCCACTTTTAGACGTTATTAAGATAATCTCCATCCCTTTTCTGGCCCACTACCACATCTGGAATATTGGGACTGTTGACACCAATGGGCCCGATTCACTTGCAATTTTTTTTTTTTTTTTTTTTTTTTTTTTTTTTTTAAGTCACTTGACTTTTTTCTTGTGGTATTCGCTGCCTTTTTTGGTACCAAATTCATCAAAATGTTGCAGAAGTTCACACATTTTGCAAAAAATTCTATAAAAGCTTTTTAATTCTGTCTTCAGCGCAAAACGTTGTATAAAAAGTGTCACAAAAATTGCCTAAAAATCCACTCTAGGCAGGGGAGGTCAAGACTGGAGTACATTTGCTCCAAGTTTTCCAACTTTTTTGGAAAAGTTGTGAATAGAGCAAAAACTTCTGGAAGCCCTAAACTCTGCCGACATGGGCAAACTTAGAAAAAAAAAGCAGATAAAGACATAAAAAAGTGCCTTTAAAAAAAGCGCAACCTGAAAGATAAATGAGGCACAAAACACTAAACTAGACAAAAAAAAGGCACAAATGCAAAATTACGTCTTGTGTGCGATACTGGTGATTTCTAATGTAGAGGATGGGTCTGTGGGGCCCCTGAAACACTGGACCCGGGTGCATTTTCTAGCTCTGTACCCCCTAGAGCTATATAGTCACCTGATCACAACAATGTTTAATGATAAAAACTCAAATAAAATAATATTTAAGAATTTCTATTTAAATTTTACACATAGTTTTTGCTTTTTTTTTTAATAACTTTTTTTATGTTTTCTTTTACTGAGGGTGAGGAATGGGTTAAGAGCGACAAGTCTGGGTAAAGCGGTCACAGACGGTTACCCACATCACCCTGGGGTGAGGGGCACATCTGCACAGACAGTTCCTGGTACATTCAGTTCATTGCTGGAAGACGAAGACACTGAGGGGAACATATAACCAGGTGAGTCCTATATGCCACGGATTCTAGAGCTCCGACCCCCCCCCCTAAGCCTGGGAGACTACTTGTCCTGCACATGTGAGACCCCTTCCATAACTATTCCTGCCACCTACCTTCACATAGCAGGCTCCCATTGATTTCTGACGCTACCACACTGTAACAAACCCCCAGCTCTACTCATTCCCAGAACACTATCGCTCCTGCTTTTTTTTCAGGAACAGCGCCACCCCCGATCACAGGTTGTCTCTGGTATTGCAGCTCAGCCCCATTGAAGTGAACGGAGTTGAGCTGAAATACGAACACTTAGAACCCATGCTCATGTTGTTCCTGAACAAAAGCAAACGTGTTTTCTAATCCAGGATGGACAAACCCTTTAAATTAGGTGGGAGATCTCTAATAATGAAATCCCATAAAATTAGAAAGTAAAGTTGACATTTTTCTAGTTCCGTATTTTGCAAACAGATCTATGGCACAGTGCCGGCATTATCTGGGTTTGCAGATTTGCATCAGCCTCAGCATTTGCATCTGAAATAAGTGACTGTCTCAAAATCTGCACAGAAATTTTCTGTTGCATGTGAACACTGTTGTAACAGTTGCAATTTGTCATAGAGACCCCCAGCCCCTCTCAGACCCTCCTCGCTCACTCACTTATACCCTATCCTGGACCCTCCGCGCTCACTCACTTATAGCCTATCCTAACACTAAGGCTATGTTCACACAAGGTGTTTTTTCAGTGTTTTTTTAATGCAAATTTTCAGCTGCATTTTACAGGATCAGCAAAGCCTATGAGATTTCAGAAGTCTCATACACATTTTTTTTTTTGGACAGGATTTTGTGCTTTGCAAAACAGAACATATCACTTTTTTTCACCCATTGGAAGTAATGGGTGGTGAAAAAAAAACGCACCAAAAACACAAGTTTCAAGTTTTCAGTGTTTTTTGTGCCGGAATGAGATTTTTTTTTTTTCCACTCAACTTTATGTACATGCATAAAGGGACGAAAGGACAGTAAAAAAAAAAAATGCACCAAAAATCCTGAAGATCAGAAAAAAACAAACAAATGTGTGAACATAGCCTTAAATATATGTTTCGACTCGTCACTTTTTCAGGATCTCTGCTTGCTGAGAATGAACGGGCCGCACTGACTCCCTATGCTGAGCTGGGTGCACACTGGATAATTCTCATAGCTGAGACTTTGCTAATATTGTATCCAATTCTTGCAAAACAATGAAACTCCGGACTGATACAATGTAACAATGTAATAAGGGAGAGATCTGAGCTCACAAAGGATCATCTGGACTGGATACAATTGTGAAAACTCTCAGAAATATGGAGAATTTTCCGCCCAAGATGTGAATGACGTCTCCACTCACTGACAGCAAGCAGAGACCTTGAAAAATAAATATACAGGAACAGAAACAGTAGGAGACAGACTTGTTTGGTGTCACAACCAGCGAGGATTTTAGAAAGGACGGAGCGAATTAAGGAACCAGTCTGTAATATTTAGGAGAGTAAGGCATAGTGCCCACGATGCAGAAATTTTCCTGAGCATTTCTGCATCTCCTTGGCAGAAAAACGCATGCGTTTTTTGTTGCGTTTTTGATGCGTTTTTGCATACAGATTTGCCATGTGTTTTTCCAATGCATTGTATAGGCAAATACGCATGCAGAAAACCACAAGAATCGGTCATGTCTGGATTTTTTTCTGCGAGAGAAATCCGCGCAGAAAAAATCCTGACCATGTGCACAGAACTTGCAGAATGTCATAGGAAGTCATGGGATAAGGTATGCAATGCGTTTCTGGAGCGTTTCTGCGCTGCAAATCCGCACCAAAAAACACATCATGGGCACACAGCCCAACAAGGGTGCAATAAATAATGCACAGGATAAGGTTTCACAGCTGATTGGTGGCAGCAGCAGCTGCCGGACCCCCGCTGATCAGATATTGGTGGCAAGATTGATACATAAGTAGTGAACAACCCCTTTAATGTACAGCACTAATGAGTCCAACTGGTCTAGAAACATGATACAATATTAAAAAAGGTACAGATGTAGCAGAGTGGAGCTCGTCAGATGTAGTGCATTACGGAGCTGAACAGCGCAGCTCTGCCGACTGTATAGTGGCCGCAACCGGTACTGCACATCTGCTACCTATTCCGTTGACGGAACTGGGCAGCACCGCAGTTCTGGACACCGGGAACAGCTGATCGGTGGGGGTCACCAGGTGTAGCGCCCCCACCGATCAGACATTGATACCCTATCATAAGTATAGGCCATCGATGCACATTTCCACATAAACACGACTTATTATCCATGTTCAGCCTTCCGAGCGTTTATTTAACCATTTCAGTTCGTCAAAGAATCCAAGCAGTTAAAAGTGACCCGACCTTCCTTCTAGCATTTTCCGCTCTATACTTTACAATATAAGTCAATGGAAAGACGCCCAAGTGTCTTTGAGTGTTTTTTTTTTTTTTGCTAGCGGTTTATTCATTTTTGTTTAAATAATTGTTATTAACATTTTTATAACTATATACAAGAAAATAATAGGGAATATAACATAATAACTAGTATAACAACGGTTTGTTCATTTTAGAGTACGTCTCTCTAAAAATATAGGAAAAAATAAAAAGCTTGAAAACGACCAGAAACATTGAAAGAGCGCTCAGAAAATAAAGCACTAAAACAGTCGCTTTTACCGAAGCTTCTTCTTCTTGCAAAATTCGGCAGGTTTACCTGTCTGAAAAGGATGCAGAGTTAGGCCATGTCCACACGGTGTGTTTTTTTTTTTTTTTTTTTTTTTTTTTTTTTTTTAAATTTCCTGCTGCAAATCCACATGGATTTGCCCCCAAAACACATTGCAAGCCTTATCCCAGCATTTTCTATGGGATTTTTTGGAAGATCTGTGCACATGATCAGGAATTTTCCTTACAGGATTTCAAGTGCTGAAAAAGAAGCCGCATGTGCATCCTTTGTGCTGCATTTTTCCTATACAATGCATTGGAAAAAAAAAAACGCATGGCAAATCAGCGGGCAAAAAGACAAAAAGAAAGCATCAAAAACGCGAAGAATTTCCACAGTGTTTGGTGACGCCAAGACTGACGCTCAGCGCAGAATGAGGTTTTTTTCTTTTTACTTTTAACTAACAGGATAACGTTTTGTAGTGGAAAACCCTCCAGCAAACTTTTTTTTTGGAAGAGCGTTTCACCTCCCTAAAGAGTTTTTGCAGCCTTCTGATTGGACGACGCCTATTTTCGAACGTTTTCCATCAGGAGCCGCACTTTCTTTTTAACCACTGGGTGTTTGTCAAAACCTGGAGCAAAAAAAACCCTCTCCAAACACTGAACAGCAGAGTAGAAATGACTTCATGTGACTTTTGAAGCGTTTTTTTAATGGACCCATTAAGACAAGGAAAAATAAAAACAACTCAGTGTGCACATACCCTTAATTCAGAAGTCCATTTTTTAGCCAGACCAAAACATAAGAGTAAATAGCTAAATACTGAGCAAACAGAGACAAATAGATGCAAACAGAGGAAGCAAACACTCAGGCACTACAGGATTCAGCATGCCCTGTCAGTCACACAAAGGCCGCATAGATAACGTTAGACGCCATACCTGAGCATCCAAACATGCAGCAAGGCACGAGAAAGCTACAGGGAGAAAAAACTGACTGGTGTATAAGGGGGAAAATGGCTGACGGGAAATGTAGTTCATTTGTAGAAAGGACGCTGTCAAACAGATGAGAAACAAACTACATCTCCCAGGATGCATTGTTCAGGTTCCCCGCTTGAGGACGATGTGTAAAAGCAAGTCACGGTTGTCAAGACAGTCACTGGTTTGATGGGAAATGTAGTTCATTTGTAGAAAGAACGCTCTCAAGCAATGGAGAAAGAAACTACAAATCCCAGGAGGCTCAGGTCCTCCGCTCTACAACGTTGTGTAACTGTTGCCAGGCAACCACTGTGAAACTAAGAAGTTATACAATGGTGCAAACGGAAATCCTGAAGTTTTAGGGGTGTTTTTTAGGTTTGGGTTCCTTTCAGTTAAAGGGGTTTTCCATTACTCTGACAACACCTATTTAAATCCTGTAACATAAAAAAAAACTTCCACTGTCTCCCATTCTGCATCAGCACTATTCCAGCCATGTTGGCGCCAGCATGTTTGACCACCATAAAGTCATGTGCCCTGATCGCATGGCCCTGATCACAGTCGCTGCACCTTCCCACATGGCCCTGATCACAGACACTGCACCTTCCCACATGGCCCTGATCACAGACACTGCACCTTCCCACATGGCCCTGATCACAGACACTGCACCTTCCCACATGGCCCTGATCACAGACACTGCACCTTCCCACATGGCCCTGATCGCAGACACTGCACCTTCCCACATGGCCCTGATCGCAGTCGCTGCACCTTCCCACATGGCCCTGATCGCAGACACTGCACCTTCCCACATGGCCCTGATCGCAGACACTGCGCCTTCCCACATGGCCCTGATCGCAGACACTGCGCCTTCCCACATGGCCCTGATCGCAGACACTGCGCCTTCCCACATGGCCCTGATCGCAGACACTGCGCCTTCCCACATGGCCCTGATCGCAGACACTGCGCCTTCCCACATGGCCCTAATCGCAGACACTGCGCCTTCCCACATGGCCCTGATCGCAGACACTGCGCCTTCCCACATGGCCCTGATCGCAGACACTGCACCTTCCCACATGGCCCTGATCGCAGACACTGCACCTTCCCACATGGCCCTGATCGCAGACACTGCACCTTCCCACATGGCCCTGATCGCAGACACTGCACCTTCCCACATGGCCCTGATCACAGACACTGCGCCTTCCCACATGGCCCTGATCACAGACACTGCACCTTCCCGCATGGCCCTGATCGCAGACACTGCACCTTCCCGCATGGCCCTGATCACAGACACTGCACCTTCCCGCATGGCCGTGATCGCAGACATTGCACCTTCCCGCATGGTCCTGATCGCAGACACTGCACCTTCCCGCATGGCCCTGATCGCAGACACTGCACCTTCCCGCATGGCCGTGATCACAGACATTGCACCTTCCCGCATGGCCCTGATCGCAGACACTGCACCTTCCCGCATGGCCCTGATCGCAGACACTGCACCTTCCCACATGGCCCTGATCGCAGACATTGCACCTTCCCGCATGGTCCTGATCGCAGACACTGCACCTTCCCGCATGGCCCTGATCGCAGACACTGCACCTTCCCGCATGGCCGTGATCACAGACATTGCACCTTCCCGCATGGCCCTGATCGCAGACACTGCACCTTCCCGCATGGCCCTGATCGCAGACACTGCACCTTCCCACATGGCCCTGATCGCAGACACTGTACCTTCCCACATGGCCCTGATCGCAGCCACTGCACCTTCCCACATGCCCTGTGATCGCAGCCACTGCACCTTCCCACATGGCCCTGATCGCAGACACTGCACCTTCCCACATGGCCCTGATCGCAGACACTGCACCTTCCCACATGGCCCTGATCGCAGACACTGCACCTTCCCACATGGCCCTGATCGCAGACACTGTACCTTCCCACATGGCCCTGATCGCAGACACTGCAGCTTCCCACATGGCCCTGATCGCAGACTCTGCACCTTCCCACATGCCCTGTGATCGCAGCCACTGCACCTTCCCGCATGGCCGTGATCGCAGACACTGCACCTTCCCGCATGGCCGTGATCACAGGCACTGCACCTTCCCGCATGGCCCTGATCGCAGACACTGCACCTTCCCGCATGGCCCTGATCACAGACACTGCACCTTCCCACATGGCCCTGATCGCAGACACTGCAGCTTCCCACATGGCCCTGATCGCAGACTCTGCACCTTCCCACATGCCCTGTGATCGCAGCCACTGCACCTTCCCACATGGCCCTGATCGCAGACACTGCACCTTCCCGCATGGCCGTGATCACAGACACTGCACCTTCCCGCATGGCCCTGATCGCAGACACTGCACCTTCCCGCATTGCCCTGATCGCAGACACTGCACCTTCCCACATGGCCCTGATCACAGACACTGCACCTTCCCACATGGCCCTGATCACAGACACTGCACCTTCCCACATGGCCCTGATGACAGACACTGCACCATCCCGCATGGCCCTGATCGCAGACACTGCACCTTCCCACATGGCCCTGATCACAGACACTGCACCTTCCCACATGGCCCTGATCGCAGACACTGCACCTTCCCACATGGCCCTGATCACAGACACTGCACCTTCCCACATGGCCCTGATGACAGACACTGTACCTTCCCGCATGGCCCTGATCGCAGACACTGCACCTTCCCACATGGCCCTGATCACAGACACTGCACCTTCCCACATGGCCCTGATCGCAGACACCGTACCTTCCCGCATGGCCCTGATCGCAGACACTGCACCTTCCCACATGGCCCTGATCGCAGACACTGCACCTTCCCGCATGGCCCTGATCGCAGACACTGTACCTTCCCGCATGGCCCTGATCGCAGACACTGCACCTTCCCGCATGGCCCTGATCGCAGACACTGCACCTTCCCGCATGGCCGTGATCACAGACACTGCACCTTCCTGCATGGCCGTAATCGCAGACGCTGCATCTTCCTGCATGGTCAATGATCGTAGATGCTGCATCTTCCACATGCCCTGTGATCGCAGACACTTCATCTTGCCGCATTTGTCTGAACTCTGTCCACTAAGATCCCCAATGGGCGCACAATTTTGTAACCAAATCCTGAGGCCATTGGGCATGGAGTTTGTCTGGAGTTTCACATGCATGCAGCAAGACGCAGAGTCTGCAATCACAGGCGATGATTGAAGATGCAGCGTCTGCGATCACTCTACACATGGACCCCATTACTCAACAAACAAGCAAATCGCATCTTTCATGAGGCTTAAAAATAATCGCTGTTGGCAACACATATCCCCCCCGGGTGTAATTAGTTAATTATGTCATCATTGATGATCTGTGAGCATAACGATAAACTTCATGCTGTCTTCTACAGGTGTGATGACCCTTCAGACATTAGTCGCCTCCAATTATACCTCTCTGATCCAGCCAGGATTCTCCTTCTTTCGGTTCGGAAAACATGTCTTCTTCTTCGGACAAAAGGGATGGCCGAAACGTTCCTGCCCCACAGGCGTGTTTCTGGTGGATCTCAAAAACAATGAGCTGAAACTTCGTCCCACGACGTTCTCCAATGAATCTTGCTACCTCCCTCCACTGAGGCATCCAGCCGTAACCAGTCTCTCTGATAGTTCAGATGGTGAAGTCATACAATATTTGATCCATGGAGGGAAGACACCAAATAATGAGGTCTCTCAAAAACTCTACATCATCTCCTTGGCCTCCTCCGTCAACAAAAAAATAACACTCTGCTGTTTAGAGAGGGATTTAGAAGGGGATGTTCCTGAAGCAAGGTATGGCCATTCCATCAATGTTGTCCACAGCAGGGGCAAAAGGGCAGTAGTGATATTTGGTGGAAGGTCCTATGTGCCCTTGAATCAAAGGACTACAGAAAAATGGAATAGTGTTGTTGACTGTCAACCATGCATCTACCTCATCGACCTCCAGTTTGGTTTCTCCACCACCCACGCTATCAAGGAAATTCAAGATGGCTTTTCCTTTCATGTCTCATTATCCCGCAATGATACGATCTACATAATTGGTGGACATTCGCTTGAAAATAATCTAAGATCCCAAAACATCTTTAAAATTAATGTGGATCTCCTTCTCGGAAGTCCAGCCATAACTTGTCATGTTCTTCAAAGTCGACTCTCCTTTTCAAGTTCTATTGTGACCAGTTCTTGTCCATATGAGTTTTTCATCGTTGGTGGCTATGAGTCCGACAGTCAGAAGAAGATGATTTGTCACAAAGTTTTTCTAAGTAGCGACAACATTGACTTTGAGGAGGTGGAGTCTCCAGATTGGACGGGGGAAATTAAGCACAGCAAGACATGGTTTGGGGCAGATATGGGTCATGGAGCTGTACTTTTGTGCATCCCGGGGGACAATAAGAGTCAAAATTCAGATAGTAGCTTCTTTTTCTATCTACTCAGACATGGAGAAGAGCACAATATAATGACCCAGTTATGCAGTCAAGGATCTCTTGACGACCAAGAAGACTCCATGCCTCTTGAAGACTCCGAGGAGTTCATGTTCATCGGTGATGGGATGTTTACTGATGAAAACACCTACAACGAGGAAGATGAAGAAGACGAGTCGGAAACTGGATACTGGATCACGTGTTGTTCTGACTGTAATCTGGATATGAATACTTGGGTTCCTTATTATTCTACAGAACTTAACAAACCTGCCATGATCTATTGCTCCAGCGAAAGTGGACACTGGGTTCATGCCCAATGTATGGACCTCTCGGAAAATATGTTGATCAATCTGTCCGAAAACAACTTCAAGTATTTCTGCAATGAACATATTAAAATGGAAAGGGGACTGCAAACTCCTAAGAAGATGACCCCAGTCATGAAACCATCAGTGAAACGAGTAGGTCGAAAACCATCTATCAGCCGAATGTCACCTGGAAAAAAGTCTTTCCTCAGACGCTTGTTTGAGTAAAAGGTCCTAAATGTTTATCAGTCTAACAGTAGATTTGATATTTTTGATATTCCATTTACTGCCCCCCCCAGTAGTAGTCTAGTGTTCTTTAGAAAAAATGTGCAAAATGAATAGAAAACCCCCCATTATCGGCACAATAGAAAATTGACCTTTGCGTAGTAAATGCAATATTCTTTGCCCATACCTCTAAACTGTTTGCCTATCATATATTTCTTAGTTCTCCAAGTGACACATTAAAAGTAATAATGCATAATAACAGTATGACATATATATATTTTTTATTTATATTTTTTAGGACCGAAGGGATAGTAGCCAATGACCTCAGATCCGGCACTTGTCTACTTTTACAATGTCCTTGATTTTTTTTATGCCATTAATATAATAAATGATAAAACTGCACAAACTTTGAATGATTTGTAGATCTATATCAAACACTGATTTTGTAAACTTTATAATAATCTTTCACCTTGACGCTAGCTAAAAAAAAAATTACTCACAGCAACCATACCCGCTAATTTCTGGGACCGGCAGATGCTCAAATATGTATGGAGGCCTCCTGACTCTCCCTGACAGCAGATGTGAAGGGCGATAAGGATGGGGCCATTGGATTTCAACTGGCCAATCCTTTTGGTCTTGGATAGATGAAGAGATATCTGAGAGAAAATGACTCCACTCTTCCTAGTAAGGACACATGCACACTCTGCCGAGCACACATGTGTATGGAGGGGTTGGAGAAGATATCAAGCTTCGCTTTCGACATTCGGAATATGGACCACAATGTCTGGACTGGCCAGGAGTCTCCTGACCTTAACGCAACAGTTTCATAGACAGGGCTGGAAATATCATTGGTGCAAGAAGTAAGGGGGCCACCACTACTTCCAAAGCAGGTGGAATTGTGCATTATGAGGAGCTATTGGCCTGCAAAGGTCTCATATACTGTTCTTGAACAGAGGCCCTCTTCTGTGTGTGTCGGCTACTGCTCAAAATTATATATGAAGCTGTTGAGCTTGGGTGAGGAGATCTGTGGCCAGTCCAGAAGTCAACGTTCATAGTCGGACCTTGAATGTCAGAAGGGTGAAACAGGTCTTGGAACGTATATGCCTTTGGGTTATAGAGGTCAAAGGAGAACAAGCTCAGATTACTTTTGTTAAAGCTGGTTCCTTTAGAGCTAAGTTAGAAACTCTGCCTCTATAGGGGGGGAAGCAAACATGAAGATGTGCGTATAGAGATCAATTCACAAATCATGTTCTTATCACTTTCAATAAGGAAGAGCAGAGGTATAATGGTCGTTGCAACCGCTACTGCACCCGTACAGGATGGGAGTGCTCCAATGCTATTTTCAATAGAAGATGAGGATGCACATACAGCTGAAAACTGCTGCATAGCAGAGTGTGACCGGCTCCCTGCCCCCGCCCCCATTACCTATTTAAGCTGCAGGTGTATCAGAGGTCCGAAGCAGCAGGTCCCAACGCAGGAGGCGCCATGATGTCACCGCAATGTGCCGCCGCACCAGGCGGAGAAGGAAAAGGACTAAACGGCTCATCATGGGAGCAGTGAAAGGTGAGAGGCATGGGTGTTTTTTAATAATTACAGATAGCACAAAGGGGGACATTATTAATGTATGGGGGCCACAAAGGGGGACATTATTATTATATGGGGGACATAAAAGGGTACATTATTACTATATGGGGGCGATAACATGGGACATTATTACTATATGGGGGCCATAAAAGGGGACATTATTACTATATAGGGCCATAAAAGGGGTCATTACTACTATATGGGGCCATAAAAGGGGACATTATTACTATATGGGGCCATAAAAGGGGACATTATTAATATATGGGGTCAGAAAGGGGGACATTATTAATGTATAGGGGCCACAAAGGGGGACATTATTACCATATGGAGGTCATAAAGGGGGACATTATTACTATATGGGGGACATAAAAGGGGACATTATTACTATATGGGGCCATAAAAGGGGACATTATTAATATATGGGGATCATAAAGGGGAACATTATTAATGTATGAGGGCCACAAAGGGGGACATTATTACCATATGGAGGTGATAAAGGGGACATTATTACTATATGGGGCCATAAAAGGGGACATTATTACTATATGGAGGTCATTAAGGGTGACATTATTACTATATGGGGGTCATAAAAGGGGACATTATTACTATATGGGGGCGATAACATGGGACATTATTACTATATGGGGGTCATAAAGGGGGACATTATTAATATATGAGGGCCACAAAGAGGGACATTATTAATATGTGGGGGCCACAAAGGGGGACATTATTAATATATGGGGGCTACAAAGGGGGGCATTATTAATATATGGGGGCCATAAAGGGGGACTTTATTAATATATGGGAGCAATAAATGGGGCAATATTAATATTTGGGGACACAAAGAGGAACAGTAATAATATATGGGGGCCACAAAGGGGGGACATGACTAATGTATGGGGTCATAAAGGGGGACATTATTAATATACGGGGACCATAAAGAGGGACATTATTAATATATGAGAGCCACAAAGGAGGCAGTATTAATGTGTGGAGTAAGGCTGTGTGCACACGATGCGTTTTTAATGCTTTTCCGCGGAGTTTCTGCAGCTGCGGAAACGCATTAAAAACGCATGGTAGAAGGGCAGCAATGTTCCCCAATGGAAATCCGCATGTGCTGTGCCCATGATGCAGATTTTTCCGCAGCGTAAACGCTGCGCTCAAAAATCCGCAGCATGTCAATTCTTTGTGCGTTTACGCATGCGGAATTGCCATCTACAATGCAGTAGAAAACGCAAGGCAATGCCGCATGTGCAAAACGCGCGAATTACGCGCGAAAAACGCATGCCAAATTCCGCATGCGTTTTTCCGGGAAAACGACATGCGGAAATGAAGCGCAAATTTCCGCATCATTTGCGCATCGTGGGCACATAGCCTTATAATTATTATTTATGATTATTTATTATTATATTTATTCCATAATATTCCATTATAAGGAGGTTATTACTGTGTAGGGCACCAGGGGGAAGCTTTGACACTATGTAGTTTATGTAGAAGTGGAGGAAAAAGGGAAATGGTGATCTTAAGATAGAGGTCTGTATGTTGATTTCTGAACAGACGAGTCGTGGCTGGAAGTTTTCTGCGTTGGATGAAGAAGAAGAGGGAAAATTAATTACTTCAATCAGAGACTTCACTGGAGAGTATCTGGATTTCCCTGTACGGTATATACATATATCGTCTGCAGAGCGCCTATGTATAACTGATATCCACCTACATACGGTCACCTTATGGGGATAGTATTAGTGTTTTTAGAGTGTTTTTTTTGTTAAGACTGGATTACAGTATAAGGTCAAAACAATAAACTAGAATGTTCCTATTCATTAAAAACAAGACAATGTCTTGATCACAATACGAACCCCGAAATGTATTAGAAAGCTGCAGAAATGTTCATTATACCATGATTTGGCTTCATACACACGCTGCAGCATTTCTATAACTATTTATTATTATCACCGTCATTTTCCATAATCTTCATCCTCCAGTTTTCCATTTCTTCCGCAAATCCTGATATTGACACATAGCAGGGTTGGAGTGGGGTGTCGGGGGCCCACAGGGAGAACTGACTCTAGGGGCCCACCTACAGCCATATGCAAATATCTGTTATCCGCTCTCCCTGTTATAGTGGAGCATTGACTGGCGGCTCCTGCACATCTACTGTGCGACACTATAACTGGGATGGACATGTTTGCAGTAAAGGGCTTCTTTGGTTAAAACACGTTATCACCGATCCATGGGATCTACAGGATCGGTGATAACTTATTGATCGTTTGGGTCCGAACATTGGAAAACGCACCGATCGGAAGAATGGGGAAGTTTTATCCCTGACAGAACACTTATCCCCATTTTAAAATGCAGCGACAGCTGGGACGTCTGACCACAGCCTCATTCATTCTCTTGGGGGCTTCCAAAAAAGAGCAGCGCTCACAGCCACTGAGGGAATGAATGGATCAGTGGTCGCATCTCACATGCCGCTCCAGTCTAATGAGGAGAAAAGCTCCACATTCTGCCAATTGTGTCCCAGCAGTCAGACCCCCACCGATCAATATTATCACTGATCCTGTGGAGAGGTGATTACTTGTTCTCCCCGGAGAACCCCTGTAAGTGCATCTCTGACGCTCTGCTCCAAGTATTTAATCTCTAAGGCTACGGCCCCACTATCAGTATTCGGTCAGTATTTTTTCTCAGGAGTGGGAGCCAAAACCAGGTGAGGAACAAACAGAGAAAAGGTATAATAGAAGCAAGTCACCAATTCTGCATTTATCACCCACTCCTGGTTTTGGCAGCGACTCCTGAGAAAAAATACTAACCAAATACTAATAGTGGGGCTGTGGCCTAATGGAAAAAAAACTTTTCCTAGTTAATATCAGCAAGAACAAAATGACCGCCATATACAACACAGTTCACTATATCAACACCAATAATACCACATACAAAAGGGACAAATATCGCCACACCATGACTAGATCACATATTACCACCACATAGTGACCGAATAATACCACATACAAGGAACAAATACGGCCACACCATGACCAGACCACATATTACCACCCCAAAGTGACCAAATACTACAATACTGATCATGAATACAAACCACAATACTAACAACACTGTATATAGTGTCAGTGTACAGGTAACACAGTGATCACCAGTGACATTATAAACAGGAGCTCTGTATATAGTGTACAGGTAATACAGTGGTCACCAGTGACATTATACACAGAAGCTCTGTATATAGTGCACAGGTAATACAGTGATCACCAGTGACATACACAGGAGCTCTGTATATACTATATACACACGTGGTCAGAATTGTTGGTACCCCTCGTTTAATGAAAGAAAATCCCACAATGGTCACAGAAATAACTTTAATCTGACAAAAGTAATAATAAATTAAAAATCTATGAAAATGAACAAATGAAAGTCAGACATTGCTTTTCAACCCTGCTTCCACAGAATTTAAAAAAAAATTAAACTCATGAAATAGGCGTGGAAAGAAATTATGGTACCCCTGAAAATAATGTGACAAAAGGGACATGTTAAATCAAGTTGTGTCCACTAATTAGCATCACAGGTGTCTACAATCTTTTAATCAGTCAGTGGGCCTGTATATAGGGCTACAGATAGTCACTGTGCTGTTTGGTGACATGGTGTGTACCACACTCAACATGGACCAGAGGAAGCCAAGGAAAGAGTTGTCTCAGGAGATTAGAAAGAAAATTATAGACAAGCATGTTAAAGGTAAAGGTTATAAGACCATCTCCAAGCAGCTTGATGTTCCTGTGACTAGAGGTGCACATATTATTCAGAAATTTAAGATCCATGGGACTGTAGCCAACCTCCCTGGACGTGGCCGCAGGGGGAAAATTGATGACAAATCAACGAGACGGATAATATGAATGGTAACAAAAGAGCCCAGGATAACTTCTAAAGAGATTAAAGGTGAACTTCAAGCTCAAGGAACATCAGTGTCAGATCGCACTATCCATCGTTGTTTGATCCAAAGTGGACTTCATGGGAGACGACCAAGGAGAACACCATTGTGGAAAAAAAAATAATAAAAAAGCCAGACTGGAATTTGCCAGACTACATGTTGACAAGCCACAAAGCTTCTGGGAGAATGTACTATGGACAGATGAGACAAAAATGGAAGTTTTTGGCAAGGCACATCAGCTCTATGTTCACAGATGGAAAAATGAAGCATATCAAGAAAAGAAAACTGTCCGTACTGTGAAACATGGAGGAGGCTCTTATGTTCTGGGGCTGCTCTGCTGCATCTGGCACAGGGTGTCTTGAATCTGTGCAGGGTACAATGAAATCTCAAGACTATCAAGGGATTCTAGAGATAAATGTGCTGCCCAGTGTCAGAAAGCTTGGTCTCAGTCGCAGGTCATAGGTCTTGCAACAGGATAATGACCCAAAACACACAGCTAAAAACACCCAAGAATGACGAAGAGGAAAACATTGGACTATTCTGAAGTGGCCTTCTATGAGCCCTGACCTAAATCCTATGGAGCATCTTTGGAAAGAGCTGAAACATAGAAAAGGCAACCTTCAAACACGAGACAACTGGAGCAGTTTGCTCTTGAGGAGTGGGCCAAAATAGCTGTCGAGAGGTGCAGAAGTCTCATTGACAGTTACAGGAATCGTTTGATTGCAGTGATTGCCTCAAAAGGTCGTTCAACAAAATATTAAGTTAAGAAGAACCATCATTTCTGTCCAGGCCGATTTCATGAGGTTAATTTTTTTTTAAATTCTGTGGAAGCAGAAAAGCAATGTCTGACTTTCATTTGTTCATTTTCAAAGATTTGTAATTTATCAGATTCAAGTTATTTCTGTGACCATTGTGGGTTTTTCTTTCATTAAACGAGGGGTACCAACAATTTTGACCACGTGTGTAGTGTAAGTGTACATGTAACACACTGACTCACCAGTGACATCTCTAGGTGAAGTCCTTCATCTTCGCTTTTCTTCTTCATCTGGCACAGGCGGCCATCACTTCTTCCAGCCAGGAATCGTCTCTGCAGAAAATAACACACAGTTATCAATAACTGATCTCTTCTAGAGAATATTTCCACTTCCCCCCCCCGACTTCTACACTATACCAGTTGAAGAAAAAAAGCAACATAGTGCCGTCCTGCACAGTAACAGGACCTCTCTTTTGTCCCATCCCATGGAAAACAATTTCCTAAAAAGTAAATTATATTACAGAAGTAATAATGTAATAATAATAATTGGAATCTACAGTAATAATGTTCCCCACTGGCCACCATAAACTAATAAAGTATGTTCCTCAATCTGGCCCCCAAACAGTAATTAAGTCCCTTGTCCAGCCAGGCACCCCCATATGTCCCTTCTGGCCCCCATATGTCCAGGGTGGCCTCTCCATATATTTATCCTAGCCCACGTGTATCGAGCCTGCCCTCCCCCCCATATATCCATCCTGCCCCCCTCCCCTGCATATATCCATCCTGACACCCCCCTGCATATATCCCTTCTGGCCCCCATTTGTCCAGTGTGACCCCTCCATATATTTATCCTAGCACATGTGTGTCGAGCCTGCCCCCCTCCCATATACCCATCCTAGCCCCCCATGTGGCCAGCCTGCCCCCCCCACATATCCATCCTTGCCTCCATGTTTCCAGCCTGCCCTCCAATATATCCATCCTGGACTCCATGTGTCCAGCCTGCCCCCCATATATCCATCCTGGCCTCCATGTGTCCAGCCTGCCCCCCATATACCCATCCTGCTCTTCCCCCCTGCATATATCCATCCTGACACCCCTCCCATATATCCATCCTGCCCCCCCATATATCCATCCTGGACTCCATGTGTCCAGCCTGCCCCCCTACATATCCATCTTGGCCTCCATGTGTCCAGCCTGCCCCACCCATATATCCATCCTGGCCTCCATGTGTCCAGCCTGCTCCCCGTACATATCCATCCTGGCCTCCATGTGTCCATCCTGCCCCCTCATATATCCATCCTGCCCTTCCCCCCTGCATATATCCATCCTGACACCCCCCATATATCCAGCGTGCCCCTCCATATATTTATGCTAGCCCACGTGTATCGAGCCTGCCCCCCCCACATATCCATCCTAGCCTCCCATGTGTCCAGCCTGTCCCCCCCATATATCCATCCTGGCCTCCATGTGTTCAGCCTGCCCCCCCCCATATATCCATCCTGGCCTCCATGTGTTCAGCCTGCCCCCCCTCCCCCCCATAGATCCATCCAGGCCTCCATGTGTTCAGCCTGCCCCCCCCATAGATCCATCCTGGCCTCCATGTGTCCATCCTGCCCCCTCCCATATATCCATCCTGGCCTCCATGAGTCCAGCCTGCCCCCCCATATATCCATCCTGGCCTCCATGTGTCCAGCCTGCCCCCAATATATTCATCCTGGCCTCCATGTGTCCAGCCTGCCCCCCCCATATATCCATCCTGGCCTCCATGTGTCCAGCCTGCCCCCTCCATATATCCATCCTGGCCTCCATGTGTTCAGCCTGCCCCTCCCCATATATCCATCCTGGCCTCCATGTATCCAGCCTGCCCCCCCATATATCCATCCTGGCCTCCATGTGTCCAGCCTGCCCCCCCATATATCTATCCTGTCCTCCATATGTCCAGCCTGCCCCCCATATATCCATTCTGGCCTCCATGTGTCCAGCCTGCCCCCCTCATATATCCATCCTGCCCCCCCCATATATCCATCCTGGCCTCCATGTGTCCAGCCTGCCCCCCCATATATCCATCCTGGCCTCCATGTGTCCATCCTGCCCCCCCATATATCCATGCTGGCCTCCATGTGTCCAGCATGCCCCCCATATACCCATCCTGCCCCCCCCTTTGCCTGGGTCCAGCCAGGGTTCCCCCTTGTGTGTCCAGCCAGGGTTCCCCCTTGTGTGTCCAGCCAGGGCCCCCCCTTTGTGTGTCCAGCCAGGGCCCCCCCTTGTGTGTCCAGCCAGGGCTCCCCCTTGTGTGTCCAGCCAGGGCCCCTCCTTGTGTGTCCTGCCAGGGTTCCCCCTTGTGTGTCCAGCCAGGGCCCCCCCTGTGTATCCAGCCAGGGCTCCTGCCTCGTGTATCCAGCCAGGGCTCCCCCCTAGTGTGTCCAGCTTGGCCTCCCCCTCGTGTGTCCAGCCAGGGTTCCCCCTTGTGTGTCCATCCAGGGCCCCCCCTTTGTGTGTCCAGCCAGGTCCCTCCCTTGTGTGTCCAGCTGGGCCCCCCTTGTGTGTCCAGCCAGGGTTCCCCCTTGTGTGTCCAGCCAGGGTTCCCCCTTGTGTGTACAGCCAGGGCCCCCCCTTTTGTGTCCAGTCGGCTCCCTCCTTGTGTGTCCAGCCAGGCTACCCCCTTGTGTGTCCAGCTGGGCCCCCCTTGTGTGTCCAGCCAGGGTTCCCCCCTTGTGTGTCCATCCAGGACCCCCCTTTTGTGTCCAGTCGGCTACCCCCTTGTGTGTCCAGCCAGGCTACCCCCTTGTGTGTCCAGTCAGGGTACCCCCTTGTGTGTCCAGCTGGGCCCCCCCTTGTGTGTCCAGCTGGGCTTCCCCTTGTGTGTCCAGCTGGGCCCCCCTTGTGTGTCCAGCCAGGGGCCAAGACCATTACACACACACACACCTCTTACCTTCCTGCGCTCCCATGCGGTGTCCTCCTTCTCCTGAGTTGCGCGCCTCCTTCACAGCAGGTGCATGACGATGACGTCATACGCCGGCCGGCGAAGGGAGACGCGCAGCTTCAGCTGCTTCACTGGGACGTGAGCCGCGGTGGTTCAGGTAATGAACGCCGCGTGGGCGCGTCCCTGCATACACTGTGCCTGTGCTTTTAAAGGGCCCGTGCCCCTTAAAACCACAGGGGGTTTTTTTTGTTCTCTTCTCCTCCTCTCCTCTACAGCAGGGGGCGGGGCCCACCGGGAAAATT
Organism: Phyllobates terribilis; assembly: GCF_046119375.1. Lineage (NCBI taxonomy): Eukaryota > Metazoa > Chordata > Amphibia > Anura > Dendrobatidae > Phyllobates > Phyllobates terribilis. The sequence goes on along the minus strand of NW_027362773.1, from coordinate 77,659,375 downwards.
CCCGGTATCCCGCCAGCCCAGTCCGACCCTTACACATAGTGACATTTATTACTATACATTACATAAAGTAATGTGAACTTGTATCTCTGTCAAGGAGTCAAAGCATCGGCCAATATGACATGGCTGCTGCATGACGTTGTCGGTGTGCGTCTCCTAACATGTAGGATTACACAAGTCACCATCACCATTCATCATTCACCATTATATAAACGATTGTAGTGGAAACAAGCTCCATACAACCTCCATGATCCGAGCCGAGCAGACATTCAAGGATATTTCCAGAAAAGGGTCAAAATTCCCCCCAAAAAATTACACTAAATTGGGACATCAGTGTGATTGGTCACCACCAGTCTATGGTATATGGGGGGCTCCTAACTCTCTCCAGATAAAGGATGTCTGGCAAGAGAATGATCCTGCCGATTGGATTTCTGCCAGCAGCTCTCTCATAGAGTGCACAGGAGCATCTGACAGCTGTCTAATGGGTATGGGGGCCTTAAAGGGAACCTGTCACATCGAGAAACACTATTTACCTGCAGATATAGGGTTAATCTTCATGCAAATACTATGTAATGGAAATCCTATCTGGTTGCCTTACTGGAGTAGCAGCAGCTACAGGAAGAATATGAACTTTTATCCTCCCTGCAACCGCTCCCTTCCAATCATCAGGATGGTGCATGGAGAGGTTACAAGCACCACTCACTACACTGCAAGCGCTGCTGTAATCACTCTCCGACACATAGATTGATAACCTGCTCTGCAGCATGTGTGTGCAGAGCAAGCTGTCAAAGTGCTGGGGAGCAGGGGCGTAACGATTGTGGGTGCAGAGGTTGCGACCAGGCCTGTGCGGGTGAGGGGCCCGCCGATGCTAGCGCAAACTGCAACTGGATGTACATCCTCAGATTCACATTCAGCTGAAGTGTATTGCGGCAAAGAGACCCACCAGGTCCGTGTGCTGCCAGCCAGAGGCCAGCAGCTGACATCAAAGTGCACATGACGTCATGCACTCTCGTCGCTTGCACGCTGAAGTCAGCTGCTGACTTCAGAAGAAGATAGCGCGCGTCGGGGGGTCGGAGGGAAGGTGAGTAGAATCTTTTTTTTTTCTATGCATTAAAGAACAGCGGCAGAATGGGGAACATGTACCAGGATGAGGGACATATATACCAGGATAGCGGACATATATATACCAGGATGGGGGAATATATAAATATATATATATACTAGGATGGGGGGATATATATACCAGGGTGAGGGACATATGTATATATACCAGGATGGTCCCAGGATGGGGGACATATATTCTAGAAAGGAGCCCAAGATGGGGGGAGGGGTGCATTTTGTATGTCCTTATAGGATTTAAAACACTACAGGGCCCATACATCTGACCCACATGAAAAACAGAAAAGCAAGTGATGAAAGCAGCTGGATGGTTTTCAAAGTTTAAATACCATCATGTAACATCGGCTTCATCTCTCATGTGCCAAAAATATAGATTTTTTTTTCAATTAGTACCCAATACAAAAACCAATCCAGGCACATCTATAGTTCCTGCTGGAGCTGGCAGTATAGGCTTCTTTCTCTGCTTTACTACTATACATGTACATTGACTGGCTGTAAATTCTAATGTACAGTAAAGTCCAGCTTCATCATCATCGGTTTTCTATTTACAATTTAGGAGAAATTCCGAGGATTCAATTACTGAATTGGTGTTAAGAAAATACATTAGCACCAATGAAACGATCCAAGCATGGTGAACGATAAGAGGAAACCATAAGAGTGATAAGAGCCGAGCTTTATGATCAAGGTGAAGACGGTTGTTTTTTTTTATAGAATCAATGGTACTATAACGACTACCATATACAAAAAACATAATAATACATTATGTGACCTAATTAATATAACCTTCATTAAACACTATGCATGAATACCACATATTATTACACTCATTAGTTAATATTTATCAAATATAACTACTATAATACTGCACCCTATCTACAGGAATATAACTACTATAATACTGCCCCCTATGTACAAGAATATAACTACTATAATATTGCTCCTATGTACAAGAATATAACTACTAAAATACTGCCCCTATGTACAAGAATATAACTACTATAATACTGCCTCTTATGTACAAGAATATAACCACTATAATACTGCCCCTATGTACAAGAATATAACTACTATAATACTGCCCCTATGTACAAGAATAATAACTACTATAATACTGCCCCTATGTACAAGAATATAACTACTATAATACTGCCCCTATGTACAAGAATATAACTACTATAATACTGCCCCCTATGTACAAGAATATAACTACTATAATACTGCCCCCTATGTACAAGAATATAACTACTATAATACTGCTCCTATGTACAAGAATATAACTACTATAATACTGCCCCTATGTACAAGAATATAACTACTATAATACTGCCCCCTATGTACAGAAATATAACTACTATAATACTGCTCCTATGTACAAGAACATAACTACTAGAATACCGCTCCCTATGTACAAGAATATAACTACTATAATACTGCCCCTATGTACAAGAATATAACTACTAGAATACCGCTCCCTATGTACAAGAATATAACTACTATAATACTGCCCCCTATGTACAAGAATATAACTACTATAATACTGCCCCCTATGTACAGAAATATAACTACTATAATACTGCTCCTATGTACAAGAATATAACTACTAGAATACCGCTCCCTATGTACAAGAATATAACTACAATAATACTGCCCCTATGTACAAGAATATAACTACTAGAATACCGCTCTCTATGTACAAGAATATAACTACTATAATACTGCCCCTATGTAAAAGAATATAACTACTATAATACTGCTCCTATGTACAAGAATATAACTACTAGAATACCGCTCCCTATGTACAAGAATATAACTACTATAATACTGCTCCTATGTACAAGAATATAACTACTAGAATACCGCTCCCTATGTACAAGAATATAACTACTATAATACTGCCCCCTATCTGCAAGAATATAACTACTATAATACTGCTCCTATGTACAAGAATATAACTACTATAATACTGCCCCTATGTACAAGAATATAACTACTATAATTCTGCCCCCTATGTACAAGAATATAACTACTATAATACTGCCCCCTATGTACAAGAATATAACTACTATAATACTGATCCCTATGTACAAGAATATAAGTACTATAATACTGCATGCTATGTACAAGAATTTAACTACTGTAATACTGCCCCCTATGAACAAGAATATAACTACTATAATACTACCCTCTATATACAAGAATATAACTACTATAATACTGCCCTCTATGTACAAGAATATAACTACTATAATACTGCCTCCTATGTACAAGAATATAACTACTATAATACTGCTCCTATGTACAAGAATATAACTACTATAATACTGCTCCTATGTACAGGAATATAACTACTATAATACTGCCCCCTATGTACAAGAATATAACTACTATAATACTGCCCCCTATGTACAAGAATATAACTACTATAATACTGCTCCCTATATACAAGAATATAACTACTATAATACTGCCCCTATGTACAAGAATATAACTACTATAATACTGCTCCCTATGTACAAGAATATAACTACTATAATACTGCCCCCTATGTACAAGAATATAAATACTATAATACTGCCCCTATGTACAAGAATATAACTACTATAATACTGATCCCTATATACAAGAATATAACTACTATAATACTGCCCCTATGTACAAGAATATAACTACTATAATACTGCTCCCTATGTACAAGAATATAACTACTATAATACTGCCCCTATGTACAAGAATATAGCTACTATAATACAGCCCCCTATGTACAAGAATATAACTACTATATTACTGCTCCTATGTACAAGAATATAACTGCTATAATACTGCTCCTATGTACAAGAATATATCTACTTTAATACTGCTCCTATGTACAAGAATATAACTACTATAATACCGCTCCTATGTGCAGTAATATAACTACTATAATACTGCTCCCTATGTACAAGAATATAACAGCTATAATACTGCTCCTATGTACAAGAATATATCTACTATAATACTGCCCCTATGTACAAGATGTAGGGTGGCGGTGTTCACACCATGCAGTAACTGAGGCAGTGACCCAAGCAAGTCCAACATAAACAGCTTTATTCAGCAACTCACGGGTAAACATGACAGTCCTCCGGTTCGCAGCCGGGTTAACACAAGTCTTTAAACAACGGTTGCCGTGGGCAAGGGCCGCGACGGGCCGCTCAGAGTCTGACAGGTGTAGAGCCTTCCCAGGCGTGGGTTCAGCCACACTCAATCCTGCTGAGCTTTCCTGCTGTGCTCCTCTCAGGTTCCAACATAGAACAACACTAATCCTTAGTGCAGGGTTTTAAAGGACCTGGGGCAAGAGCCACTGGAAAACCCGGGTTGGAGGGAGGAGGCCGCCCCACTGCCTCCTGTGACCTCCTGTAAGAAATGAAGGCCCTGCTGGGTTTTACTTAATCTGCCTTAGCCAGGCAGTCTGACCAGGTCAATGCTCACCTTCATTCCTGCATTGCAGCCGCAGCTGTGTGTGCGACTGCAATGCACTTCAATGGATTTAATAGGTCTCTGTACACATTCTGGGGGATATATAACGTCCCTCGTATACGATCCCGGTCACTGCCTCACAAAGAATATAACTACTATAATACTGCTCCTATTTACAAGAATATAACTACTATAATACTGCTCCTATGTACAAGAATATAACTACTATAATACTGCCCCTATGTACAAGAATATAACTACTATAATACTGCTCCTATGTACAAGAATATAACTACAATAATACTGCTCCTATGTACAAGAATATAACTACAATAATACTGCCCCTATGTACAACAATATAACTACTATAATACAGCCCCCTATGTACAAGAATATAACTACTATAATACTGCTCCTATGTACAAGAATATAACTACAATAATACTGCCCGTATGTACAACAATATAACTACTATCATACTGCTCCTATGTACAAGAATATAACTACTATAATACTGCTCCTATGTACAAGAATATAACTACTATAGTACTGCCCCTATGTACAAGAATATAACTACTATAACACTGCTCCTATGTACAAGAATATAACTACTATAATACTGCTCCTATGTACACGAATATAACTGCTATAATACTGCTCCTATGTGCAAGAATATAACTGCTATAATGCTGCTCCTATGTGCAAGAATATAACTACTATAATACTGCCCCTATGTACAAGAATATAACTACTATAATACTGCCCCTATGTACAAGAATATAACTACTATAATACTGCCCCTATGTACAAGAATATAACTACTATAATACAGCCCCTATGTACAAGAATATAACTACTATAATACTGCCCCCTATGTACAAGAATATAACTACTATAATACTGCCCCATATGTACAAGAATATAACTACTATAATACTGCCCCCTATGTACAAGAATATAACTACTATAATATTGCTCCTATGTACAAGAATATAACTACCAAAAAACTGCCCCTATGTACAAGAATATAACTACTATAATACTGCCTCTTATGTACAAGAATATAACCACTATAATACTGCCCCTATGTACAAGAATATAACTACTATAATACTGCCCCTATGTACAAGAATATAACTACTATAATACTGCCCCTATGTACAAGAATATAACTACTATAATACTGCCCCTATGTACAAGAATATAACTACTATAATACTGCCCCCTATGTACAAGAATATAACTACTATAATACTGCCCCCTATGTACAAGAATATAACTACTATAATACTGCCCCCTATGTACAAGAATATAACTACTATAATACTGCTCCTATGTACAAGAATATAACTACTATAATACTGCCCCTATGTACAAGAATATAACTATTATAATACTGCCCCCAAGCTGTGAGGTTGTGTTTTGTAGCTCTCCTCATGTCTGGAGCAAGCCCAGGGCGGGGCCCCCCTGGGCGGGGAAGCTCCCCAGGCAAGGCCCAGGCTTCTCGGCCTACACTGGGACAAGGCTCCCAGGCTACTTCCAATGGGAATAATACACCCAGAGTCACTGTGAGACCTGTGACTGCAGCACAAAGCTCCAGCAAGAAAGAAGGAGATAAAGAATCTGTGTGTAAAGTTTTGGGAGGAAAACCAGCTCCAAGTGCAACAAAGAAGCCAGATGTGAATAAAGAAATGCAGCAAAGTGTGAAGCTTTGTAATCCACCCAGTGGAAGTCCAGTCCGTGCACAGCCCCAGCCGGCAGCTCAGCCTCCATCACCATCAGGTGTGCAGCTCAGCTCTCCAGTCTGCAGACAGAGACGGACGTCTCTGGAGAAACAAACCCTCCAGGAAAATCTCCAGCAGCAGCATGTGGTGTCCGGCATGGTGAATTCAGGTCGCACGAGGTCGCAGTCTGGTGTCAGCGGTAAACTTGCCGCAGTGCCTGAATCCAACAAGGTAGCCACAAAAACACCTGTGGTGGACGCAAGGGACAAGTCAGTATTCAGAGTCCCTGACCCTGTGGCCAAGCCTAAATCTGTGGAGACGCAGCGTGCCCCCGAGCTGCAGCTGGCGGAGGAGATACCCGGACTGGTCAGGAAGATGGGTGAGTTGCAGCAGCACAAACAACTGCTGCAGATGCAGATAGACTTTATCTATAATCTAAAAGCAACTAACCCTGAGAGTAACGCTGTATGTGACATGAAACTGAACTCACTTGGTGTAGAGCTGGCGAGTGTGGTGCAGGACATGGACAGTGTGCTGGAAAGCATGGGGCCCCTGAAGGAGACCTACGCAAACCGGGCACGGTTCGCCTCCTATAAGCAGGACTGTGCTGCGGAGTCCAGAACCCCTGATGTGAAGTCAGAGACCCCCCAGCTGCAGGCACGACCGGTGTTACAGGCTCCCCGCTTCTGTTTCCAGGTTGGAAAAACACTGCAACAGCAGGCAGCGGCGTGTGAACGGGAGTGTATACCTCAGATTCCAGCAGAGGCACCACAAGTCCCAGAGTGCCCCACACAGGAGCAGGACATTGCATGTGAGACTGTTGGTGCTGATGAGGCCGAGGCTGAAGCACAGACTGGCGCTAATGATGCTGTGCCTATGGGGTCGGGGGCTGGGGGGGATTTACAGGCTGTGATGGACGTTGTACTGTCTGATGATAATAATGCTGTTCATGATAATGTGCATGATATGGGTGATTGTCCCCCTTTACCATCTAGTACACAAGGTGTGACAGCCCCTCCTGCTGCAGACCCTATCCCTGTCAGCCAGCCTAGTGTGACCCGGCAGGTGCCCCCCAGGAATGCCTGGAGCCGCGGCGCTCCGTCTTTCACCTCCGGAGCAGGGTATACGGGCCAGACATTTAGGCGCATAAATGTAGTGCGTTTTAAATTCTTAGGTGCCAAGGAGGATCTACCACAACGCAGGTATGTGGTGAGAGAGCTACTGTGCCGCCAGATGGGGTTTGTGCCGACTGAAATCCTGGCGGTAACTAATCTGCAGGACAGGCAGGGCTATGATGTCAGCTTTAAGCTCATGCCTGACCTGGATAGATTCTGGGCCAATTACTCCAAGTTCAGAGAAACTGAAGGCTGGAATAAGTTTATACTGGTTCCCATTTCCAGGCCAGATACCGTCACTGTGAATATCACCTTCTGGAATGAGGCCGTTCCCCCACAGGACATCCAGGTGTGGCTCCAGAGACATTGTGACCTCGTCTCTGGACTCACCAAGATCAGAGATGAGGATGGTATCTGGACAACGGGGTGGAAGGTCCAGGTGAAGCTGCGGCAGTATAACAACATCACTGCCCACCTACCCAACTCCTTCTTCATTGGGAGGGAGAAGGGGGCATGTTACTATCCCGGCCAGCCCAGAAAATGCTTTAAATGTGGTAAAACAGGTCATCTGGCTAATGCCTGTACTGTACTAAAGTGCAGCCTGTGTGGGGTAATCAGCCATGTCGCTGCAGACTGCCGGGACGTTAGGTGCAACCTCTGTGGTAAGATGGGCCACCCTCACAGGGACTGTCCAGACGCCTGGCACAATATCTGCAAAGCCTTCCCTGATGAGGATGTGATGGCAGGGGCAGAGGCTCAGGAGGTGGTGGCAGGGGCAGAGGCTCAGGAGGTGGTGGCAGGGGCAGAGGCTCAGGAGGTGGTGGCAAGGGTGCAGGAGGAAGAGGATTTAACTTCAGCAGGGATACTGAATAGCTCAGGTGCCCGCCAGGAGTCCACCCATGTAACACCAGAGCAGCGGGGTACAGAGGGTGCAGAGGGGAACATGGAGGTCGTGCCTCAGGTAGCCCCCCCTTCAGCATCAATGTCTGTATCTGATGACTGGAGCGTAAATCATAATAAAAGAAAGAAAAAGAACACGTCCTCCCGTAAACCTGAGGCAGAATATGACTCTGGTCAGAGTGGTAGTAAGAAGGTCCAGAGTTCTGCAGATGTGATGGTTGTGTCCAACAAATATGGAGTCTTATCTGAGGATAATGATGATGACTATGAGGAAGAGTTGAGGAAAATTGATGCTGAATGTGACAGGGACACAGAGGACCATCCCCCGCCAAAGCGGAAGCCCTTATCTGTGGACCCTCAGGTGGAGGCTGACATGGACACCGGTGGTGGACAGAATATCTCTGATTCACGATGATGGCTGTTACTCTGCTCCTTCTATATTGTGTTGTGATGGCGGGGTTCTCATTAACACTGACATCAAGTAACGTGAATAGTATTAAGGTGAGGAGGACAAGACACGCAGTGTATGAACATCTCAGATACCTGGACACAGATGTCATCTTCCTGCAGGAGACACGACTGACATCTCTGGGGCTTTTGAGAGAGGCAGAGAGGGAATGGCGGTCCGGTCCATCTTTCTGGTCACTGGCTGTGGAGCCTTACGCCGGGGTTGCTATCCTGTTTAACACCCATGATGTGACTGTACATAGAATGACAGAAGTGGTCATGGGAAGGTGTCTGGTCCTGGAAGTCACTATCCATGGTAGGCGACTCCGGCTTATTAACATCTATGGGCCACAGACGGTGACTGACAGGATCCAGCTGTTTAATGACGTCAGGCCTTTCCTCTTCACCTCTCTCCCGGTGGTGATGGCGGGAGACTTTAATGCCATACTGACATCAGGTGACAGCTCCTCAGGTAGGACAGTGACCAGGGACGGCAAGGTCCTACATAACATCATAATGCAGGCAGGACTGACTGACATTTTCACACAGGGAGGTCGTCAGCCAAAATTTACGTATTCTTGTTCCAACAGGAGCAGTAGGATAGATTTTGTTTTTGCGAGTCCTACTGAGGCTGTCAGCTCCCTGAGTGAGAAGGTCGTCCCTTACTCTGACCACCTCGCCTTGTGCTTCTGTCTGGGGACCTCTAACCGCCCGGACATTGGTAGAGGGTTGTGGAAGCTTAATTCCAGTCTCCTAGGTGATGCCTATGTCCAGAGTCGTGTCCACTCCCTTATTCAGGTCCATCTAGACAGGGTTGATTTTTATGACAACATGACCGACTGGTGGGAGGACGTCAAGGAGGATATCAGATCCCTCTTAAAGAGACTGTCAGTTAATAAAGGGAGGAACAAGTACAGCCAGTACCTAAAGCTGCGTAAAGAATTGGAGTCATTGTATTCGGCAGGCGGGGATGACAAAGTGAAGATCGACCGGCTGAAATCTGAGATAAGGCAGTATCAGTACAGCAGGTACACCTCCCTGGTTCTTGAACGGGATTATGGGTCCTTAGGGGCACCTGATCCCTTTGAGAATTGCAGGGAGAGGGTGGCCAAAAAAATGGTCCCAGGTCTCACTGACTCCCAGGGTGTATTGCAGGATTCACGGGAGGGTATTCTGGGGGTCGTGAGATCTTACTATGCTGACTTGTTTCAGAGGAAAGTTTTGGATAAAAATAAGATGGCTCAATTCTTGGAGGCAACTCCAGTGCCTGATACTAACGATCTGGACTTTTCTTCTTTGACAGCAGAATTAACGGTGGAGGAAGTTAACGCGGCTATTGATAAATTATATTTGAAGAAGGCACCAGGTCCAGATGGTATAACAGCAGAATTTTATAAGGAATTCAGAGACCTCCTGGCTCCAATCCTTGTGGATGTGTATAGGAATTGTCTAGAAAATCACCTGATGCCTCCATCCATGAGAGTGTCCTCGTTAATTCTGCTGTCTAAAGGTAAAGAGCCGAGTGACATCAAGAACTGGAGGCCGATTGCCCTCTTGAATGTAGACAGGAAGATTCTGGCAAAGATCCTGTTTTCTAGGTTAGTCTGTTTGTCCCCGGCACTGTTGGCAGGCTCTCAGTTTGGCACAGTAAAAGGGCGGAACATCTCTGGAGCAGTCATCTCGATACGGGAGATGTTTGAGAGATGTAAAGCTCTGCGGTGTGGGAGATATGTTGTCAGTCTGGACCAGGCTAAAGCCTTTGACAGGGTTGATCACGATTATCTGTGGGCCACTTTGTCAAAGTACGGTGTTCCGGGACAATTCGTGGATTGGCTGAAGACTTTGTATAGAGAGGCGCTGAGCTTTCCTCTGATTAATGGTTGGCAGGGTGATACTTTTGGAGTTGAGGCAGGGGTGAGACAGGGCTGCCCACTGAGTCCGCTCCTGTATGTTTTCGCCATAGACCCGTTTCTGAGGTCACTGCAGGAGTGTGATTTTCAGGGGGTGCCGGTCCCCCACTGCCTGCCTCTGACTGTTGTTGCCTATGCTGATGATGTGACGTTGGTGATCTCCAATCCTCAAGAGGTGCGGATGTTATCGGCGGCCATCAGAAGCTACTCTGAGGCCTCCGGGTCTCTGGTCAACCTTGAGAAGAGTCAAGCTCTGTGGACGTTAGACACTGATCCCGGCTTTGATCTGCCACAGTTTGCTAAGGCCTCCACCCATATTAAGATCTTAGGGGTTAAATTTGGGAGGGATGATAATGCCAAGCTAAATTGGGAAGAGAAATTGGAAACCGGAAATGCAAAGGTTCAGCGATGGAAGAACTGGAGGCTGACCTACAGAGAAAGGGTCGCTATGTTGAAGACCTACCTGGTCCCCATCTTCTTGTATGTCTCTGTTATTTTCCCTTTGCCAGAGTCTTTCTCAGCGAGGCTTTTCAGCTTGTTCTTCCAGCTCTTGTGGGGGAATAGGTTGAACCTAATAAAGAGGGGAGTAACGTACCTACGGCGGAGAGATGGTGGGCTGGATATGTTAAATCCAAGGGTTTTCTTTGACTCCCTGTTTCTAAAAGTGAATTTTGGGAACATGGACTCAAACAGTAGCTCCCTGTGGGTGAATAGTATCAAGGACTGGATATTGCCTTTTGCAGAGTCTTGGGTGCGAGGTGGCAGTCTCAAGAGGAGGAGATGGACAGGTGGCCACCTCCCCCAGTATCTGGACTACGGTCTGAAGTGTGTCAGGAAGTGGGGACTGGAGAGGTCTTACATTGAGAGCAATACGAGAAGAGACCTATATGCTCATGTATGTGGGACGTTCTTCTTTTCTCCACTGGCCCTGAGAGATTGTGTCACCACCACCCTGCAGGAAAGTCTCAGGTTCCTAAACGGGAAACGACTTCCTCTCAAACTGTTTGACATCTCTTGGCTTTCACTACATAGTCGGCTCTTTGTCAGGGGGAACCTGAAACATCTGAGTGTCTCTGATCGGAATTGTCCCCTTGGTTGTCAGCAGGAGGAGACTATGGAGCACTTTATCTGTGATTGCTGGGGAGGGAGGAAGATCTGGGAGGAGGTGTCAGGTAATCTAAAAATCCCCAGACTTCTGACCCTAAAGTATCCTGACATAATCTATGGTGTCCCATCCACTGTCAGTAACATCGACAGAGAGACCATGTACATTATAATCAGTGTCATAAAATACTATCACTGGCACATGAGAACCCGGGTATCACTGCACAATGAGCCGTTCGATCACACCGCTGCAGCCAATCAGGTGATATCAGAACTCCGGTGGATAAAATCACTAGAAGTTGGAAGGAGTCAGAAAAACATAAAGTTATGGAGCAACGTAAAATTCAGTTAGGGAATATGATGATTATTATTATTATTATTATTTTTTTTTTTTTTTTTTTTCTCTTTCCCGCAGGCGTGGACTTTTTAATTTATTTATGTATATGATCTGATTATTTTAATGTTTTTTTTTTTTTTTGTATATATAACCCATGTGATTTGTCTTTTTGTAATACTGGATGATTTTTGTTTGTTATAATTGTATTTATGTTTGTTTTTATAATAAAAATTGCCCCTATGTACAAGAATATAGCTACTATAATACTGCCCCCTATGTACAGAAATATAACTACTATAATACTGCTCCTATGTACAAGAATATAACTACTAGAATACCGCTCCCTATGTACAAGAATATAACTACTATAATACTACCCCTATGTACAAGAATATAACTACTAGAATACTGCCCCCTATGTACAAGAATATAACTACTATAATACTGCCCCCTATGTACAGAAATATAACTACTATAATACTGCTCCTATGTACAAGAATATAACTACTAGAATACCGCTCCCTATGTACAAGAATATAACTACAATAATACTGCCCCTATGTACAAGAATATAACTACTAGAATACCGCTCCCTATGTACAAGAATATAACTACTATAATACTGCCCCCTATGTACAAGAATATAACTACTATAATACTGCCCCCTATGAACAAGAATATAACTACTATAATACTGCTCCTATGTACAAGAATATAACTACTAGAATACCGCTCCCTATGTACAAGAATATAACTACAATAATACTGCCCCTATGTACAAGAATATAACTACTAGAATACCGCTCTCTATGTACAAGAATATAACTACTATAATTCTGCCCCCTATGTACAAGAATATAACTACTATAATACTGCCCCCTATGTACAAGAATATAACTACTATAATACTGCTCCCTATGTACAAGAATATAAGTACTATAATACTGCATGCTATGTACAAGAATATAACTACTATAATACTACCCTCTATATACAAGAATATAACTACTATAATACTGCCCTCTATGTACAAGAATATAACTACTATAATACTGCCTCCTATGTACAAGAATATAACTACTATAATACTGCTCCTATGTACAAGAATATAACTACTATAATACTGCTCCTATGTACAGGAATATAACTACTATAATACTGCCCCCTATGTACAAGAATATAACTACTATAATACTGCCCCCTATGTACAAGAATATAACTACTATAATACTGCTCCCTATATACAAGAATATAACTACTATAATACTGCTCCCTATATACAAGAATATAACTACTATAATACTGCTCCCTATATACAAGAATATAACTACTATAATACTGCCCCTATGTACAAGAATATAACTACTATAATACTGCTCCTATGTACAAGAATATAACTGCTATAATACTGCTCCTATGTACAAGAATATATCTACTTTAATACTGCTCCTATGTACAAGAATATAACTACTATAATACCGCTCCTATGTGCAATAATATAACTACTATAATACTGCTCCCTATGTACAAGAATATAACAGCTATAATACTGCCCCTATGTACAAGATGTAGGGTGGCGGTGTTCACACCATGCAGTAACTGAGGCAGTGACCCAAGCAAGTCCAACATAAACAGCTTTATTCAGCAACTCACGGGTAAACATGACAGTCCTCCGGTTCGCAGCCGGGTTAACACAAGTCTTTAAACAACGGTTGCCGTGGGCAAGGGCCGCGACGGGCCGCTCAGAGTCTGACAGGTGTAGAGCCTTCCCAGGCGTGGGTTCAGCCACACTCAATCCTGCTGAGCTTTCCTGCTGTGCTCCTCTCAGGTTCCAACATAGAACAACACTAATCCTTAGTGCAGGGTTTTAAAGGACCTGGGGCAAGAGCCACTGGAAAACCCGGGTTGGAGGGAGGAGGCCGCCCCACTGCCTCCTGTGACCTCCTGTAAGAAATGAAGGCCCTGCTGGGTTTTACTTAATCTGCCTTAGCCAGGCAGTCTGACCAGGTCAATGCTCACCTTCATTCCTGCATTGCAGCCGCAGCTATGTGTGCGACTGCAATGCACTTCAATGGATTTAATAGGTCTCTGTACACATTCTGGGGGATATATAACGTCCCTCATATACGATCCCGGTCACTGCCTCACAAAGAATATAACTACTATAATACTGCTCCTATTTACAAGAATATAACTACTATAATACTGCTCCTATGTACAAGAATATAACTACTATAATACTGCTCCTATGTACAAGAATATAACTACAATAATACTGCTCCTATGTACAAGAATATAACTACAATAATACTGCCCCTATGTACAACAATATAACTACTATAATACAGCCCCCTATGTACAAGAATATAACTACTATAATACTGCCCCTATGTACAAGAATATAACTACAATAATACTGCCCCTATGTACAACAATATAACTACTATCATACTGCTCCTATGTACAAGAATATAACTACTATAATATTGCTCCTATGTACAAGAATATAACTACTATAGTACTGCCCCTATGTACAAGAATATAACTACTATAACACTGCTCCTATGTACAAGAATATAACTACTATAATACTGCTCCTATGTACACGAATATAACTGCTATAATACTGCTCCTATGTGCAAGAATATAACTGCTATAATGTTGCTCCTATGTGCAAGAATATAACTACTATAATACTGCCCCTATGTACAAGAATATAACTACTATAATACTGCCCCTATGTACAAGAATATAACTACTATAATACTGCCCCTATGTACAAGAATATAACTACTATAATACTGCCCCTATGTACAAGAATATAACTACTATAATACTGCCCCTATGTACAAGAATATAACTACTATAATACTGCCCCCTATGTACAAGAATATAACTACTATAATACTGCCCCATATGTACAAGAATATAACTACTATAATACTGCCCCCTATGTACAAGAATATAACTACTATAATACTGCTCCTATGTACAAGAATATAACTACTATAATACTGCCCCTATGTACAAGAATATAACTACTATAATACTGCCCCCTATGTACAGAAATATAACTACTATAATACTGCTCCTATGTACAAGAATATAACTGCTAGAATACCGCTCCCTATGTACAAGAATATAACTACTATAATACTGCCCCTATGTACAAGAATATAACTACTAGAATACCGCTCCCTATGTACAAGAATATAACTACTATAATACTGCCCCCTATGTACAAGAATATAACTACTATAATACTGCCCCTATGTACAAGAATATAACTACTATAATACTGCCCCTATGTACAAGAATATAACTACTATAATACTGCCCCCTATGTACAAGAATATAACTACTATAATACTGCCCCCTATGTACAAGAATATAACTACTATAATTCTGCCCCCTATGTACAAGAATATAGCTACTATAATACTGCCCCCTATGTACAAGAATATAACTACTATAATACTGCCCCCTATGTACAAGAATATAACTACTATAATACTGCCCCCTATGTACAAGAATATAACTACTATAATACTGCCCCCTATGTACAAGAATATAACTACTATAATACTGCCCCCTATGTACAAGAATATAACTACTATAATACTGCCCCCTATGTACAAGAATATAACTACTATAATACTGCCCCCTATGAACAAGAATATAACTACTATAATACTGCCCCTATGTACAAGAATATAACTACTATAATACTGCTCCTATGTACAAGAATATAACTACTATAATACTGCCCCCTATGTACAAGAATATAACTACTATAATACTGCCCCCTATGTACAAGAATATAACTACTATAATACTGCCCCCTATGAACAAGAATATAACTACTATAATACTGCCCCCTATGTACAAGAATATAACTACTATAATACTGCCCCTATGTACAAGAATATAACTACTATAATACTGCTCCTATGTACAAGAATATAACCACTATAATTCTGCCCCCTATGTACAAGAATATAACTACTATAATACTGCCCCCTATGTACAAGAATATAACTACTATAATACTGCCCCCTATGTACAAGAATATAACTACTATAATACTGCCCCCTATGAACAAGAATATAACTACTATAATACTGCCCCTATGTACAAGAATATAACTACTATAATACTGCTCCTATGTACAAGAATATAACTACTATAATACTGCTCCTATGTACAAGAATATAACTACTATAATACTGCCCCCTATGAACAAGAATATAACTACTATAATACTGCCCCCTATGTACAAGAATATATCTACTATAATACTGCCCCCTATGTACAAGAATATAACTACTATAATACTGCTCCTATGTACAAGAATATAACCACTATAATTCTGCCCCCTATGTACAAGAATATAACTACTATAATACTGCTCCTATGTACAAGAATATAACTACTATAATATTGCCCCCTATGTACAAGAATATAACTACTATAATACTGCCCCCTATGTACAAGAATATAACTACTATAATACTGCCCCCTATGTACAAGAATATAACTACTATAATACTGCCCCCTATGTACAAGAATATAACTACTATAATACTGCCCCCTATGTACAAGAATATAACTACTATAATACTGCCCCCTATGTACAAGAATATAACTACTATAATACTGCCCCCTATGTACAAGAATATAACTACTATAATACTGCCCCCTATGAACAAGAATATAACTACTATAATACTGCCCCTATGTACAAGAATATAACTACTATAATACTGCCACCTATGTACAAGAATATAACTACTATAATACTGCTCCTATGTACAAGAATATAACCACTATAATTCTGCCCCCTATGTACAAGAATATAACT
This sequence comes from Phyllobates terribilis, assembly GCF_046119375.1. NCBI lineage: Eukaryota > Metazoa > Chordata > Amphibia > Anura > Dendrobatidae > Phyllobates > Phyllobates terribilis. Next base: position 77,642,408 of record NW_027362773.1, on the reverse strand, counting down.
ACTATAATACTGCCCCCTATGTACAAGAATATAACTACTATAATACTGCTCCTATGTACAAGAATATAACTATCTTTCAGCTGTGCCATCTGTTCGGTACTTTACTTTAAAAATCCATTTACATCCTATGGCTTTTCTTCCTTCTGGTAAATCTGTTAGTGTCCATGTATTTGAATCATGCATGGATTTAATTTCTGTTTCTGTTGCTTCTATCCATTTATTAAATATAAAATCAGGGGCACTGGTAGGTAAGCTCAGTATATCTGCTGCAGATGGTATGTGTCACCATAGACCACTATACAAAATAAAGCCAGAAATATACAAAACCACTGCGCTGATATACTGAGAGGAGTAGGTACGGATTACTGGGGGTAGTAATGGAAGAATACACGAATGTTGATGAACATTAATATTCCCATTCTTATTTTGTGAACCAATAGTAAAAAATTTTATGGATACATATTAGCATTAAAACAAAGGTTAAAAATAGAGCATTGGGTAGTTCCTCCAGGGATCCAGAGCTGTTTGGAACCTGGGATGGCAGGAGGATCTTATTGGAGGATGAGGGGGAGAATAGGAGCGGAATAATAGATCTTCTTATTAGATAAAATATTGAAGTGATTACTGCACTGGTTCAGTTGTAGCAGGGTGTCTGCTCTGACTTCATAAGTTCTGACTTCTGGATCCCTGGAGGAACTACCCAATGCTCTATTTTTAACCTTTGTTTTAATGCTAATATGTATCCATAAAATATTTTACTATTGGTTCACAAAATAAGAATGGGAATATTAATGTTCATCAACATTCGTGTATTCTTCCATTACTACCCCCAGTAATGCGTACTTACTCCTCTCAGTATATCAGCGCAGTGGTTTTATATATTTCTGGCTCTATCCATTTATTAGCTTCTTCTTCAGGAAGTTTAGATATGTCTTCCCAAGAGGTAGGCTCATAGATTTTTCTTATGCTTGTCTTGTATGAGAGACGTTTTGGTGGTTTTCCTTTGTTCTCTCTCATTGAACGTCTTGGTTCTGTGTCTGTTTGTAGTTGTGATTCTTCACTTTCAGTATTTTGTTCTTCATTGATTTCTACTTCTTTCTCATCAGATATTTCTTCAGTTATGTCACTATTCTTTTTCTCATTTTGTCTTCATTTAAATCTTCAATGAATGTCACACTGTTACTCACCGTAACTCTGTCTGTTTTGGGATCTAGGATTCTATATCCTTTGCAATTTTCACTATATCCAACGAATATTCCTTCCATGGATCTGTTTTGAAGTTTGGAACGTTTTTCTGTTGGAATGAATATAAAAACTTTACATCCAAAAACTTTTAAATGATTGACACTTGGTTTCATACCTTGCCACAGTTCATATGGCGTTTTCGTCAGTTTTCTAGAAAAAAGTCGGTTCTGTAGATATGTAGCTGTCATTGCTGCCTCACCCCAATATTTCTCTGGTAGTTTGGAATCCGTCTGTTATGATAGGCTACAAGCACTAAGGAAAGACAGGAGATCTGTCCCTACAATAGAACTAAGCTAGATCCCTACGATGTAACGAGGAACCTGATTCTGCGATCAGACCCGCTAAAGTCCTCAGCTAGTCTGAACGAAGACCTATAGATGTGAGGGAGGGATCCCTACAAGAACTAGGGACTGGGAGAAAGATGGACACCTCCTAGCAGAAATTGTAGCAGTAAAAAGACAAACACACAACATAGAACATAAAGGTCAAAAGACCTAGCTAAACTGACTGAGAAAGGTTAAAAAGCACCTGGCTAGCTTAAGAGTAGAAATTACAATGAAGTCCAGCATGGCCAGAAGGTTCGGAGCAGGATTAAATAGGTAAAAAGGTCATGTGACCAGCAAAATAGAAAAAACCTAACAGGAGAGTTCTAACAGTACCCCCTCTTCTAAGAGGATCCTCCGGATCCCCTAGGCCCAGGCTTATCCTGAAACCTCTTGTGAAACGCTCTGATAAGTCTGGAAGCAGAAACATCATCCGCCCTCACCCATGAGTTATCCTCGGGACCGAAACCCTTCCAAGCGAAGAGATACTGCAAACTCTCCCTATACCGTCTAGAATTAAGGATGCGGGAAATTTCATATTCCCCGTCCTCCACCACCGGAGGAACAGTGGCAGTGGCGTCTCTATCTGATACATCAGCTTTTTTCAATAGAGAAACATGAAACACCGGATTAATCTTCCAGGAGTTAGGAACCTCCAACCTAACAGCAGATTGGTTAACTACCTGAAGCACCTTAAAGGGCCCAACAAACTTGGGACCCAATTTTTTAGAAGGAATCCTCAACCGCAGATTCTTAGAGGACAACCAAACCATGTCACCAACCGTAAACAAAACCTCTTGACGTTTCCTGTCAAAGTACCTCTTAGATTTTTTGTTAGCCTCCTGAAGATTACCACGCACATCCGTCCAAACTCTCTCCAAATCACCGGAAAAACTCTCCTCCTCAGGCACAGCCGATACCAATTTGGAGAATGACCCAAAAGACGGATGTCTCCCAGAACAACAAAAAAAAGGCGAACACCCAGCAGAAGAGGATGTATGGTTGTTAAGAGCAAATTCAACAAGCGGCAGAAACTCAGACCACCCCTCTTGATTGTCTGCCACAAAACAACGCAAGAACTGCTCAACATCCTGATTCTTCCTTTCTGTCTGGCCATTAGACTCAGGATGATATCCAGATGAAAAGGACAAATGCAGTCCCAACCTGTCACAAAAGGCACGCCAAAAACGAGCCACGAACTGAGGTCCCCTATCAGAAACAATGTCAGTAGGAACACCATGGAGTCTGACAATTTCCTTGACAAAGGCCTTAGCGAGTGTCTTAGCGCAGGGCAGTTTGATGAAGGGAACCAAGTGACACATCTTGCTAAAACAGTCCACGACCACCCAGATGACCGTGAAACCCTCAGAGGAGGGAAGGTCAGTAATAAAGTCCATAGCCAGATATGTCCAAGGTGCACTAGGAACCTCCAGAGGGCAAAGCAACCCCGCAGCAGGAGTATGAGAAGACTTAGATCTAGCACACACAGTACATTGACGCACCCACTTAATGACTTCCTTCTGCCATCCAGGCCACCAAAAACTGCGACCCACAAGTCTCTTGGTCTCAGAAATTCCTGGATGACCTGCCAACCGAGACTCATGACACTCAACAAACAAATCTCTCCTAAAGGTCCTAGGCACAAACAACCTCCCATGGGGAGTGTTAGATGGGGCATTCTCCTGTGCTTTAAGAATCTCATCTTCCAAAACGGAGTCCAATGCAGCAATCACAACACCTTCTTGTAAAATGCTCTCCTCCTCCTCAGCACCGACCATGGGAGAAAAGCTGCGAGACAATGCATCAGCTTTAACATTCTTGGTACCCGGGATGTAAGTAACGGAAAAATTAAACCGCAAAAAAAAAAAGTGCCCACCTAGCCTGACGGGCTTGGCAGCATCAAGATAGATCAGATTTTTATGATCAGAGAAAACCTGAATGGGAAATTCAGCACCTTCCTAGAGATGACGCCAGTGTTCAAATGCGAGTTTAATAGCCAGCAATTCCCGATTACCAATATTGTAATTAAGTTCAGTCTCAGAAAATTTTTTTGAAAAAAAGGCACAGGGATGTACTCCATCCTTGTTTTCCTGAGACAACACCGCACCGACCCCCACAGAAGAAGCATCAACCTCAACCAAAAACGACTTAGTCACATCAGGCTGCATAAGGATGGGGGCAGAGCTGAACCTCTCCTTTAGAAACACAAACGCTTCAATGGCCTCAGAAGTCCACTGAACCGTATTAGCACCTTTCCTGGTGAGATCGGTCAGTGGTTTAACAATAATAGAAAATTTTTTAATGAATTTTCTGTAATAATTGGCGAAACCCAAAGACCTCTGTATCGATTTCAAACCAATAGGCCTAGGCCATTCCTGAACCGCCTGAACCTTCACAGGGTCCATCTCAAAGCCCTCGCTGGAGATAATGTAGCCCAAAAAACTAATTCTCTGTACAGCGAACTCACATTTCTCCAGCTTAGCAAAAAGCGAATTGTCAATTAATAACTGTAATACCTCACGTATGCTCTGCCAATGGGACTCCAGATCCGGTGAATAAATCAAAATGTCATCCAAATACACAACCACATTTTTGCCGATCAAAGGTCTAAGGATGTCATTAATAAGATTCTGAAAAAATGCTGGTGCATTGGTAAGACCAAAAGGCATAACCAGATTCTCAAAATGACCCACAGGAGTGTTAAAAGCAGTCTTCCATTCGTCACCCTCCTTCATGCGCAACAAATTGTATGCCCCCCGGAGATCAATTTTAGAGAACCACTTGGCCCCCACTAACTGGTTAAACAAATCAGGAATCAATGGCAGTGGGTAAGGATTGCGTACAGTAATTTTATTAATCTCGCGAAAGTCCAGACAAGGACGTAAACCGCCGTCCTTTTTTTTAACAAAAAAAAATCCAACAGCCACAGGTGACTTAGAGGGTCTGATATGACCGGCGGCCAAGCTCGTCTGTATGTATTCCTCCAAAGCCTTTCTCTCAGGAATAGTAAGATTAAATAAACGACTTTTAGGAAGAGTCGCTCCAGGGACAAATTCAATGGTACAATCATAGTCTCTATGGGGAGGCAAAATTTGGGACTCCTCCTCAGAAAAAACTTTCCAAAAATCCTGAATAGGTACAGGTAATTCCCCTTTATCCACAGCAGCAATGCGCCCGTTACAGCACTTGTCATAACACTTCGGGCTTCAGGACTTAATTTCATTAGTAGACCAATCCAGTACAGGATTGTGCAATTTTAACCAGGGTAACCCCAAAATTACTGGAGAAGGCAAATTATTTAATACTATCAAATCCAAATTTTCTTGGTGAATACCATTAATAGTGAGGGGAAATTCATAAACCTTGTGAGTAACACATTTCAAGGGAGAGCCATCGACAGAAACCACGGCAATAGGGGATGACAAAGGTTTGGGTTTTAATTTAAGTTTTTCCAAGAATCCCCCATCAATCACATTCAGAGTAGAACCACAATCCACAAATACCCGAAATTCAATTAATTCTTCCTGAGCTGCAGTAGTAGCAGAAAGAAATACCCCCTTAGTGTTTAAACAGGCTATACGGGCGTAACTGACCTTTTTTTTTTTTCTTTGCTCATACGAAGCACACAGTTCTTAATGAAATGGTCAGATTTTCCGCAATAAAAGCACAAACCTTCAGAAAACCTGCGGTCTTTTTCTTGTGAGCGGGGTGACATCGCCCCAATCTCCATCGGCTCTCCAATGTCAGTACAGACCCTCTCAAGACTAGCAGCTGACATGGCAAAGGATTTACTCTCATTAACCCTTGCACGCAGTCTCCTGTCCACCCGTATAGCTAATTGCATTGCCTCCTGCAAGTTTCCAGGTGTAGGATAAGCAATAAGCAGATCCTCAACCCATTCACCTAGCCCAGCAAGAAACAAGCTTTTCAGAGCTGAATCGTTCCACTCCACCTGAGCAGACCACCGACGGAAGTGAGTACAATAATTTTCCACATTACCTGATCCCTGTCTCAAAAGTCTCAATTCCGTCTCAGCTGATGAGACACGATCAGGATCATCATACAACAACCCCAAAGCAGAAAAAAAAACTATCCACTGATCTAAAGCACGGATCACTAGGTTGGAGAGAAAAGGCCCATCCCTGAGGTTCTTTGCGCAAAAGTGACATTATGAACCCTATGCGCTGTGATTCATCACCAGAGGATCTGGGTCTCAAACGAAAATACAATAAACAAGCATTTTTAAAAGAAAAAAAATCTTGTTGTTCACCAAAAAATAAATCAGGCAATCGTACCTTTGGCTCCACAAAATGCGCTCAAGAACAGCTACTCACGTGTTGTTGGAGCTCGGCCACCTCCAGAGAGAGTCCCTGCAGGTGTTGAGCCAAATCCTGAACCGACACCATGATGGAAACTGGAGGTCTTTCCTTAGAGATATTTTTGGGCTGGACTTCCTGTTATGATAGGCTACAAGCACTAAGGAAAGACAGGAGATCTGTCCCTACAATAGAACTAAGCTAGATCCCTACGATGTAACGGGGAACCTGATCATGCAATCAGGCCCGCTAAAGTCCTCAGCTAGTCTGAACGAAGACCTATAGATGTGAGGGAGGGATCCCTACAAGAACTAGGGACTGGGAGAAAGATGGACACCTCGTAGCAGTAAAAAGACTAACACACAACAAAGAACATAAAGGTCAAAAGACCTAGCTAAACTGACTGAGAAAGGTTACAAAGCACCTGGCTAGCTTAAGAGTAGAAATTACATGAAGTCCAGCATGGCCAGAAGGGCGGAGCAGGATTAAATAGGCAAAAAGGTCATGTGACCAGCAAAATAGAAAAAACCTAACAGGAGAGTTCTAACACCGTCAGCATACATCTTATCATTTCTGTTAGAGTTCTGTTTTTCCTTTCTGCTACTCCATTTTGTTCAGGTGTGTATGGAACAGTTTTCTGGTGTTCTATTCCATTTTGTCTTAAGTAGTCTTCTATGCTGTGACCTGTAAATTCACCTCCATTATCACTTCTGATGACAATTGGCTACCTTTGAAATTTGTTACTTGATCTTGTTACATAGTCTACAAGTTTATCAAAAACTTCACTTTTGTTTTTAATTAAGTATGTGACTGTGTATCTTGAGTAGTCGTCTATAAAAGTCAACATGTATCTATTGCCTACTGATGTAGTCACTTTCATGGGTCCACATATATCAGTATGCACCAAATCAAGTGGTCTTTCGCTTTTCATCTCACTTTCTTTTGGAATAGATATCCTTGTGGCTTTGGATTTTATACAACATTCACATCTTACGGTAATTGAGCAATCTGATATCTTTAAATCTTTTGTCAATTCTTTTCTCTGTAGTTCCCTTATACTGTCAGGGTGTCTATGTCCTAGAAGTCTATGCCACATGTGAATACAGTTTTTGTGATCATGTGTACATACCTTCATCTGTTCCTTTGGTGTGTCAAAATGATATAATTGTTCATCTGCCTTGACTTTGGTATTCACCTTGTTTCCTGCAATAATTGCACACTTATTGTCTTTGAATTTTACTGTAAGTCCTTTTGCTGTTAAACGTTTCACAGATAATAATCCGCCTTCCAATTTTGGAACATACAACACATCCTGTACAATCTTTGAATCTTGTCTGAACTTGTTTGAACAATTTAGCATACCTTGTCCGATACCTTCTGCGGTTATTTTGCTTCCATCTGCAAGATAAATGGCTTCTTTCTTATCTAAATCAAGATCAGTAAAGAAATTCTTGTCACTTGTCATATGACTCGTTGCTCCTGAATCAATAAACCAACCAAGTGATGATTTCTTGTCTGTTACTTTAAATGTGCCATTCCAATTATTCTCACATGAATAGGAAATTGTGTTTTTTTTACTTTCTGTGTATACTTTTTATGTTGTAATTTTTGTTGTTCTGCTTTCCATATGGTACAGTCTTTCTTTAAATGACCTTTTTTCTTACATCTGAAGCATTTGACTCGCCCCTGGGCCGTGGGGTACCCGGAACCAGGCCTTCTGGTGTACGGTGCTGATGGGGGTAGTAGTGGCAACCCGATCCCGTGGCTCAGGGTGGTCAGACCAAATTTGTGGCAGTCTATTTATCAGTGTTTTGAATGTCCGACTACGCCACCCGTGGATTGCGGTCAGGGATAACCGCCGCTGCAAGGCAGACCACTGAGGCTGGTGTTGGTGTGCAGCACAGGGGTAGGATAACTCCCCACGGGAAGAGTGTAGCCTCAGGGCAGTGTATAGGGAGGATGGGAGTGATGGTGCTGGCGCAGCATAAATCACACACAGTCCAATGATGCAGTCCAGGGTTTTTACTCACAGTTGTTATCCAAGTCACTTCTGTCAGCAATGACTTCCCAAGCCGTGCTGCGTCCACCAGGTGAGGGGCTCGGTCAACCCCCAGGCAATTCAGGAGTATGGCACAGGACCCCTTCTGTCCTTTCTCTGGCCTCTCGTGCCCCACCAGTGACCAAACTTCTGTCCGGCTACCGCGGAGCGTGTCGGGTAAGCGTTGGCCTCCGCTTCCCGCTATCCTACATGGCGCCTTCCTAGCAGGTTTGGCGGGGGGTCGCACCAATAAATGATCACGACCTCTGGTTCTTGGCTGAGGGATGATTTACCTTCACCAACTTGGGAATCCGGTACCCTTCCACAGCCTGACCCTTCACCCGATATCACGCAGGTTTGCAACGGTTGCTGTCCGTTCTGCTCTCTTAGGGTCCCTTCTGCCTTCTTGTTTCTGGAGCCCTTCCACTCCTCTGTCTCTTCTCCTTCCTTCCTTCTCCTTCTCCTCTTCTCCTCTCTGGCCCCGGCCTTCTCTCTAGGCCTGCCTCGTGGAGCTGAGCTCAGGCTGAGCCTCGGCTCCCTTTCAGCTCTCTACTCCTTTACTCTGCTCTGCTTCTCTCTCTGAACTTAAGATGGCTCCCACCTTTTATCTGCTTCTCTGTCTCTGAGCTCAGGTGACCTGCACCCAATGAGTTCCTTCCTATGCTCCAGAAACCGTCCCCTCTCTGCTCCTACACCACTGGGTTCTCTCCCCCCTCCCCACTCCAGCCAGGGACATGGTCAGTTGTGCCTGGAATATGGGAGCACCGTCGAGCTGTCCCCCGGAAATGGGGTGAGTGTGTGTGTATGTGCATGCAGCTAACTGAGCCCTGGTCCACGCTCCATCCTTACTTGGGAGTGGAATATCACACCTCTGGTTGAGGTGCAATACCCCTGTAGCAACCGAACCATCGGGGCGCTACACATTCTCTTGTCTCTTTATTATAGGGTTTTTTAAATTCTGTAGCTTTAAGAGCGTTTTCACCGTCCTTTTCAGTAGAAGAATCATTTCTTTGTTCTTTTCTTCTCTGATATTCATCTATTAGTCTTGTTTTCACAAAATCTAATGTAATGTCAGTTTCTGGTCTCGTCTCAAGGGCATTTATCAAGGCTGTATACGTATCTGGTAAACTGCACAATAATATAGCTGCTACATGACTATCTTTAATGTCTTCACCAATAGATCTTAGCTGTGATATCGCTTCCATCATTGAGAATATGTGCTTCTGACTCACCCCCTGGGCCATGTTGTGCAGCGTTGCGCATGCGGGGGAATACCCGGAGCCGGATCTGTTGGGGATAGTAGTCCTCGTGGCGGTGACCCGGTCCGCGCCCAGGGTGGTCAAACTAAGTGGCGTTACTGGTATGATGGTATTAGTGTCCGACTACGCCACCCGTTGAATGCGGCTATGAAGCCGCCACTGCAGGGCAGTCCACTGAGGCCGGTGGTACGGATGTGCAGCGTGGATGGTATAACCCCCAACGGGAGGGGTATAGCCTCAGGGCAGCTGATGAAGCAGGAATAGATGATAGTGGTAGTGGTGGTGTGACAAGGAAGCTCAGAGACGTGCAATTGCAGTTTTCACAGCTTTACTCACAGTTCAGTTCTTTATCAGGTCCCTTGTGTACAGCTAGGACCACCCGAGCCGTGCTGCGTCCACCAGGTGCGGGACTCGGCCAACTCCCAGGCAGTTCCAGAGCGTGGTCCTGAGCTCCCCTCTCTTCCTTTCTACTGGCCGTCCCCACCAGGGATCCACCTTTGTCCGGCTCCCTCGGGCCTTCTGGTGGTGAAACCTTTCCCGGCTTCCCTGACCCTATACGTGGCCAACCCTTCACCCGTTAGCTCGTGGGATCTCAGGGTTCCCTCTTCTCTTGCGTCTCTGGGCCTCTCTTGGTGTTCCTGTTGCTCCTTCTTCTTCCTTCTCTCTCTCTCTCAGGCCTCCTCTCCAGGCCTGGCTCTGGAGCTGGGCCCAGACTGAGCCACAGCTCCCTGTCAGCCCTCTCTGGCTGAGCTCCTCTCTAGACTGAACCGGACTGGACCCTGATCTAAGATGGTGCCCACCTTTTATACTCCCTTCTGACACCCGAGCCCAGGTGACTAGCACCCAATGGGCTCCTACCTATTCCCAGAGTCCCTCCCCTCTCTGCTCCTACACCACTGGGATGTTCCTCCCCCCTCCCCACTCCAGCCAGGGACAGAAGCTGTCGTACCTGCACATCTATCTGGTGGGAGTACCGTTGGTCTGTCCCCCGGAAATGGGGTGAGTGTAGTGTATGCAGCCTACTGAGCTCTGTTCCACGCTCCATCCTTACCCGGGAGTGGAATACCACACCTCTGGTTCGAGGTGCAATACCCCTGTAGCAGCCGAGTCCTCGGGGTGCTACACTTCTGCATGTCGTCATTTGCACTCAATCTCATACTGTAAAGCTTTCTTAATAAAAATAACTTGTGATTCAAGCTAGGTCTTTCATACAGTTTTCTTAATTCTTCCCACATTCCTTTAGCTGTTTCTTCATTTCTTATATGTATTAATTGAGCATAATCCACTAATAAGCTAATGGTGGCTCTCGCTTGTCTATTCTTCTTATCCCATGTCTGATTATCTTGATCTGGTCTTTCTGTAACAATTACTTCCCATAAATCATTCTTAGATAACAACATCTCTACTTTGAATTTCCATAACTGATAATTTTCACTATTCAGTTTAGCTACTGTGAATTTCAGTTCTGTGTTACTCATCATCTTTATATAGTCTTACTTGTTTAGAGAGTTGTACTGAAGATATTCTCCTGTTTTTTTCTTCTTGCTGATAGTTCCTGTATGTCCTGCCTGTGTTGAATTCTCTGTAATTATATCCAGCTCCTGGGATCATGAATTCCTCTGTCACTCTGTATCTGGATTTATTTCCTTCTGTTTACAGAGCTTATCTGTGTGCTCCGTTATCTGGGGTTATAAACGAGGATCCTCTTGTAGTGCGGGCCTGTAGTGTCTGGGCTTTAGTGCCTGGGCCCATAACCTGTCGCAGAGTGCATCTTCTTACAGTCACCACTGTACTTACTTTCACTTATAATAAGTCCTAATCTGTTGTATATGCCAACAAATATAACTACTATAATACTGCTCCTATGTACAAGAATATAACTACTATAATACTGCTCCCTATGTACAAGAATATAACTACTATAATACTGCCCCTATGTACAAGAATATAACTACTATAATACTGCTCCCTATGTACAAGAATAAAACTACTATAATACTGCCCCTATGTACAAGAATATAACTACTATAATACTGCTTCTATGTACAAGAATATAACTACTATAATGCTGCTTCTATGTACAAGAATATAACTACTATAATACTGCCCCTATGTACAAGAATATATCTACTATAATACTGCCCCTATGTACAAGAATAGAACTACTATAATACTGCTCCCTATGTACAAGAATATAACTACTATAATACTGCCCCTATGTACAAGAATATAACTACTATAATACTGCTCCCTATGTACAAGAATATAACTACTATAATACTGCCCCTATGTACAAGAATATAACTACTATAATACTGCTCCCTATGTACAAGAATATAACTACTATAATACTGCTCCTATGTACAAGAATATAACTACTATAATACTGCTCCTATGTACAAGAATATAACTACTATAATACTGCTCCCTATGTACAAGAATAAAACTACTATAATACTGCCCCTATGTACAAGAATAAAACTACTATAATACTGCCCCTATGTACAAGAATATAACTACTATAATACTGCCCCTATGTACAAGAATATAACTACTATAATACTGCTCCTATGTACAAGAATATAACTACTATAATACTGCTCCCTATCTACAAGTATATAACTACTATAATACTGCTCCTATGTACAAGAATATAACTACTATGATACTGCCCCCTATGTACAAGACTATAATATTACCTCCCCTAATTTTACTATGTTATGTGTGGTTTGTATATACACTTTACACAAAGCAGAAATTTGAATCACAAAATCTTTATTAAAATTTAAGCCATTGACAGAATGTTAGATGTAATCATCTGCGTCACACAGGTCAGTTCCAAACATACTAATTTTCGTGTGCATGTTTGGTAAAATTTCATTTTTACTGTTTAAACTAAAAAATACATTTCTCTTAGTCTACAAAAAAAGTTCATAATTTCACAAACTATAAAACTGTATTAATTCTCCTTAAAACATGACATACAATTTTTCATTATAATCCCAATATGACATCATCTCCAAAAATGAATAAATCATCCTACTACACAAAAATATAAGTCCTATAACTTTAAACATCTTAATAGAAAATAGAATACAAAAAACATAAACGTTAGTCATAATGAGTGCAAAATGTAACATCTTAACCCTAATACAAACATTCCAGTTTGATACACTGTGTTATACCAATTGCAAGACAGGTGGAGTGTGGTATGAGGATGTTCTCTTGGTGTTCTTTATATTCTTGTACCACGCTCCACCCTATAACGCAGGGTATGCCTTGCCTAGAATGTTGCGTAAAATACAGAAAAATATTATTTAAAAAAACAATTAAGAGGCAGAAATGTTGGTAAAAAGTGACAATGTAAATTTTAATAATACATAAAATATTCTACAAACACAGACTTGTTCATAGATATAAAGAAACTCACATATAAACATAACTTCCTTCACTACCAGATCAGTCTAAACAGACAAAATTGTGCAGTATCACTAAAGAAATCAAAAATTCCTTTCAAGAGGAAAATGAGGTAGAGGAAAAGAGTAAATACTGGATTAAAATTTCCAACTTCACAAACTGAAAATTACGCATATCTTAATCATGTCCATAAATTAACGGCGACAACATGGTCTATTCCGGCTTTCCGCAAAGGAGTTTTTCCAACAATGCACATTATTAGGAAATGTTAAACTTCTGAGGGTACTGAGGGTGGACCTAGGCCCTTATGAGATGGAGCCCATGTCATCCATAAAGTGGATGCTGACCCTCATGATATAGAGCTCATATCATCAGCAGGAAGGAACCAGACCCTAAGGAGATGGAGCTCATATCAGTAGGATGGACCTAGACCTTAATGAGATGCAGCTCATATAATCAGTAGGATAGGACCAGACCCTAATGAGATGGAGCTCATATCATCAATAGGGTAGAACTAGACCCTCATGGGATAGAGCTTATATCATCAATAGGATGGAACCAGACATTAAGGAGATGGAGCTTATATCATCAGTAGGATGGACTTAGACCCTAATGAGTTGGAGCTCATATCATCAGTAGGATGGACCTAGACCCTATGGAGATGGAGCTCATATAAGTAGGATGGATCTAGACCCTAATGAGATGAAGCTCATATCATCAATAGGGAATAACCAGACCCTAAGGAGATGGAGCTTATATCATCAGTAGGATGGACATAGACCCTAATGAGATGGAGCTTATATCATCAGTAGGATGAACCTAGACCCTAATGAGATGGAGCTTATATCATCAGTAGGATGAACCTAGACCCTAATGAGATGGAGCTGATATCAGTAGAATGGAACCAGACACTAATGAGATGGAGCTCATATCATCAGTAGGATGGAACTAAACCATAATGAGATGGAGCTTATATCATCAGTAGGATGGAACTAAACCATAATGAGATGGAGCTTATATCATCAGTAGGGTAGAACTAGACCCTAATGATATGAAGTTCATATCAGTAGGATGGACCTAGACCCTAATGAGATGGAGCTCATATCATAAATAGGGTAGAACTAGACCCTCATGGGATAGAGTTTATATCATGAATAGGATGGAACCAGACATTAAGGAGATGGAGCTTATATCATCAGTAGGATGGACCTAGACCCCAATGAGATGGAGCTCATATCATCAGTAGGATGGAACCAAACCATAATGAGATGGAGCTCATATCATCCGTAGGGTAGAACTACACCCTAATGATATGGAGTTCATATCAGTAGGATGGACCTAGACACTAATGAGATTTAACTCATATCATCAGTAGGATGGACCTAGACCCTATGGAGATGAAGCTCATATCATCAGTAGGATGGAACCAGACCCTAATGAGATGGAGCTCATATCATCAATAGGGAATAACCAGACCCTAAGGAGATGGAGCTTATATCATCAGTAGGATGGACCTAGACCCTATGGAGATGGAGCTCATATTATAAGTAGGATGGAACCAGACCCTAATGAGATGGAGCTCATATTATAAGTAGGATGGACCTAGACCCTAATGAGATGGAGCTCATATCATCAGTAGGATGGACCTAGACCCTATGGAGATGGAGCTCATATAAGTAGGATGGATCTAGACCCTAATGAGATGAAGCTCATATCATCAATAGGGAATAACCAGACCCTAAGGAGATGGAGCTTATATCATCAGTAGGATGGACATAGACCCTAATGAGATGGAGCTGATATCAGTAGAATGGAACCAGACACTAATGAGATGGAGCGCATATCATCAGTAGGATGGAACTAAACCATAATGAGATGGAGCTTATATCATCAGTAGGATGGAACTAAACCATAATGAGATGGAGCTTATATCATCGGTAGGATGAACCTAGACCCTAATGAGATGGAGCTAATATCATCAGTAGGATGAACCTAGACCCTAATGAGATGGAGCTGATATCAGTAGAATGGAACCAGACACTAATGAGATGGAGCTCATATCATCAGTAGGATGGAACTAAACCATAATGAGATGGAGCTTATATCATCAGTAGGATGGAACTAAACCATAATGAGATGGAGCTTATATCATGAGTAGGGTAGAACTAGACCCTAATGATATGGAGTTCATATCAGTAGGATGGACCTAGACCCTAATGAGATGGAGCTCATATCATAAATAGGGTAGAACTAGACCCTCATGGGATAGAGCTTATATCATGAATAGGATGGAACCAGACATTAAGGAGATGGAGCTTATATCATCAGTAGGATGGACCTAGACCCCAATGAGATGGAGCTCATATCATCAGTAGGATGGAACCAAACCATAATGAGATGGAGCTCATATCATCCGTAGGGTAGAACTACACCCTAATGATATGGAGTTCATATCAGTAGGATGGACCTAGACACTAACGAGATTTAACTCATATCATCAGTAGGATGGACCTAGACCCTATGGAGATGAAGCTCATATCATCAGTAGGATGGAACCAGACCCTAATGAGATGGAGCTCATATCATCAATAGGGAATAACCAGACCCTAATGAGATGGAGCTTATATCATCAGTAGGATGGACCTAGACCCTATGGAGATGGAGCTCATATTATAAGTAGGATGGAACCAGACCCTAATGAGATGGAGCTCATATTATAAGTAGGATGGACCTAGACCCTAATGAGATGGAGCTTATATCATCAGTAGGATGGACCTAGACCTTAATGAGATGGAGCTCATATAATCAGTAGGATAGGACCAAACCCTAATGAGATGGAGCTCATATCATCAATAGGGTAGAACTAGACCCTCATGGGATAGAGCTTATATCATCAATAGGATGGAACCAGACATTAAGGAGATGGAGCTTATATCATCAGTAGGATGGACCTAGACCCTAATGAGATGGAGCTCATATCATTTGCAGGATAGAACCAGACCTGGAAGAGAAGATGAGGTAGAAGAACCCAGTTTAGAGCCTATGTGTAACAGTTTGACAGTCCAAGGTCTCATGTATGATAACTTCATGAGTTACCATGTTTTCCCCTAGAATCAATATGTCTAGAGGAGCTGCATTTATAGTATGGGATGTGATGTAACATGCATTGATTGACATGTTGAGGTAAAGCACGGGCCCATATCAATTTATGTATGCCATATTAGATATCCGTGCAACGCAGGTTTATATATTACTGTGGAAAATATGCAAGATAGCATTGAGAACCCATTTCTCAAGACCCAAAAGAGGTGACTTGTAGACTATTAGTGAGTTGTGTACAGTTTACAAGATAAAAACATTTAACATAGGGGTACAAAAGCTGTCTGGAAGCTTTCGTTAATTTCTGAAATGTTTGGGATACCTATCGTGTCTTCAGAATATACTTTATGTCTTGAGTATTTACATTACGCAATATTCATTCTGAACGTCTTAAAATGACTATGACAAGAAGGTGAATGGATTTTTCTATGTATTCAGAAAATTAAAGGGATTGTCCACCTTTGCATTTGTCTTCTATAAGCGCTTTGCTTTGCTGTGGTCATAAATCAGCTCAAAAAAAGACAAAACTCTCCTATCAGACCGCTAGAAAGAGCTCACTGACTGATCCTCCGTTACCTCACTATGCAGACCGTGCAATGCAAAGGCTATCAAAGGCAAACAGTGTCAAGCTTTCAATGAAACCAAATTGCAATCCCTTTAAAGTGAATGTTCATTTTTGACTTTGTCATTTTAGTCCCAATATTTACTACTTATTTTGCAATATATCTTTATTGTAGTATTTTTCTGACACAAGAGTTCCAAATTCCCTGAATAGATACACACAGATAAATGATACAAGTCTGTCTGCCAGCAGCCACCACTAGGGGGAGCTTACTCCATACTATGTATACATTCAATATATAAATAGTATAAACAGAATGCAGTAAGCTCCTAAGCTCCCTCTAGTGGCAGCAGCAGGAAGCCAGAATTTTATCATTCACATCTATGGCTAAGCATGGAGCTCTGAAATAGAAAAACAGATTTTCAACCTGTATGAAGATATAGTATTAAATTATTCAGTGCATGATATGTACATACATAAGTAGATATTCACTGTAAGGTGTCTGAATAATAGTCGACTGACACTTGAGTTTCCAACCGCTTGATATATTAGTTGAGTGATATGTAAGATATCTATCCATAGATAAATACACAGTGGTATAATAATATAAAAACTATAAGCAAACCTGAGCTTGGGAGGGAGGGGGTGACTACAGAACCTTGGCTATGGTAGAAAATATAGCTACGAATAGTCAATGAAACATTAGTTAATTCATACAAGAACTTCCTAATTACCTTATCCTTTCATGAGCGGCTAAAAGAAATTAAAAAACATAAACCGCAACTATCAATTCTTCAACTTCTAAAAAGTCACAGTCTTTACCTAACAAACACTTATCGTACCGATGTAGCCATTTCTTTAAGAATTTGCAGAAATAATACGGTACTATGTTGCTCATTCTTGTCACAGCCTTCGATTATCTGCACCGTCTTCTACCAAAATATTAATAATGTTTCTCAAGTCGACAACTCTATGGAAAGGAACCATGGAGAACAAGCTCATTATACCTTGGTCCTGGCAACTAGGAGCTTGGGTGTCTCCTTACCATTGCTTGTGGACAACAAGTTGGTCTACAATGAAACAAGCCATAGTAGAACATTCTAGAACCCATGTAACATTCTAGATGTGCCCTCAGAATTCCATTAACTCTAAAGAATCTACCGGACATTCTATCCCTTCTTCTTGCTCTTGCGATTCTACATCTACAGTAAAACCTTGGTTCTTCAGGGTCAAATGTGCATTCATAAATTTCTGAAGATACTTAGATGTGTAAAGCCAATGATGCTTTAAAACATCTTCCATTTCATAGATTTTGGACTGTCTGGCATTCATCTTTCGGAAGCGCCTGAACAGTTTATTACCGGACTCATTGCCTTCACTGGCCCATGCTCCGATAGAACCGTCACGTTCAATGATTTCTGGGACATGGGCTAGGGTCTTGTGGAAGTAATTGGTGATCTTGCCTTCATATCGATACTTGAACTTGGTGGACAAGAGTTCTGCAAATCTCTGAGAATGGTAACTGTACTGGCAGAGTAACTCTGGGCACTCTTTAGCTGGGCATGAAGAACGCCACACTGGTTTCATTTTGAGATACAAGTCCATAAGTTCTTTGAGGGCCACTTGCCGTTCCTCGGAATGTATCAGCTCGCAAACGGCCTCAACGGTTTCCTTGCTCATGAGTTTTCGAGCAAAATTTCCATTCATTCTCATAATAGGCTTTAGATTCATCTTTTTCCTAAGATGTTTGTCAAGCATCGTCTGCCATTTCTTTCGTTCTTCGTTGGTGGCTTTGGCATGTTTGTAGACTTCTCCTATTTCGAGCTGGAATATTCGATAAAACTCAGCAGCGTTTCCAATGTCACAGTGCAAAGCATCAATAGATGGGAGCGTTTCAATAAATGGCTTTGCAGAGACCCCCTTAACTCTATCACGGAGCTCATCGACTGATTCATGGTAAGGGTTGGCTCTCCACATTTCGTAGCGTTGCAAGTTCTCACTGTGGCTTCTGGTAATGGAATGGAAGACCAAGTTCTGAGCAGCTTCCAGACGGGTTGCATCACAAAGAGTACAAATATAGACCGAACCAGAAGCTTCAAGTCCTTCTACTTCACGCACCAACTTTTCATCATATCCTGTTCCCCGGAAGACAAACTTGAAGCTTCTACGGATTCCTCCAATTTCCAACTGAAGGTCACTGGATTTCATGGACTCTCTTTCAGCAATCAGAGGTCCCAGGATGGCAGTCAAAGTTTCATGGTCGGATTCATCAGCAAGCATTAAACACACAGGTTTGCAGCAAAGTTCAGAATTGGGTTTGGTCTCCTCAAAAATTCTAATGCATCCATTATGGCTGTTAGAAACACTTATGTTCATAATGGTGAATGAGAAGCGGACAGCCTTCTCCGGTACTGCAGGTCCACAGCCATGCTTCTCACTTACATCGCCCATTCCATCACATGATTCCTTAATCACCACAGTAAATGGACCAGACAGATATTCCTCTAGCTCTTTGGATTTCAAACCTTCAAGAATATCTTCTTCCATGTCTTTCAAAGCTGAAACCAGAGCGGCATCATATCTAAACCTTTTAGAGATAGCATCGACAGGATATTCATCCACAGAGCGATTCAGTCCTGAAAGGCCATCAATGATGCCAACATCCGTACTGGTGGAAACATTCTTTAATGGCGGTTTCCATTCGAAAGGATGATATCCGGGCAGTAGGACTTTCTCTGCATTTCTTAGAGCATGCAAAGGCTGGAAGATCTGGCGCCCAGTTATGGCTTTGACTGTTCTGTACATTTTATGATACTGGCTACAGCTCAAAAAAGTGTTCACTCGTATTGCAAGACAGACGGCTGGGTGCAGTCCTGCTCCTCTACCTTCCATGATGGCCTCTAACTCATCAGCCTGGCGGTGCTCATTCCTTGCTCTCAAGGCCAGAAGAAACAAAGTCAAGCAAACTGATTTAACATCACCTTCTTCCTCTTTATCAGAGAAAGCCTTCACTTGCATCTTGAGCTCCCTAAGACGATGTTTTTGAGCTCTCCTCGTCAGTGACAGCAGATGTTGCCTGGGTCTTCCCCCTTTGTTGATGTGGGCATAGGCTTCTTTACCTTTAATTTCTTTATGTTTGGAGATATGTTGAGAGTATTTTACAAGTTGGATTTCCTCATCACATCCGGTCACTGTGCACTTTAAAACCAAAGAGTTTAAGATATTAAGAAAGGACTTCACGGGTGTGGTAAGGTCCGTTGGGAAGCAAGTATGTCTGCAAGATGGGCAGTAGCAACCCATGACTTTGAAGTATTTGAGGATGCAAATTCTGCAGAACAAATGTTTGCATGATGTTTGCACTGGGTCGGACAGTATGTGTTCACACACCTGGCAGGTGACCGACTTAGTGAAATCGGAAGGATAGTCAACCACCAGCAAATTGGAGTCGAGGTGGATGTGTTTGCAGTTGTTCTTGAGTTGATTCAGAGTTCTATTCTTCTTCCAAAGTGGCGAGATGTTTCCATTTTTGTTCTTCTTTCCATGTTCAACGCTAATTTTTCTTTTTTTGATTAGAGAATTTTGGTGCATTGCTCCCTTTCTCTTCCCCCGGTTATTGGAGGAATTGCAGACGTCACATATGGAACAGTGAGGCTTCCACTCTACGGCATTGTTACGAGGGAAATAAACCTCGCTGAAGGAATTGCTGAATCTTTGATGCATGATGCTCCGGCAGTTATGGCAGAAGTGTGTTGGGTGAATAGAGTCAATGTCACCCCTCACATCTATCTTAAAGACCTTGGAGATGAGTTCAGGCCAAGAGGTAGCTTTCTTCTCTTTTCGTCTTAGGACTTCTTGAGTCTCGTTGTCTACTGGTCCATGAACAGGATAACTTCTATTCTGTTGATCCATTTTAAAAGAGACGCCACAAATGCGGCATAAGTGTTGTAAAGTGGCAGCGTGGCCATCTTCTTCCAATCGCTTAACTTCGGCATCGTTGTTCTCCGAGATGATTTCCTCTGGATCTTTGTAGCTTGAAGGTGACGTCATCAGGAGCTCTTGGCTAAGGTCATCAGAACTCACATCGAAATATGGAGATTTTTCCTGAGAACTGGTAGAAGATACCCCACTATCGTCATTCTGTTCTTGTGAGGACGTCCTCTCCAGGGACTTCACCCTAAACAGCTTGAACTTCCATTCTGAAAATTTGGTATATTGAGGCTGGATTTCATTTGTCACTGGGTTTACTGGAGGCAATGGCAACTCCATGGTCATGAGTGCTGAAAGACATAAAAAGGATATATGTTAAAGTTTTTTTCCACAAACAATAAATAACATACATCGTATTTTTACACTAACTTTGGACGCTGAGACCTTGAGGTAAGTGTTTACTTTTGAACCTAAAAAAGCTCCAAAACTCTTCAGTTACTTCTTTCCTAAAGAATTTCTCCAGAAACCTCAAAGATTTTTTAAAACATCTTAGAAAGCTATAAAATAGTAAAATAAGTAATTTTTGGTCTTACTCATCCCCCAACATTTCCATTGTTGATGCTTCCCTGGTCCCTCGCCAATTTCTGTTTGGCTGCAGAGGTCACAAGACATTAATGCAGGACACAGAAAAACAGAGATTGGTAGGGGACCAAGAAAGTGTGGGTATGGGAACCATACTGGATGGGTAAATTATTACTTCTGTTAGTATTTTATATCATCTTAAGCTTTAAAAAAAATAGTTGGCTGAACAACCCTTTCCAAAACATATTGATAATGGTCTGAGCTTCTTCTTCTTCTTATTATTATTATTTATTATAGACATATCTTAAAGGATTATTCCCACTTTAGACATTAATGTCATATCTGCATTGACATTAAAGAGCTTTTCTAATTTTATATAAATATTGTTGACTGTATAATGAAAAGTTCTAAAACTTTCTAAGAGACTTTGGGCCCAATTCATCATTTACTTTTTTTCTTAAGTTGGGTTTTCTTTCTTTATCTTGTGGTATTTGCTGACATTTTTTGATCCAAATTCTTCAAAATGAAGAATTTGATCAAAATCATAAAAAAATTTTAAGCTAAAAGACACATGTTTTGTTGAAGTAATGAAGGGAACTCTAGCATTTGCGTAAAAATTTATGGTGTACAAAAAAAAAAAAAAGTCCTTCCAAGGGAAACTGGAGTCCAAAAAATAGCAACTTTTCAAAAACTAGCAATTGATGAATCGGCCACAAATATCTGGAAAAGAAGAACCATGCCTAAAATGACAAATATAAAACAAAAAAAAAATAGGGAAACCAATAACAAAATAGATTTCAAAAATCGCGCAAGAATTTGGAGCAAATAAAAAAAAGGCGAAAAATGGCCAAAAATTAAACCAATAAAAACAGGCGCAAACACAATAACGAATCGTGCCCTTTCTTTTTCAATTCATCACTATTTTGGAACAATGTGTTTGCTGTCAGTGAATACAAATAGTCTTGTATACCTTTAACCCTGTACATGGCTAATCTTTTTCCAGTATAGATAACGTATCAACAGTCACTGCACAAATCTCCCATACAGTTTGCTACAATGTATCAGTCTGGAGGCCGTTTGGCTCACAGAGCATTGTCTATAGTAGATACAAGTGTAGCCACTTCTTGACTGACACCAACAATAGCTATGTAGGGAACCTGTCACCTTGGAAAACGCTATTTACCTGTAGTTATGGGGTTAATAGCATTATTTTACAGGTTCCCTGTAAGTCATGGGGGTGTGCACGGAGCGGCTACAGTCATCCGCCCCCATTGAATACAGCATACGCCCTGGCTCTTTGATAGACTATACTGTGAGTGATTGCGGTAAGCATGCTCCGGCAATTTGATTGACAGCTGAGTCGTGCTTACAGTATAGTGTACGGTACAGTGAGCGATGCTGTCAGCAATGACCTAGCCGCTCTGTACATGCCCCCATAACTGACAGCCCAAGGCTCCTGGCAGGAAATGAGTTCATTTTCTCCAAGTAGCCGAATTTAATACACAGCTAGCACCAGTCTAAGGCCACGGCCCCACTATCAGTATTTGGTCAGTATTCGGTCAGTATTTTTTCTCAGGAGTGGGAGCCAAAACCAGGAGTGGGTGATAAATGCAGAATTGGTGACTTATTTCTCACCTGGTTTTGGCTCCCACTCCTGAGAAAAAATACTGACCAAATACTGACAGTGGGGCCGTGGCCTAATGCTATTTAGCTGCAGATTAACCCTATATTTGCAGTCAAATAGCGTTTTCCAAGGTGCATCGAGAAACACTAATTACCTGCTAAAAAAAGTGGATTATTTGCAGATAAATAACATTTAAATCCTATTTAGCTTACTGTAACAGAGGCTACAGAGAGAAAATCATGTTATATTCTCCCTGCAGCCGCTCAGAGTCGTTACAGCCATTATTCACTATACAGTGAGTGCAGAGGTATTCAGTCCCCAGCATATTGATTGACAGCCTGCTCTGAACACTCTCGCTGCACACACATGCTGCAGAGCAGGCTGCACACACACGCTGCACACATGCTGCAGAGCAGGCTGCACACACACGCTGCACACATGCTGCAGAGCAGGCTGCACACACACGCTGCACACATGCTGCAGAGCAGGCTGCACACACACGCTGCATAGAATGCTGCACACACATGCTGCAGAGCAGGCTGCACATACACACTGCACACATGCTGCAGAGCAGGCTGCACACACACACTGCACACATGCTGCAGAGCAGGCTGCACACACATGCTGCAGAGCAGGCTGCACACACACACTGCACACATGCTGCAGAGCAGGCTGCACACACACTGCACACATGCTGCATAGAATGCTGCACACACATGCTGCACAGCAGGCTGCACACACGCACTGCACACATGCTGCAGAGCAGGCTGCACACATGCTGCAGAGCAGGCTGCGCACACACGATGCACACATGCTGCAGAGTAGGCTGCACACACACGCTGCACACATGCTGCAGAGCAGGCTGCACACACACGCTGCACACATGCTGCAGAGCAGGCTGCACACACACACGCTGCACACATGCTGCAGAGCAGGCTGCACACACACACGCTGCACACATGCTGCAGAGCAGGCTGCACACACACACGCTGCACACATGCTGCAGAGCAGGCTGCACACACACGCTGCACACATGCTGCAGAGCAGGCTGCACACACGCTGCACACATGCTGCAGAGCAGGCTGCACACACACGCTGCACACATGCTGCAGAGCAGGCTGCACACACACACGCTGCACACATGCTGCAGAGCAGGCTGCACACACACGCTGCACACATGCTGCAGAGCAGGCTGCACACACACGCTGCACACATGCTGCAGAGCAGGCTGCACACACACACTGCATACATGCTGCAGAGCAGGCTGCACACACACGCTGCACACATGCTGCAGAGCAGGCTGCACATACACACTCCATACATGTGTAGCACCCTGAGCATTCGGCTGCTACAGGGGTATTACACCTCAAGCCAGAGGTGTGGTATTCCACTCCCGGGTAAGGATGGAGTGTGGAACTGAGCTCAGTAGGCTGCATGCACTACATACATCCCATTTCCGGGGGACAGAACAACGGTACTCCCACCAGTATATGTGCAGGTACGACAGCGTCTGTCCCTGGCTGGAGTGGGAGGGGGGTGGAACATCCCAGTAGTGTAGGGGCAGATAGGGGGAGTAGTCTGGGTAAATGTAGGAGCTCATTGGGTGCTGGTCACCTGAGCTCACACATAGAGGGAGTATATAAGGTGGGCACCATCTTAGGACAGGGTCAGTCAGTCAGTCAGTCAGTGAGTCAGCAGTAACTCCAGGAGAGGAGAAGGAAGAGGGACCCAGAGGCGCAGGACGAGAGGGGACCCCAAGAGCCCGTATGAGAACTGATAAGGGTGAAGGGTCGGCAAAAGGGTACCGGATCCCAAGCTGGCGGAGGCCAAAGCAAACCTTAGCCAGGAACCGGAGGTCGTGGGCAAGATTTGCCACGACCCTCACCAAATCCACCAGAATGGCACACCGAGCATAGGGTCAGGAAAGCCAGAGAAGGTTCAACCACCAAGAGACCCGAGGGAGCCGGACACAGGTGGATCCCTGGTGGGAACGGCCAGAGAGAGAGAAGAAGGGAGCTCAGGACCATACTCAGGAATTGCCCGGGAGTTGACCGAGTCCCGCACCTGGTGGACGCAGCACGGCTTGGGTGGTCACTGCTGTACAGAGTGACCCGAGCAACACCAGTGAGTAAAAACCCTGAACTGCATTTCATGCCTCTGAGTCTACTTGCTGCACCTTCACAACCACCATCCTCCACGTCTGACCCCCTGAGGCTATACCCCTCCCGTTGGGGGTTATACTACCACAGCTGCACACACACCACCAGCCTCAGCGGACCATCCTGCAGCGGCGGCCTTTTGACCGCAAATCAACGGGTGGCGTAGTCGACACTAAGAACATCTGCAAGGACTGCCGCACACTGAGTTTGACACCCTGGGCACGGACCGGGTCACAGCCACTCGGAGACTACAACCCCCATCTGATCCGGCTCCGGGTATCCCTAACAACATGGCCCAGGGGGCGCGTCACATGCTGCAGAGCAGGCTGCACACACACACTGCACACATGCTGCAGAGCAGGCTGCACACACACACTGCACACATGCTGCAGAGCAGGCTGCACACACACACTGCACACATGCTGCAGAGCAGGCTGCACACACACACTGCATACATGCTGCAGAGCAGGCTGCACACACACACTGCATACATGCTGCAGGGCAGGCTGCACACACACACTGCATACATGCTGCAGGGCAGGCTGCACACACACACTGCACACATGCTGCAGAGCAGGCTGCACACACACACTGCATACATGCTGCAGAGCAGGCTGCACACACACACTGCACACATGCTGCAGAGCAGGCTGCACACACACACTGCATACATGCTGCAGGGCAGGCTGCACATACACACGCTGCACACATGCTGCAGAGCAGGCTGTCAATGTGCCACGGAGGGATTACAGCTGCACTCACTGTGTAGCGAGCAGTAACTGTAATTGCTCCCCGCACTGCCCTGACAACTGGGAGTCAGTGGCTGCAGGGTGAAAATAAATACATTTTGTCCCGTTTTTCCTTCTGCTCCATTAAGCCAACTAAAAAGGAAAGTGCACATGTCCAAATTTTTCCTCGGACAGAGTTGGCCCAAGATAAAGGTCGCAGCATGTATCATTTGCGTGCGAGAATCGGATGACACTCTATGGGTCCGTGGAAAAATCACACTTGGATGACATTACAGAAAAGGTGGCGAATTTTTTTCTTTTTCTTCTTCACATCCGAGAAAATCAGTTCCCACTCTGGTCAAACTCTAATCACACTCTGATCACTGTGTGAGTAGCATAATTGGACCGATTTTCTCTGGTGTGGAGAATACGGTTGTGCGACCGTAATCTAAGGCTCAATTCAAAATGCATTTAATATTATTCTTGTGCGATATATAATATAGAATGAATACCGATTTTTTGATCAGTCTTTGGCTGTGTGAAGTTCTAGTTGTGCTGCCCTGCAAACAGGTGTCAGATTATCAAATTGTATTTATTATTGGTTGTTGGATTAAAGGAATTTTACTATAATAACCAGAATATTACAACAGACTGGGGCTGCACAACATCAGAAAACAGCATTAATTCAAGGTAAAATTGTAGTTGTCATGTGAGATAAGCTTTCTTTATGGAAAAATAATAACACTGGTAATTATGTCAAGTGCTTTATATGTCCTATCATATTCGCTGTGTAATATTAGATAGGTAGATAATAAATAGATTACAGATAGATAATATTTACAGTACAGACCAAAAGTTTGGACACACCTTCTCATTTAAAGATTTTTCTGTATTTTCATGTCTTTGAAAATTGTACATTCACACTGAAGGCAGCAAAACTATGAATTACCACATGTGGAATTATATACTTAACAAAAAAGTGTGAAACAACTGAAAATATGTCTTATATTCTAGGTTCTTCAAAGTAGCCACCTTTTGCTTTGATGACTGCTTTGCACACTCTTGGCATTCTCTTGATGAGCTTCAAGAGGTAGTCAACGGAAATGGTCTTCCAACAATCTTGAAGGAGCTCCCAGAGATGCTTAGCACTTGTTGGCCCTTTTGCCTTCACTCTGCGGTCCAGCTCACCCCAAACCATCTCGATTGGGTTCAGGTCTGGTGACTGTGGAGGCCAGGTCATCTGGCGTAGCACCCCATCACTCTCCCTCTTGGTCAAATAGCCCTTACACAGCCCTGGAGGTGTATTTGGGGTCATTGTACTGTTGAAAAATAAATGATGGTCCAACTAAACGCAAACCGGATGGAATAGCATGCCGCTGCAAGATGCTGTGGTAGCCATGCTGGTTCAGTATGCCTTCAATTTTGAATAAATCCCCAACAGTGTCACCAGCAAAGCACCCCCACACCATCACACCTCCTCCTCCATGCTTCACAGTGGGAACCAGGCATGTAGAGTCCATCCGTTCACCTTTTCTGCGTCGCACAAAGACACGGTGGTTGGAACCAAAGATCCCAAATTTGGACTCATCAGACCAAAGCACAGATTTCCACTGGTCTAATGTCCATTCCTTGTGTTCTTTAGCCCAAACAAGTCTCTTCTGCTTGTTGCCTGTCCTTAGCAGTGGTTTCCTAGCAGCTATTTTATCATGAAGGCCTGCTGCACAAAGTCTCCTCTTAACAGTTGTTGTAGAGATGTGTCTGCTGCTAGAACTCTGTGTGGCATTGACCTGGTCTCTAATCTGAGCTGCTGTTAACCTGCGATTTCTGAGGCTGGTGACTCGGATAAACTTATCCTCAGAAGCAGAGGTGACTCTTGGTCTTCCTTTCCTGGGGCGGTCCTCATGTGAGCCAGTTTCTTTGTAGCGCTTGATGGTTTTTGCAACTGCACTTGGGGACACTTTCAAAGTTTTCCCAATTTTTCAGACTGACTGACCTTCATTTCTTAAAGTAATGATGGCCACTTGTTATTCTTTACTTAGCTGTTTTTTTCTTGCCATAATACAAATTCTAACAGTCTATTCAGTAGGACTATCAGCTGTGTATCCACCAGACTTCTGCACAACACAACTGATGGCCCCAACCCCATTTATAAGGCAAGAAATCCCACTTATTAAACCTGACAGGGCACACCTGTGAAGTGAAAACCATTTCCGGTGACTACCTCTTGAAGCTCATCAAGAGAATGCCAAGAGTATGCAAAGCAGTCATCAAAGCAAAAGGTGGCTACTTTGAAGAACCTAGAATAGAAGACATATTTTCAGTTGTTTCACACTTTTTTGTTAAGTATATAATTCCACATGTGGTAATTCATAGTTTTTGATGCCTTCAGTGTGAATGTACAATTTTCATAGTCATGAAAATACAGAAAAATCTTTAAATGAGAAGGTGTGTCCAATCTTTTGGTCTGTACTGTATATAAGAGACAGATAATAGATAATATATAAATAGATAATAGATAGATAATAGAAAGATAATAGATAAATAGATTATAGATAGATAATATATATATAAGAGACAGATAATAGATAGATAGATAGATAGATGGATAATAGATAGATAGATAATAGATAGATGATAGATAATAGATAGATGATAGATAATAGATAGATAGATAATAGATACATAGATAATAGAGAGATAATAGATAGATAGATAATAGATAATAGAGAGATAATAGATAGATAGATAATAGATAGATAGATAATAGATAGATTGATAGATAATAGATAGATAGGTAATAGATAGATAGATAGATAATAGATAGATAGATGATAGATAGATAATAGATAGATAGATAGATAGATAGATAGATAATAGATGTTAGAACCTTGCTCTTAGGTCTTTTTTCCTTTGCTGGTCACATGACCTTGTTGGCCTATTTAATCCTGCTCCGCCCTTCTGGCTTTGCTGGACTCCATTGTATATCTACTTTCTAGCTAGCCTGTGCTCTGTGTCTTGCTCTGTTAGTTTGCTTGGTTTACTGACCTCTATGTTCTTTATATTTTGTTTGTTCGTCTGTCTGCTACTATTTCTGTTAGGAGGTGTCCCATATTCCTCCCAGTCCTTAGTACTTGTAGGGATTCCTTCCCCACATCTATAGGTCTCTGTACAGACTAGCTTAGGACTTTAGCAGGTCTGATCGCAGGATCAGGTTCCCTGTTACATCGTAGGGATTCAGCTGAGTTCTATCGTAGGGACAGATCTCCTCTCTTTCCTTAGCTCTGGTAGCAGAACATAACAATAGATAGATGATGGATAGATAGATAGATAATAGATAGATGATAGATAATAGATAGATGATAGATAGATAGATAATAGATAGATAATAGATAATAGATAGATAGATGATAGATAATAGATAGATAATAGATAGATAATAGATAGATAGATAATAGATAGATTGATAGATAATAGATAGATAGATAATAGATAGATAGATAGATAATAGATAGATAGATAATAGATAGATAGATGATAGATAGATAGATGATAGATAGATAATAGATAGATAGATGATAAATAGATAGATAATAGATAGATGATAGATAGATGATAGATAGATAGATAATAGATAGATAATAGATAGATAATAGATAGATAGATTGATAGATAATAGATAGATAGATAGATAATAGATAGATAGATAGATAGATAATAGATAGATAGATGATAATAGATAGATAGATAATAGATAGATAGATAATAGATAGATAGATAATAGATAGATGATAGATAGATAGATAATAGATAGATAATAGATAATAGATAGATAGATGATAGATAATAGATAGATAATAGATAATAGATAGATAGATAATAGATAGATTGATAGATAATAGATAGATAGATAGATAGGTAGATAGATGATAGATAGATAATAGATAGATAGATGATAAATAGATAATAGATAGATAATAGATAGATGATAGATAGATGATAGATAGATAGATAATAGATAGATAATAGATAGATAATAGATAGATAGATTGATAGATAATAGATAGATAGATAGATAATAGATAGATAGATAGATAGATAGATAGATAATAGATAGATAGATAGATAATAGATAGATAATAGATAGATAGATAATAGATGGATGATAGATACTAGAGAGATAATAGATAGATAGATAATAGATAGATGATAGATAGATAATAGATAGATAGATGATAGATAATAGATAGATAATAGATAATAGATAGATAGATAATAGATAGATTGATAGATAATAGATAGATAGATAGGTAGATAGGTAGATAGATAGATAATAGATAGATAGATAGATGATAGATAGATGATAAATAGATAGATAATAGACAGATAGATGATAGATAGATGATAGATAGATAATAGATAGATGATAGATAGATAGATAATAGATAGATAGATAATAGATAGATAATAGATAGATTGATAGATAATAGATAGATAGATAATAGATAGATAGATAGGTAGATAGGTAGATAGATAGATAGATAATAGATAGATAGATAATAGATAGATAGATGATAGATAGATAGATGATAGATAGATAGATAGATGATAGATAGATAGATGATAGATAGATAATAGATAATAGAGAGATAGATAGGTAGATAGGTAGATAGATAGATAATAGATAGATAGATAGATAATAGATAGATAGATAGATGATAGATAGATAGATGATAGATAATAGACAGATAGATGATAGATAGATAATAGATAGATAGATAATAGATAGATGATAGATAGATAGATGATAGATAGATAGATAATAGATAGATAGATAATAGATAGATAATAGATAGATATATAATAGATAGATTGATAGATAATAGATAGATAGATAATAGATAGATAGGTAGATAGATAGATAATTAATAGATAGATAGATAGATGATAGATAGATAGATGATAGATAGATAGATGATAGATAGATAGATAGATGATAGATAGATAATAGATAGATAATAGATAGATAGATAATAGATAGATTGATAGATAATAGATAGATAGGTAGATAGATAGATAATAGATAGATAGATAGATGATAGATAGATAGATGATAAATAGATAGATAATAGACAGATAGATGATAGATAGATAATAGATAGATAGATAATAGATAGATAGATAGATAATAGATAGATGATAGATAGATAATAGATAGATAATAGATAGATAGATAATGGATAGATTGATAGATAATAGATAGATAGATAGATAATGGATAAATTGATAGATAATAGATAGATAATAGATAGATAGATAGGTAGATAGGTAGATTGATAGATAGATAGATGATAGATAGATAGATGATAGATAGATGATAGATAGATAGATGATAAATAGACAGATAGATGATAGATAGATGATAGATAGATAATAGATAGATAGATAGATAATAGATAGATAGATAATAGATAGGTAGATAGGTAGATAGGTAGATAGATAGATAATAGATAGATAGATAATAGATAGATAGATAGATGATAGATAGATAGATGATAAAGAGATAGATAATAGACAGATAGATGATAGATAGATGATAGATAGATAATAGATAGATAGATAATAGATAGATAGATAGATAATAGATAGATGATAGATAGATAGATAATAGATAGATAATAGATAGATAATGGATAGATTGATAGATAATAGATAGATAGATAGATAATGGATAAATTGATAGATAATAGATAGATAGATAATAGATAGATAGATAGGTAGATTGATAGATAGATAGATGATAGATAGATAGATGATAGATAGATGATAGATAGATAGATGATAAATAGACAGATAGATGATAGATAGATGATAGATAGATAATAGATAGATAATAGATAGATAGATAATAGATAGGTAGATAGGTAGATAGGTAGATAGATAGATAATAGATAGATAGATAATAGATAGATGATAGATAGATAGATGATAGATAGATGATAGATAGATAGATGATAGATAGATGATAGATAGATAATAGATAGATAATAGATAGATAGATAATAGATAGATTGATAGATAATAGATAGATAGATAATAGATAGATAGATAGGTAGATAGATAATAGATAGATAGATAGATGATAGATAGATAGATGATAGATAGATGATAGATAGATGATAGATAGATAGATGATAGATAGATAATAGATAGATAATAGATAGATAGATAATAGATAGATTGATAGATAATAGATAGATAGATGATAGATAGATAGATAGATAATAGATAGATAGATAATAGATAGATAGATGATAGATAGATAGATGATAGATAGATAGATAGATAGATGATAGATAGATAGATGATAGATAGATGATAAATAGATAGATAATAGACAGATAGATGATAGATAGATGATAGATAGATAATAGATAGATAGATAGATAATAGATAGATAATAGATAGATAATAGATAGATTGATAGATAATAGATAGATAGATAATAGATAGGTAGATAGGTAGATAGATAATAGATAGATAGATGATAGATAGATGATAGATAGATAGATGATAGATAGATAGATGATAGATAGATAATAGATAGATAATAGATAGATTGATAGATAGATAGATAATAGATAGATAGATGATAGATAGATAATAGATAGATAATAGATAGATAGATAATAGATAGATAATAGATAGATGATAGATAGATAGATAATAGATAGATAGATGATAGATGATAGATAATAGATAGATAATAGATAGATAGATGATAGATAGATAATAGATAGATAGATAGATGATAGATAGATAGATGATAGATAGATAATAGATAGATGATAGATAGATAGATGATAGATAGATAATAGATAGATAGATAGATGATAGATAGATAGATGATAGATAGATGATAGATAGATGACAGATTGATAGAGATAGTTATTGACTGATAGATAATAGACAGATATAGGTCAGTTATTTCTACAGTATATACTGCCCACAATCAGATAATCATGCAAACACTATAAAAAAAATAGGAAAAAAAACACAAAATATGAAACAATAATCGTAAATATACAAATATTGACACTGACAAACAGTGAAATGTAAACAGACCAGTGAATTATCAGATTATTCATGCGGCCATTGAGCATCAATGATGGTTCATTTCTACCCAATATTAAAACAGCAGCAGAAGGTTTGAGACTGTGGAATTGATGCCGACGCTCCGGGAAAAGTTCATAGCTCTAGATAACCACCCACGTTCATAAGTCTTAAACCTTTTATGTCCGAGCTTGCAAATAATTGCAGGAGCTTGACATTTAAAACATTTTGCAAAAATAGTGGCGATCAGGTAAATTTAGGAAAAATATGGCTTTTTAGTAAACTCGGTACTTAAAGCACTCAGCAGGAAGGCAGCGCCATCCAGGATATGAAATGTCACAAATATAGCAGACCCTTGGGGCAGGGGCCGATGCGTGGGCAGCACTGATATCCAGCTGCTGGTTTAATACACTTCAGCAAATCAGTGCCCAAGAGATCCCTGGCCAAGAGTTGTCACAAGCTCTTAATGCCCGCAAATGTGACAGATGCTCACCCCTGGCCAGGATTTAGGATGGTAAAGCTACAATGCAAGATCCCTGTAGGAAAGAACGGACGAGGCGATGAACCTTGTGTTGGTCATTTGGAGATAATAAGTCATGGAGGTGCCCGGGATTTTAACAGATCAGGCTGCAAACTCAGCAATAACTAATGGACTCTGCAGAGCTGGAGATATCATACCTGTTGCCAGCTTGTCAATGCCCCCGCACACAAGTGTCAGTCAGCTCCCCAACCTTGGATAACCAGTGCCAGCCTTTTCTGCTTGGCATGGAAAGCTCTTTACCTCTATATATCATTTCAAGCCCAAATTCAAATTATTGCACCTAGACTGGCAGCCAATAAGAAGAGAGGCAGGTGACCCCCTTATACCACAAGCTCGACCTCCTCCGTGCACCTGGGACGCCCTGTTTTGCAGGATTTCAGTGGTTTAGCCACAGAGGTTTTGCAGTGCCTGGTTCTCATAGGGCTTGTTGGCGGCTGGCGAGAGGCAGAGCATGACTGGCACAGCTGTGTTATTCTCTGCCACTTCAAAAAAAACTTCTGTGTTTTCTGTTTTTGTGGGTCAACAGACCTCACGTGTCAGGACAAACAGGAGTAAGTGAAGCAAATACTCTGAATGGATCACTGAAGACGAAGAAGAACCCCGATAAAGAGTCCAAGATAAGTGTGCAATATCTTCATTTAATTAGGTCCAGTTTTATATATGATGGGGTGGGAGAAAAAAAACAGAAAAAAAGGACACAATTCCAGGTAGCAATCACAGAAAAGATCACCATATGAAAGTACACATATATACGGTAAGCACTAAAAACACAAGGTCTCGAAAAATGCACAAAAAGATATATACATATCAAATATATATATATATATATATATATATATAATGGTCTCAAAGAGTATCCATATTAAAATCCAAAGAAAGTGCATAAGTGCATAAAAATAATAAATATATAAGTCAACAACAATTGCAGGTGAATTGTAGGTGAATACATTTTATATAAAAGAAAACCCTAAGGTTAGTAAAGTGCTTGTGACTAGATCCCTATATAGGATATGCAGGATATAATGGCCACTGAATATGTCAGGATAATGTCACAGGTTCACATAGAACTATGGTGAGATTTGTTCAATCCATAATGTGTTGTGGTATAGTATAGTTTGAATTAAATTTTCATACCTATATAGAGGGTCAGGAGAAATTGCCACCAGGATGCGTCCACCCCGACGCGCGTTTCGGCATCTGCCTTCGTCAGGGGGTATACATGAGCAACCATGGATGATGTTCTCACTGTTACTCTCTGGGTATTGTCTGATCACTCACTTTAATGCAGGGATTTTTTTTAATGAAAAGCACAAATTTAAAAACCCAAAAGAAACGACGCAACATGCCATAAATGTGTGATACGTGTGTGACGCGCCCCCTGGGCCAGTGTTGTTTGGGGGATACCCGGAGCCGGATCAGATGGGGGTTGTAGTCTCCGAGTGGCGGTGACCCGGTCCGTGCCCAGGGTGTCAAGCTCAGTGTGTGGCAGTCCTACAGATGTTACTGGATGTTCTTTAGTGTCGACTACGCCACCCGTTGATTTGCGGTCACTACGGCCGCCGCTGAAGCAGGGTCCGCTGAGGCTGGTGGTGTGTGTGCAGCTCAGGTAGTATAACCCCCAACGGGAGGGGTATAGCCTCAGGGGGTCAGTTGCAGAGGATGGTGGTTGTGGAGGTGCAGTGAGGATGGTAATGAAACTCAGAGTCGGGCTGTGCAGTTCAGGGTTTTTACTTACTGCTTTTGTGTTGGTCACTCCGGCCTTGAGTGACCACCCGAGCCGTGCTGCGTCCACCAGGTCCTGGACTCGGCCAACCCCCAGGTGATTCTGGAGCGTGTTCCTGAGCTCCCTTTCTGACTTGTCCTTCTCTCTGGCCTTCCCCACCAGGGATCCACCTAAGTCCGGCTCCCTCGGGCCTCTTGTTGGTAAAACCCTTGTCTCTGGGTTCCCTGACCCTATTCTTGGTTTGCCTTCCGGGTGGATTTAGTGGGTGGTCGTGGCAGATCCTGCCCACGACCTCCGGTCTCTGGCTAAGGATTAGTGCCCTCCACCAGCTTGGGATCCGGTACCCTTGTGCCAACTCTTCACCCTATGGTCTAATTTTGGGTTCTTGGAGTTCCCTCTTCTCCCCCTCTGGGTCCTTCTTCTCTCCTCTCTCTCACTCTCTTGGTCTTGGAGCTGGCTGAGCTGCTCTGCTTGTCGGACCAAACCTCTACAAAAGACCCTGTTCTAAGATGGTTCCCACCTTATATACTCCCTCTATGTGTGAGCTCAGGTGACCAGCACCCAATGAGCTCCTAGCATTACCCAGACTGCTCCCCCTATCTGCCCCTACACTACTGGGATGTTCCACCCCCCTCCCACTCCAGCCAGGGACAGACGCTGTCATACCTGCACATTTCTCTAGTGAGAGTACCATTGGTCTGTCCCCCGGAAATGGGATGTATGTAGTGCATGCAGCCTACTGAGCTCAGTTCCACACTCCATCCTTACCCGGGAGTGGAATACCACACCTCTGGCTTGAGGTGTAATACCCCTGTAGCAGCCGAATCCTCAGGGTGCTACATTCCCCCCTGGTAAATCACAGCACGTCCTCGGGCTGTAAGATATAAAAAACATCCAAAACATACAATTTTTTTTTTTCATAAACATAAACATATAAAACATCACATATATTATCAGCAATAAAACTTTTCATATAAAACTTTTCATAAATAACATCCTTGTAAACACTCTTGCTCCT
This sequence comes from Phyllobates terribilis, assembly GCF_046119375.1. Taxonomy (NCBI): domain Eukaryota; kingdom Metazoa; phylum Chordata; class Amphibia; order Anura; family Dendrobatidae; genus Phyllobates; species Phyllobates terribilis. Next base: position 77,606,737 of record NW_027362773.1, on the reverse strand, counting down.
CCGGCCACGGTGCAACTTGTGACCGGGAAAAGTGCGACAGTCTCCTTTAGAAACACGGTTTTCCTATAAAACCTGTAGAGGGCGCCTTAGAAAGCGCAACTATATACAGGGGGAATATGGCCGCTCTCAGTCCTCGGCCAGGTAATGGGAATAGGGACACACGGGTTAACAGTTCACTCTTGTCCCAACGGGGACATATTTAAAGCAGCAACAGTTCACTGTACCCCGATGGGTAACTATTTACAGTCTCTTTACCGTACTTTAACGACGGCGTCCTCCTGCTCCTTCTTTGGATTTAGACCCGTCCGGGTCCTCCTGCTCCTCCTCACACCGCAGCTCCTCCTCCGTCAGGCGATGTACATGGAGGGCGTAGGGTCCTTTGGCACACTTGTGCCGGGTGAAGGTGACCTCGTCCCCTACGTATGGGTCACGACCTCTGTGTCCCTCCGGCAGATGGCTTTCTACGTCTCTGCGGGTTACAAAGACGTCGCCGGGGGTATGATGGTCTTTTATGAAGCCCCACCCATGCTGCAGGTTGAATTTAATCACAGTCCCGGTGGTACGGGGACCATGAGCTGCACGGGGATCTCTCCTGGTCCGGCTCTTCTGCTCCGCGCTCCTTATCTGTGCTTGCTGTTCCCGGACCCGCCTCTCTCTCCGCTCCTTCTCGAAGACCTCGAGCTGCTGGCGGCAGCACTCTGCACGCTCCGCTGCGGCCGCCCGAGTCTCCTGAGTGAACCCCATGAGGTCTCCTCCGGTGGGGTCCCACTCAAACTGTGCCTCCTGTAGCGGGGGCTGGGTCCTCCTGACGGGCTTCGGAGCCGGAATCAGGGGCTCACACAGGGGCCTCGCCCTTTGGAGTTCCAATTGGTAGTACTCCTGGGGCCATATGAAGGGCTGCCCATCCGGGCACATATGCTGGGCGAACAGGTCCTCACCCAGGTGCAGTACTTTAGGTGTTATGGGCGCTGTGGTGGTAGCGGCGCCCGGGTTGACCAGGCCTTGCGACCAGGCTTGGGGCACGCTAAAGGAAGAGGGCACCGTAAGAACGGCGGCGCCCGTGGTTACTCGGCCCTGCGACCAGGCTGGTGGCTCCGCGGAGGTAGGGGGCGCTGTTTGAATGGCGGCGCCCGGGTGTACTAGGCCTTGCGACCAGGCCGATGGTATTTCCTGCTTTGCCGCGCTCAGGGTCGAAGCGCGTGACGTCACAGGGGTCGCGGCCGCGGTTTCCGGTTGAGGCCTAGTCTGCGGCGGTGACGATGCAGCGACGGGCACGGCAGGGGGAATTTCGGGCTCTGCGACGGGGAGCTGGGGCAGGCACGCGGTTTCCCGGCTCGGGGTAGAGACGTCCCCTTTACCTGCCTCCATTCGTTCAGCTCCCTTCTCGGCGCCGTCTCCGGCCTTGAGTCCTCCTGCACCATCCTCAGAGGCGGTCTGTCTCCTCGTCTCGGGTGGCGTGCTCCGCTGACGGGTTTCGGTCCGCTGGGCCATCTCTCGGCTCCACTCCGCCAACGTCTCTCGCTGCACCCGGGCCATCCTCCGTGCGAGGCCCTCCAGCGCAGTCTGTGCACACTCCCGGTCTCGGGGGAGCTGTGCCAGGACCTCCACTAGGCCTAGTGGGGTTGTGGCTTGTAGCAGGCTCCTGACCACTGGGTCGGTGCTGCCTGACTCTCCCTCCATCTCCGGGTAGGCTTTCTCTGGACTCCTCTCCAGACTTCTTGTCTCCGGGTGCGCTCTCTCCAGACTCCTCCAGGCTGCACCCATCTTCGTTCTTTTGTTCAGTCTCCGCCCACATCGAGGGTGGTCCCGGGGCAACTTTGTGATTGTCAGTTCCAGGGGCAGTTCTCTTACGCTGATGGACACTTCCAGCATCACAGTCTCTGTTGGTGGGCGCGGTTTCCGCTTTTGGCGCCATTCTTCGACCTGGCCCACGATGGGAGGTGGCCTCTTGCCACCCTCTGGCACGCCCATAATGGCGTCCGCTCTTCCAAGGCGGGAAATCTTTGGAAATGGCGGGAATCGTCTCCCAGTGGCGGGAAACTCCATGGATGGCGGGAAAAAGCTGCAAATGGCGGACAACCGGTGGGAATCGACCTGTGATGGGGTCCGTTGGCGGGGACCCTCCGGAACCGGCGGGAGACTTCTTTTTGAGGTAACGGTGAACTTTTCTTCAGGCACGCAGTACCCGGTTGTTGCGGGCACGTAATCCTGCCGACTACGCCAAAGTTGACGCGCCCCCTGGGCCAGTGTTGTTTGGGGGATACCCGGAGCCGGATCAGATGGGGGTTGTAGTCTCCGAGTGGCGGTGACCCGGTCCGTGCCCAGGGTGTCAAGCTCAGTGTGTGGCAGTCCTACAGATGTTACTGGATGTTCTTTAGTGTCGACTACGCCACCCGTTGATTTGCGGTCACTACGGCCGCTGCAGCAGGGTCCGCTGAGGCTGGTGGTGTGTGTGCAGCTCAGGTAGTATAACCCCCAACGGGAGGGGTATAGCCTCAGGGGGTCAGTTGCAGAGGATGGTGGTTGTGGAGGTGCAGTGAGGATGGTAATGAAACTCAGAGTCGGGCTGTGCAGTTCAGGGTTTTTACTTACTGCTTTTGTGTTGGTCACTCCGGCCTTGAGTGACCACCCGAGCCGTGCTGCGTCCACCAGGTCCTGGACTCGGCCAACCCCCAGGTGATTCTGGAGCGTGTTCCTGAGCTCCCTTTCTGACTTGTCCTTCTCTCTGGCCTTCTCCACCAGGGATCCACCTAAGTCCGGCTCCCTCGGGCCTCTTGTTGGTAAAACCCTTGTCTCTGGGTTCCCTGACCCTATTCTTGGTTTGCCTTCCGGGTGGATTTAGTGGGTGGTCGTGGCAGATCCTGCCCACGACCTCCGGTCTCTGGCTAAGGATTAGTGCCCTCCACCAGCTTGGGATCCGGTACCCTTGTGCCAACTCTTCACCCTCTGGTCTAATTTTGGGTTCTTGGAGTTCCCTCTTCTCCCCCTCTGGGTCCTTCTTCTCTCCTCTCTCTCACTCTCTTGGCCTTGGAGCTGGCTGAGCTGCTCTGCTTGTCGGATCAAACCTCTACAAAAGACCCTGTTCTAAGATGGTTCCCACCTTATATACTCCCTCTATGTGTGAGCTCAGGTGACCAGCACCCAATGAGCTCCTAGCATTACCCAGACTGCTCCCCCTATCTGCCCCTACACTACTGGGATGTTCCACCCCCCTCCCACTCCAGCCAGGGACAGACGCTGTCGTACCTGCACATTTCTCTAGTGGGAGTACCATTGGTCTGTCCCCCGGAAATGGGATGTATGTAGTGCATGCAGCCTACTGAGCTCAGTTCCACACTCCATCCTTACCCGGGAGTGGAATACCACACCTCTGGCTTGAGGTGTAATACCCCTGTAGCAGCCGAATCCTCAGGGTGCTACATGTGCATCTTAGTTTTGAGGTCATCACCTATCAAGATATCAGAGTCTCCCAGCCCCAAAGGAAATGGTAATGCCCACAGTAGTATTCAGGCTCCATCTTGATGCACTTGGTGCTTCACCCAGCGCTGGACCTGGGGGTGTCGAGAGCCCACCCAACAAGCTACAAAGAAATATTACCTAATTTTAGCAACATGGTCGGCTTCTGGTTGATGCAAATGGTGGGAAATGCTCCAATCAAATATTATCACCATCCTGTGAATGAAGAAAACCCAGTATAACAACATCAATATGGAAAAAATACCACTATACAAGGGCCATATAAATACTGACCACATATTACCAGTATCTTAATATATACTTACCTTGTAATTTCCTCACATCCAATTCCCTCCAGATGTGTCCGGATCCCAGAATTCCAAACGGCGGAAGTTCGTCTACTGCCATATTGGGACACCCAAGTGATGGGTGTCTCAATATGGAAACCGCTGGTGGTACCAGCTTCTTGCGCGGTACCACCAGCAGAACACTGTCTTTAACACGCCGCACACGCCGCCTCCGGGATCACCCGAATGATTTACTGACCGCCACCATCTTTGTACAGGAGGAGCACATGCGCAGTTTTAATGTGACCGCCGCTATCTGCCTGCACAAAGATGGAAGGAGAGAGACAGCAGACAAGGGGGAGAGCACATGGGGTAGACAGGTCAAAGAAGAGATCACATGAGAGGAGAAGACAGCAGATGGGGGAGAGAGAAAGTGCACAGAGGGGAGAGAGACAGCGCACAGGTGGGAGACAGCTCAAACGGGACAGCACATGAGGGGAGAACACAGCACAGGAAGGAGAGAGACAGCAGACAAGGGGGAGAGCACATGGGGTAGACAGGTCAAAGAAGAGATCACATGAGAGGAGAAGACAGCAGATGGGGGAGAGAGAAAGTGCACAGGGGGGAGAGAGACAGAGCACAGGTGGGAGACAGCTCAAACGGGACAGCACATGAGGGGAGAACACAGCACAGGAAGGAGAGAGACAGCAGACAAGTGGGAGAGCACATGGGGTAGACAGGTCAAAGAAGAGATCACATGAGAGGAGAAGACAGCAGATGGGGGAGAGAGAAAGTGCACAGGGGGGAGAGAGACAGAGCACAGGTGGGAGACAGCTCAAACGGGACAGCACATGAGGGGAGAACACAGCACAGGAAGGAGAGAGACAGCAGACAAGGGGGAGAGCACATGGGGTAGACAGGTCAAAGAAGAGATCACATGAGAGGAGAAGACAGCAGATGGGGGAGAGAGAAAGTGCACGGAGGGGAGAGAGACAGCGCACAGGTGGGAGACAGCTCAAACGGGACAGCACATGAGGGGAGAACACAGCACAGGAAGGAGAGAGACAGCAGACAAGGGGGAGAGCACATGGGGTAGACAGGTCAAAGAAGAGATCACATGAGAGGAGAAGACAGCAGATGGGGGAGAGAGAAAGTGCACAGGGGGGAGAGAGACAGAGCACAGGTGGGAGACAGCTCAAACGGAACAGCACATGAGGGGAGAACACAGCACAGGAAGGAGAGAGACAGCAGACAAGGGGTAGAGCACATGGGGTAGACAGGTCAAAGAAGAGAGCACATGAGAGGAGAAGACAGCAGATGGGGGAGAGAGAAAGTGCACAGGGGGGAGAGAGACAGAGCACAGGTGGGAGACAGCTCAAACGGAACAGCACATGAGGGGAGAACACAGCACAGGAAGGAGAGAGACAGCAGACAAGGGGTAGAGCACATGGGGTAGACAGGTCAAAGAAGAGAGCACATGAGAGGAGAAGACAGCAGATAGGGGAGAGAGAAAGTGCACAGGGGGGAGAGAGACAGAGCACAGGTGGGAGACAGCTCAAACGGGACAGCACATGAGGGGAGAACACAGCACAGGAAGGAGAGAGACAGTAGACAAGGGGGAGAGCACATGGGGTAGACAGGTCAAAGAAGAGATCACAGGAGAGGAGAAGACAGCAGAGGGGGGAGAGAGAAAGCGCACAGGGGGGAGAGACAGAGCACAGGGGGGAGACAGCTCAAACGGGACAGCACATGAGGGGAGAACACAGCACAGGAAGGAGAGAGACAGTAGACAAGGGGGAGAGCACATGGGGTAGACAGGTCAAAGAAGAGATCACATGAGAGGAGAAGACAGCAGATGGGGGAGAGAGAAAGTGCACAGGGGGAGAGACAGAGCACAGGAGGAGACAGCTCAAACGGGACAGCACATGAGGGGAGAACACAGCACAGGAAGGAGAGAGACAGCAGACAAGGGGTAGACAGGTCAAAGAAGAGAGCACGGACGGGAGAAGTCAGCACATGGGGGAAAGAGAGAGTGGATAGGTGGATGAGCACATGGGGGGGAGAGATTATCAACGCTGCAAAGCCATCCACCATCGTGACATTACCGCCCTCCCGATGTGATAGCATCGGGCCTCCATCTAGTATACATATATTTACTTTTCTACGTCCAGCCCAGACCACCAAAAAAACTTCTTTCATCCATGTCTTAGTAGAATGTAATTGGAATTGCGTCACTGCTCTAGAAAATAGGAAAAAACGAAGATACTTAGCGCATAAATTTTCCAATTCATGTGTGCCCAGCAGCCATGACAAGGCGACCTTCTTTGCTGGAAACCTATCCTAATGTGATTCCTTTTCTGGGCTGATAGCCTACATTTATATGGGTAGGTAGGATCCTGCCGTGATAAAAATCCACATAGGCTGATGGGTGTAGTTCTTCGTCAGAAAGCCTATGTATAAATATCAAAGACTGACCATCACTTCCAAACAGAGAACAGGTGTGTACAGATGCTTGCTAAGAGTAGCCACCTCCATATATAACTAACAAATAAAGTTGCACTTCGTGACGCTATAGCATGTAAACATGAAATATATGAAAAGGGAATTGCATTACCGCTCTAGAAAATAGAAAAAAAGAAGATACTTGCCTTGTATCTTTATGCGCTAAGTATCTTTATTTTTTCCTATTTTCTAGAACAGTAATGCAATTCCCATTTCATATATTTCATGTTTACATGCTATAGCGTTACAGAGTGCAACTTTATTTGTTAGTTATATATGGAGATGGCTGCTCTTACTAAGCTCCTGTTCACACCTGTTCTCTGTTTGGAAGTAATGGTCAGTCCTTGATATTTGTAGAATGTAAGGCAGAGATATGTTTGGCTCCTGGCTACACAGTAATAGTATCCCCAAAAATAAAATTCTCCCTTGTGCCCTATCTCATTAGTAATATCCTCCTTTCTTACCTACACACAGTAACCATGCCCCACTTTGTGACCCAATTAAGGTAGAAATTACCCGCTTTAATATAGCTACTATAATACTGCCCAATATGCACAAAAATATAACTACTATAATACTGCCCCCTATGTACAGGAATATAACTACTATAATACTGCCCCCTATGTACAAGAATATAACTACTATACTACTGCTCCTATGTATAGGAATATAACTACTATAATACTGCCCCTATGTACAAAAATATAACTACTATAATACTGCCCCCTATGTACAAAAATATAACTACTATAATACTGCCTCCTATGTACAAGAATATAACTACTATAATACTGCTCCTATGTACAAGAATATAACTACTATAATGCTGCCCCTATGTACAAGAATATAACTACTATAATATTGCTCCCTATGTACAAGAATATAACTACTATAATACTGTTCCTATGTGCAAGAATATAACTACTATAATACTGCTCCCTATGTGCAAGAATATAACTACTATAATACTGCTCCCTATGTACAAGAATATAACTACTATAATACTGCCCCTATGTACAAGAATATAACTACTATAATACTGCCCCTATGTACAAGAATATAACTACTATAATACTGCCCCTATGTAAAAGAATATAACTACTATAATACTGCCCCCTATGTACAAGACTATAACTACTATAATACTGCCCCCTATGTACAAGAATATAACTACTATAATACTGCCCCTATGCACAAGAATGTAACTACTATAATACTGCCCCCTATGTACAAGAATATAACTACTATAATACTGCTCCCTATGTACAAGACTATAACTACTATAATACTGCCCCCTATGTACAAGAATATAACTACTATAATACTGCCCCCTATGTACAAGAATATAACTACTATAATACTGCCCCCTATGTACAAGAATATAACTACTATAATACTGCCCCCTATGTACAAGAATATAACTACTATAATACTGTCACTATGTACAAGAATATAACTACTATAATACTGTTCCTATGTGCAAGAATATAACTACTATAATACTGCCCCTATGTACAAGAATATAACTACTATAATACTGCCCCCTATGTACAAGACTATAACTACTATAATACTTCCCCTATGTACAAGAATATAACTACTATAATACTGCCCCTATGCACAAGAATATAACTACTATAATACTGCTCCCTATGTACAAGAATATAACTACTATAATACTGCCCCTATGTACAAGAATATAACTACTATAATACTGCCACTATGTACAAGAATATAACTACTATAATACTGCCCCTATGCACAAGAATATAACTACTATAATACTGTCCCTATGTACAAGAATATAACTACTATAATACTGCTTCTATGTACAAGAATATAACTACTATAATACTGCTTCTATGTACAAGAATATAACTACTATAATACTGCTCCTATGTACAAGAATATAACTACTATAATACTGCCCCTATGTACAAGAATATAACTACTATAATACTGCTCCCTATGTACAAGAATATAACTACTATAATACTGCCCCCTATGTACAAGAATATAACTACTATAATACTGCTCCCTATGTACAAGAATATAACTACTATAATACTGCTCCCTATGTACAAGAATATAACTACTATAATACTGCCCCTATGTACAAGAATATAACTACTATAATACTGCCCCTATGTACAAGAATATAACTACTATAATACTGCCCCTATGTACAAGAATATAACTACTATAATACTGCTCCTATGTACAAGACTACAACTACTATAATACTGCTCCTATGTACAAGACTACAACTACTATAATACTGCTCCTATGTACAAGACTACAACTACTATAATACTGCCCCTATGTACAAGAATACAACTACTATAATACTGCCCCTATGCACAAGAATATAACTACTATAATACTGTCCCTATGTACAAGAATATAACTACTATAATACTGCTTCTATGTACAATAATATAACTACTATAATACTGCTTCTATGTACAAGAATATAACTACTATAATACTGCCCCTATGTACAAGAATATAACTACTATAATACTGCCCCTATGTACAAGAATATAACTACTATAATACTGCCCCTATGCACAAGAATATAACTACTATAATACTGTCCCTATGTACAAGAATATAACTACTATAATACTGCTTCTATGTACAAGAATATAACTACTATAATACTGCTTCTATGTACAAGAATATAACTACTATAATACTGCTCCTATGTACAAGAATATAACTACTATAATACTGCCCCTATGTACAAGAATATAACTACTATAATACTGCTCCCTATGTACAAGAATATAACTACTATAATACTGCCCCCTATGTACAAGAATATAACTACTATAATACTGCTCCCTATGTACAAGAATATAACTACTATAATACTGCTTCCTATGTACAAGAATATAACTACTATAATACTGCCCCTATGTACAAGAATATAACTACTATAATACTGCCCCTATGTACAAGAATATAACTACTATAATACTGCCCCTATGTACAAGAATATAACTACTATAATACTGCTCCTATGTACAAGACTATAACTACTATAATACTGCTCCTATGTACAAGACTAAAACTACTATAATACTGCCCCTATGCACAAGAATATAACTACTATAATACTGTCCCTATGTACAAGAATATAACTACTATAATACTGCTCCTATGTACAAGAATATAACTACTATAATACTGCCCCTATGTACAAGAATATAACTACTATAATACTGCTCCCTATGTACAAGAATATAACTACTATAATACTGCCCCCTATGTACAAGAATATAACTACTATAATACTGCTCCCTATGTACAAGAATATAACTACTATAATACTGCCCCTATGTACAAGAATATAACTACTATAATACTGCCCCTATGTACAAGAATATAACTACTATAATACTGCCCCTATGTACAAGAATATAACTACTATAATACTGCTCCTATGTACAAGACTACAACTACTATAATACTGCTCCTATGTACAAGACTACAACTACTATAATACTGCTCCTATGTACAAGACTACAACTACTATAATACTGCCCCTATGTACAAGAATACAACTACTATAATACTGCCCCTATGCACAAGAATATAACTACTATAATACTGTCCCTATGTACAAGAATATAACTACTATAATACTGCTTCTATGTACAAGAATATAACTACTATAATACTGCTTCTATGTACAAGAATATAACTACTATAATACTGCCCCTATGTACAAGAATATAACTACTATAATACTGCCCCTATGTACAAGAATATAACTACTATAATACTGCCCCTATGCACAAGAATATAACTACTATAATACTGTCCCTATGTACAAGAATATAACTACTATAATACTGCTTCTATGTACAAGAATATAACTACTATAATACTGCTTCTATGTACAAGAATATAACTACTATAATACTGCTCCTATGTACAAGAATATAACTACTATAATACTGCCCCTATGTACAAGAATATAACTACTATAATACTGCTCCCTATGTACAAGAATATAACTACTATAATACTGCCCCCTATGTACAAGAATATAACTACTATAATACTGCTCCCTATGTACAAGAATATAACTACTATAATACTGCTTCCTATGTACAAGAATATAACTACTATAATACTGCCCCTATGTACAAGAATATAACTACTATAATACTGCCCCTATGTACAAGAATATAACTACTATAATACTGCCCCTATGTACAAGAATATAACTACTATAATACTGCTCCTATGTACAAGACTATAACTACTATAATACTGCTCCTATGTACAAGACTAAAACTACTATAATACTGCCCCTATGCACAAGAATATAACTACTATAATACTGTCCCTATGTACAAGAATATAACTACTATAATACTGCTCCTATGTACAAGAATATAACTACTATAATACTGCCCCTATGTACAAGAATATAACTACTATAATACTGCTCCCTATGTACAAGAATATAACTACTATAATACTGCCCCCTATGTACAAGAATATAACTACTATAATACTGCTCCCTATGTACAAGACTATAACTACTATAATACTGCTCCCTATGTACAAGAATATAACTACTATAATACTGCCCCTATGTACAAGAATATAACTACTATAATACTGCTCCCTATGTACAAGAATATAACTACTATAATACTGCCCCCTATGTACAAGAATATAACTACTATAATACTGCTCCCTATGTACAAGAATATAACTACTATAATACTGCTTCCTATGTACAAGAATATAACTACTATAATACTGCCCCTATGTACAAGAATATAACTACTATAATACTGCCCCTATGTACAAGAATATAACTACTATAATACTGCCCCTATGTACAAGAATATAACTACTATAATACTGCTCCTATGTACAAGACTATAACTACTATAATACTGCTCCTATGTACAAGACTAAAACTACTATAATACTGCCCCTATGCACAAGAATATAACTACTATAATACTGTCCCTATGTACAAGAATATAACTACTATAATACTGCTCCTATGTACAAGAATATAACTACTATAATACTGCCCCTATGTACAAGAATATAACTACTATAATACTGCTCCCTATGTACAAGAATATAACTACTATAATACTGCCCCCTATGTACAAGAATATAACTACTATAATACTGCTCCCTATGTACAAGACTATAACTACTATAATACTGCTCCCTATGTACAAGAATATAACTACTATAATACTGCCCCTATGTACAAGAATATAACTACTATAATACTGCCCCTATGTACAAGAATATAACTACTATAATACTGCCCCTATGTACAAGAATATAACTACTATAATACTGCTCCTATGTACAAGACTACAACTACTATAATACTGCTCCTATGTACAAGACTACAACTACTATAATACTGCTCCTATGTACAAGACTACAACTACTATAATACTGCCCCTATGTACAAGAATACAACTACTATAATACTGCCCCTATGCACAAGAATATAACTACTATAATACTGTCCCTATGTACAAGAATATAACTACTATAATACTGCTTCTATGTACAAGAATATAACTACTATAATACTGCTTCTATGTACAAGAATATAACTACTATAATACTGCCCCTATGTACAAGAATATAACTACTATAATACTGCCCCTATGTACAAGAATATAACTACTATAATACTGCCCCTATGCACAAGAATATAACTACTATAATACTGTCCCTATGTACAAGAATATAACTACTATAATACTGCTTCTATGTACAAGAATATAACTACTATAATACTGCTTCTATGTACAAGAATATAACTACTATAATACTGCTCCTATGTACAAGAATATAACTACTATAATACTGCCCCTATGTACAAGAATATAACTACTATAATACTGCTCCCTATGTACAAGAATATAACTACTATAATACTGCCCCCTATGTACAAGAATATAACTACTATAATACTGCTCCCTATGTACAAGAATATAACTACTATAATACTGCTTCCTATGTACAAGAATATAACTACTATAATACTGCCCCTATGTACAAGAATATAACTACTATAATACTGCCCCTATGTACAAGAATATAACTACTATAATACTGCCCCTATGTACAAGAATATAACTACTATAATACTGCTCCTATGTACAAGACTATAACTACTATAATACTGCTCCTATGTACAAGACTAAAACTACTATAATACTGCCCCTATGCACAAGAATATAACTACTATAATACTGTCCCTATGTACAAGAATATAACTACTATAATACTGCTCCTATGTACAAGAATATAACTACTATAATACTGCCCCTATGTACAAGAATATAACTACTATAATACTGCTCCCTATGTACAAGAATATAACTACTATAATACTGCCCCCTATGTACAAGAATATAACTACTATAATACTGCTCCCTATGTACAAGACTATAACTACTATAATACTGCTCCCTATGTACAAGAATATAACTACTATAATACTGCCCCTATGTACAAGAATATAACTACTATAATACTGCCCCTATGTACAAGAATATAACTACTATAATACTGCCCCTATGTACAAGAATATAACTACTATAATACTGCTCCTATGTACAAGACTATAACTACTATAATACTGCTCCTATGTACAAGACTACAACTACTATAATACTGCCCCTATGTACAAGAATATAACTACTATAATACTGCCCCTATGTACAAGAATATAACTACTATAATACTGCCCCTATGTACAAGAATATAACTACTATAATACTGCCCCCTATGTACAAGAATATAACTACTATAATACTGCCCCCTATGTACAAGAATATAACTACTATAATACTGCCCCCTATGTACAAGAATATAACTACTATAATACTGCCCCCTATGTACAAGAATATAACTACTATAATACTGCCCCCTATGTACAAGAATATAACTACTATAATACTGCCCCTATGTACAAGAATATAACTACTATAATACTGTCCCCTATGTACAAGAATATAACTACTATAATGATCTTTTTATTTAAAAACTGACAACCAAATATTACAGAATAATTACATTAAAATCACAAAATAATAAATATTAAAGGAAATATTGTGTTGTTACATCACTTACACAATAACACAGGTAACAATGATAAATCCCGCTACATGAATGTTCCTCCAGTTCACATTACCTGAGCTAATCTTTATATCTTTCTTATACAGTCATGGCCAAAAGTATTGAGAATGAGACAAATAGCAATTTTTCCAAAGTTTACTGCTTCATTTTTTGTAATGGCAATTTGCATATACTCCTGAATGTCAAAGAGTGATCAGCTTAACAGCAATTACTGTACTTGGAAAGTCAATATTTGCCCAGAAAATGAACTTTAACCCCCAAAACACATTTCAACATCATTGCGGTCCTGCCTTAAAAGGAGCAGCTAACATTGTTTTAGTGATTGATCCATTAACACAGGTGTGGGTGTTGATGAGGACAGGGCTGGTGATCAATCAGTCATGATTAAGTAAAAATGACATCACTGGACACTTTAAAAGGAGGCTGGTTCTTGGTATTATTGTTTCTCTTCAGTTAACCATGGTTATCTCTAAAGAAACACGTGCAGCCATCATTGCACTGCACAAAAATGGCCTAACAGGGAAGAGTATCGCAGCTACAAAGATTGCACCTCAGTCAACAATCTATCGCATCATCAAGAACTTCAAGGAGAGAGCTTCCATTGTTGTCAAAAAGGCTCCAGGGCGCCCAAGAAAGACCAGCAAGCGCCAGGACCATATCTTAAAACTGTTTCAGCTGCGGGATCGGACTACCAGCAGTGCCGAGCTTGCTCAGGAATGGCAGCAGGCTGGTGTGAGTGCTTCTGCACGCACTGTGAGGCGGAGACTCTTTGAGCAAGGGCTGGTTTCAAGGAGGGCAGCAAAGAAGCCACTTCTCTCCAGAAAAAACATCAGGGACCGACTGATATTCTGCAAAAGGTACAGGGAGTGGACTGCTGAGGACTGGGGCAAAGTCATTTTCTCTGATGAATCCCCTTTTCGATTGTTTGGGACATCTGGAAAACAGCTTATTCTGAGAAGAAGAGGTGAGTGCTACCACCAGTCTTGTCTCATGCCAACTGTAAAGCATCCTGAAACCATTCATGTGTGGGGTTGCTTCTCAGCCAAGGGAATCGGCTCACTCACAGTCTTGCCTAAAAACACAGCCATGAATAAAGAATGGTACCAGAATGTCCTCCAAGAGCAACTTCTCCCAACCGTCAAAGAGCAGTTTGGCGCCCAAAAATGCCTTTTCCAGCATGATGGAGCACCTTGCCATAAAGCAAAGGTGATAACTAAATGGCTCATGGAACAAAACATAGAGATTTTGGGTCCATGGCCTGGAAACTCCCCAGATCTTAATCCCATTGAGAACTTATGGTCAATCATCAAGAGACGGGTGGACAAACAAAAACCAACAAATTCTGGCAAAATGCAAGCATTGATTATGCAAGAATGGACTGCTATCAGTCAGGATTTGGTCCAAAAGTTGATTGAGAGCATGCCAGGGAGAATTACAGAGGTCTTGAAGAAGAAGGGGCAACACTGCAAATATTGACTTGCTGCATTAACTCATTCTAACTGTCAATATAACCTATTGGTACTCATAATATGATTGCAATTATATTTCTGTATGTGATATAAACATCAGACAAACACTAATAAAAACCAGAGGCCAGCATATCATGGGAAAATATCATTTTGGTGTCATTCTCAAAACTTTTGGCCATGACTGTACACTGACTTGAGACTTTCCAGGATCTTATACCTGACAGTATCACAGGACAGGACCTCCTTATTGATGAGCAGGCAGCACCGTGCGCACCACAGATGATAGATGGTCACCACATTTATTACATACAGGGGGCTTCTGTTATACGCCCTGAGCTCAGGCTGGAAGTCTCCGTACAGCAGCTGACCATACCACTGTCCCACCAGGTGCGGTAACTTTAGGGACAAGGACACACACTCCTATACCTGCATACTGAAAGGACACTCTAGCAGCAGATGTTCCATGGTCTCCTGTATATGGGGACACTCTTCTCTAGGACATGATCTGTCTGATACATTCCTGCACTTTAGGTTATCTCTGACGTACATCTTACCATGGAGCCCCAGCCACACCACGTCTCTCATATGAGGGGGGACTCTGGGATCTAGTACGTTTTTTGCAGCCTGTTTTACATCTAGACTTGGGGCACCCCTCAGTTGTACATGGACACTAAAGTGAGATGACAGAACGTTCTTATACAACTCCTTCCTACTGAGCTGCCTGACATCCTCATACAGGATCCTCCATCTAATGACCTTACTTATTACATGGACACCATACCAAGAAACATTATTCTTTAGTCGTCCTGAGATTCTCTTGATGGGGTCCCCTACCGACCACACGGACACAAACTGTTGGATCAGGCTCTTAAACAAACAAGACCATGGCGTCTTCTATGAATTCTTACAAAATGAAAAATTCTTCATAAGAAAGATGAGATTAAAGAAGAGCTCTGGACAGGGCATGGAGAGACCACCCTCCTTATGGGGGAGATAGACAATGTTTCTCCTGACCACATTCACTCTGTTACTCCACAAGAAGTGAAAGAAGACATTGGTAAGTCTGGGGAGTAACGCAATCGGGCACTGGGAACACCACACTGATATAGAGGAAGAGCGGGAGCAGGAAGGTCTTCAGCAGGCGGACCTTCTCCAGATACGTCAGCTTCCAGTGTCTCCAGCTCTGCACCTTCTGCTCACACACCACCAGCTTCAACTCCCAGTTCACCTTCCCATCATCTACAGCTCCAAACACTACTCCCAAAATCTTTATCTGATTCTGAACTATTCTGAAAGGCACAGAGAAGACATCACTGTCACCTCCCAACCACAATGCCTCGCTCTTCTCCATGTTCACAGAGGAGTTAGACACATTGGAGAAGGCTGTGATCTCCTGCTGTAGAGCCGCACAGTCATCTCTAGAAGACACCACCACCGACACGTCATCCGCATAGGCGCAGAACTTTATATCCTCCACTATACTCTGCAGGTGACACCTCAATAAAATCTCTATAATCCTGCACTTTTCTGAGGAAAGGATCCAGACTAAAGACATACAACAATGGGCTGAAAGGACATCCCTGCCTCACCCCTGACATGATCCTGAAGGGCTCGGCCAAGTGACCATTAATCAGCGGCAGGCTTACAGCCTCCTTATACAGAACCTGCAGCCACTGCACAAACCGCACCGGGAGGCCATAGTGTAACAACACCTGGTACAGGTAGTCATGGTGGACTCTATCAAAGGCTTTACTCTGGTCTAAGCCCACAATATACGCCCCCACATTGTGCTGCTTAATGTACGTCACAGCTTCTCTCACCAGCAGCAATGAGTCCTCTATCGTCCGACCCTTCACACCACACGTCTGGTTGGCGATGATCAGCTCACCCGCCACCTCGCTCAACCAATAATACAAGATCTTGGCCAGGATTTTATAGTCAGTGTTTAGCAAAGACAGTGGACGCCAGTTCTTTACATCTTTTAGATTTCCCTTCTTTGCCAGGAGAACCAGAACAGATCTATACTGGGACTGTAGAAGCTTCAGAGAGGCAATCATTATAGACCTGCACCAGGTCCGGAGCCAATAAGTCCCTGAACTCTCTATAAAACTCGCTGGTCAGGCCGTCCAGCCCTGGGCTCTTGTTGGCCTTTAAGGAGTCAGTGCTCCTCTTCACCTCCTCCTCAGTTATGGGATCGGCCATACTATCTGCCTGCACCAGGTCTAACATTGGTAGAGATGCCCCCTTCAGATAGGCTTTAATGTCATCCTTATCAATATTAATAATTCCCAATGATATTGTGGACTTTCTCCGGCTCTGACTGCTCCACCCCATTCTCATCTAACAAGCCAGTGATCAGCTTCTTACTGACCCTGTTCTTACAGGCAATAAAGGGATCTGGATTATGGACACCCCAACTATCAAACTGTCCCTCCGCCTTGAGAGACTTGAGGCGATCGTACTGCAGCTCCCTCATCCACTGCTTTATATGGCTGACGCTCCGTCCGTCCACCTCCTCACCACCATTCATCCTGCTGTATAGCCGGCTCAGGAGCAGTCTCAGAGCTGTGTATCTCATATAATCCATATTACTACGTCTCCTGGATGCTTGTGTAATAAACTGCTTGATGTCACTCTTCATGATCTCCCACCACTTAGCTGTATCATCACACATACATTGGGTGGTCCTACGCTCATTATAGAATGTGGTGAAGGCCTCTCTGAACCATGGATCTTGGACTACAGAGCTGTTCACCTTCCAGTAACCCTTTCCACAGACCACAGCTTGGGCCAGACCCAGGGTTACACTCACCATACAATGGTTCGAATATTCCAGGGGGCTGATCCTGTACTGAGAACATCTCACCTCTCTCTTTATTTACACCCGGTCTATCCTACTGGCATTACCACCCTTATGGTAAGTGTACGTCTTACTGGTATGATGAGACCCATAGGGGTCTACTAGGTGGGCCTGTTGGACTATGTTAGGGTAGCATGGTGGCTCAGTGGTTAGCACTGCAGCCTTGCAGCGCTGGGGTCCTGAGTTCAAATCCCACCAAGGACAACATCTGCAAGGAGTTTGTATGTTCTCTCCGTGTTTGCGTGGGTTTCCTCCAGGTTCTCCAGTTTCCTCCCACACTCCAAAGACATACTGATAGGGAATTTAGATTGTGAGCCCTGATGGGGACAGCAATAATTATGTATGTAAAGCGGTGTGGAATATGTTAGCGCTATATAAAAATAAAGATTATTATTAAAGGAACATCTCATCATATCTTAGTTTCTTATGACTGCTAGATCTGTCCTCATTACAGGACACATTATTAAAGTTCCCATACAATATAAATACTTTAGATGTAAAGCAATATGGTTTCATGTGGTCAAATAGTTCTGTAGCACCCTGAGGATTCGGCTGCTACAGGGGTATTACACCTCAAGCCAGAGGTGTGGTATTCCACTCCCGGGTAAGGATGGAGTGTGGAACTGAGCTCAGTAGGCTGCATGCACTACATACATCCCATTTCCGGGGGACAGACCAATGGTACTCCCACTAGAGAAATGTGCAGGTACGACAGCGTCTGTCCCTGGCTGGAGTGGGAGGGGGGTGGAACATCCCAGTAGTGTAGGGGCAGATAGGGGGAGCAGTCTGGGTAATGCTAGGAGCTCATTGGGTGCTGGTCACCTGAGCTCACACATAGAGGGAGTATATAAGGTGGGAACCATCTTAGAACAGGGTCTTTTGTAGAGGTTTGGTCCGACAAGCAGAGCAGCTCAGCCAGCTCCAAGGCCAAGAGAGTGAGAGAGAGGAGAAAAGAAGGACCCAGAGGGGGAGAAGGGGGAACTCCAAGAACCCAAAATTAGACCAGAGGGTGAAGAGTTGGCACAAGGGTACCGGATCTCAAGCTGATGGAGGGCACTAATCCTCAGCCAGAGACCGGAGGTTGTGGGCAGGATCTGCCACGACCCCCCACTAAATCCACCAGGAAGGCAGACCAAGTATAGGGTCAGGGAACCCATAAGAGGTGTACCCACCAAGAGACCCGAGGGAGCCGGACATAGGTGGATCCCTGGTGGGGAAGGCCAGAGAAAAGGAACGTCAGAAAGGGAGCTCAGGATCACGCTCCAGAATTACCTGGGGGTTGGCCGAGTCCAGGACCTGGTGGACGCAGCACGGCTCGGGCGGTCACTCAAGGCCGGAGTGACCAGAACAACAGCAGTAAGTAAAAACCCTGAACTGCACAGCCCGACTCTGAGTCTTAATACCATCCTCACTGCACCACCACAACCACCACCCTCTACAACTGACCCCCTGAGGCTATACCCCTCCCGTTGGGGGTTATACTACCAGAAGCTGCACACACACCACCAGCCTCAGCGGACCCTGCTGCAGCGGCGGCCGTATTGACCGCAAATCAACGGGTGGCGTAGTCGACACTAAAGAACATCCAGCAACATCTGTAGGACTGCCACACACTGAGCTTGACACCCTGGGCACGGACCGGGTCACCGCCACTCGGAGACTACAACCCCCATCTGATCCGGCTCCGGGTATCCCCCAAACAACACTGGCCCAGGGGGCGCGTCAACTTTGGCGTAGTCGGCAGGATTACGTGCCCGCAACAACCGGGTACTGCGTGCCTGAAGAAAAGTTCACCGTTACCTCAAAAAGAAGTCTCCCGCCGGTTCCGGAGGGTCCCCGCCAACGGACCCCATCACAGGTCGTTTCCCGCCGGTTGTCCGCCATTTGCAGCTTTTTCCGGCCATCCATGGAGTTTCCCGCCACTGGGAGACGATTCCCGCCATTTCCAAAGATTTCCCGCCTTGGAAGAGCGGACGCCATTATGGGCGTGCCAGAGGGTGGCAAGAGGTCACCACCCATCGTGGGCCAGGTCGAAGAATGGCGCCAAAAGCGGAAACCGCGCCCACCAACAGAGACTGTGATGCTGGAAGTGTCCATCAGCGTGAGAGAACTGCCCCTGGAACTGACAATCACAAAGTTGCCCCGGGACCACCCTCAATGTGGGCGGAGACTGAACAAAAGAACGAAGATGGGTGCAGCCTGGAGCAGTCTGGAGAGAGCGCACCCGGAGACAAGAAGTCTGGAGAGGAGTCCAGAGAAAGCCTACCCGGAGATGGAGGGAGAGTCAGGCAGCACCGACCCAGTGGTCAGGAGCCTGCTACAAGCCACAACCCCACTAGGCCTAGTGGAGGTCCTGGCACAGCTCCCCCGAGACCGGGAGTGTGCACAGACTGCGCTGGAGGGCCTCGCACGGAGGATGGCCCGGGTGCAGCGAGAGACGTTGGCGGAGTGGAGCCGAGAGATGGCCCAGCGGACCGGAACCCGTCAGCGGAGCACGCCACCCGAGACGAGGAGACAGACCGCCTCTGAGGATGGTGCAGGAGGACTCAAGGCCGGAGACGGCGCCGAGAAGGGAGCTGAACGAATGGAGGCAGGTAAAGGGGACGTCTCTACCCCGAGCCGGGAAACCGCGTGCCTGCCCCAGCTCCCCGTCGCAGAGCCCGAAATTCCCCCTGCCGTGCCCGTCGCTGCATCGTCACCGCCGCAGACTAGGCCTCAACCGGAAACCGCGGCCGCGACCCCTGTGACGTCACGCGCTTCGACCCTGAGCGCGGCAAAGCAGGAAATACCATCGGCCTGGTCGCAAGGCCTAGTACACCCGGGCGCCGCCATTCCAACAGCGCCCCCTACCTCCGCGGAGCCACCAGCCTGGTCGCAGGGCCGAGTAACCACGGGCGCCGCCGTTCTTACGGTGCCCTTTTCCTTTAGCGTGCCCCAAGCCTGGTCGCAAGGCCTGGTCAACCCGGGCGCCGCTACCACCACAGCGCCCATAACACCTAAAGTACCGCACCTGGGTGAGGACCTGTTCGCCCAGCATACGTGCCCGGATGGGCAGCCCTTCATATGGCCCCAGGAGTACTACCAACTGGAACTCCAAAGGGCGAGGCCCCTGTGTGAGCCCCTGATTCCGGCTCCGAAGCCCGTCAGGAGGACCCAGCCCTCGCTAGAGGAGGCACAGTTTGAGTGGGACCCCACCGGAGGAGACCTCATGGGGTTCACTCAGGAGACTCGGGCGGCCGCAGCGGAGCGTGCAGAGTGCTGCCGCCGGCAGCTCGAGGTCTTCGAGAAGGAGCGGAGAGAGAGGCGGGTCCGGGAACAGCAAGCACAGATAAGGAGCGCGGAGCAGAAGAGCCGGACCAGGAGAGATCCCCGTGCAGCTCATGGTCCCCGTACCACCGGGACTGTGATTAAATTCAACCTGCAGCATGGGTGGGGCTTCATAAAAGACCATCATACCCCCGGCGACGTCCTTGTAACCCGCAGAGACGTAGAAAGCCATCTGCCGGAGGGACACAGAGGTCGTGACCCATACGTAGGGGACGAGGTCACCTTCACCCGGCACAAGTGTGCCAAAGGACCCTACGCCCTCCATGTACATCGCCTGACGGAGGAGGAGCTGCGGTGTGAGGAGGAGCAGGAGGACCCGGACGGGTCTAAATCCAAAGAAGGAGCAGGAGGACGCCGTCGTTAAAGTACGGTAAAGAGACTGTAAATAGTTACCCATCGGGGTACAGTGAACTGTTGCTGCTTTAAATATGTCCCCGTTGGGACAAGAGTGAACTGTTAACCCGTGTGTCCCTATTCCCATTACCTGGCCGAGGACTGAGAGCGGCCATATTCCCCCTGTATATAGTTGCGCTTTCTAAGGCGCCCTCTACAGGTTTTATAGGAAAACCGTGTTTCTAAAGGAGACTGTCGCACTTTTCCCGGTCACAAGTTGCACCGTGGCCGGAGGAGCAAGAGTGTTTACAAGGATGTTATTTATGAAAAGTTTTATATGAAAAGTTTTATTGCTGATAATATATGTGATGTTTTATATGTTTATGTTTATGAAAAAAAAAAAATTGTATGTTTTGGATGTTTTTTATATCTTACAGCCCGAGGACGTGCTGTGATTTACCAGGGGGGAATGTAGCACCCTGAGGATTCGGCTGCTACAGGGGTATTACACCTCAAGCCAGAGGTGTGGTATTCCACTCCCGGGTAAGGATGGAGTGTGGAACTGAGCTCAGTAGGCTGCATGCACTACATACATCCCATTTCCGGGGGACAGACCAATGGTACTCCCACTAGAGAAATGTGCAGGTACGACAGCGTCTGTCCCTGGCTGTAGTGGGAGGGGGGTGGAACATCCCAGTAGTGTAGGGGCAGATAGGGGGAGCAGTCTGGGTAATGCTAGGAGCTCATTGGGTGCTGGTCACCTGAGCTCACACATAGAGGGAGTATATAAGGTGGGAACCATCTTAGAACAGGGTCTTTTGTAGAGGTTTGGTCTGACAAGCAGAGCAGCTCAGCCAGCTCCAAGGCCAAGAGAGTGAGAGAGAGGAGAAAAGAAGGACCCAGAGGGGGAGAAGAGGGAACTCCAAGAACCCAAAATTAGACCAGAGGGTGAAGAGTTGGCACAAGGGTACCGGATCCCAAGCTGGTGGAGGGCACTAATCCTCAGCCAGAGACCGGAGGTTGTGGGCAGGATCTGCCACGACCCCCCACTAAATCCACCAGGAAGGCAGACCAAGTATAGGGTCAGGGAACCCAGAAGAGGTGTACCCACCAAGAGACCCGAGGGAGCCGGACATAGGTGGATCCCTGGTGGGGAAGGCCAGAGAAAAGGAACGTCAGAAAGGGAGCTCAGGATCACGCTCCAGAATTACCTGGGGGTTGGCCGAGTCCAGGACCTGGTGGACGCAGCACGGCTCGGGCGGTCACTCAAGGCCGGAGTGACCAGAACAACAGCAGTAAGTAAAAACCCTGAACTGCACAGCCCGACTCTGAGTCTTAATACCATCCTCACTGCACCACCACAACCACCACCCTCTACAACTGACCCCCTGAGGCTATACCCCTCCCGTTGGGGGTTATACTACCAGAAGCTGCACACACACCACCAGCCTCAGCGGACCCTGCTGCAGCGGCGGCCGTATTGACCGCAAATCAACGGGTGGCGTAGTTGACACTAAAGAACATCCAGCAACATCTGTAGGACTGCCACACACTGAGCTTGACACCCTGGGCACGGACCGGGTCACCGCCACTCGGAGACTACAACCCCCATCTGATCCGGCTCCGGGTATCCCCCAAACAACACTGGCCCAGGGGGCGCGTCAGTTCCCTCCGCTCTTTCCTGGTCTGCGGAGCATAAATGTTTATCGCTCTATAATGGATGGAGTCCAATGTAAAGTCCAGTATCAGACAGCAACCCGGACAGATCTCCAGGACTCTGTCCACTTGGACATTCATGGTATTAAAAAGGATCCCCACACCGTCATTTCTCTCCAGACCGAAGGACCAGTATGATGGCCCAAGTCTCCAGTCTCTCTTGTCTGCATACACATGAGCATTACACTTCAGATACGTCTCCTGCAAGAAGAAGACATCAGATCTCTCGTCAGACAAACGCTGGTAAATCGCCTGCTGCCGGCTCCCAGTTCTCACACTGTTCACATTAATGGAGCTTATTCTCAGCCGCATCCTAATCACTTAGACTTTCTGGTCTTCTTCCTCCTTCCACTGCTGTCACCTGCAGTGCCCCATCTCTTCGTGGACACGGGAGAGTCAGGATCCACCTCATCAGAGACATTTTCTAAGATGCATGAAGGACTTTGCTCCATTTGTGCCTCTTCTTCTTGGTCGTCTTCTCCCAGCACATTGTAATGTCCAGGACTTATCACCATCACTGGAGGCTCAGAGGTTTTCTGTACTGTTGTGACTTTTTGGTGGAATCCACAGATGCATTTTTTCTTTTTACAGTCACAAGGCCTTTGTTAGGTGTTGGTCTGTTGCTGGATTCAAAATGGGTCCAGAGCCTTCTGTGGTCTCCTATTTTGGTCCAGCCAGGGATGATGCTGCTCAGCATCGTCATCAGCCCCAACGCCTAGCTGGTCCACGAGATGTACAGATTGTCTCCTGGGTATTTGTGCCTAGCAATGTTAAGCATAGGTTGCAGAGGGAGACAGGGCTTTTGGAGTCTAAGTCCAGGATTCGCCGCACTGAGCATGCCCGTGACCTGGCGGATCGTGATTGGTGGTTTGGCACCCACCTGATCCGGTGACCTGGCACCGCCTGATTGGTCCACGGGTGGCGTCACCAATGGCGCGTCGGTGGGCAGGGCTTAGTCTTTAAAAGACCGGCCCACAAACATGGCAGCGTGCTCTGATCATTGAGCAGTGATGCTGATGTGTAGAAGACTGTGTTCCACGTAGCGTCCATAGGCAGGTGTAGTGGAAATAGGCAGGTAGCTCCGTCTTGCAGTCTGGCTCTGCCATAGGGGTCGCCTAACACCCCGAGCAGCCTGCAGACATCCTGTCCACGGCTATCGCCTGTCAGCCACATGGAGTAACACCCTGCAGTCTGGTAGCACGCCGGCTGTTGGCAAGTGTACCCGTCGGCGTAGTCACACACGCATCCTAGCGCCGCCACTGTAGTCCCTGTGCTGTAACAGGACTACAGATAGTTTTTTCCGCCTATCTCTCGTGCTGCTAACGGAGATAGAGCGAATTGCTATACCCGTTCCAGTGTGCAGAAACACGGAAGGGTTTAACATTTAAGTTGGTTGCTTTCCTTTCCACCCGGAAAGTGTTCGGCAGCAGTCCACCAGGCTGCATCGCGGACCCCGGGGTCGGTTGCGTTCCATTATATTAAAGTTGTTTGCAACCGCCCTCCTAACAGTATCAGAGTGCCAGGGTCTTGTCGAACATAACCGACAACCAGCAACTGCAGCGTTATATACAGTAACTGGAGACCAGACTTAGGTCTCTGGAACAAGCTCCAGTCGCTGATATCACTGCAGTAGCTACCCAGGCGGCTTTGCTAGCAGCCAATCTGGTTAACTCGGCTGCGATAAATGCTGCAACAGCTGCAACTGCCCCATTACCCAGTATCGCTCTCCCGGAAAAATTTACTGAAGACAGTAAATCCTGCAGGGGTTTTATTAATTTATGCTGCATTCAATTGGAGATGATGGAGGCACGGTTCCCCTCCGAAAGAGCCAAAGTGGGTTATGTCATCTCATTACTCTCCCACAGGGCTCTGGAGTGGGCTACTCCTCTACGGGAGCGGAATGATCCGGTTGTAGCAAATGTGGGTCTTTTCCTTAAGACTCTAAAAAGTGTATTCCTAGGTCCTCAGGTCACGCATGATACGGCTCTTAAGCTCCTTGCGTTGATCCAGGGTTCGGCCACCGCCAGCCACTATGCCATCCAGTTTAGAACCCTAGTAGCTGAACTGGATTGGTCTGAGCGGTCGCTTATCCCGGTGTTCTGGAAGGGTCTGGCTGGGCATATTAAAAATGTTCTATCTACCAGAGAGATTCCAACCTCCTTGGAGGAGTTAATTTCCTTTGCTAACCAAATTGATTTGCGTCATGCTGAACACAAATTAGAACTGGAGGTTCCCAGACCCCAGTGTCGGTTGGCACCGTCCTTCTCTAGACCCATTTCCAAACCCGCGACTCCTGACCCGGAGCCTGAGGCCATGGATATATCCCGGACGGAGTCTAGTCCCTCTCGTTCCCGAACTGCACATCTCTTGGAGTACCCCGTTAATAAGGGTTCCAAGCAGTCGGGAAAACGAGTAGGTCTTACCACCGTTGGAGGAGGTGTGTTACATTCGGGGGCTTCTCCCTCCAAATTATTATATAATGTGACATTGTCCTTTGGTACATCTGTAGTTACTGCCAAGGCGGGGGTGGACTCTGGTGCTGATGGCAATTTTGTATCATCTACGTTTGCCCAGAGGCACGCCATCCCTATAGAGTTACTGTCAAGACCAATGAACATTAGTGTTGTCAATGGTGCACTCCAGGACACGCAAATCACCCACCAGTTGATTCCCCTCACCATGTCATTTCCTCAGGGCCACCGGGAAGTCATCTCTTTTCTTATTATTCCTGGTGGATTAGACGAGGTGTTATTGGGTCTCCCCTGGCTACGTTGTCATACTCCACACATTGACTGGAATACGGTGAGAATTTCTTCCTGGAGTGAGAATTGTGTGTCTCAGTGTATGGGTACTGTCACCTGGAGGGTAGTTTCTGATCCCTCTACCATCGTGGCTTCCGGTACAGATTCTTTGTCTGTCCCCAAGACCCGGGTCTTGTCAGACTATGTTGAAAAGAACTCTCAGGTAGAGAGAGTGGCTGCAGTGTCCTCTAGCCAGGTTCCGTCGGGGAGGACGTTTGTTTCCCCCTAATCTACAGAATATGGTGCTCTCCTGGGCTCATGCCCCTAAGATCGGAGCTCATCTGGGGGTCAAACGTACCACTAAGTCCCTTCAACGGTCCTATTGGTGGCCCCGGTGGCGCCAGGACATCAAGGACTTTGTTCTCGCGTGTCCCGTCTCTGCGAGAGATAAATCTTTCCGCCAAAGTCCGGTTGGTCTTCTCCATCTGTCACCCGTGACGGACTCCACACATAGAGAGTCGGTTGTCACTTCTCGTCGTCCTGCCCCCGTATCATATCCGGGCGACAGAGTGTGGCTCACGGCTCGCAATACTAAAGTGCGCGGGGAGTCGGCTAAGTTTGCCCCCCGCTTTAAAAAAGGGTACCCTGTACACCGGAGGGGTCACGGTTCTGTGAATCCTCTCTGTGACCCGGTGGACCACATTCATGCTCCCCTGCTCATGGAGGAAAATGAGTGTCAAGTGGAAGGGGATAATGTTAGGCATCAGTCTGTTGCTGGATTTGAAATGGGTCCATAGCCTTCTGTAGTATCCCATTTTGGTTGAGCCAGGGCTGATGTTGCTCAGCATTGTCATCAACCCCAACGCCTAGCTGGTCCACGAGATGCACAGATTGTCTCCTGGGTATTTGTGCCTAGCAATGTTAAGCATAGGTTGCGGAGGGAGACAGGGCTTTTGGAGTCTAAGTCCAGGATTCTCCGCACTGAGCATGCCCGTGACCTGGCCGATCGTGATTGGTGGTTTGGCACCCACCTGATCCGGTGACCTGGCACCGCCTGATTGGTCCACGGGTGGCGTCACCAATGGCGCGTCGGTGGGCAGGGCTTAGTCTTTAAAAGACCCGCCCACAAACATGGCGGCACGCTCTGATCATTGAGTAGTGATGCTGATGAGTGTACGACTGTGTTCCACGTAGCTTCCATAGGCAGGTGTAGTGGAGATAGGCAGGCTAGTGGAAATAGGCAGGTAGCTCCGTCTTGCAGTCTGGCTCTGCCATAGGGGTTGCCTAACACCCCGAGCAGCCTGCAGAAGTCCTGTCCACGGCTATCGCCTGTCAGCCACGTGGAGTAACACCCAGCAGTCCAGTAGCACGCCGGATGTTGGCACGTGTACCCGTCGGCGTAGCCACACACGCATCCTAGCGCCGCCACTGTAGTCCCTGTGTTGTAACAGGACTACAGATAGTTTTTTCCACCTATCTCTCGCGCTGCTAACGGAGATAGAGCGAATTGCTATACCCATTCCAGTGTGCAGAAACACGGAAGGGTTTAACATTTAAGTTGGTTGCTGTCCTTTCCACACGGAAAGTGTTCGGCAGCAGTCCACCAGGCTGCATCGCGGACCCCGGGGTCGGTTGCGTTCCATTATATTAAAGTTGTTTGCAACCGCCCTCCTAAGAGCCCTCCTCATCCACACTGGACAGTGCAGGCAGACTAACTGCTTCCACAGATGTACTGGGCTGATGCTTGGTTGGTTTGGTGACAGGCTTTCTGGACACCTTAGGCCTCTCTTTAACAACTGGCATTTTAGGCCCTACTTTAGTGGCTGATCGAAGCTTAGGTCTTATTATAGTGGCTGATGGCGGTTTAAGTCTTTCTTTAGTGCCTGGTGGGCCTGTAGGTGGTTCTTCAGTGGCTGGTGGTCCTAGTGACGCGTCCAGGGGATGGGGAGGACTCGGCGCCCAGGCCTTGTTGCCTGACTCTGGGGGATGTCGCGGTGGTCGGCTCCCGGGTCCGTACCCTGGGGTCACTCTTAAAAAAAGGGGGGAAGGTTATTGGGATAGGGAAATGTTCGTGACGCCACCTGTGGTGTCTGGTGAGGATCACCATCGCTGCGACAGTCCTCTGAGGCCGGTGTTTAGGCAGCTTAGTTGGTGCGGCTCCCCACAGGTGGAGCGGGACCTCAGGGCAGCATAAGTGAGGGGATGCAGGACAGAGGGGACCCAGCCGGGTCAGAGGAAGAATAGGCACACACATACGACAGTTCACTTCAGTACCTTTACTGGTGGTGTTTAAGGCACGATCCAGGGTACTTCAGGGTGAAGGGTGCATATCAGGACTCTCCCCAGTGAGCGGGTGTGTTGCCTCCTGTTCCTTGCCTTTCCTTGATAAGTTTCTGACCTGCCTGTAGCTAGGCCTAACTTGGTCTTTGTCTTGCACCTGCTGACCTGGTGGTAGGGCCTTCTGTTGGAGATCACACTCCCTGGTCTCTTGGGCCTCCATGACTCCTGACCTTGGTACGTAATCAGCTTTTGGTGTTCCTGGGACATATAGTTCGCCAGGGGTTCCGGTTGTTTCTGCTGGGTGTAAGGAATCCCTGCAGACGAGGACCCGGTGTCCGGTAAATGATTTTGGGGTGAGCTGGTTAAGCTCCTCTGCCCCCTATGTTACTCTCCTTCCACTCACCTTTGGCCACGCTCGGGGCCCTCACTAGGCTTCACACGGGCAGTAGGCCTCGCTACTCTTCACCGCTCTTTTGGCGTCGGCACGCCCTAGGCTCACTAACTCGAGCTGTCTGAGTCTGGACTGAACTGACTGAGCTCCACTGCAGGCTAGCTTCTGCAGGAGCTCCTCTCAACAGACTGACCTGACAACCTCTCTGGCTGCAGCAGACTCCAGACTGACTGCCTAACTCCACCATCCAGTATATACATCCCTATCCGGGCTCCCTCTGGTGGTCTGAGGTGGTACGGTGGAGGTGTGTGAATGCTATGAGGGCCTCTTGTGGAGAAGTCCATCCATGCACCCCTCTGGGATCTGTGGCACCAATATGCAGCAGGGCGCCACACTAGTAGTGCAGCATCCGTTAGTACATGAGACTCTGGAGCAGGTTCACTGATACTGTGACTTCTATCCTCTTCCATACCAGCTTCTGGGACAACATCAGAACCTCTGGTGACATCTTCCTGTATAACTTCTGAGGAGGTCTGGCCATTATATTTATTATGTTCTGCATGCCGGCAATCCCGGAACGTATGCCCTGGTTCTGAGCACAGATTACAGATGACGGGTGTGGTGCCCCTGAGGGTTCAGTCGCCACAGAGGTACTGCACCTCACCCAGATGTGTGGTGTCTCCCTTCTCTCAGCTAAGGTGGGAGTGCTGCACGGAACCCCAAAACACCTGCATCCAACACTAAACTGCTCCAGGCCGGCAGGAGGGGCAACATGCAGAGCAGCTGCTGAGCCCTGACCCTGGCTGGAGTGGGGGGAACCCAAAGGTAGGGGGAACCAATAGTGGGTGTGTGTGGAGGAAGTAGTTAGAGGAAGCGCCATCATAGTGAGGTATAAATAGGGAAGCCATCTTAGGGTGGCAGGTCAGTAGTTGAGTGAGTTCTAGGGAGCAGTTCAGAAGAACAGCTCGGGACAGTTCAGAGGAACAGTCCGGGAGCAGAGTCTCATTAGGAGCTCTGCTCCGCAAGTAGGGCCAAGGCTGGAGGCCCTGGAGGGGAGCAGGGAGTAGGCTCCATTCTAAGAAAGGATCCTAGGGGGTACGGTGCGTGCAGGACGGCACCCGTACGCTCCGCATCTGTCAGAAGACAGAGGGATCGCAGCAGCATTCTAGTCCCCTGAGGGTCAAGCAAGTCTGTGTAACTCCGACGGACAGGAGGGACTTCAGAGTACCCAAACAGGACTGAGAGTGGGCAGCGCAGAGCAGGAGGGAGAAGGACCAGTGTGAAGACGGTCAAAATAGGAATATGAGAAAGTGGGGTTCTGCCAGGTATTCCCAAGCAACCTGAGGAAGGATTGAACCCCTGCCCGGTGAACGCAGCGCGACGCGGGAGGCCTTTACTTGTACAGTGCACCTGTGAAGTGTCTTAAGAACTGTGAGTAAAATCTTGGATGACTGCACTGCACTGCCTCTGTCCATTCCTTCATTGGCGCCATTGTTCCCCCTGCACTACAACGCCCAGCGCAACCCACTCTCCACTACTACACTGCCCTGAGGCCTGCTCCACCTGTGGAGAGCTGTCCCATCACAAGCTGCCCTAACATCTGCCTCAGAGGACTGTTGCAGCGCTGGTGATCCTCACCTGGCACCACAGGTGGCGTCACGAACTTTCTATAAACATAAACCCCTTTTTGCACTGACCGCCCTGGGTCACGGACCGGGCCAGCCACCGTGATATCCCCCTGCAACCAGAGGCCCGGCTACCGAGTACCCCCACGGCCCTGGGGGTGCGTCATCACTAGTGTAGTAGAAAACATGGTGCCGGGTGAACGTGACACGGTCTCCCGGATACAGGTTCAGGTCAGGATGGCCTTCCTCCAGCTCGGGCTCCACATCCCGCCGGTTGACAGTCCGGACAGCGGATAAAGCCCCACCCAGCCTTCGAATTGAACTTAACTATGAGGCCTTCCTCACGGGGGCTGGGGTGGGCTGACTCCGCCTGGCGGACCTGTGCCTTGGCGGCCTTATCTCGGGCCTCCAGGCGTTCACTGCGCGCCTCCCGCGTGTGTCGCTCCTTCTCAAGTTGCCGGAGCTCCCGCCTGCAGAACTCTTTCCTCTGTAGGGCGGTGGCCTCAGTTTCTTGCGAGAACCCCATCAGGCCCCCCCAGTTGTCCCAGGATAACTCTTCTCCGCTGGGGCAGGCAACCGGGGGCGCTGGTATTGGGAGGATCGGGCACGGCTGCTGGTCCTCAAAGCGGGCGGACCAGTCAAAGACCGGCGCGCCGTATATCCACTCTGGTGCCGGAGGCGGAGGTGGCGGAAGAGCTTCCAGCAGTAGGCCCGCAGCTTCAGCGCCCGGGATTAGAGGTTCCGGGGGGGCACTATATGGGGGCTCCTCTGCCTCAGCGCCCGGGGGTGGACGTTCCGGGCTGTACGGCTGTTCCAGCCAGGGTACGGCATCATACGGCAAGGGCTGGGGGACGGGGCCCAGTAGCAGGTCGGCGCTGGGGATTCTCTCCTACCTGCTCCTGTACTCCATACGGTCTCCTGGTTCTCCGCGAGCTCCGCCGGGGCCGGGGTGCGGCTACTGGCATCTGGTGACACTTTCCGCCGTGCCGCCAACTTTTCCAGCAGCTCGCTTCTCCACCTTATGACCGCTGCTTGCTGGGCTTGCTCCACCTGTTGGCCCAGCTCGAGGACCTCGCTCTGGAGGAACTCCACATCCTCCGGGGACAATTTTTCCACTTCCCCCTCTATGGTGAGGGGGGTCACTTCGTGCTGTGGCAGGCCAGAGGCTGAGGCTGGACTCTTGCTTCCTTCCATTCTGGCTGCCGGGTGTGGTCTAGCTAGACGGGTTGAGACCACACCCTTTCTCCACTCCTTTCCTCCACCTCCTCTCTTCTTTTGGGGGCGGTCCCATGGCCATCTGCTGTCGGTCACTCCCTGTGACGGCCTCCCTGCCTTGACGGACACATCTACGCGGACAGTAACTGTTGCAAGGGGCAGGGTATGCTTTTGGCGCCATTCTGGGACCCGGCCCACGATGGGAGGTTCCATACTGTTGTCTTTGATCACGCACATAATGGCGCCCGTTCTTCTGGGGCGGGCGCCACATTCAGTAACATCATACAAATCTCTAGGCACACTTCACCCGCCGGTACGGGCTGGTTACGTATCTTGTTTGTGACGCCAAGTGATGACGCGCTCCCAGGACCGTGGGGGTACTTGGCAGCCGGGCCTCTGGTTGCAGGGGGATATCACGGTGGCTGGCCCGGTCCGTGACCCAGGGCGGTCAGTGCAAAAAGGGGCTTATGTTTATAGAAAGTTCGTGATGCCACCTGTGGTGCCTGGTGAGGATCACCAGCGCTGCAACAGTCCTCTGAGGCAGATGTTAGGGCAGCTTGTGATGGGACAGCTCCCCACAGGTGGAGCAGGCCTCAGGGCAGTGTAGTAGTGGAGAGTGGGTTGCGCTGGGCGTTGTAGTGCAGGGGGAACAATGGCGCCGATGAAGGAATGGACAGAGGCAGTGCAGTGCAGTCATCCAAGATTTTACTCACAGTTCTTAAGACACTTCACAGGTGCACTGTACAAGTAAAGGCCTCCCGCGTCGCGCTGCGTTCACCGGGCAGGGGTTCAATCCTTCCTCAGGTTGCTTGGGAATACCTGGCAGAACTCCACTTTCTCATGTTCCTATTTTGACCGTCTTCACACTGGTCCTTCTCCCTCCTGCTCTGCGCTGCCCACTCTCAGTCCTGTTTGGGTACTCTGAAATCCCTCCTGTCCGTCGGAGTTACACAGACTTGCTTGACCCTCAGGGGACTAGAATGCGGCTGCGATCCCTCTGTCTTCTGACAGATGCGGAGCGTACGGGTGCCGTCCTGCACGCGCCGTACCCCCTAGGATCCTTTCTTAGAATGGAGCCTACTCCCTGCTCCCCTCCAGGGCCTCCAGCCTTGGCCCTACTTGCGGAGCAGAGCTCCTAATGAGACTCTGCTCCCGGACTGTTCCTCTGAACTGTCCCGAGCTGTTCTTCTGAACTGCTCCCTAGTAGTGTTGAGCGAACACTAAAATGCTCGGGTGCTCGAAGCTCGAGCCGAGCTCGCCGTGATACTCGCGTGCTCGACCCGAGCAACAAGCCCAATGTTAGTCTATGGGAGACCCAAGCATTTTTGCGGCGGCACACCCGGCTGTCTGTAGAAAGCCTAAAAAGTGCCCAAAACGATAATGACAATGCTCAAAAGATATGGGGACAGCATGGGCATTGCCCCAGGAAGCATTTCTGACCCCCAGGTCACTGCTGTCAACAACGTGGTCAGAGGTATTAAGCCACTTTTACGGGGTCACAAGAAAACGTTCAAAAACGAAACTGAAAGAGCTTTCCTGTGAAATATGTTAAGGAACTTCCTTTCCAGGGTAAAGACTTGTGTATAAGGTAAAATAAATAACTAAAAACAAAAATACTCCTCCACACCTTGGGCTATGTTCACAAGTAGCATTTTTTTGCACTTCTGTATTGCTTTCAACCGTGACAAATGCATTCACCAGGAAATGTCATTTTAACATTTTACAACCTTATCTGGCCATGTGCTGTGTGACACATGCATACAGTGCTGAAAAGACATGGGAACAGCATGGGGAAGACCCCTGGAAGCATCTCTGACACCCAGGTCACTGCCTAAAAGTGTGCCCATCAGAAGTGATCCTTGCCGCATCAGAAGATGCTGACTTGCAACTATCCCCGTGCAAGTCCTTCTCCCAGAGCAGTGTTCAATTGTACCTCCCCCATTCCTTGCAATGTAAGCGCAAGTAGGCAGCCTGCCACCCACCCACCCCCAGGCTGCAATACCATACTGCTAGCTTGCTTAGGCATGTGGAGGCAGATGCCGGCCACCATGTCATGGCTGCGTTGGTGGCCTGATATCCATACTCAGTCCCCAGCCACCCGGCGGCCGGGTGTCCACACACGGTCCCCAGCCACCTGGGGGCGGCCGGGTGTCCATAAACGGTCCCCAGCCGCCCCTATTTCTCCGCTGAACTTCCCCCACACTTTTCTTCGCCTGGCCTGCTTTAGGGCAGCATTGGACGAGCCCACCAGAGAACCAGACTCCTCCAGTGGGCCCTGGCTTCTCCATCAGGGGAGTTGAGAGTGCCAAGGGGAGGAGCATGATGATGATAGAAGTTAGCATCTGCTTTGTTTTCTTGGAATGCAAGCGTAAGTGTGCAACCTGCCACCCACCCACCCCCAGGCTGCAATACCATACTGCTAGCTTGCTTGCACTTGAAATTGGGCCTTTTAGGGATGTGGAGGCGGAATCTGGCCACCACGTCATGGCTGCGTCGGTGGCCTGGTATCCATACTCGGTCCCCAGCTGCCCTGCGGCCGGGTGTCCACACTCGGTCCCCAGCCGCCTGGGGGCAGCCGGGTGTCCATAAACGGTCCCCAGTCGCCCCTATTTCTCCTGTTAACTTCCCCCCACACACTTTTCTTAGCCCGGCCTGCTTTAGGGCAGCATTGGACGAGTCCACCAGAGAACCAGACTCCTCTGGTGGGCCCTGGCTTCTCCATCAGGGGAGTTGAGAGTGCCAAGGTGAGGAGCATGATGATGATAGAAGTTAGCATCTGCTTTGTTTTCTTGGAATGCAAGCGTAAGTGTGCAACCTGCCACCCACCCACCCCCAGGCTGCAATACCATACTGCTAGCTTGCTTGCACTTGAAATTGGGCCTTTTAGGCATGTGGAGGCGGAATCTGGCCACCACGTCATGGCTGCGTCGGCGGCCTGGTGTCCATACTCTGTACCCAGCCGCCCCGCGGCCGGGTGTCCACACACGGTCCCCGGCCGCCTGGGGGCAGCCGGGTGTCCATAAACGGTCCCCAGCCACCCCTATTTCTCCTGTCAACTTCCCCCCACACACTTTTCTTAGCCCGGCCTGCTTTAGGGCAGCATTGGACGAGTCCACCAGAGAACCAGACTCCTCCAGTGGGCCCTGGCTTCTCCATCAGGGGAGTTGAGAGTGCCAAGGGGAGGAGCATGATGATGATAGAAGTTAGCATCTGCTTTGTTTTCTTGGAATGCAAGCGTAAGTGTGCAACCTACCACCCACCCACCCCCAGGCTCCAATACCATACTGCTAGCTTGCTTGCACTTGAAATTGGGCCTTTTAGGCATGTGGAGGCGGAATCTGGCCACCACATCATGGCTGCGTCGGTGGCCTGGTATCCATACTCAGTCCCCAGCCACCCGGCGGCCAGGTGTCCACGCTCAGTCCCCAGCTGCCAGGGGGCGGCCGGGTGTCCATACTCAGTCCCCAGCCGCCCCGCGGCCGGGTGTCCACACACGGTCCCCAGCCGCCTGGGGGCAGCCGGGTGTCCATAAACGGTCCCCAGTCGCCCCTATTTCTCCGGTTAACTTCCCCCCACACACTTTTCTTAGCCCGGCCTGCTTTAGGGCAGCATTGGACGAGTCCACCAGAGAACCAGACTCCTCTGGTGGGCCCTGGCTTCTCCATCAGGGGAGTTGAGAGTGCCAAGGTGAGGAGCATGATGATGATAGAAGTTAGCATCTGCTTTGTTTTCTTGGAATGCAAGCGTAAGTGTGCAACCTGCCACCCACCCACCCCCAGGCTGCAATACCATACTGCTAGCTTGCTTGCACTTGAAATTGGGCCTTTTAGGCATGTGGAGGCGGAATCTGGCCACCACATCATGGCTGCGTCGGTGGCCTGGTATCCATACTCAGTCCCCAGCCACCCGGCGGCCAGGTGTCCACGCTCAGTCCCCAGCTGCCAGGGGGCGGCCGGGTGTCCATACTCGGTGTCACGGGTGTGTCGCCACGAAGATCGTCACGATTACACAGCCTGACTTCTCGCAGCTGACTTTTTGGTGCTTTGTGTCTTCGGCAGTGAGGGAGTTAATTCTCTCTCTCTCTGTGCTAGACGAGGTCCAGCCTCGCCCAGCTGCAATCAATGCTGCTGTAGTGAATCTCCTTCAAATGCCTGCTGGTCTGTTTGGGAAGTGTCGGTGAAAGCATTTCATACAGACTTACAGAGCGGATCGTGGTATTTGGAGTTTCTGAGATAAGTGTATTTGGAGTGGTTTTTCCCTTCCTCGCTTTATCATTTATCTCCTTTCCCGTTGGTGTTCCCTCTGTTGTAGTTGTGTAGTTTTTGTATGCAAGGTGGTTTTGGTTTTTCCCTTGTACTGTCTCGTTCGTCTAAGTACTGTGTGTGGGCATATTATTACTTGTCCTCTTTTGTTGTGATCGGGGTCCTTCTCAGGACTAGATTACTTAGGTGCAGGGATCCTCAGGAGGTATGGGTTACGCTGGCGGCCTGGACCTCTGTACCTTTAACAGTACCTCCAGGTTGAGGGATTAGTCAGGGCCCCAGCTTAGGGTCAGCTTAGGCCCCCTACCTCCAGTATACAGAGACAGCGTGACATTTTCACCGACCCACTTAGTTTTTCGCCAGCTACCTTGGATCCAGTAGCCGGTCTAGCTCGGCAGTTGCAGAGTTTGTCCATTTTGCTGGCGGACGTTAGGTCCAAGGTTTTGCATCCTCAGGAGCAAGCCGGACCAGAACCTAAAGTAGCTCTCCCTGACAGGTTCACTGGGGGGCGGGACAAGTTTTTTGTTTTCCAGGAGGCATGCAAATTGTACTTTCGGCTGCGGCCTCGGTCATCGGGGAGTGAAGAACAAAGGGTGGGAATTGTCATCTCGCTCCTACAAGGGGACCCACAATCTTGGGCGTTCTCTCTTCCCCCGGGCTCCCCGGCTCTCCAGTCAGTGGATAGGTTTTTCGCTGCTCTGGGACTCGTATATGATGACCCAGATCGGATCTCCCTTGCTGAGTCTAAGTTACGTAGGATCCAGCAGGGAGATCGTCCGGCGGAGGAATTCTGTTCGGAGTTCCGTAGGTGGGCCACGGACACCCAGTGGAATGACCCGGCTCTTAGGAGCCA
The DNA here is from genome assembly GCF_046119375.1 of Phyllobates terribilis. Classification (NCBI taxonomy): domain Eukaryota; kingdom Metazoa; phylum Chordata; class Amphibia; order Anura; family Dendrobatidae; genus Phyllobates; species Phyllobates terribilis. Next base: position 77,570,271 of record NW_027362773.1, on the reverse strand, counting down.
GTTTTGTCAGGGTTTATCCGACAAATTACAGGATGTGTTGGCACAGTATGACTCTCCCGCGTCACTAGAAGCCGCTATGGCCCTGGCTATTCGCGTTGACAGACGGCTTCGGGAGAGGTGCGGGATAACTCGAACCCCTGTGATGACTCCACCTCCTACAAGGTCCCCTCATATGGTGGTTCCCCTGGTCAGTCCAGAGGAGCCTATGCAATTAGAAGGGACATCATTTCGGGGGAGGGGACCGGTGGTGCGCCATAAGACAGGAAGGTGTTTCTTCTGCGGGAGAAAGGGACATTTTATTGGGGGGTGTCCATCCCGTCCCTTGCAGAGTGAAGAGTCGTCGGAAAACTGCTGATCCCAGGTTGTGTGGTGGACGGCAATCTGGGAGTAGGTATTTCGTCCCTAGGTTCGTCTCAGTTTCTCGTACCGGCGGAGGTGGTGGTGGGTACGCGAACTGAGAGGATATCTGTTCTTCTGGATAGTGGGGCCGGGGCTAATCTGGTTGATGCTCGGTTTGCCCGGGTTCAAGGTATGCGATTGAGTGAGTTGGCTAAACCCATCCCCATATTCTCGATCGATGCCAGGCCTCTCGGTCAGGGAAGTTTTTTGCAAGCTGTGCATGACGTAAAACTTCAAGTGGGGGCGATACATAAAGAACTGTTGTCTTGCTACGTGTTGGAGGGTCTTCCCACTCCTATAGTGTTGGGCCTTCCTTGGTTAACTAAGCATAACCCGGTTATTAATTGGCAAACCAGAGAGATAAGCCAATAGAGTAAATTCTGTAATTAAAACTGCATGAACACGGTCATCGGTGCGGTTACTCCTTGGGTCTTACCTCCATTTCTGGCGGACTTTGAGGATGTATTCTCGGAGAAAGGGTGTCAGGAACTACCTCCTCATCGCGAGTATGACTGTTCTGTAAAACTGCTCCCTGAGGCCAAGTTACCTAAAGCTAGGTTGTATAACCTTTCTGGTCCTGAGAGGCAGGCCATGAAGGATTATATTTCAGAAAGTCTGGCTAAGGGGCATATTAGACCTTCATCTTCACCGGTGGCTGCGGGGTTCTTCTTTGTTAAGAAGAAAGATGGAGGCCTACGCCCTTGCCTGGATTTCCGTGAACTTAATCGGATTACGGTCCGAGATCCGTATCCACTCCCACTTATTCCCGATCTCTTTAATCAGATCGTGGGCGCCAAATGGTTCTCTAAGTTGGATCTCAGGGGGGCGTACAATCTGATTAGGATGAAGGAGGGGGATGAGTGGAAGACGGCGTTTAACACTCCGGAGGGGCATTATGAGAACCTTGTCATGCCATTCGGTCTGACTAATGCCCCGGCGGTGTTCCAACACTTTGTTAATGACATTTTTCGCCGTCTGGTGGGACAGTTTGTTGTCATATATCTGGATGATATCTTAATTTACTCGCCGGATCTGGTGTCTCATCAGGAGCACGTTAGGCAGGTGTTACAGATCTTGCGGGATAATAAACTGTATGCCAAATGGGAAAAGTGTGTGTTCGCCGTACAGGAACTCCAGTTTTTAGGCTTCCTGGTTTCAGCGTCCGGTTTTCGTATGGACCCTGGGAAAGTGCGGGCAGTTCTTGAGTGGGATCGGCCAGAGAATCTTAAGGCACTACAACGTTTCCTGGGGTTTGCTAATTATTACCGGAAGTTCATTCGTAATTTCTCGTCCATGGTTAAGCCTCTCACAGACATGACTAAAAAGGGGACGGATTTTTCTAGGTGGTCTGACAAGGCTTGTCAAGCATTCTCCTGCTTGAAAAAATGTTTTGCCTCGGCACCCATACTCATTCAACCTGATGCGTCACAGCCATTCATTGTAGAGGTAGACGCTTCTGAGGTAGGGGTGGGAGCAGTATTGTCACAAGGTTCGTCCCCTGGTAAGTGGCATCCGTGCGCCTTTTTCTCTAAAAAATTGTCGTCCGCTGAGAGGAATTACGATGTCGGCAATAGGGAACTCTTGGCCATTAAGTTAGCTTTTGAGGAGTGGCGCCATTTTTTGGAGGGGGCAGTCCATCCGGTCACCGTCATCACCGATCACAAGAACCTGCTATATCTGGAGTCCGCGAAACGTCTGAATCCCAGACAAGCTAGGTGGTCATTGTTTTTTACCAGGTTTAATTTTGTCGTTACATATCGTCCTGGGTCAAAAAATGTAAAGGCGGATGCCTTATCTCGCAGTTTCCCTGGGGCCGGGAATACGGACGACCCGATTCCTATCCTTCAGGAGGGGGTGGTGGTTTCGGCAGTATGCTCTGAGCTGGAGGAGGAGGTATTGGAGGCTCAGGGGGACGCCCCTGTTGGACCTCCGGGGAGACTGTTTGTTCCAGATCAGTTGCGACAAAAGGTGATCGAGGCACACCATAACTCAGTTTTGGCAGGACACCCGGGGAGTAAAGCAACTGTGGATCTCCTCTCGCGTCGGTTTTGGTGGCCTAACTTACATAAGGAGGTGGTAACTTTTGTCGCGTCCTGTGGGGTTTGTGCGCGCTCTAAGACCTCACATACCCGTCCGTCTGGGGCCCTCTTACCTTTGAAGATCCCGGAGCGTCCATGGACTCATCTGTCTATGGACTTTATTACGGACCTCCCTCCGTCTTCGGGTAAAACGGTCATACTCGTTGTAGTGGACAGGTTCAGCAAGATGGCACATTTTATCGCTCTTCCGGCTCTCCCTAATGCTAAAACTCTTGCGCAGGTGTTCATTGGGGAGATTGTGAGGCTTCACGGGGTACCCTCCGATGTGGTGTCTGATCGGGGGTCTCAGTTTGTGTCCAAGTTCTGGAAGGCGTTTTGTGCACGGCGGGGGATGCATTTGTCATTCTCATCGGCTTTTCACCCTCAGACCAATGGTCAGACGGAACGTATGAACCAGAGCTTGGAGACATATCTCCGGTGTTTTGTGTCAGAGAACCAGGAGGACTGAGCTTCTTTCTTACCTCTGGCAGAGTTTGCTCTTAATAATAGGCGGAGCGAGTCCACTGGTAAGTCCCCGTTTTTTGGGGCATATGGTTTTCACCCCCAGTTTTGTACTTTCAGTAGGGGGGGCTCTTCGGGGGTTCCTGAGGAGGAACGATTTTCCTCATCACTCGCTTCAGTATGGAGAGGGGTGCTGAAGAATCTGAATACTATGGGGAACCGATACAAACGTATGGCTGATAGGAGGAGAGTGTCTGGTCCGGACCTAAGTGTGAACGATCTGGTATGGTTGTCTACCAGGAATATTAAACTTAAGGTTCCCTCCTGGAAACTGGGTCCCAGGTTCATCGGGCCGTACAGAATCAGTTCTATTATTAATCCGGTGGCATTCCGTCTTGACCTCCCTCCTACGTTTAAAATTCACAACGTGTTCCACAGATCGTTGCTTAAGAGGTATGTGGCGCCGGTGGTACCGTCACCTTTACCTCCCCCTCCAGTGGTGGTCAATGGTAACTTGGAGTTCCAGGTATCAAGGGTCATTGATTCACGTTTTAATCGCCGGTCCCTTCAGTACCTGGTTCATTGGAAAGGGTATGGTCCTGAGGAGAGGATGTGGGTTCCTGCGTCGGATATTAACGCAGACCGATTAGTTCGGGCCTTCCACACGACTCACCCGGATAAACCTGGCCCTGAGGGTCCGGAGGCCCCTCGTAGAAGGGGGGGTACTGTCACGGGTGTGTCGCCACGAAGATCGTCACGATTACACAGCCTGACTTCTCGCAGCTGACTTTTTGGTGCTTTGTGTTTTCGGCAGTGAGGGAGTTAATTCTCTCTCTCTCTGTGCTAGACGAGGTCCAGCCTCGCCCAGCTGCAATCAATGCTGCTGTAGTGAGTCTCCTTCAAATGCCTGCTGGTCTGTTTGGGAAGTGTCGGTGAAAGCATTTCATACAGACTTACAGAGCGGATCGTGGTATTTGGAGTTTCTGAGATAAGTGTATTTGGAGTGGTTTTTCCCTTCCTCGCTTTATCATTTATCTCCTTTCCCGTTGGTGTTCCCTCTGTTGTAGTTGTGTAGTTTTTGTATGCAAGGTGGTTTTGGTTTTTCCCTTGTACTGTCTCGTTCGTCTAAGTACTGTGTGTGGGCATATTATTACTTGTCCTCTTTTGTTGTGATCGGGGTCCTTCTCAGGACTAGATTACTTAGGTGCAGGGATCCTCAGGAGGTAGGGGTTACGCTGGCGGCCTGGACCTCTGTACCTTTAACAGTACCTCCAGGTTGAGGGATTAGTCAGGGCCCCAGCTTAGGGTCAGCTTAGGCCCCCTACCTCCAGTATACAGAGACAGCGTGACACTCGGTCCCCAGCCGCCCCGCGGCCGGGTGTCCACACACGGTCCCCAGCCGCCTGGGGGCAGCCGGGTGTCCATAAACGGTCCCCAGTCGCCCCTATTTCTCCGGTTAACTTCCCCCCACACACTTTTCTTAGCCCGGCCTGCTTTAGGGCAGCATTGGACGAGTCCACCAGAGAACCAGACTCCTCTGGTGGGCCCTGGCTTCTCCATCAGGGGAGTTGAGAGTGCCAAGGTGAGGAGCATGATGATGATAGAAGTTAGCATCTGCTTTGTTTTCTTGGAATGCAAGCGTAAGTGTGCAACCTGCCACCCACCCACCCCCAGGCTGCAATACCATACTGCTAGTTTGCTTGCACTTGAAATTGGGCCTTTTAGGCATGTGGAGGCGGAATCTGGCCACCACGTCATGGCTGCGTCGGCGGCCTGGTGTCCATACTCAGTCCCCAGCCGTCCGGCGGCCGGGTGTCCACGCTCGGTCCCCAGCCGCCAGGGGGCGGCCGGGTGTCCATACTCGGTCCCCAGCCGCCCCGCGGCCGGGTGTCTACACACGGTCCCCAGCCGCCTGGGGGCAGCCGGGTGTCCATAAACGGTCCCCAGCCGCCCCTATTTGAAGGACAGCCTAACCACAAACACGTGGACAAGTGAATGTGGTCAGGGATGGTCCATCTCACGCCTTCACACTGGGTTAATATTGTGGAAGCTGGGACACAGTTGGACACTGGGATGCAACACGTCCTCCAGACATAGAGGATTGCGGGTCCTGTGTCAATCAGGCTTCAACACAAAGTTCAAAAGGTAGACAGCAGCAGTGGTCAGCCTCCTACACAACGAGTAAATTATTCATGATCATGAGGCCATCCATCTCCTTAGCTTTCTGTTCCTTGGAATGCAAGCGCATGTATGTAGTAGCGGCTAGGCCTGAGGTGGTCAGCGTTTTGGCGCATATCCTACCTCCTCTGAGGATTGCTGGATGTTTTCCTGCTACTATCCCAGTTCTATGACTCCCGTTAAAACAAAGCTTCAGGTGATGAATGATGGATGAGGTGGTGGCAAAGGAGAAAGAGTAGGAGGAACAGGGACCATTCACATCAATATCAGTCAACCACACATGTCTTGCAGGATATGTTTCTGTACCAAAAGAAGCTGTTCGGCTACACAGTTATAGGGCATACAGTGAGTGCAATGCCTACCAAAAATTTTGAGGCACTCCAATGCCCCTTGGAAGTGACATGGAGGTCAGAGGGCCTTAACTAAACTGTTTTTTCCATTTATAGCAACTGGGTCTCCTGTGCACTGTTGGCCTAAGCAGTGAATGGAAGGCTTTCCAAAAATTATGAGGAACTGCAATGGCCCTTGAAACAGACGTGGATTACAGCATACTAAAAACTTTCTACCCATTATTGGGGAGTGGGTCTCCCTTAGTGTTCGCCTATGCATAGGAAAGCAAAAGCTGACTAAAATTAGGAGGAAATGCAATGCCCGTTGGAAGAGTCATGGAGGTTCGAGTTAATTAAAAACAACATTTCAATGCCCCTTGGAAGAGCTGTAGAGTTCAGAATGGTTTAACAAGACGGTTTTAATGCCCCTCGGAAGAGACGTGGAGGTCACAGTAGCTTAACAAGATGGTTTTAATGCCCCTTGGAAAAGTGATGGAGGTCACAGTAGCTTAACAAGACGGTTTTAATGCCCCTCGGAAGAGACGTGGAGGTCCCAGTAGCTTAACAAGACGGGTTTAATGCCCCTTGGAAAAGTGGTGGAGGTCACAGTAGCTTAACAAGACGGTTTTAATGCCCCTTGGAAAAGTGGTGGAGGTCGCAGTAGCTTAACAAGACGGTTTTAATGCCCCTCGGAAGAGACGTGGAGGTCCCAGTAGCTTAACAAGACGGTTTTAATGCCCCTTGGAAAAGTGGTGGAGGTCACAGTAGCTTAACAAGACAGCTTTAATGCCCCTCGGAAGAGACGTGGAGGTCCCAGTAGCTTAACAAGACGGTTTTAATGCCCCTTGGAAGAGACGTGGAGGTCCCAGTAGCTTAACCAGACGGTTTTAATGCCCCTTGGAAGAGACGTGGAGGTCCCAGTAGCTTAACAAGACGGTTTTAATGCCCCTTACAAGAGCCATACAGTACAGCATATTACAAACATTATTCCCATTATTGGGGAGTGTGTCTCCCATAGTCTTTGCCTATGCCTTCCAAGCAAAAGCTGCCAAAAATTAGGACGGAGGAACTTGCAATGCCCCTTACAAGAGCCATGCAGTACAGCATATTACAAACATTATTCCCATTATTGGGGAGTGGGTCTCCCATAGTCTTTGCCTATGCCTTCCAAGCAAAAGCTGCCAAAAATTAGGACGGAGGAACTTGCAATGCCCCTTTCAAGAGCCATGCAGTACAGCATATTACCAACATTATTCCCATTATAGGGGAGTGGGTCTACCATAGTCTTTGCCTATGCCTTCCAAGCAAAAGATGACTAAAATAAGGACGGAGGAACTTTCAATAATGGCAACACGGACCATGGTCACCCTGGTGGTATAGTCGTGGTGGAGACTGAGGATAAAGAGAAGAACATAAAACAGCCGAAATGAGGAAGCGTATACCCATGTGTGGGTGTGAAGCAGTGCATGTGAATACACCTCCCGCAATAACACAGTGGATTTGACTTTATGTTACTCTGCTGTCATTTGGTGGTGATGAGAAGTCTGGCCCAATCCAGCCCTTGTTCATTTTGATAAGGGTCAGCTTGTCAGCATTGTCAGTTGACAGGCGAGTACGCTTATCAGTTATAATTCCCCCAGCGGCACTAAAAACATGCTCCCATAACACGCTAGCGGCAGGGCAGGCCAGGACCTCCAAGGCGTACAGAGCGAGTTCATTCCAAGTGTACAGCTTGGATACCCAATAATTAAAAGGCACAGAGGAATCACGGAGGACGCTGGTACGGTCGGCAAGGTACTCACTCACCATCTTTTGAAACTTTCCACTCCTTGAGAGAGTACCCCGCGCCTCAGGGTCTGTCCGAAGGGAGGGTCTGAGAAAACTGTCCCAGAACGTTGACAGTGTTCCCCTGCCTCTGCTGGATTGGAGTTGCGTCTCTCTCGCATGTACGCCTTGGTTGGGCAACGAACTGTGACCTCTGCCGCTAGCGTGTTCAGATGGGAATTTTTTTAACAGTTCTACAGCATGGGCCTTCTGGTACTGCCCCATTTTTGTAGACCTCTCTACCTCAGGAATAAGAGAGTGAAAGTTCTCCTTGTAGCGGGGGTCTAAAAGTGTCACCAACCAGTAATGACTGTCACCCAACATTTTGACAACGCGAGGGTCACGGTTAAGGCACCGTAACATAAAGTCAGCCATGCGTGCCAGACTGGTAACGGGCAAGACTTCCGTGTCCTCACCAAGATGATGACTGACCATGCTCTCCTCCTCCTCCTCCTCCTCCTCCTCCCCCCTGTCCTCAGTCCACCCATGCAGAACCGACGGTATGAGTGTTGTACAGGTACTACCGTCTACAGCGCATGATACAAGCTCCTGTTCTTCCTCCTCCTCCTCTCCCTCATTGTCCCCCAATGCACGTTGGGATGAGATGAGGCTGGGCTGTGTGTAATCGCCCGCTTCGGCTTCTTGATCCATCTCATCATTCTCTGGCTGCAATGCCTCCTCTTTAATTCTCTGCAGAGAGCGTTGCAAAAGACAGACAAGTGGAATGCTGACACTAATGATGGCGTCATCGCCACTCACCATCTTGGTGGACTCCTCAAAGTTTGTCAAGATGGTACATATGTCAGACATCCAGGTCCACTCCTGAGGTCTTATGTGTGGAGTCTGACCTGAATATCAACGGCCTTGTTGCAGCTGGTAGTCCACAACTGCTCTCTTCTGCTCACAAATCCTTTGCAACATGTGGAGGGTAGAGTTCCAACGTGTGGGGACATCACACACCAGTCGGTGTGACGGAAGCTGCAAACGCTGCTGCAACACAGCAAGGGCGGCGGAAGCTGTAGCCAACATGCAAAAATGAGCTGACAGGCGGCGTACTTTGACGAGCAGATCTGGCAACTCGGGGTACGATTTAAGAAACCGCTGAACCACGAGGTTAAGCACATGAGCCAGGCATAGTACGTGTGTGATCTCGCCTCGCCTCAGAGCCACCACCAGGTTACGGCCATTGTCACACACGACCATGCCTGGATGTAGGTTCAGCGGTGTCAGCCACAGATCTGCCTGCTCTTTCACAGCTGTCCACAACTCACAAGCAGTGTGAGGTTTATCACCTAAGCTTATGAGTTTCAGCACAGCCTGTTGCCGCTTGGCGGAGGCAGTACTGCAGTGCTTCCAGCTTGTAACTGATGTGGTGATATCTGAGATGGAGGCTGAACATGAGGAAGAGGAACAGGATGATGCGCAGGAGCTGTACACTGTGGGGGCAACTCTGACTGACATAGGGCCCGCAATCCTCGGTGTGGGGAGGATGCTTTCCGTCCCAAGGTCCGACTAGGTCCTGGCTTCCACTATGTTTACCCAGTGTGCCGTCAGGGAGATGTACCGTCTCTGGCCACAAGCACTTGTCCACGTGTCCGTTGTAAGGTGGACTCTCCCAGTAACTGCGTTGCTGAGGGCATGGCAGATGTTTTGGGACACGTGCTTGTGTAGTGCGGGGATGGCACACAGGGCAAAATAGTGTCGGCTGGGGACCGAGTACTGAGGGACGGCCACCGCCATAAGGTTGCGGAAGGATTCCGTCTCCACCAGCCTAAAAGGCAGCATTTCCAACGCAAGCAGTCGTGAAATGTGCGAATTTAGGACTGTGGCCTGTGGGGCGTTAGCTGCGAATTTCCACTTTCGTTCAAAGGTCTGGGATATGGACTATTGAACGCAGCGGTGGGACGTGGACGTTGATGCTGTTTCTTGAGAAACTGCCATAACAATTGAAGACTGAGAGGAGGGGGCATCTTTGCATGCAGTATGGACAGAGGATTGCCTTGCACACACAACAGGGGGTTCTATTGCACGCACAACAGCAGAAGAAGCAGTGGTGACACCCGCTGACACTGGTCGTGGACCCTGGGGTTCGCCCCACAAAGTCGGGTGCTTTGTTGCCATGTGCCTGATCATGCTGGTGGTGGTCAGGCTGGTAGTTTTGTCATCCCTGCTGATGCTGGCATGGCAGGTGGTACAAATGGTCTTTTTGGGGTTATCAGTAGAGTCTTTAAAAAAATTCCAGACTCTGGAAGACCTACAGGTTGTACTGGCAACGTCCCTCGTGTTGGTGTTACGGGGAACTGTTGCCTGCCTTCTGTGTGCGGCCACCACACTGCTTATTTCTGCCTGTTGGGATACTCTGCCTCCCTCACCCTGTGTGCTCCTGGCCTCGCTCTGCATGTCCTCCTGCCACGTTGGGTCAGTTACTAGATCATCCACCACCTCCTCCTCTTCCACTTGCGCACCACGATCCTCCTCCTCACTTACTGGCAATTGTGTCTCGTCATCGCCCACCTCTTGTGACAAATTGCCAGCGTCGACTTCCTGTGGCCGTGGCTGTTCAAATATTTGGGCATCGCTACATGGGATCTCCTCTTCCACCACTTCAAGCGGAGCAGGCGAGGGGCACAAATCTGGAAATGGACCAGTGAACAGCTCTTCAGAGTGTCCAAGTGTGGGATCAGTTGCTGTCTGACGACACTCGGCATGGTGGGAGAAAGGAGCATCAGGGTGAGGAGGATTATGCGGTCGAGACTCACGGCTACTAAGATTTGACCGTATGGAAGACAGACCGGAGGTGGTGGTGCTCAGGTAACTGGAAGTATTATCTGCTATCCAATTAATAACCTGTTCACACTGATCAGTTCGCAATACTGGTGTTGTTCTGTGCTTCCCTAGTAATTCGGTCAAGAAGTGGGAGCGAGAAGATGTGGCTGTTGGTTGTGGCACATTTTCACCTTGGCCACGGCCCCGTCCTCTGCACGCACCATCACCAGAACGTCCAGTTCCACGTCCCTTGCCACGCGCCTTGCCCATTGTAAAGGAAGTAAAATAGCTTACACTCGCACTATCAATGGAAAAAGGATAAAAAAAAGTAGATTAGAACCGTGGAAGAGGAAAACCACAGTTCTATTTCTCTGGCCTACACACGATTCTTTTAAACAATCTGAACAATCAGGGAGAAACTATTACTGTTTTTCTTTACGGAAAAAATACCAAAAGCTGGATAATAGAGATTTTTTACTGTGGGACGGCAAAAACACAGTTATAATTTACTGGTGTATACCAGACTCTTTTAAACAGATATATTGGTGTCTGAACTATCAGGAGACACTATTACTGTTTTTCTTTACGGCAAAAAATGCCTAAAGCAGGATAATACAGATATTTGACCCATGGAACTGCAAAACCACAGTTCTATTTCTTGGGCCTACACCAGACTATTTTCAACAGATATATTTGTGTCTGAACAATCAGGGAGACACTATTACAGGTTTTTTTTACGGCAAAAAATGCCAAAAGCAGGATAATAGAGATTTTTTACCGTGGAACAGCAAAACCACAGTTATAATTTACAGGTTTATACCAGACTTTTTTAAATATATACAGTACAGACCAAAAGTTTGGACACACCTTCTCAGTTAAAGATTTTTCTGTATTTTCATGTCTATGAAAATTGTACATTCACACTGAAGGCATCAAAACTATGAATTAACACATGTGGAATTATATACTTAACAAAAAAGTGTGAAACAACTGAAAATATGTCTTATATTCTAGGTTCTTCAAATTAGTCACATTTTGCTTGGATGACTGCTTTGCACACTCTTGGCATTCTCTTGATGAGCTTCAAGAGGTAGTCACTGCAAATGGTTTTCACTTCACAGGTGTGCCCTGTCAGATTTAGTAAGTGGAATTTCTTGCCTTATAAATGGGGTTGGGACCATCAGTTGTGTTGTGCAGAAGTCTGTGGATACACAGCTGAAAGTCCTACTGAATAGACTGTTAGAATTTGTATTATGGCAAGAAAAAAGCAGCTAAGTAAAGAAAAACGAGTGGCCATCATTACTTTAAGAAATGAAGGTCAGTCAGTGCGAAAAATTGGGAAAACTTTGAAAGTGTCCCCAAGTGCAGTTGCAAAAACCATCAAGCGCTACAAAGAAACTGGCGCACATGAGGACCGCCCCAGGAAAGGAAGACCAAGAGTCACCTCTGCTTCTGAAGATAAGTTTATCCGATTCACCAGCCTCAGAAATCGCAGGTTAACAGCAGCTCAGATTAGAGACCAAGTCAATGCCACACAGAGTTCTAGCAGCAGAAACATCTCTTCAACAACTGTTAAGAGGAGACTTTGTGCAGCAGGCCTTCATGATAAAATAGCTGCTAGGAAACCACTGCTAAGGACAGGCAACAAGCAGAAGAGACTTGTTTGGGCTGAAGAACACAAGGAATGGACATTAGACCAGTGGAAATCTGTGCTTTGATCTGATGAGTCCAAATTTGAGATCTTTGGTTCCAACCACCGTGTCTTTGTGCGACGCAGAAAAGGTGAACAGATGGACTCTACATGCCAGGTTCCCACCGTGAAGCATGGAGGAGGAGGTGTGATGGTGTGGGGGTGCTTTGCTCGTGACACTGTTGGGGATTTATTCAAAATTGAAGGCATACTGAACCAGCATGGCTACCACAGCATCTTGCAGCGGCATGCTATTCCATCCGGTTTGCGTTTAGTTGGACCATCATTTATTTTTCAACAGGACAATGACCCCAAACACACCTCCAGGCTGTGTAAGGGCTATTTGACCAAGGAGGAGAGTGATGGGGTGCTACGCCAGATGATCTGGCCTCCACAGTCACCAGACCTGAACCCAATCGAGATGGTTTGGGGTGAGCTGGACCGCAGAGTGAAGGCAAAAGGGCCAACAAGTGTTAAGCATCTCTGGGAACTCCTTCAAGATTGTTGGAAGACCATTTCCGGTGACTACCTCTTGAAGCTCATCAAGAGAATGCCAAGAGTGTGCAAAGCAGTCATCAAAGCAAAAGGTGGCTACTTTGAAGAACCTAGAATATAAGACATATTTTCAGTTGTTTCACACTTTTTTGTTAAGTATATAATTCCACATGTGTTAATTCATAGTTTTGATGCCTTCAGTTTGAATGTACAATTTTCATAGTCAAGAAAATACAGAAAAATCTTTAAATGAGAAGGTGTGTCCAAACTTTTGGTGTGTACTGTATATTTGCGGCTGAACAGTGAGCGACACATTCAACTGTTTTTTTTTTAGATACAAATGGCCCAAAAGTGGATAATACAGAGGTTTGAACCGTGGAACTGCAAAACCACACTTCTGTTTCTCTGGCCTAAACCAGACTATTTTCAACAGATACAGTGCCTGCAAGTAGTATTCAACCCCCTGCAGATTTAGCTGGTTTGATAAGAAGCAAATAAGTTAGAGCCTTCAAACTGCAAACGAGAGTAGGTTTTATGAACAGAAGCATAAATCTTGCAAACCAAAAAGTTATGTTGCTCAGTTGAATTTTATTAAATTTTAAACATAAAAGTGTGGGTCAATTATTATACAACCCCTATGTTTAATATTTTGTGGAATAACCCTTGTTTGCAATTACAGCTAATAATCATCTTTTATAAGACCTGATCAGGCCGGCACAGGTCTGTGGAGTTATCTTGGCCCACTCCTCCATGCAGATCTTCTCCAAGTTATCTAGGTTCTTTGGGTGTCTCATGTGGACTTTATTCTTGAGCTCCTTCCACAAGTTTTCAATTGGGTTAAGGTCAGGAGACTGACTAGGCCACTCCAACACCTTGACTTTTTCCCTATTGAACCAGGCCTTGGTTTTCTTGGCTGTGTGCTTTGGGTCGTTGTCTTGTTGGAAGATGAAATTACGACCCATCTTAAGATCCTTGATGGAGGAGCGGAGGTTCTTGGCCAAAATCTCCAGGTAGGCCGTGCTATCCATCTTCCCATGGATGCGGACCAGATGGCCAGGCCCCTTGGCAGAGAAACAGCCCCACAGCATAATGCTGCCACCACCATGCTTGACTGTAGGGATGGTATTCTTGGGGTCGTATGCAGTGCCATCCAGTCTCCAAACGTCACGTGTGTGGTTGGCACCAAAGATCTCGATCTTGGTCTCATCAGACCATAGAACCTTAAACCAGTCTGTCTCAGAGTCCTCCAAGTGATCATGAGCAAACTGTAGACGAGCCTTGACATGACGCTTTGAAAGTAAAGGTACCTTACAGGCTCGTCTGGAACGGAGACCATTGCGGTGGAGTACGTTACTTATGGTATTGACTGAAACCAATGTCCCCACTGCCATGAGATCTTCCCGGAGCTCCTTCCTTGTTGTCCTTGGGTTAGCCTTGACTCTTCGGACAAGCCTGGCCTCGGCACGGGAGGACACTTTCAAAGGCTGTCCTGGCCGTGGAAGGCTAACAGTAGTTCCATAAGCCTTCCACTTACGGATGATGCTCCCAACAGTGGAGACAGGTAGGCCCAACTCCTTGGAAAGGGTTTTGTACCCCTTGCCAGCCTTGTGACCCTCCACGATCTTGTCTCTGATGGCCTTGGAATGCTCCTTTGTCTTTCCCATGTTGACCATGTCTGAGTGCTGTTCACAAGTTTGGGGAGGGTCTTAAATAGTCAGAAAAGGCTGGCAAAAGAGATCTTTAATCCACACATGTGAAGCTCATTATTCTTGGTGCCTGAACTACTTCTTAATACTTTAGGGGGACCAAACAGAATTCTTGTGGTTTGAGGGGTTGAATAATAAATGACACACTGAATTAAATTTTTACGTTTTAAAAAAAAAAAAAAAAATTTGCTGCAGTGCATTTCCCACTTCCAGGCTGATCTACAGTACAAATGTCACAATGCCAAGTTAATTCCGCATGTGTCAACCAGCTAAATCTGCAGGGGGTTGAATACTACTTGTAGGCACTGTATATTTGTGTCTGAACAATCAGGGAGACACTATTACAGTTTTTTTTTTTACGGCAAAAAATGCCAAAAGCAGGATAATAGAGATTTTTTTACCATGGAACAGCAAAACCACAGTTATAATTTACTGGTGTATACCAGACTTTTTAAAATATATATATTTGCGGCTGAACAGTGAGTGACACACTCAAACTGTTTTTTTTTTAGATACAAATGGCCCAAAAGTGGATAATACAGAGGTTTGAACCATGGAACTGCAAAACCACACTTCTGTTTCTCTGGCCTACACCAGACTATTTTAAACAGATATATTTGTGTCTGAACAATCAGGGAGACACTATTACAGTTTTTTTTTTCACGGCAAAAAATGCCAAAAGCAGGATAATAGAGATTTTTTACCGTGGAACAGCAAAACCACAGTTATAATTTACTGGTGTATACCAGACTTTTTTAAATATATATATCTGCGGCTGAACAGTGAGCGACACACTCAAACTGTTTTTTTTTATGTACAAATGGCCCAAAAGTGGATAATACAGAGGTTTGAACCGTGGAACTGCAAAACCACACTTCTGTTTCTCTGGCCTACACCAGACTATTTTAAACAGATATATTTGTGTCTGAACTGTCACAGACACACTTTTTTTTTTTTTTTGGGGGGGGCGTGGGGGGACACCAAAAGGTTAATAAGACGGGTATTTGTACAGTGTGAAGGAGGAAAAAAAAAAAAAGAGGATTTAGATGAAAAAAAAAAGGATTTTTCCTGGCCCCCGAGACCTGGAGCTAAGTCCAGCAATTTCAGCAACAGGAGCACACAGGACTGTAATGCAGCGTTTGCTGGTATAACCACTGTGTCTCCTATACAGCCTGCCTGCCTTATATCTGGGATGGATATTAGTCCTCAGAAGGACTGTTTGTTTGATCTGGCAGCCTTTACAGACCCTACACTAACTATTAAGCAGTATATATCTCTCCCTAAATCAGCAGCGCTGTCCCTACACTGTCTGATCCCAGCCGTCTGTGTCCAAGATGGCGGCGCCAGGTTTTAAATACTCGAGGTGACGCTGTGCGGCCAGCCAATCAATGTAATGCCCACAACCAACATGGCTGTGGCATTACAGTGACTGGCTGGTAATCCCTGCATGTTCATTGGCTCTGTAAACAGCGCCAAACATGCAGGGCGGAGACCCGAGCTCCCGCCCAAGTAACCCGGAAATGCTCAGTGCTCGCCGAACATCCCGAGTAGCGTGATGCTCGGGCGAGTACCGAGCAGTGTCGAGCATGTTCACTCAACACTACTCCCTAGAACTCACTCAACTACTGACCTGCCACCCTAAGATGGCTTCCCTATTTATACCTCACTATGATGGTGCTTCCTCTAACTACTTCCTCCACCCACACCCACTATTGGTTCCCCCTACCTTTGCGTTCCCCCCACTCCAGCCACGGTCAGGGCTCTGCAGCTGCGCACTGCATGTTGCCCATCCAGCCGGTCTGGAGCAGTGTAGTGTTGGATGATGGTGTTTAGGGTTCCGTGCAGCACTCCCACCTTACCTGAGAGAAGGGAGACACCACACCTCTGGGTGAGGTGCAGTACCTGTGTGGCGACTGAACCCTCAGGGGCGCCACAATGGGTCCTGTGCATTTGTCCTTTGTATGACCGAACTGTCCACATAATGAGCATGTGATACGAGAGCAGTTTATGGCTAGGTGCCGGCCCCCACATCTATGGCACAGACGTGGCTGACCAGGGTAGTAGCAGATCCCCCTCTCTGAGCCCAGGTAGAAGGAGTGCGGCAGGTGTCTGGTCACACCGCTCTCTTGTATCAGCTGGATTTTCACCGTATATCCTCCATTCCATATCTGCTCCTTATCATAGATCTTGTCGGGATGACTTCTCACTATGCACTGCCGGTTCAGCCAGTGCTGTAGATCCGCCAGCGCCACCACCTCAGACTGGAACAGGACAGTGGCCGTTATCTCCTGGGGCTTAGACAGCTGGATACAATGGAGGTGATCCCAGATCTTATCTTCTCTGGTGTCATTATAAATATTCCAGAACAAATCCAGATCGCACTGGAGCTTAAAGCTGATGTCATAGATCCTGCTGGATGGGATATGGATCAGAGCGTAGACCTCAGACGCATTGAACTTCATGAACTCTTTCAGGAGAACTTTCCCAATGTGGATTCTGGATGGGATGTTCTCCTCTTGCCCTGTGTATTTTATCCTGACTGCGTTCCTCCTCTGAGGCGGGGGGTTCACTGGTCTGGTGACATTAGAGAACAGTCTCCTGAACTGATGGTCAGCAGATGGGTCAGTGCTGGAGTTTTCCCCAGCCGCAGGTGGATCAGTGCTGGAGATCTCCACCGCTGCTGGAGGATCATTGCTGGAGCTTTCCCCAGCCGCAGGTGGATCAGTGCTGGAGATCTCCACCGCTGCTGGAGGATCATTGCTGGAGCTTTCACCAGCCGCAGGTGGATCAGTGCTGGAGCTTTCTCCAGAAGCAGGTGGATCAGTGCTGGAGCTTTCCCCAGCCTCAGGTGGATCAGTGCTGGAGCTTTCCCCAGCCGCAGGTGGATCAGTGCTGGATCTTTCCCCAGCCGCAGGTGGATCAGTGCTGGAGATCTCCACCGCTGCTGGAGGATCACTGCTGGAGCTCTCCCTAGCTCCATGATTACTGACACCTGACTGTGCTGCAACAACACCCAGATCCATTACTGTTTGTAGAACAATGTGGTCTCCATTCACTGACATGGATGGTTGAGAGTCTATTACCACTGCAGTGTGGTCTCCATCCACTGACATACATGACATAGAGTCCATCACCACTGATTGCTGCATAGTATTGTCTCCATTCATTGACATGGAGGGTTCAGAGTCCATTATAACATTTGTACTTTCTGTTACAGACAGACATTCGCTAGCACCAGTGAGCGGGGTCTCACTCACAGGGCTGAGGGGGGTCTCACTCACAGTATCAGTACAGGGTGCACTTTCTTTATCACTCTCTGGAGCTGTGCTCACTAAATTGCTGCATACAGAGGTCACTGCAGTTAACCCCTCGTTTGCTGGCACACTTTCCTCTGCAGCACTTTCTGGTGTCTCAGACCCCTCACATTGTGCCCCTGATATCAGCGCTGCACTTCTCACTGGGCTTCCTTGCTCCACAATGCTGTACACAGTGTAACGGGTCTCGGAGGCGGAACCTCTGAGCTACTATACAAGGGGGCGGTCCTTGTAAGGGAGCGGGTGGCGACCAGGGAAGACGGGCAGGAAGTCACAGCAGGTGACCGGGACAGTCTCTGAGTGAACGGGCTGGAGGTCACGGCAAGTGACCGGGGCAGTCTCTGGATGAACGGGCAGATGGTCACGGCAAGTGACCGGGGCAGTCTCTGGATGAACGGGCAGATGGTCACGGCAAGTGACCGGGGCAGTCTCTGGATGAACGGGCAGATGGTCACGGCAAGTGACCGGGGCAGTCTCTGGGTAAAGGGTTGGTACGACCTGTGGCGGCTGATGATAGACGTGAGCTCCCAGGTGAGCAGGCGAGAGTCTCTGGATGAACGGGTGGTCACAGCATGTGACGGCGGAGCCTCCAGGAAGACCAACAGACAGGCGGCAGATGAGCGCTCCCAGGTGAGCGGGCAGAAGTCTCTGGACAGGCGGGTGGTCACAGCACGTGACGGCAGAGCCTCCAGGTAGGCTAGCAGACAGGCAGCAGATGAGCGCTCCCAGGTGAGCGGGCAGGAGTCACTGGACAGGCAGGTGGTCACAGCACGTGATGGCGGAGCCTCCAGGTAGGCTAGCAGGCAGGTAGCAGATGTGTGCTCCCAGGTGAGCAGGCAGGCTGGTCCATAGACAGACTGACAGGAGTTGGAAGGCAGACCGTCGGACCTCAGGCAAGCAGGCAGGTGGCTGAAGTGCGCTCCCAGGTGAGCGGACAGGCTGGTCCTTAGACAGACTGACAGGAGTAGTAAGGCAGACCGTCGGACCTCAGACTAGCAGGCAGGTAGCAGATAATCAGGCAGGAATAAGACAGCAAGCTGGCAGGAATCTGGCAGGTATCTGGCAGGTAACTGGCAACGGACCTGAGGGCTGAAGCAGAGTAGTGAACAGTGCAACAACATTGCTCGGGCACCTCCATTTTGGAGGAGGTGCCTTATATATGGTGAAGTCCTCCGGCCATTGGCCGGGGACTCCTTAGGACGGCGCGCGCGGCCCCTTTAAGAGGGAGGGAGAGCGCGCGCGCGCGCCCTAAGCACAGTGGCCGGGAAGGAGCGAGCGCTGCCAGCAGAGCAGGAGGAGGACGCCGGGCACGGAGCAGAGAGGTGAGGGGAACAGCGTCCCTGCCTAGCAGAGGGCAGGGACGCCGGCGCTACACACAGTTTTATATTTAATGTCCTTATTCCCAATAAAGCGTTTTCTGCTCACAGTCTGTGCTCGGGATTCCTTCTTTCTCTCTTTAGCCCAAGTCTCCTTTCTGGGCACAGAGTTTAAACCTTTCTCCAGTTTTTCTTTCCTGATCACCAGCTCTTGGCTGCAATCATCCAGACACTCACACTTCATCAGTTTTACCTTAGGATCAGTCTCTTTCTTAGTTTCTTCTTTTAGTTTGCTGATTTGCAATGCCAGCTTAAATAAACTCTGCCTTGTAACTTTACTAGAGATGAGCGTTGTTCTACTCGAACTGTTCGCCAATCTCAAATTCGAGCTGTTTTGGGCGGTGTTCGAGCCGTTCGGCGAACACGAACGATTTGAGAAAAATTCGGCTGTTCGAGGTTATGTTCGATAACTGTTCGTGCACCAAAATCATAACTGGATTTTTTCTCAGTAATGATGAAAATTAATGTTAATACACAGTTTGAGTGTACAGCGGGGTGGGGGGAGGGGCAGGGGATTGATCTCTGCAGGAACAATGAAGATCTCCATTTTTTTTTCTCTTTCCCGCATTTGCAGTGGGGAGGTGCAGTCTGTCAGCCTATCAGCAGCGCACATGTGGCACCCCAGGGGTCTGGTTTCCACAGTAACAGCAATGTTATGTCTGAGAGCAGCTGGGAGGTCTCTTGGTCAGGAATCCTATGCATGCCACACCTCCTGCCCAGTCCTGGGAGGGGAAGGACTTCCCCTATATAAACCTGGGGCTGAGGCAGGGTTAGTCAGAAGAGTAGAGAGAAGAAGAGAAGCAGTAATAGGAAAGAAAGATCAGGAGCTCTGGGGAAGTCGTGCTAAAAGGAGTCAGGGGCTGGCAGCTGTAGAGCTCGCCCTGATTGAAGAGTTACCACCGGACCCGGAGTCCGAGGCTGTGGGGATTAACCCAGACCCAGCAGCAGAAACCGCCCGGCAGGGGATTTCAGGTCCTCTGGCCAAGAAACCCGAAGGCACGGTCACACACGTGGGACCAGCACCGCCGTCGTGGAGCGGAAGCCACTAGAAGGCCCCGAGTCACCGGCCATACGGGTGAGCACCACACGGTACACTCAGGGACGTGGGCTACCTTTACCCGCCTCTAGCAAGGTAGCCAGAAGAGTACAATTAGTTGGGGAGGCCTACAACTCCGCCTGGCCAAGGGGGATCCCATCAGCTCAAGGACTGACCAGGCCCCGACCGCTAGCCAGTACTCCGGGAGGGTCTATCTTTGTCACCAGTAAAGACCCTGAACTACACCGCATCGTCTCTGAGTGATTCCTGCTACCCCCATCATCCACGTCGGCTGCCCTGAGGCCATACCCCTCCCGTTGGGGGTTATACCATCCACGCTGCACCATCCTTCCACCGGCCTCAGCGGTCTGCCCTGCAGCGGCAGCTCCATAGCTGCATTCAACGGGTGGCGTAGTCGTCCTACATCTACTGCTAATATACCGCCACTTAGTCTGACTCCCTGGGCACGGACCGGGTCACCGCCACGAGACTACTACCCCTATCAGATCCGGCTCCGGGTAGTCCCTGCGTGCGCAACGCTACATCACATAGGCCCAGGGCGCGTCACACACACGGAGCGAAGTGCTGTTTTTCACACAAGCAAGGGCATGTGTCATTGGCAGTGTATGTCACATGTCCTTGCCCTATAAGACCAAGCCATTTTCCCCGTCGCCACCATTTTCTCACTGCTGCAGCTGCGTGTTAGACGGCACCGCTGTTGCTGTGTGCGCTATACCTTGTTAATTTCAAGCCAATTTTCGCACAAATCTACAGATAGCTTGGGAGTAGGGAATAGTTGTGATTGCAGTCCTTTTAAGGACTAGGTTACAGCATTTCCTACGACTTTTATCAGGCAGGTCTGTGCTCTTAAATAGATAGATTGTGGGAGTAAAGACTAATTGTAATTGCAGTCCTTTTCAGGACTAGGTTACATCAGTTCCTATCAGTTTTTGCCAGGCAGGTCTGTGCCAGTGCTGTGCAAGTTTTTTTCACAGCATTTGGCTGAATCTAGCAAAGCTAATCCTTTTTGGCCTATTGCAGAGTGTGTTAGTCAGTGGAGTAGCCTATCTGTGTTGCAAGATATACCACCTGTGTATAGAATACCAATTTTTTTACTGCACCTAGTGAAGTAAAATCTTTTGGGCATACCATCATTCTATTAGTCCATCTATACTGACCTCCATCAGGTTGCAAATTGAATATAATTTTTTTCTGCATCTAGCTCTGAAAAAATATTTGGGCTTCTAGCAGTGTGTGGGACTTGTTCTATTAGTCCATCTATACTGACCTCCATCAGGTTGCAAACTGAATATAATTTTTTTCTGCATCTAGCTCTGAAAAAATATTTGGCCTTCTAGCAGTGTGTGGGACTTTCTCTATTAGTCCATCTATACTGACCTCCATCAGGTTGCAAATTAAAAATAATTTTTATCTGCATCTAGCTCTGAAAAAATATTTGGCCTTCTAGCAGTGTGTGGGACTTTCTCTATTAGTCCATCTATACTGACCTCCATCAGGTTGCAAATTAAAAATAATTTTTATCTGCATCTACCTCTGAAAAAATATTTGGGCTTCTAGCTGTGTGTGGGACTTGTTCTATTAGTCCATCTATACTGACCTCCATCAGGTTGCAAACTGAATATAATTTTTTTCTGCATCTAGCTCTGAAAAAATATTTGGCCTTCTAGCAGTGTGTGGGACTTTCTCTATTAGTCCATCTATACTGACCTCCATCAGGTTGCAAACTGAATATATTTTTTTTCTGTATCTACCTCTGAAAAAATATTGGGCTTCTAGCTGTGTGTGGGACTTGTTCTATTAATCCATCTATACAGACCTCCATCAGGTTGCAAACTGAATATATTTTTTTTCTGCATCTACCTCTGAAAAAATATTGGGCTTCTAGCTGTGTGTGGGACTTTCTCTATTAGTCCATCTATACTGACCTCCATCAGGTTGCAAATTAAAAATAATTTTTATCTGCATCTACCTCTGAAAAAATATTTGGGCTTCTAGCAGTGTGTGGGACTTGTTCTATTAATCCATCTATACTGACCTCCATCAGGTTGCAAACTGAATATAATTTTTTTCTGCATCTAGCTCTGAAAAAATATTTGGCCTTCTAGCAGTGTGTGGGACTTTCTCTATTAGTCCATCTATACTGACCTCCATCAGGTTGCAAATTAAAAATAATTTTTATCTGCATCTAGCTCTGAAAAAATATTTGGCCTTCTAGCAGTGTGTGGGACTTTCTCTATTAGTCCATCTATACTGACCTCCATCAGGTTGCAAATTAAAAATAATTTTTATCTGCATCTAGCTCTGAAAAAATATTTGGCCTTCTAGCAGTGTGTGGGACTTTCTCTATTAGTCCATCTATACTGACCTCCATCAGGTTGCAAATTAAAAATAATTTTTATCTGCATCTAGCTCTGAAAAAATATTTGGGCTTCTAGCTGTGTGTGGGACTTGTTCTATTAGTCCATCTATACTGACCTCCATCAGGTTGCAAATCGAATATAATTTTTTTCTGCATCTAACCCAGCCAATAGTTTTGGCCTAATACCACAGTTTGGCCACTCAGCTCTGCTCGGTTCCCATCCATTGTTTTTTTGTGCAAACAACTCCAGAGTTGTAAATTAGTTAACCACCAAAATGAGTGGAAAAAGGCCTGCTGCTGGTGGAAAGGGGAATAGGCGTGTTGGGAAGGGGAAAAAAGGTTGTGTCCGTGGGGTAGGTGTTAAAGCAACAGTAACATCTGCAGAAGAAAGACCATCTTCCAGCCAAACTAAACTGTCTACTTCTTTTAGCGGACAATGTGATAAGATCCCTTTCTTACGGCCACGCCAATCGCTACAAATTCCAGATGAGGCACAAAAACAGCAGGTGCTTCAACGGATACCAAGTGCTCCTTTAAGTGGGCTCTCCTCCACATCAACTTCAACATCACAAATACTCCAGTCCTCAAAGGTGTCACCCCAATCGCACTTGCTTCCTCACAGCTCCCAAATCTCCAGCTGCCCGTCTGAGTATGAGGTAGAACAGATGGTTGAGTCTGCAGAGCTGTTTACTCATACTATAGCCTGGGAATCAGAGGTCGACTCCAGCGCTTCTGTGAATCCAGACGAGGAAATGATCTGCACTGATGCCCAGAATCTTTATGAGTCGGATCCAGGACCAGACGCAGAAGGTTCTGACCATAATGTAGACCCTCATTCCCAAACTGTAACTCCTGTTGGTGGAGACAATGAGGAAGACGATGATGAGACTCAAATACCTGATTGGAGCGACAACTTTAGTTTTTTGTCAGGGCAGGAACAGGTTGGCTCTGAGGACGATGGGTGTGATAACGCACAGGGTGATGATGATGAGGTTGGAGATCCCACTTACTGTCAACCCACAGTCAGCCAAGAGATGAGGTCAGCAGAGGAGGTGGAGGAAGATGCTAGTGACGACGAGGTCAGGTTGCACCTTCCTGGACAGAGACGTAGTACTGGAAGCACGTCAACAACTGCATCCTCAAACACAACTCTGCCTCTCACCACAAGTCGTGGTGGCTCTTCAGGTCGCATGGGTGCTAAGCCTTGCATAGCCTGGGCATTTTTTCAGATCGATAAAGATGACCCAACTCGTGTTATCTGTAACATTTGTCAGCAAAAGCTAAGTAGAGGCCAAAAAATACATAGTTTGAGTACTTCATGCATGAACCGGCACATGGACATGAAGCATAAGTTGCAGTGGGAAGCTCAGTGTGCTACAATGCGGCCTAGCCGGCCGGGCCAACCACCGTCTGCCATATCTTGTGCATCCGCGGCCTCTTCATCCTCTGTGACTGGGGGGACAGCAGTCACACCTGTTTTGGGGCGCAGACCTGCCACCTCTTTACCCGCAACAGCCAGCGTGATTGGCAGGTCATCATTTTCTTTGGAGGTGGTAACACCAGCTGGTGTTGAGCGCTGTCCGACATCGATAGCACCACCTTTGGATCAAGGCAACCTAACATGTCCGCCTGCATCTTCCTCACAGACCGGCAGTTTGCCGGGGACACCCTTATCAACCCCGTCTAAGCACAATAGCCAGCCCTCGGTCCCTCAGATGTGGACAAGTAAAAGACCATTTCCTCCTAGCCATGAGAAAGCTAAGAGGTTGAATTTCACCATCTGCAAGCTCTTGGCTACAGAAATGCTGCCTTTCCGCCTGGTGGACACAGAGGATTTTCGAGACCTTATGTCCGTCGCAGTGCCCCAGTACCAGATGCCCAGTCGGCACTACTTCTCAAAGAAAGGTGTGCCTGCGCTCCACCAGCATGTCGCACACAACATCACCGCTTCTTTGAGAAACTCTGTGTGTGACAGGGTGCATTTCACCACAGACACTTGGATGAGTAGGCATGGACAGGGGCGTTACATGTCGCTGACTGGGCACTGGGTAACTATGATGACAGCAGGACAAGGGGCTGCTGTCCAAGTCTTGCCGTCCCCACGAGTTGTGCGTCAATCCTCTTTATGTCAAAGTTCCTCCACTGCTTCTGCCTCCTCAACCTCCTCTCGGTCTTCCACCTGCACCCAAAGCCTGTCTGGTCATGCCACAAGCTTTCTAACTGCGCAGAAGGGATCCTGCACACCTCCTTACTATGCTGGCAGTAGGGCTCAACGTCATCAGGCGGTTTTTACTTTGAAATGTCTGGGAAATGTGAGTCACACAGCTGAGGAGTTGTGGTCAGCTCTGGAGAACCAATTTCATGAATGGTTGTCTCCACTGGACCTGAAACCAGGGAAGGCCGTGTCCGACAATGCTGCAAACCTGGGTGCGGCCCTTCGCCGGGGCAATGTCACACACGTGCCTTGTATGGCTCACGTGTTGAACCTGGTTGTCCAGCAATTTTTAGCCCACTATCCCAGACTAGATGGCCTTCTGCAGAGGGCACGGTCGCTGTGTGCTCACTTCCGCCGTTCGCATCCCGCAGCTCAGCGACTTACATCTCTACAGAAGTCGTTGGGCCTGCCACTTCACCGGCTAAAATGCGATGTGCCTACCCGGTGGAATTCAACTCTGCACATGTTGCAGCGACTGTGGCAGCACCGACAAGCCCTGGTGCAATACGTTCTAACGTATAGCCTGGGCCAACGAGATCCAGAGGTGGGGCAAATCACGCTGGAGGAGTGGTCTCAGATCAGGGACCTATGCACCCTTCTGCACAGTTTTGAAATGGCGACGAAGATGTTTAGTGCTGACGATGCCATTATCAGCATGACTATTCCGGTGATTTACATGCTGGAGCACATGTTAAACAGAATTCGGAGTCAGGTGGTGGCACAAGAGGAGGTGGAGGAAGTAGAGGAGGAGGAGTTGTATGCGGAAGGGCTAACATCTGCAAGGTCCAGACGGTCGGCAGCACCAAGGCGGCAGGCATGTGAGGGTGGGGGAGATGGTTTTACCAGGGCGCATGGTAGCAGCCAAACTAGTGAGGAAGGTGCAGGAGCCCAGGAAGAAGTGGAGGACGAACTGATGGAAGACTCATCAGATGAGGGAGACCTTGATCACATTTCTGTTGTGCGAGGTTGGGGGGAGAGGACAGAGGAAGGAAGCATGATTGTTACCTCGCCACCAACACAACAGGGACTTGGTGCTCCTGGATGCGCAACACACATGAGTGCCTTCTTGCTGCACTACCTGCAACATGACCCTCGAATTGTGAGAATTAGAAATAATCCTGACTACTGGGTTGCCACACTGTTAGATCCCCGGTACAAAAGTAAATTTGCCGAAATTATTCCTGCCATAGAAAGGGATGCACGCATGCAGGAGTATCAGCAGAGACTGTTGCAGAATCTTACATGTGCTTTTCCACAAAACACCAGTGGTGCACGTAGTGAATCTCACAGTTCCAACTTGCCAACCGTGGGACCGTCAAGTGTTCAGCACTCAAACCGTAACAGAACCACAGTATCTGCTGGTAACATCAATTTTGCGGAATCATTTCACCACTTTTTTAGCCCATCCTTTGCAAGGTCACAGGAGACAAGAAGTCTGACACATAGTCAACGCCTAGAGACGATGGTACAGGAGTATCTCCAAGTAAACATTGAAGCCATGACTGTGTCACTGGACCCTTGCTCTTTTTGGGCTTCCAATCTGGATAAATGGCCGGAGCTAGCCACTTACGCCTTGGAGATCTTGTCATGCCCCGCAGCCAGCGTTCTGTCTGAACGTGTGTTCAGCGCTGCTGGTGGTGTGCTGACAGATAAGCGCACGCGGCTCTCCACTGATAATGTAGACAGACTCACGTTCATAAAGATGAACAAATCATGGATCCGAAACGACTTTTCTACCCCTGTGTCATCCTGGGGAGAGTAAAAGCTTGATGATTGGTTAAAATCACCCTACCAACCGTTTTAAGCTTTCAAATTACTAATCATGTTTATCTGTATCTTGGCTGGAAAATAATTTGGGCTTTGTAGCAGTGTGCAGCACTGATTCTATTAGGCCATCTATAAATAAGCTCCCCCAGATTTAAAATTACTAATCATGTTTATCTGTATCTTGGCTGGAAAATAATTTGGGCTTTGTAGCAGTGTGCAGCACTGATCCTATTAGGCCATCTATACTAAGCTCCACCAGATTTAAAATTAATAATAATTTTTAGCTGCATCTAGCCCGGAAAATAATTTTGGGGCTCCGAGATGCGCAAGACACATAAGTGCCTTCTTGCTGCACTACCTGCAACATGACCCTCATATTGTCAGAATTCGAAGTAATCATGACTACTGGGTTGCCACACTCTTAGATCCCCCAAACTTTTCGATCAACCTTTTCATTTTAATAAAGACCAAAAAAATTGTCATTTTTGAAATTATAAGCATTAGCAGGTTATTAGAAACTGAAATCAAACAGTTTTCAACTCAAAACTTTATTCTAGGTGATGTTACATTTTCACATAGGACCCCTTGTTCGAAAGGAGCTTCTGAACTCTCTCGTCCATTGAATTTGTCAGGTTTTGGATGGTTCCTGCTTCAATTGTTTTGCATGAGGACAGAATACCCTCCCAGAGCTGTTGCTTAGATGTGAACTGCCTCCCGCCATCATAGACACTCCTTTTGATGATGCTCCAGAGGTTCTGAATGGGGTAGAGGTCAGGGGAGCATGGGGGTCACACCATAAGTTTGTCCCCTTTTATGCCCATATCAGCCAGAGATGCAGATGTTTTATGTGCAGCATGAGATGGTGCATTATCATGCAAAAAAATGATCTTGCTGTGAAATACACGGTTCTTCTTCTTGAACCATGGCAGGAAGTGCTGTTTGAGAAAATCCACATACATTATGGAGTTCATCTTTAGCGCCTTCAGGGATCCTAAAGGGGCCGACAATCTCTCTCCCCATGATTCCAGCCCAAAACATTACTCCACCTCCTCCTTGTTGGCGCTGTAGCCGTGTTTGCGTGGGGTGTCCATCAACCAGCCATCCTCCACTCCATCCATCTGGACCATCGAGCGCTGCACGGCACTCATCCGTGAACAAAACAGTTTTGAAATCAGTCTTCATGTAATGTTTAGCCCACTGGAGCCGTTTCTGCTTGTGTGAAGTGGATAGAGGAGGTCGACAGGATGGCGTATGCACAGCTGCAAACCTCTGAAGGACCCTGCATCTTGTTGTTCGGGGGACGTTGGAGGCACCAGCAGCTTCAAAAACTTGTTTGCTGCTATGACAAGGCTTTTTTGCCGCTGCTCTTTTAACCTGACGTAATTGCCTGTAGGAAAGAGTCCTCAATTTGCCCTTATCAGCACGCACACGTGTGTACTGTGAATCAGCTACATACTTCTTGATTGCCAAGACACTTCATCCTGATCATCGCACAATGTTGATTGTAGTCATGCCTTGACCTAAACACTCCACAATTTGTTGCTTCTCAGCAGCCGACACATCCTTTTTCTTTCCCATTTTGGCAGAAAATGTAGGCTGCTTAATAATGTGAGACAGCCTTCTTAAGTAGTCTTGCCTTTCATTGGACACACCTGCCAAACTAATTAGCACAGGTGTCTGCAATTGCTTACAGTGATATAAAGAGCCCTGACACACATCACCATCAATGAGTTTAACTGACAAACAAACAAATTCTTCCCTTATCACTCCTAAACACTTTTTGCATAATAATTTGGAACACAGTGTACATGTGCTTTTCCACAAAACACCAGTGGTTCACGTAGTGAATCCTACAGTTCTAACTTGCCAACCGTGGTCTGTATGGAGTTGTTCAATAAAGGGCCCAAAATTAAGATAACATAGATGGGAGAGGTCTCTATGAATAGGAATTCCTAAGTATTTGATACCCTGTGAGGGCCAGGCAAAGGGAAAGTTGGACTGGATGGAATCCTATATGGATTTGGGGAGGGAGACATCGAGGGCCTCAGACTTCGCTGCATTGATTTTAAAATTTGACCATGTAACAAAGTGATCTATTTCAGCCATAACAGCATGGATGGATATATGTGATTGAGTGATATATACTAGGACATCATCATAAAATAGAGAGCACTTGTACTCGGTGCCTCCCACCTCAATCCACCTAATATTGGGGTTATGGCGAATTGATGACAGCAGGTGCTCCATCACTAGGATGTATAAGAGAGGGGACAGAGGACATCCCTGCCTTGTCCCATTGGTGATTGTGAAAGGTGATGAAAATGTTCTGATGCACCCCCTGGGCCTTGGGACACCCGGAGCCGGACCCTTTTTGGTGGATGCTGGTGGTTGTAGTCTTCGTGGCGGCGACCCGGTTCCGTGGCTCAGGGCGGTGAAACCAGTGGCGGAACTATTTATGTGGTTTTGATGTTTAAATGTCCGACTACGCCACCCGTGGATTGCGGTCAGAGTGAACCGCCGCTGCAGGGCAGACCGCTGAGGCTGGTGTTGTGGGTGCAGCAGAGCGTAGCATAACTCCCCACGGGAGGAGTATAGCCTCAGGGCAGTGTATGCGGAGGATGGGGGTGATGGTGCAGGGCAGCAGCAGTAACGACACGGAGTCAGTGATGCAGTCCAGGGCCTTTACTCACAGTTCTTATTATCCAGACCACGTCTGCAGGTAACGGCTGCCCACGTCGTACTGTGCTCACCAGGTGAGGGGTTCAGACAACTCCCAGATAACTTTGGAGCGCTTCACAGGACCCCCTTTGTGTGTCCTTTGTCTGGCCTTTCTTACCAACCCTTCTGTCCGGCTGCCTCGGGCCTCCTCTTGGTAAACTTGGCGCCAGTTTCCCTGACCCTATGTGGTGCCTTCCTAGCGGGTGTAGCGAGGGGCTGCGCCACATAAAATGTCACAGCCTCCGGTTTCTAGCTGAGGGTCGTTTCCTGCCTCCACTAGTTTCGGGGACCGGTCTCCCCCTTTGGCCTGACCCCTCCACGCAGGTGGATTCGGGCGTGCGGTGGCGACTCGCCCATCCGCACCCCTGGGATCCCTTCATTCCTCATTCCTGGAGCCTTCTCCGCTCCTCTTCCTTCCTTCTCCCTCTTCCAGGCCTGGGCCTCTGTTACTAGGCCCGCCTCCGGAGCAGAGCTCATGCAGAGCCCCTGCTCCCTGCCACTTCTGCTCAGACTTCTCTGCACTGAACTAAGATGGTGCCCACCTTTTATACTCCCTTCTCAATGCACCCAGGAACTGCTTCCTCCCTGCTCCTGCACTACAGGGTTCCCCTTCCTCAGTGTTCCCTCCCCCAACTCCAGCCAGGGACAGGGACTGTCGTGCCCATCTCAGAGGCATATTGGTCGCCCTGCCCCACGGCAATGTGGTGTAATGCATGCAGGTGTCGGGTCCTGATCCACACTCCATCCTTACCTGAGAGTGAGATATCACACCTCTGGGTGAGGTGCAATACCTCTGTAGCAACCGAGCCCTCAGGGTGCTACAGTTCCATTTATCTTCAGACTAGGTGACGTATTGTGATACAGGGCTGTGATTTTGGCTATAAAAGGGTCCCCTAGACCCCTACCCCAAGCTTTTTAAGAGAATCATATATGGCGTGCCAGGAGACTCTATGGAATGCTTTCTCAGCATCCAACGAAAGTATCTAATTACAAATTTTTAACTGCATCTAGCCCAGGAAATACTTTGTGCCTAGTAGCAGTGTCTAGTCAGCGGATTATCCCGGCTGTTAAGCAAGCTACACCACCTGTAGTTTGGACACTTAATTTTTTCAAAGGAAATGCTTCGGGACCACGGGATACTCAGTGAAGAGCATCAGGAGGCACCCCAAGGCATAGGGGCTGGGACTGGCAGTAGGATGCCTTGCGGTGGACAGCCGAGCTCGATCCTTATAAAAGCTTTTTAACTGCAGCAGCTTTAGTGGACGCTACTGGAGCTGGAATTACGCGGCTGCTGGCATGAGACTTGCCCTCCAATAGATCCTTGTAAATGGATTTAAAGTGTATTCATTCAAATTAGAGAGACAATTTAAATTAAAAAGCTTAGAGCTGCCTCCACCACAGGGGGGCTCGCTCGACCCACCAGCGGACAGGCACCAGTATTGGGAGAGGGGGGCTGGCCATCAGGGTTCACCGCGGCTCTGGCACAAACCCGGCGACACGGAGGTGGCACGGGCAGGAGCGGACTGAACGTCTCGGCTTCTCACTTTTTGGATTTTAGAAGGGCATGACATGCCTATATTTGTGTCTCCCCCTCCTTTTACTCCTCCACCTCTTTTCTTTTCGCATGACTATATGTACTTGTCACTTTTCCATGTGTTAGTTGTGTCTTCTGAGCAGTTTGTCAGCTTTTGGACACCTTTGGAGGTGTTTTCTATGTGTTTCTATGTGTTTTTGTTTGCCTGCCATTGGTTTTAACGGTGTTCGAACCGAACTCGAACACTACGGGGGTGGCTCAACACTAAACTTTACCACTTAATCCTCCAACATAACAAGCAGGTTTAGAAGACTCACCAGCCACCATCTCCAGCTTCCCATTACCATCAGGTGCATCCTGCAGTCCAGACTCCAGACCAGGGGCTTTCCCTGGATCATCAGCCCAGCTCCCCTCCCCTCCACCTGGGTCAGAAGCCATGCCTCCGCCCTGATGGGAGCTCACAAGCACAAGTCTATCCTCTCCTATGGACAAGAATATAACTACTATAATACTGCTCCTATGGACAAGAATATAAATACTATAATACTGCTTCTATGTACAAGAATATAACTACTATAATACAGCTCCTATGGACAAGAATATAACTACTATAATACTGCTCCTATGGACAAGAATATAACTACTATAATACTGCTCCTATGGACAAGAATATAAATACTATAATACTGCTCCTATGTACAAGAATATAACTACTATAATGCTGCCCCCTATGTACAAGAATATAACTACTATAATACTGCTCCCTTTGTACAAGAATATAACTACTATAATACTGCCCCCATGTACAAGAATATAACTATTATAATACTGCCCCCTATGTACAAGAATATAACTACTATAATACTGCCCCTATGTAGAGGAATATAACAACTATAATACAGCTCCCTATGTACAAGAATATAACTACTATAACACTGCTTCTATGTACAAGAATATAACTACTATAATACTGCCCCCTATGTACAAGAACATAACTACTATAATACTGCTCCTGTGTACAACAATATAACTACTATAATACTGCTCCTATGTACAAGAATATAACTACTATAATACTGCCCCCTATGTACAAGAATATAACTACTATAATACTGCCCCCTATGTACAAGACTATAACTACTATAATACTGCCCCCTATGTACAAATATATTACTACAATTTATTTTGCTCTATGTACAAGAATATAACTACTATAATACTGCTCCCATGTACAAGAATATAACTACTATAATATTGCCTCCTATGTACAAGAATATAACTACTATAATGCTGCCCCTATGTACAAGAATATAACTACTATAATACTGCTCCTATGTACAAGAATATAACTACTATAATACTGCCCCCTTGGTACAAGAATATAACTACTATAATACTGCCTCCTATGTAAAAGAATATAACTACTATAATACTGTCCCCTATGCACAAGAATATAACTACTATAATACTGCCCCCTTGGTACAAGAATATAACTACTATAATACTGCTCTATGTACAAGAATATAACTACTATAATGCTGCTCCCATGTACAAGAATATAACTACTATGTAGCGTCGGCGTCCCTGCCTCCTGCTAGGCAGGGACGCCGTTCCCATCACCTCTCCGCTCCGTGCTGGGCGTCCTCCTCCCGCTCTGCTGGCAGCGCGCGCTGCTTCCCGGCCACTGTGCTTAGGGCGCGCGCGCTCCCTCTCTCTTAAAAGGGCCACGCGCGCCGTCGTAAGGAGTCCCCGGCCAATGGCCGGAGGATTTCACCATATATAAGGCACCTCCTCCAAAATGGAGGTGCCGGAGCAATGTTGTTGCAAAGTCTTTCAACTCTGCTTCAGCCCTCAGGTCCCGTTGCCAGCTTGTTTTCCAGTGCTGTCTACTTGCTTGCAATCCTGCGGTCCGACAGTCTGCCTACCAGCATCTGCCAGTCTGTCTATGGATCAATCCGCCTTCGGACGAGGAAGTACCTGCCAGATACCTGCCTGATATCTGCCTGATACCTGTCTACCTGCTTGCAATCCTGCGGTCCGACAGTCTGCCTACCAGCATCTGCCAGTCTGTCTATGGATCAGTCCGCCCGCGGACCAGGAAGCACCTGCCAGATACCTGCCTGATACCTGCCTGTTACCTGCCTGCCTGCCAGCCTGTCCAGAGACTCTTACCCGCTCACCTGGGAGCGCTCACCTGCTACCCGCCTGCTAGCCTATCTGGCGGCTCAGCCGTCACTTGCTGTGACCACCTGCCTGTCCAGAGACTCTTACCCTGCTGTCACTTGCTGTGACCACCTGCCTGTCCAGAGACTCTTATCCTGCTGTCACTTGCCGTGACCACCTGCCTGTCGAGAGACTCTTACCCTGCTGTCACTTGCCGTGACCACCCGCCTGTCAAGACTGTCCCCGTCACTTGCCGTGACCTCCTGCCCTTCTACCCAGAGACTGTCCCTGTCACTTGACGTGATTGCCTCCCTGCTTTCCCTGGGAGCCACCCGCTTCCTTACAAGGACTGCCCCTTTGTATAGTAGCTCAGAGGTTCCACCTCCCAGACCCGTTACAGTTTGCTCGGGCCATGGAACCCGGTGACACCCAAACTCCCTCGTTCTCGGACCTATGCCATGAACTGTCCCGTCAGAGGTCCCAACAGGAGTCCATCCTGAGCCACCTGCGTAGTGTTAACTGCCGTCTGGACACACTGACTACCTCTTCGGGACCTGCTTCCAGTCGCACGACTCCTACCCTGCAGCGTCGCTGCCCATCAATACCATGGCATCCCTTCCCGGTCCCCGCCTTTCCGCCCCGCCTCGTTTTAATGGAGATCCCGGTCAGGCACGGGGCTTCATTAACCAGTGCACCCTGCACTTCGAACTTTTGGCATACCAGTTCACCACTGACCGAGCCAAGGTGGCCTTCATCATGTCCCATCTCACTGGGGAGGCACTGGCTTGGCTAAATCCTCTATGGGAGAGAGGAGACC
The DNA here is from genome assembly GCF_046119375.1 of Phyllobates terribilis. Taxonomy (NCBI): domain Eukaryota; kingdom Metazoa; phylum Chordata; class Amphibia; order Anura; family Dendrobatidae; genus Phyllobates; species Phyllobates terribilis. The sequence goes on along the minus strand of NW_027362773.1, from coordinate 77,537,024 downwards.
CCCTGGTATCCAACCTGCCAGCCTTTCTCACGGCCTTCCGGAAAGTCTTCGACGAACCAGGACGAAAGACCTCATCCGCCTCATCTCTGCTACGCCTCCGTCAAGGGAGTCTCACCGTGGGCCAATATGCCATACGGTTCCGTACCCTTGCTTCCGAGCTTGCCTGGGATAATGAGGCACTGGTTTCCATCTTCTGGGAGGGCCTGTCCAGCCGGATTAAAGATGAACTTGCCGGTCGGGAAATTCCTACCACTCTCGATGACTTAGTGACACTTGCCACCCGGATTGACATCCGGCTCCAGGAGCGCACCAAAGAGGTCACCCGTGAGAGGAGGTTTCCACGCCTTGCTCCTACTTTTCTGAATCCCGTCTCTTCCTCTGTAACTCCCCAGGCGCACTTGCCAGAGCCCATGCAGGTCGACCAAACCAAGATGGTCAAAACCCGTCAAGAGTCTCGCCGTGCCGAGGGGAGCTGTTTCTACTGTGGTAGTAAGGAGCACCGGATCCGTTCCTGCCCGGAAAGGTCGGGAAACGCCTGTGTCTAGGATCGCTCAGAGAGGTCGTCCTAGACAAAAATAAATCCTCTCCTTCTCTGATGCTGTCGGCCTCTATCATCTGCGGGGAGAACCGTTACTTTGAACTTGCTCAACTTGACTCTGGAGCTGCCGGGAATCTCATTTCTCAGTCCCTGGTAGAGAAATACCGCATTCCCACCAAACCTCTGGCTGTACCCTTATCTGTCGCCTCCGTAGATGGGGGTCTCTTACCGCATCCCATTCAACTCATCACCGAATCCATAACTCTGCAGGTGGGAATGCTGCACTCTGAGAGCATCTTCTTCCATGTTCTGCCTGGACTCTCTCACGCCCTCTTGCTAGGCCTACCTTGGCTCCAGAGACATGCACCCGTGCTTGATTGGCAGACCGGAGAAGTCCTTCGCTGGGGGCAGGACTGCCATAAGACTTGTTTAGTTCCCGTTCGTCCTGCCCGTCCTTCTCCTACCCCAGCCAATCTACCCGGCCTACCGGTTCCCTATTGGTCTTATGCGGATGTCTTTAACAAAAGGGAAGCAGAGTGTCACGGGTGTGTTGCCACGAAGATCGTCACGAGTACACAGCCTGACTTCTCGCAGCTGACTTGTTGGTGCTTTGTGTTTTTTCGGCAGTGAAGGAGTTAATTCTCTCTCTCTCTGGGCTAGCTGAGGTCCAGCCTCGCCCAGCTGCAATCAATGCTTCTTTAGTGAGACTCCTTCATATTCCTGCAGGTCTGTTTGGGAGGTGTCGGTGAAAGCTTTTCATTCAGACTTACAGAGCGGATCGTGGTGTTTGGAGTTGCTGAGATAAGTGTATTTGGAAGTGTTTTTTCCCTTTCCTCGCTTTATCATTTATCTCCTTTCCCGTTGGTGTTCCCTCTGTTGTAGTTGTGTAGAAGTTGTATGCAAGGTGGTTTTGGTTTTTCCCTTGTACTGTCTCGTTCGTCTAAATACTGTTTGTGGGCATATTATTTCTGGTTCCCAATTGTTGTGATCGGGGTCCTTCTCAGGACTAGATTACTGAGGTGCAGGGATCCTCAGGAGGTAGGGGTTACGCTGGCGGCCTGGACCTCTGTACCTTTAACAGTACCTCCAGGTTGAGGGATTAGTCAGGGCCCCAGCTTAGGGTCAGCTTAGGCCCCCTACCTCCAGTATTCTGTGACAGTGTGACATTTTCACCGACCAACTTAGTTTTTCTCCAGCTACCATGGATCCAGTAGCCGGTCTAGCTCGGCAGTTGCAGAGTTTGTCCATGGGGCTGGCGGACGTTAGGTCCAAGGTTTTGCATCCTCTGGAGCAAGCCGGACCAGAACCTAAAGTAGCTCTCCCTGACAGGTTCACTGGGGGGCGGGACAAGTTTTTTGTTTTCCGGGAGGCATGCAAATTGTACTTTCGGCTGCGGCCTCGGTTATCGGGCAGCGAAGAACAAAGGGTGGGAATTGTTATCTCGCTCCTACAAGGGGACCCACAATCTTGGGCGTTCTCTCTTCCCCCAAGCTCCCCGGTTCTCCAGTCAGTGGATAGGTTTTTCGCTGCTCTGGGACTCGTATATGATGACCCAGATCGGATCTCCCTTGCTGAGTCTAAGTTACGTAGGATTCAGCAGGGAGATCGTCCGGCGGAGGAATTCTGTTCGGAGTTCCGTAGGTGGGCCACGGACACCCAGTGGAATGACCCGGCTCTTAGGAGCCAGTTTTGTCATGGTTTATCCGACAAATTACAGGATGTGTTGGCACAGTATGACTCTCCCGCGTCACTGGAAGCCGCTATGGCCCTTGCCATTCGCGTTGACAGACGGCTTCGGGAGAGGTGCGGGATAACTCCACCCCCTGTAATGTCTCCACCTCCTACAAGGTCCCCTCATATGGTGGTTCCCCTGGTCAGTCCGGAGGAGCCTATGCAATTAGGAGGGACATCATTTCGGGGAAGGGGACCGGTGGAGCGCCATAAGACAGGAAGGTGTTTCCTCTGCGGGAAAAAGGGACATTTTATTGGGGGGTGTCCATCCCGTCCCTTGCAGAGTAAAGAGTCGTCGAAAAAACTGTTGATCCCAGGTTGTGTGGTGGACGGCAATCTGGGAGTAGGTATTTCGTCCCTAGGTTCGTCTCAGTTTCTCGTACCGGCGGAGGTGGTGGTGGGTGCGAGAACTGAGAGGATATCTGTTCTTCTGGATAGTGGGGCCGGGGCTAATCTGGTTGATGCTCGGTTTGCCCGGGTTCAAGGTATGCGATTGAGTGAGTTGGCTAAACCCATCCCCATATTCTCGATCGATGCCAGGCCTCTCGGTCAGGGAAGTTTTTTGCAAGCTGTGCATGGCGTAAAACTTCAAGTGGGGGCAATACATAAAGAACTGTTGTCTTGCTACGTGTTGGAGGGTCTTCCCACTCCTATAGTGTTGGGCCTTCCTTGGTTAGCTAAGCATAACCCGGTTATTAATTGGCAAACCAGAGAGATAAGCCAATGGAGTAAATTCTGTAATAAAAACTGCATGAACACGGTCATCGGTGCGGTTACTCCTTGGGTCTTACCTCCATTTCTGGCGGACTTTGAGGATGTATTCTCGGAGAATGGGTGTCAGGAACTACCTCCTCATCGCGAGTATGACTGTTCTGTAAAACTGCTCCCTGAGGCCAAGTTACCTAAAGCTAGGTTGTATAACCTTTCTGGTCCTGAGAGGCAGGCCATGAAGGATTATATTTCTGAAAGTCTGGCTAAGGGGCATATTAGACCTTCATCTTCACCGGTGGCCGCGGGGTTCTTCTTTGTTAAGAAGAAAGATGGAGGCCTACGCCCTTGCCTGGATTTCCGTGAACTTAATCGGATTACGGTCCGAGATCCGTATCCGCTCCCACTTATTCCCGATCTCTTTAATCAGATCGTGGGCGCCAAATGGTTCTCTAAGTTGGATCTCAGGGGGGCGTACAATCTGATTAGGATGAAGGAGGGGGATGAGTGGAAGACGGCTTTTAACACTCCGGAGGGGCATTATGAGAACCTTGTCATGCCATTCGGTCTGACTAATGCCCCGGCGGTGTTTCAACACTTTGTTAATGATATTTTTCGCCACCTGGTGGGACAGTTTGTTGTCATATATCTGGATGATATCTTAATTTACTCGCCGGATCTGGTGTCTCATCAGGAGCACGTTAGACAGGTGTTACAGATCTTGCGGGATAATAAACTGTATGCCAAGTGGGAAAAGTGTGTGTTCGCCGTACAGGAACTCCAGTTTTTAGGCTTCCTGGTTTCAGCGTCCGGTTTTCGTATGGACCCTGGGAAAGTGCGGGCAGTTCTTGAGTGGGATCGGCCGGAGAATCTTAAGGCACTACAACGTTTCCTGGGGTTTGCTAACTATTACCGGAAGTTCATTCGTAATTTCTCGTCCATGGTTAAGCCTCTCACAGACATGACTAAAAAGGGGACGGATTTTTCTAGGTGGTCTGACAAGGCTTGTCAAGCATTCTCCTCCTTGAAAAAATGTTTTGCCTCGGCACCCATACTCATTTAACCTGATGCGTCTCAGCCATTCTTTGTAGAGGTAGACGCTTCCGAGGTAGGGGTGGGAGCAGTATTGTCACAGGGTTCGTCCCCTGGTAAGTGGCATCCGTGCGCCTTTTTCTCTAAAAAATTGTCGTCCGCTGAGAGGAATTACGATGTCGGCAATAGGGAACTCTTGGCCATTAAGTTAGCTTTTGAGGAGTGGCGCCATTTTTTGGAGGGGGCAGTTCATCCGGTCACCGTCATCACCGATCACAAGAACCTGCTATATCTGGAGTCCGCTAAACGTCTGAATCCCAGACAAGCTAGGTGGTCATTGTTTTTTACCAGGTTTAATTTCGTCGTTACATATCGTCCTGGGTCTAAAAATGTAAAGGCGGATGCCTTATCTCGTAGTTTCCCTGGGGCCGGGAATACGGACGACCCGATTCCTATTCTTCAGGAGGGGGTGGTGGTTTCGGCAGTATGCTCTGAGCTGGAGGAGGAGATATTGGAGGCTCAGGGGGACGCCCCTGTTGGACCTCCGGGGAGACTGTTCGTTCCAGATCAGTTGCGACAAAAGGTGATCGAGGCACACCATAACTCAGTTTTTGCAGGACACCCGGGGAGTAAAGCAACTGTGGATCTCCTCTCGCGTCGGTTTTGGTGGCCTAACTTACATAAAGAGGTGGTAACTTTTGTCGCGTCCTGTGGGGTTTGTGCGCGCTCTAAGACCTCACATACCCGTCCGTCTGGGGCCCTTTTACCTTTGAAGATCCCGGAGCGTCCTTGGACTCATCTGTCTATGGACTTTATTACGGACCTCCCTCCGTCTTCGGGTAAAACGGTCATACTCGTTGTAGTGGACAGGTTCAGCAAGATGGCACATTTTATCGCTCTTCCGGCTCTCCCTAATGCTAAAACTCTTGCGCAGGTGTTCATTGGGGAGATTGTGAGGCTTCACGGGGTACCCTCCGAGGTGGTGTCTGATCGGGGGTCTCAGTTTGTGTCCAAGTTCTGGAAGGCGTTTTGTGCACGGCGGGGGATGCATTTGTCATTCTCGTCGGCTTTTCATCCTCAGACCAATGGTCAGACGGAACGTATGAACCAGAGCTTGGAGACATATCTTCGGTGTTTTGTGTCAGAGAACCAGGAGGACTGGGCTTCTTTCCTACCTCTGGCAGAGTTTGCTCTCAATAATAGGCGGAGCGAGTCCACTGGTAAGTCCCCGTTTTTTGGGGCATATGGTTTTCACCCCCAGTTTTGTACTTTCAGTAGGGGGGGCTCTTCGGGGGTTCCGGAGGAGGAACGATTTTCCTCATCTCTCGCTTCAGTATGGAGAGGGGTGCTGAAGAATCTGAATACTATGGGGAACCGATACAAACGTATGGCTGATAGGAGGAGAGTGTCTGGTCCGGACCTAAGTGTGAACGATCAGGTATGGTTGTCTACCAGGAATATTAAACTTAAGGTTCCCTCCTGGAAACTGGGTCCCAGGTTCATCGGGCCGTACAGAATCAGTTCTGTTATTAATCCGGTGGCATTCCGTCTTGACCTCCCCCCTACGTTTAAAATTCACAACGTGTTTCACAGATCATTGCTTAAGAGGTATGTGGCGCCGGTGGTACCGTCACCTTTACCTCCCCCTCCTGTGGTTGTCAATGGTAACTTGGAGTTCCAGGTATCGAGGGTCATTGATTCACGCTTTAATCGCCGGTCCCTTCAGTACTTGGTTCATTGGAAGGGGTATGGTCCTGAGGAGAGGATGTGGGTTCCTGCGTCGGATATTAACGCAGACCGATTAGTTCGGGCCTTCCACACGACTCACCCGAATAAACCTGGCCCTGAGGGTCCGGAGGCCCCTCGTAGAAGGGGGGGTACTGTCACGGGTGTGTTGCCACGAAGATCGTCACGAGTACACAGCCTGACTTCTCGCAGCTGACTTGTTGGTGCTTTGTGTTTTTTCGGCAGTGAAGGAGTTAATTCTCTCTCTCTCTGGGCTAGCTGAGGTCCAGCCTCGCCCAGCTGCAATCAATGCTTCTTTAGTGAGACTCCTTCATATTCCTGCAGGTCTGTTTGGGAGGTGTCGGTGAAAGCTTTTCATTCAGACTTACAGAGCGGATCGTGGTGTTTGGAGTTGCTGAGATAAGTGTATTTGGAAGTGTTTTTTCCCTTTCCTCGCTTTATCATTTATCTCCTTTCCCGTTGGTGTTCCCTCTGTTGTAGTTGTGTAGAAGTTGTATGCAAGGTGGTTTTGGTTTTTCCCTTGTACTGTCTCGTTCGTCTAAATACTGTTTGTGGGCATATTATTTCTGGTTCCCAATTGTTGTGATCGGGGTCCTTCTCAGGACTAGATTACTGAGGTGCAGGGATCCTCAGGAGGTAGGGGTTACGCTGGCGGCCTGGACCTCTGTACCTTTAACAGTACCTCCAGGTTGAGGGATTAGTCAGGGCCCCAGCTTAGGGTCAGCTTAGGCCCCCTACCTCCAGTATTCTGTGACAGTGTGACACAGAGATATTACCCCCTCATAGACCATACGATTGCCCAATCGACCTGATACCCGGCGCTACTCCTCCCCTTGAGCGTATTTACCCTTTGTCCACTGCTGAAACCCAGTCCATGTCTGAATATATCGAGGAGAATCTGGCCTGGGGATTTATCCGGAAATCTACCTCCCCGGTGGGAGCAGGCATCTTCTTTGTCAAAAAGAAAGACGGCTCACTCCGTCCCTGTATAGACTATAGAGGCCTTAACCAGATCACGGTGAAAAATAAATACCCCCTTCCGCTCATTCCTGAATTATTTGACCGTCTGAGGGGTGCTAGAATCTTCACCAAGCTGGATCTCCGTGGGGCGTATAACCTGGTCCTTATCAGTCAGAGGGATGAATGGAAGACGGCATTCAACATCCGGGACAGCCACTATGAATACCTCGTAATGCCCTTCGGTCTCTGTAATGCTCCCGCCGTCTTTCAAGAGTTGGTCAATGACATCTTCCGTGACCTTCTCTACTCCTGCGTGGTGGTGTACCTGGATGACATCTTGGTCTTCTCTCCGGATCTTCCCACACACCGGAGGGATGTTCGTCAGGTCCTGCTCAGGCTCAGGCAGAACCACCTCTACGCAAAATATGAGAAGTGCCTCTTTGAGCAGACCTCGCTTCCGTTTCTGGGCTACATAATCTCTCAGACCGGCCTACGAATGGATCCTGAGAAACTGTCTGCCATCCAGAAGTGGCCCCGACCGGAGGGGTTGAAGGCTATTCAGCGGTTCCTGGGCTTCGCCAACTACTACCGCCTCTTCATTTCGCACTTCTCTTCCCGGACTGCCCCTATCTCTGCGCTCACCCGTAAGGGCGCTAATCCCAAAGAATGGCCGCCCGAAGCAGAGGAGGCCTTCCTTTCCTTGAAACAAGCTTTCTCCTCCGCCCCTGTGCTGCATCGTCCGGACGGCAACAAACAATTCTTCCTAGAAGTAGACGCTTCCTCCTCCGGAGCCGGAGCAGTACTCACCCAAAAGTCGTCTTCCAGAAGAATGGTAACCTGCGGCTTCTTCTCCAAACTCTTCTCCTCTTCTGAGCGCAATTATTCTATAGGAGACCGAGAATTATTAGCCATTAAGCTGGCACTGGAGGAGTGGCGTTACTTGCTCGAGGGGGCTCTTCACCCGGTAATAATTTACACGGAGCACAAGAACTTGGCTTACCTCCAGAGTGCCCAGAGACTTAACCCGCGCCAAGACCGGTGGTCCTTGTTCTTCGCCCGCTTTGATTTCATTCTTCATTTTCGCCCGGCAGACAAAAACATCAAAGCTGATGCCTTGTCCCGATCCTTTTTGGTCTCTGATCTAGAGGAGGAGCCTAAGCACATCATCGACCCCGCCAAAGTAATGCAGGTGGCCCCCGTGAATCTAAATCGTCTTCCACCCGGTAAGACGTTCGTAACAGTACCTGATCGTGAGAAGGTCCTACACTGGGGACATTCGTCTAAGCTAGCTGGCCATGCTGGTCAGAAAAAGACCCTCCAGCTTATTATCCGGCATTACTGGTGGCCTACCCTGCACAAGGACGTAATAGACTTTGTTTCAGCCTGTGAGTCCTGCGCCCACAACAAGGTTCCTAGACACCTGCCAGCCGGCCGCCTCCTGCCTCTTCCTGTACCTGCTGCCCCGTGGCAGCATAAAGCCATGGACTTTATTACGGACCTCCCTGTCTCTGCCGGTTGTACGGTCATTTGGGTGGTCGCTGACTGCTTTTCTAAGATGGCCCACTTCATTCCCCTGCCGGGCCTCCCGTCTGCATCTGAATTGGCTAAAGAGTTTATCCATCATGTCTTCCGTCTTCATGGTCTTCCTCTCCACATCGTATCCGATCGAGGAGTTCAGTTCACCTCTCGCTTCTGGCGAGCCATGTGTAAATTGCTGGGGTCACCTTGGACTTCTCTTCTGCTTATCACCCACAGTCCAATGGTCAAGTAGAGCGGATCAACCAAATTTTAACCAGTTACCTCCAGCACTTTGTTAATGCTCACCATTCCGACTGGGTGGATCTTTTACCGTGGGCCGAATTTTCCTACAATGATCACAAGAGCGAATCTTCCTCCAAATCCCCGTTTTTTATAGTCTACGGTCAGCATCCTCGGATCCCGTTTCCCGTCTCCACCTCGGTGGACAATCCGGCTGCGGAATCTCTTGTTAGCGAATTTTCCTCCATTTGGGAAAGTACCAGATCCGCACTTCTTCAATCATCCGAGCGGATGAAAAAACAGGCTGACAAAAGACGTCTGGATCCGCCACAATTCCGTCCTGGAGATAAAGTCTGGCTCTCGTCCAAATATGTCCGGCTCAAGATTCCTTCCTACAAGTTAGGGCCTCGGTTCATCGGCCCACTGGAAGTTATCAAACAAATCAACCTGGTGGCCTATAAATTGAAACTCCCGGCCAACCTGCGGATCCCTAACTCCTTCCATGTATCTCTACTCAAACCCGTTGTACTTAACTCTTTTTCCAAGTCTACAGGTACGCCTCCTGCTCTGGTTTCCGCTGAAAACGAGTTTGAGGTAGAGAACATTCTGGCCAACAAAAGGGTAAGAGGAAAGACCTTTTTTCTAGTGGATTGGAAGGGGTTTGGTCCTGAGGAGAGAACGTGGGAGCCCCGGGAGAACATCCATGCCCCTCTCATCCTTGATAAATTTCTCTCTGACCTAAAAAAAGGGGGGGCCTAAAGGGGGGGGTACTGTAGCGTCGGCGTCCCTGCCTCCTGCTAGGCAGGGGCGCCGTTCCCCTCACCTCTCTGCTCCGTGCCCGGCGTCCTCCTCCCGCTCTGCTGGCAGCGCGCGCTGCTTCCCGGCCACTGTGCTTAGGGCGCGCGCGCACGCTGCTTCCCGGCCACTGTGCTTAGGGCGCGCGCGCTCTCCCTCTCTCTTAAAGGGGCCGCGCGCGCCGTCCTAATGAGTCCCCGGCCAATGGCCGGAGGATCTCACCATATATAAGGCACCTCCTCCAAAATGGAGGTGCCCGAGCAATGTTGTTGCAAAGCCTTTCAACTCTGCTTCAGCCCTCAGGTCCCGTTGCCAGCTTGTTTTCCAGTGCTGTCTACCTGCTTGCAATCCTGCGGTCCGACAGTCTGCCTACCAGCATCTGCCAGTCTGTCTATGGATCAATCCGCCTGCGGACCAGGAAGTACCTGCCAGATACCTGCCTGATACCTGCCTGATACCTGTCTACCTGCTTGCAATCCTGCGGTCCGACAGTCTGCCTACCAGCATCTGCCAGTCTGTCTATGGATCAGTCCGCAAGCGGACCAGGAAGCACCTGCCAGATACCTGCCTGATACCTGCCTGTTACCTGCCTGTTACCTGCCTGCCTGCCAGCCTGTCCAGAGACTCTTACCCGCTCACCTGGGAGCGCTCACCTGCTACCCGCCTGCTAGCCAACCTGGAGGCTCAGCCGTCACTTGCTGTGACCACCTGCCTGTCCAGAGACTCTTATCCTGCTGTCACTTGCCGTGACCACCCGCCTGTCTAGAGACTCTTATCCTGCTGTCACTTGCCGTGACCCCCCGCCTGTCAAGAAACTGTCCCCGTCACTTGTCGTGACCTTCTGCCCTTCTACCCAGAGACTGTCCCTGTCACTTGACGTGACTGCCTGCCTGCTTTCCCTGGGAGCCACCCGCTTCCTTACAAGGACTGCCCCTTTGTATAGTAGCTCAGAGGTTCCACCTCCCAGACCCGTTACATACTATAATACTGCCTCCTATGTAAAAGAATATAACTACTATAATACTGCCCCTATGTACAAGAATATAACTACTATACTGCTGCCCCTATGTAGAAGAATATAACTACTATAAAACTGCTCCTATGTAGAAGAATATAACTACTATAATACTGCTTCTATGTACAAGAATATAACTACTACATTACTGCCCCTTATGTACAAGAATATAACTACTTTAATACTGCTCCTATGTACAAGAATATAACTTCTATAATACTGCTTCTATGTACAAGAATATAACTACAATAATACTGCCCCCTATGTACAAGAATATAACTACTATAATACTGCTCCCATGTACAAGAATATAACTACTATAATACTGCCTCCTATGTACAAGAATATAACTACTATAATACTGCTTCTATGTACAAGAATATAACTACTATAACACTGCCCCCTATGTATAAGAATATAACTACTATAATGCTGCCCCAATGTACAAGAATATAACTACTATAATACTGCTCCTATGTACAAGAATATAACTACTATAATACTGCCCCCTATGTACAAGAATATAACTACTATAAAACTGCTCTATGTACAAGAATATAACTACTATAATGCTGCTCCCATGTACAAGAATATAACTACTATAATACTGCCTCCTATGTAAAAGAATATAACTACTATAATACTATCCCCTATGCACAAGAATATAACTACTATAATACTGCTCCTATGTACAAGAATATAACTACTATAATACTGCTTCTATGCACAAGAATATAACTACTATAATACTACCCCTATGTAGAAGAATATAACTACTATAATAGTGCTCCTATGTAGAAGAATATAACTACTATAATACTGCCCCTATGTAGAAGAATAACTACTATAATACTGCCCCTATGTGGAAGAATATAACTACTATAATATTGCCCCCTATGTACAACAATATAACTACTATAATACTGCCCCTATGTACAAGAATATAACTACTATAATACTGCCCCTATGTACAAAAATATAACTACAATAATGCTGCTCCTATGTACAACAATATAACTACTATAATACTGCTTCTATGTACAAAAATATAACTACTATAATACTGCCTCTATGTACAAGAATATAACTACTATAATACTGCTCCTATTTACAAGAATATAACTACTATAATACTACCCCTATGTAGAAGAATATAACTACTATAATACTGCTCCTATGTACAAGAATATAACTACTATAATACTGCTCCTATGTACAAGAATATAACTACTATAATACTGCCTCCTATGGAAAAGAATATAACTACTATAATACTGTCCCCTATGCACAAGAATATAACTACTATAATACTGCTCCTATGTACAAGAATATAACTACTATAATACTGCCCCCTTTGTAAAAGAATATAATTACTATAATACTGTCCCCTATGCACAAGAATATAACTACTATAATACTGCCCCTATGTAGAAGAATATAACTACTATAATACTGCCTCTATGTACAAGAATATAACTACTATAATACTGCCCCTATGTAGAAGAATAACTACTATAATACTGCCCCTATGTGCAAGAATATAACTACTATAATACTGCCCCCTATGTACAACAATATAACTACTATAATACTGCCCCTATGTACAAGAATATAACTAATATAATACTGCCCCTATGTACAAGAATATAACTACAATAATGCTGCTCCTATGTACAACAATATAACTACTATAATACTGCTTCGATGTACAAAAATATAACTACTATAATACTGCCCCTACGTACACGAATATAACTACTATAATACTGCTCCTATGTACAAGAATATAACAACTATAATACTACCCCTATGTAGAAGAATATAACTACTATAATACTGCTCCTATGTAGAAGAATATAACTACTATAATACTGCTCCTATGTACAAGAACATAACTACTATAATACTGCTACTACGTACAAGAATATAACTACAATAATACTGCCCCCTATGTACAAGAATATAACTACTATAATACTGCTCTATGTACAAGAATATAACTACTATAATACTGCCTCCTCTGTAAAAGAATATAACTACTATAATACTGCTCCTATTTACAAGAATATAACTACTATAATACTACCCCTATGTAGAAGAATATAACTACTATAATACTGCTCCTATGTACAAGAATATAACTACTATAATACTGCTCCTATGTACAAGAATATAACTACTATAATACTGCCTCCTATGGAAAAGAATATAACTACTATAATACTGTCCCCTATGCACAAGAATATAACTACTATAATACTGCTCCTATGTACAAGAATATAACTACTATAATACTGCCCCCTTTGTAAAAGAATATAATTACTATAATACTGTCCCCTATGCACAAGAATATAACTACTATAATACTGCTCCTATGTAGAAGAATATAACTACTATAATACTGCCCCTATGTACAAGAATATAACTACTATAATACTGCCCCTTATGTAGAAGAATATAACTACTATAATACTGCTTCTATGCACAAGAATATAACTACTATAATACTACCCCTATGTAGAAGAATATAACTACTATAATACTGCTCCTATGTAGAAGAATATAACTACTATAATACTGCCCCTATGTAGAAGAATAACTACTATAATACTGCCCCTATGTGCAAGAATATAACTACTATAATACTGCCCCCTATGTACAACAATATAACTACTATAATACTGCCCCTATGTACAAGAATATAACTAATATAATACTGCCCCTATGTACAAGAATATAACTACAATAATGCTGCTCCTATGTACAACAATATAACTACTATAATACTGCTTCTATGTACAAAAATATAACTACTATAATACTGCCCCTACGTACACGAATATAACTACTATAATACTGCTCCTATGTACAAGAATATAACAACTATAATACTACCCCTATGTAGAAGAATATAACTACTATAATACTGCTCCTATGTACAAGAACATAACTACTATAATACTGCTCCTACGTACAAGAATATAACTACAATAATACTGCCCCCTATGTACAAGAATATAACTACTATAATACTGCTCTATGTACAAGAATATAACTACTATAATACTGCCTCCTCTGTAAAAGAATATAACTACTATAATACTGTCCCCTATGCACAAGAATATAACTACTATAATACTGCTCCTATGTACAAGAATATAACTACTATAATACTGCCCCCTATGTAAAAGAATATAACTGCTATAATACTGCTTCTATGTACAAAAATATAACTACTATAATACTGCCCCCTATGTACAGGAATATAACTACTATAATACTGCTCCTATGTACAAAAATATAACTACTATAATACTGCTCCTATGTACAAGAATATAACTACTATAATACTGCCTCCTATGTAAAAGAATATAACTACTATAATACTGTCCCCTATGCACAAGAATATAACCACTATAATACTGCTCCTATGTACAAGAATATAACTACTATAATACTGCCCCCTTTGTAAAACAATATAACTACTATAATACTGTCCCCTATACACAAGAATATAACTACTATAATACTGCCCTTATGTAGAAGAATATAACTACTATAATACTGCCCCTATGTAGAAGAATATAGCTACTATAAAACTGCCCCTATGTAGAAGAATATAACTACTATAATACTGCCTCTATGTACAAGAATATAACTACTATAATACTGCCCCCTATGTACAAGAATATAACTACTATAATACTGCCCCTATGTAAAAGAATATAACTACTATAATACTGCTTCTACGTACAAAAATATAACTACTCTAATACTGCCCCCTATGTACAAGAATATAACTACTATAATATTGCTCCTATGTACAAGAATATAACTACTATAATACTGCTCCTATGTACAAGAATATAACTACTATAATACTGCCTCCTATGTAAAAGAATATAACTACTATAATACTGCTCCCTATGTACAAGAATATAACAACTATAATACTGCTCCTATGTACAAGAATATAACTACTATAATACTGCTCCTATGCACAAGAATATAACTACTATAACACTACCCCTATGTATAAGAATATAACTACTATAATACTGCTCCTATGTAGAAGAATATAACTACTATAATACTGCCCCTATGTAGAAGAATAACAACTATAATACTGCCCCTATGTACAAGAATATAACTACTATAATACTGCCCCCTATGTACAACAATATAACAACTATAATGCTGCCCCTATGTACAAGAATATAACTACTATAATACTGCCCCCTATGTACAAGAATATAACTACCATAATGCTGCTCCTATGTACAACAATATAACTACTATAATACTGCTTCTATGTACAAAAATATAACTACTATAATACTGCCCCCTATGTACAAGAATATAACTACTATAATACTGCTCCTATGTACAAGAATATAACTACTATAATACTGCTCCTATGTACAAGAATATAACTACTATAATACTGCCCCCTATGTACAACAATATAACTGCTATAATGCTGCCCCTATGTACAAGAATATAACTACTATAATACTGCCCCCTATGTACAAGAATATAACTACCATAATGCTGCTCCTATGTACAACAATATAACTACTATAATACTGCTTCGATGTCCAAAAATATAACTACTATAATACTGCCCCCTATGTACAAGAATATAACTACTATAATACTGCTCCTATGTACAAGAATATAACTACTATAATACTGCTCCTATGTACAAGAATATAACTACAATAATACTGCCCCCTATGTACAAGAATATAACTACTATAATACTGCTCCTATGTACAAGAATGTAACTACTATAATACTGCTCCTATGCACAAGAATATAACTACTATAATACTGCTCCTATGTACAAGAATATAACTACTATAATACTGCTCCTATGTACAAGAATATAACTACAATAATACTGCCCCCTATGTACAAGAATATAACTACTATAATACTGCTCTATGTACAAGAATATAACTACTATAATGCTGCTCCCATGTGCAAGAATATAACTGTTATAATACTGCCTCCTATGTAAAAGAATATAACTACTATAATACTGTCCCCTATGCACAAGAATATAACTACTATAATACTGCTCCTATGTACAAGAATATAACTACTATAATACTGCCCCTATGTACAAGAATATAACTACTATAATACTGCCCCTATGTACAAGAATATAACTACTATAATACTGCTCCTATGCACAAGAATATAACTACTATAATACTGCTCCTATGTACAAGAATATAACTACTATAATACTGCCCCCTATGTAAAAGAATATAACTACTATAATACTGCCCCCTAAGTACAAGAATATAACTACTATAATACTTCTCCTATGTACAAGAATATAACTACTATAATACTGCTCCTATGTACAAGAATATAACTACTCTAATACTGCCTCCTATGTAAAAGAATATAACTACTATAATACAGTCCCCTATGCACAAGAATATAACTACTATAATACTGCTCCTATGTAAAAGAATATAACTACTATAATACTGCCCCCTTTGTAAAAGAATATAACTACTATAATACTGTCCCCTATGCACAAGAATATAACTACTATAATACTGCCCCTATGTAGAAGAATATAACTACTATAATACTGCCCCCTTTGTAAAAGAATATAACTACTATAATACTGTCCCCAATGCACAAGAATATAACTACTACAATACTGCCCCTATGTAGAAGAATATAGCTACTATAAAACTGCCCCTATGTAGAAGAATATAACTACTATAATACTGCCTCTATGTACAAGAATATAACTACTATAATACTGCCCCCTATGTACAAGAATATAACTACTATAATACTGCCCCTATGTAAAAGAATATAACTACTATAATACTGCTTCTACGTACAAAAATATAACTACTCTAATACTGCCCCCTATGTACAAGAATATAACTACTATAATATTGCTCCTATGTACAAGAATATAACTACTATAATACTGCTCCTATGTACAAGAATATAACTACTATAATACTGCCTCCTATGTAAAAGAATATAACTACTATAATACTGCTCCCTATGTACAAGAATATAACTACTATAATACTGCTCCTATGTACAAGAATATAACTACTATAATACTGCTCCTATGCACAAGAATATAACTACTATAACACTACCCCTATGTAGAAGAATATAAGTACTATAATACTGCTCCTATGTAGAAGAATATAACTACTATAATACTGCCCCTATGTAGAAGAATAACTACTATAATACTGCCCCTATGTACAAGAATATAACTACTATAATACTGCCCCCTATGTACAACAATATAACTACTATAATGCTGCCCCTATGTACAAGAATATAACTACTATAATAATGCCCCCTATGTACAAGAATATAACTACCATAATGCTGCTCCTATGTACAACAATATAACTACTATAATACTGCTTCTCTGTACAAAAATATAACTACTATAATACTGCCCCCTATGTACAAGAATATAACTACTATAATACTGCTCCTATGTACAAGAATATAACTACTATAATACTGCTCCTATGTACAAGAATATAACTACTATAATACTGCCTCCTTTTTGTAAAAGAATATAACTACTATAATACAGTCCCCTATGCACAAGAATATAACTATTATAATACTGCTCCTATGTAAAAGAATATAACTACTATAATACTGCCCCCTTTGTAAAAGAATATAACTACTATAATAATGTCCCCTATGCACAAGAATATAACTACTATAATACTGCCCCTATGTAGAAGAATATAACTACTATAATACTGCCCCTATGTAGAAGAATATAGCTACTATAAACTGCCCCTATGTAGAAGAATATAACTACTATAATACTGCCTCTATGTACAAGAATATAACTACTATAATACTGCCCCCTATGTACAAGAATATAACTACTATAATACTGCCCCTATGTAAAAGAATATAACTACTATAATACTGCTTCTATGTACAAAAATATAACTACTATAATTCTGCCCCCTATGTACAAGAATATAACTACTATAATACTGCTCCTATGTACAAGAATATAACTACTATAATACTGCTCCTATGTACAAGAATATAACTACTATAATACTGCCTGCTATGTAAAAGACTATAACTACTATAATACTGTCCCCTATGCACAAGAATATAACTACTATAATACTGCTCCTATGTACAAGAATATAACTACTATAATACTGCCCCCTATGTACAAGAATATAACTACTATAATACTGCTCCTATGCACAAGAATATAACTACTATAACACTACCCCTATGTAGAAGAATATAACTACTATAATACTGCTCCTATGTAGAATGTAGTGCCGGCGTCCCTGCCCTCTGCTAGGCAGGGACGCTGTTCCCCTCACCGCTCTGCTCCGTGCCCGGCGTCCCTCTCCCACTCTGCTGGCAGCGCGCGCTCCTTCCCGGCCACTGTGCTTAGGGCGCGCGCGAGCGCTCTCCCTCCCTCTTAAAGGGGCCGCGCGCGCCGTCCTAAGGAGTCCCCGGCCAATGGCCGGAGGACTTTACCATATATAAGGCACCTCCTCCAAAATGGAGGTGCCCGAGCAATGTTGTTTGCACCTGTGTCTCACCTGTGCTTCAGCTCTCAGGTCCCGTTGCCAGTTACCTGCCAGTTACCTGCCAGATTCCTGCCTGATTACTTGCTACCTGCCTGCTAGTCTGAGGTCCGACGGTCTGCCTTACTAATCCTGTCAGTCTGTCTAAGGACCAGCCTGCCCGCTCACCTGGGAGCGCACATCAGCTACCTGCCTGCTTGCCTGTGGTCCGACGGTCTGCCTTCCAACTCCTGTCAGTCTGTCTATGGACCAGCTTGCCCGCTCACCTGGGAGCGCACATCTGCTACCTGCCTGCTAGCCTACCTGGAGGCTCCGCCGTCACGTGCTGTGACCACCTGCCTGTCCAGTGACTCCTGCCCGCTCACCTGGGAGCGCTCATCTGCTACCAGTCTGCTTGCCTACCCGGAGGCTCTGCCGTCACGTGCTGTGACCACCCGCCTGTCCAGAGACTTCTGCCCGCTCACCTGGGAGCGCTCATCTGTCGCCTGTCCGCTGGTCTTCCTGGAGGCTCCGCCGTCACATGCTGTGACCACCCGTTCATCCAGAGACTCTCGCCTGCTCACCTGGGAGCTCACGTCTATCTTCAGCCGCCACAGGTCGTACCAACCCTATACCTAGAGACTGCCCCGGTCACTTGCCGTGACCTCCAGCCCGTTCACTCAGAGACTGTCCCGTTCACTCAGAGACTGTCCCGTTCACCTGCTGAGACTTCCAGCCCGTCTTCCCTGGTCGCCACCCGCTCCTTTACAAGGACCGCCCCCTTGTATAGTAGCTCAGAGGTTCCGCCTCCCAGACCCGTTACATAGAAGAATATAACTACTATAATACTGCCCCTATGTAGAAGAATAACTACTATAATACTGCCCCTATGTACAAGAATATAACTACTATAATACTGCCCCCTATGTACAACAATATAACTACTATAATGCTGCCCCTATGTACAAGAATATAACTACTATAATAATGCCCCCTATGTACAAGAATATAACTACCATAATGCTGCTCCTATGTACAACAATATAACTACTATAATACTGCTTCTATGTACAAAAATATAACTACTATAATACTGCCCCCTATGTACAAGAATATAACTACTATAATACTGCTCCTATGTACAAGAATATAACTACTATAATACTGCTCCTATGTACAAGAATATAACTACTATAATACTGCCTCCTTTTTGTAAAAGAATATAACTACTATAATACAGTCCCCTATGCACAAGAATATAACTATTATAATGCTGCTCCTATGTAAAAGAATATAACTACTATAATACTGCCCCCTTTGTAAAAGAATATAACTACTATAATACTGTCCCCTATGCACAAGAATATAACTACTATAATACTGCCCCTATGTAGAAGAATATAACTACTATAATACTGCCCCTATGTAGAAGAATATAGCTACTATAAACTGCCCCTATGTAGAAGAATATAACTACTATAATACTGCCTCTATGTACAAGAATATAACTACTATAATACTGCCCCCTATGTACAAGAATATAACTACTATAATACTGCCCCTATGTAAAAGAATATAACTACTATAATACTGCTTCTATGTACAAAAATATAACTACTATAATTCTGCCCCCTATGTACAAGAATATAACTACTATAATACTGCTCCTATGTACAAGAATATAACTACTATAATACTGCTCCTATGTACAAGAATATAACTACTATAATACTGCCTGCTATGTAAAAGACTATAACTACTATAATACTGTCCCCTATGCACAACAATATAACTACTATAATACTGCTCCTATGTACAAGAATATAACTACTATAATACTGCCCCCTTTGTAAAAGAATATAACTACTATAATACTGTCCCCTATGCACAAGAATATAACTACTATAATACTGCTCCTATGTAAAAGAATATAACTACTATAATACTGCCCCCTTTGTAAAAGAATATAACTACTATAATACTGTCCCCTATGCACAAGAATATAACTACTATAATACTGCCCCTAAGTAGAAGAATATAACTACTATAATACTGCCCCTATGTAGAAGAATATAGCTACTATAAAACTGCCCCTATGTAGAAGAATATAACTACTATAATACTGCCTCTATGTACAAGAATATAACTACTATAATACTGCCCCCTTTGTAAAAGAATATAACTACTATAATACTGTCCCCTATGCACAAGAATATAACTACTATAATACTGCTCCTATGTAAAAGAATATAACTACTATAATACTGCCCCCTTTGTAAAAGAATATAACTACTATAATACTGTCCCCTATGCACAAGAATATTACTATAATACTGCCCCTAAGTAGAAGAATATAACTACTATAATACTGCCCCTATGTAGAAGAATATAGCTACTATAAAACTGCCCCTATGTAGAAGAATATAACTACTATAATACTGCCTCTATGTACAAGAATATAACTACTATAATACTGCCCCCTATGTACAAGAATATAACTACTATAATACTGCCCTTTTGTAAAAGAATATAACTACTATAATACTGCTTCTATGTACAAAAATATAACTACTATAATACTGCCCCCTATGTACAAGAATATAACTACTATAATACTGCTCCTATGTACAAGAATATAACTACTATAATACTGTCCCCTATGCACAAGAATATAACTACTATAATACTGCTCCTATGTACAAGAATATAACTACTATAATACTGCCTCCTTTGTAAAAGAATATGACTACTATAATACTGTCCCCTATGCACAAGAATATAACTACTATAATACTGCCCCTATGTACAAGAATATAACTACTATAATACTGCCCCTATGTACAAGAATACATCTACTATAATACTGCCCCCTATGTACAAGAATATAACTACTATAATACTGTCTCCTATGCACAAGAATATAACTACTATAATACTGCTCCCTATGTACAAGAATACATCTACTATAATACTGCCCCCTATGTACAAGAATATAACTACTATAATACTGCCTCCTATGCACAAGAATATAACTACTATAATACTGCCCCTATGTACAAGAATACATCTACTATAATACTGCCCCCTATGTACAAGAATATAACTACTATAATACTGCCTCCTATGCACAAGAATACATCTACTATAATACTGCTCCTATGTAGAAGAATATAACTACTATAATACTGCCTCCTATGCACAAGAATATAACTACTATAATACTGCCCCTATGTACAAGAATATAACTACTATAATACTGCTGCTGTGTACAAGAATATAACTACTATAATACTGCCCCCTATGTACAAGAATATAACTACTATAATTCTGCCTCCTATGCACAAGAATATAACTACTATAATACTGCCCCTATGTACAAGAATATAACTACTATAATACTGCTGCTGTGTACAAGAATATAACTACTATAATACTGCCTCCTATGCACAAGAATATAACTACTATAATACTGCTCCCT
The DNA here is from genome assembly GCF_046119375.1 of Phyllobates terribilis. NCBI lineage: Eukaryota > Metazoa > Chordata > Amphibia > Anura > Dendrobatidae > Phyllobates > Phyllobates terribilis. The sequence continues at coordinate 77,515,698 of NW_027362773.1, read as the reverse complement.
ATGTACAAGAATACATCTACTATAATACTGCCCCCTATGTACAAGAATATAACTACTATAATACTGCCTCCTATGCACAAGAATATAACTACTATAATACTGCCCCTATGTACAAGAATACATCTACTATAATACTGCCCCCTATGTACAAGAATATAACTACTATAATACTGCCTCCTATGCACAAGAATACATCTACTATAATACTGCTCCTATGTAGAAGAATATAACTACTATAATACTGCCTCCTATGCACAAGAATATAACTACTATAATACTGCCCCTATGTACAAGAATATAACTACTATAATACTGCTGCTGTGTACAAGAATATAACTACTATAATACTGCTCCCTATGTACACTGTGTGCTGAATTATTAGGCAAATGAGTATTTTGATCACATGATACTTTTTATACATGTTGTCCTACTCCAAGCTGCATAGGCTTGAGAGCCAACTACCAATTAAGCAAATCTAGTGATGTGCATCTCTGCAATGAGGAGGGGTGTTGTCTAATGACATCAACACCCTATATAAGGTGTGCTTAATTATTAGGCAACTTCCTTTCCTTTGGCAAAATGGGTCAGAAGAGAGATTCGACTGGCTCTGAAAAGTACAAAATTGTGAGATGTCTTGCAGAGGGATGCAGCAGTCTTGAAATTTCCAAACTTTTGAAGCATGATCACCGAACAATCAATCGTTTCATGGCAAATAGCCAACAGGGTCGCAAGAAGCATGTTGGCCAAAAAAGGCGCAAAATAACTGCCCATGAATTGAGGAAAATCAAGCGTGAAGCTGCCAAGATGCCATTCGCCACCAGTTTTGCCATATTTCAGAGCTGCAACGTTACTGGAGAATCAAAAAGCACAAGGTGTGCGATACTCAGGGACATGGCTAAGGTAAGGAAGGCTGAAAAACGACCACCTTTGAACAAGAAACATAAGATAAAACTTCAAGAATGGGCCAAGAAATATCTTAAGACTGATTTTTCGAAAGTTTTATGGACTGATGAAATGAGAGTGACTCTTGATGGGCCAGATGGATGGGCCAAAAGCTGGATCAGTAAAGGGCAGAGAGCGCCACTCCGACTCAGACGCCAGCAAGGTGGAGGTGGGGTACTGGTATGGGCTGGTATCATCAAAGATGAACTTGTGGGACCTTTTCGGGTTGAGGATGGAGTGCAGCTCAACTCCCAGACCTACTGCCAGTTTCTGGAAGACAACTTCTTCAAGCAGTGGTACAGGAAGAAGTCGGTATTGTTCAAGAAAAACATGATTTTCATGCTGGACAATGCTCCATCACATGCATCCAACTACTCCACAGCGTGGCTGGCCAGTAAAGGTCTAGAAGAAGAAAAAATAATGACATGGCCCCCTTGTTCACCTGATGTGAACCCCATAGAGAACCTGTGGTCCATCATAAAATGTGAGATCTACAGGGAGCGAAAACAGTACACCTCTCGGAGCAGTGTCTGGGAGGCTGTGGTGGCTGCTGCACGCAATGTTGATCGAAAACAGATCAAGCAACTGACAGAATCTATGGATGGAAGGCAGCTGAGTGTCATCATAAAGAAAGGTGGCTATATTGATCACTAATTTTTTTTTTTTGTATGTCAGAAATGTTTATTTCTAAATTTTGTGCATTGATATTGGTTTACCTGGTGAAAATAAACAAGTGAGATGGGATTATATTTGTTTTTTATTAAGTTGACTAATAATTCTGCACAGTAATAGTTACCTGCACAAACAGATATCCTCCTAAGATAGCCAAATCTAAAAAAAAAAAAGACACTCCAACTTCCAAAAATATTAAGCTTGGATATTTATGAGTATTTTGGGTTGATTGAGAACTTAATTGTTGATCAATAATACAAATAATTCTCTAAAATACAACTTGCCTAATACTTCTGCACACAGTGTATAAGAATATAACTACTATAATACTGCCCCTATGTACAAGAATATACCTACTATAATACTGCCCCTATGTACAAGAATATAACTACTATAATACTGCCCCCTATGTACATGAATATAACTACTATAATACTGCCACATATGTACAAGAATATAACTACCATAATACTGCCTCTATGTACAAGAATATAACCACTATAATACTGCTCCCTATGTACAAGAATATAACTACTATAATACAGCCTCCTATGTAAAAGAATATAACTACTATAATACTGCTCCTATGTACAAGAATATAACTACTATAATACTGCCACCTATGTACAAGAATATAACTGCAATAATACTGCCTCTATGTACAAGAATATAACTACTATAATACTGCTCCCTATGTACAAGAATATAACTACTATAATACAGCCTCCTATGTAAAAGAATATAAATACTATAATACTGCCCCCTATGTACAAGAATATAACTACTATAATACAGCCTCCTATGTAAAAGAATATAACTACTATAATACTGCTCCTATGTACAAGAATATAACTACAATAATACTGTTCCCTATGCACGAGAATATAACTATTATAATACTGCCCCCTATATAAAAGAACATAACTACTATAATACTGTCCCCTATGCACAAGAATATAACTACTATAATACTGCCCCTATGTAGAAGAATATAACTACAATAATATTGCCCCTATGTAGAAGAATATAACTACTATAATACTGCCCCTAAGTACAAGAATATAACTACTATAATACTGCTCCCTATGTACAAGAATATAACTACTATAATACTGCTCCTATGTACAAGAATATAACTACTATAATACTGCCCCTATGTAGAAGAATATAACTACAATAATACAGCCCCTATGTACAAGAATATAACTACTATATTACTACCCCTATATACAAGAATATAATTACTATAATACTGCCCCTATGTATAAGAATATAACTACTATAATACTGCTCCTATGTACAAGAATATAACTACTATAATACTGCCACCTATATACAAGAATATATCTACCATAATACTGCCTTCTATGTACAAGAATATAACTACTATAATACTGCTCCTATGTACAAGAATATAACTACCATAATACTGCCTCCTTTGTAAAAGAATATAACTACTATAATACTGCTCCTATGCACAAGAATATAACTACTATAATACTGCCCCCTATGTAAAATAATATAACTGCTATAATACAGTCCCCTATGCACAAGAATATAACTACTATAATACTGCCCCTATGTATAAGAATATAACTACTATAATACTGCCCCTATGTACAAGAATATAACTACTATACTACTGCTCCTATGTACAAGAATATAACTACTATAATACTGCCCCTATGTACAAGAATATAACTACTATAATACTGCTCCCTATGTACAAGAATATAACTACTATATTACTGCTTCTATGTACAAGAATATAACTACTATAATACTGCTCCTATGTACAGTATAAGAATATAACTACTATAATACTGCTTCTATGTACAAGAATATAACTACTATAATACTGCCCCCTATGTACAAGAATATAACTACTATAATACTGCCCCCTATGTACAAGAATATAACTACTACAATACTGCCTCTATTTACAAGAATATGACTACCATAATACTGCTTCTATGTACAAGAATATAACTACTATAATGCTGCTCCTATGTACAAGAATATAACTACTATAATACTGCTCCTATGTATAGGAATATAACTACTATAATACTGCTCTATGTACAAGAATATAACTACTATAATACTGCTCCTATGTACAAGAATATAACTACTATAATACTGCCTCCTATGTAAAAGAATATAACTACTATAATACTGTCCCCTATGCACACGAATATAACTACTATAATGCTGCTCCTATGTACAAGAATGTAACTACTATAATACTGTTCCTATGTACAAGAATATAACTACTATAATACTGCCCCCTATGTAAAAGTGTTAGAACCCTCCTGTTTGTTTTTTCTATCTTGTGGTCTGCGGTCACGTGACCATCTGCCTTTATATTCCAGCTCCACCCTTCTGGCTGTGCTGGACTTCAGTGTTTGACTGTTTCTCTAGCCTGGTGCTTCTGTGCCTTTCTCTGTTAAGTTCGCTTGGTCCTCTGGGACCTCTAGTACTTTTTGGCAGTTTGTCTTTTTGTGTTCTGCAACAACTTCTGTTTAGGAGGTGTCCCATTTTTGTCCCAGTCCTTAGTTCTTTTAGGGACTCCTCCCCTAATTCTATAGGTCTTCGTTCAGACTAGCCGAGGCCTAAAGCGGGTCTGTTCACTAGGAACAGGCAGCCCGCTACATCGTAGGGATTCAGCTTAGTCTTACTGTAGGGACAGCTTTCCCCTATCTTTCCTTAGTACATGTTGCAGATCATAACAAAAAGAATATAACTACTATAAAACTGTCCCCTATGCACAAGAATATAACTACTATAATACTGCCCCTATGTAGAAGAATATAACTACTATAATATGTAGCGCCGGCGTCCCTGCCCTCTGCTAGGCAGGGACGCTGTTCCCCTCACCTCCCTGCTCCGTGCCCGGCGTCGTCCTCCCGCTCTGCTGGCAGCGCGCGCTCCTTCCCGGCCACTGTGCTTAGGGCGCGCGCGCGCGCTCTCCCTTCCTCTTAAAGGGGCCGCGCGCGCCGTCCTAAGGAGTCCCCGGCCAATGGCCGGAGGACTTCACCATATATAAGGCACCTCCTCCAAAATGGAGGTGCCCGAGCAATGTTGTTGCACTGTTCTACTCTGCTTCAGCCCTCAGGTCCCGTTGCCAGTTACCTGCCAGTTACCTGCCTGATTCCTGCCAGAGTCCTGCCAGTTTGCTGTCTGTTTCCTGCCAGTTATTCCAGCTACCTGCCTGCTTGCTAGCCTGAGGTCCGACGGTCTGCCTTTCTACTCCTGTCAGTCTGTCTAGGGACCAGCTTGCCCGCTCACCTGGGAGCGCTCCTCCGCTACCTGCCTGCTTGCCTGCCCGGAGGCTCCGCCGTCACGTGCTGTGACCACCAGCTATTCCAGAGACTCTTGCCCACTCACCTGGGAGCGCTTCTCCGCTACCTGCCTGCTTGCCTGCCCGGAGGCTCCGTCGTCACGTGCTGTGACCACCAGCTATTCCAGAGACTCTTGCCCGCTCACCTGGGGGCGCTTCTCCGCTACCTGCCTGCTTGCCTACCTGGAGGCTTCGCCGTCACGTGCTGTGACCACCTGCTATTCCAGAGACTTTCGCTTGCTCACCTGGGAGCACACATCCTCCATCTGCCTTGCTAGCCTACCTGGAGGTTCAGCCATCACAGGTCGTACCAGCCCGTTCACCCAGAGACTGCCCCGGTCACTTGCCGTGACCTCCAGCCCGTTCATCCAGAGACTGTCCCGGTCACTTGCCGTGACCTCCTGCCCGTACACCCAGAGACTGTCCCGGTCACCTGCTGTGACTGCCTGCCTGGTCGCCACCCGCTCCCTTACAAGGACCGCCCCCTTGTATAGTAGCTCAGAGGTTCCGCCTCCCAGACCCGTTACAGTTTGCTCGGGCCATGGAACCCGGTGGCACCCAAGCTCCCTCGCTCTCGGACCTGTGTCATGAACTGTCCCGTCAAAGGTCCCAACAGGAGTCCATCCTGGGTCACCTGCGGAATGTCAATACTCGCCTGAACACTCTGACTGCTCCACCAGCAACCTCCGCCAGTGATATATCTTGCAATCCGGCAGCTCCGCTGCCCACCAATACCATGGTATCCTACCCCGGACCCCGGCTTTCTGCACCTCCTCGCTTCGGAGGCGACTCCGCCCAGGCTCGGGGCTTCATAAATCAGTGCACCCTGCACTTTGAACTATTGTCCCACCAGTTTAACTCCGACCGGGCCAAGATTGCCTTCATCATGTCCCATCTCACCGGGGAGGCCCTGGCCTGGCTAAATCCTCTATGGGAGAGAGGAGACCCCCTGGTGTCCGACTTGCCTGCCTTCCTCACTGCTTTCCGGAAAGTCTTCGACGAACCCGGACGGAAGACCTCATCCGCATCATCTCTGCTACGCCTCCGTCAGGGAAGTCTCACCGTGGGCCAATATGCCATACGGTTCCGTACCCTTGCCTCGGAGCTGGCCTGGGATAACGACGCTCTGGTATCCGTCTTCTGGGAGGGTCTGTCCGGCCGTATTAAAGATGAACTTGCCGGTCGGGACATTCCTACCACTCTCGATGACCTAATAACTCTTGCCACCCGGATTGACCTACGGTTCCAGGAGCGTGCCAAAGAGGTCACCCGTGAGAGGAGGTTTCCACGTCTAGCTCCTACCTTTCAGAAACCCGTCACTCCCTCCGTCTCTCCCCAGGTACACTCTCCTGAGTCTATGCAGGTCGACCAGACCAAGATGGTCAAAACCCGTCAGGACTTACGCCGTGCCGAGGGGAGCTGCTTCTACTGTTGCAGTAAGGAGCACCGGATCCGTGCCTGCCCAGAGAGGTCGGGAAACGCCTGTGTCTAGGTTCGCTCAGAGAGGTCGACCTAGACAAGAATAAATCCTCTCCATCTCTGCTGCTGTCAGTTTCAATCGTCTGCGGGGAGAACCGTTATTTCGAACTAGCCCAACTGGACTCTGGAGCAGCCGGGAATCTTATTTCACAGTCCCTGGTAGAGAAATACCGCATCCCCACCAAACCTCTGGCTGTACCCTTGTCTGTTGCTGCCGTGGATGGGGGTCTCTTACCACGCCCCATCCAACTCATCACCGAATCCATTACTCTACAGGTGGGAATGCTGCATTCTGAGAGTATCTCTTTTCATGTTCTGCCTGGACTCTCTCACGCCCTCTTGCTAGGTCTACCTTGGCTCCAGAGACATGCACCCGTGCTTGACTGGCAGACCGGAGAAGTCCTTCGCTGGGGACAGGACTGCCATAAGACCTGTCTGGTTCCCGTCCATCCCGTCCGTCCTTCTCCTACCCCAGCTAATCTACCTGGACTTCCGATTCCTTATTGGTCTTATGCTGATGTCTTTAATAAAAAGGAAGCAGAGACACTACCCCCTCATAGACCATATGACTGCCCTATCGACCTGTTACCCGGTACTACTCCTCCCCGTGGGCGTATTTATCCATTATCCGCTGCTGAGACCCGGTCGATGTCCGAATATATTGAGGAGAATCTGGCCAGGGGATTCATCCGGAAATCTACCTCCCCGGCGGGAGCAGGCTTCTTCTTCGTAAAAAAGAAGGACGGCTCTCTCCGTCCCTGTATAGACTATAGAGGCCTTAACCAAATAACGGTGAAGAATAAGTACCCCCTTCCGCTCATTCCGGAGTTATTTGATCGTCTGAGAGGGGCTAGAATCTTCACCAAACTGGACCTCCGTGGGGCGTACAACCTGGTTCGTATCCGTCAGGGGGATGAATGGAAGACGGCATTCAACACCCGGGACGGCCACTATGAATATCTGGTAATGCCCTTTGGTCTCTGTAACGCTCCTGCCGTCTTTCAAGAGTTGGTCAATGACATCTTCCGGGACCTTCTCTACTCCTGCGTAGTGGTGTACCTGGACGACATCTTGGTCTTCTCTCCGGATCTCCAGACTCACCGGAGGGACGTTCGTCAGGTCCTGCTCAGGCTCAGGCAGAATCACCTCTTCGCTAAATACGAGAAGTGCCTCTTTGAGCAGACCTCGCTTCCGTTTTTGGGCTATATTATTTCTCAGACCGGCCTACGAATGGATCCAGAGAAACTGTCTGCCATCGAGAAATGGCCTCGACCGGAGGGGTTGAAGGCCATTCAGCGGTTCCTGGGCTTCGCCAACTACTACCGCCTCTTCATACCACACTTCTCTTCCCAGACTGCCCCAATTTCCGCGCTCACCCGTAAGGGTACTAATCCCAAAGAGTGGCCGCCCGAAGCAGAGGAGGCCTTTCTTTCCTTAAAACAGGCCTTCTCTTCCGCCCCGGTGCTGCATCGCCCGGACGGCAACAAGCAGTTCTTCCTGGAAGTTGACGCCTCCTCCTCTGGAGCCGGAGCGGTACTTACTCAAAAATCATCTTCCGGGAGGATGGTAACTTGCGGCTTCTTCTCTAAACTCTTCTCCTCCTCAGAGCGCAATTATTCCATAGGAGACCGAGAGTTATTGGCCATCAAACTGGCATTGGAGGAGTGGCGTTACCTGCTCGAGGGGGCTCTTCACCCGGTAATAATTTACACTGACCACAAGAACTTGGCTTATCTCCAGCATGCCCAGAGACTTAACCCGCGCCAAGCCCGGTGGTCCTTGTTTTTTGCTCGCTTTGATTTTGTTCTTCATTTTCGCCCGGCTGACAAAAACGTCAAGGCGGACGCCTTGTCTCGATCCTTTCTGGTGTCTGATCTCGAGGAAGATCCGAAACACATCATCGATCCCGCCAGAGTAATGCAGGTGGCTCCCGTGAGTCTAAATCGTCTCCCTCCCGGAAAGACATTCGTATCAGTACCTGATCAGGAGAAGATCCTTCACTGGGGTCACTCGTCTAAACTGGCTAGCCATGCCGGTCAGAAAAAGACCCTCCAGCTTATTACCCGGCACTACTGGTGGCCTACCCTGCACAAGGACGTAATAGACTTTGTTTCTGCCTGTGTGTCCTGCGCCCGCAACAAGGTTCCGAGACATCTGCCAGCCGGTCGCCTCCTTCCACTCCCAGTACCTGCTGCCCCCTGGCAGCATATAGCAATGGACTTTATAACAGACCTCCCAGTCTCTGCCGGTTGTACGGTCATTTGGGTGGTCGCTGACCGCTTCTCCAAGATGGCTCATTTCGTTCCCCTGCCAGGCCTCCCGTCTGCACCCGAGCTAGCTAAAGACTTTATTCGTCACATCTTCCGTCTTCATGGCCTGCCCCTCCACATCGTGTCGGATCGTGGGGTACAGTTCACCTCACGCTTCTGGAGAGCCACTTGTAAACTGCTAGACGTCACCCTGGACTTCTCTTCCGCTTACCACCCACAGTCCAATGGTCAAGTGGAGCGGATCAATCAGAACCTGACCAGTTACCTCCGGCACTTCGTTAATGCCCATCATTCAGACTGGGTGGATCTCCTACCATGGGCCGAGTTCTCTTATAACAATCACGAGAGCGAATCCTCCTCCAAATCCCCGTTTTTTGTAGTCTTCGGTCAGCATCCTCGGATTCCTTTTCCTGTCTCCACCTCTGTGGACAACCCGGCTGCGGAATCTCTCGTTGGCAAATTTTCCTCCATTTGGGAGAGTACCCGGTCCGCACTCCTTCAGTCGTCCGAACGGATGAAAAGACACGCTGACAAAAAACGCCTGGATCCTCCACAATTTCGTCCCGGAGATAAAGTCTGGCTCTCATCTAAATATGTCCGACTCAAGATACCTTCTTACAAGTTAGGGCCTCGGTTCATCGGCCCCCTGGAGGTCATCAGTCAGATCAACCCGGTGGCCTATAAATTGAAACTCCCGGCCAACTTACGGATCCCTAACTCCTTCCATGTATCTCTCCTCAAACCTGTGGTACTTAACTCTTTTTCCAAGTCTACAGGTACGCCTCCTGCTCCGGTTTCTGCTGAGGACGAGTTTGAGGTAGAGAACATTCTTGCCACCAAAAGGGTAAGAGGAAAGACCTTTTTTCTAGTAGATTGGAAGGGGTTTGGTCCTGAGGAGAGAACGTGGGAGCCCCGGGAGAACATCCATGCCCCTCTTATCCTTGCTAAATTTCTGTCTGGCCTAAAAAAGGGGGGGCCTAAAGGGGGGGGTACTGTAGCGCCGGCGTCCCTGCCCTCTGCTAGGCAGGGACGCTGTTCCCCTCACCTCCCTGCTCCGTGCCCGGCGTCCTCCTCCCGCTCTGCTGGCAGCGCGCGCTCCTTCCCGGCCACTGTGCTTAGGGCGCGCGCGCGCGCGCGCTCTCCCTTCCTCTTAAAGGGGCCGCGCGCGCCGTCCTAAGGAGTCCCCGGCCAATGGCCGGAGGACTTCACCATATATAAGGCACCTCCTCCAAAATGGAGGTGCCCGAGCAATGTTGTTGCACTGTTCTACTCTGCTTCAGCCCTCAGGTCCCGTTGCCAGTTACCTGCCAGTTACCTGCCTGATTCCTGCCAGAGTCCTGCCAGTTTGCTGTCTGTTTCCTGCCAGTTATTCCAGCTACCTGCCTGCTTGCTAGCCTGAGGTCCGACGGTCTGCCTTTCTACTCCTGTCAGTCTGTCTAGGGACCAGCTTGCCCGCTCACCTGGGAGCGCTCCTCCGCTACCTGCCTGCTTGCCTGCCCGGAGGCTCCGCCGTCACGTGCTGTGACCACCAGCTATTCCAGAGACTCTTGCCCGCTCACCTGGGAGCGCTTCTCCGCTACCTGCCTGCTTGCCTGCCCGGAGGCTCCGCCGTCACGTGCTGTGACCACCAGCTATTCCAGAGACTCTTGCCCGCTCACCTGGGGGCGCTTCTCCGCTACCTGCCTGCTTGCCTACCTGGAGGCTTCGCCGTCACGTGCTGTGACCACCTGCTATTCCAGAGACTCTCGCTTGCTCACCTGGGAGCACACATCCTCCATCTGCTAGCCTACCTGGAGGTTCAGCCATCACAGGTCGTACCAGCCCGTTCACCCAGAGACTGCCCCGGTCACTTGCCGTGACCTCCAGCCCGTTCATCCAGAGACTGTCCCGGTCACTTGCCGTGACCTCCTGCCCGTACACCCAGAGACTGTCCCGGTCACCTGCTGTGACTGCCTGCCTGGTCGCCACCCGCTCCCTTACAAGGACCGCCCCCTTGTATAGTAGCTCAGAGGTTCCGCCTACCAGACCTGTTACATAATACTTCTCTCTATGTACAAGAATATAACTACTATAATACTGCCCCCTTTGTACATGAATATAACTACTATAATACTGCTCCTATGTACATGAATATAACTACTATAATACTGCCACCTATGTACAAGAATATAACTACCATAATACTGCCTCGTATGTAAAAGAATATAACTACTATAATACTGTCCCCTATGCACAAGAATATAATTACTATAATACTGCTCCGATGTACAAGAATATAACTACTATAATACTGGCCCTATGTAAAAGAATATAACTACTATAATACTGCCCCTATGTAGAAGAATATAACTACTATAATACTGCCCCTATGTAGAAGAATATAACTACTAAAATACTGCCCCTATGTGCAAGAATATAACTACTATAATACTGCTCCCTATGTACAAGAATATAACTACTATAATACTGCTTCTATGTACAAGAATATAACTACTATAATACTGCCCCCTAAGTACAAGAATATAACTACTATAATACTGCTCCTATGCAAAAGAATATAATTACTATAATACTGCCCCTTTGTAGAAGAATATAACTACAATAATGCTGCCCCTATGTACAAGAATATAACTACTATAATACTGCCACCTATGTACAAGAATATATCTACCATAATACTGCCACCTATGTAAAAGAATATAACTACTATAATACTGCTCCTATGTACAAGAATATAACTACTATAATACTGCCCCTATGTAAAAGAATATAACTACTATAATACTATCCTCTATACACAAGAATATGACTACTATAATACTGCCCCTATGTACAAGACTATAACTACTATACTACTGCTCCTATGTACAAGAATATAACTACTATACTACTGCCCCTATGTACAAGAATATAACTACTATAATACTGCCCCCTATGTACAAGAATATAACTACTATAATACTGCCTCCTATGCACAAGAATATAACTACTATAATACTGCCCCTATGTACAAGAATACATCTACTATAATACTGCCCCCTATGTACAAGAATATAACTACTATAATACTGCCTCCTATGCACAAGAATACATCTACTATAATACTGCTCCTATGTAGAAGAATATAACTACTATAATACTGCCCCCTATGTACAAGAATACATCTACTATAATACTGCTCCTATGTAGAAGAATATAACTACTATAATACTGCCTCCTATGCACAAGAATATAACTACTATAATACTGCCCCCTATGTACAAGAATATAACTACTATAATATCGCTCCCTATGTACAAGAATATAGCTATTATAATACTGCCCCCTATGTACAAGAATATAACTATTATAATACTGTCCCCTATGTACAAGAATATAACTACTATAATACTGTCCCCTATGTACAAGAATATAACTACTATAATACTGCCTCCTATGCACAAGAATATAACTACTATAATACTGCCCCTATGTACAAGAATATAACTACTATAATACTGCTGCTGTGTACAAGAATATAACTACTATAATACTGCTCCCTATGTACACTGTGTGCTGAATTATTAGGCAAATGAGTATTTTGATCACATGATACTTTTTATACATGTTGTCCTACTCCAAGCTGCATAGGCTTGAGAGCCAACTACCAATTAAGCAAATCTAGTGATGTGCATCTCTGCAATGAGGAGGGGTGTTGTCTAATGACATCAACACCCTATATAAGGTGTGCTTAATTATTAGGCAACTTCCTTTCCTTTGGCAAAATGGGTCAGAAGAGAGATTCGACTGGCTCTGAAAAGTACAAAATTGTGAGATGTCTTGCAGAGGGATGCAGCAGTCTTGAAATTTCCAAACTTTTGAAGCATGATCACCTTACAATCAAGCGTTTCATGGCAAATAGCCAACAGGGTCGCAAGAAGCATGTTGGCCAAAAAAGGCGCAAAATAACTGCCCATGAATTGAGGAAAATCAAGCGTGAAGCTGCCAAGATGCCATTCGCCACCAGTTTTGCCATATTTCAGAGCTGTAACGTTACTGGAGAATCAAAAAGCACAAGGTGTGCGATACTCAGGGACATGGCTAAGGTAAGGAAGGCTGAAAAACGACCACCTTTGAACAAGAAACATAAGATAAAACTTCAAGAATAGGCCAAGAAATATCTTAAGACTGATTTTTCGAAAGTTTTATGAACTGATGAAATGAGAGTGACTCTTGATGGGCCAGATGGATGGGCCAGAGGCTGGATCAGTAAAGGGCAGAGAGCTCCACTCCGACTCAGACGCCAGCAAGGTGGAGGTGGGGTACTGGTATGGGCTGGTATCATCAAAGATGAACTTGTGGGACCTTTTCGGGTTGAGGATGGAGTGCAGCTCAACTCCCAGACCTACTGCCAGTTTCTGGAAGACAACTTCTTCAAGCAGTGGTACAGGAAGAAGTCGGTATTGTTCAAGAAAAACATGATTTTCATGCTGGACAATGCTCCATCACATGCATCCAACTACTCCACAGCGTGGCTGGCCAGTAAAGGTCTAGAAGAAGAAAAAATAATGACATGGCCCCCTTGTTCACCTGATGTGAACCCCATAGAGAACCTGTGGTCCATCATAAAATGTGAGATCTACAGGGAGGGAAAACAGTACACCTCTCGGAGCAGTGTCTGGGAGGCTGTGGTGGCTGCTGCACGCAATGTTGATCGAAAACAGATCAAGCAACTGACAGAATCTATGGATGGAAGGCTGCTGAGTGTCATCATAAAGAAAGGTGGCTATATTGATCACTAATTTTTTTTTTTTGTATGTCAGAAATGTTTATTTCTAAATTTTGTGCATTGATATTGGTTTACCTGGTGAAAATAAACAAGTGAGATGGGATTATATTTGGTTTTTATTAAGTTGACTAATAATTCTGCACAGTAATAGTTACCTGCACAAACAGATATCCTCCTAAGATAGCCAAATCTAAAAAAAAAAAGACACTCCAACTTCCAAAAATATTAAGCTTGGATATTTATGAGTATTTTGGGTTGATTGAGAACTTAATTGTTGATCAATAATACAAATAATTCTCTAAAATACAACTTGCCTAATACTTCTGCACACAGTGTATAAGAATATAACTACTATAATACTGCCCCTATGTACAAGAATATACCGACTATAATACTGCCCCTATGTACAAGAATATAACTACTATAATACTGCCCCCTATGTACATGAATATAACTACTATAATACTGCTCCTATGTACATGAATATAACTACTATAATACTGCCACATATGTACAAGAATATAACTACCATAATACTGCCTCTATGTACAAGAATATAACTACTATAATACTGCTCCCTATGTACAAGAATATAACTACTATAATACAGCCTCCTATGTAAAAGAATATAACTACTATAATACTGCTCCTATGTACAAGAATATAACTACTATAATACTGCCACCTATGTACAAGAATATAACTGCAATAATACTGCCTCTATGTACAAGAATATAACTACTATAATACTGCTCCCTATGTACAAGAATATAACTACTATAATACAGCCTCCTATGTAAAAGAATATAAATACTATAATACTGCCCCCTATGTACAAGAATATAACTACTATAATACAGCCTCCTATGTAAAAGAATATAACTACTATAATACTGCTCCTATGTACAAGAATATAACTACAATAATACTGTTCCCTATGCACGAGAATATAACTATTATAATACTGCCCCCTATATAAAAGAACATAACTACTATAATACTGTCCCCTCTGCACAAGAATATAACTACTATAATACTGCCCCTATGTAGAAGAATATAACTACAATAATATTGCCCCTATGTAGAAGAATATAACTACTATAATACTGCCCCTAAGTACAAGAATATAACTACTATAATACTGCTCCCTATGTACAAGAATATAACTACTATAATACTGCTCCTATGTACAAGAATATAACTACTATAATACTGCCCCTATGTAGAAGAATATAACTACAATAATACAGCCCCTATGTACAAGAATATAACTACTATAATACTACCCCTATGTACAAGAATATAATTACTATAATACTGCCCCTATGTATAAGAATATAACTACTATAATACTGCTCCTATGTACAAGAATATAACTACTATAATACTGCCACCTATATACAAGAATATATCTACCATAATACTGCCTTCTATGTACAAGAATATAACTACTATAATACTGCTCCTATGTACAAGAATATAACTACCATAATACTGCCTCCTTTGTAAAAGAATATAACTACTATAATACTGCTCCTATGCACAAGAATATAACTACTATAATACTGCCTCCTATGTAAAAGAATATAACTGCTATAATACAGTCCCCTATGCACAAGAATATAACTACTATAATACTGCCCCTATGTATAAGAATATAACTACTATAATACTGCCCCTATGTACAAGAATATAACTACTATACTACTGCTCCTATGTATAAGAATATAACTACTATAATACTGCCCCTATGTACAAGAATATAACTACTATAATACTGCTCCCTATGTACAAGAATATAACTACTATATTACTGCTTCTATGTACAAGAATATAACTACTATAATACTGCTCCTATGTACAGTATAAGAATATAACTACTATAATACTGCTTCTATGTACAAGAATATAACTACTATAATACTGCCCCCTATGTACAAGAATATAACTACTATAATACTGCCCCCTATGTACAAGAATATAACTACTACAATACTGCCTCTATTTACAAGAATATGACTACCATAATACTGCTTCTATGTACAAGAATATAACTACTATAATGCTGCTCCTATGTACAAGAATATAACTACTATAATACTGCTCCTATGTATAGGAATATAACTACTATAATACTGCTCTATGTACAAGAATATAACTACTATAATACTGCTCCTATGTACAAGAATATAACTACTATAATACTGCCTCCTATGTAAAAGAATATAACTACTATAATACTGTCCCCTATGCACACGAATATAACTACTATAATGCTGCTCCTATGTACAAGAATGTAACTAGTATAATACTGCTCCTATGTACAAGAATATAACTACTATAATACTGCCCCCTATATAAAAGAATATAACTACTATAACACTGTCCCCTATGCACAAGAATATAACTACTATAATACTGGCCCTATGTAGAAGAATATAACTACTATAATACTGCCCCTATGTAGAAGAATATAACTACTATAATACTGCCCCTATGTGCAAGAATATAACTACTATAATACTCCTTCTATGTACAAGAATATAACTACTATAATACTGCCCCCTAAGTACAAGAATATAACTACTATAATACTGCTCCTATGCAAAAGAATATAATTACTATAATACTGCCTCCTATGTAAAAGAATATAATTACTATAATACTGCCCCTTTGTAGAAGAATATAACTACAATAATGCTGCCCCTATGTATAAGAATATAACTACTATAATACTGCCACCTATGTACAAGAATATATCTACCATAATACTGCCACCTATGTAAAAGAATATAACTACTATAATACTGCTCCTATGTACAAGAATATAACTACTATAATACTGCCCCCTATGTAAAAGAATATAACTACTATAATACTATCCCCTATACACAAGAATATGACTACTATAATACTGCCCCTATGTACAAGACTATAACTACTATACTACTGCTCCTATGTACAAGAATATAACTACTATAATACTGCCCCTATGTATAAGAATATAACTACTATAATACTGCCCCCTATGTACAAGAATATAACTACTATAATACTGCCCCTATGTACAAGAATATATCTACTGTAATACTGCCCCCTATGTACAAGAATATAACTATTATAATGCTACCCCTATGTATAAGTATATAACTACTATAATACTGCCCCTATGTACAAGAATATAACTAATATAATACTGCCCCCTATGTACATAAATATAACTACTATAATACTGCTCCTATCTACAAGAATAACTACTATAATACTGCCACCTATGTGCAAGAATATAACTACTATAATACTGCCCCCTATGTACAAGAATATAACTACTATAATACTGCCACCTATGTGCAAGAATATAACTACTATAATACTGCCCCCTATGTACAAGAATATAACTACTATAATACTGCCACCTATGTGCAAGAATATATCTACCATAATACTGCCTCCTATGTAAAAGAATATAACTACTATAATACTGCCACCTATGTGCAAGAATATATCTACTATAATACTGCCTCCTATCTGTGAGGACGTGTCTGAGTAGCTCTCCTGATGTCTGGAGCAAGCCCGGGGAGGGGCCACCCTGGGCGGGGAAGCTCCCCAAGCAAGGCCCAGGCTTCCCGGCCTACACTGGGAGACAACTCCCAGGCTTCTTCTAATGGGAATACAAATCCCAGAGTCATCGTTAAGCAATGCAAAGCAACAAGCCAAAGCTCCACTGTTTCCAAGAAGGAAGAAAGCAGAGTGAATGTGAGTAAAGTTATGGAAGGAACAGCAGCTGCAGTTACAGCAAAGAGACCTGAAGTGAAACTGTCAGTAAGTAAAGAAATGCAGCAAAGTCCAAAAACAAGTAATTCCCCAAAGGAATCTTCTGTCAGCAAACAGAGGCAGCCTGGTGCAGAGAAGGTGAGGCCGCTCCCATCACCGGCCTCAGGTGTGCAGCTCCCATCACCGGCCTCAGGTGTGCAGCTCCCATCACCAGCCTCAGGTGTGCAGCTCCCATCACCAGCCTCAGGTGTGCAGCTCCCATCACCGGCCTCAGGTGTGCAGCTCCCATCACCGGCCTCAGGTGTGCAGCTCCCATCACCGGCCTCAGGTGTGCAGCTCACTCCTCCACACAGGCAGAGACGGACATCTCTGGAGAGGCAGACATTGCAAGAAAACCTGCAGCAGCAAGACACGGTGACCGGCATGGCGCGCTCAGGACGCACAAGGGCACAGGCGAGTGGCAGCAGTAAGAGTGCTGAGGAGCCCGGAGCCAGCAGTGGTACCATAAAGTCATCTGTGGTAAAACCAAAGGAGACCTCTGTGTTCAAAAACCCAGAGCCATTGTCCAAGCCTCAGATGGAGACGACGCGTGCACCCGAGCTGCAGCTGGCAGAGGAGATACCTGGCCTGGTAAAGAAGATGGGTGAGTTACAGCAGCAAAGACAAATGCTGCAAATGGAAATTGATGTGATCCAGAAACTGAAGGCTGCTAATCCTGACAGTAATGCTGTGTGTGATGAACCTGTAGCCGCCATCTTGGTAATGATAAATCATATCCAGGGATGGCCACACTTCAGCAGCCCCCACCCTTGGGACCTTCTGTTAAAACGTCAACTAGATAGTTTCCCCCCATCCAGGCTCCTGTAAGATAAGAAGCCCCGGGGCCTACTTAACACTTGAATGCTAGGAGCTTCAAAGACTTCGAGAGGAAACACAGCCAGCAGGGGGGGGTGCTTCGTCTATCTGTACCTGACCATTTGTCCCATAGGACTAGTTTCTTTGTCTGTCACAAGCATGGAGGCATAAGATATAGAAACATGAAAAGTACACGCATGTTGCATGGGATGGGCCAATAAAAAAATATCACGGCGTCCCGGAGCCATTGCGCACACAAGCCTCCGCGGTAGACGTTTGTACGTGCTCTGGAAGCCAAGATATAGCGCGGAGCCATTCCTGAGGACCGTATGGTATCATAATTGATATCAAAAGGTCGGTTACGGCGGCCCGAATCCATGGGAACCCCTGGGGGTATCTTGAGACCATCCCAGAAGAAGTTATTGGGTTCCATAGAATTTGGGCTTCTGATCGAAGTTAGACCTGAGGGTGGAGACTGAGCCAGCTGACCTCACCAGCAGTGGGCGGGACGGGGCAGGTAAGATAGCAGGACAGACAAGAGATAAGTCAGTCTTGACCCAAGAGTGGGGTGCTGAACATCTGAGCACCAGCTGAGGCCACCAAGGGGAGGAGCAGTTTGACCATGCGGTGGTAGGCCTCAGCCTGTAACAAAGAACCGTGCCTGCGACCGCAGAATCCTCTCCCTGCGTCACAAGAAAATCAAGAAACCGGTAACTGATATGCTGTGGTGATTCTGTGTGTTGTATTCCATTGTTGTATAGTTTAGCCTGACCTTATACCTGTGTATATTTAGTTGTATATCGTGTATCTAGTGTATTATTATAATCAATTACCTCAAGTAATTGTGGGCCTGCCTTTTATTCTGCATAACGAACGCACGTCCGTGTGAGCTCGGCTCAAGCCAAAACGCTACCCAGGGTTGGTTCCTGACCCGATATAGGCCCATTCACGGACTGGGCGTATATCTAAAATAGGGACTGGTGGCAGCATACCAACTGGGGATTGGGGAAGGCTGGTAGTGACGGTCGGAGGTTCAGATATATATATTCCTGGCGCGGCCAAGGAAGATATATATACCGCCCTCACTACAGAGGGCCCCGATACCCAGTAGGTTACAGGACAGTCTCCCTGGCGACCGCTTATCCTAGGTGCAGTTCCTTGACTGACCTGAGGCTAAGAGGGCGCTAGCGAGTTGTGCTGTGTAGTGACGTTACGGTTTAGTGACGTTGAAGGGATAACACACTACCGTGTTCCCTGCGCTGGTTGCAGCTACCTGGCACTACTTTCTCTAGGTGCAGTACCTTGACTGACCTGAGAGGTAAGGGGGCGCCAGAGAGCTGCACCCACCGGCCGGCTTTCATCACACTGTGTGTGACCAGAGACTTTACTCACTGGGTGTGGAGCTGGCGAATGTGGTCAGGGACATAGACTGTATCCTGGAGAGGATGGGGCCCCTGGCAGAGACCTACAGAAACCGGGAGCGGTTCACCTCTCACAAGCAGGACTTTGTTGTGGAGTCCAGGACCTCTGATGCTGGATTAGGGTCAGAGACTGTACAGGATGAACCCCTGAAGCAGCAGACACGACCTGTGTTACAAGCTGCACGTTTCTGTTTCCAGGAGGGACAAATACTGCAGCAGCAGCAGACTGTAGCTGAGCCTGAGCAGCAACATGTACCTCAGAATCCAGCAGAGACACCACAAGTCCCAGAATGCTCAACACAAGAGCAGGACATTGCATGTATGACTGTGTGTATTGATGGTGCACAGCACAGCCCTAATGCTGATGCACAGGCTGGGGATGACCCCACTGTACCCAGGGGCTCTGAGGCTGGAGGGGGCTCGCAGTCTGTGGTGGATGTCACATTGCCTCATAAAGATATTGTGGTTGATAATAATGTGTGTGATTTTCCCCCTTTGATACCTAATGCACAAGAGGTGACAGGTCCCCCTGCAGCGGATCCTCCCCCTGTTAGTCAGCCCAGTGTGACCCCACAGTAATGCCTGGAGCCGTGGTGCTCCGTCCTTCACCTCTGGCACCAACTATACCGGCCAGGCCTTCAAAAGAAGGAATGTGGTGTGTTTTAAGCATAGAGGTCTCAAGGAAGATCTGCCGGACAGGAGGTTTGTGGTCAGGGAGCTCCTGTGTCGTCAGATGGGGTTTGCGCCATTAAATATCTTGGCAGTGATTAATCTTCCAGACAGACAGGGATATGATGTCAGTTTTAAAATCATGCCTGATCTGGACAGATTCTGGGCTAATTTCCCTAAGTTCAGGGACACGGATGGATGGAACAAATTTATCTTTGTTCCCATTTCCAGGCCAGATACAGTCACTGTAAATATCATCTTCTGGAATGAGGCTGTTCCCCCGCAGGACATTGTGGTGTGGCTCCGGAAGCATTGTGACCTCGTCTCTGACCTCACCAAGAATCGTGACGATGATGGTATCTGGACGGGAGGGTGGAAGGTCCTGGTGAAGCTGCGCCAGTGTAACAATGTCACTGCCCACTTACCCAACTCCTTCTTCATTGGGCGGGAGAAAGGTGTTTGCTTCTATCCTGGGCAGCCTCGCAAGTGCTTTAAATGTGGCAAAGCGGGTCACCTGGCAAATTCCTGTACTGTGGTCAAGTGCAGTCTGTGCGGGGAAGTCGGCCATGTAGCTGCAGACTGCCAGAATATAAGGTGTAACCTGTGTGGGAAAATCGGCCACCCTCACAAGGACTGTCCCGATGCTTGGCATAACATCTGCAGGGACTTTCCTGATGAGGATTTGGTGGTAGGAGCAGAGGCTCAGGAGGAGGAGGCCTTAATGTCAGGGGAGATGCTCACTAGATCAGAGGTCCACCAAGGGTCAGACCATGTAACACCAGAGCAGCAGTGTGAAGAGGGTGCACAGGGGAGCATGGAGGTTGTCCTTCAAGGCCAGCCGCCCCAAGAGGCCTGCACATCTGTATCACCATCTCTACCTGATAATAGTAACAGCAAGCAGACCAAAAGGAGGAAAAAAGACACGTCCTCCCGTAAACCCGAGGAACAATATGATGCTGACCATAAAGCCAAGAAAAAAGTCAGCAGTGGTGTTGGTGTGATGGTCGTATCTAACAGATATGAAGTTCTATCTGAGTCAGATGGAGATTTTGATCAGGAATTGAAAAGAATAGAGGCCGAGTGTGAGAGGGAAACAGAGGACCCTCCGCCTACAAAGCGGAAACCCTTACCTATAGACTCTAATGTAGCGTCAGACATGGAGACCAGTAGTGGACAGAACACCTCTGAGTTATGATGACGGGTTCTACTTCTCTGCTCCTCTTATACTGTGTTCTTATGGCCGGATTTTCCCTAAAATTTACATCAAGTAATGTGAACAGCATTAAGGTGAGGAGGACGAGACATGCGGTGTATGACCATCTGAGATACCTTGATGCAGATGTCTTTTTCCTACAGGAAACAAGATTGACATCTCTGGGGCTTATGAGAGAGGCTGAGAGGGAATGGAGATCTGGTCCGTCATTCTGGTCACTGGCTGTGGAGCCTTATGCCGGGGTCGCTATCCTGTTTAACACCAATAATGTGACTTTACATAGAATGACGGAGGTGGTTATGGGAAGGTGTCTGGTCCTGGAAGCCACTGTTCAGGGTAGACGGCTCCGGCTTATTAACATCTATGGGCCTCAGACAGTGACTGACAGGATCCAGCTGTTCAATAATGTGAAGCCATATCTCTTCACCTCTCTCCCGGTGGTGATGGCGGGTGACTTTAATGCCATAATGACATCTGGTGACAGTATCTCAGGCAGGACAGTGACCAGGGATGGCAAAGTCTTAAAAAACATAATTTTGCAGACCGGACTGACTGACGCTTTTACGCAAAGAGGTCGGACGCCAAAATTTACTTACTCATGTTCCAACAGAAGTAGTAGGATAGATTTGGCTTTTGTGAGTCCTACTGAAGTTGTCAGTGCCATCAGTGAGAAAACCGTTCCTTTCTCTGATCACCTTGCCTTGTGTTTCTGCCTGGGGGCCACTAACCGTCCTGACATCGGTAGAGGGTTGTGGAAGCTAAACTCCAGCCTCCTGGATGACATGCATGTTCGGAGTTGTGTCCACTTCCTTTTTCAGGGTCATTTACAGAGGGTAGATTTCTATGACAACATGGCCGACTGGTGGGAGGACGTCAAGGATGATATCAGATCCCTCTTGAAGAGACTGTCAGTTAATAAAGGGAGGAACAAGTACAGCCAGTACCTAAGACTGCGTAAGGAATTGGAGTCACTCTATTCGGCGGGCGGGGATGACAAAGAGAGGATTGACCGGCTGAAATCTGAGATAAGGCAGTATCAGTACAGCAGGTATACCTCCTTGGTTCTTGAGCGGGATTATGGGACCTTGGGGGCACCTGATCCCTTTGAGAATTGCCGGGATCGGGTGGCTAATAAATTGGTCACAGGTCTCACCAACTCCCAGGGTGTATTGCAGGAATCTCGGGAGGGTATCCTGGGGGTCGTGAGATCTTATTATACTGACTTGTTTCAGAGGAAAGTTTTGGATAAAGACAAGATGGCTCAATTCTTGGAGGCAACTCCAATGCCTGACACTAACGATCTGGACTTTTCTCCTTTGACAGCAGAATTAACGGTGCAGGAAGTTAAGGAGGCCATTAATAAGTTACATCTGAAGAAGGCACCAGGTCCAGATGGTTTAACAGCAGAATTCTATAAGAAATTCAGAGACCTCCTGGCTCCAATTCTTGTGGATGTTTACAAAAATTGTCTAGAAAATCACCTGATGCCTCCATCCATGAGAGTGTCTTCGTTAATTCTCCTGTCTAAAGGTAAAGAGCCAAGCGACATCAAGAACTGGAGGCTGATTGCCCTCTTGAATGTAGACAGGAAGATTCTGGCAAAGATCCTGTTTTCTAGGTTAGTTTGTTTGTCCCCGGCACTGTTGGCAGGCTCTCAGTTTGGCACAGTACAAGGGTGGAATATCTCTGGAGCAGTCATCTCGATACGGGAGATGTTTGAGAGATGTAAAGTTCTGCGATGTGGGAGATATGTTGTCAGTCTGGACCAGGCTAAAGCCTTTGACAGGGTTGATCACGATTATCTGTGGGCCACTTTGTCAAAGTACGGTGTTCCGGGACAATTCGTGGATTGGCTGAAGACTTTGTATAGAGAGGCGGTGAGCTTTCCTCTGATTAATGGTTGGCAGGGTGATACTTTTGGAGTTGAGGCAGGGGTGAGACAGGGCTGCCCGCTCAGTCCGCTCCTGTATGTTTTTGCCATAGACCCGTTTTTGAGGTCACTACAGGAGTGTGACTTTCAGGGGGTGCCGGTCCCCCACTGCTTGCCTCTGACTGTTGTCGCCTACGCGGATGATGTGACGTTGGTGATATCTGATCCTCATGAGGTGCGGATGTTATCGGCGACAATCAGAAGCTACTCGGAGGCCTCTGGGTCTCTGGTCAATCTTGAAAAGAGTCAAGCTCTGTGGACATTGGATTCTGAACCAGGCTTTGATCTGCCACAGTTTGCCAAAGCCTCCACCCATATTAAGATCCTAGGGGTTAAATTTGGGAGGGATGATAATGGCAAGCTAAATTGGGAAGAGAAATTGGAAACCGGAAATGCAAAGGTTCAGCAATGGAAGAACTGGAGGCTGACCTACAGAGAAAGGGTCGCTATGTTGAAGACTTACTTGGTTCCCGTCTTCTTGTACGTCTCTGTTATTTTTCCTTTGCCAGAATCTTTCTCGGCGAGGCTCCTCAGCCTGTTCTTCCAACTCTTGTGGGGGAATAGGTTGAACCCAGTAAAAAGAGGGATTACTTACCTGCAGCGGAGAGAGGGTGGGCTGGATATGCTAAATCCGAGGGTCTTCTTTGACTCCATGTTTCTGAAAGTTAATTTTGGTAACCTGGTGTCACGGGTGTGTCGCCACGAAGATCGTCACGATTACACAGCCTGACTTCTCGCAGCTGACTTTTTGGTGCTTTGTGTTTTCGGCAGTGAGGGAGTTAATTCTCTCTCTCTCTGTGCTAGACGAGGTCCAGCCTCGCCCAGCTGCAATCAATGCTGCTGTAGTGAGTCTCCTTCAAATGCCTGCTGGTCTGTTTGGGAAGTGTCGGTGAAAGCATTTCATACAGACTTACAGAGCGGATCGTGGTATTTGGAGTTTCTGAGATAAGTGTATTTGGAGTGTTTTTTCCCTTCCTCGCTTTATCATTTATCTCCTTTCCCGTTGGTGTTCCTTCTGTTGTAGTTGTGTAGTTTTTGTATGCAAGGTGGTTTTGGTTTTTCCCTTGTACTGTCTCGTTCATCTAAGTACTGTGTGTGGGCATATTATTACTTGTCCTCTTTTGTTGTGATCGGGGTCCTTCTCAGGACTAGATTACTTAGGTGCAGGGATCCTCAGGAGGTAGGGGTTACGCTGGCGGCCTGGACCTCTGTACCTTTAACAGTACCTCCAGGTTGAGGGATTAGTCAGGGCCCCAGCTTAGGGTCAGCTTAGGCCCCCTACCTCCAGTATACAGAGACAGCGTGACATTTTCACCGACCCACTTAGTTTTTCTCCAGCTACCATGGATCCAGTAGCCGGTCTAGCTCGGCAGTTGCAGAGTTTGTCCATGGAGCTGGCGGACTTTAGGTCCAAGGTTTTGCATCCTCAGGAGCAAGCCGGACCAGAACCTAAAGTAGCTCTCCCTGACAGGTTCACTGGGGGGCGGGACAAGTTTTTTGTTTTCCGGGAGGCATGCAAATTGTACTTTCGGCTGCGGCCTTGGTCATCGGGGAGTGAAGAACAAAGGGTGGGAATTGTCATCTCGCTCCTACAAGGGGACCCACAATCTTGGGCGTTCTCTCTTCCCCCGGGCTCCCCGGCTCTCCAGTCAGTGGATAGGTTTTTCGCTGCTCTGGGACTCGTATATGATGACCCAGATCGGATCTCCCTTGCTGAGTCTAAGTTACGTAGGATCCAGCAGGGAGATCGTCCGGCGGAGGAATTCTGTTCGGAGTTCCGTAGGTGGGCCACGGACACCCAGTGGAATGACCCGGCTCTTAGGAGCCAGTTTTGTCAAGGTTTATCCGACAAATTACAGGATGTGTTGGCACAGTATGACTCTCCCGCGTCACTGGAAGCCGCTATGGCCCTGGCTATTCGCGTTGACAGACGGCTTCGGGAGAGGTGCGGGATAACTCGACCCCCTGTGATGACTCCACCTCCTACAAGGTCCCCTCATATGGTGGTTCCCCTGGTCAGTCCAGAGGAGCCTATGCAATTAGGAGGGACATCATTTCGGGGGAGGGGACCGGTGGTGCGCCATAAGACAGGAAGGTGTTTCTTCTGCGGGAGAAAGGGACATTTTATTGGGGGGTGTCCATCCCGTCCCTTGCAGAGTGAAGAGTCGTCGGAAAACTGTTGATCCCAGGTTGTGTGGTGGACGGCAATCTGGGAGTAGGTATTTCGTCCCTAGGTTCGTCTCAGTTTCTCGTACCGGCGGAGGTGGTGGTGGGTACGAGAACTGAGAGGATATCTGTTCTTCTGGATAGTGGGGCCGGGGCTAATCTGGTTGATGCTCGGTTTGCCCGGGTTCAAGGTATGCGATTGAGTGAGTTGGCTAAACCCATCCCCATATTCTCGATCGATGCCAGGCCTCTCGGTCAGGGAAGTTTTTTGCAAGCTGTGCATGACGTAAAACTTCAAGTGGGGGCGATACATAAAGAACTGTTGTCTTGCTACGTGTTGGAGGGTCTTCCCACTCCTATAGTGTTGGGCCTTCCTTGGTTAACTAAGCATAACCCGGTTATTAATTGGCAAACCAGAGAGATAAGCCAATGGAGTAAATTCTGTAATAAAAACTGCATGAACACGGTCATCGGTGCGGTTACTCCTTGGGTCTTACCTCCATTTCTGGCGGACTTTGAGGATGTATTCTCAGAGAAAGGGTGTCAGGAACTACCTCCTCATCGCGAGTATGACTGTTCTGTAAAACTGCTCCCTGAGGCCAAGTTACCTAAAGCTAGGTTGTATAACCTTTCTGGTCCTGAGAGGCAGGCCATGAAGGATTATATTTCAGAAAGTCTGGCTAAGGGGCATATTAGACCTTCATCTTCACCGGTGGCTGCGGGGTTCTTCTTTGTTAAGAAGAAAGATGGAGGCCTACGCCCTTGCCTGGATTTCCGTGAACTTAATCGGATTACGGTCCGAGATCCGTATCCACTCCCACTTATTCCCGATCTCTTTAATCAGATCGTGGGCGCCAAATGGTTCTCTAAGTTGGATCTCAGGGGGGCGTACAATCTGATTAGGATGAAGGAGGGGGATGAGTGGAAGACGGCGTTTAACACTCCGGAGGGGCATTATGAGAACCTTGTCATGCCATTCGGTCTGACTAATGCCCCGGCGGTGTTCCAACACTTTGTTAATGACATTTTTCGCCGCCTGGTGGGACAGTTTGTTGTCATATATCTGGATGATATCTTAATTTACTCGCCGGATCTGGTGTCTCATCAGGAGCACGTTAGGCAGGTGTTACAGATCTTGCGGGATAATAAACTGTATGCCAAATGGGAAAAGTGTGTGTTCGCCGTACAGGAACTCCAGTTTTTAGGCTTCCTGGTTTCAGCGTCCGGTTTTCGTATGGACCCTGGGAAAGTGCGGGCAGTTCTTGAGTGGGATCGGCCAGAGAATCTTAAGGCACTACAACGTTTCCTGGGGTTTGCTAATTATTACCGGAAGTTCATTCGTAATTTCTCGTCCATGGTTAAGCCTCTCACAGACATGACTAAAAAGGGGACGGATTTTTCTAGGTGGTCTGACAAGGCTTGTCAAGCATTCTCCTGCTTGAAAAAATGTTTTGCCTCGGCACCCATACTCATTCAACCTGATGCGTCACAGCCATTCATTGTAGAGGTAGACGCTTCTGAGGTAGGGGTGGGAGCAGTATTGTCACAAGGTTCGTCCCCTGGTAAGTGGCATCCGTGCGCCTTTTTCTCTAAAAAATTGTCGTCCGCTGAGAGGAATTACGATGTCGGCAATAGGGAACTCTTGGCCATTAAGTTAGCTTTTGAGGAGTGGCGCCATTTTTTGGAGGGGGCAGTCCATCCGGTCACCGTCATCACCGATCACAAGAACCTGCTATATCTGGAGTCCGCGAAACGTCTGAATCCCAGACAAGCTAGGTGGTCATTGTTTTTTACCAGGTTTAATTTTGTCGTTACATATCGTCCTGGGTCAAAAAATGTAAAGGCGGATGCCTTATCTCGCAGTTTCCCTGGGGCCGGGAATACGGACGACCCGATTCCTATCCTTCAGGAGGGGGTGGTGGTTTCGGCAGTATGCTCTGAGCTGGAGGAGGAGGTATTGGAGGCTCAGGGGGACGCCCCTGTTGGACCTCCGGGGAGACTGTTTGTTCCAGATCAGTTGCGACAAAAGGTGATCGAGGCACACCATAACTCAGTTTTGGCAGGACACCCGGGGAGTAAAGCAACTGTGGATCTCCTCTCGCGTCGGTTTTGGTGGCCTAACTTACATAAGGAGGTGGTAACTTTTGTCGCGTCCTGTGAGGTTTGTGCGCGCTCTAAGACCTCACATACCCGTCCGTCCGGGGCCCTCTTACCTTTGAATATCCCGGAGCGTCCTTGGACTCATCTGTCTATGGACTTTATTACGGACCTCCCTCCGTCTTCGGGTAAAACGGTCATACTCGTTGTAGTGGACAGGTTCAGCAAGATGGCACATTTTATCGCTCTTCCGGCTCTCCCTAATGCTAAAACTCTTGCGCAGGTGTTCATTGGGGAGATTGTGAGGCTTCATGGGGTACCCTCCGATGTGGTGTCTGATCGGGGGTCTCAATTTGTGTCCAAGTTCTGGAAGGCGTTTTGTGCACGGCGGGGGATGCATTTGTCATTCTCATCGGCTTTTCACCCTCAGACCAATGGTCAGACGGAACCAGAGCTTGGAGACATATCTCCGGTGTTTTGTGTCAGAGAACCAGGAGGACTGGGCTTCTCTCTTACCTCTGGCAGAGTTTGCTCTTAATAATAGGCGGAGCGAGTCCACTGGTAAGTCCCCGTTTTTTGGGGCATATGGTTTTCACCCCCAGTTTTGTACTTTCAGTAGGGGGGGCTCTTCGGGGGTTCCTGAGGAGGAACGATTTTCCTCATCACTCGCTTCAGTATGGAGAGGGGTGCTGAAGAATCTGAATACTATGGGGAACCGATACAAACGTATGGCTGATAGGAGGAGAGTGTCTGGTCCGGACCTAAGTGTGAACGATCGGGTATGGTTGTCTACCAGGAATATTAAACTTAAGGTTCCCTCCTGGAAACTGGGTCCCAGGTTCATCGGGCCGTACAGAATCAGTTCTATTATTAATCCGGTGGCATTCCGTCTTGACCTCCCCCCTACGTTTAAAATTCACAACGTGTTCCACAGATCGTTGCTTAAGAGGTATGTGGCGCCGGTGGTACCGTCACCTTTACCTCCCCCTCCAGTGGTGGTCAATGGTAACTTGGAGTTCCAGGTATCAAGGGTCATCGATTCACGTTTTAATCGCCGGTCCCTTCAGTACCTGGTTCATTGGAAAGGGTATGGTCCTGAGGAGAGGATGTGGGTTCCTGCGTCGGATATTAACGCAGACCGATTAGTTCGGGCCTTCCACACGACTCACCCGGATAAACCTGGCCCTGAGGGTCCGGAGGCCCCTCGTAGAAGGGGGGGTACTGTCACGGGTGTGTCGCCACGAAGATCGTCACGATTACACAGCCTGACTTCTCGCAGCTGACTTTTTGGTGCTTTGTGTTTTCGCAGTGAGGGAGTTAATTCTCTCTCTCTCTGTGCTAGACGAGGTCCAGCCTCGCCCAGCTGCAATCAATGCTGCTGTAGTGAGTCTCCTTCAAATGCCTGCTGGTCTGTTTGGGAAGTGTCGGTGAAAGCATTTCATACAGACTTACAGAGCGGATCGTGGTATTTGGAGTTTCTGAGATAAGTGTATTTGGAGTGTTTTTTCCCTTCCTCGCTTTATCATTTATCTCCTTTCCCGTTGGTGTTCCCTCTGTTGTAGTTGTGTAGTTTTTGTATGCAAGGTGGTTTTGGTTTTTCCCTTGTACTGTCTCGTTCGTCTAAGTACTGTGTGTGGGCATATTATTACTTGTCCTCTTTTGTTGTGATCGGGGTCCTTCTCAGGACTAGATTACTTAGGTGCAGGGATCCTCAGGAGGTAGGGGTTACGCTGGCGGCCTGGACCTCTGTACCTTTAACAGTACCTCCAGGTTGAGGGATTAGTCAGGGCCCCAGCTTAGGGTCAGCTTAGGCCCCCTACCTCCAGTATACAGAGACAGCGTGACACCTGGATTCAAGTGCCCTGTGGGTAAATAGTATCAGGGATTGGATATTGCCTTTTGCAGAGTCTTGGGTGCGAGGCGGCAGTCTCAAGAGGAGGAGATGGACAGGTGACCACCTCCCCCAGTATCTGGAATATGGTCTCAGGTGTCTGAAGAAGTGGGGAGCAGAGAAGTATGAAATTGAGAATAAGACCAGGAAGGACCTGTATGTCAGGATATGCCGGACTTTCTTTTGTGTGCAGCCTGCACTGAGAGACTGCACAACTACCACCTTGCTGGAAAGTCTGAGGTTTCTCAATGCAGCGAGACTCCCAGCTAAGTTTTTTGACATCGCCTGGCTGTTGCTACATGGAAGACTATATGTTCGGGGTAACCTTAAGTACCTTAGTGTGTCAGATCGAATGTGTCCCCTGGGCTGTCAGCAAGAAGAGACAATGGCACATTTTATAACGGAGTGCTGGGGCGGGAGGAAAATATGGGAGGAAATATCTTGTAAGTTAAAAGTCCCAAGATTGCTGACCCTAAAATACCCAGATATCATCTATGGTGTCCCATCTACTGTAAGTAACATTGACCGGGGGACCATGTATCTGATTATAACAGTCATAAAATACTATCACTGGCATACGAGAACCCGCGTCTCCATCAGCAGTGAACCCTTCCATCATACCGCAGCCGTGAGCCTGATCCTGTCTGAATTGAGGTGTATAAAATGTCTAGAGATCAGGAAAAATGGTAAAAACAAAACATTATGGAGGAATGTACTTATGGATTAATGTTGATATACAATAACAAATCAATTTTTGTTGGTTAATCGTTTCATTTTTTTTTTTTTCCTCTCGCCCTATTTCTAGAGCAATGGACTTGAGCTAAATTTACTGTAATATTTTTATGTTATTAGATTTTTATTGTTTTTGTTTCTGTTGAATGATTATGGTTTTGCTTTTGTTTTTTGATCGGATTGTATTGTAATATGTACTGTTTGTTTTTTACTAATAAAAAATATAAAGTATAAAATATATTCTTTTACATAAGTAAATTCTTTTACTTATGTAAAAGAATATAACTACTATAATACTGCCCCTATGTAAATAAATATAACTACTATAATACTGCCCCTATGTACAAGAATATAACTACTATAATACTTCCCCTATGTACATAAATATAACTACTATAATACTGCTCCTATGTACAAGAATATAACTACTATAATACTGCCTCCTATGTACAAGAATATAACTACAATAATACTGCCTCCTATGTAAAAGAATATAACTACTATAATACGGCTCCTATATACAAGAATATAACTACTATAATACTGGCCCCTATGTAAAAGAATATAACTACTATAATACTGTCCCCTATGCACAAGAATATAACTACTATAATACTGCCCCTATGTACAAGAATATAACTAGTATACTACTGCTCTTATGTACAAGAATATAACTACTATAATACTGCCCCTATGTACAAGAAAATAACTGCTATAATACTGCTCGCTATGTTCAAGAATATAACTACTATAATACTGCTTCTATGTACAAGAATATAACTACTATAATACTGTCCCTATGTACAAGAATATAACTACTATAATACTGCCCCCTATGTACAAGAATATAACTACTATAATACTGCCCCTATGTACAAGAATATAACTACTATAATACAGCCTCTATGTACAAGAATATGACTACTATAATACTGCTTCTATGTACAACAATATAATTACTATAATACTGCCCCTATGTACAAGAATATAACTACTATAATACTGCCCCCTATGTACAAGAATATATCTACTATAATACTGCCCTCTATGTACAAGAATATAACTACTATAATACAGCCCCTATGTACAAAAATATAACTACTATAATACTGCCCCTATGTACAAGAATATAACTACTATAATACTGCCCCTATGTACAAGAATATATCTACTATAATACTGCCCTCTATGTACAAGAATATAACTACTATACTACTGCTCCTAAGTACAAGAATATAACTACTATAATACTGCCCCTATGTACAAGAATATAACTACTATAATACTGCCCCCTATGTACAAGAATATAACTACTATAATACTGCTCTAATGTATAAGAATATAACTACTATAATACTGCCCCCTATGTAAAAGAATATAACTACTATAATACTGTCCCCTATGCACAAGAATATAACTACTATAATACTGCCCCAATTTACAAGAATATAACTACTATACTACTGCTCCTATGTACAAGAATATAACTACTATAATACTGCCCCTATGTACAAGAATATAACTACTATAATACTGCTCGCTATGTACAAGAATATAACTACTATAATACTACTCCTATGTATAAGAATATAACTACTATAATACTGCTTCTATGTACAAGAATATAACTACTATAATACTGCCCCTATGTACAAGAATATAACTACTATAATACTGCTTCTATGTACAAGAATATGACTACTGTAATACTGCTTCTATGTACAAGAATATAACTACTATAATACTGCTCCTATGTATAAGAATATGACTACTATAATACTGCTTCTATGTACAAGAATATAACTACTATAATACTGCCCCTATGTACAAGAATATAACTACTATAATACTGCCCCATTGTACAAGAATATAACTACTATACTACTGCTCCAATGTACAAGAATATAACTACTATAATACTGCCCCTATGTACAAGTATATTACTACTATAATACTGCCCCCTATGTACAAGAATATAACTACTATAATACTGCCCCTATGTAAAAGAATATATCTACTATAATACTGCCCGCTATGTACAAGAATATAGCTACTATAATACGCCCCTATGTACAAGAATAAAACTACTATAATACTGCCCCTATTGACAAGAATATAACTACTATAATACTGCCCCTATGTACAAGAATATAACTACTATAATACTGCCCCTATGTACAAGAATATAACCACTATAATACTGCCCTTATGTACAAGAATATAACTACTATAATACTGCCCCCTAGGTACAAGAATATAACTATTATAATACTGCCCCTATGTATAAGAATATAACTACTATAATACTGCCCCTATGTACAAGAATATAACTACTATAATACTGCCCCCTATGTACATAAATATAACTACTATAATACTGCTCTTATGTACAAGAATATAACTACTATAATACTGCCACCTATGTGCAAGAATATATGTACC
Organism: Phyllobates terribilis; assembly: GCF_046119375.1. NCBI lineage: Eukaryota > Metazoa > Chordata > Amphibia > Anura > Dendrobatidae > Phyllobates > Phyllobates terribilis. The sequence continues at coordinate 77,483,037 of NW_027362773.1, read as the reverse complement.
ATAAAACTGCCTCCTATGTAAAAGAATATAACTACTATAATACTGCCCCCTATGTAAAAGAATATAACTACTATAATACTGCCACTATGTACATAAATATAACTACCATAATACTGCCCCTATGTACAAGAATATAACTACTATAATACTGCCCCTATGTACATAAATATAACTACTATAATACTGCTCCTATGTACAAGAATATAACTACTATAATACTGCCTCATATGTACAAGAATATAACTACTATAATACTGCCTCCTATGTAAAAGAATATAACTACTATAATACTGCTCTAATGTACAAGAATATAACTACTATAATACTCTCCCTTATGCACAAGAATATAACTACTATAATACTGCCCCTATTTACAAGAATATAACTACTATACTAAAGCTCCTGTGTACAAGAATATAACTGCTATAATACTGCTCCTATGTACAAGAATATAACTACTATAATACTGCTCGCTATGTACAAGAATATAACTACTATAATACTGCTTCTATGTACAAGAATATAACTACTATAATACTGCTCCTATGTATAAGAATATAACTACTATAATACTGCTTCTATGTACAAGAATATAACTATTATAATACTGCCCCTATGTACAAGAATATAACTACTATAATACTGCCCCTATGTACAAGAATATAACTACTATAATACTGCTCCTATGTATAAGAATATGACTACTATAATACTGCTTCTATGTACAAGAATATAACTACTATAATACTGCCCCTATGTACAAGAATATAACTACTATAATACTGCCCCCTATGTACAAGAATATAACTACTATAATACTGCTCTAATGTATAAGAATATAACTACTATAATACTGCCCCCTATGTAAAAGAATATAACTACTATAATACTGTCCCCTATGCACAAGAATATAACTACTATAATACTGCCCCAATTTACAAGAATATAACTACTATACTACTGCTCCTATGTACAAGAATATAACTACTATAATACTGCCCCTATGTACAAGAATATAACTACTATAATACTGCTCGCTATGTACAAGAATATAACTACTATAATACTGCTCCTATGTATAAGAATATAACTACTATAATACTGCTTCTATGTACAAGAATATAACTACTATAATACTGCCCCTATGTACAAGAATATAACTACTATAATACTGCTTCTATGTACAAGAATATGACTACTGTAATACTGCTTCTATGTACAAGAATATAACTACTATAATACTGCTCCTATGTATAAGAATATGACTACTATAATACTGCTTCTATGTACAAGAATATAACTACTATAATACTGCCCCTATGTACAAGAATATAACTACTATAATACTGCCCCATTGTACAAGAATATAACTACTATACTACTGCTCCAATGTACAAGAATATAACTACTATAATACTGCCCCTATGTACAAGTATATTACTACTATAATACTGCCCCCTATGTACAAGAATATAACTACTATAATACTGCCCCTATGTAAAAGAATATATCTACTATAATACTGCCCGCTATGTACAAGAATATAGCTACTATAATACGCCCCTATGTACAAGAATAAAACTACTATAATACTGCCCCTATTGACAAGAATATAACTACTATAATACTGCCCCTATGTACAAGAATATAACTACTATAATACTGCCCCTATGTACAAGAATATAACCACTATAATACTGCCCTTATGTACAAGAATATAACTACTATAATACTGCCCCCTAGGTACAAGAATATAACTATTATAATACTGCCCCTATGTATAAGAATATAACTACTATAATACTGCCCCTATGTACAAGAATATAACTACTATAATACTGCCCCCTATGTACATAAATATAACTACTATAATACTGCTCTTATGTACAAGAATATAACTACTATAATACTGCCACCTATGTGCAAGAATATATGTACCATAAAACTGCCTCCTATGTAAAAGAATATAACTACTATAATACTGCCCCCTATGTAAAAGAATATAACTACTATAATACTGCCACTATGTACATAAATATAACTACCATAATACTGCCCCTATGTACAAGAATATAACTACTATAATACTGCCCCTATGTACATAAATATAACTACTATAATACTGCTCCTATGTACAAGAATATAACTACTATAATACTGCCTCATATGTACAAGAATATAACTACTATAATACTGCCTCCTATGTAAAAGAATATAACTACTATAATACTGCTCTAATGTACAAGAATATAACTACTATAATACTCTCCCTTATGCACAAGAATATAACTACTATAATACTGCCCCTATTTACAAGAATATAACTACTATACTAAAGCTCCTATGTACAAGAATATAACTGCTATAATACTGCTCCTATGTACAAGAATATAACTACTATAATACTGCTCGCTATGTACAAGAATATAACTACTATAATACTGCTTCTATGTACAAGAATATAACTACTATAATACTGCTCCTATGTATAAGAATATAACTACTATAATACTGCTTCTATGTACAAGAATATAACTATTATAATACTGCCCCTATGTACAAGAATATAACTACTATAATACTGCCCCTATGTACAAGAATATAACTACTATAATACTGCTCCTATGTATAAGAATATGACTACTATAATACTGCTTCTATGTACAAGAATATAACTACTATAATACTGCCCCTATGTACAAGAATATAACTACTATAATACTGCCCCATTGTACAAGAATATAACTACTATAATACTGCCCCTAAGTACAAGAATATAACTACTATAATACTGCCCCTATGTACAAGAATATATCTACTATAATACTGCCCTCTATGTACAAGAATATAACTACTATAATACAGCCCCTATGTACAAAAATATAACTACTATAATACTGCCCCTATGTACAAGAATATAACTACTATAATACTGCCCCTATGTACAAGAATATATCTACTATAATACTGCCCTCTATGTCCAAGAATATAACTACTATACTACTGCTCCTATGTACAAGAATATAACTACTATAATACTGCCCCTATGTACAAGAATATATCTACAATAATACTGCCCCTATGTACAAGAATATATCTACTATAATACTGCCCTCTATGTACAAGAATATAGCTACTATAATACCGCCCCTATGTACAAGAATAAAACTACTATAATACTGCCCCTATGTACAAGAATATAACTACTATAATACTGCCCCTATGTACAAGAATATAACTACTATAATACTGCCCCTATGTACAAGAATATAACTACTATAATACTGCGCCTATGTACAAGAATATAACCACTATAATACTGCCCTTATGTACAAGAATATAACTACTATAATACTGCCCCCTATGTACAAGAATATAACTATTATAATACTGCCCCTATGTATAAGGATATAACTACTATAATACAGCCCCTATGTACAAGAACATAACTACTATATTACTGCCCCCTATGTACATAAATATAACTACTATAATACTGCTCTTATATACAAGAATATAACTACTATAATACTTCCACCTATGTGCAAGAATATATGTACCATAATACTGCCTCCTATGTAAAAGAATATAACTACTATAATACTGCCCCCTATGTAAAAGAATATAACTACTATAATACTGCCCCTATGTACATAAATATAACTACCATAAAACTGCCCCTATGTACAAGAATATAACTACTATAATACTGCACCTATGTACATAAATATAACAACTATAATACTGCTCCTATGTACAAGAATATAACTAATATAATACAGCCTCATATGTACAAGAATATAACTACTATAATACTGCCTCCTATGTAAAAGAATATAACTACTATAATACTGCTCTAATGTACAAGAATATAACTACTATAATACTGCCCCCTATGTAAAAGAATATAACTACTATAATACTGTCCCCTATGCACAAGAATATAACTACTATAATACTGCCCCTATGTACAAGAATATAACTACTATAATACTGCTCCTATATACAAGAATATAACTACTATAATACTGCCCCTATGTACAAGTATATAACTACTATAATAATGCACGCTATGTACAAGTATATAACTACTATAATACTGCTTCTATGTACAAGAATATAACTACTATAATACTGCTCCTATGTATAAGAATATATTATAATACTGCTTCTATGTACAAGAATATAACTACTATAATACTGCCCCTATGTACAAGAATATAACTACTATAATACTGAACCTATGTACAAGAATATAACTACTATAATACTACCCCTATGTACAAGAATATAACTACTATAATACTGCTTCTATGTACAAGAATATAACTACAATAATACTGCTTCTATGTACAAGAATATAACTACAATAATACTGCCCCTATGTACAAGAGTATAACTACTATAATACAGCCTCTATGTACAAGAATATGACTACTATAATACTGCTTCTATGTACAAGAATATAACTACTATAATAATGCTCCTATGTATAAGAATATGACTACTATAATACTGCTTCTATGTACATGAATATAACTACTATAATACCGCCCCTATGTACAAGAATATAACTACTATAATACTGCTTGCTCCCTATGTACAAGAATGTAACTACTATAATACTACCCCTATGTACAAGAATATAACTGCTAAAAGACTGCCCCCTTTATACAAGAATATAACTAGTATAATACTGCCCCATGTACAAGAATATAACTACTATAATACTGCCCCCTATGTACAAGAATATAACTATTATAATACTGTCCCCTATGTGCAAGAATATAGCTACTATAATACTGCCCCTATGTACAAGAATATAACTACTATAATACTGTCCCCTATGTACAAGAATATATCTACTATAATACTGTCCCCTATGTACAAGAATATATCTACTATAATAGCGCCCCTATGTACAAGAATATAACTACTATAATACTGCCCCTATGTACAAGAATATAACTACTATAATACTGCTCCTATGTACAAGAATATATCTACTATAATACTGTCCCCTATGTACAAGAATATATCTACTATAATACTGTCCCCTATGTACAGGAATATGTCTACTATAATAGCGCCCCTATGTACAAGAATATAACTGCTATAATACTGCCCCTATGTGCAAGAATATAACTACTATAATACTGTCCCCTATGTACAAGAATATAACTACTATAATGCTGTCCCCTATGTACAAGAATATAACTGCTATAATACTGCCACCTATGTACAAGAATATAACTACTATAATACTGTCCCTATGTACATGAATATAACTACTATAATACTGCCCCCTATGTACAAGAATATAACTACTATAATACTGCCCCTATGTACAAGAATATATCTACTATTATACTGCCCTCTATGTACAAGAATATAACTACTATAATACTGCCCCTATGTGCAAGAATATAACTACTATAATACTGCCCCCTATGTCCAAGAATATAACTACTATAATACTGCCCCTATGTACAAGAATATAACTACTATAATACTGCCCCCTATATACAAGAATATAACTATTATAATGATGCCCCTATGTATAAGAATATAACTACTATAATACTGCCCCATATGTACATAAATATAACTACTATAATACTGCTCCTATGTACAAGAATATAACTATTATAATACTACCACCTATGTGCAAGAATATATCTACCATAATACTGCCTCCTATGTAAAAGAATATAACTACTATAATACTGACCCTATGTAAAAGAATATAACTACTATAGTACTGCCCCTATGTACATAAATATAACTACTATAATACTGCCCCTATGTACAAGAATATAACTACTATAATACTGCCCCTATGTACATAAATATAACTACTATAATACTGCTCCTATGTACAAAAATATAACTAATATAATACTGCCTCCTATGTACAAGAATATAACTAGCATAATACTGCCTCCTATGTAAAAGAATATACCTACTATAGTACTGCTCCTATATACAAGAATATAACTGCTATAATACTGCTCGCTATGTTCAAGAATATAACTACTATAATACTGCTTCTATGTACAAGAATATAACTACTATAATACTGCTCCTATGTATAAGAATATAACTACTATAATACTGCTTCTATGTACAAGAATATAACTACTATAATACTGCTCCTATGTACAAGAATATAACTACTATAATACTGCCCCTATTTACAAGAATATAACTACTATAATACTGCCCCTATGTACAAGAATATAACTTCTATAATACTGCTTCTATGTACAAAAATATAACTACTATAATACTGCCCCTATGTACAAGAATATGACTACTATAATACTGCTTCTATGTACAGGAATATAACTACTATAATACTGCCCCTATGTACAAGAATATAACTACTCTAATACTGCCCCCTATGTACAAGAATATAACTACTATAATACTGCACCTATGTACAAGAGTATAACTACTATAGTACTGCCCCTTTGTACAAGAATATAACTACTATAATACTGCCCCTATGTACAAGAATATAACTACTATAATACTGCCCCTATGTACAAGAATATATCTACTATAATACTGCCCTCTATGTACAAGAATATAACTACTATAATACTGCCCCTATGTACAAGAATATAACTACTATAATACTGCCCCTATGTACAAGAATATAACTACTATAATACTGCCCCTATGTACAAGAATATATCTACTATAATACTGCCCTCTATGTATAAGAATATAACTACTATACTACTGCTCCTATGTACAAGAATATAACTACTATAATACTGCCCCTATGTACAAGAATATAACTACTATAATACTACCTCCTATGTACAAGAATATAACTACTATAATACTGCCCCTATGTACAAGAATATATCTACTATAATACTGCCCTCTATGTACAAGAATATAACTACTATAATACTGCCCCTATGTACAAGAATATAACTACTATAATACTGCCCCTATGTACAAGAATATAACTACTATAATACTGCCCCTATGTACAAGAATATAACTACTATAATACTGCCCCTATGTACAAGAATATAACTACTATAATACTGCCCCTATGTACATAAATATAACTACTATAATACTGCTCCTATGTACAAGAATATAACTACTATAATACTGCCTCCTATGTACAAGAATATAACTACCATAATACTGCCTCCTATGTAAAAAAATATAACTACTATAATACTGCTCCTATGTACAAGAATATAACTACTATAATACTGCCCCCTATGTAAAAGAATATAACTACTATAATACTGTCCCCTATCCACAAGAATATAACTACTATAATACTGCCCCTATGTACAAGAATATAACTACTATACTACTGCTCCTATGTACAAGAATATAACTACTATAATACTGCCCTCTATGTACAAGAATATAACTACTATAATACTGCCCCTATGTACTAGAATATAACTACTATCATACTGCCCCTATGTACATAAATATAACTACTATAATACTGCCCCTATGTACAAGAATATAACTACTATAATACTGCCCCTATGTACATAAATATAACTACTATAATACTGGTCCTATGTACAAGAATATAACTACGATAATACTGCCTCCTATGTACAAGAATATCACTACCATAACACTGCCTCCTATGTAAAAGAATATAACTACTATAATACTGCTCCTATGTACAAGAATATAACTACTATAATACTGCCCCCTATGTAAAAGAATATAACTACTATAATACTGTCCCCTATGCACAAGAATCTAACTACTATAATACTGCCCCTATGTACAAGAATATAACTACTATACTACTGCTCCTATGTACAAGAATATAACTACTATAATACTGCCCCTATGTACAAGAATATAACTGCTATAATACTGCTCGCTATGTTCAAGAATATAACTACTACAATACTGCTTCTATGTACAAGAATATAACTACTATAATACTGCTCCTAAGTATAAGAATATAACTACTATAATACTGCTTCTGTGTACAAGAATATAGCTACTATAATACTGCCCCTATGTACAAGAATATAACTACTATAATACTGCCCCTATGTACAAGAATATGACCACTATAATACTGCTTCTATGTACAGGAATATAACTACTATAATACTGCCCCTATGTACAAGAATATAACTACTATAATACTGCCCCCTATGTACAAGAATATAACTGCTATAATACTGCCCCTATGTGCAAGAATATATCTTCTATAATACTGCCCTCTATGTACAAGAATATAACTACTATAATACTGCCCCTATGTACAAGAATATAACTACTATAATACTGCCCATTTGTACAAGAATATAACTACTATAATACTGCCCCTATGTACAAGAATATATCTACTATAATACTGCCCTCTATGTACAAGAATATAACTACTATAATACTGCCCCTATGTAAAAGAATATAACTACTATAATACTGCCCCTATGTACAAGAATATAACTACTATAATACTGCCCCTATGTACAAGAATATATCTACTATAATACTGCCCTCTATGTACAAGAATATAACTACTATACTACTGCTCCTATGTACAAGAATATAACTACTATAATACTGCCCCTATGTACAAGAATATAACTACTATAATACTGCCCCCTTTGTACAAGAATATAACTACTATAATACTGCCCCTATGTACTAGAATATATCTACTATAATACTGCCCTCTATGTACAAGAATATAACTACTATAATACTGCCCCTATGTACAAGAATATAACTACTATAATACTGCCCCTATGTACAAGAATATAACTACTATAATACTGCCCCTATGTACATAAATATAACTACTATAATACTGGTCCTATGTACAAGAATATAACTACGATAATACTGCCTCCTATGTACAAGAATATCACTACCATAACACTGCCTCCTATATAAAAGAATATAACTACTATAATACTGCTCCTATGTACAAGAATATAACTACTATAATACTGCCCCCTATGTAAAAGAATATAACTACTATAATACTGTCCCCTATGCACAAGAATATAACTACTATAATACTGCCCCTATGTACAAGAATATAACTACTATACTACTGCTCCTATGTACAAGAATATAACTACTATAATACTGCCCCTATGTACAAGAATATAACTGCTATAATACTGCTCGCTATGTTCAAGAATATAACTACTACAATACTGCTTCTATGTACAAGAATATAACTACTATAATACTTCTCCTAAGTATAAGAATATAACTACTATAATACTGCTTCTATGTACAAGAATATAGCTACTATAATACTGCCCCTATGTACAAGAATATAACTACTATAATACTGCCCCTATGTACAAGAATATAACTTCTATAATACTGCTTCTATGTACATGCATATAACTACTATAATACTGCCCCTATGTACAAGAATATGACCACTATAATACTGCTTCTATGTACAGGAATATAACTACTATAATACTGCCCCTATGTACAAGAATATAACTACTATAATACTGCCCCCTATGTACAAGAATATAACTACTATAATACTGCCCCTATGTGCAAGAATATATCTTCTATAATACTGCCCTCTATGTACAAGAATATAACTACTATAATACTGCCCCTATGTACAAGAATATAACTACTATAATACTGCCCATTTGTACAAGAATATAACTACTATAATACTGCCCCTATGTACAAGAATATAACTACTATAATACTGCCCCTATGTACAAGAATATATCTACTATAATACTGCCCTCTATGTACAAGAATATAACTACTATAATACTGCCCCTATGTAAAAGAATATAACTACTATAATACTGCCCCTATGTACAAGAATATAACTACTATAATACTGCCCCTATGTACAAGAATATATCTACTATAATACTGCCCTCTATGTACAAGAATATAACTACTATACTACTGCTCCTATGTATAAGAATATAACTACTATAATACTGCCCCTATGTACAAGAATATAACTACTATAATACTGCCCCCTATGTACATAAATATAACTACTATAATACTGCCCCCTATGTACATAAATATAACTACTATAATACTGCTCCTATGTACAAGAATATAACTACTATAATACTGTCACCTATGTGCAAGAATATATCTACCATAATACTGCCTCCTATGTAAAAGAATATAACTACTATAATACTGCCCCCTATGTAAAAGAATATAACTACTATAATACTGCCCCTATGTACATAAATATAACTACTATAATACTGCCCCTATGTACCGAAATATAAATACTATAATACTGCCCCTATGTACATAAATATAACTACTATAATACTGCTCCTATGTGCAAGAATATAACTACTATAATACTGCCTCCTATGTACAAGAATATAACTACTATAATACTACCTCCTATGTACAAGAATATAACTACTATAATACTGCTCCTATGTATAAGAATATAACTACTATAATACTGCTCCTATGTACAAGAATATAACTACTATAATACTGCTCCCTATGTACAAGAATATAACTACTATAATACTGCCTCCTATGTATAAGAATATAACTGCTATAATACTGCTTCTATGTACAAGAATATAACTACTATAATACTGCTTCTATGTACAAGAATATAACTACTATAATACTGCTCCTATGTATAAGAATATAACTACTATAATACTGCTCATATGTACAAGAATATAACTGCTATAATACTGCCCCTATGTACAAGAATATAAATACTATAATACTGCCCCTATGTACAAGAATATAACTACTATAATACTGCCCCTATGTACAAGAATATAACTACTATAATACAGCCTCTATGTACAAGAATATGACTACTATAATACTGCTTCTATGTACAAGAATATAACTACTATAATACTGCTCCTATGTATAAGAATATGACTACTATAATACTGCTCCCTATGTACAAGAATATAACTACTATAATACTGCCTCCTATGTATAAGAATATAACTGCTATAATACTGCTTCTATGTATAAGAATATAACTACTATAATACTGCTTCTATGTACAAGAATATAACTACTATAATACTGCTCCTATGTATAAGAATATAACTACTATAATACTGCTTCTATGTACAAGAATATAACTGCTATAATACTGCCCCTATGTACAAGAATATAAATACTATAATACTGCCCCTATGTACAAGAATATAACTACTATAATACTGCCCCTATGTACAAGAATATAACTACTATAATACAGCCTCTATGTACAAGAATATGACTACTATAATACTGCTTCTATGTACAAGAATATAACTACTATAATACTGCTCCTATGTATAAGAATATGACTACTATAATACTGCTTCTATGTACAAGAATATAACTACTATAATACCGCCCCCTATGTACAAGAATATAACTACTATAATACTGCTCCCTATGTACAAGAATGTAACTACTATAATACTAACCCTATGTACAAGAATATAACTGCTATAAGACTGCCCCCTTTATACCAGAATATAACTAGTATAATACTGCCCCATGTACAAGAATATAACTGCTATAGTACTGCCCCTATGTACAAGAATATAACTACTATAATACTGTCCCCTATGTACAAGAATATAACTGTTATGTTCTGCTACCAAAGCTAAGGAAAGAGAGGAGATCTGTCCCTACTATGAGACTCAGCTGAATCCCTACGATGTAACAGGGAACCTGATCCTGCGATCAGACCTGCTAAAGTCCTAATCTAGTCTGTACGAAGACCTATAGATGTGGGGAGGGAATCCCTACAAGTACTAAGGACTGGGAGGAATATGGGACACCTCCTAACAGAAATAGTAGCAGACAGACGAACAAACAAAATAGATAGAACATAGAGGTCCGTAGACCAAGCAAACTAACAGAGTTAGATACAGAGCACAGGCAAGCTAGAAAGTAGATATACAATGAAGTCCAGCAAAGCCAGAAGGGCGGAGCAGGACTAAATAGGCCAACAAGGTCATGTGACCAGCAAAGGAAAAAAAAACTAACAGCAAGGTTCTAACAGTACCCCCCCTTCTAAGAGGATCCTCCGGATCCCCTAGGACCAGGCTTATCAGGAAATCTCCTGTGAAACGCTCTGATAAGTCTGGACGCGGAAACATCATCTGACCTCACCCAAGAGTTATCCTCGGGTCCGAAACCTTTCCAGGCCACAAGATACTGCAAACTACCTCTATACCGTCTAGAGTCAAGGATGCGAGAAATTTCATATTCCCCGTCCTCCACCACCGGAGGAACAGAGGCAGAGGCGTCACCATCCGACACAACAGCTTTTTTTAACAGAGAGACATGAAAGACCGGATTAATTCTCCAGGAGGTAGGAACCTCCAACCTAACAGCAGATTGGTTGACAACCTGAAGCACCTTAAAGGGCCCTACAAACTTGGGACCCAATTTCTTAGAAGGAATCCTCAACCGCAGATTCCTAGAGGACAACCAAACCATGTCACCAACAGCGAACAAAACCTCCTGTCGTTTCCTATCAAAGTAGTCTTTAGATTTTCTGTTGGCCTCCTGAAGATTACCACGCACATCCGTCCAAACTCTTTCCAAATCACCGGAAAAATTCTCCTCCTCAGGCACGGCAGATCCCAACTTGGAGAACGACCCAAACGACGGATGTCTCCCAGAACAACAAAAAAAAGGCGAACAACCAGCAGAAGAAGATGTATGATTGTTCAGAGCAAATTCGGCAAGTGGCAGAAACTCAGACCACCCCTCTTGATTGTCTGCCACAAAACAACGCAAGAACTGCTCAACATCCTGGTTTTTCCTTTCTGTCTGGCCATTAGATTCAGGATGATATCCGGACGAAAACGACAAATGAATTCCCAACCTGTCACAAAAGGCACGCCAAAAACGAGCCACGAACTGAGGACCCCTATCAGAAACAATGTCAGTAGGAACGCCATGAAGTCTGACAATTTCCTTGACAAAGGCCTTAGCGAGAGTTTTAGCGCAGGGCAGTTTGACGAAGGGAACCAAGTGACACATCTTGCTAAAGCGGTCCACGACCACCCAGATGACAGTAAAACCCTCAGAGGGGGGAAGGTCAGTTATAAAGTCCATAGCCAAATGTGTCCAAGGAGCACTGGGAACCTCCAAAGGACAAAGCAACCCCGCAGCAGGAGTATGTGAGGACTTAGATCTAGCACATATAGTACATTGGCGCACCCACTTAATGACTTCCTTCTGCCATCCAGGCCACCAAAAACTGCGACCCACCAGTCTCTTGGTCTCAGAGATTCCGGGATGACCTGCCAACCGAGATTCGTGACACTCAACAAACAAATCTCTCCTAAAGGTCTCAGGCACAAACAACCTCCCATGAGGAGTGTTAGATGGGGCATTCTCCTGAGCTTTAAGAATCTCATCTTCCAAAACGGAGTCTAAAGCAGCTATCACAACACCTTCTTGTAAAATGTTTTCCTCTTTCTCAGCACCGACTATGGGAGAAAAACTGCGAGACAAGGCATCCGCCTTAACATTCTTAGTACCAGGGATGTAAGTAACGGAGAAATTAAACCGCGAGAAAAACAGTGCCCACCTAGCCTGACGGGCATTCAGGCGCTTGGCAGCATCAAGATATATCAGATTTTTATGATCCGTAAGAACCTGAACGGGAAATTCCGCACCTTCCAAGAAGTGGCGCCAGTGTTCAAATGCGAGTTTAATAGCCAATAATTCCCGATTACCAATATCGTAATTCAATTCAGTCTCCGAAAATTTTTTTGAAAAAAAGGCACAGGGATGTAATCCATCCCCGTTATCCTGAGACAATACTGCGCCAACCCCCACAGAGGAAGCATCAACCTCAACCAAAAACGGCCTAGTAACATCAGGCTGCATAAGGATGGGAGCAGAGGTGAACCTCTCCTTGAGATACACAAAAGCTTCAATGGCCTCAGAAGACCACTGAACCGCATCAGCACCTTTCCTGGTGAGATCAGTCAGAGGTTTGACAATACTAGAAAAATTTTTTATGAACTTTCTATAGTAATTGGCGAAACCCAAAAACCTCTGTATCGATTTCAAACCAATAGGCCTAGGCCATTCCTGCACAGCCTGAACCTTAACCGGGTCCATCTCAAAACCTTTGCTGGAGATAATGTAGCCCAAAAAACTAATTCTCTGTACAGCGAACTCACATTTCTCCAGCTTAGCAAAAAGCGAATTGTCCATTAATAACTGTAATACCTCACGCACGCTCCGCCAATGAGACTCCAGATCTGGCGAATAAATCAAAATGTCATCCAAATACACAACCACATTTTTACCGATCAAAGGTCTAAGGATGTCATTAATCAGATTCTGAAAAAATGCAGGAGCATTAGTAAGACCAAAAGGCATAACCAGATTCTCAAAATGACCCACAGGAGTGTTAAAAGCAGTCTTCCATTCATCACCCTCCTTCATGCGCAACAGATTGTATGCCCCCTTAAGGTCAATTTTAGAGAACCACTTGGCCCCCAATAACTGGTTAAACAGATCAGGAATCAATGGCAGTGGGTAAGGATTGCGTACCCTAATTTTGTTAATCTCACGAAAATCCAGACAAGGACGTAAACCGCCGTCCTTTTTTTTTACAAAAAAAAATCCAACCGCCACAGGAGACTTAGAGGGCCTAATGTGACCGGCGGCCAAGCTTGTCTGTATGTATTCCTCCAAAGCCTTCCTCTCAGGAATAGTAAGGTTAAATAAACGACTTTTAGGAAGAGTCGCTCCAGGGACAAATTCAATAGAACAATCATAGTCTCTATGGGGAGGCAAAACCTGCGATTCCTTCTCAGAAAAAACTCTCCAAAAATCCTGAATAGGAACAGGCAATTCTCCCCTATCCAAAGCTGCAATACGCCCGTTACAACACTTGTCATAACATTTATGGCTCCAGGATTTAATTTCACTGGTAGACCAATCCAGTACAGGATTGTGAAATTTTAACCAGGGCAATCCCAATATTACTGGAGAAGGCAAGTTATTCAACACTACCAAATCCAATTTCTCATGGTGAACACCATTAATAGTGAGAGGAAATTCACTGACCTTGAGAGTAATATTCTTCAAAGGGGAGCCATCCACAGAAACCACAGCAATGGGGGATGACAAAGGTTCAGGTTTTAAATTGAGTTTTTCCACGAATCCTCCATCAATTACATTCAGTGTAGACCCGCAATCAACAAACACCCGAAATTCCATTAATTTTTCCTGAGCAATCGTGGAAGCAGCTAAAAATATACCCTTGGAATTTAAACAGGCAATACGGGCATGACTGACCATTTTTTTTTTCTTTCTTCATACGAAGCTCACAGCCTTTAATCAAATGACCAGATCTTCCGCAGTAGAAACACAAGCCTTGCGAAAAACGACGGTCTTTTTCTTGAGAGTGAGGTGCCACCGATCCAATCTCCACCGGTTCACCACTGTTAGTACACACATTATCATAACCAGAAACTGACATAGCAGAGGATTTGCTCTCATTAACCCTAGCACGCAGTCTTCTATCCACCCGTATAGCTAATTGCATAGCCTGTTGCAAATCTTCAGGTGTAGGATAAGCAATTAGCAGGTCTTTAACCCTTTCACTGAGCCCAGCAAGAAATAGACTTTTCAGAGCAGAATCGTTCCACCCTGTTTGAGTGGACCAACGACGAAAATGTGTACAATATTTTTCCACATTACCCGATCCTTGTTTTAGACGTCTCAACTCAGTCTCAGCTGATGCGACACGGTCAGGATCATCATATAATAGTCCCAAAGCAGAAAAAAAACTATCCACTGATCTGAAGCATGAATCATTAGGTTGCAAAGAAAAGGCCCACTCCTGAGGCTCTTTGCGCAAAAGTGACATTATGAACCCTACGCGCTGGGATTCATCCCCAGAGGACTTAGGTCTCAAACGAAAATACAATAAGCAAGCATTTTTAAATGAAAAGAATTCTCGGTGTTCACCAAAAAACAAATCCGGCAAACATACCTTAGGCTCCAAGAAATGTGCTCCAGGACAGTTACTCACGTGCTGACGGAGCTCGGCCACCTCCAGAGAGAGTCCCTGCAGGCGATGAGCCAAATCCTGAACCGACACCATGATGGAAAAGAAAAATCTTTCCTTAGAGAATTTGCTGGCTGGACTTACTGTTATGTTCTGCTACCAAAGCTAAGGAAAGAGAGGAGATCTGTCCCTACTATGAGACTCAGCTGAATCCCTACGATGTAACAGGGAACCTGATCCTGCGATCAGACCTGCTAAAGTCCTAATCTAGTCTGTACGAAGACCTATAGATGTGGGGAGGGAATCCCTACAAGTACTAAGGACTGGGAGGAATATGGGACACCTCCTAACAGAAATAGTAGCAGACAGACGAACAAACAAAATAGATAGAACATAGAGGTCCGTAGACCAAGCAAACTAACAGAGTTAGATACAGAGCACAGGCAAGCTAGAAAGTAGATATACAATGAAGTCCAGCAAAGCCAGAAGGGCGGAGCAGGACTAAATAGGCCAACAAGGTCATGTGACCAGAAAGGAAAAAAAAACCTAACAGCAAGGTTCTAACAATAACTACTATAATGCTGTCCCCTATGTACAAGAATATAACTACTATAATACTGCCCCTATGTACAAGAATATAACTACTATAATACTGCTCCTATGTACAAGAATATAACTACTATAATACTGCCCCTATGTACAAGAATATAACTACTATAATGCTGCCCCTATGTACAAGAATATAACTACTATAAGACTGCCCCCTATGTACAAGAATATAACTACTATAATGCTGTCCCCTATGTACAAGAATATAACTACTATAATACTGCTCCCTATGTACAAGAATATAACTACTATAATACTGCCCCTATGTATAAGAATATAACTACTATAATACTGCCCCCTATGTACAAGAATATAACTACTACAATACTGTCCCTATGTACAAGAATATAACTACTATAATACTGCCCTCTATGTCCAAGAATCTAACTACTATAATACTGCCCCTATGTACAAGAATATATCTACTATAATACTGCCCTCTATGTACAAGAATATAACTGCTATAATACTGCCTCTATGTACAAGAATATAACTACTATAATACTGCCCCTATGTACAAGATTATAACTACTATAATACTGCCCCTATGTACAAGAATATAACTACTATAATACTGCTCCTATGTACAAGAATGTAACTACTATAATACTGCTCCTATGTACAAGAATATAACTACTATAATACTGCTCCAATGTACAAGAATATAACTACTATAATACTGCCCCCTATGTACAAGAATATAGCTACTATAATACTGCCCCTACGTACAAGAATATATCTACTATAATACTGCCCCCTATGTACAAGAATATAACTACTATAATACTGCCCCCTATGTACAAGAATATAACTACTATAATACTGCCCCTATGTACAAGAATATAACTACTATAATACTGCTCCTATGTACAAGAATATAACTGCTATAATACTGCCCCTATGTACAAGAATATAACTACTATAATACTGCCCCTATGTACAAGAATATATCTACTATAATAGCGCCCCTATGTACAAGAATATAACTGCTATAGTACTGCCCCTATGTACAAGAATATAACTACTATAATGCTGTCCCCTATGTACAAGAATATAACTACTATAATACTGCCCCATATGTACAAGAATATAAGTACTATAATACTGCCCCTATGTATAAGAATATAACTACTATAATACTGCCCCCTATGTACAAGAATATAACTACTACAATACTGTCCCTATGTACAAGAATATAACTACTATAATACTGCCCTCTATGTCCAAGAATCTAACTACTATAATACTGCCCCTATGTACAAGAATATATCTACTATAATACTGCCCTCTATGTACAAGAATATAACTGCTATAATACTGCCTCTATGTACAAGAATATAACTACTATAATACTGCCCCTATGTACAAGATTATAACTACTATAATACTGCTCCTATGTACAAGAATATAACTACTTTAATACTGCCCCTATGTACAAGAATATAACTACTATAATACTGCCCCTATGTACAAGAATATATCTACTATAATAGCGCCCCTATGTACAAGAATATAACTGCTATAGTACTGCCCCTATGTACAAGAATATAACTACTATAATACTGTCCCCTATGTACAAGAATATAACTACTATAATGCTGTCCCCTATGTACAAGAATATAACTACTATAATACTGCCCCATATGTACAAGAATATAACTACTATAATACTGCCCCCTGTGTACAAGAATATAACTACTATAATACTGCCCCTATGTACAAGAATATAACTACTATAATACTGCCCCCTATGTACAAGAATATAACTACTATAATACTGCCCCTATGTCCAAGGATATAACTACTATAATACTGCCCCCTATGTCCAAGAATATAACTACTATAATATTGCCCCTATGTACAAGAATATATCTACTATAATACTGCCCTCTATGTACAAGAATATAACTACTATAATACTGCCCCTATGTACAAGAATATAACTACTATAATACTGCTCCTATGTACAAGAATATAACTACTATAATACTGCTCCTATGTACAAGAATATAACTACTAGAATACCGCTCCCTATGTACAAGAATATATCTACTATAATACTGCCCTCTATGTACAAGAATATAACTACTATAATACTGCCCCTATGTACAAGAATATAACTACTATAATACTGCCCCTATGTACAAGAATATAACTACTATAATACTGCTCCTATGTTCAAGAATATAACTACTATAATACTGCTCCAATGTACAAGAATATAACTACTATAATACTGCCCCCTATGTACAAGAATATAGCTACTATATTACTGCCCCTACATACAAGAATATATCTACTATAATACTGCCCATATGTACAAGAATATAACTACTATAATACTGCTCCTATGTACAAGAATATATCTACTATAATACTGCCCCTATGTACAAGAATATATCTACTATAATACTGCCCTCTATGTACAAGAATATAACTACTATAATACTGCCCCCTATGTACAAGAATATAACTACTATAATACTGCCCCTATGTACAAGAATATAACTACTATAATGCTGCCCCTATGTCCAAGAATATAACTACTATAATACTGCCCCCTATGTCCAAGAATATAACTACTATAATACTGCCCCTATGTACAAGAATATATCTACTATAATACTGCCCTCTATGTACAAGAATATGACTACTATAATACTGCCCCTATGTACAAGAATATAACTACTATAATACTGCCCCTATGTACAAGAATATAATTACTATAATACTGCTCCTATGTACAAGAATATATCTACTATAATACTGCTCCTATGTACAAGAATATAACTACTATAATACTGCCACCTATGTACAAGAATATAACTACTATAATACTGCCCCTATGTACAAGAATATAACTACTATAATACTGCCCCTATGTACAAGAATATAGCTACTATAATACTGCCCCCTATGTACAAGAATATAACTACTATAATACTGCTCCAATGTACAAGAATATAGCTACTATAATACTGCCCCCTATGTACAAGAATATAGCTACTATAATACTGCTCCAATGTACAGGAATATAACTACTATAATACTGCCCCTATGTACAAGAATATAGCTACTATAATACTGCACCCTATGTACAAGAATATAACTACTATAATACTGCCCCCTATGTACAAGAATATAACTACTATAATACTGCCCCTATGTACAAGATTATAACTACTATAATACTGCCCCTATGTACAAGATTATAACTACTATAATACTGCCCCTATGTACAAGAATATAACTACTATAATACTGCTCCTATGTACAAGAATGTAACTACTATAATACTGCTCCTATGTACAAGAATATAACTACTATAATACTGCTCCAATGTACAAGAATATAACTACTATAATACTGCCCCCTATGTACAAGAATATAGCTACTATAATACTGCCCCTACGTACAAGAATATATCTACTATAGTACTGCCCCCTATGTACAAGAATATAACTACTATAATACTGCCCCCTATGTACAAGAATATAACTACTATAATACTGCCCCTATGTACAAGAATATAACTACTATAATACTGCTCCTATGTACAAGAATATAACTGCTATAATACTGCCCCTATGTACAAGAATATAACTACTATAATACTGCCCCTATGTACAAGAATATATCTACTATAATAGCGCCCCTATGTACAAGAATATAACTGCTATAGTACTGCCCCTATGTACAAGAATATAACTACTATAATACTGTCCCCTATGTACAAGAATATAACTACTATAATGCTGTCCCCTATGTACAAGAATATAACTACTATAATACTGCCCCATATGTACAAGAATATAACTACTATAATACTGCCCCTATGTATAAGAATATAACTACTATAATACTGCCCCCTATGTACAAGAATATAACTACTACAATACTGTCCCTATGTCCAAGAATATAACTACTATAATACTGCCCCTATGTACAAGAATATATCTACTATAATACTGCCCTCTATGTACAAGAATATAACTGCTATAATACTGCCTCTATGTACAAGAATATAACTACTATAATACTGCCCCTATGTACAAGATTATAACTACTATAATACTGCTCCTATGTACAAGAATATAACTACTTTAATACTGCCCCTATGTACAAGAATATAACTACTATAATACTGCCCCTATGTACAAGAATATATCTACTATAATAGCGCCCCTATGTACAAGAATATAACTGCTATAGTACTGCCCCTATGTACAAGAATATAACTACTATAATACTGTCCCCTATGTACAAGAATATAACTACTATAATGCTGTCCCCTATGTACAAGAATATAACTACTATAATACTGCCCCATATGTACAAGAATATAACTACTATAATACTGCCCCTATGTATAAGAATATAACTACTATAATACTGCCCCCTATGTACAAGAATATAACTACTATAATACTGCCCCCTATGTACAAGAATATAACTACTATAATACTGCCCCTATGTACAAGAATATAACTACTATAATACTGCCCCCTATGTACAAGAATATAACTACTATAATACTGCCCCTATGTCCAAGGATATAACTACTATAATACTGCCCCCTATGTCCAAGAATATAACTACTATAATATTGCCCCTATGTACAAGAATATATCTACTATAATACTGCCCTCTATGTACAAGAATATAACTACTATAATACTGCCCCTATGTACAAGAATATAACTACTATAATACTGCCCCTATGTACAAGAATATAACTACTATAATACTGCTCCTATGTACAAGAATATAACTACTATAATACTGCTCCTATGTACAAGAATATAACTACTAGAATACCGCTCCCTATGTACAAGAATATATCTACTATAATACTGCCCTCTATGTACAAGAATATAACTACTATAATACTGCCCCTATGTACAAGAATATAACTACTATAATACTGCCCCTATGTACAAGAATATAACTACTATAATACTGCTCCTATGTTCAAGAATATAACTACTATAATACTGCTCCAATGTACAAGAATATAACTACTATAATACTGCCCCCTATGTACAAGAATATAGCTACTATATTACTGCCCCTACGTACAAGAATATATCTACTATAATACTGCCCATATGTACAAGAATATAACTACTATAATACTGCTCCTATGTACAAGAATATATCTACTATAATACTGCCCCTATGTACAAGAATATATCTACTATAATACTGCCCTCTATGTACAAGAATATAACTACTATAATACTGCCCCCTATGTACAAGAATATAACTACTATAATACTGCCCCTATGTACAAGAATATAACTACTATAATGCTGCCCCTATGTCCAAGAATATAACTACTATAATACTGCCCCCTATGTCCAAGAATATAACTACTATAATACTGCCCCTATGTACAAGAATATATCTACTATAATACTGCCCTCTATGTACAAGAATATGACTACTATAATACTGCCCCTATGTACAAGAATATAACTACTATAATACTGCCCCTATGTACAAGAATATAATTACTATAATACTGCTCCTATGTACAAGAATATATCTACTATAATACTGCTCCTATGTACAAGAATATAACTACTATAATACTGCCACCTATGTACAAGAATATAACTACTATAATACTGCCCCTATGTACAAGAATATAACTACTATAATACTGCCCCTATGTACAAGAATATAGCTACTATAATACTGCCCCCTATGTACAAGAATATAACTACTATAATACTGCTCCAATGTACAAGAATATAGCTACTATAATACTGCCCCCTATGTACAAGAATATAGCTACTATAATACTGCTCCAATGTACAGGAATATAACTACTATAATACTGCCCCTATGTACAAGAATATAGCTACTATAATACTGCACCCTATGTACAAGAATATAACTACTATAATACTGCTCCAGTGTGCAAGAATATAACTACTATAATACTGCTCCAATGTACAAGAATATAACTACTATAATACTGCTCCTATGTACAAGAATATAACTACTATAATACTGCTCCTATGTACAAGAATATAACTACTATAATACTGCTCCAGTGTGCAAGAATATAACTACTATAAAACTGCTCCCTATGTACAAGAATATAACTACTATAATACTGCTCCAATGTACAAGAATATAACTACTATAATATTGCTCCTATGTATAAGTAAGATCATTTTAGTACGAGACTGGAGCAGTAATGTCTTGAGATTGTTTCTTGTCTCGCCCAGTGTCAGGCTGCTGTTTAGCACACTCTGTGATACGTATTGCCTCGGCTGCTGCCGGTGACAGCTGTCAGTAAGATTTTCATCTCTTCCTCGCACAATGCTAATTTCTAATAAACCTCACATAATACGTCACAGCCTTTGCCTGTTGTAACGCTACGAGCCGCGTTTTAATTGAAGTTTGTAGATCTTTATTAGCACGGCTGAGCTGAATTCCTTTTCTCATGAAATATTAAACATCCCTGAGACTGGCACCGAAGAACCCTCCAGCTGCACAGGGTCTGTGCCATCACACTTACATAATGCAAGAAACACAAGCTGCAAAAGTGCAGAGACAGTTCACAGTTTGCAATCTATTTTTTTTGGGGGGGAGTGGCAGAAATTGGAAAACAGCAGGGTTTACTACAACCCCTGGCAAAAATTATGGAATCACCGGGCTCGGAGGATGTTCATTCAGTTGTTTAATGTTGTTGAAAAAAAGCAGATCACAGACATGGCACAAAACTAAAGTCATTTCAAATGGCAACTTTAGGGCTTTAAGAAACACTAAAAGAAATCAATATTAAAAATGTGGTACTCAGTAAGGGTAATTTTTTTCAGACCAAGCAGAGGGAAAAAATTATGTAATCACTCAATTCTGAGGAAAAAATTATGAAATCATAAAAAACAAACACACAAAAGAACACTCCAATACATCACTAGTATTTTGTTTCACCACCTCTGGCTTTAATAACAGTTTGCAGTCTTTGAGGCATGGACTTAATGAGTGACAAACAGTACTCTTCATCAATCTGGCTCCAACTTTCTCTGATTGCTGTTGCCAGATCAGCTTTGCAGGTTGGAGCCTTGTCATGGACCATTTTCTTCAACTTCCTCCAAAGATTTTCAATTGGATTGAGATCCGGACTATTTGCAGGCCATTACATTGACCTTTTGTGTCTTCTTTCAAGTAATGTTTTCACAGTTTTTGCTCTATGGCAGGATGCATTATCATCTTGAAAAATGATGTCATCATCCCCAAACATCCTTTCAATTGATGGGATAAAAAACTGTCCAAAATATCAATGTAAACTTGGGCAT
This sequence comes from Phyllobates terribilis, assembly GCF_046119375.1. Classification (NCBI taxonomy): domain Eukaryota; kingdom Metazoa; phylum Chordata; class Amphibia; order Anura; family Dendrobatidae; genus Phyllobates; species Phyllobates terribilis. The sequence goes on along the minus strand of NW_027362773.1, from coordinate 77,459,100 downwards.
TTATTGAAGATGTAATGACAGCCATCTCGCCAGTGCCTTTACCTGACATGCAGCCAGATATCATCAATGACTGTGGAAATTTGCATGTTCTCTTCATGCCATCATCTTTATAAATCTCAGAATTGAGTGATTCCATATTTTTTTCCCTCTGCTTGGTCTGAAAAAAATTACCCTTACTGAGTACCACATTTTTTATCTTGATTTCTTTTAGTGTTTCTTAAAGCCCTAAAGTTGCCATTTGAAATGACTTTAGTTTTGTGCCATGTCTGTGATCTGCTTTTTTTCAACAACATTAAACAACTGAATGAACATCCTCCGAGCCCGGTGATTCCATAATTTTTGCCAGGGGTTGTATAGTAGTGGGAAGGTGTGTACACTTTTGCTAGCAATATATTCATTGATCCAATGCATTTGGAATAATATTGATGCCAATTATGTTGATTAAAGATTTCCAACTGTTCAGTGTACACAGCTCCTATGCAGAACTATGAGATTCTGTGGCCGTTGCAATCTCTGTACTGTATTTCATCAATTTCTCAACATAAACCGCAGTATAATCTATTAAAGAAGGGATCAAGTAATCGCATGTTGAAGTCACCACTTTAATGAGACTAAAAAAATAAAGTAGAAAAGTTTAATACAATGTTTAAAAAAAACTGAAAAATAATTAAAAAAAGCAACAAAAAAAGTCAAATAATAAAAAAGCATGAATTATTGTCATCTTTGTATCTTGTAAAAACCCAAACTATAAATTTATCGGAGTTGTTGTTGTTCATCCTCCTAAAAAAAAAAGAAAAACAGAATAAAAAGTGATGGAAAAAGTTTTCTCTGTCTTATCTGCTCAGTGAAGTACGACCCTTGGTCATTCTATCGATCGTCGCTCGCCGGGCAGTTCTATCCCACGTTGCTTCCCTCAGTTCCCTAATGGCCGTGCCGATGTCGCTCTTGATGGTGTCTAATCCAGCAGATTCTTGGACGTATTCTTTTTCTTCTGCCACTGACCTATCCAAGCAAGACGTCTTTCTCCACCGACGGACTGGCTGAATGGCCAAAATAAGCTAACTTATGCTTGGTTATCTTAGCTTCCAGTGACAGTTTTGGCTTGACCTGGTCCAATCCTCACTGTCAATGGAAATCAGTGGAAGTCTTAGAAAGAGTTGTATGTGCCGCAAAATACTAGCAATAAAAACTACGACTTGTCCCGCAAAATGAAGTTCGCAGAAAACAATGTCAATGAAAAAATAAAAAAAGATTTTTTTGTAAATAAAAAAAAAAAAGTCGGTCCACCAAAAATTTATGGGACAAAATTTTTACTGTTTTGAATGAAAGTAGTAAAATATTAAAATATATTTGCTGTTTTTTGCTTGTCCTGCCTCCCAAAAAAATTGAATAAAGAACTATCAAAATGCCACCAGTGAGAAATGCTGCTCATCAACCAAACATGGTGCTAAAACAGCTTTCAGACATTTATGACATTTATCCTCAGTTCTCTTATTATTATTTATTATGCTTTGCTTATATATTACTCCGCACTTTACAGACATCATCATCACTGTCCCCATTGGGGCTCACAATCTACATTCCCTATCAGTATGTCTTTGGAGTGTGGGAGGAAACCGGAGAACCCGGAGGAAACCCACGCAAACACGGGGAGAACATACAAACTCCTTGCAGATGTTGTCCTTGGTGGGATCTGAACCCAAAACCTAGATCTCTTACCTATATCCCCTAAATGCTTTCCAGACTTTGATAACTAGCTGGAGCACCGCAACACTCTTAGCTGAATGATGGGGGTCCCGGGGGTCTACCCCTGACCTACGACTCAGTAATGACCTGTGGTTCAATGAGTATTTTTAATTGATAAATGACTATGTATCATGTGCATTTACAATGTTGCAATATATCACATCTTGTTGCATTCAAAAGCTTTCAGGCGTTATTCCTTTCTGAAAAAATTAAGACTAGAAAATGGCATCATTTTATGATTAGTTGGGGCACTGGCGGACACAGACATAAAAGGGCCCCTGTGCAAGAACAATATATGGGCCCTTTGCAGCCCAAGAGCTCCTAAAAATGCAACATTGCAACTGCTTTGGAGGTAGAAATGGGCCCCCTTACATCTTGGGCCCCTGTGCGGCCACACAGGTTGCACCAATGGTATGTCCGCCCCTGAGTAGGGGTCTGATCTCTGGGACCAATCCTGAGTATTTAGGATTTGCAATGCTGATCTATGTTCTCTCTGCACAGCGGCCATCACTCTGACGCTGGACAGTGAAGAGTTTGCACTAGTCAATGCAATAGCCCCTTCATTCTTAGGATTGTTGGGGGTCCTAGCGACCATAAAGTGATGGCTGTCCCTGGCATTACACCATTACTTTATCAGATGGGAATAACCCTTTAAAGGGGTCATCTCAGGTTGAATGAAGTTGGCCAATCAATAAGCCGATTCCTACAGTTTTGGCTTCTGATACATGTTTGGATCTGTTGGCCAGAGCAGAAGCCGCTGGTACTGGTCAGCTCTATCCTTTGGATATTATTAAGCGTGGCCCCCTACTCAGGACCCCTCTTATGCCATAAAAGGGATTAAAGTATAGGACTCCATTGACTGTAGAAATCCTGATGTTGAGACTAAAGAAATAGCGAGCTGACGAATGTGTGAACTGTGACAGCTGTATTATCTCAGGATACTAAATATTTCAGCATAAGTTCCCCCGTCCCTCATTCCTCATGCGGATACTGCCCCCTAAAGGCGACTCTACAAATAGCACATGAAGGGAAATTCTGTCTTTGAAACGTAGAGTCTACTGTTCAGGTTTCCTACCTATCTGCCGATGAGCAAAGTCAGAAGAAAAAGACCAGATTGTCAGTTTTGATACATTTCAGGGTAGAATTTCACAATATGGTTACTTTCTAGCCTTACATTATGGCATAGATGGGGGTGTTCCCGTCTGAGTAAGGGACGACGTATCGCCACTTAATGATTGCTGGGGTCCGACAATGATTGACGACATCACAAGCCCTGTCTTTGGAGACATCAAGCCATATAGGATGAGAATATTCCATGGACAGACTGATTTGACTCTGCAGCGTCTCCATCTCCGTGACCGAGCAGACCCAAATATCAGAAAGCGAGAGTGGCCATTAAACTTCATTTTTAAGAAAGTGACACATCAACTTCAGGCTCTAAAAGACAAGTCTTAAGATTTCAGGTGTGGAACTATTAGCAGGTTGTAGTGCTCGGGGGGCAAAAACCTTCTCTCGGGTTCCCTTTGACCATAAAGTTTCAAAAAGAATGACACTTTTACTTTTTGACACTACAGTGCTATGGAAACCAGGAAATAATCCTAGAGAACTGGAGAATAAAGAGGAGCTGAGACGCAAAGTGCATTTAAAAGTCGCAAAACTTCCATTATTATACAAGATTTTAGACATAAAGCTTTAGTCGATTTGGAGTGCATTCCTCATTTCAAACACAAGAGGGCGATAGAAACTTTGAGATAATAATCATTTCCTACATTTCATCGTCATAATGAAAAATTAATGAGACAAAAAAAGAAAGTGAAAAACATCACCAGATCTCCACAACTCTTCAATCTGTCCGAGCTGGAAGTTTTCTTTCTGGCGGCTCCCTGCTCTGCCTTGTAAAGTGGAGTCCTAAGTGTGTATTCGTCTATAACTTCAATGCACCCTAATAAAGCACTGCAACTGTCTGATAGTGATGGCCTTAGGTTATCAATATCAGATCGGTGAGGGTCCAATGCAGAGGTGTAGCCTGAAGCTCATACCCCAACGCAAAACCTCAAACGGGCCCCCAATTATCACAGATCTTTATTAGTTATGGTCTTTTCATATGAGCCAAAGGGGCCTTTTATGCCCCCTAGGCTCCAGGACCCGGGTGTGATTGCAATCCCTGCACCTATTATAGTTTCGCCCCTGGTCCAACGCCACTCACCCCCACTGATTATCAGCTCCTTTACACATTCGAATACCACAGCGCCATACACTGTGTAGTGGCCGTTCTCAGGAACTGCAGCTCTGCTCCGAATGAAGTGAAGTTGAGCCAAGCTGTGGCTCTTGGCAGCGGCCACTACACAGTGCACAGAGCCATGCTCTTCAGCTCTCTACACTATGTACATCCAGGGCTGGTAACAGCTGATCACAGAGGGCGCTGCGTGTCCGACCCCCACCGATCTGATATCGATGACCGGTCCTAAGGGCGCAGTCAGACGGCCGCTGTGCAGGGATATACCGCAGGGAGCACCACTGTGCAGAGATATACCGAAAGGAGCACCGCTGTGCAGGGATATACTGCTGGGAGCACTGCTGTGCAGGGATATACCGCAGGGAGCACCGCTGTGCAGAGATATACCGCAAGGAGCACCGCTGTGCAGGGATATACTGCTGGGAGCACTGCTGTGCAGGGATATACTGCAGGGAACACTACTGTGCAAGGGATATACTGTAGGGAGCACTACTGTGCAAGGGATATACTGTAGGGAGCACCACTGTGCAGGGATATACTGCTGGGAACACCGCTGTGCAGAGATATACTGCAGGGAGCACTACTGTGCAAGGGATATACTGCAGGGAGCACCGCTGTGCAGGGATATACTGTAGGGAGCGCCGCTGTGCAGAGATATACTGCAGGGAGCACCGCTGTGCAAGGGATATACTGTAGGGAGCACCACTGTGCAGAGATATACTGCAGGGAGCACTACTGTGCAAGGGATATACTGTAGGGAGCACCACTGTGCAGAGATATACTGCAGGGAGCACCGCTGTGCAGGGATATACCGCAGGGAGCACTACTGTGCAAGGGATATACTGTAGGGAGCACCACTGTGCAGAGATATACTGCAGGGAGCACCGCTGTGCAGGGATATACCGAGGGGAGCACCACTGTGCAGAGATATACCGCAAGGAGCACCAGTGTGCAGAGATATACTGCAGGGAGCACCGCTGTGCAGGGATATACTGCAGGGAGCACTACTGTGCAGGGACATACTGCAGGGAGCACCACTGTGCAGGGATATACTGCAGGGAGCACCGCTGTGCAGGGATATACTGCAGGGAGCACCGCTGTGCAGGGATATACTGCAGGGAGCACCACTGTGCAGAGATATACCGCAAGGAGCACCAATGTGCAGAGATATACTGCAGGGAGCACCGCTGTGCAGGGATATACTGCAGGGAGCACCGCTGTGCAGAGATATACCGCAAGGAGCACCAGTGTGCAGAGCTATACTGCAGGGAGCACCGCTGTGCAGGGATATACTGCAGGGAACACCGCTGTGCAGGGATATACTGCAGGGAGCACCGCTGTGCAGGGATATACTGCAGGGAGTACCGCTGTGCAGGGATATACTGCAGGGAGCACCGCTGTGCAGGGATATACTGCAGGGAGCACCACTGTGCAGAGATATACCGCAAGGAGCACCAATGTGCAGAGATATACTGCAGGGAGCACCGCTGTGCAGGGATATACTGCAGGGAGCACCACTGTGCAGAGATATACCGCAAGGAGCACCAGTGTGCAGCGCTATACTGCAGGGAGCACCGCTGTGCAGGGATATACTGCAGGGAGCACCGCTGTGCAGGGATATACTGCAGGGAGCACCGCTGTGCAGTGATATACTGCAGGGAGCACCGCTGTGCAGGGATATACTGCAGGGAGCACCACTGTGCAGAGATATACCGCAAGGAGCACCAGTGTGCAGAGCTATACTGCAGGGAGCACCGCTGTGCAGGGATATACTGCAGGGAGCACCACTGTGCAGAGATATACCGCAGGGAGCACCAATGTGCAGGGATATACTGCAGGGAGCACCGCTGTGCAGGGATATACTGCAGGGAGCACCGCTGTGCAGGGATATACTGCAGGGAGCACCACTGTGCAGAGATATACCGCAAGGAGCACCAGTGTGCAGAGCTATACTGCAGGGAGCACCGCTGTGCAGGGATATACTGCAGGGAGCACCACTGTGCAGAGATATACCGCAGGGAGCACCAATGTGCAGGGATATACTGCAGGGAGCACCGCTGTGCAGGGATATACTGCAGGGAGCACCGCTGTGCAGGGATATACTGCAGGGAGTACCGCTATGCAGGGATATACCGCAGGGATCACCGCTGTGCAGGGATGTACCGCAGGGAGCACCACTGTGCAGGGATATACTGCAGGGAGCACCGCTGTGCAGGGATATACTGCAGGGAGCACCGCTGTGCAGGGATATACAGCAAGGAGCAGCGCTGTGCAGAGATATACAGCAAGGAGCGCCGCTGTGCAGGGATATACTGCAGGGAGCACCGCTGTACAGGGATATACTGTAGGGAGCACCACTGTGCAGAGATATACCGCAGGGAGAAACGCTGTGCAGGGATATACTGCAGGGAGCACCGCTGTGCAGGGATATACTGTAGGGAGCACCACTGTGCAGAGATATACCGCAGGGAGCAACGCTGTGCAGGGATATACTGCAGGGAGCACCGCTGTGCAGGGATATACTGCAGGGAGCACCGCTGTGCAGGGATATACTGTAGGGAGCACCACTGTGCAGAGATATACCGCAGGGAGCAATGCTGTGCAGGGATATACTGCAGGGAGCACCGCTGTGTAGGGATATACTGTAGGGAGCACCACTGTGCAGAGATATACCGCAGGGAGCAACGCTGTGCAGGGATATACTGCAGGGAGCACCGCTGTGTAGGGATATACCTCAGGGAGCACCGCTGTGCAGGGATATACTGCAGGGAGCACCACTGTGCAGGGATATACCGCAGGGAGCACCGCTGTGCAGGGATATACCGCAGGGAGCAACGCTGAGCAGGAATATACCACAGGGAGCACCGCTGTGCAGGGATACGGAAAGTATTCCGACCCCTTTACATTTTTCACTCTTTGTTTCATTGCAGCCATTTCGTAAATTCTAAAAAGATCATTTTTTTCTCATTGAAGTACACTCTGCACCCCATCTTCACTGAAAAAAAACAGAAATGTAGAAATTTTTGCAAATTTATTAAAAAAGAAAAACTGAAATATCACATGGTCATAAGTATTCAGACCCTTTGCTCAGCATTGAGTAGAAGCCCCTTTTGAGCTAGTACAGCCATGAGTCTTCTTGGGAATGATGCAACAAGTTTTTCACACCAGGATTTGGGGATCCTCTGCCATTCTTCCTTGCAGATCCTCTCCAGTTCCGTCAGGTTGGATGGTGAACGTTGGTGGACAGCCATTTTCAGGTCTCTCCAGAGATGCTCAATTGGGTTTAGGTCAGGGCTCTGGCTGGGCCAGTCAAGAATGGTCACAGAGTTGTTCTGAAGCCACTCCTTTGTTATTTTAGCTGTGAGCTTAGGGTCATTGTCTTGTTGGAAGGTGAACCTTCAGCCAAATCTGAGGTCCAGAGCACTCTGGAAGAGGTTTTCATCCAGGATATCTCTGTACTTGGCCGCATTCATGTCTCCTTCATTTGCAACCAGTCGTCCTGTCCCTGCAGCTGAAAAACACCCCCATAGCATGATGCTGCCACCACCATGTTTCACTGTTGGGATTGTATTGGGCAGGTGATGAGCAGTGCCTGGTTTTCTCCACACATACCGCTTAGAATTATCACCAAAAAGTTTTATCTTTGTCTCATCAGACCAGAGAATCTTATTTCTCATAGTCTGGGAGTCCTTCATGTGTTTTTGAGCAAACTCTATGCGGGCTTTCATATGTCTTGCACTGAGGAGAGGCTTCCGTCGGGCCACTCTGTCGTAAAGGCCCGACTGGTGGAGGGCTGCAGTGATAGTTGACTTTGTGGAACTTTCTCCCATCTCCCTACTGCATCTCTGGAGCTCATCCACAATGATCTTGGGGTTCTTCTTTATCTCTCTCACCAAGGCTCTTCTCCCACGATTGTTGAGCTTGGCTGCACGGCCAGATCTAGGAAGACTTCTGGTGGTCCCAAACTTCTTCCATTTAAGGATTATTGAGGCCACTGTGCTCTTAGGAACCTTGAGTAATGCAGAAATTCTTTTGTAACCTTGGCCAGATCTGTGCCTTGCCACAATTCTGTCTCTGAGCTCCTTGGGCAGTTCCTTCGAGTTCATGATTCTCATTTGGACTGACATGCACTGTGAGCTGTGAGGTCTTATATAGACAGGTGTGTGCCTTTCCAAATCAAGTCCTATCAGTTTAATTAAACACAGCTGGACTCCAATGAAGGAGTAGAACCATCTCAAGGAGGATCACAAGGAAATGGACAGCATGTGACTTAAATATGAGTGTCTGAGCAAAGGGTCTGAATACTTATGACCATGTGATATTTCAGTTTTTCTTTTTTAATAAATTGGCAAAAATTTCTACATTCCTGTTTTTTTTCAGTCAAGATGGGGTGCACAGTGGACTTTAATGAGAAAAAAAATGAACGTTTTAGAATTTACCAAATGGCTGCAATGTAACAAAGAGTGAAAAATTTAAAGGGGTCTGAATACTTTCCGTACCCACTATATACAGCAGGGAGCACCACTGTGCCGGGGTATACTGCAGGGTGCACCACTGTGCAGGGATATACCACAGGGAGTACCGCTCTGCAGGGATATACCGCAGGGAGCACCGCTGTGCAGGAATATACTGCAGGGAGCACCGCTGTGCAGGGATATACTGCAGGGAGCGCCGCTGTGCAGGGATAAACTGCAGGGAGCACCGCTGTGCTGGGAGCACCGCTGTGCAGGGATATACTGCAGGGAGCACCGCTGTGCAGGGATATACTGCAGGGAGCACCGCTGTGCAGAGATATACTGCAGGGAGCGCCACTGTGCAGGGATAAACTGCAGGGAGCGCCGCTGTGCAGGGATATACTGCAGGGTGCACCGCTGTGCAGGGATGTACTGCAGGGAGCGCCACTGTGCAGGGATATACTGCAGGTTGCACCACTGTGCAGGGATATACGACAAGGAGTACCGCTCTGCAGGGATATACCGCAGGGAGCGCCGCTGTGCAGGAATATACTGCAGAGAGCACCGCTGTGCAGGGATATACCACAGGGAGCACCGCTGTGCAGGGATATACTGCAGGGAGCACCACTGTGCAGAGATATACCGCAAGGAGCACCAATGTGCAGAGATATACTGCAGGGAGCACCGCTGTGCAGGGATATACTGCAGGGAGCACCACTGTGCAGAGATATACCGCAAGGAGCACCAGTGTGCAGCGCTATACTGCAGGGAGCACCGCTGTGCAGGGATATACTGCAGGGAGCACCGCTGTGCAGGGATATACTGCAGGGAGCACCGCTGTGCAGAGATATACCGCAAGGAGCACCAGTGTGCAGAGCTATACTGCAGGGAGCACCGCTGTGCAGGGATATACTGCAGGGAGCACCGCTGTGCAGGGATATACTGCAGGGAGCACCGCTGTGCAGGGATATACTGCAGGGAGTACCGCTGTGCAGGGATATACTGCAGGGAGCACCGCTGTGCAGGGATATACTGCAGGGAGCACCACTGTGCAGAGATATACCGCAAGGAGCACCAATGTGCAGAGATATACTGCAGGGAGCACCGCTGTGCAGGGATATACTGCAGGGAGCACCACTGTGCAGAGATATACCGCAAGGAGCACCAGTGTGCAGAGATATACTGCAGGGAGCACCGCTGTGCAGGGATATACTGCAGGGAGCACTACTGTGCAGGGACATACTGCAGGGAGCACCACTGTGCAGGGATATACTGCAGGGAGCACCGCTGTGCAGGGATATACTGCAGGGAGCACCGCTGTGCAGGGATATACTGCAGGGAGCACCACTGTGCAGAGATATACCGCAAGGAGCACCAATGTGCAGAGATATACTGCAGGGAGCACCGCTGTGCAGGGATATACTGCAGGGAGCACCGCTGTGCAGAGATATACCGCAAGGAGCACCAGAGTGCAGAGCTATACTGCAGGGAGCACCGCTGTGCAGGGATATACTGCAGGGAGCACCGCTGTGCAGGGATATACTGCAGGGAGCACCGCTGTGCAGGGATATACTGCAGGGAGCACCGCTGTGCAGGGATATACTGCAGGGAGTACCGCTGTGCAGGGATATACTGCAGGGAGCACCGCTGTGCAGGGATATACTGCAGGGAGCACCACTGTGCAGAGATATACCGCAAGGAGCACCAATGTGCAGAGATATACTGCAGGGAGCACCGCTGTGCAGGGATATACTGCAGGGAGCACCACTGTGCAGAGATATACCGCAAGGAGCACCAGTGTGCAGCGCTATACTGCAGGGAGCACCGCTGTGCAGGGATATACTGCAGGGAGCACCGCTGTGCAGGGATATACTGCAGGGAGCACCGCTGTGCAGAGATATACCGCAAGGAGCACCAGTGTGCAGAGCTATACTGCAGGGAGCACCGCTGTGCAGGGATATACTGCAGGGAGCACCGCTGTGCAGGGATATACTGCAGGGAGCACCGCTGTGCAGGGATATACTGCAGGGAGTACCGCTGTGCAGGGATATACTGCAGGGAGCACCGCTGTGCAGGGATATACTGCAGGGAGCACCACTGTGCAGAGATATACCGCAAGGAGCACCAATGTGCAGAGATATACTGCAGGGAGCACCGCTGTGCAGGGATATACTGCAGGGAGCACCACTGTGCAGAGATATACCGCAAGGAGCACCAGTGTGCAGCGCTATACTGCAGGGAGCACCGCTGTGCAGGGATATACTGCAGGGAGCACCGCTGTGCAGGGATATACTGCAGGGAGCACCGCTGTGCAGGGATATACTGCAGGGAGCACCGCTGTGCAGGGATATACTGCAGGGAGCACCACTGTGCAGAGGTATACCGCAAGGAGCACCAGTGTGCAGAGCTATACTGCAGGGAGCACCACTGTGCAGGGATATACTGCAGGGAGCACCACTGTGCAGAGATATACTGCAGGGAGCACCAATGTGCAGGGATATACTGCAGGGAGCACCGCTGTGCAGGGATATACTGCAGGGAGCACCGCTGTGCAGGGATATACTGCAGGGAGCACCACTGTGCAGAGATATACCGCAAGGAGCACCAGTGTGCAGAGCTATACTGCAGGGAGCACCGCTGTGCAGGGATATACTGCAGGGAGCACCACTGTGCAGAGATATACCGCAGGGAGCACCAATGTGCAGGGATATACTGCAGGGAGCACCGCTGTGCAGGGATATACTGCAGGGAGCACCGCTGTGCAGGGATATACTGCAGGGAGTACCGCTATGCAGGGATATACCGCAGGGATCACCGCTGTGCAGGGATGTACCGCAGGGAGCACCACTGTGCAGGGATATACTGCAGGGAGCACCGCTGTGCAGGGATATACTGCAGGGAGCACCGCTGTGCAGGGATATACAGCAAGGAGCAGCGCTGTGCAGAGATATACAGCAAGGAGCGCCGCTGTGCAGGGATATACTGCAGGGAGCACCGCTGTACAGGGATATACTGTAGGGAGCACCACTGTGCAGAGATATACCGCAGGGAGAAACGCTGTGCAGGGATATACTGCAGGGAGCACCGCTGTGCAGGGATATACTGTAGGGAGCACCACTGTGCAGAGATATACCGCAGGGAGCAACGCTGTGCAGGGATATACTGCAGGGAGCACCGCTGTGCAGGGATATACTGCAGGGAGCACCGCTGTGCAGGGATATACTGTAGGGAGCACCACTGTGCAGAGATATACCGCAGGGAGCAATGCTGTGCAGGGATATACTGCAGGGAGCACCGCTGTGTAGGGATATACTGTAGGGAGCACCACTGTGCAGAGATATACCGCAGGGAGCAACGCTGTGCAGGGATATACTGCAGGGAGCACCGCTGTGTAGGGATATACCTCAGGGAGCACCGCTGTGCAGGGATATACTGCAGGGAGCACCACTGTGCAGGGATATACCGCAGGGAGCACCGCTGTGCAGGGATATACCGCAGGGAGCAACGCTGAGCAGGAATATACCACAGGGAGCACCGCTGTGCAGGGATACGGAAAGTATTCAGACCCCTTTACATTTTTCACTCTTTGTTTCATTGCAGCCATTTCGTAAATTCTAAAAAGATCATTTTTTTCTCTTTGAAGTACACTCTGCACCCCATCTTCACTGAAAAAAAACAGAAATGTAGAAATTTTTGCAAATTTATTAAAAAAGAAAAACTGAAATATCACATGGTCATAAGTATTCAGACCCTTTGCTCAGCATTGAGTAGAAGCCCCTTTTGAACTAGTACAGCCATGAGTCTTCTTGGGAATGATGCAACAAGTTTTTCACACCAGGATTTGGGGATCCTCTGCCATTCTTCCTTGCAGATCCTCTCCAGTTCCGTCAGGTTGGATGGTGAACGTTGGTGGACAGCCATTTTCAGGTCTCTCCAGAGATGCTCAATTGGGTTTAGGTCAGGGCTCTGGCTGGGCCAGTCAAGAATGGTCACAGAGTTGTTCTGAAGCCACTCCTTTGTTATTTTAGCTGTGAGCTTAGGGTCATTGTCTTGTTGGAAGGTGAACCTTCAGCCAAATCTGAGGTCCAGAGCACTCTGGAAGAGGTTTTCATCCAGGATATCTCTGTACTTGGCCGCATTCATGTCTCCTTCATTTGCAACCAGTCGTCCTGTCCCTGCAGCTGAAAAACACCCCCATAGCATGATGCTGCCACCACCATGTTTCACTGTTGGGATTGTATTGGGCAGGTGATGAGCAGTGCCTGGTTTTCTCCACACATACCGCTTAGAATTATCACCAAAAAGTTTTATCTTTGTGTCATCAGACCAGAGAATCTTATTTCTCATAGTCTGGGAGTCCTTCATGTGTTTTTGAGCAAACTCTATGCGGGCTTTCATATGTCTTGCACTGAGGAGAGGCTTCCGTCGGGCCACTCTGCCATAAAGGCCCGACTGGTGGAGGGCTGCAGTGATAGTTGACTTTGTGGAACTTTCTCCCATCTCCCTACTGCATCTCTGGAGCTCATCCACAATGATCTTGGGGTTCTTCTTTATCTCTCTCACCAAGGCTCTTCTCCCACGATTGTTGAGCTTGGCTGCACGGCCAGATCTAGGAAGACTTCTGGTGGTCCCAAACTTCTTCCATTTAAGGATTATGGAGGCCACTGTGCTCTTAGGAACCTTGAGTAATGCAGAAATTCTTTTGTAACCTTGGCCAGATCTGTGCCTTGCCACAATTCTGTCTCTGAGCTCCTTGGGCAGTTCCTTCGAGTTCATGATTCTCATTTGGACTGACATGCACTGTGAGCTGTGAGGTCTTATATAGACAGGTGTGTGCCTTTCCAAATCAAGTCCTATCAGTTTAATTAAACACAGCTGGACTCCAATGAAGGATTAGAACCATCTCAAGGAGGATCACAAGGAAATGGACAGCATGTGACTTAAATATGAGTGTCTGAGCAAAGGGTCTGAATACTTATGCCCGTTTGATATTTCAGTTTTTCTTTTTTATTAAATTTTGCAAAAATTTCTTCATTTCTGTTTTCTTTCAGTCAAGATGGGGTGCAGAGTGTACTTTAATGAGAAAAAAAATGAACGTTTTAGAATTTACCAAATGGCTGCAATGAAACAAAGAGTGAAAAATTTAAAGGGGTCTGAATACTTTCCGTACCCACTATATACAGCAGGGAGCACCACTGTGCCGGGGTATACTGCAGGGTGCACCACTGTGCAGGGATATACCACAGGGAGTACCGCTCTGCAGGGATATACCGCAGGGAGCACCGCTGTGCAGGAATATACTGCAGGGAGCACCGCTGTGCAGGGATATACTGCAGGGAGCGCCGCTGTGCAGGGATAAACTGCAGGGAGCACCGCTGTGCTGGGAGCACCGCTGTGCAGGGATATACTGCAGGGAGCACCGCTGTGCAGGGATATACTGCAGGGAGCACCGCTGTGCAGAGATATACTGCAGGGAGCGCCACTGTGCAGGGATAAACTGCAGGGAGCGCCGCTGTGCAGGGATATACTGCAGGGTGCACCGCTGTGCAGGGATGTACTGCAGGGAGCGCCACTGTGCAGGGATATACTGCAGGGTGCACCACTGTGCAGGGATATACGACAAGGAGTACCGCTCTGCAGGGATATACCGCAGGGAGCGCCGCTGTGCAGGAATATACTGCAGAGAGCGCCGCTGTGCAGGGATATACTGCAGGGAGCACCGCTGTGCGGAGATATACTGCAGAGAGCACCGCTGTGCAGGGATATACCGCAGGGAGCACCGCTGTGCAGGGATATACCGCAGGGAGCGCCGCTGTGCAGGGATATACCGCAGGGAGCGCCGCTGTGCAGGGATATACTGTTGGGAGCACCACTGTGCAGGGATATACCGCAGGGAGCACCACTGTGCAGGGATATACTGCAGGGAGCGCCGCTGTGCAGGGATATACTGTAGAGAGCGCCGCTGTGCAGGGATATACTGCAGGGAGCACCGCTGTGCAGGGATATACTACAGGGAGCACCACTGTGCAGAGATATACCGCAGGGAGCACCAATGTTCAGGGATATACCGCAGGGAGCACAGCTGTGCAGGGATATACCGCAGGGAGCACCGCTGTGCAGGGATATACCGCAGGGAGCACGGCTGTGCAGGGATATACCGCAGGGAGCGCCGCTGTGCAGGGATATACCACGGGGAGCGCCGCTGTGCAGGGATATACCGCAGGGAGCGAAGCTGTGCAGGGTATACTGCAGGGAGCACCGTGGTGCAGGGATATACTGCAGGGAGCACCACTGTGCAGAGATATACCGCAGGGAGCACCAATGTGCAGGGATATACCGCAGGGAGCACCGCTGTGCAGGGATATACCGCAGGGAGCACCGCTGTGCAGGGATATGCCGCAGGGAGCACCGCTGTGCTGGGATATACCGCAGGGAGCACCGCTGTGCAGGGATATACCGCAGGGAGCACCGCTGTGCAGGGATATACTGCAGGGAGCACTGCTGTGCAGGGATATACCGTAGGGAGCGCCACTATGCAGGGTATACCGCAGGGAGCATATCTGTGCAGGGATATACTGAAGGGAGCACCGCTGTGCAGGGATATACTGCAGGGAGCACCGCTGTGCAGGGATATACTGCAGGGAGCACCGCTGTGCAGGGATATACCGTAGGGAGTGCCACTATGCAGGGATATACTGCAGGGAGCACCGCTGTGCAGGGATATACTGCAGGGAGCACCGCTGTGCAGGGATATACCGTAGGGAGTGCCACTATGCAGGGATATACTGCAGGGAGCATAGCTGTGCAGGGATATACTGCAGGGAGCACCGTTGTGCAGGGATATACTGCAGGGAGCACCGCTGTGCAGGGATATACCATAGGGAGCGCCACTATGCAGGGATATACTGCAGGGAGCATAGCTGTGCATGGATATACCGCAGGGAGCACGACTGTGCAGAGATATACAACAGGGAGCACCGCTGTGCAGGGATATACTGCAGGGAGCACCGCTGTGCAGGGATATACTGCAGGAAGCACCACTGTGCAGGGATATACCGCAGGGAGCACCACTGTGCAGAGATATACCACAGAGAGCATCGCTGTGCAGGGATATACTGCAGGGAGCATAGCTGTGCAGGGATATATTGCAGGGAGCACCACTGTGTAGGGATATACCGCAGGGAGCACCACTGTGCAGAGATATACCGCAGGGAGCACCGCTGTGCAGGGATATACTGCAGGGAGCACCGCTGTGCAGGGATATACTGCAGGGAGCACCGCTGTGCAGGGATATACTGCAGGGAGCACCGCTGTGCAGGGATATACTGCAGGGAGCACCGCTGTGCAGGGATATACTGCAGAGAGCACCGCTGTGCAGGGATATACCATAGGGAGCGCCACTGTGCAGAGATATACAGCAGAGAGCATCGCTGTGCAGGGATATACTGCAGGGAGCATAGCTGTGCAGGGATATACTGCAGGAAGCACCGCTGTGCAGGGATATACCGCAGAGAGCATCGCTGTGCAGGGATATACTGCAGGGAGCATAGCTGTGCAGGGATATACTGCAGGAAGCACCGCTGTGCAGGGATATACCGCAGAGAGCATCGCTGTGCAGGGATATACTGCAGGGAGCATAGCTGTGCAGGGATATACCGCAGGGAGCACCACTGTGCAGGGATATACCGCAGGGAGCACCACTGTGCAGGGATATACTGCAGGGAGCGCCGCTGTGCAGGGATATACTGCAGGGAGCACCGCTGTGCAGGGATATACCACAGGGAGCACCGCTGTGCAGGGATATACTGCAGGGAGCACCACTGTGCAGGGATATACTGCAGGGACCACCGCTGTGCAGGGATATAGTGCAGGGAGCACCGCTGGGCAGGGATATACTGCAGGGAGCACCGCTGTGCAGGGATATACTGCAGGGAGCACCGCTGTGCAGGGATATACCACAGGGAGCACCGCTGTGCAGGGATATACTGCAGGGAGCACCACTGTGCAGGGATATACTGCAGGGACCACCGCTGTGCAGGGATATAGTGCAGGGAGCACCGCTGGGCAGGGATATACTGCAGGGAGCACCGCTGTGCAGGGATATACTGCAGGGAGCACCGCTGTGCAGGGATATACTGCAGGGAGCACCGCTGTGCAGGGATATACTGCAGGGAGCACCGCTGTGCAGGGATATACTGCAGGGACCACCGCTGTGCAGGGATATACTGCAGGGAGCACCGCTGGGCAGCGATATACTGCAGGGAGCACCGCTGTGCAGGGATATACTGCAGGGAGCGCCGCTGTGCAGGGATATACTGCAGGGAGCGCCGCTGTGCAGGGATATACTGCAGGGAGCGCCGCTGTGCAGGGATATACTGCAGGGAGCGCCGCTGTGCAGGGATATACCGCAGGGAGCGCCGCTGTGCAGGGATATACCGCAGGGAGCACCGCTGTGCAGGGATATACCGCAGGGAGCACCGCTGTGCTGAGATATACTGCAGGGAGCACCGCTGTGCAGGGATATACTGCAGGGAGCACCGCTGTGCAGGGATATACTGCAGGGAGCACCGCTGTGCAGGGATATACTGCAGGGAGCACCGCTGTGCAGGGATATACTGCAGGGAGCGCCACTGTGCAGAGATATACCGCAGGGAGCACCGCTGTGCAGGGATATACTGCAGGGAGCACCGCTGTGCAGAGATATACTGCAGGGAGCACCGCTGTGCAGGGATATACTGCAGGGAGCACCGCTGTGCAGGGATATACCATAGGGAGCGCCACTGTGCAGAGATATACAGCAGAGCATCGCTGTGCAGGGATATACTGCAGGGAGCATAGCTGTGCAGGGATATACTGCAGGAAGCACCGCTGTGCAGGGATATACCGCAGATAGCATCGCTGTGCAGGGATATACTGCAGGGAGCACCGCTGTGCAGGGATATACTGCAGGGAGCACCGCTGTGCAGGGATATACTGCAGGGAGCGCCGCTGTGCAGGGATATACTGCAGGGAGCGCCGCTGTGCAGGGATATACTGCAGGGAGTACCGCTGTGCAGGGATATACTGCAGGGAGCGCCGCTGTGCAGGGATATACTGCAGGGAGCGCCGCTGTGCAGGGATATACTGCAGGGAGCACCGCTGTGCCGATATACGTGCTGTGAGAGCTATAAGGACATAATAACACAACATTGGTCTGTAGGAGGAAAACACAGGAAGAAAAGGAGTTAAATATGGAGCGGGCACCGCAGCATCCAATCAGATCACTGCTCTCATCTGTACACAGAACCTCTGAAACGTGAAAGTGTCTTCTGATTGGTTGCTGACAGACGTCTGTCATGTAGTTTCTCGGGTCACGTGATATGACTTTTTCCCGTCACCTGGTGTACCACTGGTCACGTGCTGTGCGTCACGTGGTGCCGCTCGTCACAGACTAGGTGTTACTGGTGAGAGGAGGAAGTCTCTGCCGAGAGTGAAACCGGGAGCGGGGCCGTGCGGGTGAGTAACCGGGGGCCGGGAGGGAGGCGCGGGGTCTGCGGGGCGGTTACTCCCCGTGTATAACGTGTGCTCGCCCGGCGGCTCGGACATAAGCAATTACACGACCGCAAGTGAAGGATGGAGTCGTGACTGGGGTTTTCCATCAGAAGAATCCATAGGTCATGACAGTCTGTGATCAGTGGAGGGCAGACTCCAGGGACCCCCCCCCCCCACAGATCCTGAGATTGGTAGCGCCCGTCCCCAGGGTCTCAGTGGTCACAGAGGTGGGGGCAGCGCCCAGTGACCTTCACACATGTCCTCCCCTCACCCTGAGGGGCAGGGAGCCGGGACCCCCTATACTATGCCTCAGAGGGGTCCTGAAAGTGGATCTCAGCGCTGCGCCAGGAAACTCCATGGTCTGTACAAGCCCTTTAAGTGGCCGTACACAGAATGATCCTCTGCCGCCACATTTGTCGTTTTTTTTTAGCGGGGCGCTCTGTGTGTGGCG
The DNA here is from genome assembly GCF_046119375.1 of Phyllobates terribilis. NCBI lineage: Eukaryota > Metazoa > Chordata > Amphibia > Anura > Dendrobatidae > Phyllobates > Phyllobates terribilis. The sequence goes on along the minus strand of NW_027362773.1, from coordinate 77,440,682 downwards.
GGGCGCTCTGTGTGTGGCGGGGCGCTCTGTGTGTGGCGGGGCGCTCTGTGTGTGGCGGGGCGCTCTGTGTGTGGCGGGGCACGGGGCGCTCTGTGTGTGGCGGGGCGCTCTGTGTGTGGTGGGGCACGGGGCGCTCTGTGTGGGGCGCGGGGCGCTCTGTGTGTGGTGGGGCGCGGGGCGCTCTGTGTGGTGGGGCGCGGGGCGCTCTGTGTGGTGGGGCGCGGGGCGCTCTGTGTGGTGGGGCGCGGGGCGCTCTGTGTGGCGGGGCGCTCTGTGTGTGGTGGGGCGCTCTGTGTGTGGTGGGGCGCTCTGTGTGTGGTGGTGCGCTCTGTGTGTGGTGGGGCGCTCTGTGTGTGGTGGGGCGCTCTGTGTGGTGGGGCGCGGGGCGCTCTGTGTGTGGTGGGGCGCTCTGTGTGGTGGGGCGCGGGGCGCTCTGTGTGGTGGGGCGCTCTGTGTGTGGTGGGGCGCTCTGTGTGTGGCGGGGCGCTCTGTGTGGTGGGGCACGGGGCGCTCTGTGTGTGGCGGGGCGCTCTGTGTGTGGTGGGGCGCGGGGCGCTCTGTGTGTGGTGGGGCGCGGGGCGCTCTGTGTGGCGGGGCGCTCTGTGTGTGGTGGGGCGCTCTGTGTGTGGTGGGGCACGGGCGCTGTGTGTGGTGGGGCACGGGCGCTCTGTGTGTGGCGGGGCGCTCTGTGTGTGGCGGGGCGCTCTGTGTGTGGCGGGGCGCTCTGTGTGTGGCGGGGCGCTCTGTGTGGCGGGGCACGGGGCGCTCTGTGTGTGGTGGGGCACGGGGCGCTCTGTGTGGCGGGGCGCGTGGTGGGGCGCGGGGCGCTCTGTGTGGTGGGGCGCGGGGCGCTCTGTGTGGTGGGGCGCGGGGCGCTCTGTGTGGCGGGGTGCTCTGTGTGGCGGGGCGCTCTGTGTGTGGTGGGGCACGGGGCGCTCTGTGTGTGGCGGGGCGCTCTGTGTGGCGGGGCGCTCTGTGTGTGGTGGGGCACGGGGCGCTCTGTGTGGCGGGGCGCTCTGTGTGTGGTGGGGCACGGGGCGCTCTGTGTGTGGCGGGGCGCTCTGTGTGGCGGGGCGCTCTGTGTGGCGGGGTGCTCTGTGTGGTGGGGCGCGGGGCGCTCTGTGTGTGATGGGGCGCTCTGTGTGTGGCGGGGCGCTCTGTGTGTGGTGGGGCGCTCTGTGTGGCGGGGCGCTCTGTGGGGCACGGGGCGCTCTGTGTGTGGTGGGGCGCGGGGCGCTCTGTGTGGCGGGGGGGGCGTGGGTCGCTCCGCTTGATTCGGCGTGGGGCGCTCTGTACTGTGTGTTTGGAGCAAAAACCTCTAACAATGTAAGGTGTGAGGAGGGACTTTTGGTTCTTTCCCCTCACACCTTAGATTGTTGGGGTGCAACTGCTCATCTTCTTGTCAGATATTTTTAACTTTTTGCAATAAAGGAATTTGTTTTATATATTCCTGGATTGGAAGCTGGATCTTTCCTCCTTCTCCTGCATATACTGGGCGCTGAGCAGTGGCGTCCATCGCCGGCTTCCATGCCGATTGTTCCTCAAAAGGGTGAGCTGGTCTCTTTTTCCTTCTACATACACTTTGAGGATCGGAGTTGGGGAACCCTGCTTTAGACGCCAGGGGCAATAGCAACTGTGACATCCAAAGCCCACCAACAGGTCATGTTTTCAGGATTTCCTTAGTATTGCACAGGTGGTGGAATTATTGCCCGAGCAATTCTAAGGAAATCCTGAAAACATGACCTGTTGGTGGGCCTTGAGGACTGGAGTTGGGGAACCCTTGTCTAAAGGACTAAATGATCAGAGACAAACTTCCTTAAGGTCAGTTTTTTTTTTGTTTGTTTTTTGGCTGGGGGGGTGTTTGGCTCAGTTTCTCTTCAAAAACTCTTAGGAAAACTCTTCCAATTCATTTCAATGGGAAATCCATTGTAATGTTCATAAGAGGAGTTTTTTGAGCATTTTTTTTTTTTTCTGGAAAGGTTTTGAAAACTTCCTTGGGGGGAGGGGTGGGGGAGTTCATGTCACTTCTTTGAAGCGGATTCTGAAGGAGACCTCTCCGGACTAGGGATTGTCCAATCAAAAAGCTGGAATAAAAAAAAAAAATCTTAATAAAACTGCTTCAGGAAAAAGAAAAACTGCCCCTAAAACGTGCATTTCCTGGAGAGGTTTTTGCTTGCACTACTCTGTGCGCACGTTGTCCTGGTCCCCGATCAGTGCAGGCTGCGCGGAGCTGCGGAGTTCTCCTGTAAACAGGTGACGCCTCGGAGAAAGTCTAATGATCACCATAAAGTCACGGTATGGCGTCCTGTACGGTTATATTGGCGCCTTTCTTGTGTACGTTGTGGACATCTGCTGGTAAACTCCTGAGACGTAGCGTGGGCGCGTGCCATACAGTAATATACTATGTCAATTATCTCACATTGTTAATATATAAACCCAGAGAAGCGCCTCTTACCGGACGGCATCTGATGTGCGCGGTGTATGGAGCCAGGGCCGCTCCGCGCGCTGTATAGGGGCCATTCTTTATTATCTGACTCTCCATGTTAGTGGATTCTTACATTTTGATGACTTTTGCTGTTGTCACGATCTCGGCTCTGTATATTGACCGCAGTTTATGACGAGCAGGAATGCATCCTATAAAGTGGAGCTCATCCTGCACATCCCACGTGTCTTGTTCACACTCGCAGGTACCGGACAAGTCTCTCTGGTGACTGATTAACTCTTTCTGCAGGTGGGCGACAGCTCCAGCACACCCGTCATTGTCAGAGCTTGTTGTTCCCATCTGGAATGTTGGGAATGTAATCCCTATGGTTGTGGTGGAAAAGGGAAGCAATGATGGAATTTCCCCTGGACGGCCGTCTACCCGGCTGATGTCATTCTCCACCGGCCTGCAACCTGAGCACAAATACAGGGATGCTTGTATATAGCTGTATACTGTACCTATTGTATACATCCAGATCTAATAGCCAGAACTGTGGCCCTCAGATCTGGGTGTATACTATTCCTGCACCACTAGATCTGGGTGTATATACCGTCCCAGCGGCCCCTAGATCTGGGCGTATGTACCGTCCCTGCACCACTAGATCTGGGCGCATATACCGCCCCGGCGGCCCCTAGATCTGGGCGTATGTACTGCACCTTGCACTACTTGATATAGGTGCATATACCGTCCCTGCGCTGCTAGACCTGGGAGTATATAGCGTATGCGGCGGCCCCTGGACCGGTGGGCGCATGCGGCGACCTCTGGACCGGTGGGCGCATGCGCCGGCCCCTGGACCGGTGGGCGCATGCGCCGGCCCCTGGACCGGTGGGCGCATGCGCCGGCCCCTGGACCGGTGGGCGCATGCGCCGGCCGCCCCTGGACCGGTGGGCGTATGTTTCGTCCTGCAAGAACATATGCAGACAACGTTCATTCTGAGCAAGGGGATGTCCGGCGATCTTATTAATAAACTGCTCTAGTCCTTGCCGTCGCTCTTCAATGAAAGACTCTTCAAAAATGCCCTCTACCCCTCGGAATGGAAGCTGTCTCTTCAGTGCATTTCCTGGAAATGGCGGTACAACAGTCTTACTGTCTCTCTCCAGCTCATTCTTCAGCCACTCGAAGTCACTACCTCCTTCTAACAGTGGAGTCCTTCAGCTTAAAGATCGGAAGATTTGTCCTCATGCGGACCTCGCATACGCCCCCTGGATCGGTGGGGGTTTGTGCCGTAATGGCGGCCCCTAGATCCTAGAGGATGAATGGAGAGGAGCTTGGATTGGGCCACCCAGGGATGGTTTGTAGTCTGTTATCTTGGAGATTCATCGCTCTACATAGCAACTGTTGGCTTAAAACAATAATATACACTGGTCAAAAAAATAAAGGGAACACTCAAATACCACATCCTAGATCTAAATGAATGAAATATTCTCATTGAATACTTTGTTCTGTACAAAGTTGAATGTGCCGACAACAAAATCACACAAAAATCATCAATGGAAATCACATTTGTTAACCAATGGAGGCCTGGATTTGGAGTCACCCCCAAAATTAAAGTGGACAAACACACTACAGGCTGATCCAACTTTGATGTAATGTCCTTAAAACAAGTTAAAATGAGGCTCAGTATTGTGTTTGGCCTCCACGTGCCTGTATGACCTCCCTACAACGCCTGGGCATGCTCCTGATGAGGCTGAGTATTGTGTTTGGCCTCCACGTGCCTGTATGACCTCCCTACAACGCCTGGGCATGCTCCTGATGAGGCTGAGTATTGTGTGTGGCTTCCACGTGCCTGTATGACCTCCCTACAACGCCTGGGCATGCTCCTGATGAGGTTGAAGATGATCTCCTCCCAGACCTGGACTAAAGCATCCGCCAACTCCTGGACAGTCTGTGCTGCAACGTGACGTTGGTGGATGGAGCGAGACATGATGTTCCAGATGTGCTCAATCGGATTCAGGTCTGGGGAACGGGCGGGCCAGTCCATAGCTTCAATGCCTTCATCTTGCAGGAACTGCTGACACACTCCAGCCACATGAGGTCTGGCATTGTCCTGCATTAGGAGGAACCCAGGGCCAACCGCAGCAGCATATGGTCTCACAAGGGGTCTGAGGATCTCATCTCTGTACCTAATAGCAGTCAGGCTACCTCTGGCGAGCACATGGAGGGCTGTGCGGCCCTCCAAAGAAATGCCACCCCACACCATTACTGACCCACTGCCAGACCTGTCATGCTGAAGGATGTTGCAGGCAGCAGATCGCTCTCCACGGCGTCTCCAGACTCTGTCACGTTTGTCACATGTGCTCAGTGTGAACCTGCTTTCATCTGTGAAGAGCACAGGGCGCCAGTGGTGACTTTGCCAATCCTGGTGTTCTGTGGCAAATGCCAAGCGTCCTGCACGGTGTTGGGCTGTGAGCACAACCCCCATCTGTGGACGTCAGGCCCTCATACCACCCTCATGGAGTCGGTTTCTAACCGTTTGTGCAGACACATGCACATTTGTGGCCTGCTGGAGGTCATTTTGCAGGGCTCTGGCAGTGCTCCTCCTGTTCCTCCTTGCACAAAGGCGGAGATAGCGGTCCTGCTGCTGGGTTGTTGCTCTCCTACGGCCCCCTTCACGTCTCCTGGTGTACTGGCCTGTCTCCTGGTAGTGCCTCCAGCCTCTGGACACTATGCTGACACACAGCAAACCTTCTTGCCACAGCTCGCATTGATGTGCCATCCTAGATGAGCTGCACTACCTGAGCAACTTCTGTGGGTTGTAGAGTCCGTCTCATGCTATCACGAGTGTGAAAGCACAACCAACATTCAAAAGTGACCAAAACATCAGCCAGAAAGCATTGGTACTGAGATGTGGTCTGTGGTCCCCACCTGCAGAACCACTCCTTTATTGAGGGTGTATTGATAATTGCCAATAATTTCCATCTATTGTCTATTCCATTTGCACAACAGCATGTGAAATTGATTGTCAATCAGTGTTGTTTCCTAAGTGGACAGTTTGATTTCACATAAGTTTGATTTACTTGGAGTTATATTCTATTGTTTAAGTGTTCCCTTTATTTTTTTTGAGCAGTGTATTATCATTTTGGACTCGTCCACGCCGTTACTGCCCTAAAAATCTGAGCTGAGAATCTATCCAGCCATTGCTGATGCCGCCTTAAAGGGGTTGTACAGGGTTAGAGAACATATCTGCTGGTTTTTAGAGACTGATCCGCTCCATTGCAGTGAGTAGCACAAAGCTGCAATACCATATACAACCTGTGGGCAGCAGTGGCGCTGTTTTTGGAAAACGATGCCTCTTGGCACACGCACACAGCTGTTATTGTTATTTTCTATTTATTAGTTGCATTTATTGTATATTTAAGTTTCTTCCTCTCTTCCCCTCTTAGATGGTGCAGACGGCCATAAAAGCCTCGTTACTATGAGTCTAGTGAACTCCGGAGCCAGCTACGAGGGTTGTTGGGATTCAGACGACGCTTGCTGCGGAGCTACGGCCGGCGCTTGCGCACTGAACACCAAGGAGGATGTCACCAGCCCCTCCGTGGAGACGCCAGGGATTAACCCCTCCAGCCTGGTCATTGAGGAGACGCAAGGATACGACGTAGAGTTTGATCCCCTACTAGAGAGCAAGTACGAGTGTCCGATCTGCCTCATGGCACTGAGGGAGCCCCTGCAGACGCCGTGTGGCCATCGTTTCTGTAAAGCGTGCATCATAAAGTCTATAAGGTGAGCTCTGCTCCAGCAGCGCCACGGTGTGCACAGCAGATATTCCACTGCCTTTTTATTTTCCCACAAGCAGCGAGATTAAGGTAAATTTCCAGTCTAGTGTTCGGCTTTCTTGAACATCATTCAAGATGGTTGACAATCTTTTCAGGAGTTGAACGGTCCAAGCAAATTCACCCCAAGGTCAGATCATGCAATGCTCGGAAAAATTGCAATAAAAAAACCCAAGAGCTAAAGTTCAGACTCCAAAGGCCTCATCGTGTTAAATGTTCACATTCATGACAGATCAGGTAGAGACTGAACGTCTTGAAATTAGGCAAATCTAATCTCGGAAACACAACACATGACACATTACACTGTTATTTTCCAAAAGCTAGTAGTCTGTGGAAAAATGTAAGTACACCCCATAGTGATGGCTGGAGATGCCTCCTGTGCAGTGCAGTGCAGGACACTCTGGTACCAGCCAGGACGGGAAGGCGTCTGCCTTGTCCGTCTATGTATCATCTGGTCCGGCCTTTCTTGTTCCACCTGCAGCAACCGAGAGAGACGGCAGGAAAGCTTTTATTAGAGAAGTGGTCGCGAGCAGGACACCGCTGTGTGCCGACAGCCCAGAAACAAAGACGCGTCCTCTGCTCTTTAATCAGAACTTGAATTATTTAAAAAAATTATTTTAAAGGGGGAAAAAAAAAAACTTTTCTAGGATTTTTATGAAAGATGGAAGGTGGTAACATAAGAAAGCGGCATTGTGTCATGTGCGGCTTTATGTACTTGTATAGAAAAGAGAGGATAGTATCACCTTACCCGGGCTGATGGCGCCTGAAGCAGGGATTCCAAAGGACCACTTGGCCAGCAGACAAAATGATTGAAGAGAAAAATCCAGCTTCATAAAAAGTTCAAAATTTATTTCCAAAGCAGCTTAAAAATTATTAAAATCCGTAATACGCAATACGCGTTTCGAATGCCCAGAGCTCTGATAAAGAACGCCATGAGCTTTCGAAAGCTGTATTGCTGTACCTATTATGGATTTTAATAATTTTTAAGCTGCTTTGGAAATTTTTAACTTTTTATGAAGCTGGATTTTTCTCTTCAGTCATTTTTTATGAGCTTGTACCACTCGCCTTCCGTGGGTGCGGATTTTATCAGAATCAGCAGGAGGGGAACAGGAAACCGCCGTCGCTCTGTGTAACATAAAAAATAACCCCCGGGACTGCAGGAAACAGGTGAATAAACTCTCTGCATCTCATCGCCTTCACCTAAATCCACCAGCTCGTCCTTCCTCTGCCCCAGAACTCATCATCGTCACATTCTCCGGCAGCTTTCGCCTCCACTCACGTCCTGTTTACACCGATCACGTGTCCCCGAGCCTCGTACGATCACATGTCCTTTAGAAATTAGAATTTTATTTTATTTTTTTTTACTTCAAGGATTCTAACTTCCAAAAGTTTCAAAAACTTTATCCAAATGGATGGATCATATCTACTCTTTAGGGGTGGGGGGTGTTTAACCCTTTTCTGTCCCCTTAACATATTTAGGATGGCTTCTCTTCTCTCTCAAATATTAACCCCTTGATGTTCCATAACATATTTATCCATCACTGAGTGGGTCGGACCAGGGATCAGGAGCAGAGCCCAGTCCAAAAAACTTTGAATACTTGCTGACTGTTTCTCAATTTTCTCCCCTGTTAATCCCTTCTTTCTGTTATATCCACTTGCTTTATCTTCCAGGGATGCCGGACCGAAGTGTCCCGTGGATAATGACCTCCTCCTGGAGAACCAACTCTTCCCCGATAACTTTGCCAAAAGAGAAATCCTGTCCCTGACTGTGAAATGTCCCAGCCAGGACTGTGCGGGCAGGATGGAGCTGAGAAACCTGGAGGTGAGCGAGCCCGAGATCGGAAGGACAAATCTGTGCAATGCCGTGTGTAATGTATGATCCAACCTGAACTCTGCAGCCTCATGTGTCTGTACACAGAGTCCGGCCTTTATACCTCACCAGAGGGCTGCACTAGTGAGTCTCAGTAGTGCAGACTGAGGCTTTGTGCCTGTTCTCCAACTACATCCACAGTTTTGTGCTGAGTAAGTTCTATTTATTCAGCATATACAGTGGATGTGGAAAGTATTCAGACCCCTTTAAATTTTTCACTCTTTGTTTCATTGCAGCCATTGTGATATTTCTTCAGTTTTTCTTTTTTAATAAATTTGCAAAAATTTCTACATTTCTGTTTTTTTTCAGTCAAGATGGGGTGCAGTGTACTTTACTGTAATGAGAAAAAAATGAACGTTTTAGAATTTACCAAATGGCTGCAATGAAACAGAGTGAAAAATTTAAAGGGGTCTGAATACTTTCCGTACCCACTGTACACTGCATAGATGTTTAATTGCATCCACTAGGGGGAACCGGCTGCATACTGTGTAGACACAGATCTGTATGCAGTAAACTCCTGAGCTCCCTCTAATGGTAGCTGCAGGAAGTCAGAATTTTAGCTGAGCTAGAAAGATATATTATGATGGATTAGATTAAAAATAAATAAATGCAAGAGTAAAGTTCAGGGTTGTAAGATTGTACTCCGAGATCATCATTGCTGCCAGAATATTACAAGGCTTGTATGTTTTTCTTCCTTTTTTTGCAGCATCACTTAGCTGCCTGTGAGTTCACCAGTGTGGAGTGCAAACTGTGTCAGCAGCCCTTTAAGAGAAGCCAGCTACAACGACACGTGGAGGGCGAGTGCCCGAGACGCCTGGTGTCGTGTGAGAACTGCCTGACGGAGATGCCCTATGAGGAGAGGACGGTAAGTCTGCAAACCTATAGGCGTTGATGGATAAATCTGTGCAATTCATGTAATTTACGGTCCGGTAACAACCTGCAAAAGAAATGAAATGTTATTCAGTTTGATCACTATCTGTCCTACTGAGCTCAATAGGACTGAAAATACACTGAGGGGTGCAGTTTGGGGCACCTTTATAAAGTGTTCAGAATATCCTCATCTGTTGTTGAGCTGTAAGGGGAAAAATTGCTTCTTTGCTTTCATGCATCTCTGGATAGAATCAGTCTCCTTCCCCCTCTGACAGCTGTACTGCCAGGTGCTGCAGAAGCCCCACTCCTTCTTTAACAAGTAGACAGAAAGCTATTCCTACTGGCTGCTCTGCGGTAATCGCTATCCACAGACCTGGCCGTGCGCGTGACTGAGCATGTGCGACCACCGCAGCTTGTCTCGTTAGGTGGACGTGCTTATTGTTATACACCATTTGGCGTCCTATTATGTGTCACAACTTTTCAGTCGATTGTTTTCTGTTTTTTTTGGGGCTTGTTTTCCCACCACGTGGCAACTGATAACGTTTATTAAATTAATTTTGGATATTAAAAGGTGGGGCGTCCATTTCTTTATAGTAATCTTGCATCGTTCATTTATTCTACAGGGACACGACCAGACCTGCCCCTTGGCCTACGTGACCTGCGAATACTGCCAAACCGATTTGGCCCGGAAACAGGTAAGAAAAGCCCCGAATAGACTGGTACAATTCAGTGATCTCCTACTGATCTAAGCCGAGCGGTCAGATGGAAGGAGGCGCCGGGGCTGTAATCAGAGGGATGAGGCTGCGATTAATCCGCGTGACCGGCTCTGCTTCTCTTTCAGATGGCCGATCATTATGACATGGACTGTTACAAGGCTCCAATCCCCTGTACATACAGCCACTTTGGATGCAAAGAAAAGGTGAATATTGTAAATGTGAAACAACCGGTATTCAGACTTATGTACATAGGAGCAGTATTATAGTAGTTATATTCTTGTACATAGGAGCAATATTATAGTAGTTATATTCTTGTACATAGGAGCAATATTATAGTAGTTATATTCTTGTATATAGGGGGCAGTATTATAGCAGTTATATTCCTGTACATAGGGGCAGCATTATAGTAGTTATATTCCTGTACATAGGAGCAGTATTATAGTAGTTATATTCCTGTACATAGGAGCAGTATTATAGTAGTTATATTCTTGTACATAGGGGGCAGTATTATAGTAGTTATATTCTTGTACATAGGAGCAATATTATAGTAGTTATATTCTTGTATATAGGGGGCAGTATTATAGTAGTTATATTCCTGTACATAGGAGCAGTATTATAGTAGTTATATTCTTGTACATAGGAGCAGTATTATAGTAGTTATATTCTTGTACATAGAGGCAGTATTATAGTAATTATATTCTTGTACATAGGGGGTAGTATTACAGTAGTTATATTCTTGTACATAGGAGCAGTATTATAGTAGTTATATTCTTGTACATAGGGGGTAGTATTACAGTAGTTATATTCTTGTACATAGGAGCAGTATTATAGTAGTTATATTCTTGTACATAGGGGGTAGTATTACAGTAGTTATATTCTTGTACATAGGAGCAGTATTATAGTAGTTATATTCTTGTACATAGGAGCAGTATTATAGTAGTTATATTCTTGTACATAGGGGGTAGTATTACAGTAGTTATATTCTTGTACATAGGAGCAGTATTATAGTAGTTATATTCTTGTACATAGGGGCAGTATTATAGTAGTTATATTCTTGTACATAGGAGCAGTATTATAGTAGTTATATTCTTGTACATAGGAGCAATATTATAGTAGTTATATTCTTGTACATAGGAGCAATATTATAGTAGTTATATTCTTGTATATAGGGGGCAGTATTATAGCAGTTATATTCCTGTACATAGGAGCAGTATTATAGTAGTTATATTCTTGTACATAGGGGGCAGTATTATAGTAGTTATATTCTTGTACATAGGAGCAATATTATAGTAGTTATATTCTTGTATATAGGGGGCAGTATTATAGTAGTTATATTCCTGTACATAGGAGCAGTATTATAGTAGTTATATTCTTGTACATAGGAGCAGTATTATAGTAGTTATATTCTTGTACATAGAGGCAGTATTATAGTAGTTATATTCTTGTACATAGGAGCAGTATTATAGTAGTTATATTCTTGTACATAGAGGGCCGTATTATAGTAGTTATATTCTTGTACATAGGAGCAGTATTATAGTAGTTATATTCTTGTACATAGGAGCAGTATTATAGTAGTTATATTCTTGTACATAGGGGACAGTATTATAGTAGTTATATTCTTGTACATAGGGGCAGTATTATAGTAGCTATATTCTTGTACATAGGGGCAGTATTATAGTAGCTATATTCTTGTACATAGGGGGCAGTATTATAGTAGTTATATTCTTGTACATAGGGGGCAGTATTATAGTAGTTATATTCTTGTACATAGGGGCAGTATTATAGTAGCTATATTCTTGTACATAGGGGCAGTATTATAGTAGCTATATTCTTGTACATAGGGGGCAGTATTATAGTAGTTATATTCTTGTACATAGGGGGCAGTATTATAGTAGTTATATTCTTGTACATAGGGGGCAGTATTATAGTAGTTATATTCTTGTACATAGAGGCAGTATTATAGTAGTTATATTCTTGTACATAGAGGCAGTATTATAGTAGTTATATTCTTGTACATAGGGGGTAGTATTACAGTAGTTATATTCTTGTACATAGGGGGTAGTATTACAGTAGTTATATTCCTGTACATAGGGGGCAGTATTATAGTAGTTATATTCTTGTACATAGGGGCAGTATTATAGTAGTTATATTCTTGTACATAGGAGCAGTATTATAGTAGTTATATTCTTGTACATAGGAGGTAGTATTACAGTAGTTATATTCTTGTACATAGGAGCAGTATTATAGTAGTTATATTCTTGTACATAGGAGCAGTATTATAGTAGTTAGATTCTTGTACATAGGAGGCAGTATTATAGTAGTTATATTGTTGTACATAGGGGGCAGTATTATAGTAGTTATATTCTTGTACATAGGGAGCAGTATTATAGTAGTTATATTCTTGTACATAGGAGCAGTATTATAGTAGTTATATTCTTGTACATAGGAGCTGTATTATAGCAGTTATATTCTTGTACATAGGAGCTGTATTATAGCAGTTATATTCTTGTACATAGGGGCAGTATTATAGTAGTTATATTCTTGTACATAGGGGGCAGTATTATAGTAGTTATATTCTTGTACATAGGGGGCAGTATTATAGTAGTGATATTCTTGTACATAGGGGCAGTATTATAGTAGTTATATTCTTGTATATAGGGAGCAGTATTATAGTAGTTATATTCTTGTACATAGGGAGCAGTATTATAATAGTTATATTCTTCTATATAGGGGCAGTATTATAGTAGTTATATTCTTGTACATAGGAGCAGTATTATAGTAGTTATATTCTTGTACATAGGGGCAGTATTATAGCAGTTATATTCCTGTACATAATAGCAGTATTATGGTAGTTATATTCTTGTACATAGAGGGCAGTATTATAGCAGTTATATTCCTGTACATAATAGCAGTATTATGGTAGTTATATTGTAGTACATAGGAGCAGTATAATAGTAGTTATATTCTTGTACATAGGGGCAGTATTATAGTAGTTATATTCTTGTACATAGGGGCAGTATTATAGTAGTTATATTCTTGTACATGGGGTAGTATTATAGTAGTTATATTCTTGTACATAGGGGTAGTATTATAGTAGTTATATTCTTGTACATAGGGAGCAGTATTATAGTAGTTATATTCTTGTACTAGGAGCAGTATTATAGTAGTTATATTCTTGTACATAGAGGGCAGTATTATAGTAGTTATATTCTTGTACATAGGGGACAGTATTATAGTAGTTATATTCTTATACATAGGGAGCAGTATTATAGTAGTTATATTCTTGTACATAGGGGACAGTATTATAGTAGTTATATTCTTATACCTAGGGAGCAGTATTATAGTAGTTATATTCTTGTACATAGGGGCAGTATTATAGTAGTTATATTCTTGTACATAGGGGGCAGTATTATAGTAGTTATATTCTTGTACATAGGGGCAGTATTATAGTAGTTATATTCTTGTACATAGGGGGCAGTATTATAGTAGTTATATTCTTGTACATAGGAGGCAGTATTATAGTAGTTATATTCTTGTACATAGGGGGCAGTATTATAGTAGTTATATTCTTGTACATAGGGGTAGTATTATAGTAGTTATATTCTTGTACATAGGAGGCAGTATTATAGCAGTTATATTCCTGTACATAATAGCAGTATTATGGTAGTTATATTCTTGTACATAGGGGCAGTATTATAGTAGTTATAGTCTTGTACATAGGGGGCAGTATTATAGTAGTTATATTCTTGTACATAGGAGGCAGTATTATAGTAGTTATATTCTTGTACATAGGGGGCAGTATTATAGTAGTTATATTCTTGTACATAGGGGTAGTATTATAGTAGTTATATTCTTGTACATAGGGGTAGTATTATAGTAGTTATATTCTTGTACATAGGGAGCAGTATTATAGTAGTTATATTCTTGTACATAGGAGCAGTATTATAGTAGTTATATTCTTGTACATAGGAGCTGTATTATAGCAGTTATATTCTTGTACATAGGAGCTGTATTATAGCAGTTATATTCTTGTACATAGGGGCAGTATTATAGTAGTTATATTCTTGTACATAGGGGGCAGTATTATAGCAGTTATTTTCCTGTACATAGGAGCAGTATTATAGTAGTTATATTCTTGTATATAGGGAGCAGTATTATAGTAGTTATATTCTTGTACATAGGGAGCAGTATTATAATAGTTATATTCTTCTATATAGGGGCAGTATTATAGTAGTTATATTCTTGTACATAGGAGCAGTATTATAGTAGTTATATTCTTGTACATAGGGGCAGTATTATAGTAGTTATATTCTTGTACATAGAGGGCAGTATTATAGCAGTTATATTCCTGTACATAATAGCAGTATTATGGTAGTTATATTCTAGTACATAGGAGCAGTATTATAGTAGTTATATTCTTGTACATAGGGGCAGTATTATAGTAGTTATATTCTTGTACATAGGGGCAGTATTATAGTAGTTATATTCTTGTACATAGGGGTAGTATTATAGTAGTTATATTCTTGTACATAGGGGTAGTATTATAGTAGTTATATTCTTGTACATAGGGAGCAGTATTATAGTAGTTATATTCTTGTACTAGGAGCAGTATTATAGTAGTTATATTCTTGTACATAGAGGGCAGTATTATAGTAGTTATATTCTTGTACATAGGAGCAGTATTATAGTAGTTATATTCTTGTACATAGGAGCAGTATTATAGTAGTTATATTCTTGTACATAGGGGACAGTATTATAGTAGTTATATTCTTATACATAGGGAGCAGTATTATAGTAGTTATATTCTTGTACATAGGGGACAGTATTATAGTAGTTATATTCTTATACCTAGGGAGCAGTATTATAGTAGTTATATTCTTGTACATAGGGGGCAGTATTATAGTAGTTATATTCTTGTACATAGGGGCAGTATTATGGTAGCTATATTCTTGTACATAGGGGCAGTATTATAGTAGCTATATTCTTGCACATAGGGGGCAGTATTATAGTAGTTATATTCTTGTACATAGGAGCAGTATTATAGTAGTTATATTCTTGTACATAGAGGCAGTATTATAGTAGTTATATTCTTGTACATAGGGGGTAGTATTACAGTAGTTATATTCCTGTACATAGGGGGTAGTATTACAGTAGTTATATTCCTGTACCTAAGGGGCAGTATTATAGTAGTTATATTCTTGTACATAGGGGCAGTATTATAGTAGTTATATTCTTGTACATAGGAGGCAGTATTATAGTAGTTATATTGTTGTACATAGGGGTCAGTATTATAGTAGTTATATTCTTGTACATAGGAGCAGTATTATAGTAGTTATATTCTTGTACATAGAGGGCAGTATTATAGTAGTTATATTCTTGTACATAGGAGCAGTATTATAGTAGTTATATTCTTGTACATAGGAGCAGTATTATAGTAGTTATATTCTTATACCTAGGGAGCAGTATTATAGTAGTTATATTCTTATACCTAGGGAGCAGTATTATAGTAGTTATATTCTTGTACATAGGGGGCAGTATTATAGTAGCTATATTCTTGTACATGGGGGCAGTATTATAGTAGCTATATTCTTATACATAGGGGCAGTATTATAGTAGCTATATTCTTGTACATAGGGGCAGTATTATAGTAGCTATATTCTTGTACATAGGGGCAGTATTATAGTAGCTATATTCTTGTACATAGGGGCAGTATTATAGTAGTTATATTCTTGTACATAGAGGCAGTATTATAGTAGATATATTCTTATACATAGGGGACAGTATTATAGTAGTTATATTCTTGTATATAGGGAGCAGTATTATAGTTATATTCTTGTACATAGGGGCAGTATTATAGTAGTTATATTCTTGTACATAGGGGCAGTATTATAGTAGTTATATTCTTGTACATAGGGGTAGTATTATAGTAGTTATATTTTTGTATATAGGGAGCAGTATTATAGTAGTTATATTCTTGTACATAGGGAGCAGTATTATAATAGTTATATTCTTGTATATAGGGAGCAGTATTATAGTAGTTATATTCTTGTACATAGGGGCAGTATTATAGTAGCTATATTCTTGTACATAGGGGCAGTATTATAGTAGCTATATTCTTGTACATAGGGAGCAGTATTATAGTAGTTATATTCTTGTACATAGAGGCAGTATTATAGTAGCTATATTATTGTACATAGGGGCAGTATTATAGTAGTTATATTCTTGTACATAGGGAGCAGTATTATAGTAGTTATATTCTTATACATAGGGGACAGTATTATAGTAGTTATATTCTTGTACATAGGGGCAGTATTATAGTAGCTATATTCTTGTACATAGGGACAGTATTATAGTAGCTATATTCTTGTACATAGGGAGCAGTATTATAGTAGTTATATTCTTGTACATAGAGGCAGTATTATAGTAGCTATACTATTGTACATAGGGGCAGTATTATAGTAGTTATATTATTGTACATAGGGGCAGTATTATAGTAGTTATTTTCTTGTACATAGGGGCAGTATTATAGTAGCTATATTCTTGTACATAGGGAGCAGTATTATAGTAGTTATATTCTTGTACATAGAGGCAGTATTATAGTAGCTATATTGTACATAGGGGCAGTATTATAGTAGTTATATTCTTGTACATAGGGGCAGTATTATAGTAGTTATATTCTTGTACATAGGGGACAGTATTATAGTAGTTATATTCTTGTACATAGGGGACAGTATTATAATAGTTATATTCTTGTACATAGGGGGCAGTATTATAATAGCTATATTCTTGTACATAGGGAGCGATATTATAGTAGTTATATTCTTGTACATAGAGGCAGTATTATAGTAGTTATATTCTTATACATAGGGGACAGTATTATAGCAGTTATATTCCTGTACATAGGAGCAGTATTATAGTAGTTATATTCTTGTATATAGGGAGCAGTATTATAGTAGTTATATTCTTGTACATAGGGAGCAGTATTATAATAGTTATATTCTTCTATATAGGGGCAGTATTATAGTAGTTATATTCTTGTACATAGGAGCAGTATTATAGTAGTTATATTCTTGTACATAGGGGCAGTATTATAGTAGTTATATTCTTGTACATAGAGGGCAGTATTATAGCAGTTATATTCCTGTACATAATAGCAGTATTATGGTAGTTATATTCTAGTACATACGAGCAGTATTATAGTAGTTATATTCTTGTACATAGTGGCAGTATTATAGTAGTTATATTCTTGTACATAGGGGCAGTATTATAGTAGTTATATTCTTGTACATAGGGGTAGTATTATAGTAGTTATATTCTTGTACATAGGGGTAGTATTATAGTAGTTATATTCTTGTACATAGGGAGCAGTATTATAGTAGTTATATTCTTGTACTAGGAGCAGTATTATAGTAGTTATATTCTTGTACATAGGGGGCAGTATTATAGCAGTTATATTCCTGTACATAGGAGCAGTATTATAGTAGTTATATTCTTGTATATAGGGAGCAGTATTATAGTAGTTATATTCTTGTACATAGGGAGCAGTATTATAATAGTTATATTCTTCTATATAGGGGCAGTATTATAGTAGTTATATTCTTGTACATAGGAGCAGTATTATAGTAGTTATATTCTTGTACATAGGGGCAGTATTATAGTAGTTATATTCTTGTACATAGAGGGCAGTATTATAGCAGTTATATTCCTGTACATAATGGCAGTATTATGGTAGTTATATTCTAGTACATACGAGCAGTATTATAGTAGTTATATTCTTGTACATAGTGGCAGTATTATAGTAGTTATATTCTTGTACATAGGGGCAGTATTATAGTAGTTATATTCTTGTACATAGGGGCAGTATTATAGTAGTTATATTCTTGTACATAGGGGTAGTATTATAGTAGTTATATTCTTGTACATAGGGAGCAGTATTATAGTAGTTATATTCTTGTACTAGGAGCAGTATTATAGTAGTTATATTCTTGTACATAGAGGGCAGTATTATAGTAGTTATATTCTTGTACATAGGAGCAGTATTATAGTAGTTATATTCTTGTACATAGGAGCAGTATTATAGTAGTTATATTCTTGTACATAGGGGACAGTATTATAGTAGTTATATTCTTATACATAGGGAGCAGTATTATAGTAGTTATATTCTTGTACATAGGGGACAGTATTATAGTAGTTATATTCTTATACCTAGGGAGCAGTATTATAGTAGTTATATTCTTGTACATAGGGGGCAGTATTATGGTAGCTATATTCTTGTACATAGGGGCAGTATTATAGTAGCTATATTCTTGCACATAGGGGGCAGTATTATAGTAGTTATATTCTTGTACATAGGAGCAGTATTATAGTAGTTATATTCTTGTACATAGAGGCAGTATTATAGTAGTTATATTCTTGTACATAGGGGGTAGTATTACAGTAGTTATATTCCTGTACATAGGGGGCAGTATTATAGTAGTTATATTCTTGTACATAGGGGCAGTATTATAGTAGTTATATTCTTGTACATAGGAGCAGTATTATAGTAGTTATATTCTTGTACATAGGGGGTAGTATTACAGTAGTTATATTCTTGTACATAGGAGCAGTATTATAGTAGTTATATTCTTGTACATAGGAGCAGTATTATAGTAGTTATATTCTTGTACATAGGAGGCAGTATTATAGTAGTTATATTGTTGTACATAGGGGGCAGTATTATAGTAGTTATATTCTTGTACATAGGAGCAGTATTATAGTAGTTATATTCTTGTACATAGAGGGCAGTATTATAGTAGTTATATTCTTGTACATAGAGGGCAGTATTATAGTAGTTATATTCTTATACCTAGGGAGCAGTATTATAGTAGTTATATTCTTGTACATAGGGGGCAGTATTATAGTAGCTATATTCTTTTACATAGGGGCAGTATTATAGTAGCTATATTCTTGTACATAGGGGCAGTATTATAGTAGCTATATTCTTGTACATAGGGGCAGTATTATAGTAGCTATATTCTTGTACATAGGGGCAGTATTATAGTAGTTATATTCTTGTACATAGAGGCAGTATTATAGTAGTTATATTCTTATACATAGGGGACAGTATTATAGTAGTTATATTCTTGTATATAGGGAGCAGTATTATAGTTATATTCTTGTACATAGGGGCAGTATTATAGTAGTTATATTCTTGTACATAGGGGTAGTATTATAGTAGTTATATTCTTGTATATAGGGAGCAGTATTATAGTAGTTATATTCTTGTACATAGGGAGCAGTATTATAATAGTTATATTCTTGTATATAGGGAGCAGTATTATAGTAGTTATATTCTTGTACATAGGGGCAGTATTATAGTAGCTGTATTATAGTAGCTATATTCTTGTACATAGGGGCAGTATTATAGTAGCTATATTCTTGTACATAGGGAGCAGTATTATAGTAGTTATATTCTTGTACATAGAGGCAGTATTATAGTAGCTATATTATTGTACATAGGGGCAGTATTATAGTAGTTATATTCTTGTACATAGGGAGCAGTATTATAGTAGTTATATTCTTATACATAGGGGACAGTATTATAGTAGTTATATTCTTGTACATAGGGGCAGTATTATAGTAGCTATATTCTTGTACATAGGGGCAGTATTATAGTAGCTATATTCTTGTACATAGGGAGCAGTATTATAGTAGTTATATTCTTGTACATAGAGGCAGTATTATAGTAGCTATATTATTGTACATAGGGGCAGTATTATAGTAGTTATATTATTGTACATAGGGGCAGTATTATAGTAGTTATATTCTTGTACATAGGGGCAGTATTATAGTAGCTATATTCTTGTACATAGGGAGCAGTATTATAGTAGTTATATTCTTGTACATAGAGGCAGTATTATAGTAGCTATATTATTGTACATAGGGGCAGTATTATAGTAGTTATATTCTTGTACATAGGGAGCAGTATTATAGTAGTTATATTCTTGTACATAGGGGACAGTATTATAGTTGTTATATTCTTGTACATAGGGGCAGTATTATAGTAGTTATATTCTTGTACATAGGGGCAGTATTATAATAGCTATATTCTTGTACATAGGGAGCAGTATTATAGTAGTTATATTCTTGTACATAGAGGCAGTATTATAGTAGCTATATTATTGTACATAGGGGCAGTATTATAGTAGTTATATTCTTGTACATAGGGAGCAGTATTATAGTAGTTATATTCTTATACATAGGGGACAGTATTATAGTAGTTATATTCTTGTACATAGGGGCAGTATTATAGTAGCTATATTCTTGTACATAGGGGCAGTATTATAGTAGCTATATTCTTGTACATAGGGAGCAGTATTATAGTAGTTATATTCTTGTACATAGAGGCAGTATTATAGTAGCTATATTATTGTACATAGGGGCAGTATTATAGTAGTTATATTATTGTACATAGGGGCAGTATTATAGTAGTTATATTCTTGTACATAGGGGTAGTATTATAGTAGTTATATTCTTATACATAGGGGACAGTATTATAGTAGTTATATTCTTGTATATAGGAGCAGTATTATAGTAGTTATATTCTTGTACATAGGGGACAGTATTATAGTAGTTATATTCTTGTACATAGGGGCAGTATTATAGTAGTTATATTCTTGTACATAGGAGCAGTATTATAGTAGTTATATTCTTGTACATAGGGGGCAGTATTATAGTAGATATATTCTTGTACATAGGGAGCAGTATTATAGTAGTTATATTCTTGTACATAGAGGCAGTATTATAGTAGTTATATTCTTATACATAGGGGACAGTATTATAGTAGTTATATTCTTGTACATAGGAGCAGTATTATAGTAGTTATATTCTTGTACATAGGGGCAGTATTATAGTAGTTATATTCTTGTACATAGGGGCAGTATTATAGTAGTTATATTCTTGTACATAGGGAGCAGTTTTATAATAGTTATATTCTTGTATAGAGGGAGCAGTATTATAGTAGTTATATTCTTGTACATAGGGAGCAGTATTATAATAGTTATATTCTTGTATATAGGGGCAGTATTATAGTAGTTATATTCTTGTACATAGGGGGCAGTATTATAGTAGTTATATTCTTGTACATAGGGGTAGTATTATAGTAGTTATATTCTTGTACATAGGAGGCAGTATTATAGCAGTTATATTCCTGTACATAATAGCAGTATTATGGTAGTTATATTCTTGTACATAGGGGCAGTATTATAGTAGTTATATTCTTGTACATAGGGGGCAGTATTAGTTTTATTCCTGTACATAATAGCAGTATTATGGTAGTTATATTCTTGTACATAGGGGCAGTATTATAGTAGTTATATTCTTGTACATAGGGGGCAGTATTATAGTAGTTATATTCTTGTACATAGGAGGCAGTATTATAGTAGTTATATTCTTGTACATAGGGGGCAGTATTATAGTAGTTATATTCTTGTACATAGGGGTAGTATTATAGTAGTTATATTCTTGTACATAGGAGGCAGTATTATAGCAGTTATATTCCTGTACATAATAGCAGTATTATGGTAGTTATATTCTTGTACATAGGGGCAGTATTATAGTAGTTATAGTCTTGTACATAGGGGGCAGTATTATAGTAGTTATATTTTTGTACATAGGAGGCAGTATTATAGTAGTTATATTCTTGTACATAGGGGGCAGTATTATAGTAGTTATATTCTTGTACATAGGAGCAGTATTATAGTAGTTATATTCTTGTACATAGGGGCAGTATTATAGTAGTTATATTCTTGTACATAGGGGGCAGTATTATAGCAGTTATATTCCTATACATAGGAGCAGTATTATAGTAGTTATATTCTTGTACATAGGGGCAGGATTATAGTAGTTATATTCTTGTACATAGGAGCAGTATTATAGTAGTTATATTCTTGTACATAGGGGGCAGTATTATAGTAGTTATATTCTTGTACATAGGGGGCAGTATAATAGTAGTTATATTCTTGTACATAGGGGGCAGTATTATAGTTATATTCTTGTACATAGGGGCAGTATTATAGTAGTTATGTTCTTGTAAATAGGGGGCAGTATTAGTTTTATTCCTGTACATAATAGCAGTATTATGGTAGTTATATTCTTGTACATAATAGCAGTATTATGGTAGTTATATTCTTGTACATAGGGGCAGTATTATAGTAGTTATAGTCTTGTACATAGGGGGCAGTATTATAGTAGTTATATTTTTGTACATAGGAGGCAGTATTATAGTAGTTATATTCTTGTACATAGGGAGCAGTATTATAATAGTTATATTCTTCTATATAGGGGCAGTATTATAGTAGTTATATTCTTGTACATAGGAGCAGTATTATAGTAGTTATATTCTTGTACATAGGGGCAGTATTATAGTAGTTATATTCTTGTACATAGGGGGCAGTGTTATGCACACGCCCGGGCTAAGCGGCGTGTGCGTGTGATTGGTAGTGATTCCACTGGACCGTGCCGGAGAGTGAATGCCTGGAGGGGCGTGACTAAGTATTCACCCGATCCGACCAGGGTCGCACGACGGCATACGACGCCAGTGCACCAAGGAGGAACCGAGCAGAGGGACCAGGTGCTACTCCAGGACAGACCCCGGACACGGCTGTTGACCCACACAGGGAAATACAGGAACAGGCTGGTAGGCTGGCACACAGACTGGAGGGTATAGGCAGGCACGACTGGTATGCAGGCAGGCGGGTATGCAGGCATGGGGGTAAAGGCAAGCACAGCTAGAGTGCTAGCAGGTAGGAACACAGGCGGGATAGGACCCAGTACACACCGGGACTCAGGAACAATACAGGCAGAGGGTTACAGGCAAGCACAGCTAGAGTGCAGACAGGGAGGCACTAGCAGGTAGGAACACAGGCGGGATAGGACCCAGTACACACCGGGACTCAGGAACAATACAGGCAGAGGGTTACAGGCAAGCACAGCTAGAGTGCAGACAAGGCTGAGCAGGGAGGACAGGGCTCTGTTCACACGGAACAGACAGGAAGGGAAAGACAGAGCCAGATACTCACACAGTACTTGCAGAGACAACAAGCAGGAGTTAGGTACGAGTTCAGACTCTGCAGAAAAAGGAAGGGAACGGACATAGAGGCAAAACAGGTAAAGGACAGGAGAGAGTTCAGACTGGAACTGAGTGTACGGAGGAGACCGACACTGCAGAGGGATACAGGAGCGGGTCTGGGAATACGGCCCCCAGAGAGGCGGAACGAACAGGCAAGGAGCGTGTTCAGACAGGACAGACAAGAGAACACAGAAAGGAGTCAGTTCAGACACGGGAGCTGATACCGCAAAGCAGGAGACATACAGGACTCAGTTCAGACACGGGAGCTGATACCGCAAAGCAGGAGACATACAGGACTCAGTTCAGACACGGGAACAGATACAAAAAGCAGGAGACAAGAGACGGGACCTGGCACCTTCAGAGTGCAAGCACACACTGAAGGAAACACTATGCTCAGGCAGGAATAGAAGGGAGCTGCTGAGCTATATACCAAGTGACAGACAGCAATAGGCTGAGGACGCACAAGGGGTGTGACCCACAGCAGGTACAAAAGGCAGGAAGTGATCGGGCGCCGCCCTTAAGCAGCAGAAACAGACACAAACAGACAGCATGGAGGGAAGCCAGAGAGACATTCTGAACAGGAGATCAAGTGCGCCCTCTTGCACAGTGGGAGATGGACCACCATGCAAGGACGCCGCCAGGTATGTTACAGTACCTCCCCCCTTACGCCCCCTCTTCTTCAGGCCTGCCAGAATCTTCCGCAGGGAATTCGAGGGCCAGTCGTTCACTGGGTTGGAGGGGGACAGAGACTTAAGGGTAATCTCTGCTTCGAGGTACATCTTGTCAAGCTCACAGGAAGAAATAGACGGGTTATCAGGTACATAATGAGGAAAAGTCACTGTCTCTTTGTTATCTGGTGGTATCCCGGAGGATTCAGGAAACAACTGGAGGTCCTCCGCCGGGTCAGAAGAGTGCAGAGGCTCAGAGAAAACAACTGCTTCAGAGTACACTAGGTCGGACTCACTGGAGGAAGCAGGCGAGGTATCTGGTACCGAGTATAGGAAAGTCTCTGTCCATTCACCACCAGGTGGCACCCCGAAGGGTTCTGGAGACAGCTGGCGGTCCTCCGCCTGGTCAGAGGGGTGTAGAGACTCACGGGTAACCTCTGCTTCAGAGTACACTAGGTCGGACTCACTGGAGGAAGCAGGCGAGGTATCGGGTACCGAGTATAGGAAAGTCTCTGTCCATTCACCACCAGGTGGCACCCCGAAGGGTTCTGGAGACAGCTGGCGGTCCTCCGCCTGGTCAGAGGGGTGTAGAGACTCACGGGTAACCTCTGCTTCAGAGTACACTAGGTCGGACTCACTGGACGAAGCAAGCGAGGTATCAGATCCAGGATATAGGAAAGTCTCTGTCCATTCACCACCAGGTGGCACCCCGAAGGATTCTGAACACAACTGGAGGTCCTCCGCCTGGTCGGAGGGGTGTAGAGACTCAGGAGTAACCTCTGCTTCGGAGTACACTAAGTTGGACTCACTGGACGAAGCGAGCGAGGTCTCAGGTACAGAGTATAGGAGAGTCTCTGTCCTTTCGCTACCAGGTAGCACCCCGAAGGGTTCAGGAGACAACTGGAGATCCTCCGCCTGGTCGGAGGGGTGTAGAGACTCGGAGGTAACTACCACTTTGGGGTACCCATTGTCAGGCTCACAGGACGAAGCGGACAAAGTATTGAGTACCGGGTGTAGAGAAGTCTCTCTCCATTTGTCATCGAGTGGTATCCCGGAGGGTTCAGGAGGCAACAGGGGATCCTCCGCCAGGTAGTAGAGGTGCACAGACTCTGAGGTAACCACAGCTTTGGAGCATCCTTGGACATGCACACCGGTTAAAGAGAAAGAAGCATCTGATGCCGGGTGCAGGAAGTTCTCCTGTGTGGAGTCTGGATGGGCAGAAGTCTCTTCGGCCAGGAGAACTGGTGCACTACCCACGCACATTACCCATTGGGGTTTCTCCGGGATACAGGGAGATGAAGCTTCAGTAGGGACTTCAAGGTTGGGGTCAGGAGGTCTCAGGGAGGACAGACCCTGGCGTGACGGCTTGCCTCTAAGTCTAGCACGTCTGGACTGCCTCTTGAGGTTGAGAGAAGTATTCCGGAAAGCGTAGTCACCCTGTGAGGATTCTGGGTGGGCAGTAGTCTCATTGGGCTGGAGGACTATTGCGCTACCCACACACATTACCCGTCGGGGCTGCTCCGGGATATTGGGAAGTGAAGCTTCAGCAGGGGCTTCAGAGTTAGGGTCCTCGAAGACCATACGAAAGGCCACCAGGAAGGCCTGCAGGTCAAGGATGACAGGATCCCATGCTTCCCATAGGGGGGTGACCCATTTCAAGGCATCACCCGCTAGGTAGTCAATCATAAAGGCCACTTTAGCCCAATCGGAAGGAAAATAGAGAGGGTAGGCCTTAAAGTGTAGCATGCATTGCTCCACAAATGAACGACACTGTCTTGGATCCCCATAGTAACGTGGCGGATCCGCAGGAACGAGGGCTGATAGATCCATCTGGACGGGTGCGTAACTCGCCTGGAACTCAGCTAAAGGGGGAAAAAAATTTATTTATTTTATTTTAATGCATGTATTCGCTGGAAAAACTTCTCAAAGAGCGAAGGCCGTGGGGCTCAACGGGAACCATGGCCTGAGCATGCTGTTATGCACACGCCCGGGCTAAGCGGCGTGTGCGTGTGATTGGTAGTGATTCCACTGGACCGTGCCGGAGAGTGAATGCCTGGAGGGGCGTGACTAAGTATTCACCCGATCCGACCAGGGTCGCACGACGGCATACGACGCCAGTGCACCAAGGAGGAACCGAGCAGAGGGACCAGGTGCTACTCCAGGACAGACCCCGGACACGGCTGTTGACCCACACAGGGAAATACAGGAACAGGCTGGTAGGCTGGCACACAGACTGGAGGGTATAGGCAGGCACGACTGGTATGCAGGCAGGCGGGTATGCAGGCAGGGGGGTAAAGGCAAGCACAGCTAGAGTGCAGACAGGGAGGCACTAGCAGGTAGGAACACAGGCAGGATAGGACCCAGTACACACCGGGACTCAGGAACAATACAGGCAGAGGGTTACAGGCAAGCACAGCTAGAGTGCAGACAGGGAGGCACTAGCAGGTAGGAACACAGGCGGGATAGGACCCAGTACACACCGGGACTCAGGAACAATACAGGCAGAGGGTTACAGGCAAGCACAGCTAGAGTGCAGACAAGGCTGAGCAGGGAGGACAGGGCTCTGTTCACACGGAACAGACAGGAAGGGAAAGACAGAGCCAGATACTCACACAGTACTTGCAGAGACAACAAGCAGGAGTTAGGTACGAGTTCAGACTCTGCAGAAAAAGGAAGGGAACGGACATAGAGGCAAAACAGGTAAAGGACAGGAGAGAGTTCAGACTGGAACTGAGTGTACGGAGGAGACCGACACTGCAGAGGGATACAGGAGCGGGTCTGGGAATACGGCCCCCAGAGAGGCGGAACGAACAGGCAAGGAGCGTGTTCAGACAGGACAGACAAGTGAACACAGAAAGGAGTCAGTTCAGACACGGGAGCTGATACCGCAAAGCAGGAGACATGCAGGACTCAGTTCAGACACGGGAGCTGATACCGCAAAGCAGGAGACATACAGGACTCAGTTCAGACGCGGGAACAGATACAAAAAGCAGGAGACAAGAGACGGGACCTGGCACCTTCAGAGTGCAAGCACACACTGAAGGAAACACTATGCTCAGGCAGGAATAGAAGGGAGCTGCTGAGCTATATACCAAGTGACAGACAGCAATAGGCTGAGGACGCACAAGGGGTGTGACCCACAGCAGGTACAAAAGGCAGGAAGTGATCGGGCGCCGCCCTTAAGCAGCAGAAACAGACACAAACAGACAGCATGGAGGGAAGCCAGAGAGACATTCTGGACAGGAGATCAAGTGCGCCCTCTTGCACAGTGGGAGATGGACCACCATGCAAGGACGCCGCCAGGTATGTTACAGGCAGTATTATAGTTATATTCCTGTACATAATAGCAGTATTATGGTAGTTATATTCTTGTACATAGGGGCAGTATTATAGTAGTTATATTGTTGTACATAGGGGGCAGTATTATAGTAGTTATATTCTTGTACATAGGAGGCAGTATTATAGTAGTTATATTCTCGTACATAGGGGGCAGTATTATAGTAGTTATATTCTTGTACATAGGGGTAGTATTATAGTAGTTATATTCTTGTACATAGGAGGCAGTATTATAGCAGTTATATTCCTGTACATAATAGCAGTATTATGGTAGTTATATTCTTGTACATAGGGGCAGTATTATAGTTGTTATATTCTTGTACATAGGGGGCAGTATTATAGTCGTTATATTCTTGTACATAGGGGGCAGTATTATAGCAGTTATATTCCTGTGCATAATAGCAGTATTATGGTAGTTATATTCTTGTACATAGGGGCAGTATTATAGTAGTTATAGTCTTGTACATAGGGGGCAGTATTATAGTAGTTATGTTCTTGTACATAGGAGGCAGTATTATAGTAGTTATATTCTTGTACATAGGGGGCAGTATTATAGTAATATTCTTGTACATAGGGGTAGTATTATAGTAGTTATATTCTTGTACATAGGGGTAGTATTATAGTAGTTATATTCTTGTACATAGGGAGCAGTATTATAGTAGTTATATTCTTGTACATAGGAGCAGTATTATAGTAGTTATATTCTTGTACATAGGAGCTGTATTATAGTAGTTATATTCTTGTACATAGGAGCTGTATTATAGTAGTTATATTCTTGTACATAGGGGCAGTATTATAGTAGTTATATTCTTGTACATAGGGGGCAGTATTATAGCAGTTATATTCCTGTACATAGGAGCAGTATTATAGTAGTTATAGTCTTGTACATAGGGGTAGTATTATAGTAGTTATAGTCTTGTACATAGGGGGCAGTATTATAGTAGTTATGTTCTTGTACATAGGAGGCAGTATTATAGTAGTTATATTCTTGTACATAGGGGGCAGTATTATAGTAATATTCTTGTACATAGGGGTAGTATTATAGTAGTTATATTCTTGTACATAGGGGTAGTATTATAGTAGTTATATTCTTGTACATAGGGAGCAGTATTATAGTAGTTATATTCTTGTACATAGGAGCAGTATTATAGTAGTTATATTCTTGTACATAGGAGCTGTATTATAGTAGTTATATTCTTGTACATAGGAGCTGTATTATAGTAGTTATATTCTTGTACATAGGGGCAGTATTATAGTAGTTATATTCTTGTACATAGGGGGCAGTATTATAGCAGTTATATTCCTGTACATAGGAGCAGTATTATAGTAGTTATAGTCTTGTACATAGGGGTAGTATTATAGTAGTTATAGTCTTGTACATAGGGGTAGTATTATAGTAGTTATGTTCTTGTACATAGGGGTAGTATTATAGTAGTTATAGTCTTGTACATAGGAGGCAGTATTATAGTAGTTATAGTCTTGTACATAGGGGGCAGTATTATAGTAGTTATAGTCTTGTACATAGGGGGCAGTATTATAGTAGTTATAGTCTTGTACATAGGGGGCAGTATTATAGTAGTTATATTCTTGTACATAGGAGGCAGTATTATAGTAGTTATATTCTTGTACATAGGAGGCAGTATTATAGTAGTTATATTCTTGTACATAGGAGGCAGTATTATAGTAGTTATATTCTTGTACATAGGAGGCAGTATTATAGTAGTTATAGTCTTGTACATAGGGGGCAGTATTATAGAAGTTACATTTTTGTACATAGGGGGCAGTATTATAGTAGTTATATTCTTGTACATAGGAGTAGTATTATAGCAGTTATATTCTTGTACATAGGGGCAGTATTATAGTAGTTATATTCTAGTACATAGGAGGCAGTATTATAGTAGTTATAGTCTTGTACATAGGGGGCAGTATTATAGTAGTTATAGTCTTGTACATAGGGAGCAGTATTATAGTAGTTATATTCTTGTACATAGGGGGCAGTATTATAGTAGTTATATTCTTGTACATAGGGGGCAGTATTATAGTAGTTATATTCTTGTACATAGGGGGCAGTATTATAGTAGTTATATTCTTGTACATAGGAGCAGTATTATAGTAGTTATATTCTTGTACACAGGTGTAGTATTATAGTAGTTATATTCTTGTAAATAAAGAGCAGTATTATAGTAGTTATATTCTAGTACACAGGGGTAGTATTATAGTAGTTATATTCTAGTACACAGGGGTAGTATTATAGTAGTTATATTCTTGTACATAGGGGGCAGTATTATAGTAGTTATATTCTTGTACATAGGGGTAGTATTATAGTAGTTATATTCTTGTACATAGGAGCAGTATTATAGTAGTTATATTCTTGTACATAGGGGTAGTATTATAGTAGTTATATTCTTGTACATAGGGAGCAGTATTATAGTAGTTATATTCTTGTACATAGGAGCAGTATTATAGTAGTTATATTCTTGTACATAGGAGCTGTATTATAGTAGTTATATTCTTGTACATAGGAGCTGTATTATAGTAGTTATGTTCTTGTACATAGGGGCAGTATTATAGTAGTTATATTCTTGTACATAGGGGGCAGTATTATAGCAGTTATATTCCTGTACATAGGAGCAGTATTATAGGAGTTATAGTCTTGTACATAGGGGGCAGTATTATAGAAGTTACATTTTTGTACATAGGGGGCAGTATTATAGTAGTTATATTCTTGTACATAGGAGCAGTATTATAGTAGTTATATTCTTGTACATAGGAGCTGTATTATAGTAGTTATATTCTTGTACATAGGAGCTGTATTATAGTAGTTATATTCTTGTACACAGGTGTAGTATTATAGTAGTTATATTCTTGTAAATAAAGAGCAGTATTATAGTAGTTATATTCTAGTACACAGGGGTAGTATTATAGTAGTTATATTCTTGTACATAGGAGGCAGTATTATAGCAGTTATATTCCTGTACATAATAGCATTATTATGGTAGTTATATTCTTGTACATAGGGGCAGTATTATAGTAGTTATAGTCTTGTACATAGGGGGCAGTATTATAGTAGTTATAGTCTTGTACATAGGAGGCAGTATTATAGCAGTTATATTCCTGTACATAATAGCAGTATTATGGTAGTTATATTCTTGTACATAGGGGCAGTATTATAGTAGTTATAGTCTTGTACATAGGGGGCAGTATTATAGTAGTTATATTCTTGTACATAGGGGGCAGTATTATAGTAGTTATATTCTTGTACATAGGGGTAGTATTATAGTAGTTATATTCTTGTACATAGGAGGCAGTATTATAGCAGTTATATTCCTGTACATAGGAGCAGTATTATAGTAGTTATAGTCTTGTACATAGGGGTAGTATTATAGTAGTTATATTCTTGTACATAGGGGTAGTATTATAGTAGTTATAGTCTTGTACATAGGGGCAGTATTATAGTAGTTATAGTCTTGTACATAGGGGCAGTATTATAGTAGTTATAGTCTTGTACATAGGAGGCAGTATTATAGTAGTTATAGTCTTGTACATAGGGGGCAGTATTATAGTAGTTATAGTCTTGTACATAGGGGGCAGTATTATAGTAGTTATAGTCTTGTACATAGGGGGCAGTATTATAGTAGTTATAGTCTTGTACATAGGGGGCAGTATTATAGTAGTTATAGTCTTGTACATAGGAGGCAGTATTATAGTAGTTATAGTCTTGTACATAGGGGGCAGTATTATAGAACTTACATTTTTGTACATAGGGGCAGTATTATAGTAGTTATATTCTTGTACATAGGAGTAGTATTATAGCAGTTATATTCTTGTACATAGGGGCAGTATTATAGTAGTTATATTCTAGTACATAGGAGGCAGTATTATAGTAGTTATAGTCTTGTACATAGGGGGCAGTATTATAGTAGTTATAGTCTTGTACATAGGGGGCAGTATTATAGTAGTTATAGTCTTGTACATAGGGGGCAGTATTATAGTAGTTATATTCTTGTACATAGGGGGCAGTATTATAGTAGTTATATTCTTGTACATAGGGGGCAGTATTATAGTAGTTATATTCTTGTACATAGGAGCAGTATTATAGTAGTTATATTCTTGTACACAGGTGTAGTATTATAGTAGTTATATTCTTGTAAATAAAGAGCAGTATTATAGTAGTTATATTCTAGTACACAGGGGTAGTATTATAGTAGTTATATTCTTGTACATAGGGGGCAGTATTATAGTAGTTATATTCTTGTACATAGGGGTAGTATTATAGTAGTTATATTCTTGTACATAGGGGTAGTATTATAGTAGTTATATTCTTGTACATAGGGAGCAGTATTATAGTAGTTATATTCTTGTACATAGGAGCAGTATTATAGTAGTTATATTCTTGTACATAGGAGCTGTATTATAGTAGTTATATTCTTGTACATAGGAGCTGTATTATAGTAGTTATGTTCTTGTACATAGGGGCAGTATTATAGTAGTTATATTCTTGTACATAGGGGGCAGTATTATAGCAGTTATATTCCTGTACATAGGAGCAGTATTATAGGAGTTATAGTCTTGTACATAGGGGTAGTATTATAGGAGTTATAGTCTTGTACATAGGGGTAGTATTATAGTAGTTATAGTCTTGTACATAGGGGGCAGTATTATAGTAGTTATAGTCTTGTACATAGGAGGCAGTATTATAGCAGTTATATTCCTGTACATAATAGCAGTATTATGGTAGTTATAGTCTTGTACATAGGGGCAGTATTATAGTAGTTATAGTCTTGTACATAGGAGGCAGTATTATAGTAGTTATAGTCTTGTACATAGGGGGCAGTATTATAGTAGTTATAGTCTTGTACATAGGGGGCAGTATTATAGTAGTTATAGTCTTGTACATAGGGGGCAGTATTATAGTAGTTATATTCTTGTACATAGGAGGCAGTATTATAGTAGTTATATTCTTGTACATAGGAGGCAGTATTATAGAAGTTACATTTTTGTACATAGGGGGCAGTATTATAGTAGTTATATTCTTGTACATAGGAGTAGTATTATAGCAGTTATATTCTTGTACATAGGGGCAGTATTATTGTAGTTATATTCTAGTACATAGGAGGCAGTATTATAGTAGTTATAGTCTTGTACATAGGGGGCAGTATTATAGTAGTTATAGTCTTGTACATAGGGGGCAGTATTATAGTAGTTATAGTCTTGTACATAGGGGGCAGTATTATAGTAGTTATAGTCTTGTACATAGGGGGCAGTATTATAGTAGTTATAGTCTTGTACATAGGGGGCAGTATTATAGTAGTTATATTCTTGTACATAGGAGTAGTATTATAGCAGTTATATTCTTGTACATAGGGGCAGTATTATTGTAGTTATATTCTAGTACATAGGAGGCAGTATTATAGTAGTTATAGTCTTGTACATAGGGGGCAGTATTATAGTAGTTATAGTCTTGTACATAGGGGGCAGTATTATAGTAGTTATATTCTTGTACATAGGAGCAGTATTATAGTAGTTATATTCTTGTACATAGGGGGCAGTATTATAGTAGTTATAGTCTTGTACATAGGGGGCAGTATTATAGTAGTTTTAGTCTTGTACATAGGAGGCAGTATTATAGTAGTTATAGTCTTGTACATAGGAGGCAGTATTATAGTAGTTATAGTAGTTATATTATTGTACATAGGGGGCAGTATTATAGTAGATATATTCTTGTACATAGGGGGCAGTATTATAGTAGTTATATTCTTGTACATAGGGGGCAGTATTATAGTAGTTATATTCTTGTACATAGGGGGCAGTATTATAGTAGTTATATTCTTGTACATAGGGGGCAGTATTATAGTAGTTATATTCTTGTACATAGGAGCAGTATTATAGTAGTTATATTCTTGTACATAGGGGCAGTATTATAGTAGTTATATTCTTGTACATAGGGGGCAATATTATAGTAGATATATTCTTGTACATAGGGGGCAATATTATAGTAGATATATTCTTGTACATAGGGGGCAGTATTATAGTAGTTATATTCTTGTACATAGGGGGCAGTATTATAGTAGTTATATTCTTGTACATAGGGAGCAGTATTATAGTAGTTATATTCTTGTACATAGGGGCAGTATTATAGTAGTTATATTCTTGTACATAGGATGCAGTATTATAGTAGTTATATTCTTGTACATAGGGAGCAGTATTATAGTAGTTATATTCTTGTACATAGGGGGCAGTATTATAGTAGTTATATTCTTGTACATAGGGGGCAGTATTATAGTAGTTATATTCTTGTACATAGGAGCAGTATTATAGTAGTTATATTCTTGTACATAGGGGGCAGTATTATAGTAGTTATATTCTTGTACATAGGGGGCAGTATTATAGTAGTTATATTCTTGTACATAGGAGCAGTATTATAGTAGTTATATTCTTGTACATAGGGGGCAGTATTATAGTAGTTATATTCTTGTACATAGGGGGCAGTATTATAGTAGTTATATTCTTGTACATAGGAGCAGTATTATAGTAGTTATATTCTTGTACATAGGGGGCAGTATTATAGTAGTTATATTCTTGTACATAGGGGGCAGTATTATAGTAGTTATATTCTTGTACATAGGGGGCAGTATTATAGTAGTTATATTCTTGTACATAGGGGGCTGTAGTATAGTTGTTAGTATTGTAGTTATTCAGTTTGTCTACATTTTGCCCAACAATGGGCTCAGTTCAGATGTCCCCGTCCCTCACTCTTTATATTACGGTATTATGATGCTTCTCGTATTTCTTCTGGCAGATGCAGCGGAACGATCTTGCTCGGCACTTGCAGGAGTTCACCCAGGCTCACATGCGAATGATGGCACAAACGCTGAGAAGCGTCAGCAGTTCCTTCACACCGATGTCCAACATGGCTAGCGTGTCACTTGATCCCAACCAGTTTGAACCTGCTCCTTTATCATTCCCAGTGCCATCTTCCTTAATGTCCACGCCTCATGACTCCAGCCAACAGATCCAGAGCATGAAGGAGACCATTGAACAGCTGGAAGCTCGCCTGGTGATTCAGGACCATCAGATCCGTGAGCTCTCCGCCAAAATGGAAACCCAGACTGCCGTAGTGACGGACTTGAAGCACACGGTCCGCGTCTTGGAGGACAAGCTGGTGGAGGTGGAAGCGCAGCAGTACAATGGCGTCTTCATATGGAAGATCCACAACTTCAGCGCTCACCTAAGGAACCAGGAGGAGGAGCGACCGGTGGTCATCCATAGTCCTGGGTTCTACACAGGGAAGCCCGGCTACAAGCTCTGCCTCCGGATGCACCTGCAGTCGCCGAGTGCGCCTCGCTGCGCCAACTACATCTCCCTCTTTGTGCACACCATGCAAGGCGAATATGACAACCTCCTCCACTGGCCTTTTCAGGGAACCATCCGCCTCTCCATCTTGGACCAGTCAGAAGGTTCCAACTTTCAGGACCAAGAAGAAATTATGGACACTAAACCAGACTTGTTGGCCTTCCAGAGGCCCACCGTGGCCCGCAACCCGAAGGGCTTCGGCTACGTCACCTTTATGCCCATCCTGGCCTTAAGACAGCGCATGTTCATAAAAAACGACACGTTGCTGGTGCGTTGCGTCGTCACCACCCATGGGGAGCTGAACAGCCCGCGCCGCGAGGGCTTCCACCCACGCAATAGCGACGGGGCCACCTTATAGTCCATGAACCCTCCTCTAATGAAAGGTTCTCCTAATTGCCACGGGGAATCGTCGCCTTACTTCCTTTAAGACTGTGCAAAGTATCTGAACTTTACTGTCTGTGACACGACTGTATATTAAACAAATTTTTACCTGGACTCAACCTTTTGATGCTGGATACGGGGTCTAAAACTTTTTTTTTTTTGTAAATAATAGCAACGATATTCATCTCCCATCTATGACTTCACCAAACTTCGTAAGTGATCACCTAGCTTTTTTCAAACTACAAATCCCAGCAAGCTCTGGTTTGCAACCATTGGGGACCTACGTACATTATACACTTTCATGGACGTTCTCACAGTCCTAACCTCACAGGAGTAGACTGTCCTAATATGTCCTATATAAATCCCTTTACATACGTGCTTAACCCTTTGGCAACGGCTGCTGTACATGTACGATGCCATGCACCATAAAGTATATGGACGGGCTCGGGGGTTGAGCCCGGTCCATACAGCTCTGGTACTGACTCCTTTATATCATCGGCAACAGACATCTCCGATCACAACAGGTTAACTTCTTAAATTCGGTCACGCCTTTTGAAGACCCCTTATGTAGCCTGTGACTGGGTTTTATAGATGATAATTTTCTCAATGCATTGCAATACCACAGTACTGCAGGGTATCGTATAGGCAATCAAGTGATCTCCGGTTCAAGTTCTCAATATCTGAAAAGAAATCAGAATAAACTTTTCCCATTTTAGGACAATTAGGATTACCAGAATGTTTAATATTTGCCAAATGCCAGAATAATGAGAGAGAGAGAATGTTTTAAGGCATTTTTATTACTTACTGCAAAGTCAAAGGTTTCCATACATTTCATTAGTATTTGGTGCCATTGCCCTTAAACTGAATGGCTTGGGTGAAATGTTTGGGATCTCCTTCCACAAGCTTCTCACAATAGTTGGTGGGAATTTGGGCCGATTCCTCCTGACAAAACTGGTGTAACTGATCCAGGTTTGTAGGTCGCCTTGCTCTCACCTGGCTTTTCAGATTTGCCCAAAAATTTTCAATAGGATTGAGATCAGGGCTTTGTGATGGCCACTACAAAACATTGACTTTGTTATCCTTAAGCCACTTTATCATTTTGGCAGTATGCTTCGGGTCATTGTCCGTTTGGAAGAATCATTTCTGCCCAAGCTTTAACTTCCTGGCTGATCATCTTTTCTCATGATGCCATCTATTTTGTGAAGTGCACCAGTCCCTCCTGAAGCAAAACAACCCCACAACTTGATGCTGCCACCCCCATGTTTCACAGTTGGGATGGTGTTTTTAGGCTTCTCTCTTTTCCCTCCAAATGTTATAATGGTCATTATGGCCAAAAAGTTGAATTTTAGTTTCACCAGACCACAGGACATGTCTTCAAAAATTAAGGTCTTTGTTCCTGTGTGCATTTGCGAACATTAATCTGGCTTTTTCATGTTTCTTTTGGAGTAATGGCTTCTTCCTGGCAGAGTGGCCTTTCAGCCCATGTTGATACAGTACTGGTTTCACTGTGGATATTGACACAATCTTACCAGCTTCCGCCTTCATCTTCACAAGGGCTTTTGCTTTTGTCCTTGATATGCACATGTCGGACCAAAGCACGTTCATCTCTGGGACACAGAACCCGTCTCCTTCCTGAGCGGTATGATGGCTGGACATTCCCATCTTGTTTGTACTTGCGTATAATTGTTTGTACAGATGAACCAAGCTCCTTCCGGTATCTTGAAATTATACCCAAGGATGAGCCAGACTTGTGCAAGTCCTCAATTCTCTTCCTGATATCTTGGCTGATTTCTTTAGACTTTCACATGATGTTACACAAAGAAGCAGCGTGTTTCAGGTGTGCATTAAAATACATTCACAGGTGTGTCTCTAATTAACTCAGATGTTGCCAAAAAAACTATCAGAAGCTTCTAAACACATGACATCATCATATGGACAGTGCAGAATTGTTTAAAGGCATAGTAATCTTAGTGTATGTAAACTTTTGACTTTGCAGTAAGTAATAAAAATACCTTAAAACATTCTCTCTCTCAAAAAAAATCTAAATACTTATCCCATAAGGTGAACACCCCCCCCCCAAAAAATAAAAATGTAAAAAACAGAATTGTTTGTTTCCCACACTTCCTCCAACAAGTGCAATAAAAGCGATCAAGTGTTATTAATTAAGGGAATTATTCCATCGACTGTAAAAATAAAGTTTTAAGTCTCAGAAAATGGTGACGCAAACTGAATTTTTTTTTTTCTTTTGTGAATATTTTTTTTAACCAATTAAAAAAATTAAAAAAAAATTGTAAGTTTTGTTTTCTCCTTTTTCATACTGAGCTGGAGAATAACGCTGCAGGGTCATTTTTACATCATAATGAACATTGTTAAAGCAAAACCCCAAAATATGATGGTGGAATTACTGCTCTGGTGATGGAACGATAAAAAAAAAAGTTATGGCTTTTGAAAGAAGTGGAGGATAAAATAAAACTGCAAAATTTGAAAAATCACCCAGTTATGGATCGGATTAAAGGGTTTTTTACATTTTACAACTTATCCTACGCCCACAGGAAAGAGGTTATTGGCTGCTGATCGCTCAGGATCCCACCAATCACAAGGTCCTGTGCCCCTTATTGGTCGGGGAGCATCGGTTGTGCTGCCTCTATACATTTTCTAAGGGGTTACAGGACCCCGCTGTCGTGATCGGTGGGACCTTTACAGATCAGCATCTCCTCACCAATCATTTCGGGTAACTTGTGATACAGCTTCTTTTTTCTGTCCGTCCTTTCTTATGTCCGTCCTTCCATGGTGATGTAAAGGGTTGGGGTAATTGCCTTTGAATATAGTTGACCAGAAAGATGTGCAGGATCCCGATCCGTGGCCATGTCGATAGTCCGTGGTTTCCGGTCCTGAGCCCTGCGAATCTCCTACCTGCACCATCCCTGGTATCTCTTCTGATTAGTAAACCTTGTGGTGGTCTCCTACTTGGGAGAGGTGCTGGGGGTCCAGTGACCACAGATTATGGACACGGTCATCTTGGGTCCTTGCTCCTCTCTGGGACTAGGACTACAAAGCCTTCCATAAATGGCGAGATCTGCGCTGGTTGGTGAGCCATGTCTCCTCTGCCAGTCTTGCCTACGTTAGTCCTTTTCTAGGGGATCCAACAAGGAAGCCTCTGCAGCCGGCCATTCGTTACTTCTACCATGTTCATCTGTATCAAGTCTGGACCAACGCAGGAAGCCATTAGTTACTATACGCATTCACATTCCATATGATGGAAATCCGTTCCCCCTCCCCACCATAGAAACCTGCCTCATTGACCTCAAATCTTTCCAATCCATGGCAGCAGAAATTATCAACCTGACTGTAAAATCTCCCGTCCTGTCTGCAAGCACAATACAGATCCTTATTACATCACTCCGGAGTCACCGTGCTCCATGTAATGAGGATTTTCCTGTTCTACAGGTGGAAGCGATGTATGAAGCGCCGGGATATTCTCAGTGTGTAGCATCATTATGTACGCTGTAATTAAAGTATATTTAGCTTCACCTCCCTCATCTTGTCTGACATATCTATAAAGCTTCAGAACAATGCCGCTCTCTTATTTAAAGATGTCCTTATTTTTGCACCCCCACCGGGAGCTTCATGGCCGAGCAGCTGCCTGCAGCCGTACATCACCAAGCAGAATGCTGAGCGTCAGATGGAGTGGTGTAAAGTCGCCACCACTGGACTGTGGAGGAGACGTATTCTGTGCAGTGATGGATCGCACTTCTCTATCTGCGTCTGATGGAGCAGTCTGGGTTTGGTGATTCCAGGAGGACGTTACCCCCTGACTGCATTGTGCCCCCTGTACAGATGGTGGAGGAGGATAATGCTATGGGCTGTTATCAGGGGGCGGCCGCAGACCCTCAGTTTCAGTGATGGGAAATCTTAATCTTCAGCACAAGACATTGAGGACAATTGTAGCTTCAGCTTTGTGGGAACAGTTTGGGGAAGACCCTTATCTGTTCCCCCATGACTGTGCCCAGCGCACAAGCTCCATACAGAAATGGGGGAGAACATGAGCGACTGCACAGATCCTGGACCTCTTGGAGATTATGAGGCTGGCATCCACCCAACATCAGGGTCTGACACCACAAATGGGCAAGAATTCCTACAGACTCCAAAATCTTGTAGAAATCCTTCCAAGAAGAGCGGGAGCTGTTATATCTGCAGAGGAGCGACTCCATATTAATGTCTCTGGCTATAGAATAGGAAGTCAGAAAAGCTCCTGGAGGTGGATGTGGGGGGCACATACCTTTCTCCATATTAATGTCTATGGATGTAGGATGGGAGGTCAGAGGAGCCCCTGGAGGTGGGTGTGGGGGGCACATACCTTTCTCCATATTAATGTCTCTGGCTATAGAATAGGAAGTCAGAAAAGCTCCTGGAGGTGGATGTGGGGGGCACATACCTTTCTCCATATTAATGTCTATGGATGTAGGATGGGAGGTCAGAGAAGCTCCTGGAGGTGGACATGGAGGGAGCACATACTTTTCTTCATATTGTGTAATCTAAACATGCAATTCCAACAAACGCCCTGCAGGTGGCAGCAGATTCTGCTAAATTGAGAGGGTGAAGTCCATTGCCCGAGCAGATCTGGGGATGGCGGGATTGTGCTATACATTCAATAATTTAATAATGGAGATGTCATTTCTTTTAGACTCCTGACAGTCAGTAGTAACGGGCGGCAGGATCTGATACAGAAGGAGGAATTTACAGAAGAGCCGCAGATCTGGGAGGCATTGGGGGGCTGAGTGGCATCGTCGTAGATGGCAGTGCCACACGCACCTCAGCTGCTGCAGCCTTCTTTTACAGATATGCTACCTGTTTTTATTTCAATCAGTGATTATTTTTCAATAAGAGGTTCTGCAGCAGCTGAGGTGCACATTATAAGGATTTGCAGCAGTGTGCAGCTCTATTATACTTGCAGAGATCCTGCTGCTGTGGGTAATGCCCCCAGGGAAAAAAAGGTTTGTAATGGAATGGTGGCAATTTGTAGAGTCCTGGAGAACTAATAGAATTCACCCAAGACTCTTGGCCGCCCTCTGCAGGATAGGTGCAGTATGACAACTGAAAGCTCCACAAGCACAATCACTTTTTTTTTTTTTTAAAAAAGTTTGCAACTCTGGCAGCCAGATTATAGATGTAGCAGAGCTGGATTTGTCATCTGCCTGAACTCATGTAGCAACTTTAAATAGGATTGCTACATATTAGACAGTAAATAGGATGCAGCCACAAAGGGTTAAATGACATGAATCTCACATATGCGCGTTTTCCGCTCCTAAAGTCTGCAGCACTTTTCTCAATCTTAGAGGAGAACGAGCCTCCAGTTACAGTCGTGCTGAGTGAGCGATGTGTGTTTTTATGGGGTCACCAGACACCGGGTTTCACATGACGCCCCATAAATAATGCGCAGCCGTCAATGTTACTGTATTAGGAATAGGAGAATGTGTCACGCAAAGGGTTCGGCATAATCTAATTCTTCTGCTTTATACGTAAGCGGGGGTGGGGGGGACTTAGAGGGTCCGACGTTCCTCATTCCTCCAAACCCCAGGTAAAGAGCGCCCCCTTGTTTTTGCCCTTAAATTCCTTTTAAAACAGTTGATGATATATTAAAATAAAAAATAATGATAAAAAAAAAATTAAAAAGGGAGGAGGTCATCTTTATGACCCCCCCTCCCACATATTCAAGCCTGGCTACCGAGAAAGTAAATTACACAAATCGTTTTTAAATTTGTGTAATACTCCATGTCACCTGCGGGGGCACTGTGGGTTAGTTGAACACTTGCTGCCAAGAGGTCACAGGTGATCACTGTAGGACACAAATGATATCACTTTCATCAAGGTAACAGCTGATGATTTTAGACCTTGATGTCACCCCCCCCCCCCATAACTAGAATGAAGAAGCCCCTCGAATGGATGATCGATTTAATTTGCAAGGAGCAGGAAAAGAGATCTGGAATGTTTGGGAATGTATCTTAGTAGGATATTACTCACTGATTATTACAAGAGTAAATGGGGGTCCCCGGCTTCCTATCCGATACAATGCCTCAATTCAAAATAAACGATGAGAAATTTATCTTCTTAAAGTGCAACTCCATTCGCCATTAATATGAACATTTCCTGGACTGTGCACATTCCTTATTTACAAAGCAAAATTAAAATAAAAAGTTGCTAAATGCCTTTTTTCCTATCCTGAATATCCCTCCCATCATGCCTCAGGATTCAACACAGGTTTCATATTCCCCTCCTTGTGGGAGGAGCTTTTTTTCCTTTGCTCATTGTCGCCCTCTACTGGGGAATGTTGGAAGGGAAATCACAGCTTAGTTGTGACGTACAACGTCGTTTTTTTTTTTTTGTTTTTTTTTGTCCATTCAGCCAAGAAAATTGATTTTTGATACTAAATATATAAACGGCAATCAGAACAGAAGCGGATTCTGGGCTTTGGCTACAGCGTCTGTGCTGTGGCCGCTTTATGTGCCTCTGCTGCTGCATGCAGGGACTGATTCTCCAGAATTTTACCACCAGATAGAACCTGAAATCCTAACAGAGACACCCCCCCAGATGAAGTAAGGTCAAAACGCGCGTTGGGGGTCTGAGGTGGAGGCTATTCTATTGTTATTTTTTGGCTATGTCTGATTATAATGCATCTTTATCTCTTCACTATTGATTTTATTTTTGTGCAGTATATTGCACCTAATCTCTATACATTTAAGAATGCATTGTGATTAACTTTGTGGATATACATACAGTTAGGTCCATATGTATTTGGACAGAGACAACATTTTTCGAATTTTGGTTCTAGACATTACCACAATGAATTTTAAGCAAAACAATTCAGATGCAGTTGAAGTTCAGACTTTCAGCTTTCATTTGAGGGTATCCACATTAAAATTGGATGAAGGGTTTAGGAGTTTCAGCTCCTTCACATGTGCCACCCTGTTTTTAAAGGGACCAAAAGTAATTGGACAATTGACTCCAAGGCTATTTCATGGACAGGTGTGGGCAATCCCTTCGTTAGGTCATTCTCAATTAAGCAGATAAAAGGCCTGGAGTTGATTTGAGGTGTGGTGCTTGCATTTGGAAGGTTTTGCTGTGAAGTAAACATGCGGTCAAAGGAGCTCTCCATGCAGGTGAAACAAGCCATCCTTAAGCTGCAAAAACAGAAAAAAAACATCCGAGAAATTGCTACAATATTAGGAGTGGCAAAAGCTATAGTTTGGTACATCCTGAGAAAGAAAGAAAGCACTGGTGAACTCATCAATGCAAAAAGACCTGGGCGCCCACGGATGACAACAGTGGTGGATGATCGCAGAATAATCTCCATGGTGAAGAGAAACCCCTTCACAACAGCCAACCAAGTGAACCACACTCTCCAGGAGGTAGGCGTATCAATATCCAAATCTACCATAAAGAGAAGACTGCATGAAAGTAACTACAGAGGGTTCACTGCACGGCGCAAGCCACTCATAAGCATCAAGAATAAAAAGGCTAGACTAGACTTTGCTAAAAAACATCTAAAAAAGCCAGCACAGTTCTGGAAGAACATTCTTTGGACAGATGAAACCAAGATCAACCTCTACCAGAATGATGGAAAGAGAAAAGTATGGCGCAGGCGTGGTACAGCTCATGATCCAAAGCATACCACATCATCTGTAAAACACGGCGGAGGCAGTGTGATGGCTTGGGCATGCATGGCTGCCAGTGGCACTGGGTCACTAGTGTTTATTGATGATGTGACACAGAACAGAAGCAGCGGAATGAATTCTGATGTATTCAGAGCCATACTGTGTGCTCAGATCCAGCCAAATGCAGCCAAACTGATTGGTCGTCGTTTCATACTACAGATGGACAATGACCCAAAACATAAAGCCAAAGCAACCCAGGAGTTTATTAAAGCAAAGAAGTGGAATATTCTTGAATGGCCAAGTCAGTCACCTGATCTCAACCCAATTGAGCATGCATTTCACTTGTTAAAGAC
Source organism: Phyllobates terribilis (assembly GCF_046119375.1). NCBI lineage: Eukaryota > Metazoa > Chordata > Amphibia > Anura > Dendrobatidae > Phyllobates > Phyllobates terribilis. Next base: position 77,398,123 of record NW_027362773.1, on the reverse strand, counting down.
TAAACTTCAGACAGAAAGGCCCACAAACAAACAGCAACTGAAAACCACCGCAGTGAAGGCCTGGCAGAGCATCAAAAAGGAGGAAACACAGCGTCTGGTGATGTCCATTAGTTCAAGACTTCAGGCAGTCATTGCCAACAAAGGGTTTTCAACCAAGTACTAGAAATGAACATTTTATTTACAATTATTTAATCTGTCCAATTACTTTTGGTCCCTTTAAAAACAGGGTGGCACATGTTAAGGAGCTGAAACTCCTAAACCCTTCATCCAATTTTAATGTGGATACCCTCAAATGAAAGCTGAAAGTCTGAACTTCAACTGCATCTGAATTGTTTTGTTTAAAATTCATTGTGGTAATGTCTAGAACCAAAATTAGAAAAATGTTGTCTCTGTCCAAATATATATGGACCTAACTGTATGTGCCTACATATACCTATTATTGTCATCCTTCGGTAGTATTCTGCTTTCTGGTGTATTGTTTCTTATTTTCATTATTTTGTGTCTCTCACCGGTCTCCCCTTTCTTGCATTGTTTTGTGTTTTTACTCTTAACTTTTAAATGCTGTTTTTATTGTGCAGTTGAGCATCTTAATAAAATATTTATGGCATATAAACATTTGTCTGAATTCTGATTAAATTGGAGTAACACTTACAAGATATTTTAGTCTGAATCTTCTTATTTCACTGACAGTCAATAATAGTCCAATCTGTTATATAATGACAGCAGGGTGATCTATAGATACACCCAACGCATCAGAGAAAATAACTTGTATAGAGATCGGACTGCAGAGGATGGGGGGGGTTAAGTTATTTCTTTAATGATGCCCCATCAGACTATTTGGGACATGTGGAAGAATGATTGTCCAGAGAAGAGACAGTGACGTTAGCCTGAGTCCTGTGTCTGTCGGTGGTAAAGCCTCCTGAGACCCTTCATGCGTGGGGGGCTTCTAATCCATGGAGCGGACTCACAACTTTGCCTAAGACCTTGGCCAGGAATAAAGAATGGGACCTAAACATCTTCCAAGAACAACGTCTCCCATCATCCAGGACAATGTGGTGATGATGATTTTTCCAGCATGATGGAGACCAGGTCACGAGGCAAAAATGATAACCAAGAGGCTCAGGGAACAAAATATTGACATTTTGGGGCCAGGAAACTCCCCAGATCTCATCCAATTGAGAACCTGAGGTCAGTCCTCAGAAAACGACAAACAAAACCCTCGAAATTGTGATTAAATCTGAGCACTGATGAGACAAGAACAGGCGGCCATCAGTCAGGATCTTCCGGGGTGAAGGGCAGAAGTCTGGAGAATAAGGGGAATATTGAGGTGTCACAGAAACTTCAATAAAAGTTTATAAACTTCTGAAATTTCCGATAGCAAGGCTACATTGATTCGTCCTGCTGAGGTCTTCCTTCCTCATCGCAACCTAAACTATCCGGTCAGGCTGTGGTTGGCGACAGATGTGCAGATGCCCGAGGAAAAATTATTACGCCAAGCAGTCTGTTTTTTTTTTTTTACAAGCCGTGATGGCTGCCTCCTCCAGCTGTTAAATTCCAGCTTTTAAGAACCATTTTTTATTTTAGTGTTGCATTGCTGATCCCTTATTAGACAGATTATAGTAATCCCGAGTCTTGTTTCCCGTGCTCCCCTCAGATCTCTCCTAATATGGGGAAGTTAGAAGTAAAAGATCTTCTCCCACCATGAAACCTGACATTTACTGTAACATTTGGAAACTGATGTACAGTCAACGAGTTGTCAAGTTTTACTTTTTATTCTGGGTTCTGTGTCCAGACAGGAAATGAAGCAGCTCTCTCTACCTCTCTCCCAGCATCAGTTATCTCCAGCCAATAACATGCACTCCACTCACACAGAAAATTACCTTTGCAAATTGTATCAAGTTGGAAAGTATTTCCTGCAGACTTAGGTACTCTTTCACACGTCAGTGTGTCTGGTTCGCGTGGTGACCGTTTCCACACGTACTGGAGACACTGACACACACAGACCCATTCAAATCTATGGGTCTGCACTCGTCAGTGTTTCCACGGGCCACGTGTCCGTGTGCTCCACACGTAGACATGACAGTTTTTTTTACACGCTGCACGATCCGCAAAATGTCCCACGCTGAACGCACACAGATGAAATCATCAGTGTGACATGTACCGGCACCTGGGAATCAGCTGTACAGTTAGCGCTGTTCCCTAGCGCAGGGTACTGAACGCTGCCCTCATCATTGTCCCTTGCTCGCGCTGTGATCAGCACGAGCAAGGGACAATGTTGGGAGTAGTAGTAGTCTGCTCTGCAGTGTCCATGTGTAAAAATAAGAATAAAATAATAAAATCCTTATACTCACCTGTCTGAAGATGTCCCCCGCTGCAATCCTCTGACCGCTGACACCGAGGAGCTGGGGAGAATGACTTGCTTCAGCGAGTGAGCCGAGGAGCTGCGCTGATCTCAGGAGCGGTGTCCTGTCACTCAGTGAGCTCCGCTCAGTGCAGGGCCCCGCTCACTGGAGTGGCTCATTCTCCCCGACGTCAGTGGTCAGAGGATTACAGCGGGGAACATCTCCGGACAGGTGAGTATAAGGATTTTATGTTTATATTCATGGACACTGCGGGAGCAGAATACTACTCCCAACATTGTCCCTTGCTCGCACTGATCAGAGCGTGAGCAAGGGACAATGATGAGGGCAGCGTTCAGCACCCAGAGCTTGGGAACAGCGCTAACTTTACTGCTGATTTCCAGGCGCCGGTACAAGTACTTCTGATGCGGCACACAGACGTCACACACGGACACGCATATCTCCAGTATCGGGAAAATCAGGACGTGTGAAACCAGCCTAAGATAGTTCTCTCTCCCAGCGAGACGTCCCAGCACCATCTACTTGGAGACAGTACATCTTGTTTTTTATGGGACAGATTGTAGTTTTGAATGATACAATTCAATTTACTGCATAATGGACTAAAAAATGGTGAAAAAAAAATTCCAAGTATGGTGAAACAGAAAAACGCAATTTCTGACATTGCTTTTTAGGTTTCGTTTTTATGGGGGTCAATCAATCAGCACCCTGCGATTGTGTTGCATGGGATGCTGATCGCCATTCTTGGATGCCTCTCCTTCCCTACTATGGAAAACTGAGCAGCGGTGGCTGAAGTGTGGCCAGATAAGTTTGCCTGTAAAATGGCGCAGCGTCCAGACAGCAGGCGTCTCCTCCGTGGCCTCATTTGCACCTTTGAAGTGTCCTAGAAGCGTCTGCGGTTGTTGTGGGATCAAACAAGTTTTATAACGAGAGACAAAGAGAAGCTTCACAACTGCATGCACACAAGTAACCTCTTTTATGTCTTGCCCGCTCTCATACACCTCAGACGCAGATACATCCCGGCCCTAATAGCTTTTATTATTGTTATTATTATTTTATTTTCGAGATGAAAAGAAAATTGCCAGGTTTCCATAAACAGGAGACAAGTCTGCTCAGTCACATTCACCTTTAGGTCTTTACACACAGCAAGACATGAATGGAGACCGCGCCTGCAATTTGCACGGGCGCTTTAATCACCCAAACATCGCGTCAATCACCTAAATCCATTAAATCCATTTACAAGTCACCGAACAGGTCTCATATGTACACACATGTCCTATCATGTGCCAGTCTTGTACTCTAAATCCACCGGAGTAAGGTGCTCCGAAGTTTAGTTGGTGCACATGTTCTAGTAAATTCGGCACAACTTTTCGGCACAGAATGAAACCTAAAGTTTTAGTTATAATGTCACACCAAATTTCTGGCAGGCATTATAGAAAATTTGCCATAAGTTTGCTCCTACTTTGCCTTTTTCTGCACTAAAGTTAACAAAACATGATGTTTGATAAAGTTGGCATAACTTTAGATATAAAACTTATGTCTACACATGTTGTCTACCTTTTTTCGTCTCCCCCCCTCATCCCCTTCCATCCCACATAAATTTGTGTTTCACCTATTTTCAAAGTCAACCACGACCCTCCTTCCCAACCATATTTCAAAAGTAGCGAGAGAGGAGCAAAATAACACAAAGCCACTTTTTTTTTTTGCACAAAGATGCTTTGGAAAAAAACTACATTTTTGGACAAAAAAAAATTGGCACAAAACCAATGATAAATACCCCCCTTTATGCAATTTATCCGTATCTGTTGTAACAACCGTTATACACAATGGGTGCCAGAACTTTGCGATAGACCCTCAATTTTTAAAAAAACATTTTTTAGCACAAAAGGTACAAAAACACCGCTAAACGCAAATTTGAAAAAATAAAACTTTATTTTGCTTTCCAGTTTGTTCCATCTTCTCCGACTCCTGATCTTAAATGCACTTTAATTAGAACAGCAACTAAAAAGTTAAAAACCATTTCAAGTTTTGTGCGATCAGGAAGCACCGATTGGGCAGAATCCAAGGTGTTAGTCCAACCTTTGTCGCTGGCTGATTTTCAGTTTTCACGCGTCGACTGAGAACAAAACGTGAGGGCTTCACATACGAAGGATGTACCTTATTATAAAACATATCATATACAGTTAAAAGTACCATTAAAAAGTGATTTCTATTTTGTTTTATTGCGTTAGGCTCTTGGTAAGACATGGTGTGGTCAGTCTGTGATCATGCGGTGGAGTAGAAGTTGGGATCATTGTGAGGGTCTCCAAAAATATTTCAGATATATATTTTTGCTCTAGTTTTCAGGGTACCTGTCAGCTGGGGGATGGACAGCAGTGCTCGGAGCCATCATGGAGGTCGGTACTCAGCAGCTCCAATGGACTGTCCACAATATTTGGTTCACTGCTAAACTGTCGCTGGGTGAAACTGGGCTGCAGTAGAAGACATGGGTCGGAAAGCTCTGTCTCCTCGGATCTGGGATGCATGATGGAGGCCATTGCCAAAAGTTGGATGTCCGTGTGAGCGTTGGCTACTGTGTGTCTCCTGATGCTTCCACATTTTTCCAAATATGCCTCACCCTCCTGCTCGGTGAGTGGGGAAAGACAACGCTCAACTGGAAGGGAAATACCTCCATGTGGGGTGTAGGGTACAGTGTCGGATCTTAGACGACATTTAGGAAATCGATGCTCTAGAAAGAGAGAGAGAAAACATATAAGAAGAGTCATCGTGGAACATTTGGCCACAATCATAGTAATAAGTCCAAAAATAATCCAAAAGAAAGTCTAAAAATAATCACTCAAAAGCTATGAGCTAATCTGAACATTTTAATGCAAGGACTGTAGTACTCCTTGTGGCCAGTAGGTGCTAAATAATTATTTATTCATTTTTTAATAACTGATTAATCATTAAAAATACAAAAATGATGAGATTTCTTCTCAGTCTTGTGTCTAGGGCATCACTGAAACCATGAATACGCCAGAGAGTTGTCTGATGCGTTTATCACCTCCCCGCCACACCGCTTATACAAGCCAGTTATAGTTATATTGATGGTCGCCAACCAGTGGGTCTTCAGCTGTGGCAAAACTGCAACTCCCGGCATGGGTCATTGCTGTACCATTCACTTGCCATTTCCTACTCTCCAAAATGTCCAGGAAACAGTAGACATCGTCCAAAATCGCAGAGGAGTTGGCAAATCTCCTAGGTGCCAATGAAGCCTCCTAAGATTTGGTGGCAATAAAATGGACATTCAAGGGGTAAGGAAAAGGTATGGAGGGGCCTGACCGGGAAAAGTGGGGGACTACACAGGAAACTTTTCATGCGGTCCCCATCGCGCCACAATCCGTTTCCTCCTGGAGTCCTTATGCAAAAGATTGGAAAGTATGATTTACCTACTGGATGAGCTGAAAAGTCGAAAACCATCCTATTATTTGCAAGGCAATTCAAGGGGCGTTTCACCACTATGATATTGATGACCTGTTCTTAGGATAGATCATCAATGTCAGATTGGTGGAGTGGAACACCCAACTGTTCTCAGGTCTGTCAGTAACCGGATGTAGACAGGTGCAGAGCGGAACAGCTTAGGGCCAATGCCTGGTACTGCAGGTAAGCTCAACATTCATTTGGCCAGGAGTGGTCATGAAACAGTTGACGGAGCTGTGGCTTTTCCTGCTCCGCATTTGTTTACATCCAGTCGTTGTCGAAGCTGAGAACAATTCTTCTATGGGGTACCGGGTGTCAAACCCACGCCAATCTCATAATAATGACCCATCCTTAGGACAGGTCATCGATATCATAGTGGTGAAACACCCCTTTAACTTTACCTTTAACGGTAAATGTAGCGCCCCGAGGGTTCGGCCGCTACAGGGGTATTGCACCTCAGACCAGAGGTGTGATATTCCACTCCCAGGTAAGGATGGAGTATGGACCAGGGCTCAGTTAGCTGCATACAGCACACACACCCCATTTCCGAGGGACAGCTCAACGGTGCTCCCACTAGACAGAAGTGCAGGCACGACCGACTATGTCCCTGCCTGGAGTGGGGAGGGGGGTGGAACACCCAGTGCTGTAGGGGCAGATAGGGGTTGGTTCCTGAGCGTAGGAAGGAGCTCATTGGTTGCTGGTCACCTGGGCTCATGGTCAGAGGGAGGTATAAAAGGTGGGCACCATCTCAGATCTAGGTTCTGTCCAGAGAGGAGAAGACAGGGAGTAGAGGCTCTGTAGGAGCTCTACTCCAGAAGGGCCTAGTGAGAGGCCGAGGAGGAGGTGAAGGGGAGCTGAGATTTTGGCTCATCTCAGCTCCAAGAGAACGGAACAGAAACAGAAAGGAACTGCAAAGAAAGAGAGAGAGAAACAGAAGGGCTCAGGAACAAGAAGGTGGAAGGGACCCTAAGAACCCACGAGAATCCAGGGTGAAGGATCAGGCAGATTAAGGGTACCGGATCCCAAGTTGGTGGAGGAGAAACTACCCTCAGCCAAAGACCGGTCGTCGTGATCATCTATTGGTGCGACACCTCATCAAACCTGCTAGGAAGGCACCATATAGGACAGCGGAGGACGGGGCCCACGTTTAACCGCACGAGTCCGCGGCAGCTGGACAAAAGTGGGTCACTGGTGAGGCAGGCCAGAGAAAGGATTAAAGGGGGTCCTGTGCCATGCTCCTGAACTGCCTGGGAGTTGACCGAGCCCCTCACCTGGTGGACGCAGCACGGCTCGGGCGGTCACTGCTGTCAGAAGTGACCCGGAACAAACGAACTGTGAGTAAAGACCCTGGACTGTAACTTGTTGTCCGTGTGCTCCTTCGCTCCTCCGGCACTACCGGTACTGGGACCTTCACCACCATCACTCCCACCATCCACTACACTGCCCTGGGGCCGCACTCTTCCCGTGGGGAGTCACACTACCCTAGCTGCACACTTCATCAGCCCCAGCGGTCTGCATGCAGCGGCGGTTCCTAATAACCGCAATCCACGGGTGGCGTAGTCGGACATTATCTGAAGCACGTAGCAGACTACCATTGGCCTGACCACCCTGAGCCGCGGGACCGGGCCGCCACTACTACTACCCCCATCGTTCCCCTATCGCCCGGATCCGCGTGCCCCACGGCCCAGGGGGCGAGTCATAAGAATGAGATCAATACACTTTCGCTTTCAGGATGGATTTAGAAGGCTTCCTTGACAATAGGTTGACTATAAAGTGTCCCCCCCTGCTGAGACCCCAGCGATCAGCTCCTATCTATGGGGAATCCTGGCAGAAAGTGTTCTATTTCCCTGCAGCACCTCCGCAGGTGAAATGAAGCATTACACAGTGTACATTCATATTCATAGTAACACAAGACAGGACACTCAGGTCCTCCTAAACCCCTCCTCACATTGCACAAGACATGAGCATCGTAAAGAGAAGACCCCATTTATTGTCAGAACATCACAGGAGTTAGGTAAGAAGCATGACTACCACCCCCGTAGATGAGGAGCTCACACTATGGTTTTTAGGAGTTCAGTAGGAGGGTTTGTGACTGTCTGGATGATCTGTAAGAAATGACACTTAGGCGGAGATGAGCTCAGACTTGTCGTGACTTTGAGGACTGAAATCTATAAAACTTACTGAACTTTTCAACTCAACCATTTAGCCTGTGGGAAGTGGAGTCCAGATACGTCCAGACACTGGAATAGTAAAATGACGTTCGGGGAGATGTTTCCTGAGGCACATGGTCTTCACATCCAATTCCAGGACAATGGGCACATCCTGGAATTAGACATGCGGTGGATATAAGAAACTAAAAATACTCTAATCGTTCCTTCATCTACCAGGGGTTAAATTGGGTTTCCACAAAAGGGGTATTCCCACCCAGAGACTATGCAATGATCGCCCCCTTTGGAAAGTATGATCGGCCCCTTAAAAGTGACCATGACAAGATTCCCCGGAGTGCCCCTTCCCAAAGTAATACTTCTACCTTGGTGCCACTTTCTCAGGAAAAAAAAATAGTTTAGAATCTTCTAATCCAAGAACTCTTCTCCCGGCACATAGAGTGAGGTTGGCACAGGCGGCGCAATGCAGTGATATCATTGTGCCACCTGTGAAGAACGTTGAGGTGGTGTAGGCCGTGGGCAGGATGCAGTGTGGTGGGCAGGAGCAGGAGTATCCCCACTCTACTACAGGCACCAAAGTATTGGCGTGATGTTGACAGCGAAACAATTCAAAGACGCCAGATGTTCCCTGCCGCGGATCATAGTGATGCTACTGCTAGAATTTTGCGCCCAACTGATCCTGTTGTCTTCTTCTCAAACTACACCACTGGCCCATAGATCATATTCGTTTTTTTGTAAGAAAGCAATAAGCATATAAAAAAAAATAATCAGGAAAATCTGTTGTGTGAACAAAAACAAATCCCCCCCCCAAAAACCACAACTTTATCTAAACACTTCAGTTGTAGTAAACTCTGAACTCTTTCACACATGATGGGTTTATCGTTTTAATCAACAGATTGTCTTCCATACGCCAACGCCTGTCTCACTCTGGACACGTATAGAGGTTCTCAGAACTGGAGACATGTAACTATGTCATCATCATGGGGCAGACACGTCCCGGACTACACTATTAGGGGCCCCATACACAATAGGTAGCCGACTGCTAAACCATGGTTTGGCCAGTAGCCATCACCCCCGACTCCTCCATACTCTGTGCCGACCGTTCGCTCTACAAGAGAGACACTTCCACCCTCTTCTTCTGGTGGCTTCTCTCGCCAAAAACTTCTCTCCCCTGACATCATCTCTCGGGGACCCCATGGCACATTGGACTGTCAGCCAAGCCAACCGATATCGTTTGACATTGGTCAGCCAAGCCAACCGATATCGTTTGACATTGGTCAGCCAAGCTTATCGATATCGTTTGACATTGGTCAGCCAAGCTCATCGATATCGTTTGAACGTTAGTCCAAATTCAAGCCTAACCCTACAGTCAGCCTCCTCCAGCCCAAAATGGTTGATAATGGGATAGAATAGGATCCAATAAATTTTCTGATTCACATCACCTCCCCCCACCCACCCACCCGAAACCCCTCTATAAACTAGAACGAGAGCTGTTCTGGAAACACGCCTTGCTCCGATGGACATGAACAGTCTCTGGATTACATGGATGACCATTCAGAAGCAAATCTGTGAGAACATTCTGCATGCCCCAAGCGTCCTCCGGCAAAATCATCTGTATGATGAGCAATCCCTTTTAAGGGGTGGGGACCTAGAAACTATAGTCTCCAAATGCAGAGTCTTGGGGAAGGGCTTCTGCAGCCGTGTAGCCTTACAGCAGAGACGATCAGATCTGTAGGCGCTCATCCTTAACGCCACTTTACCCTGCCACATAGAAAGAGGTCCTAAGTAAGGAATCCCCCCCTCCCCGATGGACTTCTACAGCATTTCGATGAGGGTTGTTTTACTGAGACATCTCCAGGTTTGCTCTGTTTTTTTACATTTTTATTAATATGAAGCACATTTGCTATATTTTGGGGTCACCTGTGCCCCAAGAAAGTAAAATCTGGGCCATCTAGACCAGAGCAACTTTTCATTAAGCCCCAATAATTTGCACTTTGGAAAAGTGTCGAGAGCGCAGGAATCAGGAGAAAGTCTCCAATTATTGCACAAATATGGCATCTGCAACAATTTGTGACTTTTTTTGCAAAAAATACGGCCACTAATAAGCCGCCCCCCAGCGAGATCTGCGATTATTGTTCTGCAGGAATTCTCTCCGAGAAGTGTTGATGATGGCGACTAATTGGCATTCACCCCGCGTGAGGTGTCTCCACAGCTGCCCATGAGAGTGGGCAGAGTGTTCAAATAATAACACCAAGGATTCTGGGAAAACCCACCAAATAAATGAGACCCCTGCTGCGACCCCCTCGCTCCTCCTCTGAAAACCTGAACATAGACGCCAATGATCAGAGTCATTTTTTTGGCATTGATTAGTCACGCAGCTGCTTTGGATTTCATGTGTCTATTCACTGCGGCCGCGGTTCTGTGCACTAAATGTATCACACCAGGCGGGAAGCCAAGGAGAACGTCAGCTCTGAGGACACAACTCTGTGCAGCTGAACAGAGGCCAACAAGAGTCATTATGGGGTATTCAGAAGCATTTAAAGAGGACCGATCACACCTATGTACAGTACAAGTCACCCAGGATCAGTGCAGGATCAGTAATGTAATGTACATAGTGACTGCACCAGCAGAATAGTAAGTGCAGCTCTGGAGTATAATACAGGATGTAACTCAGGATCAGTAATGTAATGTATGTACACTGTGACTGCACCAGCAGAATAGTGAGTGCAGCTCTGGGGTATAATACAGGATGTAACTCAGGATCAGTAATGTAATGTACATAGTGACTGCACCAGCAGAATAGTGAGTGCAGCTCTGGAGTATAATACAGGATGTAACTCAGGATCAGTACAGGATCAGTAATGTAATGTATGTACACAGTGACTGCACCAGCAGAATAGTGAGTGCAGCTCTGGGGTATAATACAGGATGTAACTCAGGATCAGTAATGTAATGTATGTACACAGTGACTGCACCAGCAGAATAGTGAGTGCAGCTCTGGGTATAATACAGGAGGTAACTCAGGATCAGTACAGGATCAGTAATGTAATGTATGTACACAGTGACTGCACCAGCAGAATAGTGAGTGCAGCTCTGGAGTATAATACAGGATGTAACTCAGGATCAGTAATGTAATGTATGTACACAGTGACTGCACCAGCAGAATAGTGAGTGCAGCTCTGGAGTATAATACAGGATGTAACTCAGGATCAGTAATGTAATGTATGTACACAGTGACTGCACCAGTAGAATAGTGAGTGCAGCTCTGGAGTATAATACAGGAGGTAACTCAGGATCAGTAATGTAATGTATGTACACAGTGACTGTAGCAGCAGAATAGTGAGTGCAGCTCTGGAGTATAATACAGGATGTAACTCAGGATCAGTAATGTAAATGTATATACACAGTGACTGCACCAGCAGAATAGTGAGTGCAGCTCTGGAGTATAATACAGGATGTAACTCAGGATCAGAACAGGATCACTAATGTAATGTAAGTACAGGGTGACTGCACCAGCAGAATAGTGAGTGCAGCTCTGGAGTATAATACAGGATGTTACAGATCAGTACAGGATCAGTAATGTATGTACACAGTGACTGCACCAGCAGAATAGTGAGTGCAGCTCTGGAGTATAATACAGGATGTAACTCAGGATCAGTAATGTAATGTATGTACACAGTGACTGCACCAGCAGAATAGTGAGTGCAGCTCTGGAGTATAATACAGGATGTAACTCAGGATCAGTACAGGATCAGTAATATAATGTATGTGCACAGTGACTGCACCAGCAGAATAGTGAGTGCAGCTCTGGAGTATAATACAGGAGGTAACTCAGGATCAGTAATATAATGTATGTACACAGTGACTGCACCAGCAGAATAGTGAGCGCAGCTCTGGAATATAATACAGGATGTAAGTTAGGATCAGTACAGGATCAGTAATGTAATGTATGTACACAGTGACTGCATCAGCAGAATAGTGAGTGCAGCTCTGGAGTATAATACAGGATGTAACTCAGGATCAGTACAGGATCAGTAATGTAATGCATGCACACAGTGACTGCACCAGCAGAATAGTGAGTGCAGCTCTGGAGTATAATACAGGATGTACCTAATACTTAGAAAAAAAACTACTGCTAAATATGAATTATATTATACTGTTCAAAGGTGGAGATGAGCTTTAGTTGGTAGATCTGAACTGACTCTGGAAGCAGAGGTGACTCAGTTACGGCCCTGTGCATCTCTATGGGAGATTGTTCATGAGCCGATGTAAATGTTTTCCATCTATAGGGGGCATTGGCCTTTACAGTCTCATTATCCCGGGCCCTTCTATACTTTCCAGCTGACAGGATGGCGATTTGGAGTCTGGAATTAATATTTGACTAATGTTTGCCTCTTAATTGGTTTGGATTAGCAATTATACAGCAACATAAACATGTCAGTATGAAAACGGGGTTAATTACCGAAACTGCGTTGACTTTCTTCCCACACTCTGGAGGCTGAGAACACCACGTATGGCCCGAGGTTATGCTCATCTGATCACACTCAATGCTTTCTAAGGCTTCGGAATATTATTTTCTGCCTTGTGTGGTCTTGTGATTAATGATGATATAACATAAAAAATAGTTCCCAAAGTATCAGCTCTCTAACACTTAAAGGGATTGTCTGGCCAGAGATGTGGTGGCCGTTCCCCTGAATAGTGGACAATTCAATAGAAGGATGGCTTGCGTCCACCATATTGGGAGCCTTCTATGTCCTAGCTTATGGAGGAGGTCCCACCACAGCGCTCAGACCATGCGCTCAGACCATCTGAACCGCTGCCCCGGGTCACAGGCTGAGAGCTGCCCGGGGCCACAGGCTGAGAGCTGCCCGGGGCCACAGGCTGAGAGCTGCCCGGAGCCACAGGCTGAGAGCTGCCCGGAGCCACAGGCTGAGAGCTGCCCGGGGCCACAGGCTGAGAGCTGCCCGGGGCCACAGGCTGAGAGCTGCCAGGGGCCACAGGCTGAGAGCTGCCAGGGGCCACAGGCTGAGAGCTGCCCAGGATTGCAGAAGATGTCAGCCTGTAGCCGTCAGTGCATGCTAGGAGTTGTAGTGTTGCAACAGTTGAAGAGCCACACGTTGGAGACCATGGACCACCATTTGAGGTCCACCATGAAGTCACCACAATGGTTCTAGCTTTCATCGTATTCGGCCATATTGGGTCATGTCCATCTAAAAGAAGAGGCGATCTTACCAAGTAGACAGGGAGCACTATTGTGGCAGTAGCTCCGGTCCCCATAAGCCGCCAGATATGGAGATACCACCATCTTTACCAGCTCTTCCAGCTTCAGGTAACCATCACTGGGTCCCGATGGCTCGTGGATGCCCTGAAAAGAACAACACAATACGTTATCCTTAGAAAGCAGTAAAGGAGAACAAGTTCTCAGCTCGTCCGGAGGTCTTCAGAGTTAATGTGAGTGCACACGTCGGTTCTGGTAACCGAGGGGCCCGAGGCCATATGAGAAGATACCAGTTTATACTGGGCTCATAGGACCTGATACAGATCTGGCACTGGGGGCCCAAAAACAAGTTACACCTCTACCGGGGAATCAATGGTTTCATCTGCATTCATGGAAGGCAGAAGACTTAAAGGGTTTGTCCCATACACAGCATATCCCCTATTCCCAGGACAGGTATTATTGTATGATCCATGAGGGTCCTACAGCTGGCCCCCCTACTGTTCACAAGAAGAGAAGTCCCAGAAGTCCCCTGTGTGAATAGAGATGTAGTGAGCAATTGCGACCGCTGCTCCATTCACTGTCTATAGGAGGTGGTCACACTCGCTCACTAAGGCTTCATTCACTGTCTATAGGAGGTGGTTGCACACGCTCACTACCGCTCCATTCACTGTCTATAGGAGGTGGTCACACACGCTCACTACCACTCCAGTCACTGTCTATAGGAGGTGGTCACACACTCTCACTACCGCTCCAGTCACTGTCTATAGGAGGTGGTCGCACACGCTCACTACCGCTCCAGTCACTGTCTATAGGAGGTGGTCACACACTCTCACTACCACTCCAGTCACTGTCTATAGGAGGTGGTCGCACATGCTCACTACCTCTCCAGTCACTGTCTATAGGAGGTGGTCGCACACGCTCACTACCTCTCCAGTCACTGTCTATAGGAGGTGGTCGCACATGCTCACTACCACTCCAGTCACTGTCTATAGGAGGTGATCGCACAGGCTCACTACCGCTCCAGTCACTGTCTATAGGAGGTGGTCGCACACGCTCACTACCACTCCAGTCACCGTCTATAGGAGGTGGTCGCACACGCTCACTAAGGCTTCATTCACCGTCTATAGGAGGTGGTCGCACACGCTCACTACCTCTCCAGTCACTGTCTATAGGAGGTGGTCGCACACGCTCACTACCGCTCCAGTCACTGTCTATAGGAGGTGGTCGCACACGCTCACTACCACTCCAGTCACTGTCTATAGGAGGTGGTCGCACTCGCTGACTACCGCTCCAGTCACCGTCTATAGGAGGTGGTCGCACACGCTCACTACCACTCCAGTCACCGTCTTATAGGAGGTGGTCGCACACGCTCACTACCGCTCCAGTCACCGTCTATAGGAGGTGGTCGCACACGCTCACTACCGCTCCAGTCACTGTCTATAGGAGGTGGTCGCACACGCTCACTACCTCTCCAGTCACTGTCTATAGGAGGTGGTCGCACATGCTCACTACCACTCCAGTCACTGTCTATAGGAGGTGGTCGCACACGCTCACTACCGCTCCAGTCACTGTATATAGGAGGTGATCGCACACGCTCACTAAGGCTTCATTCACCGTCTATAGGAGGTGGTCGCACACGCTCACTAAGGCTTCATTCACCGTCTATAGGAGGTGGTCGCACACGCTCACTACCGCTCCAGTCACTGTTTATAGGAGGTGATCGCACACGCTCACTACCACTCCAGTCACTGTCTATAGGAGGTGGTCGCACACGCTCACTAAGGCTTCATTCACCGTCTATAGGAGGTGGTCGCACACGCTCACTAAGGCTTCATTCACCGTCTATAGGAGGTGGTCGCACACGCTCACTACCTCTCCAGTCACTGTCTATAGGAGGTGGTCGCACACGCTCACTACCGCTCCAGTCACTGTCTATAGGAGGTGATCGCACACGCTCACTACCACTCCAGTCACTGTCTATAGGAGGTGGTCGCACTCGCTCACTACCGCTCCAGTCACTGTATATAGGAGGTGGTCGCACACGCTCACTACCACTCCAGTCACCGTCTTATAGGAGGTGGTCGCACACGCTCACTACCGCTCCAGTCACCGTCTATAGGAGGTGGTCGCACACGCTCACTACCACTCCAGTCACTGTCTTATAGGAGGTGGTCGCACACGCTCACTACCACTCCAGTCACCGTCTATAGGAGGTGGTCGCACACGCTCACTACCGCTCCAGTCACTGTATATAGGAGGTGATCGCACACGCTCACTACCGCTCCAGTCACTGTCTATAGGAGGTGGTCGCACACGCTCACTACCACTCCAGTCACCGTCTTATAGGAGGTGGTCACACACGCTCACTACCGCTCCAGTCACTGTCTATAGGAGGTGGTCGCACACGCTCACTACCACTCCAGTCACCGTCTATAGGAGGTGGTTGGACATGTTTTAAATGTTGTTTAAGAGACAACCCCTTTAAGGATATAGAATTTGTCAAGAAAAATCAGAGGAACCTTCTAGACCACATCCTTTTTCCCCATATTGATGTTTCACATGCACTAGCACTGGATGAGAAGAGGGAAGGGTGCACAAAACAGACAAAAAATTTACATCTTCCAGTTAGAACATGGTAGGTGCAATCTTCTATACCACTGAAACCCCCAATAATTGAGACTTAGGTCCCCCATTTGGATAGAGAGGTGGGTTCACGTGTGCACTGTCGCTTGATGCAATCAGTATAGGACTTTCGGAGATAGTCAAGCACCAACGACTTTGAATAACTCATCAGCGCACATGCAGAACTTCCACTAAACATGGCTGGCCATTCTAGTGGAGGTCCCAGTAAATGGACCCCCATCCACCTAGTAGTCTTTTTTTTTTTTTGTTTTCAAGTAGCATGGAAGAAGCTTGCGTCTTGTCCTTCCGAAGTGCAAGCACAGTTATAGAGGGTGCAGAGGAGCCCAAAGACCCTTCTGCTACAGAAGAAGACACCAGTAATACAAAGGGCACGTGGCAGGTGGGGGTCCTGGTACAGATACTGCATTGGGGTCCAGGAGCTTCACCTTACCCCTCTCTCTCCTCGGCCCACCCTTTGATCAGCTGTTATCAGTTCCTGCGGCGATCGGTTGCACATAGTCGGACAACACAGCTCCATACACCATGTAGTGGCCATTCTCTGTACTGCAGCTCAGCTTCAATTAAAGTGAATGTGATTGGAGCTGCACTACAGAAAACTGGGGGGTCCGACACAGGCCACTGCCACCTAGTCTGGGGCAGCCTCGTTAAAGGATGCAATTGTACCGACTACTTCAGCTCTGATTGGACAGTGCGACAATTCTCTAGCGATCCGGACAGGTCCCCTTTAAATAATATAATACTAAAAGACAATCATCCCTTTGTCAGCTCCCAGGACGGGCTGTGCTCATGCGTTATTGATGAGGCCCCGTCATTGTGATCTATACGGCTATTCTGCAAAACTTCGGTTCAGGCTTTCTTTTCCCACATTGCCCTAATTCTCTATTGTCACTTTCATTCGTTCGGGGGTCTTACGGCCCTTTGTGTCATTTTCTATAAAAAAAATAAATAAATATATGTGAAAAAAAGAAATAGAGCAAAGTAATTACATGACCCAGAAAGTCTAACAATCCTGCGGTGACTCGGCTTTATACAGCGCTAATGGGTAACCAAGTAAGTCCCTAAAAATAGACGACGGATGATCGGGTCACTGGGTCACGGCTGCAATCCGGCTGCTAAAGCCAAGATTATCCCAGGATCGTCCGCACCGTGTATAACCCTATTACTGAGCGACCCCCTATGATTCAGCCAGGACGAGGGAATGAAGAGCGGCTCCAGCCTGGAGGACCCAAAGACGGCTGACCTCAATAGGAACCTTGCAGTACTTCATTTTTCCTGTGGGGCGCTGCAGGAAAATACAACACTTACTTCCCAGTCTGATTGCACCAAAGAGACACCCTGTGATTTGCATATATAAAGGGGATACGTAAAAATGTCAAAATGGATAAATAACTATAACTAAGAGTGTTTTATGCATCCTTGAAATTCTGCTTATAAAATGTGAGGTTAAAAAAAAGCAGAATAATGAATGCAGCTCTGGAGAAGAATATATGATAAAACTCAGGATCAGTAATGTATGTACACAGTGACTGCACCAGCAGAATAGTGAGTGCAGCTCTGGAGTATAATACAGGATGTAACTCAGGATCAGTACAGGATCAGTAATGTAATGTATGTACACAGTGACTGCACCAGCAGAATAGTGAGTGCAGCTCTGGAGTATAATACAGGATGTAACTCAGGATCAGTAATGTAATGTATGTACACAGTGACTGCACCAGCAGAATAGTGAGTGCAGCTCTGGAGTATAATACAGGATGTAACTCAGGATCAGTAATGTAATGTATGTACACAGTGACTGCACCAGCAGAATAGTGAGTGCAGCTCTGGAGTATAATACAGGATGTAACTCAGGATCAGTAATGTAATGTATGTACACAGTGACTGCACCAGCAGAATAGTGAGTGCAGCTCTGGAGTATAATACAGGATGTAACTCAGGATCAGTAATGTAATGTATGTACACAGCGACTGCACCAGCAGAATAGTGAGTGCAGCTCTGGAGTATAATACAGGATGTAACTCAGGATCAGTACAGGATCAGTAATGTAATGTATGTACACAGTGACTCCACCAGCAGAATAGTGAGTGCAGCTCTGGAACATAACACAGGATGTAACTCAGGATCAGTACAGGATCAGTAATGAAATGTAAGTATACAGTGACTGCACCAGCAGAATAGTGAGTGCAGCTCTGGAGTATAATACAGGAGGTAACGCAGGATCAGTAATGTAATGTATGTACACAGTGACTGCACCAGCAGAATAGTGAGTGCAGCTCTGGAGTATAATACAGGAGGTAACGCAGGATCAGTAATGTAATGTATGTACACAGTGACTGCACCAGCAGAATAGTGAGTGCAGCTCTGGAGTATAATACAGGATGTAACTCAGGATCAGTAATGTAATGTATGTACACAGTGACTCCACCAGCAGAATAGTGAGTGCAGCTCTGGAGTATAACACAGGAGGTAACGCAGGATCAGTAATGTAATGTATGTACACAGTGACTGCACCAGCAGAATAGTGAGTGCAGCTCTGGAGTATAATACAGGAGGTAACTCAGGATCAGTAATGTAATGTATGCACACAGTGACTCCACCAGCAGAATAGTGAGTGCAGCTCTGGAGTATAATACAGGAGGTAACGCAGGATCAGTAATGTAATGTATGTACACAGTGACTGCACCAGCAGAATAGTGAGTGCAGCTCTGGAGTATAATTCAGGATGTAACTCAGGATCAGTAATGTAATGTAAGTACACAGTGACTGCACCAGCAGAATAGTGAGTGCAGCTCTGGAGTATAATACAGGATGTAACTCAGGATCAGTACAGGATCAGTAATGTAATGTAAGTACACAGTGACTGCACCAGCAGAATAGTGAGTGCAGCTCTGGAGTATAATTCAGGATGTAACTCAGGATCAGTAATGTAATGTATGTACACAGTGACTGCACCAGCAGAATAGTGAGTGCAGCTCTGGAGTATAATACAGGATGTAACTCAGGATCAGTACAGGATCAGTAATGAAATGTAAGTATACAGTGACTGCACCAGCAGAATAGTGAGTGCAGCTCTGGAGTATAATACAGGAGGTAACTCAGGATCAGTAATGTAATGTATGTACACAGCGACTGCACCAGCAGAATAGTGAGTGCAGCTCTGGAGTATAATTCAGGATGTAACTCAGGAACAGTAATGTAATGTAAGTACACAGTGACTGCACCAGCAGAATAGTGAGTGCAGCTCTGGAGTATAATACAGGATGTAACTCAGGATCAGTACAGGATCAGTAATGTAATGTATGTACACAGTGACTCCACCAGCAGAATAGTGAGTGCAGCTCTGGAACATAACACAGGATGTAACTCAGGATCAGTACAGGATCAGTAATGAAATGTAAGTATACAGTGACTGCACCAGCAGAATAGTGAGTGCAGCTCTGGAGTATAATACAGGAGGTAACGCAGGATCAGTAATGTAATGTATGTACACAGTGACTGCACCAGCAGAATAGTGAGTGCAGCTCTGGAGTATAATACAGGAGGTAACGCAGGATCAGTAATGTAATGTATGTACACAGTGACTGCACCAGCAGAATAGTGAGTGCAGCTCTGGAGTATAATACAGGATGTAACTCAGGATCAGTAATGTAATGTATGTACACAGTGACTCCACCAGCAGAATAGTGAGTGCAGCTCTGGAGTATAACACAGGAGGTAACGCAGGATCAGTAATGTAATGTATGTACACAGTGACTGCACCAGCAGAATAGTGAGTGCAGCTCTGGAGTATAATACAGGAGGTAACTCAGGATCAGTAATGTAATGTATGCACACAGTGACTCCACCAGCAGAATAGTGAGTGCAGCTCTGGAGTATAATACAGGAGGTAACGCAGGATCAGTAATGTAATGTATGTACACAGTGACTGCACCAGCAGAATAGTGAGTGCAGCTCTGGAGTATAATACAGGATGTAACTCAGGATCAGTACAGGATCAGTAATGTAATGTATGTACACAGTGACTGCACCAGCAGAATAGTGAGTGCAGCTCTGGAGTATAATTCAGGATGTAACTCAGGATCAGTAATGTAATGTAAGTACACAGTGACTGCACCAGCAGAATAGTGAGTGCAGCTCTGGAGTATAATACAGGATGTAACTCAGGATCAGTACAGGATCAGTAATGTAATGTAAGTACACAGTGACTGCACCAGCAGAATAGTGAGTGCAGCTCTGGGGTATAATACAGGATGTAACTCAGGATCAGTAACGTAATGTAAGTACACAGTGACTGCACCAGCAGAATAGTGAGTGCAGCTCTGGAGTATAATACAGGATGTAACTCAGGATCAGTACAGGATCAGTAATGCAATGTATGTACACAGTGACTGCACCAGCAGAATAGTGAGTGCAGCTCTGGAGTATAATACAGGATGTAACTCAGGATCAGTAATGTAATGTATGTACACAGTGACTGCACCAGCAGAACAGTGAGTGCAGCTCTGGAGTATAATACAGGATGTAACTCAGGATCAGTACAGGATCAGTAATGTAATGTATGTACACAGTGACTGCATCAGCAGAATAGTGAGTGCAGCTCTGGAGTATAATACAGGATGTAACTCAGGATCAGTAATGTACTGTATGTACACAGTGACTCCACCAGCAGAATAGTGAGTGCAGCTCTGGAGTATAATACAGGATGTAACTCAGGATCAGTAATGTAATGTATGTACACAGTGACTGCACCAGCAGAATAGTGAGTGCAGCTCTGGAGTATAATACAGGATGTAACTCAGGATCAGTACAGGATCAGTAATGTAATGTAAGTACACAGTGACTGCACCAGCAGAATAGTGAGTGCAGCTCTGGGGTATAATACAGGATGTAACTCAGGATCAGTAACGTAATGTAAGTACACAGTGACTGCACCAGCAGAATAGTGAGTGCAGCTCTGGAGTATAATACAGGATGTAACTCAGGATCAGTACAGGATCAGTAATGTAATGTATGTACACAGTGACTGCACCAGCAGAATAGTGAGTGCAGCTCGGGAGTATAATACAGGATGTAACTCAGGATCAGTAATGTAATGTATGTACACAGTGGCTGCACCAGCAGAATAGTGAGTGCAGCTCGGGAGTATAATACAGGATGTAACTCAGGATCAGTACAGGATCAGTAATGTAATGTATGTGCACAGTGACAGCACCAGTAGAATAGTGAGTGCAGCTCTGGAGTATAATACAGGAGGTAACTCAGGATCAGTAATGTAATGTATGTACACAGTGACTGCACCAGCAGAATAGTGAGTGCAGCTCGGGAGTATAATACAGGATGTGGCTCAGGATCAGCAATGTAATGTATATACACAGTGACTGCACCAGCAGAATAGTGAGTGCAGCTCTGGAGTATAATACAGGATGTAACTCAGGATCAGTAATGTAATGTATGTACACAGTGACTGCACCAGCAGAATAGTGAGTGCAGCTCTGGAGTATAATACAGGATGTAACTCAGGATCAGTACAGGATCAGTAATGTAATGTATGTGCACAGTGACTGCACTAGCAGAATAGTGAGTGCAGCTCTGGAGTATAATACAGGATGTAACTCAGGATCAGTACAGGATCAGTAATGTAATGTATGTACATAGTGACTCCACCAGCAGAATAGTGAGTGCAGCTCTGGAGTATAATACAGGATGTAACTCAGGATCAGTACAGGATCAGTAATGTAATGTAAGTACACAGTGACTGCACCAGCAGAATAGTGAGTGCAGCTCTGGGGTATAATACAGGATGTAACTCAGGATCAGTAACGTAATGTAAGTACACAGTGACTACACCAGCAGAATAGTGAGTGCAGCTCTGGAATATAGTACAGGATGTAACTCAGGATCAGTAAGGTAATGTATGTACACAGTGATTGCACCAGCAGAATAGTGAGTGCAGCTCTGGAATATAGTACAGGATGTAACTCAGGATCAGTAATGTAATGTATGTGCACAGTGACAGCACCAGCAGAATAGTGAGTGCAGCTCTGGAGTATAATACAGGATGTAACTCAGGATCAGTAATGTAATGTATGTACACAGTGACTGCACCAGCAGAATAGTGAGTGCAGCTCTGGAGTATAATATAGGATGTAACTCAGGATCAGTAATGTAATGTATGTACACAGTGACTGCACCAGAAGAATAGTGAGTGCAGCTCTGGGGTATAATACAGGATATAACTCAGGATCAGTAATGTATGTACACAGTGACTGCACCAGCAGAATAGTGAGTGCAGCCCTGGAGTATAATACAGGAGGTAACTCCGGATCAGTAATGTAATGTATGTACACAGTGACTGCACCAGCAGAATAGTGAGTGCAGCTCGGGAGTATAATACAGGATGTGGCTCAGGATCAGCAATGTAATGTATATACACAGTGACTGCACCAGCAGAATAGTGAGTGCAGCTCTGGAGTATAATACAGGATGTAACTCAGGATCAGTAATGTAATGTATGTACACAGTGACTGCACCAGCAGAATAGTGAGTGCAGCTCTGGAGTATAATACAGGATGTAACTCAGGATCAGTACAGGATCAGTAATGTAATGTATGTGCACAGTGACTGCACTAGCAGAATAGTGAGTGCAGCTCTGGAGTATAATACAGGATGTAACTCAGGATCAGTACAGGATCAGTAATGTAATGTATGTACATAGTGACTCCACCAGCAGAATAGTGAGTGCAGCTCTGGAGTATAATACAGGATGTAACTCAGGATCAGTACAGGATCAGTAATGTAATGTAAGTACACAGTGACTGCACCAGCAGAATAGTGAGTGCAGCTCTGGGGTATAATACAGGATGTAACTCAGGATCAGTAACGTAATGTAAGTACACAGTGACTTCACCAGCAGAATAGTGAGTGCAGCTCTGGAATATAGTACAGGATGTAACTCAGGATCAGTAAGGTAATGTATGTACACAGTGATTGCACCAGCAGAATAGTGAGTGCAGCTCTGGAATATAGTACAGGATGTAACTCAGGATCAGTAAGGTAATGTATGTACACAGTGACTGCACCAGCAGAATAGTGAGTGCAGCCCTGGAGTATAATACAGGATGTAACTCAGGATCAGTAATGTAATGTATGTGCACAGTGACAGCACCAGCAGAATAGTGAGTGCAGCTCTGGAGTATAATACAGGATGTAACTCAGGATCAGTAATGTAATGTATGTACACAGTGACTGCACCAGCAGAATAGTGAGTGCAGCTCTGGAGTATAATATAGGATGTAACTCAGGATCAGTAATGTAATGTATGTACACAGTGACTGCACCAGAAGAATAGTGAGTGCAGCTCTGGGGTATAATACAGGATATAACTCAGGATCAGTAATGTATGTACACAGTGACTGCACCAGCAGAATAGTGAGTGCAGCTCTGGAATATAGTACAGGATGTAACTCAGGATCAGTAAGGTAATGTATGTACACAGTGACTGCACCAGCAGAATAGTGAGTGCAGCCCTGGAGTATAATACAGGATGTAACTCAGGATCAGTAATGTAATGTATGTGCACAGTGACTGCACCAGCAGAATAGTGAGTGCAGCTCTGGAGTATAATACAGGATGTAACGCAGGATCAGTAATGTAATGTATGTACACAGTGACTGCACCAGCAGAATAGTGAGTGCAGCTCTGGAGTATAATATAGGATGTAACTCAGGATCAGTAATGTAATGTATGTACACAGTGACTGCACCAGAAGAATAGTGAGTGCAGCTCTGGGGTATAATACAGGATGTAACTCAGGATCAGTACAGGATCAGTATTGTAATGTATGTACACCGTGACTGCACCAGCAGAATAGTGAGTGCAGCTCTGGGGTATAATACAGGATGTAACTCAGGATCAGTACAGGATCAGTAATGTAATGTATGTACACAGTGACTGTACCAGCAGAATAGTGAGTGCAGCCCTGGAGTATAATACAGGATGTAACTCAGGATCAGTAATGTAATGTATGTACACCGTGACTGCACCAGCAGAATAGTGAGTGCAGCTCTGGAATATAGTACAGGATGTATCTCAGGATCAGTAATGTAATGTATGTACACAGTGACTGCATCAGCAGAATAGTGAGTGCAGCCCTGGAGTATAATACAGGATGTAACTCAGGATCAGTAATGTAATGTATGTACACAGTGACTGCACCAGCAGAATAGTGAGTGCAGCTCTGGAGTATAATACAGGATGCAACTCAGGATCAGTAATGTAATGTATGTACACAGTGACTGCACCAGCAGAATAGTGAGTGCAGCTCTGGAGTATAATACAGGATATAACTCAGGATCAGTAATGTAATGTATGTACACAGTGACTGCACAAGCAGAATAGTGAGTGCAGCTCTGGAGTATAATACAGGATATAACTCAGGATCAGTACTGTAATGTATGTACACAGTGACTGCACAAGCAGAATAGTGAGTGCAGCTCTGGAGTATAATACAGGATGTAACTCAGGATCAGTAATGTAATGTATGTACACAGTAACTGCACCAGCAGAATAGTGAGTGCAGCTCTGGAGTATAATACAGGATGTAACTCAGGATCAGTACAGGATCAGTAATGTAATGTATGTACACAGTGACTGCATCAGCAGAATAGTGAGTGCAGCTCTGGAGTATAATACAGGATGTAACTCAGGATCAGTAATGTACTGTATGTACACAGTGACTCCACCAGCAGAATAGTGAGTGCAGCTCTGGAGTATAATACAGGATGTAACTCAGGATCAGTAATGTAATGTATGTACACAGTGACTGCACCAGCAGAATAGTGAGTGCAGCTCTGGAGTATAATACAGGATGTAACTCAGGATCAGTACAGGATCAGTAATGTAATGTAAGTACACAGTGACTGCACCAGCAGAATAGTGAGTGCAGCTCTGGGGTATAATACAGGATGTAACTCAGGATCAGTACAGGATCAGTAATGTAGTGTATGTACACAGTGACTGTACCAGCAGAATAGTGAGTGCAGCTCTGGAGTATAATACAGGATGTAACTCAGGATCAGTAATGTAATGTATGTACACAGTGACTGCACCAGAAGAATAGTGAGTGCAGCTCTGGGGTATAATACAGGATGTAACTCAGGATCAGTACAGGATCAGTATTGTAATGTATGTACACCGTGACTGCACCAGCAGAATAGTGAGTGCAGCTCTGGAATATAGTACAGGATGTAACTCAGGATCAGTACAGGATCAGTAATGTAATGTATGTACACAGTGACTGTACCAGCAGAATAGTGAGTGCAGCCCTGGAGTATAATACAGGATGTAACTCAGGATCAGTAATGTAATGTATGTGCACAGTGACTGCACCAGCAGAATAGTGAGTGCAGCTCTGGAATATAGTACAGGATGTATCTCAGGATCAGTAATGTAATATATGTACACAGTGACTGCATCAGCAGAATAGTGAGTGCAGCCCTGGAGTATAATACAGGATGTAACTCAGGATCAGTAATGTAATGTATGTACACAGTGACTGCACCAGCAGAATAGTGAGTGCAGCTCTGGAGTATAATACAGGATGCAACTCAGGATCAGTAATGTAATGTATGTACACAGTGACTGCACCAGCAGAATAGTGAGTGCAGCTCTGGAGTATAATACAGGATATAACTCAGGATCAGTAATGTAATGTATGTACACAGTGACTGCACCAGCAGAATAGTGAGTGCAGCTCTGGAGTATAATACAGGATATAACTCAGGATCAGTACAGGATCAGTAATGTAATGTATGTACACAGTGACTGCACAAGCAGAATAGTGAGTGCAGCTCTGGAGTATAATACAGGATGTAACTCAGGATCAGTAATGTAATGTATGTACACAGTGACTGCACCAGCAGAATAGTGAGTGCAGCTCTGGAGTATAATACAGGATATAACTCAGGATCAGTACAGGATCAGTAATGTAATGTATGTACACAGTGACTGCACAAGCAGAATAGTGAGTGCAGCTCTGGAGTATAATACAGGATATAACTCAGGATCAGTACAGGATCAGTAATGTAATGTATGTACACAGTGACTGCACCAGCAGAATAGTGAGTGCAGCTCTGGAGTATAATACAGGATGTAACTCAGGATCAGTAATGTAATGTATGTACACAGTGACTGCACCAGCAGAATAGTGAGTGCAGCTCTGGAGTATAATACAGGATGTAACTCAGGATCAGTAATGTAATGTATGTACACAGTGACTGCACCAGCAGAATAGTGAGTGCAGCTCTGGAGTATAATACAGGATATAACTCAGGATCAGTAATGTAATATATGTACACAGTGACTGCACCAGCAGAATAGTGAGTGCAGCTCTGGAGTATAATACAGGATATAACTCAGGATCAGTAATGTAATGTATGTACACAGTGACTCCACCTGCAGAATAGTTAGTGCAGCTCTGGAGTATAATACAGGATGTAACTCAGGATCAGTAATGTAATGTATGTACACAGTGACTGCACCAGCAGAATAGTGAGTGCAGCTCTGGAGTATAATACAGGATATAACTCAGGATCAGTAATGTAATGTATGTACACAGTGACTCCACCTGCAGAATAGTTAGTGCAGCTCTGGAGTATAATACAGGATGTAACTCAGGATCAGTAATGTAATGTACGTACACAGTGACTGCACCAGCAGAATAGTGAGTGCAGCTCTGGAGTATAATACAGGATGTAACTCAGGATCAGTAATGTAATGTATGTACACAGTGACTACACCAGCAGAATAGTGAGTGTAGCTCTGGGGTATAATACAGGAGGTAACCCAGGATCAGTACAGGATCAGTAATGTAATGTATTTACACAGTGACTGCACCAGCAGAATAGTGAATGCAGCTCTGGGGTATAATACAGGAGGTAACCCAGGATCAGTACAGGATCAGTAATGTAATGTATTTACACAGTGACTGCACCAGCAGAATAGTGAGTGCAGCTCTGGAATATAATACAGGATGTAACTCAGGATCAGTAATGTAATGTATGTACACAGTGACTGCACCAGCAGAATAGTGAGTGCAGCTCTGGAGTATAATACAGGATGTAACTCAGGATCAGTAATGTTATGTATGTACACAGTGACTGCACCAGCAGAATAGTGAGTGCAGCTCTGGAGTATAATACAGGATGTAACTCAGGATCAGTAATGTAATGTATGTGCACAGTGACTGCACCAGCAGAATAGTGAGTGCAGCTCTGGAATATAATACATGATTATAAAACAATTTACATTACATGCCTGGACGGGGTCATAACTGTATCCTAGCCAGAAATGTAGACTCCGGTTTCATTGCAGTTTTGTGAGCTCTGTAAAGTTTGTTGTTGGAGTCGCCTACAGCAGTCGTTCTTGTAACCTGCTGGTATCAATACTAGGAAGTAGGTAAGAAGTTATTTCCTTCCATTTGTTGTTGACACATAAAGTGCTTTATATACAAAAAGGCAGACGAATCACATACAATATGGGAAGAAACTGATAAAAGTTTTCCCGACTTTTCCCACCTGAAGGACCAGCAGCATCTGCAGGATGGGAGGTGGCGTCGGCGACTTCATTAACGGCAGCGCAGAGTCCAGGTTCACTTTTAAGAGAACAGAGTCCCTGAAGCCGAGGAGAGCAATCTGCCGAATAGTAAGCTCCTGGCCCTGCAATATAGAGAAAGACATGAGCACAGGAGCGCTCCCTAGTGGAAGAGTAGAAGCCATGAAAAGATGAACCATAATAAGACAATGGAGGCCAAAAACAAAGACGCTTTACACTTCAAAGGGTTGAATCCGCAGTCCTATGACATGCGCAGAATTAAAATCTGCAGTGCTGGAAGTTCTCTCCCCGCAACATGGGAATGTGCCCTAAAGTTATTTTTTTCATGCACCCACATTGGGACGTTGTTACCCTTCTGGATGTTGCAGCCGCTAATCATTAATTCATTAGAGGATGTGAAAAGCTATTAGGAAGAATAGGATTGAATGTTAATTAATAACCAGGACGTTTATATGTAGGGAAAGTAATGAAGGCAAGGTGGAAATGGCTGGAGGTAACGAGCGAGCTGAACTTTAAAGAGTAACCATCGTTTTAATTGTTTGTTTGTTTGTTTTTCCCATAAATTGAAAATAAATAAATAATATACATGAAAATAAGAAACTTTGTAATATATCTTATCAGAGAAATCTCCTTCCTTCTCCTCCTGGACTGATCATTTACTCTCTAGCTCCTTCCTTCTCTGTAGAACTTTATGAGCACCAACTGTCATCTCCTATCTCAGCAATGACAAAATCTGCAATCACTGAAGATTGATTTTACCTAATTCATAGGTAAAATGTGTTTTCAGTGAATGCAGATTTTCCCATTACTGACATACGAGATGACAGTTGGTGCTCATAAAGTTCTACGGAAAGGAGAGGAGCTAGAGACAGACACAGAAATTCTGCTGCAAGTTCTCCTGAAACAAGCAGTTTCACTTTAAAGGATATAAACATCTTTAAGGACATTTTTTTTTCTTAAATATGTGCATATTGGATTAAAAATGATTTCCGGACTTCAGGAAATATCTTGCACCATTTGGCTTTTGATTTCATTGTCCATTGCTCGCTGCAGAATGAGCTAACTGAGATACTAACAGTGAGCTCTTTCTTACTGGGAGTTTGTAGCTTTTTCATCTGTCTTTTTCTGAGCTCCTCTGGGGTGGTTTATGACCACATCAAAAGTTTATCTCATTGTTGATGTGGTCTGTGGCCATAAATGAGCTCAGAAGAGACTTAAAAAACAAACAAACAAAATGAGCTTACTGATGGATTCTTAATTAACTCATTCTGCAGCCAACAAGGTGAAGAGCTTGTAAAAAAGTACAATTTTTTTTTTTTTAGCCAAAATGAATGCACTCAAAGTCCTTGAAGGTGTCTATGTCCTTTATTTCTATCATGAACCAAGTTCTATGATAAGGGTGCTCACTATACAGACAAATATGGAGTAATACCTGGACGGGATAAAATATCGCCTGGAGGGTTGGCAGGATTTCCGTGAAGAAATGATCCCACAATTCGGAAAGAATCAAGACGCGGTTCTCACCTAAGAATAAATAAACGTATAAAGGATCCAACCGTTCCATTCACTATATACTGGCGCTACGCTGTAACATTGGTGGCGCGACCGGGAGATCTCATAGTATAGAGACACAACGCAACTGCCACACGAGGGTCACCCCAAAAAATACAAACCAGCTGGACTTTTAATTGCACATAGACTGAATGTATTTCCCCTCCGTCTGCGATTAACTTGTGATTTTGTTATTTATTTTTATTTTTTTACAGCTCTAAAGTAGACACCAGCCAAGAAGTCACGGATAAAATCACACACGTTTTTTTTTGATTTCCAGAAATGAAGCGTCAGCTACAATCTGGTTGCATTTCCTTATCTCAGCACAGTAATGTCTGACATCTGCACTGATGGCACCTTGGGTCTTGCGGGTCAGAGTAGGTGTCAATGTGGTAAAGTGCTGCGAATGTCCGTGCAGCCGTCGCACAGCGTCCGCTCTCCCGCCGGTGTCAGTGTGTCTCTCACCTTCGTACAGTTTGACTTTCTCCTCCATGAAGGCCAAACCCTTCGAGAGCAGCTGATTCTACAAACACAAAGAGCAGTTTCATCTTCAACAGAGAAATGAGCGGAGAAGTCCCGACTAAACCAGGACAAGCACAGTCACCTGCTGGGCTTAAAGGGAAAGTGTCGTCAGAAAATGACCCATTGGTTAAATCAGGTTTTTGTGTTTATGGTTTTTTTTTCTGATACAAAACAATAAATAAATAAAAATTTGCCAAGATTAGTAATCTTGCTATTTTCACAGTGGCCACTGGGGCTTTTTTAGACTTGTACTTCATGTCCTTTTAGGAAGAGTTTTCAGTAGACTCATTATCATCAGAGATAGGATTATAATAACTGATAATACCTCTATATACAGCTGATAACACAGAATCCACCATTCACAATAGGTGATGTCACAGTTCACCTCCTCCTCCTGTACAATGACTGATAACACCTCTATATACAGTAGCTAACACAGGATCCACCATTCACAATAGGTGATGTCACAGTTCACCTCCTCCTCCTCCTGTACAATGACTGATAACACCTCTATATACAGTAGCTAACACAGGATCCACCATTCACAATGGGTGATGTCACAGCTCACCTCCTCCTCCTCCTGTACAATGACTGATAACACCTCTATATACAGTAGCTAACACAGGATCCACCATTCACAATAGGTGATGTCACAGTTCACCTCCTCCTCCTCCTGTACAATGACTGATAACACCTCTATATACAGTAGATAACACAGGATCCACCATTCACAATAGGTGATATCACAGATCACCTCCTCCTCCTGTATAATGACTGATAACACCTCTATATACAGCAGATAACACAGGATCCACCATTCACAATAGGTGATGTCACAGCTCACCTCCTCCTACTGTATAATGACTGATAACACCTCTATATACAGTAGCTAACACAGGATCCACCATTCACAATAGGTGATATCACAGCTCACCCCCTCCTGTATAATGACTGATAACACCTCTATATACAGCAGATAACACAGGATCCACCATTCACAATAGGTGATGTCACAGCTCACCTCCTCCTCCTGTACAATGACTGATAACACCTCTATATACAGCAGATAACACAGGATCCACCATTCACAATAGGTGATATCACAGCTCACCTCCTCCTCCTGTACAATGACTGATAACACCTCTATATACAGTAGATAACACAGGATCCACCATTCACAATAGGTGATGTCACAGATCACCTCCTCCTGCTGTATAATGACTGATAACGCCTCTATATACAGTAGATAACACAGGATCCACCATTCACAATACACAATGTCACAGCTCACCTTCTCCCCCTGCCTTCACAATCACCTTTGCACACGTTCATTAGATGCATCAATAATAGATATAGGGGCAAAGTCTGTACATTGTTGCTAATGTACGTGTGGAGTCTAATAAAGCCCCAGTGCTCAGTCTGAAAATTTTAAGATGTCTGATGTTTATACAGAAAGCGATGCAAAAAAAAAATAAATAAATGTAATAATATTTAAAGACACAAAACCCTGATTTAAACATTAGGTAATATAATGATGACACGTTCACTTTAATGAAGTTCAACGGGTTATCAAAAAAAACACACATAACTTAATGAAATAAATAATTATCAATAATGATTAAAGAGGTTGTCCACTACTTTAATATTAGGAGAAGTCATCAATGTTTCATAGGTGGGGGGTGCGACAGCTGTCCCCGCTGTTGGCGGCGACCAGAAGTGCTCAGTTGCGGAGCTGAAGAGCACAGCTCCGTCAACTCTATAGTGGCCGGGTACTGCACATCCGCCCCCTATTCAAATCAATGTTGTCACGACATTTCCAGTCTCAAATCCCCTCCCTTTTCCCATGACGTAATTTAAATAAATCTAACAAAATCATTATATTTGTTAATACTGCAGCCATAACTGCCCAAACTAATAATTTACCAACCTAGCCTGATTTACAGCTCCTGAAATGCCCCTCCTATCCGCAGAGCTCACACTGCTCAGTACAAGCTGCAGCTGTCAGTCAGGTTGGGTGGACGTAGTTTAATTAGCTGTCAGTCGGCCTGGCTGGGCGGAGACTGAATACATTGGACTCTTGACCTCTATTACTATTTAGCTGGACTCATAAAATGCTCATTTTAATATCAGGATTACACAGTCATTCTGAACATGAATTTTCAGAGTAAGCACACCAGCCTCATCAGGTGTGAGATCTATTTAATAATGTATGCAATTTTTCTAATGACAATTTTTTTTTATTTTTTTTTTTAACAGATCCACTTTAAGCCTGGAAGCATACCTTCACCTTAAGTTTGTAAAAGATTTTGGAGCCAAATCATGAAGGAGAAGTACAAAGTCCTTTCTATTGGGAATGTATAGATTTATAAAAATAAATTCTACTTTTTTTTTACCCCAGAAATACCTTCATGAGCTGAACGTGGTATTATCACTCACTTGATGTAAATGAGGTTAAGCTGCAATACCACATATTGCCAATGGGCCCGAGTGGCGCTGTTTCAGGTGGAAAGTTGTAAGTTGCATTTATCTACTGTAATCGTCAGTCTGTTGTTCTCTGTTATCAGCCATTTTTAGCCGAAACTGCAAAAATCCCTGCCTCCATAATCTTGTCACTTAAGTGTCGTCCTAAAAACTCATGATTTTAAGTTTACTAGTATCCATGAAAAGTGAGACACACAACAATGTCTCCGCGTGATTCATCACGGCTGCGGTGAGACGACTGCCGCTGCCGTACGATTACGGGGTAAAACCCAGCAGGTCTGTACACGACGACCGCACCGACTTACCTGAAAGTAATCCGTAATAAACGAGCCAAGTTCACTCTTTAGTAAATGTCTGGGAAAAAAACAAGAAAAAAAAATGTGGATCATTTAATATAATTTACCAATTTAGACAAAGGGGTCTCCCGATTTTTTACAGATCCCAGGATGTAATCTATTGTTGCAGGTGTTCAATTCCTCTGCAGCACCTCCGCAGGAGAAACAAAGCATTACACCAGCTGGCTGTATAATGCATGGACAGCTCAGGTCCTCCAAACCAGGAGACCCTCTTGGTCACCTTTCTTTTGTCTAGGAGGGACCCGTAAGTCTTTCCAGACTATATCCCTTTAATAAAACTAATGATTCGCCCCTTCTGGGTCAGAGTTAGCGCTGTCCGGTGCCATCTTTGCATCTTAGTGGAAACAAAGACTCCATTGTGCCGAGCATCTTCCTCCCTTCTTATCTCGCCGAAACCCGGCACCAGCTCTGACCTCAAAAACAAAAAATAAAAAAACATTTTCACCAATATCCCCCTGTAACTAAAAAGATACAGAATTTGGATAAGTAGTTACAGATCGGTAGCTATGGGCAATGGAGATTTCCCATAGAAAAAAGGAGATTAAATCTGGTTACTATGGGGAATTATATTGCCCATAGCAGCTGATCAGTAACAACTTAAAAAGTATGAGATGAACTCTGGTTGCTAAGTGGTTACTGATTGGTTGCTATGGTCAATAAGATTCCCCATAACAACCAGATTTCATCTAGTATTTTTTTAAGTAGTTACAGATCGGTTGTGATGAGGTTTCATAGCAACCAGATTTTATCTCATATTATTTAAGTAATTACAGATCGGTTGCTATGGGTGATGAGGTTTCCCATAGAAAAAAAAAAGATTAAATCTGGTTGCTATGGGGAATCCTATTATGCGACCGCTCAGTAGATACTTAGCAACCAGATTTCATCTCATATTTTTATTTTAGAAAAAAGATTAAATCTGGTTGCTATGGAAAATCTCAATGCCCATAGCAACCTATCAGCAACAACTTAAAAAGTATGAGATGAAATCTGGTTCCCAAGTGGTTGCTATGGTCAATAAGATTCCCCATCGCAACCAGATTTCCTATGGTATTTTTTAAGTAGTTACTGATCGGTGGTTATGGGCAACAAATTTCCCATAGAAAATAAAAAATTAAATCTGGTTGCTATGGGGAATCCTATTATGCGACCGATCAGTAGCTACTTAGCAACCAGATTTCAGCTCATATTTTTTCAAGTAGTTACTGATCGGTTGCTATGAGCAATGAGATTCTCCATAGCAACCAGCTTTCATCTCGTATTTTTGGGGAACTTTGATGCCCATGTAAACGATCAGTAACTATTTAAAAAAATGGGAGATGAAATCTGGTTGCTTTAAGGGTCTCTCTTTATCCATAGCAACCAATCTATGACTACTTAGCAACCAGATTTCATAATCTGGTTGCTATGGGCAACACAATTTCTCATTAGAAAATAAATCAGCAGCTACTTAGCAACCAGACTTGTCTGATATTGTGATTACTGATCGGTTGCTATGGGCAACAAGATTTCATCTAATTTTCTAATCAGTTACTAATTGGTTGCTATGGGCAACAAGGACGAATTGTTTTTGTTTTTTTACAGTTTTTCTTTTACCTTGTATATTCGGATGTCTAATTAGTCCCGATTAATTCTAATGATATAAAGGGGACTGGAGCCACTGGAGAGTTGTACTTTAAGTCATGGTGACAGGTGCATTAAGCTCGGGGGGCTTTACAATCACATTCTGTCGGCTGTAAATAATGTTTCTTGGCCCGGAGTCTGAGGATGATTGAACCCGTTTAGACAAGTCCAGATTTTTCACTGAACGCCGGGCTGAGCGAGCTGCGAGCGCGGCGGGACTGTGAAATACTAGTGGAATATGCGGCATTTAATGAATTAAAGGGCCAGACAGCCGAACCTTTTAATGGACGCGGCTATTTTTCGTTTTTACATTCTCTTTTTTTTTTTTTTCTTCCCTTCTTCTAAGAGTCCTAACTTTTTTTTGTTATTTTTCCGTTCCCATAGCCGTGCGAGGGCTTGGGGTTTGTTTTTTTTTGCGGGATGAGTCATGATTCTGAATAAGACCATTCACTTCTAATGTTCAATGCACCGAAAAATGGGGGGAAAAAAATTACAAATGTAAAAAGATTGAAAAATGCAATCTTTTTTTGGGATTTGTTTTTCAATGCGTTTAGTGTTCAGTAAAAATAACCCGGCATCACGATTCCTTAGGACTGTATGATTAAAGCAATAACAAACTTGTAAAGGTTTTTTTTTTTTATTTTCTGTCAATGGCATTAATGATAAAATTTGGGGATACATATGATGTTTTGATTGCTTTTTATTGCATTTTCGGAAGAGGTGAAGCAATTTTTTTTACGCCGTTTACCTTATCGATTCATTCATTTAATACATTGATAAATCAGACTTTTGAGCGTCAATACAGAATTTCTATTTTTTTTTTGTGTGCTTCTTTAATTTATTTTCACATTTATGAAAGCCTTTTTTTATTAT
Organism: Phyllobates terribilis; assembly: GCF_046119375.1. Taxonomy (NCBI): domain Eukaryota; kingdom Metazoa; phylum Chordata; class Amphibia; order Anura; family Dendrobatidae; genus Phyllobates; species Phyllobates terribilis. The sequence continues at coordinate 77,363,265 of NW_027362773.1, read as the reverse complement.
GACCCTTTATTTTTTTTTCTGTCCCCTCTAGGGGAATACAACATGTGATCATTTGATTTCTTATTATATATATTTCTACATATATATATATATATATATATTATATATATATAAATATATACAGTGGGGGAAATACCTATTTGATCCCTTACTGTTTTTGTAAGTTTGTCCATTGATAAAGACATGAACAGTCTAAAATTTTAAGGGTAGGTTAATTTCAACATTGAGAGATAGAATATCCCCCAAAAAAAATCAAGAAAATCACATTGTATAAATTAGAAAAAAAATGTTGCATTTTGCAGTGAGAAATAAGTATTTGATCCCCTACAAACCATTATGAGTTCTGGCTCACAGTTAGACGCTCCTAATCAACTCATTACCTGCATTAAAGAGAGCTGTCTTACATAGTCACCTGTATAAAAGACTCCTGTCCACAGACTCAATTAATCAGTCTGACTCTAACCTCCACAACATGGGCAAGACCAAAGAGCTTTCTAAGGATGTCAGGGACAAGATCATAGACCTGCACAAAGCTGGAATGGGCTACAAAACCATAAGTAAGACGCTGGGTGAGAAGGAGACAACTGTTGGTGCAATAGTAAGAAAATGGAAGAAATACAAAATGACTGTCAATCGACATCGATCTGCGGTACCATGCAAAATCTCACCTTGTGGGGCATCCTTGATCATGAGGAAGGTGAGAAATCAGCCTAAAACTACACGGGGGGAACTTGTTAATGATCTCCAGGCAGCTGGGACCACAGACACCAAGAAAACCATTGGTAACACATTACGCCTTAAAGGTTTAAAATCCTGAAGTGGCCGCAAGGTCCCCCTGCTCAAGAAGGCACATGTGCAGGCTCGTCTGAAGTTTGCCAATGAACACTTGGATGATTCTGTGAGTTATTGGGAGAAGGTGCTGTGGTCAGATAAGACAAAAATTGAGCTCTTTGGCATTAACTCAACTCGCCAAGTTTGGAGGAAGAAGAAGGATGAGTACAACCCTAAGAACATCGTCCCAATCGTGAAGCATGGTGGGGGAAACATTATACTTTGGGGGTGCTTTTATGCAAAGGGGACAAGACGACTGCACCGTACTGTAGGGAAGATGGATGGGGTCATTTATCGTGAGATTTTGGCCAACAACTTCCTTCCCTCAGTAAGAGCATTGAAGATGGGTCATGGCTTGGTCTTCCAGCAAGACAATGACCCAAAACATACAGCCAGGGCAACAAAGGAGTGGCTCGAAAAGAAGCAGAGTAAGGTCATGGAGTGGCCTAGCCAGTCTCCAGACCTTAATCCCATAGAAAACTTATGGAGGAAGTTGAAGCTTCGAGTTGCCAAGCGACGGCCTCAAAATCTGAATGATTTAGAGGCGATCTGCAAAGAGGAGTGGACCAAAACTCCTCCTGACATGTGCACAACCCTCACCATCAACTACAAACAACGTCTGACTGCTGTGCTTGTCAACAAGGGTTTTGTCACCAAGTATTAAGTGTTGTTTGCCAGAGGAATCAAATACTTATTTCTCACTGCAAAATGCAAATAAATGTATCTAATTTATACAATGTGATTTTCTTGATTTCTTTTTGGATATTCTATCTCTCAATGTTAAAATTAACCTACCCTTAAAATCATAGACTGTTCATGTCTTTGTCAGTGGGCAAACTTACAAATACTTATTTCCCCCACTGTATATACAGTACAGACCAAAAGTTTGGACACACCTTCTCATTTAAAGATTTTTCTGTATTTTCATGACTATGAAAATTGTACATTCACACTGAAGGCATCAAAACTATGAATTAACACATGTGGAATTATATACTTAACAAAAAAGTGTGAAACAACTGAAAATATGTCTTATATTCTAGGTTCTTCAAAGTAGCCACCTTTTGCTTTGATGACTGCTTTGCACACTCTTGGCATTCTCTTGATGAGCTTCAAGTGGTAGTCACCGGAAATGATCTTCCAACAATCTTGAAGGAGTTCCCAGAGATGCTTAGCACTTGTTGGCCCTTTTGCCTTCACTCTTCGGTCCAGCTCACCCCAAACCATCTCGATTAGGTTCAGGTCTGGTGACTGTGGAGGCCAGGTCATCTGGCGTAGCACCCCATCACTCTCCTTCTTGGTCAAATAGCCCTTACACAGCCTGGAGGTGTGTTTGGGGTCATTGTCCTATTGAAAAATAAATGATGGTCCAACTAAACGCAAACCGGATGGACTAGCATGCCGCTGCAAGATGCTGTGGTATCCATGCTGGTTCAGTATGCCTTCAATTTTGAATAAATCCCCAACAGTGTCACCAGCAAAGCACCCCCATACCATCACACCTCCTCCTCCATGCTTCAGGGTGGGAAGCAGGCATGTAGAGTCCATCCGTTCACCTTTTCTGCATCGCACAAAGACATGGTGGTTGGAACCAAAGATCTCAAATTTGGACTCATCAGACCAAAGCACAGATTTCCACTGGTCTAATGTCCATTCCTTGTGTTCTTTAGCCCAAACAAGTCTCTTCTGCTTGTTGCCTATCCTTAGCAGTGGTTTCCTAGCAGCTATTTTACCATGAAGGCCTGCTGCACAAAGTCTCCTCTAAACAGTTGTTGTAGAGATGTGTCTGCTACTAGAACTCTGTGTGGCATTGACCTGGTCTCTAATCTGAGCTGCTGTTAACCTGCGATTTCTGAGGCTGGTGACTCGGATAAACTTATCCTCAGAAGCAGAGGTGACTCTTGGTCTTCCTTTCCTGGGGTGGTCCTCATGTGAGCCAGTTTCTTTGTAGCGCTTTATGGTTTTTGCAACTGCACTTGGGGACACTTTCAAAGTTTTCCCAATTTTTCACACTGACTGACCTTCATTTCTTAAAGTAATGATGGCCACTCGTTTTTCTTTACTTAGCTGCTTTTTTCTTGCCATAATACAAATTCTAACAGTCTATTCAGTAGGACTATTAGCTGTGTATCCACCTTACTTCTGCACAGCACAACTGATGGTCCCAACCCCATTTATAAGGCAAGAAATCCCACAGGCACACCTGTGAAGTGAAAACTATTTCAGGTGACTACCTCTTGAAGCTCATCAAGAGAATGCCAAGAGTGTGCAAAGCAGTTATCAAAGCAAAAGGTGGCTACTTTGAAGAACCTAGAATATAAGAAATATTTTCAGTTGTTTCACACTTTTTTGTTAAGTATATAATTCTACATGTGTTAATTCATAGTTTTGATGCCTTCAGTGTGAATGTACAATTTTCATAGTCATGAAAATATAGAAAAATCTTTAAATGAGAAGGTGTGTCCAAACTTTTGGTCTGTACTGTATATGCCATATATGGTATTAATTATGATCTCCTATGAAACCCAGCCATGGGAGTACCAAGACTGGAGCAACGGGGTGGGCGGGACATTGGCTAGCCCCCAATTGCCAGGACAAGCCATCAGCATCTTACAAATCACATTGCAGGGTAAAGAGTTAGGCCAGTGGGCTCTGAACGGACGTGCCACCGGGATGGTGAGACTTAAATGCTGCTATAATTGATTGATGGTTGCATTTAAAGGAGTTAAACAGCAGAGATCGGAGCTAGCTCTGATCACTGATATTAGAGGCAGGTGTTGGTTGTATTACACAACCAACACCTGCCCTGCATGGAGCAGGCTCAGCACCTGAGCCCATTCCTTATACCCTAACCATGACATAGGTAAACAGCATGAAGTGTGAAGGGTTTAATAATCGAGAATCTAGAGGACATCCTAAAGAAGATAAGTAAGCAGGATTATCTGTGCCAACTAAAAGCCTCCAAAAGTATTACGAGGGCAAAAGAATTTAGAACCTTTATAGAAATTGGAAGCCTGATCTTTTTTAAATCAGTCTCAATCAAAAGCATAATGTTGGCCTGAATGGGTCTTTGCGCACGTTGCAGTTTTGTCTCTTTTTTTTTTTCTGCTCAGATTTATCACAAACCCTGAAAAATTTTCTGATGCCAGCAAAGTGAATGAGACTTTCAGTTTCACTCATCAATACAACTGGACAGTCATAGCAAAACTTCAGATACTTTGCAAATAACAACTTTGAAGGCTGAAATGATGTTGAAACTAGAAATTAAATAGTAATATTAGAAAAAAATATTCCATAAAAATGTTGCAAAAACTAGTGTCCATTACAGTGCAATGCTGTAAAGTGAGACCTTCTTGTTAAGCATTCTAGGAAGTTTGCATCCATGGGAGGAAACAATCAGTATTCATATGCAACTATAATCTGTGAAACTAGCAGAATTTTAGATTGTTGCTTTACTGTGACTTTTTGTGACCGACAAGCGATAGTAGATGGGATGCCATAATGCCTTGCACCTACACACGGTTCCATATACACCCACTGGCTATACAGTCTGCATATGTAAAAACTGACATATTTGCTCATCCTTTTCCTTTATTTATTTTAACTCAATTTTAGGACATAAGTATGGGAAACCATCAGCAAGTTGCTGTTGACAGATTATTATTTTATAGCAGCCATTTACACTGAAAAAATATCAACCTGACATAAGAGAAACTTTATTCTTAACATTTGATTATGTCATTTTAAAGAGGACTTGCCAAAAATAAGATTTTTTATTCCCCTAGAATTAATGCCGCTGTTCTCCTGAATCCGGCGATGTTTTCCTTTTTTTTCTGCGCCTTTCTGTTCCCGAGATATGACCCCTCTCTTCCATATATATATAAATGTAATCTTTTAAGCCAACAGGGCGTGATTACCCAAGAAAACGCCCACAGAGCAGAGTTGAGGACCACGCCCCCTTAGCTAAGACAACTAGATTTATCTGCAGGGAAGAGGAGGCCATATCTCAGCAATGGAGAGGCGCAGGAAGAAAAGAAAAACATCTCCGGATTCAGGAGAACAGCGGCTTTTACACCAGTTTAAAAAAAATGACATATTTATGGTAAGTGACGGGTCCTTTAAGTTTTGTGAAACCAAGTGTTTGTGTGTGAACCTCACAGTTCAGTGTGAGAATAGCGATAATGCAGCAGGTGAGTGTGAGAAAGGTCGGACGTGTGATATTGTGGTTAGGCTTGTGGGGTTGACCTTGCAGCTGTGCCCCTCTACACCATACCTGATGTTCTCGTTGAGGGAGTAGAGCTCGTTAGCTTGCAGGCCTCCTCCTTTGAACACGTTGATGACTGCATTCTGCACGCTGAGGAGGGAAACCACTAAATATTCAGTATGTGACATCTGTCCCAGAACAGCTGAGTAGCATGAATGTGGTGACAAATATAAGAAATAACTAACAACATACAGAAAACTAACTATCCATGGCCTATTAAAGTCCCCCCCTCCCCAAATAAAAAAAATGGGTGTCCAAGAGTATCAAAAGGGGCTCCTTTTAAAGAAATAGCACCTCTCTTCCTCTACGGTGATCAGCTGCAATTTGTTGCTGCAGGTGTTACATTTCCCTGCAGTGCCTCCACTGGGGAAATGAAGTATTGCACAGCTTCCATTGAGGCTGTCTGAGTAATGCATGGACCTGCCGGGTCCTCCAGAGCAAGAAATACTTTTTTTTTTTAGCCACGTTTTGCTCTGGTTAACTATTGAGGGTCCTGAATACAGGGCCTTCCTCTATTCACTCACTAAGGTAGGCAGTCGAAATTAAGTTTTCTAAACCAAACAACCCCTTTCAGGAGTGATAAGAGGTCAAGGTTGAGTTTCTAAAAATGGATGTAACAAAGAAAACTGTACAGCGGCCAGCTGCTCAGCAACATATTAACAGGCCTTTATATTCTTTAGGGGAAATACCCAATAGAGCAATGAACCCAATCATGTGCAGCACTTGGATGTTAAACCTGTATTGCAACATTGTTAGTGTTAGATCCTTTCATTTTCTCATTAAAGATGTATTCCCATCTCCAATATCCTATCCCAATATGTAGTAGGTGCAATAATAATAAAATATTAGCAAATACCTCCAATTAGAAATGTAGTATAGTTCTTCTGATAAGCTATGGCACTTACCCCATGTGCAGGGCATTGCAGTAGCTTAGGAATCCATGGTTATGACCACTCATATAGTTACAGTTGGTTAGCCGTTAGTGGTCGTAACCATGGATACCTAAGCTACTGCAATGCCCTGCACATGGGGTAAGTGCCGTAGCTTATCAGAAGAACTATACTGCATTTCTAATTGGAGGTATTTTCTAATATTATTATTATACCTACTACATATTGGGATCGGATCTTTGAGATGAGAATACCCCTTTAAAGTAGGAAGGGAAGGTGTACATACTATAGAAGCAGTCAAGGCTTCAGTGAAAGTAAAAATGGGTCACCAGCAAATATTAACCCCCAAGCTGCCGCAGAGGAACATCCCATCGCCATGATTTCTGCAACCTAACATGTGCCATTTATAATACTGGTGTCTTCTTATGGGGCAGAGAGGTCTTTGGGCCCCTTATTACCCGGGGTCCGGATCTACCTGCTCTCTTCCTCCTCTCCCCCAACTACTCCCCTTGGGGTTACATGGCAGAAAACTATTCATGTATTTTAGTCTAATCTTAAAATAAAAAGAGAAAGGGAGATCTTTTGAGGTCAGATATAGGATTAACTGCGGGATTAACGCTCAGATTTAGCGTCCTAAATATGAAAACACAAGACCGGGTATCGAAAGGGGGATATATTAATATACAAAGTTCGATCACGTTACTGGGTAAATGCACATTCAGGTTCATTCTAGCGTCTGTGAATGATATGTGATCTTGGAGGACAGCCTTTATGGGCACTATTACTGCTCCCATTGAGGTGCCGCAGAGTCCATGGGCGTAACGATCGCGGTCACAGAGGTCGCAACTGGGCCCATGCGGGTGATGGGCCCGCTGACGCCAGTGCAAACTTCAACTGGATGTGCGTCCTCGGAAAAGCTGGAATGGCGGCCATATTGGTAGTCACCCGACCCAAGTGGATTCCCACGACTATTATATGTCACTGTACCTGTTCCACATTGCGCTGGAATTCAATTGCACGGCCGGTCGGCCGGCATAAAAGCGCGGTAAGTCGCTGAGCGCCGGAGAGCTCATAAAGCGCGGCCGAGGGCGCCGGAATGATCCCATCTTGGTCAACTGCACCGTGAAGTACGGCAGGAGGGTCTGACTCCCAGTCATGCGGGCAGGAGGATGAATGCCAGACGTGGTGGATGTGGTGAAAGGGATGGACGGGAGTGGAGGAAGGAAACAGAGAAACTGCGAAAAGAAGAAAATATCATGTAAAGATAATAATAACAACATTAAGGCCATGTTCACACGCAGCGTTTTTGCAGCATTTTTTTTTCTGCAGCCAAAGTTGGCTCTCTTTGCAGTAAAAAAACACTGCATTTTTGATGCATTTTTTTGGTTGCCGATTACATCTATGTTTTGTCTGCCGTACATGCTTAATAAGCTTAATTTTATTCATCAGAAACGCTGCAAACATGTCCGTCATGGGTTTCTTTGCAGCATTCTTGCACATTCTCATTGCTTTTTATGGGTGAAAAAAAAACCTTGCAAAAATGCTGAATTGACACGCTGCAGCTTTCCAATTTAGTCAGGAAAAAAAAAAGGCAATGGTGTGCACGAGATTCCTGAAATCTCAGAGCTTTCGCTGGTACTGTAAAAAGCAGCTTTTTATTACAAAAAAAAAAAAGTTGCATGTGAACATATACCAACAGCGTATAATAATGCAGCGAGTTAGGATCTTCCACATCAGCTGAGGTGTGTGTTCAGATGTTCCGCAGCAGCTGAGGCATGTGTTTTTCGGGTAGCTATTTTTTGGGTATTTTTCACACAGGCTTCTTTACAGGATGTGAAAAACACCCAAAAATTAATGCACAAAATGTTACAAATAATGGAACTTTTTTTTTTTTTTTTTTTTTACAGAAGCTGCATTGAGACACAGTCCCTGCAGCAGAGTATTGCAGAGATCCATGTGGCACCATATGTTGCCTCTGTATGGAGCATGTCCCAATGCCACTTACAATGTCAGGGGAAAAAAAATGTCATATTCCCAAGTGGAGTTTTATTGGATCTGTAATCCGCTCTTTAGCCTGAGGCCTAAAAGCCAGATGAAGGTTGTCGCAGCCTTGAGAACATGAGACCGACCCCAATACAAAAAAAACAGCAATAGGGCAATTTAATAATGTATTGCTGCAGTACACCTCGAATATGAAAAAAAAAAATAAAAAAAAGTTAAGCAACTTTGCAAAAAAATCTTCATTAAAAATTCCCCACTTTTGTATCTGCATCTTCTATGCAGACCTACGTATCCATGGACACAGACTACAAACAAACCCTGTGTAGTCAGATCCAGCAGTTCTATAAAAAAAAAAAAAAATTAATTAAAAAAAATGGATGACCGCTTTGTTTATGGTCAGACGGAGTTCTTCAGCATACAGGCTAATAGAAGCGGGTCTCAAATAGAGGATCAATACTCTCTGCTGCCCGTACACTGTATAGAAAGCGGTTGTCCTCCCGAAAAAAAAAAATAAGAATAATAAAGGGAGCTAGCTGCAATTTGATCAGTTGCAATACAGAGCCCCTTTTTTTTATCTGAGACCTCATTGGTTGATTATTTTTGGCAATTCACCTAAAAAAATAAAATAAAAAAAAAACAATATTTACCAGCGGATTTCTTCCCCTTTTTTTTTCTATGAGACGGTTTTGACCTTTGCAGAACATACTGGAGGCTGATGTACTAATCTTCAGTATCACACACAAACATCGTCCTGGAGGTTTTCTAATAACCGCCTCCACTTCCCGAGCGATCGCGTTGCACGCGGTCTGTGTGCATTTCCAAGGGCGGCTGATCCGGGTATGTGGCATTTGTTGGGTTTTTTTTTTTTTTTTTTTTGCAGAACTTCAAAATGTCACTTCAGTCTTTGTTCATTACTTCCCTTAGTCACAGGTCGATTACATTTAACCCCTCAGTGAGATGTTTGTTTCTCAAAAAAAACACATTGCAATTCTATAAACGGCCCACGCATCAGTCATTTTAAGAAAAGCAAAAAAAAAAAAAGAGCGAAGCTCCGCAAGGAACAAGTCAAAAAATTTCTGCCACTTTGTTGTGTATCTCTCCATTTTTTGCTCAATTTGTCTCATTCCGAATAGAAAAAAATATATACAGTACAGACCAAAAGTTTGGACACACCTTCTCATTTAAAGATTTTTCTGTATTTTCATGACTATGAAAATTGTACATTCACACTGAAGGCATCAAAACTATGAATTACCACATGTGGAATTATATACTTAACAAAAAAGTGTGAAACAACTGAAAATATGTCTTATATTCTAGGTTCTTCAAAGTAGCCACCTTTTGCTTTGATGACTGCTTTGCACACTCTTGGCATTCTCTTGATGAGCTTCAAGAGGTAGTCACCGGAAATGGTCTTCCAACAATCTTGAAGGAGTTCCCAGAGATGTTTAGCACTTGTTGGCCCTTTTGCCTTCACTCTGCGGTCCAGCTCACCCCAAACCATCTCGATTGGGTTCAGGTCTGGTGACTGTGGAGGCCAGGTCATCTGGCGTAGCCCCCATCACTCTCCTTCTTGGTCAAATAGCCCTTACACAGCCTGGAGGTGTGTTTGGGGTCATTGTCCTGTTAAAAAATAAATGAGGGTCCAACTAAACGCAAACCAGATGGAATAGCATGCCGCTGCAAGATGCTGTGGTAGCCATGCTGGTTCAGTATGCCTTCAATTTTGAATAAATCCCCAACAGTGTCACCAGCAAAGCACCCCCACACCATCACACCTCCTCCTCCATGCTTCACGGTGGGAACCAGGCATGTAGAGTCCATCCGTTCACCTTTTCTGCATCGCACAAAGACACGGTGGTTGGAACCAAAGATCTCAAATTTGGACTCATCAGACCAAAGCACAGATTTCCACTGGTCTAATGTCCATTCCTTGTGTTCTTTAGCCCAAACAAGTCTCTTCTGCTTGTTGCCTGTCCTTAGCAGTGGTTTCCTAGCAGCTATTTTACCATGAAGGCCTGCTGCACAAAGTCTCCTCTTAACAGTTGTTGTAGAGATGTGTCTGCTGCTAGAACTCTGTGTGGCATTGACCTGGTCTCTAAACTGAGCTGCTGTTAACCTGCGATTTCTGAGGCTGGTGATTCGGATAAACTTATCCACAGAAGCAGAGGTGACTCTTGGTCTTCCTTTCCTGGGGCGGTCCTCATGTGAGCCAGTTTCTTTGTAGCGCTTGATGGTTTTTGCAACTGCACTTGGGGACACTTTCAAAGTTTTCCCAATTTTTCGCACTGACTGACCTTCATTTCTTAAAGTAATGAGGGCCACTCGTTTTTCTTTACTTAGCTGCTTTTTTCTTGCCATAATACAAATTCTAACAGTCTATTCAGTAGGACTATCAGCTGTGTATCCACCAAACTTTTGCACAACACAACTGATGGTCCCAACCCCATTTATAAGGCAAGAAATCCCACTTATTAAACCTGACAGGGCACACCTGTGAAGTGAAAACCTTTTCCGTTGACTACCTCTTGAAGCTCATCAAGAGAATGCCAAGAGTGTGCAAAGCAGTCATCAAAGCAAAAGGTGGCTACTTTGAAGAACCTAGAATATAAGACATATTTTCAGTTGTTTCACACTTTTTTGTTAAGTATATAATTCCACATGTGTTAATTCATAGTTTTGATGCCTTCAGTGTGAATGTACAATTTTCGAAGTCATGAAAATACAGAAAAATCTTTAAATGAGAAGGTGTGTCCAAACTTTTGGTCTGTACTGTATAAGGAAACCATCAGCAATCTGCTGTTGACTGATCTTATACTGTGTCTGTACTGCTATGGAAGCGTAATCATATCCTACTGTGAATGGGGCTGTAGATCTGATTAAAGAAGTTTTTGGGATAAACAAAGTGGATCACACAACTAATTAGAATAAAGAACGTAGAATTGCAAAAATAAGTTCCAGCAGCTTCTAGACAGTTTCCAATAGCAATTTTATTTTTTCTTGATGTTGTAGAATTAGTGACGCCTTAATAGATTTTAATCGGTTGTCTCATCATGACAGAAGCTGCAGCTCTGGATTCAGAAACTCCTGCATGAATTGGATAATTAGGTTTTTTTTTTGCTTGTTTGTTTTAATAAAAATAGGAAATTGACTTAGTTAAAAGAGAAGAATCATACACTGAGATGATGATATCATTATGTCAAAGTAGAAAGAAGCTCTGCCATTATCAAGCGTCCCCACTCATATAATACCGAAAACCATGATATTGGAGCAACACTAAAAGATTGTAGCACCAAGTTTACAAAAATTTTGCTTTTCTAAATTTTGCACAATTTTCTGCAAATTATGCTCTTTGGGTCGCCACAGTCATGATGGTGATCTGCACAGCATAAAAGACTGCAACTTTAGGATGCCCAGTGGTTCATGGGTCAGCACCGTATGGTTGCTCGGGGGCACAGCACCGTACGGTGGCTTGGGGGCTTAACACCGTACAGTTGCTCGGAGGCTCAGCACGCTGCTCTGGCTCGGGGGCCCAGCACGCTGCGCTGGCTCGGGGGCACAGCACCCTGCGCTGGCTCCGGGGCACAGCACCGTACGGTTGATCGAGGGCCCAGCACCCTATGGTAGCTTGGGGGCTCAGCACCCTGTGCTGGCTCGGGAGCTCAGCACCCTGCGGTGGCTCGGGCGCCCAGCACCCTACGGTGGTTCGGGGCCCCAGCATTCAAGGTGGCTCGGAGGCCCAGCACCCTGCGCTGGCTCGGGGGTCAGCACTGAACAGTGTCTCAATGGTTAGCACAGCAGCCTTGCAGCGCTGGGGTCCTCCCACACTCCAAAGACATACTGATAGGGAATGTACATTGTGAGCCCCGATGGGGACAGTTATGATAATGTCTGTAGAGCGCTGGATAATTAATGAATGGTGCTATATAATAAATGAAATAAATAAACTTTCACCCATTATATAACCTTTAGGCCCTTTCGACAGCAGTTGCAAAATGTCCTCGAGCAACCCGCGGAGAGTTGTAGTTTTGCAACCTCTGTATGGAGGGAGATAACGGATTCGTCACAAATTTTAGCTGCAGAGTTTCTAAAATGCTTATCAAGATGCCAAAAACGCCGGGTGCCCCCCTTCCCTCTCTCCATCCGGCACGAGAACTTTTCTTTTTCCACGAAGCGACATAGCGAAGTCACAAGAACACATAAACGCTGGTTGATTGCCATCATTATGCATTTATGGAGAATTTGGAGTTATTGATTAGCTTTTATACCGGTTAATGATTAACCGCGGGGACGAGCTGCAATCCATAAAGCGGCTGCTGCGATATGACAATTGAATATGGATTTTTGCAAGATCGGGGGCTGGGTATAAACCACAGCGGCAGCGAGTGCACGTGGCCGGATACATCACGTATTACGGCGGTACCCGCTGCTCCACGACTCAGGGACTCACCGGCTCAGACCAGACACTTGGAAAAATGGACATTTTCTTTCTACACATTCAATACGTTACTCCACATTCTCTCTATGATCCTTGGTAATAATGAGGATTCGCTGCACAAGTTCTATTGTTTAAATCTTGTTTTTGTGTTGAATGTATTTATTTTCTTTTTCCCTTTTTGCAATCGTAATTATCAATAGAAATCTTACAATTTTCACTGGGCCTTTTTTTTTAGATTAAAACTGTTGTTTCAGGATACAACACCTGTGCATTAGGGGCAATGGTCATACCTCCACCCTATCTTCTGTACTGAAGTGTGTAATGAGCACATGCAAGGGTTATTGAGGGGGAGGAGGTGAGCTGCGACATCACCTACTGTGTATAATGGATCCTGTGTTATCTACTCTATATAGAGGTGTTATCAGTCATTGTACAGGAGGAGGAGGTGAGCTGCGACATCACCTATTGTGAATGGTGGATCCTGTGTTATCAGTCATACAGGAGGAGGAGGTGAGCTGCGACATCACCTATTGTGAATGGTGGATCCTGTGTTATCAGTCATTATACAGGAGGAGAAGGTGAGCTGCGACATCACCTATTGTGAATGGTGGATCTTCTGTTATCTGCTGTATATAGAGGTGTTATCAGTCATTATACAGGAGGAGGAGGTGAGCTGCGACATCACCTATTGTGAATGGTGGATCCTGTGTTATCTACTGTATATAGAGGTGTTATCAGTTATTGTACAGGAGGGGAGGAGGTGAGCTGCCACATCACCTACTGTGTATAATGGACCCTGTGTTATCTACTCTATATAGAGGTGTTATCAGTCATTGTACAGGAGGAGGAGGTGAGCTGTGATATCACCTATTGTGAATGGTGGATCCTGTGTTATCTACTCTATATAGAGGTGTTATCAGTCATTGTACAGGAGGAGGAGGTGAGCTGCGACATCACCTATTGTGAATGGTGGATCCTGTGTTATCAGTCACTGTACAGGAGAAGGAGGTGAGCTGTGACATCACCTATTGTGAATGGGGAATCCTGTGTTATCTGCTGTATATAGAGGTGTTATCAGTCATTGTACAGGAGGAGGTGAGATGTGACATCAGCTATTGAGAATGGTGGATCCTGTGTTATCTACTGTATATAGAGATGTTATCAGTCATTGTACAGGAGGAGGAGGTGAGCTGTGACATCACCTATTGTGAATGGTGGATCCTGTGTTATCAGTCACTGTACAGGAGGAGGAGGTGAGCTGTGACATCACCTATTGTGAATGGTGGATCCTGTGTTATCTACTGTATATAAAGGTGTTATCAGTCATTGTACAGGAGGAGGAGGAGGTGAGCTGTGACATCAGCTATTGTGAATGGTGGATCCTGTGTTATCTACTGCATATAGAGGAGTTATCAGTCATTGTACAGGAGGAGGAGCTGAGCTGTGACATCACCTATTGTGAATGGTGGATCCTGTGTTATCTACTGTATATAGAGGTATTATCAGTCATTGTACAGGAGGGGGAGGAGGTGAGCTGTGACATCACCTATTGTGAATGGTGGATCCTGTGTTATCTACTGTATATAAAGGTGTTATCAGTCATTGTACAGGAGGAGGAGGAGGTGAGCTGTGACATCACCTATTGTGAATGGTGGATCCTGTGTTATTTACTGTATATAGAGATGTTGCGGCTTGATACTATCAAGATAATGGCGGAGAAGACCCAGATGGACCTATCTAGGCTTGTAGAAGATCGATCTTCCCACAGATCGTTCATCCAGCAAGTCGCCATGGCTTGACATCGAGCCGAAAGCCGTTAAATAATAATAATAGAGCTGCTACCACTCATCCTGCCTTTGATGATAAGGAACCTGCAGAAAACTCTTCCTGAAAGGAAATAGGAGTCTAAAATAGCCGCACTGTGATAAATGCAAGATTTCTATATGTTTTTTTTAAAGATTGTGATGTGGGAAAAAAAAGCCGACATTTTTGTAAAAATCCACGCATCACAGAAAACTTGATTTAAACAATTGCTCATGTTCGATAACACATTCCCTTTAAGAAGTTAAATGACGAGCTCAGCTCTGCTGCATCTGTCATCTTGTGGCGGTCAGTTCATTTGACCATTATATTCTGAGAAGACGCTTGTGTTCGCCCGGTCGCCCATGGGAGATTCCTCAGCTCTTTCCTCTTCTTACCACATACAATATGGTGTCCGGAAACAATGGGGGTCATAGTCCGGCTCGACACACAATTCCGCCCAAATTCGACAGCATTTCTAGACTTGCAAAGTGCTCATGGGGGGGTTGTCCGGATTCCTGGACCCAAGAATCCACAAGGAACAAGACAGATGACCTCCAAATCTTCTACAGGTTCAGGGCTAGGTGCAACAATAGTAGGGGGCAAAGGGGGCACCTTTTATAGTTCTTATTTTGGGACCCCATCAGGTCAGTACATTTATTCCTACAATGCCAGGAAGAATAACAGAGGAACGATAGAACAGTTCTAAGAAGAAGAACACTGCAGAATTGTCCTTTACATGTAGTTACTTGATCAGACATCAGACGGGATGTCCGCTCCATTACAGGAGATTATCATTAGTGATCCCACTAACGCCAATTTGGGGCCGCAGCCGGTCAGACCCTCGTTAGGGGAATCCCTCCTTTTTATATAATGATGCTTGTGTTCTCCGCTGTCATGGGGTCGGTGATGGGAACGTTCTCCGCATGCAGGCGATTACTGCTTGTGTCAGCACATCAGACAGCCGATCCAGCACGGTCCGGTCAGATCACAGCCGGATCCGGCACGGTTCGGTCAGATCACAGCTGGATCCGGCACGGTGCGGTCAGATCACAGCCGGGTCTGGCACGGTGCGGTCAGATCACAGCCGGATCCGGCACGGTGCGGTCAGATCACAGCTGGGTCTGGCACGGTCCGGTCAGATCACAGCCGGGTCTGGCACGGTCCGGTCAGATCACAGCCGGATCTGGCACGGTCCGGTCAGATCACAGCCGGGTCTGGCACAGTCCGGTCAGATCACAGCCGGGTCTGGCACGGTCCGGTCAGATCACAGCCGGATCCGGCACGGTCCGGTCAGATCACAGCCGGGTCTGGCACGGTCCGGTCAGATCACAGCCGGGTCTGGCACGGTCCGGTCAGATCACAGCCGGGTCTGGCACGGTCCGGTCAGATCACAGCCGGGTCTGGCACGGTCCGGTCAGATCACAGCCGGGTCTGGCACGGTCCGGTCAGATCACAGCCGGGTCTGGCACGGCTGGAGAAGGGAGCAGCAGAAAAAAGAACTGGACGCAGCATTGGGCGCCCCCTAAGTTTCCCTCCCATTATTAGTGCAACCTTTCTAACACTGACTGAAGAATACACTGGGGATCAGTTACGTGCCAATTGTTACAGGACCGGCCGCCATCATGGACTCGTCTACCGGGCTGATTGCCAAAATTTACAACTTCGAATTCCCCTTTACACGCCTATAACCGCATATGACCTCCTTTACAGCTCTCGTTATGACTATCACCCAGCTTTCCTGCATTCCTGAAAGGTGACATGTGCCCATTTAGGCAGTAATACATCCGCAGCTTCCAAATTACATCACACACATAGGATAAAAGGGATAACTTATGGATCGCTGGGGGGTGCAACCACTGTTCCCGAAAATGGAGATTTGCAGCCCTGTCTTGGATGGAGCGGGTGCACATGCTCGGTCTCAGCTGAATTCATTGTACATGGGACTGCCGAATACAGGGCTCCGCTATTTCCAACAGCCCCACTGACCATGAACGGAGTGCAGCTCCGGCATATATTCTTATATAAGGGTATATAAATATTACGGAGATGGGCAAAGACGCGTAGCATGCCGGGTGCACCATGGTGCCTACATAACAGAAAGCGACAGGCCACCCATGGCTCTGATGCCAACTAATCCTTCACTTCCATTGGGAGTATTCCCTGATAAAACATACATTATAATAAATGTATACCATGTAATATAAATTTACAACATATCCCTCTGTATGAGAAAGTGTGGCCAACTATGCATCATAGGCCAGCGTATACTGAATGGACACTTATTAGGCATACGCCGGGTGCATGGTGGCCTATGGCCATGTTCGCCCTCTGTACCAGGAACCTTCTTGGTGCATGCGCTGTACATGATGCAAAGACAACTTATGCTATAGCCATAGTGTCACCATAACCCTGGCTCCTAAAAATTTGCCAACCCTCCCTGCCACCGAGCATGCACGAGCCCGCCCGCCACCGAGCATGCACGAGCCCGTCCGCCACCGAGCATGCACGAGCCCGCCCACCACCGAGCATGCAAGAGCCCGCCCACCACCGAGCATGCAAGAGCCCGCCCACCACCAAACATGCACGAGCCCGCCCGCCACCGAGCATGCACGAGCCCGCCCGCCACCGAGCATGCACGAGCCCGCCACCGAGCATGCACGAGCCCGCCCGCCAACGAGCATGCACGAGCCCGCCCACCAACGAGTATGCACGAGCCCGCCCGCCAACGAGCATGCACTAGCCCGCCCGCCACCGAGCATGCACAAGGTTCCCGCCACCGAGCATGCACAAGCCCGCCCGCCACAGAGCATGCACAACTTATGTTATAGCCATAGTGTCACCATAACCCTGGCTCCTAAAAATTTGCCAACCCTCCCCGCCACCGAGCATGCACGAGCCTGCCCGCCACCGAGCATGCACAAGCTTCCCACCACAGAGCATGCACAAGCCCGCCCGCCACAGAGCATGCACAAGCCTGCCCGCCACAGAGCATGCACAAGCCTGCCCGCCACAGAGCATGCACAAGCCTGCCCGCCACAGAGCATGCACAAGCCTGCCCGCCACAGAGCATGCACAAGCCCGCCCGCCACAGAGCATGAACAAGCCCGTCCGCCACAGAGTATGCACAAGCCCGCCCGCCACAGAGCATGCACAAGCCCGCCAGCCACCGAGCATGCACAAGCCTGCCAGCCACCGAGCATGCACAAGCCTGCCAGCCACCGAGCATGCACAAGCCTGCCAGCCACCGAGTATGCACAAGCCTGCCAGCCACTGAGTATGCACAAGCCTGCCAGCCACCGAGCATGCACAGGCCTCCCGCCATCGAGCATGCACAAGCCTGCCAGCCATCGAGCATGCACAAGCCTGCCAGCCACCGAGCATGCACAAGCCTGCCAGCCACCGAGCATGCACAAGCCTGCCAGCCACTGAGCCACATAACCATGTCTACCAAAATTGCCAATAACAGTGACAACCACAGTCTTTCCTAACATTGCCCACCACAGTGCCCCAGAGCAGTGCCAGGAGAGGAATCTGGATCAGCAGAACAATCCAGCTGATTTATTGGATGAATAGGATCACTATGTGGTGCGTCCTCTGTCTCTCACACATATGGCGCCGTGTCCTGTGCTCCATTAACAGCTGTATTGACTCTGGCATCGGTAGCTTCATTATGACTTGTTTTTATAATCCCGCTCTTCCTCTTTTTGAAGTTCCGTGTGAAATTACTCGTCCATAAAATCCTTCTTCATACAGTAAACACTTGTAACACCTATAATCCACATACCAGAGTCCGTGACATGTGATCGGGCGCGCAGAGGACATGACGGGGCGCACCGAGAAGCATTTTGGGTCAATAAAATATGTCACGATAGATACCATGCAAATCTCTTCCGTAATGTCCTGGAAACTCCCTGAAAAAAGGGTCAACTACCCTGTCAACGAGAAGATTGTTCTACCGGATTACCGGAGACGCCAACCAACGATCAACAGCGCCAAGACCAGCACCGATATAAGAGGCCTGTGGTTGGCACAGTTATATGGGCCCTACGGATGGAATTATTGCGGTGGCACTGTTACTGGGACATTGTGCCTGACACTGAGATTGGGGCACTATGGC
Organism: Phyllobates terribilis; assembly: GCF_046119375.1. NCBI lineage: Eukaryota > Metazoa > Chordata > Amphibia > Anura > Dendrobatidae > Phyllobates > Phyllobates terribilis. The sequence continues at coordinate 77,344,921 of NW_027362773.1, read as the reverse complement.
TGGTACTGTTATTTGGACACTGTCACAGGACACGGTAGTTCTGTTATGTGGGTGCTGTGAATCACAGTGTTGTGTGGACACTGTGGCTGGCACCACTTTGTGTGTAACATGGCTGACACCGTTAAAGGAGTTGTCCACTACTTTGTTATTAATGACCAATGCTTAGAACAGGTCATTGTGGAGACACGGGGTCTCCCGTGGGCAGAATGCTACTCAGACTACACAGGGTGAGGATAAAACAGTGTGGCAATAATTTATTGAACCACCAGCAGACAATAACATATAGTACAGTCCCTGCAAATACAACAAGATGATGCAAAATTACACAGTCTCACCCTTCCGCTGACTCACCGGGATTAGAGCAGCTGCGACTCCGGGGCTTCCAGGACTACCCCCACTAGTTAAACCAAGCTTTAGGCTGGCACCCACAGAGAGGAGGTAATGACAAGTTTAGGAAGCCGACAGTCCATTGAGGCACCTCAACAGGTGACCAGATGGTCCCGAAGTGGCTTCTCCGAGTGTATCCATGGGGGCCAGGCGGCCAGAGGGTCCCAACCTGGCTACCCCAAACATATCCATGGGACCAGGTAACCAGAGGGTCCCAACCTGGCTTCCCCAAATGTTTCCATGGGGCCAGGTTATCAAAGGGTCCCAACCTGGCTTCTCCGAACATATCCTTGGGTTCCACCTAACCGGAGGGTCCCAACCTAGCTACCCCAAACATCTCCATGGGATTAGGTGACCGGATGGTCCCAACCTGGCTTCTCTGAATGTATCATTGTATTATTGGTTCTCTGATAGCCAAATTAAGCACATCTGTGTTCTTCCAGCTGGGGCCGTGGCCCCCTAAGCTGACATCCTGTAAAAAGTCAAATCTATGACCCTCTTGATGGAACCATGTTGTCCTAGCTGTTGCTCTGGCAAGTCAGTCTGATTCTCCTTGCAGAACGATAGAAATCTCTTTTTATACTTACATCTGTGGCTCAGGTCATCATCCACATGTCAGGGGGTTGGTGGGATGAGTTTAACTCTCATTGTTTGAGCATTTAATCGATCTGCATAGTTTGTCCTTCTCTATTTTGCGAGTCAACAAGCCACAGGGCCCAAGCAATGGTCAATCAACATATTTAGCAAACATCCATTGTTCAAAGACCCTGAGTCTTGCAAAGTTAGCAGATAATAAGTTGCAGTAAATATGAACTCAAGTGTCACCATCCAGGCTTATACAAATAATAGTCTGTGCTTCTTGACCAACCAAAGAAAAACACATAAATTCAAAAGTTAACATAAAGATAATGGCGTATGTCTCCTGGCCTACTGAATTTACGTCTGGATAATTAAAATTAAATGCTGTGTCGTCACAGTCATCAGTATCCGATCAGTGGAGGTCCGACACCCGGTACCCCCACCAGTTATGAGCTCCGACATTCACATGTAAACAGTGTATGAAGCGGAACCGTACACTGTTTAGTGTCCAATATCAAAGTAGTGGACAACCCCCTTATGGGACATTGTGGTGGGCACTGCTGCCGACATTATCATGGGGAATTGTGGCTGGCACAGTTATGGGAGCACCATGCACAACACTGTTATGGGGTATGTTGACTGGCACTGAAACATGGGCACCATATCCAACATTTATGGGGTATTGTGGTTGGCACTGTTAATGGAGATTCATGAGGGACATTGTAACGTTACCTGGTGATGTTAAATTATACTGACACACTGTACAGCAAATGCAGAATTATGCTTGGCACTGTAATGGGAGACCATAACAGCTATTGTAATGGGGGCACTATAGCTGGCACTGTAATGGGAGCCCATCAGAGATATTGTAATGGGGGCACTATAGCTGGCACTGTAATGGGAGCCCATCAGAGATATTGTAATAGGGGCATTATAGCTGGCACTGTAATGGGAGCCCATCAGAGATATTGTAATGGGGGCATTATAGCTGGCACTGTAATGGGAGCCCATCAGAGATATTGTAATGGGGGCACTATAACTGGCACTGTAATGTGAGCCCATCATAGATATTGTAATGGGGGCACTATAACTGGCACTGCAATGGGAGCCCATCAGAGATATTGTAATGGGGGCACTATAGCTGGCACTGTAACGGGAGACCATCAGAGATATTGTAATGGGGGCACTATAGCTGGCACTGTAATGGGAGCCCATCAGAGATATTGTAATGGGGGCACTATAGCTGGCACTGTCATGGGAGCCCATCAGAGATATTGTAATGGGGGCACTATAGCTGGCACTGTAACGTGAGCCCATCAGAGATATTGCAATGGGGGCACTATAGCTGGCACTGTAATGGGAGCCCATCAGAGATATTGTAATGGGGGCACTATAGCTGGCACTGTAACGGGAGACCATCAGAGATATTGCAATGGGGGCACTATAGCTGACACTGTAACGGGAGACCATCAGAGATATTGCAATGGGGGCACTATAGCTGGCACTGTAACGGGAGACCATCAGAGATATTGTAATGGGGGCACTATAGCTGGCACTGTAACGGGAGACCATCAGGATACTGTAATGGGGGCACTATAGCTGGCACTGTAACGGGAGACCATCAGGATATTGTAATGGGGGCACTATAGCTGGCACTGTAACTGGAGACCATCAGAGATATTGTAATGGGGGCACTATTGCTGGCACTGTAATGGGAGCCCATCAGAGATATTGCAATGGGGGCACTATAGCTGGCACTGTAATGGGAGACCATCAGAATATTGTAATGGGGGCACTATAGCTGGCACTGTAACGGGAGCCCATCAGAGATATTGTAATGGGGGCACTATAGCTGGCACTGTAACGTGAGCCCATCAGAGATATTGTAATGGGTGCACTATAGCTGGCACTGTAATGGGAGCCCATCAGAGATATTGTAATGGGGGCATTATAGCTAACACTGTAATGGGAGCCCATCAGAGATATTGCAATGGGGGCCCTATAGCTGGCACTGTAACGGGAGACCATCAGAGATATTGTAATGGGGGCACTATAGCTGGCACTGTAACGGGAGACCATCAGGATACTGTAATGGGGGCACTATAGCTGGCACTGTAATGGGAGCCCATCAGAGATATTGCAATGGGGGCACTATAGCTGGCACTGTAACGGGAGACCATCAGGATATTGTAATGGGGGCACTATAGCTGGCCCGTTGATGGGACACTGCCTGGTACTTACGTGTTTTCCGGGGATCACCAATTTTGCACACGACTTCTGCCATTCCCTTTGATAGGAGGTATAGTGGGACATAGGTATTAAGATGATGGACATATGCCAATAAAATCACTGCTCCTCTCCATTCATTGTCTATGAGACGATGGAGACGGCCGAATGCGGTACCGGACTACATCTGTCAGTCCTATAGACAATGAATGGAGCGAAAGTGCGCAGGCGTGACCATCACTCTGTTCAGACTGGGATAACGAAACCCTTGAAATAAAAAAACTAAAAAGAAAACTAGCAACTTGCGCCATTTTATTTTACAAAGGTTCACATGGTGTAAAAATGAATATCTCAGGTCTATGGGACCCAGGACCAGGGGTCAGTGCTACGTGATCAGAGGAGGGTGCACGCCCGCCACTCTTTAATGTCCGGGAAGCTGAGATATGGGGAGCTGTTTGCAGAGTTCTCCATGACTCTGGACAGTGGCCGATGTGACATCAATGGAAGAAGGATCCTGGGATCAACCACAACCACAACCTGAATTGTCAGATGGAGACTGAACTTCTCTGCAGATGTGGAAGTTGTTCTGACCGTGCAGGTTCAGGGTTGGGGGTTCTTGTTGCAAATTTTTCCTTGGGACCCTTGCGCCTCAAATTCCATCTGGTGATTGCAAAGACAACATACAGGTATCCTGCTCAGCACTATGGGGTCATTGTAAATCACTTTTTAGGGAATTACTAGACAACTGCTCCTGAGAAAAAGTTGTTTCACACGAATGCGCCGCACCATAAAATGACGAATAAAACAATTCCCTAATGTGATGCTTAAAGCTGTTGGAGTCTTGCAGATTTCTCCATCTTTTCCTCGTAGAAATGTTGACCATGTCAGGCACTTTGCTGCCACATTTTAAAGGGATTGTCCACTCCTCGCACATGCCTTTCTCAGTTACTATGTTCCTCCATGTAACATATAAAACAGCCTGTGCTCGCCTCCGGTTTCAGCGATGTCGGCGCCAGGGCTTGCATGACATTGCTATGTCACGTGAGCCCTGCAGCCAATCAGCGGCCACTGATGAGCCGCTTCACTCTCACTTCCTTCAGACAAACCTGACATCTGAAAGAAATGAGAGGAAGTCTGTATTCTGTAAATAGCGACAGCCACTTCCACAATACAGGTGACCAAAAACAGCAGTGATATGAGGCTGCCAGCGCTTGCAGTTTTTCTCACTTATCTGAATTAGCAAGATGGCTCAGTGATTAGCACTGTATAGGGGCTCGGTGGTTAGCACTGTACGGTGCCTCGGTGGTTAGCACTGTACAGGGGCTCGGTGATTAGCATTGTACAGGGGCTCAGTGGTTAGCACTGTACGGTGCCTCAGTGGTTAGCACTGTACGGTGCCTCAGTGGTTAGCACTGTACGGAGGCTCAGTGGTTAGCACTGTACGGAGGTTCAGTGGTTAGCACTGTACGGAGGCTCAGTGGTTAGCACTGTACGGTGCCTCAGTGGTTAGCACTGTATCGTGGCTCAGTGGTTAGCACTGTATGGTGCCTCAGTGGTTAGCACTGTATGGTGGCTCAGTGGTTACCACTGTACAGGGGCTCAGTGGTTAGCACTGTACGGTGCCTCAGTGGTTAGCACTGTATCGTGGCTCAGTGGTTAACACTGTACGGTGCCTCAGTGGTTAGCACTGTATGGTGCCTCAGTGGTTAGCACTGTATGGTGCCTCAGTGGTTAGCACTGTAAGGTGCCTCAGAGGTTAGCACTGTACCGTGGCTCAGTGGTTAGCACTGTACGGTGCCTCAGTGGTTAGCACTGTACGTTGCCTCAGTGGTTAGCACTGTACAGAGGCTCGGTGTTTAGCACTGTATGGAGGCTCAGTGTTTAGCACTGTATGGAGGCTCAGTGGTTAGCACTGTACGGTGCCTCAGTGGTTAGCACTGTATGGTGGCTCAGTGGTTAGCACTGTATGGTGGCTCAGTGGTTAGCACTGTATGGTGGCTCAGTGGTTAGTACTGTATGGTGGCTCAGTGGTTAGCACTGTATGGAGGCTCAGTGGTTAGCACTGTACGGTGCCTCAGTGGTTAGCACTGTATGGTGGCTCAGTGGTTAGCACTGTATGGAGGCTCAGTGGTTAGCACTGTATGGTGCCTCAGTGGTTAGCACTGTACGGTGCCTCAGTGGTTAGCACTGTACAGTGCCTCAGTGGTTAGCACTGTACGGAGGCTCAGTGGTTAGCACTGTACAGGGGCTCAGTGGTTAGCACTGTTGCTTTGGGACTGGGGTCCTGGGTTCAAACTCCACCAGGGACAACATCTGTAAGGAGTTTGTATGTTCTCCCCATGTTTGATTGGGTTTCCTGCAGTTTCTCCCACATCCCAAAGACATACTGATAGGAAATGAAGATTGTGAGCCCCAATGATGATGACGTCTGTAATGCGCTGTGGAATATGATGGTGATATATAAGCAAGTAAAATAAATAAAAATAATAAGATAATAGAAAATTGCTTATAGTGCAATCACGTAAAACAACCTACAGCTTCATTTTACGATATATGATACAAATGTTCAGCGAGGGTTTTGTTGCTTCGCAGCCATGAGAGAAGACACCTCTGTTTGCAGCCAGATTCTGACCTAGTACAATACAAGCTTTCCAAAGTATAGAAATGATTGCACAGGTGGAGCAGAGCTGGATTTGCATTTCTTTACCAATGTAAAGTCTCGGTTGCAATTTTTCAATAATCGCAGCAAATAAAAAAAGAAATGCAGTTGTAGAACTAAAGGCAGCATGAAATGACAATGAGTTGTAAAAGTGCTCCAGCTACTGTGCTCTCCTGGACACTCTCAGGTCCACAACCTATGACAAACTCAGCACAATTATACAAAAGAAAAACAATCTTCACTGCATCTGACAAACCCAGCACTGCTGCCCTGACAAACCCAGCACTGCTGCCCTGACAAACCCAGCACTGCTGCCCTGACAAACCCAGCACTGCTGCCCTGACAAACCCAGCACTGCTGCCCTGACAAACCCAGCACTGCTGACCTGACAAACCCAGCACTGCTGCCCTGACAAACCCAGCACTGCTGCCCTGACAAACCCAGCACTGCTGCCCTGACAAACCCAGCACTGCTGCCCTGACAAACCCAGCACTGCTGACCTGACAAACCCAGCACTGCTGACCTGACAAACTCACCACTGCTGACCTGACAAACCTAGCACTGCTGCCCTGGCAAACCCACCACTGCTGACCTGACAAACCTAGCACTGCTGCAACTGTCAAACCTACCACTGCTGACATGACAAACCCAGCACTGCTGTCTGACATACCCAGCACTGCTGCCCTGACAAACCCAGCACTGCTGCCCTGACAAACCCAGCACTGCTGCCCTGACAAACCCAGCACTGCTGCCCTGACAAACCCAGCACTGCTGCCCTGACAAACCCACCACTGCTGACCTGACAAACCTAGCACTGCTGCAACTGTCAAACCTACCACTGCTGTCTGACATACCCAGCACTGCTGCCCTGACAAACCCAGCACTGCTGCCCTGACAAACCCAGCACTGCTGCCCTGACAAACCCAGCACTGCTGCCCTGACAAACCCAGCACTGCTGCACTGGCAAACCCAGCACTGCTGCTTTGACAAACCCAGCACAGCTGCCCTGACAAACCAAGCACTGCTGCACTATGATACATCACTGACATCATTGCTTTGCAAAAAGGACTAAATGTATCCAAACATTGCATTATTTAGGAAGCAGGGCTAGCAGTCCCTTGGTACTTCAGTACTCACCCAAAGCTGCTGCCTCCTGTCCCCACCCTGAGCAGATGCTCATGAAGACCCCTGACTCTGCACAGCCAGGGGGTCTGCACTCCTCATCAGCCTCCCTGCAGGAATTTCACACTTTAGTGAGTCCCCAGCCCTGGTGCCTGTGATCTCCTCTTCTCCACCCATTGAACACATCTCTCCTCCCCTCTGTCTGTGGCCATTAACTCTCTCTCATCTGCTCACTTCTCAGGAAGTTTACATCTGCTGCCCCCTTTCTGAGGATGTGCCCTGCTCCAGCTATATTTGTAATGTTATTGTGGCCATCAGGGCACAGGGCTCCGCACCGGGTCATGGGGGCACCAAGAAACCTAGAGCTGATACTAAAGAAAGGGCCGAACAAGGGGCATGAATGATGCATGGGAGATTCTTGTATTATCCGTGTAGCTCACATGTCTCTTATGTATTATTCATGGCAGTGGCACTGCAGAACGCCTGGCCCCCCGTGTGCCCCCCGTGTGCCCTGTGCCCTCGCCATCCGGCCAATGAAGAGGAAATAACAAACATGGTAAAAATAGTTGGATTTTTCATCCGTCACTATGCAGCCCCCCTAAACTTCCAGCTATTTTGTAAACTAGGTCATCCAACGAGGCTACCCACTGTCAACCCGCTGTATCCCTGGTATATTACACAATGGTCGGTGTGAGGCAGAATATGCCATAGATGTTCTACCGCCGATCTCGCCCTTCTAAGAATGGAGACTTGGGCACATGCACTATATGGAGAAAAGTATCGCGACACGTCTCTTAATCATTGAATTCTGGATTCTTATCCGGCCACATTGCCCCCAGTGTAAAACCTCCGGCCCTATTGCCCCCAAAGCATAAAATCTGGCCCCATTATTCCCCTCGTGTATAACTTCTGGCCCCTCGTCCCCTAGTGTATAACCTCCAGCCCCCTGGTGTATAACCTCCGGTCCCTGGTGTATAACCTCCGGCCCCCTGGTGTATAACCTCCGGTCCCTGGTGTATAACCTCCAGCCCCCCGCCATGCTGTCTGCTGTTACTACCATGTGAGCGGCCGGTGGTGCAGCCATCACTGATTCCAGCGTGGTCCTGTAATAGGAGCCACCGGGGTAACAAGTCCATCCATAACATTTCTTCTTCCTGAGTGATATTACTGAGAAGTGGAAGGAACCTCAGCAACTCAGCCACGAAGTGGAGACCCCGTAATGTTACAAAGCGGGGGGCAGAGTGCTGAGGAGCAGAGGGCAGAAAAGTCCCCACCGCTCTGATGACCCCATAACTGCAGAGTCCAGACCTCCTCTGGTATCAGCACAAACACTGCGCCCCCTGCCGGCAGCTTCATGGCCGAGCAGCTGCCTCCAGCCGTACATCACCAAGCACAATGCTGAGCGTCGGATGGAGTGGTGTAAAGCCGCCACCACTGGACTCTGGAGGAGACTTGTTCTGTGCAGTGACAGATCGCACTTCTCTATCTGTGTCTGATGGAGGAGTCTGGGTTTGGTGATCCAGGAGGACGTTACCCCCTGACTGCATTGTGCTCTGTACAGATGGTGGAGGTGGATAATGCTATGGGCTGTTATCAAGGGGCGGCTGCGGCCCCTCAGCTCCAGTGATGGGAAATCTTCACCTTCAGCACAAGACATTGAGGACAATTGTAGCTTCAGATTTGTGGGAACAGTTTGGGGAAGACCCTCATCTGTCCCCCATTACTGAGCCCAGTGCACAAGGTCCATACAGACATGGGGGAGAACATGAGCGGCCGCACAGAGCCCGAACCCCGACCCCATCCTATAATGGAGACTGTGAGCCCGGCCTCCCCCCAACATCAGGCTCTGACCCCACAAATGATCTTCTGGATGAAGGGACAAAAATTCTCACAGACGCCTCCAAAATCTTGTAGAAATCCCTCCCAGAAGAGCGGGGGCCGTTATATCTGCAGAGGGGCGACTCCATATTAATGTCTATGGATGTAGAATAGGAGGTCAGAGAAGCTCCTGGAGGATAACGTGCCGGTGTCCCAATACTTTTGTCCTTATAGTGATCCTAGTTGTAGACTGCAGACCACCATAAATGGCAGCTTGTATTCTGCAGATGGAGGACAATCATTTTCTTTGCAGCTCTGCATCTAATGACAATGTTTCTGCTAATCAGATATTATTGTGGAGTTGTCAGTTGAGTAATTTTCTAACATTTTCTACAAAGTGGTTTGCAATTATTACACTATAGGAACTGTAGACACCTAGTAGACGGAGAGATCCCACCCAGATTTCACATTCCGACTCGTCACCAGGTATCTCTTACATTTTTGTCTTGGGGACCTGGGGGCAAACAATCCATCTCCGACGTCTCCATTCTGGACTCTGGAATGACACAAGCTTGGTAGTCAGGAAAAAATGCATTTGTGCCAGGAGATGACAAAATCAGCAGAAATTGACTCGGATCCAATACTGAACTCACAGATTGAAAATGCATTGGTTAAAGTAACTGAAGAGAGATGGAGAAGGCAAACTAATGGTCAATAGCAAAGGAAGTGCATGCTGGTAAGTGAGGTAAAGGAGGTTCCAGTGCATATAGCGCTGGTAGAACGTTGATAGAGGAACTGCCCACTCAGAAAGGTTGGCTAGTTACAGAGGAAGAGAATCAGGACTGTTCCTGGCCATATTTATGCTTCAGCTCTTCTGTCTGGTAAAATACATAATGCATTATGGAAAATGGGGGGGGAAGGGGTGAAGGTTCAAGTACCTATAGTGCTGGCAGAACACTGATAAAGAGGAGCCGCCCACTGAGAAAGGATGGCAAGTTACAGAGAAAGAGAATCAGGACTGGTCCTGGCCATATTTAAGCTTCAGCTCTTCTGTCTGGTAAAATACATACAAGATGAATAACAGACAGACTGTCAGTTCAGGGCAGACAAGCCATTGGACAGTGACAGGAAAATGCATTATGGAAAATGAGGGATGGGGGTGGAAGTTCCAGCACTTATAGTGCTGGCAGAATACTACTGATAAAGAGGAACAACCCACTGAAAAAAGACAGGATGGCAATTTAGTGAGCTTGGAAATCGGGACAATTCTTTGCCATATGTATGCTCTAATTTTCCTATCTGGCAAACTATATAAAGTGTATGAGAATTGGGACAGTTCCGGGACATATTAGACTGGTATGTCCACCAAAAGCAGCTTTACCTTATAGGGAATGAGGGCAGCAAGACACTGCTTTTACTTTGTTTTTTTGGTGAATTGGCAGGTGTGCTATAAGCGCCAGGGTGCTGGCACAGCTACCACATCTGTACCTCAATAATCGTGATCAAAAATCCTTATCCGTTTTATGTATACAGCTCCCATGCAGACCTATGTGTTTCTGTTGTTTCTGCAATCCGGTGATCTTCTGACCTCATTTTCAATGGATTTTCCCTTTTGGGCATTTGGGCAATTGGCTTTCTTCCTGCCTTTAATGAGGATACGGGAACTGTGAATTTGACGGCATAATTAATTCCTAATGACGTTGTTGCATGTTTCATAAACTGTGACTTTCTACAATATAATTATACGACTGTTGGCACAACACGTTGTAAGGTTATGACCCGCCATGATTGGCATCGGCAGAGCGATATAACACAACCGCAGCTCTAGAAATAAAATGTGCCCATTGTTGTGATGTTACACAATCCAGGCTCGGTGGGGCATTGGTCTGCAAATGTATTAGGGTCTAAGCCCCGTCCATTCTTATCTTGACTCCCTCTCCCCAAAGTAGCCTTAGAGAATTCAAGCCCAAAGGTAATGATACAAACAAAACCCGTGATGACAGTGAATGTGTGATGATGAAAAAAAGGAAAAATGTGAATGTATGACGCCACATGGTGCCTACATAGTAGTGCCGCCATACTGCTATTCTCCATTCTTGAGTGCATGAAGAGGGAGAAGCCAAATATAGCGCCAGAATAGGCAATGAGACCCTTGCAGAGCATTCTAGAAAGGCAAGTTATGGAATGATCAGGGGCGATAGACCACAGCCTTGGTGTGGCATGCTCACACTTATCGTCATTGTGCTGTGCAGACAGGAGTCAGATGGAAAGTGTATGGGGTCATTCTAGTAGTTATTACCCTCCAAAACATTATAATGCCAGTATTAGGAGCTGTGAAGGCCAGGGGTCTTCTGTGGGCGTAATACTACTCAGACAACACAGGGTGAGGGTAAAAGAGTTAAGCAATACTTTATTGAACCACCAAACGGACAATAAACAGATAGGACAGTCCCAGCAAATAGCCAAGATGGTGCAACATTACACAGTCTCACCCTTCCGCTGGCCCGCCTGGGATAGAACAGCTGCTACTTTGGGACTTCCAGGGCCAACGGTAACGGGTCTGGGAGGTGGAACCTCTGAGCAACGATACAAAGGGGCAGTCCTTGTAAGGAAGCGGGTGGCTCCCAGGGTAGGCGGGCAGGTAGTCACGGCAAGTGACGGGGACAGTCTCTGGGTAGAAGGGCAGGAGGTCACGGCAAGTGACGGGGACAGTCTCTGGGTAGAAGGGCAGGAGGTCACCGCAAGTGACGGGGACAGTCTCTGGGTAGAAGGGCAGGAGGTCACCGCAAGTGACGGGGACAGTCTCTGGGTAGAAGGGCAGGAGGTCACGGCATGTGACGGGGACAGTCTCTTGACAGGCGGGTGGTCACGGCAAGTGACGGCTAAGCCTCCAGATAGGCTAGCAGGCGGGTAGCAGGTGGACGCTCCCAGGTGAGCGGGCAAGAGTCTCTGAACAGGCAGGTGGTCACAGCAAGTGACGGCTAAGCCTCCAGGTAAACTAGCAGGCAGGTAGCAGGTGGACGCTCCCAGGTGAGCGGGCAAGAGTTTCTGGACAGGCAGGTGGTCACAGCAGGTGACGGCATAGCCTCCAGGTAGGCTAGCAGGCAGGTAGCAGGCGGACGCTCCCAGGTGAGCGGGTAAGAGTCTCAGGACAGGCTGGTGGTCACAGCACGTGACGGCGGAGCCTCCAGGTAGGCTAGCAGGCAGGTAGCAGGCGGACGCTCCCAGGTGAGCGGGTAAGAGTCTCTGGACGGGCAGGTGGTCACAGCACGTGACGGCAGAGCCTCCAGGTAGGCTAGCAGGCAGGTAGCAGATGAGCGCTCCCAGGTGAGCGGGCAATCAGATCCATAGACAGACTGGCAGGGCTGGTAGGCAGACTGTCGGACCGCAGGAATGCAAGTAGAAAGACAAGTAACAGGCAGGTATCAAGCAGGAATCTGGCAGGTAACTGGTAGCGGGACCTGAGGGTTGAAGCAGAGTGATAGGCTATGCAACAACATTGCTCGGGCACCTCCATTTTGGAGGAGATGCCTTATATATGGTGAGGTCCTCCGGCCATAGGCCGGGGACTCCTTAGGACGACGCGCGCGGCCCCTTTAAGAGAGGGGGAGCGCGCGTGCGCGCGCCCTAAGCACGGTGGCCGGGAAGCAGCGCGCGCTGCCAGCAGAGCGGGAGGAGGACGCCGGGCACAGAGTGGAGAGGTGAGGGGAACAGCGTCCCTGCCTAGTAGGAGGCAGGGACGCCAAAGCTACACCAACTATCTCAACCAGTGGCTCCCCGCTTCTGGTGGTCCCCCCCACAGAGAGAAGGTAGTGGCAAGCTTAGGAAGCTAACAGTCCATCGAAGTACAAGGCCAGGAGACCCAAGGGTCCCATCCTGGCAACTCCAAGAGTTTCCATGGGGCCAGATGACCGGCTGGTCCCGATCTGGCTTCTCCAAATGTCTCCATCGGTTCCAGGCGACCAGAGGGTCCCACCTGGCGACCCCAAACTACATATCCATGGGGTCATGTGACTTCATCGTCCCAACCTGGTCTCCCAAAATGTATCCATGGGCTCTCTGATGGTCAATGGAGCAGATCCGTATCTTTCCAGTCAGGGCCATATACCCTTAGGCCGGAATCATGTAGAATCCAAATCTGTGTCTTTTTGGATAGAGCCGCCATGCTATCCATCTACGGTCCTGAAGAATGTTTCTCATTCTCCGTGTAAAGTCTTTTCTGATTCTTCTTGATTCTGCTTGCCGCAGGATAGAAAAACCCTTTTTATATTTACATACTGTATCTGGCTAAGGTCATCAGTCACAGGTTGGGGGGAAAGGGCAGCGTTCATAGCGCTCATTGTTTGAGCTAATCTATTTACATAGTTTGTATCTTTCCTGCTCTTTAAATTCACATCTAGTTGGCTTAGTACAATATGTCATTAGCATATTAGCAAACATCATTGTTTCCAAACGAAGACCAGTCAACATTCAGTTTTATAAAAATACTGGTCTGTCCTTCTTGACCAGCCACAGAAGTACGCATACATTCACAAGTCAACATAAAGATAATAGTGAATTTCTCTTGGCTTAACAAATCTAATCATCTGGCTGATACAGATTATAAACTATATCGTCACAGGAGCATTATGGGCAGACAATGCCCCCAGCAGTCGGCTTTTAGACAGTGGTTGCCCTAAAATCAAAGCTTATCATCAATCCGCAGGATAAGTTTCTGAGACCCCCAGCAATCCCAAGAACATAGTTTCCAGGGTCACTTTTGTGAATGCAGAGTAGCTCGCGCATGCGCACTGCTGCACCATTCACTTTCTATAGGGCTACCAGGCACAGAACTCTGTTCTTGTGATCACTGGGACTCTTTTCTATCAGTAACATCCCCAAAGAGACCCCCAACAATCAAGAGAATTGGTTCTCTGCAGAACAGGTTATGCATGCACAATGCTGCACTGTTCACTTTCTATGGGACTTACTGAGACAGTCAGGCGCAGCTCCCTATTTTCTTGCAAGCTGGGACTGTTCTGATCAGAAAACATCTGTGGGACCCTCAACGATCAGAAAAATGAGGTTCCATAAGTTTTGTGTGATGCAGCACAGGTCGTGCATGCACATTGCTGTGCCGTCCACTTTCTATGGGACTGAATGGGGCTACCAAGTGCAGCACTCCTTTACCGTCATCATTGCGACTCTATGCTATCAGGAACATTACCATCGAGACCCCAACAATCAAGAGAATGGGGTTCCCTGAGTCCTCTGTGTAAATGCAGCATAAGTTATGCATGCACACTGCTGTGCCGTTCACCCTTTATGGGACTGACTGAGAGAGTAAGATGCAGCCCCCTGTTTTAATCCATGTTGGGACCGTTCACAATCAGAAAATCATCTTTGGGACCCTCAACAATCGCAAAAAATGAGGTTCCATGAGTCTCCTGTGTGAATGGAGGGCATGTCGTGCATGCACACTGCTGTGCTGTTCACCCTCTATGGGACTGACTGAGACAGTCAGGTAAAGTCCCCTATTTTAACGCATACTGGGACCGTTCGTGATTAGAAAATCATCTCTGGGACCCTCAACAATCGCAAAAAATTAGGTTCCTGCGTGAATGGAGCGCATGTCGTGCATGTGCACTGCTGTGCTGTTCACTCTCAATGGAATTGACTAAAAAAGCTACTCCCAATACCCTGTTCCCATTATCACCGGGACCCCCACCACCCCACACAATCAGATCCATCACCTCTGAGACCCTCAGCGATCACAAGAATGGGGTTCCCCGTCTTCCCTCTTTTCTTGCAGCACAGATCGCGCATGCGCACTGCTGAGATAGCCGAGCCCAACACCCTGTTCTCTTCATCAGCGTTCAGAAACTTATGACCTATCTTATTATTTTGGGAAAACCCCTTTACTTGAAGCATAAAATGCCCAAAGTCTATTTAAGAAATTTACCAGAATCGGTCATTGTGTAATTATTAGGAAACCACAATTTTGATTATCTGGGAGATAGAGAAGTGTTCTGTGTGTGACCGGGCATCCAAGCCAAGAGTATCGTCCCCCAGTGTCCAACTCACCCTGTGTGTACAGACGCTATAAATCCTTTGCAGACTTTCTAAAATACTTTTTATGTTTGGCATCTTGCAAGTTTAGAGTTTTTGGAGACTATAGATTTTTTCCTTGAAAGGGAATCTCAAGGTGGCACAATGATTAACCCCGACTGACCCATGAAGGCTGGAAATCTTTTTCATTTACAGGAGGTTGTAAAATTCCACTCCCTTAAAGTGGATCCTCTCCCCAAGCTTTAAACATGTCATATATCAGTAAATGAGAAGTTAGAGCAGCAGCCGAAGTTTGCTAATTATGTATGCTTCATGCTTCAGAGATTTTGGCATTTTTTTCTGTGTTGTTGCGTCGGCCATTTTTGCAAATGTGTCAACAGGAAGTGCAGTTTTATTAATTACTGTATATTTGTTACAAGTTTGATACTATTATTAGAATTATTTTTTTTTTTACTTGCCAACTTTCATTGACCGGCATCCAGAAGTCTAGTTGAGAAGTTTTTCAGGCATTGCCAAACTCCATGTCATTGTCACTCCCCCTTTGCTGAATTCTGAAGGTTTCAGGCTTTTTTTGGCAGGGGACTTTGGGTCCCTTTTTCTGACTTTGGTGGAGAGTTGGCAAATATGCTTCAATTTTTTTTTTTAGGTTTGACAAAGGACCATGCAGGTCTGAAACATGTTGCCTGGGATATTTATTTTCTGCCTTTTTAATTTTTGTTCTGTTGTGTTCAACCATAGTTTGTGCCTTTTTATACTACTGGATCATCGGTGTCCGACACCCAGCACCTTCGCCGATCAGCTGTTATCGGTGTCGGCAGCTGCAGCCGCCAGCCGGAACTACTCACTTGCGGAGTCCATTTTCTGATAGTGGCTGCCGCAGGGTACTGCACATCCGCTTCCTATTGATTTGAATAAGATGTGGATGTTCAGTACTCAGCCTTGGTCACTACCAGAAGACGGCCAGCTCCGCAAATAAGTATTTCCGTCAGCCGCTGTCGGCACCAATAATAGCTGATCGGTGGGGGTGCCGGGTGTCGGGCGCAGTGGTACTGATCAGCCTCGGGGGCATTACATTGGAAACAATATGATGTGTGTTCTTGTTTTTAATTTGCCAGTAGAGTGGAGAGGCACCACAATGTGGGGAAAAGGGAGCAGTGTGGAGAATCTTACCGTGTGGAGTAAGTGTCGACTGTGAGTAAGGCGTACACTGAGGGCATCACAGTATGGAGGGCATCATTGTGTGGGGGGAACTGTGGGGGCATCATATTGCGTGGGAGGCACTGTGAAGGCCTCGCATTGTGTGTGGGGAACTATGGGGGCATCAAACGGTGTGTGGGGAACTGTGGGGGCATCATACTGTGTGCGGAGAACTGTGGGGTCATCATACTGTTTGTGGGGAACTGTGGGGGCATCATACTGTATGTGGAAAACTGTGGGGATATCTTACTGTATGTGGGGAACTGTGGGGGTATCAAACGGTGTGTGGGGAACTGTGGGGGCATCATACTGTGTGCGGAGAACTGTGGGGGCATCATACTGTGTGCGGAGAACTGTGGGGGCATCATACGGTGTGTATGGAACTGTGGGGGCATCATACTGTGTGTGGGGAACTGTGGGGGTATCTTACTGTGTGTGGGGAACTGTGGGGGCATCATACTGTATGTGGAAAACTGTGGGGATATCTTACTGTATGTGGGGAACTGTGGGGGCATCATACTGTGTGTGCTGAACTGTGGGGGTATTGTTCTGTGTGTGGGAGTCGGTGGGGCATCGTACTGTGTGTGGGGAATCTTACTGTGCATGGGTGACTCAGGGGGCAGTGTACTGTGTGGGGGACTTTGGAGACATTATACTGTATATGGGTGACTGAGGGGTCATCGTACTATGAATCAAGGGAATGTAATGTAGGTCTTTATACTGTGTGTGGGACACTGTGGGGGGATCTTACTGTGTGTGGAGGCATCATACTGTGTGTAAGGCACTATGGGGGCAATGTCGGGAATCAATCTGTAAAGGGCATCTTTAGAGCATCATACTGTATGGCAGCCATAATAGGGGTATTAACCTGTGCGGGAACATTAAGGGGCTAGATTAAGGGCATTGATTTTGTGTGGAAGCACCCCATAAGGATTGGTTGGGGTTAGGAGTCGGACTTAGCAGTCGAGAAATGTGTCGCCATCCAGGCAGTAGACGGTGCACACTTCTCTTCTTTTTCAGAGTTGTGTATCCTGTATAAACGGTGAGAGACACAAGAACTTTACAAAGTGCCGTGATTGACGATGTTTTTCCGCCAAGAATAATAAACTTAAATATATGTTTGAACCACAAGCGGGCAGACGGGCGGCATCATCAGATTCCAGTTCTCACAAGTGGAGCCAGGATTTCATCAGGTGGTTTTCATCTTGGCAGAACATGTGCGAAATATGTTTTCCTTTGTTTAGGCAATGACGGGCACTTAATGCGACAATATATAAAGTCCCCGCACACTTTGTACCATCACATATGGAATTGTGAGAGGCCACAATCTCCTACAAGACTCATCCCGACTCTGGGCACCTGGGAAAGCTGCTTGTTGGATTAATGCCACCGCCGTGGTTATATATAGCATACCTGAGGATTTTATAACCCCGGCCCAGACTCTTATCTTATTAGGTTCAGGGACGCGCATCGTAAATCTCATGTGACATACATAGTGAGCATGAGCTCTCCGGAGATCTCTAATATAGGCCAAGTAAGCAAAAGCCCGGGACCAAATGGTGGTCCAAAAATAATAAAAAGACACATCCTCACTGAACCATTCCTCCACACCGCTACATGTGTCCCTCACTTTGTGCCCCCTTATTAAGTAATAATGCCCCAATTGCCCCTTTATTAAGTAATAATTCCCTGAGTGTCCCCTTACTAAGTAATAATGCCCCAAATAATGCCCCAAGTGCCCCCTTATCAAGTAATAATGCCACAAATAATGCCCCAAGTGTTACCTTATTAAGTAATAATGCCCCAAATAATGCCCCAAGTGACCCGTTACTAAGTAATAATGCCCCAAGTGCCCCCTTATTAAGTAATAATGCCCCATGTGACCCTTTATTAAGTAATAATTCCCCGAGTGTCCCTTTACTAAGTAATAATGCCGTAAGTGCCCCCTTATTAAGTAATAATGCCTCAAGTGCCCCCTTATTAAGTAATAGTGCCCCAAGTGTCCCCTTATTAAGTAATAATGCCCCAAGTGTTCCCTTATTAAGTAATAATGCCCCAAATAATGCCCCAAGTGTCCTCTTATTAAGTAATAATGCCCCGAGTGTCCCCTTATTAAGTAATAATGCCCCGAGTGTCCCCTTTTTAAGTAATAATGCCCCAAGTGTCCTCTTATTAAGTAATAATGCCCCAAGTGTCCCCTTACTAAGTAATAATGCCCCAAGTGTCCTCTTATTACGTAATAATGCCCCAAATAATGCCCCAAGTGTCCTCTTATTAAGTAATAATGCCCCGAGTGTCCCCTTATTAAGTAATAATGCCCCGAGTGTCCCCTTTTTAAGTAATAATGCCCCAAGTGTCCTCTTATTAAGTAATAATGCCCCAAGTGTCCCCTTACTAAGTAATAATGCCCCAAGTGTTCCCTTATTACGTAATAATGCCCCAAATAATGCCCCAAGTGTCCTCTTATTAAGTAATAATGCCCCGAGTGTCTCCTTACTAAGTAATAATGCCCAAAGTGCCCCCTTATTAAGTAATAATGCCCAAAGTGCCCCCTTATTAAGTAATAATGCCCTGAGTGTCCTCTTATTAAGTAATAATGCCCCGAGTGTCATCTAATTAAGTAATAATGCCCCGAGTGCCCCTTTATTAAGTAATAATGCCCCGAGTGTCATCTAATTAAGTAATAATGCCCCGAGTGCCCCTTTATTAAGTAATAATGCCCCAAGTGCCCCATTATTAAGTAATAATGCCCCAAGTGTCATCTAATTAAGTAATAATGCCCCGAGTGCCCCTTATTAAGTAATAATGCCCCGAGTGTCCTCTTATTAAGTAATAATGCCTCTAATGTCCCCTTATAAAGTAATAATGCCCCAAGTGTCACCTTATAAAGTAATAATGTCACAGGTATAACAAATGCATTATTATAATCTTTCCAGTAATTTCCGGGATGTCTGTAATACACTTTCCCTTAATTCTTTTGGTTTAGATGGAAATCTTGCAGTTTCCAGAAGAAATCCGAAGTTACTGGACCACTTCATAGACCACAATGGTAACAGCACCACCTAGAGGAGAATTGCAGCTATAAAGTAAGGACTCTCCCCCCTGCCCCCAGGTTGTCTCTCTGCAGCAATCCCTGTCCATATGTCGTATCTTGGTACATAGAGGTCATAAAAGGATGACGCAGACATGGCTGCCCCTGGCAATGACAGCTGATGGCAGCTAGAAATGGAAGTAATATCAACATATTCATTTCAATGATCTCTGTGAGGCCGCGCTGATCATGCCTCGTTATCCACGTGCTAAACTGCAAAATATCTGTTTATGGGGAAAGCAACTAACAACGGACATCACAAATCCTGCAACGGTTGTGATCCAACTTTCCGAACTATTGAATAGCCAATCTGCAGTGAAAAGAAAGCGAGAGATAAATGATTGCATAACTGGGCCGATTTACTGAAAAATTAAGTTTAGACACCCCTTTAAGAGAGACCTAAAGCTATGGCTACACAACTGCAGTTGAAGCAACACGAAGACTGTGGTGTCACATTGCAACGTCGCATCTATCGTTAATGGGGTAGCATTGCAACCACAATCTTGCGCAATTTGACCTTTTGCAAAAAAAAATAATAATAATCCTGTCGAATTTTTACCCAAAGGCTTCAATGTACGGTATGCCACCTGCACGCAACCCGTCTACAATTTGTCGTAGATGTGTTTGGCTGTGCATTGTCTAATAAGTCCTGTCGTGCCATCAAAAATATTTGTAAGTCTTAATGTTGACTTCCCGTTGTACGACATTTTTTTAAGGGTTATCCTCAAGTTAAAATTGCAATGCACAGTACTTCTGATGAACGGAAGAATTTTTAGTTTTATTGTTTACTGCTTGTTGACCACCTCTTCAGTCTATCAGTGATGGCCAGTTTTCATTAGCAAAGAGTGGAGCACTTACAAGCTCTTTGCTACAGAGCTTGTAAGCACTGCTCCAAATCTAGCCAGATTGCCATGCCCGGGTGCTCATCCGATGCTGCACCTCTGTCTGCAGAATTGGAGAAGGCATAGCTTGGGCCAAAAAAGCAACCCCGTGCTGCTGGACTGAACTGTCAATCATTCAGGAGCGCGCGGCCACCTGTCAAGCGGGAGACAACCCATTTAAAGCGGCAGCACCGTGCAATCGCTTTACAGGGGGAGGGGGAAGATGGACGTCAGAATGGCCGATCAGCATTTAAGGGGGTTAAAATCTGGTTGCTCAGCGCTATATGGATCAGGCTTAGCACACGCTCTATATATGCAGTGCACGATGGAAATCTGGATGGAGAGCGCCCCCCCCAGGACCGGTGTCATGCAATGTGTGCGACTCACATGCAACTTGTCTGCAATTTGGCTGTAAAAATTGCAGCTATGAGAATGACTGTGGTGCAACCAGAGGCGCCTTGTGGCTCAAACCTAAAATGCATCCAAATTGTACCACAATGTGCTATACGGGATATTTTTTTTAAAACAGTTTTCCAGCAGGGAAAGGGTTAAACTTTAATATTAGATTTTGATTTTTATTGGGGGGGGGGGGTGTCAGGGAATTTATAGAGCGATCTCGGTGTTTGTTTCCCCTCAGGAAGGAACTACTGTCTTCCCTCCTGAGTCCCTGCCAGATGCGGAGGCCGCTACCTTGTACGTGCCAGGGGCATGGAGGGGAAGTGAAGGACTGGAAGGAGATGAATCGGTGATTTCTCCAAGAGAGGCAGATGTTTCCTCATCTCCTGTCACATTCACCTCTTCACTCTGACATGTCCTTCCTATGGGGGGGGGCTCATATCATATATCTAATGGCACAACCTTCTTCTCCGGCCTCTTTTCTATAGGATTTCCGGTTTTAGGGTCAATAAAAAGCTTAATGGCCGCGTAACGAAAAGTTCTGCAGCTTCCTAATACACTTTCTGTATCAGTTCATCAATATTTCCAAGATCTCTGCTTATTGTCAGTGAATAAGAAAAGTGGTACATCAAGCTAGGAAGCTATAGGCAGCATTCATCAGGCATACGTGGAAATGGAGGCGCCTGCAGCGCTAAATGAAGACCTTCATGGGGCTCCATAAATTCTGCAACATCAAAAACTCATCAGCACTCATCTTGGGAACGTAGCCTAAAAATTCAATGTTTTGCCGCAATTTTTGAAAAACACGGCAAAGTGCACCGCGGGCGCGTTATGTGAAGTCCTGCTGTGTCCACCACTGTATACACAGCGGGTACAGCCTAAAACAAACAAAAAAGCATTTAATCCCTACAGAGGCGGTAGACCATTTCCTTCTCAATGTGTAATGTACAATAGAAACAGAATTTGTATACAAATATCAATAACAAAATTAGATATGAATAATAAAATAATATTATTTATTTGGATCTTTAAAACAAAGTTGCATCAGACATTTTAGTGTGTTTTGCTGCCACCCAGTGGATAAACTTGCACTTTACACTTACACTTTTTGACATAAATTCAAAAGAAAAATGTGCATAAGAATTATGAATAAGCACATGTAAATACACATTTAATCTGTATTTTAAGCTGCTTAGAATTGATTTTGCAAAGAGGAAACTGCAGAGGAAGAGCCGTGGATGCCGGCATGTAGGAGCCGGTGCTCAGAGATCATGTCCAAGGCAACAGATCACTGATCTTGCCCCTCCGTACCCTGCTGACTCTGGTCCTGCTCCTGGTCCTGCCCCTCTGTACTCTGTTGACACTGGTCCTGCCCCTCTGTACTCTGCTGACACTGGTCCTGCCCCTCTGTACTCTGCTGACACTGGTCCGGCCCCTCCGTACTCTGCTGACACTGGTCCTGCCCCTCTGTACTCTGCTGACACTGGTCCTGCCCCTCTGTACTCTGCTGACACTGGTCCTGCCCCTCTGTACTCTGCTGACACTGGTTCGGCCCCTCCGTACTCTGCTGACACTGGTCCTGTCCCTCCGTACTCTGCTGACACTGGCTCTGCCCCTCTGTACTCTGTTGACACTGGTCCGGCCCCTCCGTACTCTGCTGACACTGGTCCGGCCCCTCTGTACTCTACTGACACTAGTCCGGCCCCTCGTTACTCTGCTGACACTGGTCCTGCCCCTCTGTACTCTGCTGACACTGGTCCTGTCCCTCCGTACTCTGCTGACACTGGCTCTGCCCCTCTGTACTCTGCTGACACTGGTTCGGCCCCTCCGTACTCTGCTGACACTGGTCCTGCCCCTCTGTACTCTGCTGACACTGGTTCGGCCCCTCCGTACTCTGCTGACACTGGTCCTGTCCCTCCGTACTCTGCTGACACTGGCTCTGCCCCTCTGTACTCTGTTGACACTGGTCCGGCCCCTCCGTACTCTGCTGACACTGGTCCTGCCCCTCTGTACTCTACTGACACTAGTCCGGCCCCTCGTTACTCTGCTGACACTGGTCCTGCCCCTCTGTACTCTGCTGACACTGGTCCGGCCCCTCGGTACTCTTCTGACACTGGTCCTGCCCCTCTGTACTCTGCTGACACTGGTCCTGCCCCTCTGTACTCTGCTGACACTGGTCCGGCCCCTCTGTACTCTGCTGACACTGGTCCGGCCCCTCTGTACTCGGCTGACACTGGTCCGGCCCCTCCGTACTCTGCTGACACTGGTCCGGCCCCTCCGTACTCTGCTGACACTGGTCCTGCCCCTCCGTACTCTGCTGACACTGGTCCGGCCCCTCCGTACTCTGCTGATACTGGTCCGGCCCCTCCGTACTCTGCTGACACTGGTCCTGCCCCTCCGTACTCTGCTGACACTGGTCCTGTCCCTCTTTACTCTGCTGACACTGGTCCGGCCCCTCTGTGCTCTGCTGACACTGGTCCTGCCCCTCTGTACTCTGCTGACACTGGTCCTGCCCCTCTGTACTCTGCTGACACTGGTCCGGCCCCTCCGTAGTCTGCTGATACTGGTCCGGCCCCTCCGTACTCTGTTGACACTGGTCCTGCCCCTCCGTACTCTGCTGACACTGGTCCTGTCCCTCTTTACTCTGCTGACACTGGTCCGGCCCCTCTGTGCTCTGCAGACACTGGTCCTGCCCCTCTGTACTCTGCTGACACTGGTCCTGCCCCTCCGTACTCTGCTGACACTGGTCCGGCCCCTCCGTACTCTGCTGATACTGGTCCGGCCCCTCCGTACTCTGATGACACTGGTCCTGCCCCTCCGTACTCTGCTGACACTGGTCCTGTTCCTCCGTACTCTGCTGACACTGGTCCGGCCCCTCCGTACTCTGCTGACACTGGTCCTGCCCCTCTGTACTCTGCTGACACTGGTCCGGCCCCTCCATACTCTGCTGACACTGGTCCTGCCCCTCTGTACTCTGCTGACACTGGTCCGGCCCCTCCGTACTCTGCTGACACTGGTCCTGTTCCTCAGTACTCTGCTGACACTGGTCCGGCCCCTCTGTACTTTGCTGACACTGGTCCGGCCCCTCTGTACTCTGCTGACACTGGTCCGGCCCCTCTGTACTCTGCTGACACTGGTCCGACCCCTCTGTACTCTGCTGACACTGGTCCTGCCCCTCCGTACTCTGCTGACACTGGTCCGGCCCCTCCGTACTCTGCTGACACTGGTCCGGCCCCTTCGTACTCTGCTGACACTGGTCCGGCCCCTCCGTACTCTGCTGGCACTGGTCCTGTCCCTCTGTACTCTACTGACACTGGCTCTGCCCCTCCGTACTCTGCTGACACTGGTCCTGTCCCTCCGTACTCTGCTGACACTGGTCCTTCCCCTCCGTACTCTGCTGACACTGGTCCGGCCCCTCCGTACTCTGCTGACACTGGTCCGACCCCTCCGTAGTCTGCTGACACTGGTCCGGCCCCTCCGTACTCTGCTGACACTGGTCCGGCCCCTCCGTACTCTGCTGACACTGGTCCGGCCCCTCCGTACTCTGCTGACACTGGTCCGGCCCCTTCGTACTCTGCTGACACTGGTCCGGCCCCTCCGTACTCTGCTGGCACTGGTCCTGTCCCTCCGTACTCTGCTGACACTGGCTCTGCCCCTCCGTACTCTGCTGACACTGGTCCTGTCCCTCCGTACTCTGCTGACACTGGCTCTGCCCCTCTGTACTCTGCTGACACTGGTCCGGCCCCTCCGTACTCTGCTGATACTGGTCCGGCCCCTCCGTACTCTGCTGACACTGGTCCTGCCCCTCCGTACTCTGCTGACACTGGTCCGGCCCCTCCGTACTCTGCTGACACTGGTCCGGCCCCTCTGTACTCTGCTGACACTGGTCCGGCCCCTCCGTACTCTGCTGACACTGGTCCTGCCCCTCTGTACTCTGCTGACACTGGTCCGGCCCCTCCGTACTCTGCTGACACTGGTCCTGCCCCTCTGTACTCTGCTGACACTAGTCCGGCCCCTCGTTACTCTGCTGACACTGGTCCTGCCCCTCTGTACTCTGCTGACACTGGTCCGGCCCCTCGGTACTCTTCTGACACTGGTCCTGCCCCTCTGTACTCTGCTGACACTGGTCCTGCCCCTCTGTACTCTGCTGACACTGGTCCGGCCCCTCTGTACTCTGCTGACACTGGTCCGGCCCCTCTGTACTCTGCTGACACTGGTCCGGCCCCTCTGTACTCTGCTGACACTGGTCCTGCCCCTCCGTACTCTGCTGACACTGGTCCTGTCCCTCTTTACTCTGCTGACACTGGTCCGGCCCCTCTGTACTCTGCAGACACTGGTCCTGCCCCTCTGTACTCTGCTGACACTGGTCCTGCCCCTCTGTACTCTGCTGACACTGGTCCGGCCCCTCCGTACTCTGCTGATACTGGTCCGGCCCCTCCGTACTCTGCTGACACTGGTCCTGCCCCTCCGTACTCTGCTGACACTGGTCCTGTTCCTCCGTACTCTGCTGACACTGGTCCGGCCCCTCCGTACTCTACTGACACTGGTCCTGCCCCTCTGTACTCTGCTGACACTGGTCCTGCCCCTCTGTACTCTGCTGACACTGGTCCTGTCCCTCCGTACTCTGCTGACACTGGTCCGGCCCCTCCGTACTCTGCTGACACTGGTCCTGCCCCTCAGTACTCTGCTGACACTGGTCCTGCCCCTCTGTACTCTGCTGACACTGGTCCGGCCCCTCCGTACTCTGCTGATACTGGTCCGGCCCCTCCGTACTCTGCTGACACTGGTCCTGCCCCTCCGTACTCTGCTGACACTGGTCCTGTCCCTCCGTACTCTGCTGACACTGGTCCGGCCCCTCCGTACTCTGCTGACACTGGTCCTGCCCCTCTGTACTCTGCTGACACTGGTCCTGCCCCTCCGTACTCTGCTGACACTGGTCCGGCCCCTCTGTACTCTGCTGACACTGGTCCTGTCCCTCCGTACTCTGCTGACACTGGTCCGGCCCCTCCGTACTCTGCTGACACTGGTCCGACTCCTGTGTACTCTGCTGACACTGGTCCTGTCCCTCCGTACTCAGCTGACACTGGTCCTGCCCCTCTGTACTCTGCTGACACTGGTCTGGCCCCTCTGTACTCTGCTGACACTGGTCCTGCCCCTCTGTACTCTGCTGACACTGGTCCTGCCCCTCCGTACTCTGCTGATACTGGTCCGGCCCCTCCGTACTCTGCTGACACTGGTCTGGCCCCTCCGTACTCTGCTGACACTGGTCCTGCCCCTCCGTACTCTGCTGACACTGGTCCTGTCCCTCCGTACTCTGCTGACACTGGTCCTGCCCCTCTGTACTCTGCTGACACTGGTCCGTCCCCTCCGTACTCTGCTAACACCTTTCCTGCCCCTCTGTACTCTGCTGACACTGGCTCTGCCCCTCCGTACTCTGCTGACACTGGTCCGTCCCCTCTGTACTCTGCTAACACTGGTCCTGCCCCTCTGTACTCTGTTGACACTGGTCCGGCCGCTCTGTACTCTGCTGACACTGGCTCTGCCCCTCCGTACTCGGCTGACACTGGTCCGGCCCCTCTGTACTCTGCTGACACTGGTCCGGCCCCTCTGTACTCGGCTGACACTGGTCCTGCCCCTCCGTACTCTGCTGACACTGGTCCGGCCCCTCCGTACTCTGCTGACACTGGTCCGGCCCCTGTGTACTCTGCTGACACTGGTCCTGCCCCTCCGTACTCTGCTGACACTGGTCCTGCCCCTCCGTACTCTGTTGACACTGGTCCTGCCCCTCCGTACTCTGCTGACACTGGTCCGGCCCCTCCGTACTCTGCTGACACTGGTCTGGCCCGTCTGTACTCTGCTGACACTGGTCCGGCCCCTCCGTACTCTGCTGACACTGGTCCGGCCCCTCTGTTCTCTGCTGACACTGGTCCGGCCCCTCCGTACTCTGCTGACATGAGCGTTAGGCAGGATTAATGGTGTATTGTGTCTGGTCACCAGGGAAAAAAAACAAACGCGTCCTACAATAATTTGATGGAAAACACAAGGCCTCATAATGTTTGCATTAATCCTGCCCCTTTTCGGACCGAGACACTGCGAATTTTCCGGGGACTGTTTCTGAAAAATAAGGACACTCCTGACAAATTTGGGACTTGTTCTATGACTTTGGGGTTGTCTCGACATGAGAATGGAGGCTTTAAAATGCCCTTGATTCCATGCAGGTGTGTAACCTCTCCAATTATTATGCCGGTGGTAGCCGAGTACGGCGCTCGGTGGTCTCCAGCAATCCCATCGACACTATTTGGAGCGGTGGTGCGTATGTGTGAGAATTACTTTATTGTATGAATTGATAATAACTTGCCAACCCCTTTAAAAAGGACTCATCACCAGGTCATAAGCGGCCAGATTTGCTCTTAGTTTACTCCCGCTGATCCCCTGAATATTATAGTTTTTGTTTCTTTAAAATCTATCATACGGTTCCAGAGATATGGGTCTATTTTGTTTATTAAGGTGTGTGGCTAATTATGCAAAACAGCCTAAGGACACGCCCCAGAGGATCCTGTGAGCCACGCCCCTTGAAAAATGTACACTGAATAAAAAGGCCCATATCTTTGGAGCCGTATGGTGGATTTTTAAAAAATAAAAACCCGATTACTCAGGGGAGCGGTGGAAATAAATAAGAGCAGAAACTGGGCACTTAGGATCTATAGAGATCTATAGAGAGATCTCTATAGAGAGATCTCTATAGATCCTAAGTGGCCAGCTTCTGCTCTTAACGCCACTGCAGTTACTCACAGCCGCATTTAAAAGGCACAATCTTGAGGGGACGTCCGTTCTAGTGGACACTAGACCCCAGCGAAGAGCTTAGGGGTACTGCTGTGTTGACATGGCAGCTACAGCCATGGGCCTGTGAAAAACAAGCCTTGACATCCCCCCCAAAAAAAAAAGTTTGGAGTCTCAAAAAATTGGCGGCACAAACCAAAAGTTTTTTACCAAGTCTTTTATTTTTCTAACCACTAAAATAGTGAAAAAAAAAAACGACTAGTTTGGTATCAACGTAACCGCTCTGATCTGGAGAATGATGTGTCCGGGTCATTTCTACCAAACAATGAACAACGTAAAATCAAAACCCAAAAAACATGGCGGAATTGCAGGTTTTTTTTAACCAATTCTCCGCACTTGGGTTATTATTTTTTTGTTTTTCAGTACATTGTACGGTAAAGAGAATGGTGCCGATCAAATCCACAACAAACCGCCAACAACGGCTCTGGGAAGAAGAAGAAGAGAAAAACAACTACTACAGGGGGAAAAGGACACGTGTAACCATAGCAACCAGTCTCATGCGCTGATGTAGCTTGGATCGAAGCTGATTGGCTGTTATAAACAAATAAGGGAGGAGTTTATTAAAGCAGCTAATAGACTCCACCAATCACATCACAGCTTATATGTAGCTAGAAGTAAAGCAGTGATGTGATTGGATGATGTAAACTAGACAAGGGATTCTACTGTGCTCCCGCACAGACATGTCTGACGTGCTGAAAACTACACTCCCCAGAATGCTGTGCGGCCCGGATGCGACTTGTCAGAGACACGTGATCAGAGTCACATGATTGCAGTAATGGCCGGGCTGCCGGAAGGTGTGTTTTCTAGCTTGCAGTTATTGTTGAAGGTGAGAGATTCTCGGACGTCTGCGCTCTGCTGATAGTACAGGAGTGGCCGTGTATTACAGTATAATGCGGCCCGTGTGTTATATGGGACTACAAGGACCGGCGTGTGGGGAGAGCCTGTGTGTTATATGGGACTACAAGGACCAGCGTGTGAGGAGAGCCTGTGTGTTATATGGGACTACAAGGACCAGCGTGTGAGGAGAGCCTGTGTGTTATATGGGGACTACAAGGACCAGCGTGTGAGGAGAGCCTGTGTGTTATATGGGGACTACAAGGACCAGCGTGTGAGGAGAGCCTGTGTGTTATATGGGGACTACAAGGACCAGCGTGTGGGGAGAGCCTGTGTGTTATATGGGGACTACAAGGACCAGCGTGTGGGGAGAGCCTGTGTGTTATATGGGGACTACAAGGACCAGCGTGTGAGGAGAGCCTGTGTGTTATATGGGGACTACAAGGACCAGCGTGTGAGGAGAGCCTGTGTGTTATATGGGGACTACAAGGACCGGCGTGTGAGGAGAGCCTGTGTGTTATATGGGGACTACAAGGACCAGCGTGTGAGGAGAGCCTGTGTGTTATATGGGGACTACAAGGACCAGCGTGTGGGGAGAGCCTGTGTGTTATATGGGGACTACAAGGACCAGCGTGTGGGGAGAGCCCGTGTGTTATATGGGGACTACAAGGACCAGCGTGTGAGGAGAGCCTGTGTGTTATATGGGGACTACAAGGACCAGCGTGTGGGGAGAGCCTGTGTGTTATATGGGGACTACAAGGACCAGCGTGTGGGGAGAGCCTGTGTTATATGGGGACTACAAGGACCAGCGTGTGGGGAGAGCCTGTGTGTTATATGGGGACTACAAGGACCAGCGTGTGGGGAGAGCCCGTGTGTTATATGGGGACTACAAGGACCAGCGTGTGAGGAGAGCCCGTGTGTTATATGGGGACTACAAGGACCAGCGTGTGAGGAGAGCCCGTGTGTTATATGGGGACTACAAGGACCAGCGTGTGGGGAGAGCCTGTGTGTTATATGGGGACTACAAGGACCAGCGTGTGGGGAGAGCCTGTGTGTTATATGGGGACTACAAGGACCGGCGTGTGGGGAGAGCCTGTGTGTTATATGGGGACTACAAGGACCAGCGTGTGGGGAGAGCCTGTGTGTTATATGGGGACTACAAGGACCAGCGTGTGGGGAGAGCCTGTGTGTTATATGGGGACTACAAGGACCAGCGTGTGAGGAGAGCCTGTGTGTTATATGGGACTACAAGGACCGGCGTGTGAGGAGAGCCTGTGTGTTATATGGGGACTACAAGGACCAGCGTGTGAGGAGAGCCTGTGTGTTATATGGGACTACAAGGACCGGCGTGTGGGGAGAGCCTGTGTGTTATATGGGACTACAAGGACCGGCGTGTGAGGAGAGCCTGTGTGTTATATGGGGACTACAAGGACCGGCGTGTGAGGAGAGCCTGTGTGTTATATGGGGACTACAAGGACCAGCGTGTGAGGAGAGCCTGTGTGTTATATGGGTGCTACAAGGACCGGCGCGTGAGGAGAGCCTGTGTGTTATATGGGACTACAAGGACCGGCGTGTGAGGAGAGCCCGTGTGTTATATGGGGACTACAAGGACCGGCGCGTGAGGAGAGCCTGTGTGTTATATGGGACTACAAGGACCAGCGTGTGAGGAGAGCCTGTGTGTTATATGGGGACTACAAGGACCAGCGTGTGGGGAGAGCACGTGTGTTATATGGGACTACAAGGACCAGCGTGTGAGGAGAGCCTGTGTGTTATATGGGGACTACAAGGACCAGCATGTGAGGAGAGCCTGTGTGTTATATGGGACTACAAGAACCAGCGTGTGGGGAGAGCCTGTGTGTTATATGGGGACTACAAGGACCAGCGTGTGGGGAGAGCCTGTGTTATATGGGGACTACAAGGACCAGCGTGTGGGGAGAGCCTGTGTGTTATATGGGGACTACAAGGACCAGCGTGTGGGGAGAGCCCGTGTGTTATATGGGGACTACAAGGACCAGCGTGTGAGGAGAGCCTGTGTGTTATATGGGGACTACAAGGACCAGCGTGTGGGGAGAGCCTGTGTGTTATATGGGGACTACAAGGACCGGCGTGTGGGGAGAGCCTGTGTGTTATATGGGGACTACAAGGACCGGCGTGTGGGGAGAGCCTGTGTGTTATATGGGGACTACAAGGACCAGCGTGTGGGGAGAGCCTGTGTGTTATATGGGGACTACAAGGACCAGCGTGTGGGGAGAGCCTGTGTGTTATATGGGGACTACAAGGACCAGCGTGTGAGGAGAGCCTGTGTGTTATATGGGACTACAAGGACCGGCGTGTGAGGAGAGCCTGTGTGTTATATGGGGACTACAAGGACCAGCGTGTGAGGAGAGCCTGTGTGTTATATGGGACTACAAGGACCGGCGTGTGGGGAGAGCCTGTGTGTTATATGGGACTACAAGGACCGGCGTGTGAGGAGAGCCTGTGTGTTATATGGGGACTACAAGGACCGGCGTGTGAGGAGAGCCTGTGTGTTATATGGGGACTACAAGGACCAGCGTGTGAGGAGAGCCTGTGTGTTATATGGGTGCTACAAGGACCGGCGCGTGAGGAGAGCCTGTGTGTTATATGGGACTACAAGGACCGGCGTGTGAGGAGAGCCCGTGTGTTATATGGGGACTACAAGGACCGGCGCGTGAGGAGAGCCTGTGTGTTATATGGGACTACAAGGACCAGCGTGTGAGGAGAGCCTGTGTGTTATATGGGGACTACAAGGACCAGCGTGTGGGGAGAGCACGTGTGTTATATGGGACTACAAGGACCAGCGTGTGAGGAGAGCCTGTGTGTTATATGGGGACTACAAGGACCAGCATGTGAGGAGAGCCTGTGTGTTATATGGGACTACAAGAACCAGCGTGTGGGGAGAGCCTGTGTGTTATATGGGACTACAAGGACCGGCGTGTGAGGAGAGCCTGTGTGTTATATGGGGACTACAAGGACCAGCGTGTGAGGAGAGCCTGTGTGTTATATGGGGACTACAAGGACCAGCGTGTGAGGAGAGCCTGTGTGTTATATGGGGACTACAAGGACCAGCGTGTGGGGAGAGCCCGTGTGTTATATGGGGACTACAAGGACCAGCGTGTGAGGAGAGCCTGTGTGTTATATGGGGACTACAAGGACCAGCGTGTGGGGAGAGCCTGTGTGTTATATGGGGACTACAAGGACCAGCGTGTGAGGAGAGCCTGTGTGTTATATGGGACTACAAGGACCAGCGTGTGGGGAGAGCCTGTGTTATATGGGTACTACAAGGACCAGCGTGTGGGGAGAGCACGTGTGTTATATGGGACTACAAGGACCAGCGTGTGGGGAGAGCCTGTGTGTTATATGGGGACTACAAGGACCGGCGTGTGGGGAGAGCCTGTGTGTTATATGGGGACTACAAGGACCGGCGTGTGGGGAGAGCCTGTGTGTTATATGGGGACTACAAGGACCGGCGTGTGGGGAGAGCCTGTGTGTTATATGGGACTACAAGGACCAGCGTGTGGGGAGAGCCTGTGTGTTATATGGGACTACAAGGACCAGCGTGTGGGGAGAGCCTGTGTGTTATATGGGGACTACAAGGACCGGCGTGTGGGGAGAGCACGTGTGTTATATGGGACTACAAGGTGGGGAGAGCCTGTGTGTTATATGGGACTACAAGGACCAGCGTGTGGGGAGAGCCTGTGTGTTATATGGGGACTACAAGGACCAGCGTGTGGGGAGAGCACGTGTGTTATATGGGGACTACAAGGACCAGCGTGTGGGGAGAGCCTGTGTTATATGGGACTACAAGGACCAGCGTGTGGGGAGAGCCTGTGTGTTATATGGGGACTACAAGGACCAGCGTGTGGGGAGAGCCTGTGTGTTATATGGGACTACAAGGACCAGCGTGTGGGGAGAGCCTGTGTGTTATATGGGACTACAAGGACCAGCGTGTGGGGAGAGCCTGTGTGTTATATGGGGACTACAAGGACCAGCGTGTGAGGAGAGCCTGTGTGTTATATGGGACTACAAGGACCGGCGTGTGGGGAGAGCCTGTGAGTTATATGGGGACTACAAGGACCGGCGTGTGAGGAGAGCCCGTGAGTTATATGGGGACTACAAGGACCAGCGTGTGAGGAGAGCCCGTGAGTTATATGGGGACTACAAGGACCAGCGTGTGGGGAGAGCACGTGTGTTATATGGGTACTACAAGGACCAGCGTGTGGGGAGAGCCTGTGTGTTATATGGGGACTACAAGGACCGGCGTGTGGGGAGAGCCTGTGTGTTATATGGGGACTACAAGGACCGGCGTGTGGGGAGAAGCTGTGTGTTATATGGGGACTACAAGGACCAGCGTGTGGGGAGAGCCTGTGTTATATGGGGACTACAAGGACCAGCGTGTTGGGAGAGCCTGTGTTATATGGGGACTACAAGGACCAGCGTGTGGGGAGAGCATGTGTGTTATATGGGGACTACAAGGACCAGCGTGTGGGGAGAGCACGTGTGTTATATGGGGACTACAAGGACCAGCGTGTGGGGAGAGCCTGTGTGTTATATGGGTGCTACAAGGACCAGCGTGTGGGGAGAGCCTGTGTGTTATATGGGTGCTACAAGGACCAGCGTGTGGGGAGAGCCTGTGTGTTATATGGGTGCTACAAGGACCAGCGTGTGGGGAGAGCCTGTGTGTTATATGGGACTACAAGGACCAGCGTGTGAGGAGAGCCTGTGTGTTATATGGGGACTACAAGGACCAGCGTGTGGGGAGAGCCTGTGTGTTATATGGGTGCTACAAGGACCAGCGTGTGGGGAGAGCCTGTGTGTTATATGGGACTACAAGGACCAGCGTGTGAGGAGAGCCCGTGTGTTATATGGGGACTACAAGGACCAGCGTGTGGGGAGAGCCTGTGTTATATGGGTGCTACAAGGACCAGCGTGTGAGGAGAGCCTGTGTGTTATATGGGTGCTACAAGGACCAGCGTGTGGGGAGAGCACGTGTGTTATATGGGGACTACAAGGACCAGCGTGTGGGGAGAGCCTGTGTTATATGGGACTACAAGGACCAGCGTGTGGGGAGAGCCTGTGTGTTATATGGGGACTACAAGGACCAGCGTGTGGGGAGAGCCTGTGTGTTATATGGGACTACAAGGACCAGCGTGTGGGGAGAGCACGTGTGTTATATGGGACTACAAGGACCAGCGTGTGGGGAGAGCCTGTGTGTTATATGGGGACTACAAGGACCAGCGTGTGGGGAGAGCCTGTGTGTTATATGGGGACTACAAGGACCAGCGTGTGGGGAGAGCCTGTGTGTTATATGGGACTACAAGGACCAGCGTGTGGGGAGAGCCTGTGTGTTATATGGGGACTACAAGGACCAGCGTGTGGGGAGAGCCTGTGTGTTATATGGGACTACAAGGACCAGCGTGTGGGGAGAGCCTGTGTGTTATATGGGGACTACAAGGACCAGCGTGTGGGGAGAGCCTGTGTGTTATATGGGACTACAAGGACCAGCGTGTGGGGAGAGCCTGTGTGTTATATGGGACTACAAGGACCAGCGTGTGGGGAGAGCCTGTGTGTTATATGGGGACTACAAGGACCGGCGTGTGGGGAGAGCACGTGTGTTATATGGGACTACAAGGTGGGGAGAGCCTGTGTGTTATATGGGACTACAAGGACCAGCGTGTGGGGAGAGCCTGTGTGTTATATGGGGACTACAAGGACCAGCGTGTGGGGAGAGCACGTGTGTTATATGGGGACTACAAGGACCAGCGTGTGGGGAGAGCCTGTGTTATATGGGACTACAAGGACCAGCGTGTGGGGAGAGCACGTGTGTTATATGGGGACTACAAGGACCAGCGTGTGGGGAGAGCCTGTGTTATATGGGACTACAAGGACCAGCGTGTGGGGAGAGCCTGTGTGTTATATGGGGACTACAAGGACCAGCGTGTGGGGAGAGCCTGTGTGTTATATGGGACTACAAGGACCAGCGTGTGGGGAGAGCCTGTGTGTTATATGGGACTACAAGGACCAGCGTGTGGGGAGAGCCTGTGTGTTATATGGGGACTACAAGGACCAGCGTGTGAGGAGAGCCTGTGTGTTATATGGGACTACAAGGACCGGCGTGTGGGGAGAGCCTGTGAGTTATATGGGGACTACAAGGACCAGCGTGTGAGGAGAGCCCGTGAGTTATATGGGGACTACAAGGACCAGCGTGTGGGGAGAGCACGTGTGTTATATGGGTACTACAAGGACCAGCGTGTGGGGAGAGCCTGTGTGTTATATGGGGACTACAAGGACCGGCGTGTGGGGAGAGCCTGTGTGTTATATGGGGACTACAAGGACCAGCGTGTGGGGAGAGGCTGTGTGTTATATGGGGACTACAAGGACCAGCGTGTGGGGAGAGCCTGTGTTATATGGGGACTACAAGGACCAGCGTGTTGGGAGAGCCTGTGTTATATGGGGACTACAAGGACCAGCGTGTGGGGAGAGCATGTGTGTTATATGGGTACTACAAGGACCAGCGTGTGGGGAGAGCACGTGTGTTATATGGGTACTACAAGGACCAGCGTGTGGGGAGAGCCTGTGTGTTATATGGGGACTACAAGGACCAGCGTGTGGGGAGAGCCTGTGTGTTATATGGGGACTACAAGGACCAGCGTGTGGGGAGAGCCTGTGTGTTATATGGGTGCTACAAGGACCAGCGTGTGGGGAGAGCCTGTGTGTTATATGGGTGCTACAAGGACCAGCGTGTGGGGAGAGCCTGTGTGTTATATGGGTGCTACAAGGACCAGCGTGTGGGGAGAGCACGTGTGTTATATGGGGACTACAAGAACCAGCGTGTGGGGAGAGCCGTAATTTCTATGATTACCGGCTGTAAACGTTTCAAGACCTTCTCCTCACAGCTGAGGGTTTGTTACAGTTGCCTCCTGTATTGTGTCCTCGCACATCAGCTGCCGGTCTCCTCGGTCCTCCTCTGACCTCCCCTCTTGTCTCTGCTGTGTCAGGCCTCCTCCAAGGATGCGGTGCAGAAACTCTGCAGAGACTCTTTCCCCCGATCGGCGGTCGGCTCCGTCCAGCTGATTGACAGTGTGTCGTCTAGCCTGTCAGTGACTGCGGAGGAGGCGTCTCAGGTGAGTGTATACAGCTCCCATGCAGAGTCATGCGTTCTGATGGTTGCAGCCTTTGCTGGTCTATGTAATGCAGCGTTTCCTTCCCTCCCGGTGTATTAGGTGATCTGGGCGGTGCACTCCCTCACCCGGAACCTGGTGTACAGAGGCCTGACCTCGGCGGAGCAGATACTATCCGTGTTCCCAGACGACTTCCACCAGAACCTGAAGAATCTCCTGACCAAAATAATCCTGGAGAACATGTGAGTCCGGGGTCTTCTCCTCGGTCTTGTGTAGTAACTCTCCTATATTCTTGTTTACATCCAGATGATAGAAACCTAATAATGTTTTGCTACATTGTATCAGAGCAGGTGTGATGTATTAAAGGGGTTATCCACAACTTTAACAATGATGGCCTATCTTTAAGATATGTCATCAATGTTTGATCGTGGGGATGCCACATCCTGCTGATCAGCTGGTGTTGGTGGCGGCCAAAACTGCTCAGCTATTGAGATGCACAGCTCAGCTCTGGCGACTGTATAGTGGCTGCGGCCGGTACTGCACATCCACCAGCTAATGATTTGAATGAGGGATAGATGTGCAGTACCCAACCGCGGCCACTATACAGTCGACATAGCTGTGCAGCTCCGGCCGCCGCCAGTAGTTGATCAGCGGGGGTGCCGAGTGTTGCACCTCCACCTATCAGACATTGATGACCTATCCTAAGAATAGGCCGTCAATGTTAGTCTTGGATGACCCCTTTTTTCAATGAGGGCATGTCCTTGCCCGGAAAAACGAATGCGGAATTTGACATGCGTTTTTTGCGCGTTTTGCACATGCGGCATTGCCTTGCGTTTTCTAGTGCATTGTAGAAGGCAATTCCGCATGCGTAAACGCACAAATAATGGACATGCTGCGGAATATTCCGCACATCAAAAACGCTGCGGAAAATTCCGCAGCATGGGCATTGAAATTGCGGATTTACATTGGGGACTATGGGATTACCAAGCGTTTCCCAAGTGTTTACGCTGCAAAAACGCTTGAAAAATGCATCGTGGACACGCAGCGTTAGAGAGATTTTCCAGCTGAAAGTTCGGGTCCCCATTGATTTCAATGAGGTTCGGGTTGAGGTTGAAGTTTGGGTACAGTTCTGGTATCCAAACCAAACTTTGGACTAAAGTTCGGTCGGGGTATCAGAACCGAACTTCCATGTGTCCGCTTATCCTTATTCATTATTCATAAGCAATTGAAACACAGGGCCCAAGTCCTCAGTTATTTTTGTGTTTTTATCAATTTATTTTTTTTTCCTTTTGTATTATTCATTAATGTGTTTTGTGCCATATTCTTCAATATGACACTCGCGGTTCATGAATTTTGTGCAAAATAAAAAAATGCTCCTTATTTTTTGCAATCTTTTTTTTTAAAGTAAAAAATGTTGCAAAATTTCAGACTGACATGAATTCCACTAGACAAAAAAAGGCACAAATGCAATAATGAATTGGGCCATAAATGTACCAAAAGGTTTCTAACTTTTGCCGCAGTCCTAGATCCGTCCTCCTATGGGCTAACCTGGAGGAATCCATCAGACAATCGACATATAATGTATGGGATTGATTAACTTCTTGTAGAGGGCAACATGGGAAAAATTACAGATGACTCCGCTGGAGAAAGAGAAGCGGGGGCTTCATGCGGGGTCAGAGGCTTGATTGAGTCCATAAATATGGCCAACATCTCAGTGTGGTGACATTTCTGATCATAAGTTTGAAGCCATGTTCTACATGGAGCCTCCTGCTCATCCATATACTGTTCTTCTTCCTCTAGATCTGAGTGGAAAAGTGACGCCCAGAATACGAGTAGTAAGTACACCCGGCTGTCCATCTAGAGAGCACGAGTAGTGGGTACACCTGGCTGTCCATCTAGAGAGCACGAGTAGTGGGTACACCTGGCTGTCCATCTAGAGGGCACGAGTAGTGGGTACACCTGGCTGTCCATCTAGAGAGCACGAGTAGTGGGTACACCCGGCTGTCCATCTAGAGAGCACGAGTAGTGGGTACACCTGGCTGTCCATCTAGAGGGCACGAGTAGTGGGTACACCTGGCTGTCCATCTAGAGAGCACGAGTAGTGGGTACACCTGGCTGTCCATCTAGAGAGCACGAGTAGTGGGTACACCTGGCTGTCCATCTAGAGGGCACGAGTAGTGGGTACACCTGGCTGTCCATCTAGAGAGCACGAGTAGTGGGTACACCCGGCTGTCAATCTAGAGAGCACGAGTAGTGGGTACACCTGGCTGTCCATCTAGAGGGCACGAGTAGTGGGTACACCTGGCTGTCCATCTAGAGAGCACGAGTAGTGGGTACACCTGGCTGTCCATCTAGAGAGCACGAGTAGTGGGTACACCTGGCTGTCCATCTAGAGGGCACGAGTAGTGGGTACACCCGGCTGTCCATGTAGAGGGCATGAGTAGTGGGTACACCCGGCTGTCCATCTAGAGGGCACGAGTAGTGGGCACACCCGCGTGTCCATCTAGGCACTGTTGCCTGTCAGAATCGGCCTCTTACAAGCACTAACATTTCAGATTTGGGGGGCCATTGTTACACTACCCGGCTCTCATCGCAAACCTGTCACCACTCTGAAATTATCAGATTACCAGGGTTCCCGAACTGCTTAGATACTGCAGTTGTTATTGGCCTCCTCTCCTAAGTGGAGACCAACCATCCCCTAAATCTAAGCTATTATAAAATGTATCCCGTCACTTGAACCAGAATGGAAAGGAGCTAATCATCCAGGCCTCCTGTGCGGCTTTGCCCTTGGAGCAGCCATTATTGATGGTCACCATGTAATACTACCTTTGCCCTGTAGTGGCCACTGTGGAAGAAATGTGCAGCTGCTGCAGGAGCCCGATGTGCGGCGATCCATCTCGGTGGCTTTTCTTTACAGCAGGGGTGTTGTTAGTTATAAGGCCGCTTCCATGTCACATCACTTGTATCATTGGCCCATCACTGACGGCTGCTTTTCCCCTTTAGTCTCATTGCCACGTCTGGTCGATATGGACTGGAGGGTGGACGTCAAGACCTCGTCAGACTCTGTCACAAGGATGGCGGTACCCACCTGTTTGCTGAAGATGAAGGCGAGTGTCAGATTGTCCTTTTCGGCTTTATAGGAGTAATAGGGCAGATCCTGAGGGGGGAATGATTCCTCGGGCAAGGTGACCATTAAATGCTCTGGCCAGTATTGACCTTGACCTCCTAAGGGGTTAATCTTCTTCTGACTTGACCACTCAAGGGCTTGATCCATTCATCTCATGAATCTAGTAGAACATCAGTAATTGCTGTAATATCGCCCCCCTGTGGATAGAAATGCAGACCTAGGAGAATAGTGGCTGACGTTACATCTGTGTGGTTTTATTTCCCCAGATCCAGGAGCACCCCGGACTGTGCGGACTGGAACCAGCAACCTCCACGCTGACCATGGAGCTCAGCAAAGAGACCTTGGACACCATGTTGGACGGACTGGGGCGGATAAGGGACCAGCTGTCTGCCGTGGCCAACAAGTAGTTAATGCCAGGAGGAACAGCCATAGCTCTCTGCCCTTGTAACGCGGTCGCTGTGGACGCCCTGTGATAAGCCATGTTACTACATTTCCTGTAAATATTT
This sequence comes from Phyllobates terribilis, assembly GCF_046119375.1. NCBI lineage: Eukaryota > Metazoa > Chordata > Amphibia > Anura > Dendrobatidae > Phyllobates > Phyllobates terribilis. Next base: position 77,306,071 of record NW_027362773.1, on the reverse strand, counting down.
TTTTTCTAGTATTATAACTTACAAAAAGTAACAAGCGGCTGCAGAGTTCTTACCCCGAATCGCCTGGAAAGATCGGGTGCCGTCCTTCCCTGTTTAGTCCTTACAGGGGTTGTCACATAAAGCAACCATCACATGCATCACTTGTCCTGTGTGATCGGCTAATTTCACAACTCCCATAGAAGTCAATGGTGAGAGACGCGCGCCCGTCTGTTCACTGACAGGTGTTGGGAGACCCCTTTTTTTTTTTTTGGGATACGTGCAACAATCATCTTCCATGGAGTAGTAGATCTGCAGAGGACGCGGTGTGGAGGCATTCGTCGTGCTGCTGGCCTGTCGCTGGTGTCTAATGTATGACTCTACATGTGTTATGTATCCAGGCAAGTCAGCAGTGCAATACACTGGTAATGATGTGTTACATACTTAAAGGCCAGGGACATTGTGGATATGGTAAAAATGAGTTTCAGCCCACCTGATATATCAGTTTGCAAACTGATAAAATTTTAAGACTTTTTTTTTTTTTTTGTGCAGTGCATTTTCCAGTAATGTAAGCTGGATATGAGGTTTGCGCGTCTCTCCCAGTAATATAGGTTGGATTGGAGCTCTGTGTGTCTCTCCCAGTAATATAGGCTGGATGGAGGTTCTGCATGTCTCCTAGTAATATAGGCTAGATGTGAGCTCTGTGTGTCTCTCCTAGTAATATAGGCTGCATGGAGGCTCTGCATGTCTCTCCTAGTAATATAGGCTGCATGGAGGCTCTGCATGTCTCTCCTAGTAATATAGGCTGGATGTGAGGTCTGTGTGTCTCTCCCAGTAATATAGGCTGGATGTGAGGTCTGTGTGTCTCTCCTAGTAATATAGGCTGGATGTGAGGTCTGTGTGTCTCTCCCAGTAATATAGGCTGGATGTGAGGTCTGTGTGTCTCTCCCAGTAATATAGGCTGGATGGAGGCTCTGCATGTCTCTCCTAGTAATATAGGCTGGATGTGAGCTCTGTGTGTCTCCCAGTAATGTAGGCTGGATGTGAGCTCTGCGTGTCTCTCCCAGTAATGTAGGTTGCACTTTCCTTATCTGTAAACTTTGACCTCGTTTCATTGTAGGCTCTAAAATAGCGTATCACACTTTTTTTTTTTTTTCCCCTTCACTGTGCTCACGAAAAGCATGGTGCTAGTGTACCAACAACTTTTTAGATAGAAAATGTCCCAGATTCTGAATGAGATGTAGGTTTCAATTAGTTTTTTTTTACTTTGGGACAGCCTAAAAATGTTCCAGATTTATTAGACTGATCCTGTCGGCACAAAACGACTGTTCAGATTGTTGCATTGTGCAGAAAACATGCAGTCCCGTTGTTCTCCAGCAGGTGGTGCTGTTATCCTTCCTGTGTTGCAGCGGTGACAGCCCCGGCTTCATTCTCTCAATGGAAGAGTTCGTCCCCGGGGACAATGGGGTCCGCGGAGGGGCCGCTTTGCGCAGCTTTACCCATCCACCCAGCTGTAAACATTTCTTTTAATGCCGCTAGAGCGTTTTTTATTAAGTTTCATAGCCCTCGTTAACTGCTGGTGGAGCGTCCCCGCTTTTGGACGGCACATTGTCCACATCAATGTCTCACTTTATCCTTTCCGAACTTGTGGAATCCTAACAGGAAACTCCTACCGAGAGCAGATTTCATTTAAAGGGAACCTGCCGGGGCCGGTGCAGAGTGTAGAATCGGGTCTGGGTCCCTGGCAGCTATGAAGCGATGAAGAAGACTTGGGATGGGGTAATGATTAGAAGCGCTCTGATCCCTCCATATGTTATCATTGAAGCCATATTGATGTATTGTATCAGGGGCTCTGTCTGCACAACTCTGGGGTCGATGACACCATACAATGATATAGGGATCACACGCGACACCCCACAGAATGATGGGGTCAGACATGAGACTGCGGCGACGGGCAGGGTCGATCTGCAGAACTAATGTCACTAAGGAGTCAATATCCCGCAATGATGAGATAAGCACCGAGGGTCCGGCTCCCATTCACGGTCCTACAACGATTAGAAAACCATGGATGCTTCTTTTTTATATCTAGTAAAGGAATCTGGTGGATTCCAGGTGCTGCCGCTGACCAAGGTTAATTATAAAAACCTCCAATTAATTGCAACGCGTTTCGCAGTAGAACCTTCCTTAGGCATCTTTTTTTTTATATCTGATACATCTGTCCACAGGTTGTCTAGTGTGACTGCTCAGCTGCAATACCAGACACAACCTGTGGACAGGGGTGGCGCTGTACACATACACTTCCTGGTTTAATTTGAAGTAAAAAAAAAAAAAAAAAAAATCCCACCTGTGCCAGCAAGTCACTAGCGATGTGTATAAAGGGGGGTGGCTAAATGGCTTGGATCAGTGGCTGAGCCAGCCCCCTTATTTCTGTGCATCATCTGTCACTAATGGGGGGGTTTACACTGAACAAGCCAGCCCTGTTCATATACTTCGCTAGTCCTGCGCCGACACAGAAGATATGGAGGGGAGGGGGGATATATGGTGTCAGAACAAGTCCAAAAGTGCAACATTATAAAAGGTTTTTGTTTTCTGTCCCTTTAAGAGTTCCTGTTTTGCAGCATCATTCTTCTCCGGGTGATAGAGGGCTACCGCAAATAGCCACCGATTACATCCGTATGGATAAGGGGTCTCCGGCGAGGAGGACCCTTTTAATGTTGATTGGACATAAATCTGTGATCATGCGGGTCATAGAGTCTGTGGTCCCCAGTTGATATAGAAGGACAACTCCCAGCATTTTTCATCATCCACAGGTTGGAAAGCCCTCGCTGATCCCATGCTTCCTCTTTCCCTGCAGAGTTGTTGCCGATGGGGGTCAACTGTCCACCTAAAAAGGACCTCCTCGTTGTATGGCGCGGCGGTCACTGCAGCCGGGCCCCCTCGTTGTATGGAGTGGCGGTCCCTGCAGCCGGGCCCCCTCATTGTATGGAGCGGCGGTCCCTGCAGCCGGGCCCCCTCATTGTATGGAGCGGCGGTCCCTGCAGCCGGGCCCCCTCGTTGTATGGAGCGGCGGTCCCTGCCGTGGGCCCCCTCGTTGTATGGAGCGGCGGTCCCTGCCGTGGGTCTCCTCGTTGTAAGGAGCGGCGGTCCCTGCAGTGGGCCCCCTCGTTGTATGGAGCGGCGGTCCCTGCAGTGGGCCCCCTCGTTGTATGGAGCGGCGGTCCCTGCAGTGGGCCCCCTCGTTGTATGGAGCGGCGGTCCCTGCAGTGGGCCCCCTCGTTGTATGGAGCGGCGGTCCCTGCCGTGGGCCTCCTCGTTGTAAGGAGCGGCGGTCCCTGCCGTGGGCCTCCTCGTTGTAAGGAGCGGCGGTCCCTGCAGTGGGCCCCCTCGTTGTATGGAGCGGCGGTCCCTGCAGTGGGCCCCCTCGTTGTATGGAGCGGCGGTCCCTGCAGTGGGCCCCCTCGTTGTATGGAGCGGCGGTCCCTGCAGTGGGCCCCCTCGTTGTATGGAGCGGTGGTCCCTGCAGTGGGCCCCCTCGTTGTATGGAACGGCGGTCCCTGCAGTGGGCCCCCTCGTTGTATGGTACGGCGGTCCCTGCAGTGGGCCCCCTCGTTGTATGGAGCGGCGGTCCCTGCAGCCGGGCCTCCTCGTTGTATAGAGCGGCGGTCCCTGCAGCGGGCCCCCTCGTTGTATGGAGCGGCGGTCCCTGCAGCGGGCCCCCTCGTTGTATGGAGCGGCGGTCCCTGCAGCGGGCCCCCTCGTTGTATGGAGCGGCGGTCCCTGCAGCGGGCCCCCTCGTTGTATGGAGCGGCGGTCCCTGCAGCGGGCCCCCTCGTTGTATGGAGCGGCGGTCCCTGCAGCGGGCCCCCTCGTTGTATGGAGCGGCGGTCCCTGCAGTGGGCCCCCTCTTTCCCAGCCGTTTTAGCATGTCTGACTACTGATATATTTTGCGCTCCTGTCCCTCCGGATATTTCTCCCGCCCGGTATAGGGGTCTCCGGCTCCTCGTGTTTGTACTGAAGCTCTGACGCCATCACAGTTACTGCAGAATAATTTCCGAACTTCAAAGCCCGGGCTATAAATAGGCGCTTTGTTTCCTTATTGTCTTTTCTTTCTCCTCTGATTTATATTTCAGTGTTAAAAATGCAAATCCGGAAAAAGCAGAAGCTTTGTAATGTGCGGCGGAGGCAGATTGTATCCAGGCATCGATGGTCGGCTTTATAAAGGGTGTCACAAACAATGCACGGGGGCCGGACCCTGCTGCAGAACCTGCTCCGGCTGGAGAGTTCCCCTCCTCGGGGTGGGGGGGGCAGGCGGATGCCGTCAGCTGCTTACTGATCCTCTCCTAATTCCTTGTCTGCGGTCAGCGCCGGGGACACAGGTGGCATCTGTGACCGGTCTCTGCCATAGAAGAGGAATGCAGGGAGGGCGGACACTACAGTGCAGAGCCGGGATTTAAAGGGAGTGTCCAGTTCTACAAAACTACTCGTCCGTCCTTAATAGAAGGCCATCAATATTGTATCGGTGGTGGTCTGACGCTCCGCAGCCCTGCAGAGCAGCGGTTATAAGGGGTTGGGAGTGGAGGAAGGGAGGCGACAACTGTGCTGAGAGGTTGTCACACCTTACCTGTATTCTACTGGTAGCCTAGCGCTGGGTGGGCCACGAAAACCGACCCCCTATTTCCTATGTCTGTTGTTGTGGCCCATAACAACCAATCAGAGCTCAGCTTTCACTTTACCTCAGCAACCAATCAGAGCTCAGCTTGCACTTTACCTTAGCAACCAATTAGCTCAGCTTTCATTTTACCATAGCAACCAAGCAGAGCTCAGCTTTCATTTTACTATAGCAGCCAATCAGAGCTCAGCTTTCGCTTTACCTCAGGAGTGGCTGTGGCCTTCGTCTCCTTGCTGCGGTTGGTGTTTCTCCGCAGAGGACAATAGGGCGTATGTGATAGTGATGTGCACACAGGGTCAGTCACAGGAACACACCACTGCTCTGCTGGGCAATGGCGCCCGTCGCCTCCCTCATCAGTATCTGGTGACCACCCGTCACCTCCCTCATCAGTATCTGGTGACCGCCCGTCGCCTCCCTCATCAGTATCTGGTGACCGCCCGTCGCCTCCCTCATCAGTAGCTGGTGACCGCCCGTTCCTTCCCTCAATTCTTCTCGTCACTTGCATACAGGTTATGAAGGATCTCTGCAGGACGTTGTACCAAACATCTTGGAGACCTGACCCCAGATCTTCTGTGTATGAGGCTTGCACGGATCCTTCTGTCTCGTCATATGATCCCAGACAGACGGGATGATGTGAGGTCAGGGCTCTCTGGGGATCATCACCTCCAGGACTCCTCGTTCTTAATGACATTGGCTGGATTTGGAGCCAGTCAGATGCCTTCCTGGTGGTATTACCTGATGGATAACTATGTGCTGGGATTTCTCCGTATTGAGGACACCATGAAATCAGTAATTTCGAGGACTGTAGACGCAGTGGTCATCCAAGGAAACTTAGTGCAGCAGATGACAGACATAGCGTGTTAATTACCTTCGAAATCGGAAGATGTCCAGCAGTGCCATCAGCTCAGAACTGGCTGCAAACAGTGGGACCAGCTACACCCATCTACTGTTAGAAGTCTGGCCAGAAGTGATTTCGTGGAGGAATTGCAGCCAAAAATCAGACATTCTGCATGGAAAGAAGGACAAGCAACTCAACTCCTAGGATTAATAGTGTGAGAAATACAGGCAGCGAGAAGTTGCACAAAAAGGCTGCCAATTTTGCTGTTTTCACACCAGCTTTAAACAGGTCTGCAAAAATGGTGAATCTTTTATATATCTTTAGCAAATGTTTATCAACTGGAAGAGTCTCAAGTTCAGCCTGTAATCACTCGATCGCACTGTTGTGATGAAGGTTGATGGCACAGACATGGCTGAACACTATTGCAGGAGTTAAAGGGTCACAATAGGAGCCAGAGGGAAGATGCCGCGGTCGGTGTTGACCACAACGTCTAAGGAGGTTCAACGCCATGATCAGAACTAGTTCCAGTCTCGGTCATTAAAGATGTATAGCCAACACCTTTTTGTTCTAGAAGTAGGGGTTCCCCAGAAATGGAGAAGTTGTTCAGGGGTCCCCCATAGACCTCTACTGTGATGCTGGTCACAGGGAAGATTGTTCTTGGTGTGATTGACTACCAGGGAGAACTAAGAGGGACGTGGGAGAAATCTGGGCTCCTGATAAGTATGCACAATGGCGGTATATCAGGTGATTTAGCACCAGTCATATTTTCGCTCTTTTTTTTTGGCCACCGAAATCACGAGCTAAAGATTTTTTTTTTTTTGTTTAAAAGGAAAAATTGAGATCTGACATTATTCTCTGCTGCCGCAGAAACTCAAAATAATTGGCAGTAAATACATCCGGTGCTGTTAATTTTGTGCCGAGAACTCATTCAAAGGAATGACCTGCAGGTGGAGCGTTAACCTGTCGACACTGGTACAATGGCTGCCGCCTGTGCTGAGCCAAGGCCTTGGCTGAAAATGTATTCACATCCTGAGCAGGAAATGGGGCCTTTGATAGTTGATCTTCCCTGGTGACAGCCGCGTCTTCCCAGGGTGGATTGATGTCTTTGACCTTACGGGGGACACCGGTGGCCTTCATGACATTAGATCATTGGGATGTCGGCAGCATCCAGTGTCTAAACATGTTACGGAGGATTATCGGGATCCCTTTCATGTATCCAACCCTGGGTGTCGGATCTGCTCTGTTTCTTCCTTAATGACCATTTTTCTCCAGTTCTCGGCGCCAGTTTCTTATTTTTAAAGGAAAACTGGAGACTTTTCATACCCAGAAAGGTCCTGACCCGCGGGGGGCTACAACCTGTATTGTATGGTGACCGTAATCGGCTCCTGCAGCGAAATTCCAGCAAGAAGATGCTGTGAAAACTAGATTTAGGAACTGCATTATAAGCAATTGCCTTTACAAACAGATTGGACCGAATCCAATAAAGGGAGAACTTTTTCTAACGTAACCAGGACAATTGCTTAGAATGTAATACTTAGAGTGTCACATTTTTCCTTTTTTTTCTCATCAGGAAATGTTCAGTTTCCAGACTTACTCAATATTTTAGGGGTTTTTTTTGTTCGTTTTTTTTATTTTTATGGTATATTGATATGACAGGTTATTAACCTTTTCCGCTGCTTTCTAAAGAAACAGAGTTTAGTTCTAAAAATTTGCTCGGCTTCCTCTAAGGAAAGCACTCCGATTATGGATTGATTACTGTGTGCAGCAAGAGTTGTATAAATCCCTATGCAGCGAGCTCCCCCTAGTGGTGACTTCAGGCAGACAGAATTCTATCAATTCCCTCGATGTTTCTGTGAAGGGAAACAGAGGAATTTGACATCAGAAAATGCGGGCATCCATAAAGAATTTGGGACCTATATGTTAAATACAGTAAATTTTCCCTTCTTAGACCCCCATCACCACCATAACCTCCCAAAATATCTTACATTCCCCCATAAAATCATCTAGAATATTAGATTTTAAATTAAATCCAGCCAAGATTATTGATATCAATGTTAATCCTTTTATCACAGTAGCCTTAAATATTGAGTATTAAAAGGGTTAAGAGTTAAACAGGATAAGTGTCGTCTCATGAGGAGGATCCTTGAAGCCGCTGGTCCGGATGAGCAGATCATGAACAACTCCAGCCAGGTGGCGCTGGTCTAGTATGGCGGTAGAGACCAAGTGAAGCGGTGTTGAAGTTTAAACAGGTTGTAGAGGAGATAACAGGTGTAGAACTGGAATAATGATGACTGATGTAGCAGTGCTCGAACCATAATGACCAGAATAGCAGAGTTGTAGTAGCAGCTGAGTATGCAGTGATGGTATAGTGGCAGGAACTAAAACTACCTGAATACTCAGGTGGAGTCCTTCTGCCTGTACCTGGCAAGATTATGGTACGGGGACCGACGAGCAGTGGAACAGTGAGCCAGGGCCAAGATGGAGGATATATTGCTCTGCATTGGACCCAGGAAAGCTGAGTAACAATATTTGATTGGTTGGGGACCTCCTAATCATGGACCGGGATCCCATGTCCCTCATGTGAATAGGTGTTAGGGCACATACCAACTGTTTGAAGAAGAGGTGGTCACACCACTCCGTTCACAAAGGGACATGGAACCCCCCACTTCTGCAGTCCCAGTGGACAAACCCCCCACAACTGCTATCCAATGGATAATTAATCAGTGCATGATCGTTGGGGGGCTCATTCTCTGGGACCCCTACTGACCACGAGAACGGGGTCCTGTCTCTTGGCAGAATGGAGAGCACTTGTGCATGCACGACCACTGCCCCATTCACACGAGGGACACAGAGCCCCTCTTTTTTTTGGCAACTGAGTAGGGTCCCCAGTAGTTGGATCCCCACATCCTGTCGATAGGGGATCTATAACCTCATCAGGGGCACAAGTTTAGGACACATCCCCTAATGCTTTACTCCATCCTGAGTGATTATTACGTCCTTACAAGTTGCATTATATGGATAAGTCCTTTGGAGGGTCACGTTATCCCTATTTCTATATATCGGGTGTACAGTGCTGTATACCTGGCAGTACATGTCTGGATATATGCTCGCTCGCTCGTACCTGTATACGGCTGCGTGTAATTCAATGGCTTCTCTTCAATCTCACAAGACTGAGAAGCCGCTGCCGTTACTGACCTGTGAAATTGGTAAATACGAAGAGTCATTGGAGCCTTTCCTGAGAAGCGATGCAGCCGGGGACGGGAGCCGGACTGAGACGTCTTACATCTCACGCGTCTCATCATCTGATTTCACAGGATCTGGCTGATTCAGGCCCAAAAATCGAACAGATGTAATAGAAAATGTGCCAAGAGCAGGAAGAGTGGAGGCAACGTGGGAAGTAATGGCCAATGCGCGGCTCGTCAATAACGTCCCTGCCAGGTTGTCATTTACGTTTGGGGGGTGGGGGGGTTTGCTTACGGCTTTAAAATTCTTCCAGGGTCCGTGCTTAGCAGCCAGCTAGAATATATGATCAGTGCCCATGTTTCCTCAAGCAGAAGCAGACACAGCCTATGGATAGGAGAGCTGCTGATTTTGGGGGGGGGGGATTATTTAAAATTTTTGTATTTAAAAAAAAAAAAAAAAAAAATTTTTTTTTTTTTTTTGTACAAATCACTACTCCATATCACCATATGAAATTTTTTTAATATAGCAACTTCATCTTCTTCACCTTCCAGTAGGTTTGCTGCTTTCAAGCTCTTTGTAAATGTTTAGAAACCTCTTAAGGTTATGTTCACATTGAGTTTATATTAGTTCATTCATCTGTACAGTTTTTTTGCGTTTTTTTTTTTTTGTTGTTTTCCTTCCCTGTTCGGGTATTAAAAGGGGGAAAAAAATAAAAAATGCCTGACGGGGGGGAAAAAAAAGAGTGCATGTCAATTCTTTGAGGTTACCACCTCCCTGAAATGCGATCCAAAGTTGATAGATTGTCAAAAGGCTGCAAAAAATTAAGTGTAAAAAAAAAAAAAATATTTTTTTTTTTTCAGAAAAATTAAACTTTTTCAAAGGAACATTTCCTGCAGCAGTTTTCTCTTGAAAAACCTTAAGTACCAAAAAAAAACAAACATGTCAAATCTAGTGTAAAACCTATATATGCCAGACAGTGAGGAGAGGAGGGGGATGCAGCTGCAGTTTCTCTCTCCATGAGGGGAGGAGCAGCAGCTGGGGAAATCTGATTGGCTGAGAACATGACAATAACTGCAGAACTGGACAGGCACAGAGAAAACAAAATATGCATCTTCAGAAAAAGACCCCCCCCCCCCCAAAAAAAAAAACCCGGGGTTAGACCCTATGATTGCTGAATACATAACTGGTATAGTTGCCAACGGTGACAGATTTTTTTTAGGACTTTTGTGTCAAAACGAGGCTCATTCAAACCGTGGCTGAAAGTGGGTGTTTAGGGACGGGCAGAGCCGTTATCAGGAGGGGATGGGTTTAGACGTCCCTATAAATGTTGGGAACTACGAATTGTAAGCTTCTGGGGCTAACACAATATTTATAACGAGCCAGCCCCCGCTGTGAATGTCATGTATGACTTTGAGGGTCTTCGGAGTAACAGTTGGGTCTCTTTTAGTCACTGTGACCCCCTGTGTGAATTCTACCTCTGCATCCAAGACTTATTCTCATAACTGAGAGCTTGTATCTGGTCTAGACAATGCTCTGTGAGCTGAACAGTGACACATTGTACCAAACCCTCAGAACAGATACAAGTGGAGCAAACACTACCCTGTGAGAAACATTAAAGGGGTATTCCCATCTCCATGTACCTATCCCAGTATGTTGTAGGTGTAATAATAATATTAGCAAATAGCTCCAAATAGAAATGTAGTATAGTCCTCCTGATTTGCTATGTCGCTTACCCCATGTGCAGGGCATTGCAGTAGCTTAGGTATCCACGGTTACGACCACTCATAGTGACAGTTAGCTAGCTGTTAATGGTCGCAACGGTGGATACCTAAGCTACTGCAATGCCCTGCTCTTGGGTAAGTGATGTAGTCAATCAGAAGAACTTTACTACATTTCTAATTGAAGCTATTTGCTAATATTATTATTAGTACACCTACTACTTATTGGGATAGGATCTTGGAGATGAGAATACCCCTTAAAGTCCTGTTCTACAGCAGACCGAGATCTTGAAAGCTGTAAGGAATTGAAATACAAATTTACATCACGAGGTTTCCTAGGACGACTCGAGGACTGGTATTACCTGGGGATTTTGCAGGTAAGGGAGCTGGCCAGAAATGGGGAGAGGGTAGTTTCTGGGGGTGTAGATTTTGGGTCATCTGAGGACTGGAAGTCTCCAGTAAAGTTCCTGCAGAGTTATTACCATACATTACAGATGAAGTGACGGGCGACGTAGAAGCTTCCGCGTGCTATGGAGCGCCGTCGTCCTCCGAGCTGGTAAGTGCTTTGTATTACCGGCACCCACTCTGTTTTTATCTTACTCTGTATTTTTTTTTGTTCTTTTCACAGCGCAGATTCTGTCTTTTCCAATTCCCAGCGGACGAGTAATTTTATGTTCATCTGTTCACAGCGCCAATCAGATGTCTCTCCGGTAACTGGCACAGCCATATGCATTACCCGAGTGTTAGCGCTACCTATGTAAGTGCAGCCGAGGAGGCAATCGCCCTCTTACGCCATCCTGCGCTGATGTTCAGGGAAGATTTAATGTGTGTCAAGAAGCTTAAAGGGACCCTAAACCTAAAGATCTATCCTAGTCTGTGCAGGAGAAAGTACTGTTCTCTGTTATCAGCCATTTCAGGCTGGCCGTAGTCCTGATCAATAGGTCTGGAACTTTCTAACATATTTTGTCTCGGTGTGATTCAGATCTCTGCTGGAAATATTCTTATTGAACTCCAGACGCTGCAAACCTGACCGGATTGAGACCTGCTGACAGCTGAGGGTTTGTTACTATCTACCAATGTAAGCTACTCTGCAATGCCTACAAATCTCATAATGGCGGGAAATTGACAAAATGCTGTTTTTTTTTTTTTTTTTATTATTAAAGGGAATATCCGGGACTTTGTAAAAATAGAAACAAAAATGTAGGTAATCGCTACCTCCCTGCCTGCCTGTGTCCGGTGCCATTCTTCACCAGCACTGAGCAGTCACTGACCGCTCCTGCCGGCGCTTCAGCTGCCTCTGCTGATGTCACGTCTACAGAGCGGCGGCTTTTGCGCCATTTTTCATGACATTACGGAACTGTAAACTGAGGTGACGTCAGTAAGGTTGGGCTGGGAAGGTCCATGGATCTTGGGCTCTTCCCAGCATAGTAAAGAAGCTCACAGCTGTCTGTTTTCCCTTGGCTGGTTATAAAAATAAAAAAAAAAATAGGTGGGACCGGCTTTTTAAATTAATTATTTATCTTACACTATCACCTGGTTCACCAGCCAATCACAGTCAAGGCTTTCCATTACTTGGCATGGCTGTGATGGGGCAGAAATAGCCTACAGTCTTAAAGTTTTTGATCCCTATTCATGAGCTTTGCATAAGCCTGCCCCTACCACTGCCCAATATCTGCCTATGCACAGTGTACTCAGAAAGCTGCCAAGCCGTAGTGTAGGGGGGGGGGCTATACAGAGAACTGCAGCAAATGTGAGTTTATCAATAGTGCAGCAAGCAGCCCATTAAGTGACACATCGCTGGAATCAGGGTCTATGTTATTATCTCATGCTGCTCTCCGACGTGGGAGCAAAGATTGGGGGGACAGATTCCCTTTTCAGGCCAAGTTCAGACAAACATTAAACTTTATGGAGGGGTGCAGGAGCTGCCTGCTATTTGCATAACTGGCTAACACTGATCTGTGTGCTGTCTCCATGAACCCCAAGATATGTAAACCATAGGGAGATCTGACAACAGCCTGCTTGCTGATGGTTTCCACGTGCGCACTTGAATTGCTTAGATCAGATAAGTGATGTGTGCCCGGCGTATTCCTGTAGTGGGCGCAGTTTTGGGTCAGACAGGACAGGTGCGCAGCACAGGGATGAGCGGTGAGATGGTGAAGGTAATTGTCTCTGCAGTCAGCCGCTTCGGCGCGGCGGTGTCAGCTTATTTCCTGCACTGTCGCTTTACAACACAAAAGACGACAGAATAAAACCGCTCGGCTCCCCTAAGGCTCGGTAGCTATTTGCTTAGTACATGTACCTCCTCTCCAGATCTGTGAACAGTGTGACAGCCTCTCCTGTGCTCTGCATAACAACGACCCCCATCTTCCACCCCCTCACAGGCTCCGCAGCTGATGAAGTTTGCTTTTCCCTTCTTTTGGGGTCATTTGGTTCATGCAGGAATTAAAGGGTCCTTATAACCTGTCACATTATAAATATACTGTAACCTTTATATATTTTCTGTTATTTATATAGCTCCATCCTATTCTCCCCATTCACCACAGTCCCTGACCCCACTGGGGGTCACCATTGATCTTTCCAGTCTCACACAGTGGAAGCCAATTAACCCATCAGCATGTTTGTGAGATGGAAGGAAATCTGCAGAGATCGGACCATCTCCCAGCAGATATCACTGGGAGCGAGAGCAAAGGGTGCAAGACAGTAGGGCCACGAATCGCAGATCCGTCCTATAATGAGGCCTGGAGCTGTTACTTGGAAAGAATTAGCGAATGGAGAAATGTGTACAGACAGCAAGCAGAGAGCTTTAATCTGGTGACTGCGACATTGCAACGTTCATAGAATTACGGAGATGTTATATCCAGTATCGCTGGGGGACACAGGCTCTGTCTGGTGTGGCTGGGATCTGTGGTGCCGTCCAGTCAGGCAGAATGGGCGCATGTGCTGTCCAGCAGCTCAACAAGAGCAATCGGCCCCCTTCATTGGCCATTGGGGAAGCACCACACCCTACTTATCTTACTGCTTGGATGCTCCTGGTTTTTGGTTACCACTGATGCTTTTATCCTGATTCTGTCCCGGCTAATAATGTTTGTTCTGACTCACTCCGGAGTAGAGATGAGCGAACCCGAACTGTAAAGTCGGGGTTCATACCGGACACCTAGTATCCAGTGCTGAACTCTGAACACTGACTTCTCCTGGATTGATTTCTCCACTGTGGGGTTCAAGTTCGGGTCCCCATTGATTTCTATGGGGTTCAACTTCGGGGTACCCAAACTTTGGACTAAAGTTCGGTCAAACCTGAACTTCCACGGGTCCGCTCATCCCTACTCCTGACTTCACTTTTTACTGACCACCCCAGCTATTCCTTTGACTATGTTTTTGCTTTTGCTTCTGTTTCTCCTGTTATAGACCCGGATAGTTTAACCATCCTTACTGCAGGCTCGCTCCTCCGGCCAGCAGCCATTCTATGGATGCAACCCAATGGACTCCTCAGTAAGTCCCAGATACATGGGTTGCAGGGTGAAGGCCGAGTTTCCTCTGGGATCTACTAGGCTTTGTGGCTTGAGCTAAGTCTGTCCTTGATAGTCTTTTTGGGCTGATGGCTTCTGACAGACGTTAGTTTCCGGTTTAAATCGACTTGTGTACTTCATGTAAATGTGGACAATGGGTGGCAGTATTGCATCGCTCTCTGTACATGCAAGTAGCATTTTGCTAATATTGCAGATCTTTCAGCATATGTGTTTGGGCAACCAAGTTTGCCGTGAAGAAAGCTCCAATGTGAAGGGACGTATTGTGTCCAAAATACGATAATGTGGTTTTCTGGAAATATCTGTTCACATTTTCTACCTAAATTTTCACAACTAGTTTTTATTGTCTTGTGCCAAAACCACAAAAATGAAAAATAAAGCAATTTTTGCAAATGGTTTTGATTAAAAATCTCCTCCCATGTTGTGTGTACGGCAAGAGAACTATGGCCCCGATTCATCAAGACTTTGTACTCCAGTCTTGATAAAGAGAGCGCCGGAGTAAGAAACAGCTGGGAGCGGAGGACATTTCAATCTTAATTTACCCCACTTTTTTGCTAAACTTCATCCTACCTAACCCCTGAACACTTTTCCAAAGGTTGACGTAGTTGGCTGTGGCCTGGGGGGGGGGGGGGGGGTCTTCATTGTAACAGACCCCTAATTCTGTGTGGTGGCTTCCTGCGGTCACACTCCCTTCCTTTCTGCATCTACTTAACTAATTTACATTTAGTAATTAATGTGCACAAGTTATATAGTCTGTTCCCACAGAGACACCCAAGCTATAAACATAAAAAGGTAAAGTTTTAAGACGCCATTTGCAAAATTTCTTATTTCCAGGACGTCCCTCCTGACAGCACCATCAGGAGGTCGTCCATCATATCCTTGATAGGGACAGGGAACACATAAGAGGTTAAAAGGCCCCTCCCTCCATCCCTACTCCAGTGTTTTTCCTGTCCCTATCAGCGACGGACCGAGAAGAGGAGTACTCACGTAGTTCCTGAGATCCGGATGCAGGGGGATAGGGACGGGGTCCTCGCATTCCTCCCCTCCCTCCTGCTGAAGGTCGAAACCCCGCTGTATCCAAGGGTCCCTCAGCCTTGACCGGTATGAGCGCCAGGGAAGGGATCTGTCTCCCCCGCAGAGGGGGCTCTCAGTTCCGGCGGCTGCAGCCCTGCGCTAGGCTCCATTGTGCGGCCCAGGATGGTGGAAGCCGAACTTCCGGTTACAGAAGGAGCAACACGCGGACCTCTAGTAACAGACATGCGTTCCACGCTGGAACGCACTTCCGGTCTATTTGAAAATTAAAGGGAGAACGCCTTTTTTCTGACGATTCAGATGGAAGACAGGTGATGGATGGGACGAGATTCCCAAGATTGACATCCCGAGTACCAGAGTAGCAAAGAAAACTTCCATGCCATTTGAGGACTCGTCTTCTTTGAAAGATGCAATGGCCAGGAAGGCAGACAGTCTCCTTAAAAAAAAAACTTGGGAAACTTCGGAAATAATAAAAGCCAATATTGCGTCCAATTCGGTAGCAAGGTCTATGAGCATGTGGCTGGAACAGCTGGAAGACCATGTAAAGAGGAAAACTTCCAGAGAAGAAATCCTCAACTCAATCCAACTTCTCAAAATGGTGACGGGTTTTTGTTGCCGATGCCTCGGCAGAGTCAATCAGATTCGCGGCCAAGAATGGAGCCCTTTCTACAGCATCCAGAAGGACAATATGGCTAAAGACCTGGTCGGGGGATGGTCAGTCCAAGAACAAATTATGCGCCATTCCCTTTTCTGGTCTCTGGGTTTTTGGTCCAGTATTTGATGAGATCCTGGAGAAAGCTTCAGGCCATAATAAAGGGTTTTCCAGAAGAAAAAGTTAAAAAGATATCTTCCTTTCGGAAACCTCGTTACAAGCAGGAGAGGTCAAAATATTCTGGGAAAGGGAAATCGGGGGGGGGAGATGGAGCTACCAGAAAGGAGGTAGCTCAAGAAATCCCCTTTCCCCTACACACGCAGTAACTGAAACCAGGAAAGTGGGTGGAAGACGCTGTCATTTCCACAGAGCATGGACGGAGGTTACCAACAGCCCATGGATTATCCAATCCAGTGCGCAGGGCTACAAAATAGAATTTGATCAGATCCCGCCGGGAAGTTTCCATCTGATGATGACCCCAGTCTGACCGGGTCTCGAAAAGACTGCTAACAGATGTAAAAAAAAAAAAAAAAAAAGTATGAATTCAGGAGCAGTAATACCTGTACCAGAGACAAAACGCTTCCTAGGTTACTACTCAGGTCTTTTCTCAATAAAGAAATCCAGAGGTAGTTTTCGCACAATAAAATCTAAAATCATTAAACAAATCAGTAGTTTACAAAAAATTCAAAATGGAATCAATCAGGTCGACAATCCCCCTAATCAGACGCAACATGGTCATGTGCACAATAGATCTCAAAGAGGCCTATTATCATGTTCCAATTCACCACCATAGTCAAAGGTTTTTACGGCTCGCACTAAAAGATGGAGACACCATTCATCATTACCAGTTTACTTGTCTTCCATTTGGTCTCTCTTCGTTCGGCTCCTCGCATCTTTACCAAGCTGATGGCCGAAGTTATGGCGTTCCTCAGAGAACAGGGAATATTGATAATCTAGTATCTAGATGACTTCCTGGTGTTAGCAGAATCTCCTCAACAGCTGAAGATCAATCTAACATCAACCATACTGACCCTAAAACAATTAAGGTGTGATTTTTACCAGTTTATAATCCATCCTAATTTCAGAAACAAGAAAAACCTTTTGTTGTTCCGAATCTAGGAGGATTCCCAAAATGTCATTTCTTCCGGAAAAGAAGCAGACGGAACTCAGGGTCAGAATCAAGAGAATCGCAAGGAGAAGGAGAGTCTCCATCTGAGTTCATGAAAATCTTGGGTCTCATGACAGCTTCCATACCAGGGGTCAGGTGGAGCCAATTCCATTCGAGACAGTTACAGCAATAAATACTGTCATCTTGGAATCGGAAGATGATCGGTCTGGACAAAAGAATTATTTTGTCAACAATAACCAAGAGATCATTAACTTGGTAGATTTCAAAAGACCAACCTACAGGAAGGCGTGATGTGGAAACCGGCTCCATTCGTCACTCTCACTACCGATGCAAGCAACAGTGGTTGGGGGGCTCACGTGAACAACCAATACCTGCAAGGTACCTGGCAGAAGCAAGATCTTCCCAGTTCATCAAATATGAGACAACTTCAAGCCGTCTGGGAGGCTTTAAAAAGGTGCCAAGATCAGATAAAAGGTCATCACGTCAGAATCTTGACAGACAACATGATGACAGTAGCCTTCCTCAAACATTAGGGAGGTCCACGGCACCACCTGCTACAATCTTTGGCCGGAAAAAAATTTCAATGGGCAGAAAGATCAATCCTTTCAATAACAGCAGTGCACTTAAAAGGTTCCCACAATGCAGTAGCAGATTTTATCAGTCGAAAAACAATTCTGCAGTCGGATTGGGAGTCAAACTGGGAAGTATTTCATCACATAACACATCAGTGGGGCGTTCCCCCAATGGGATCTGTTTGCCACACGAAAAAACGCAAAGGCGGAGAAATTCTTTTCCCTCAATCCAGGGGACAGGCCGGCAGGGATAGACGCCTTATCCAAAAGATGGAACATGGATCTGGCATATGCATTTCCCCCTTTACCCGTATTACCGAAGATTCAGGAGGACCGGGCCAGGGTAATAATAATCCTTCCTTTCTGGCTCAAGAGAAGTTGGTTCCCCTTACTAAGAATGATGTCCCTGAAAGATCCGATAATCCTCCCAGAGAGACGGGATTTGCTGTCCCAGGGTCCAGTGTACCATCCGATGTGAAAACTCTCCAGCTTTTGGCTTGGATCCTGAAATGCAGATTCTGAGATCTAGTGGCCTGTCAGATGCGGTAATCTCAACCATGCAGAATAGTAGGAAAAAAAAGTGACTTCGGCCATCTATACTGAGAAAACCTTTTCCATATTTTTGTATGAGCCAACATCAGAGTTCTATTGCAGACTTTCCAAAAATCCTAGAATTCTTACAGATATGGTTTGAAAAAAGGTCTAAGACCCAGCACATTGAAGGTACAGATTGCAGCATTGAGTGCCTTCCTGGACTATCCTCTAGCCCACCATCCATGCGTGGAGAGATTCATTAACGCTACAACAAGGTTAAGACCAACGTTTAAATCCCACGTCCCTCCATGGGACTTTAAACATAGTCCTCAGGAGCCTATGCAACGAACCCTTCGAGGAAACCAGCATAAAATTCCTTTCGCTTAAGGCAGTGTTTCTGGTCGCAACAACCACGGCGAGACGTATGGGGGAAATACAAGCGTTTTCAATCAGAGACCCATATCTGAAATGCCTAGATGACTGTATTATCCTCAGATTAGATCCAGCATGCTTACCAAAAGTAGTTACACCTTTCCATATGAATCAGGAAGTGGTCCTACCCTCTTTTTATCAGGAGTATAAAAATGATCAAGAATTGACCTTCCATTCACTAGACGTTAGGAGATCAGTGCTACAGTACTTAGAGGTCACAAAAGACTGGCGTTTAGATTCCAACCTGTTCATACAGTTTGGGGGAAAAAAAGCAACAAAATCTACCTTTAGCGATATGGGTCACTTCAGTAATAAGGCTGGCCTATTCATCTCCTCCAGAGAATATTTGAGCCCATTCTACCAGAGCTATGTCCACATCATGGGCAGAAAGAGCAGGGGCATCTGTGGACCAAATCTGCAAGGCCCCAACTTGGTCAAATTTAAGCACCTTCTGCAAACATTACAAATTAGACATGGTCAGGTCAGGATATGGCCTCCGGAAGGAAGGTCCTCCAGGCAGTGGTCCCACCCTAAAATGTCTACTCTAGTATTCTTCTGATGGTGCTGTCAAGAGGGACGTCCTGGAAAGTAGGCATTAGACCTACCAGTAATAGGGTTTCCAGGAGTCCCTCATGACAGCACCCATTACATTCCCTCCCTAGATATTCCTAAAATGACCTTGTGAAGTTAACATGGTTTTTAGAAAAGCAAACAAAATAGAGTTGCATCCATCCTGGTGTGGGACTTGAAAAATCACTGGAGTGGGGGTGGAGGGAGGGGCCTTTTAACCTCTTGTGTGTTTCCTGTCCCTATCAAGGATATGAAGGACGACCTCCTGATGGTGCTGTCATGAGGGACTCCTGGAAACCCTATTACCGGTAGGTCTAATGCCTACTTTTTTTAAAATTTTCGGTTGCCTTAGTTTTAGCCTCCATCACCCTGGCGTTTGGGATGGTATCGCTGCATCTCTGCAAATTTGCCATTCAAAAAGTTGGATGGCGCATGGTTTCTTACAAATTAACAGAAGGAGACACCACTCCAGGACTTCTATTTACTTGTGTTGTTGGTTTGCTGAGCTCCCGTATTCAGTACGCTGCAACCTGCTGAGTGATATCATGGATTAGTCACATAAATGTAAAGGGCCGGCACAGCTGGATAAGTGACGCCTTGTGTAATTGAGATAAATTGCATTGTGAGCGCTTGCTCTTTTATTACTTTAAAATGATCTTCAGGTGCGAATGAGGAAATCTTTTTATTCTCTTTTGCTGGAAATAACAAAAAATGTCAGAAAAGGTGAAAAAAAAAAAAAAAGAAAAAAAAGTGATACTGTTGATGGATGACAAGCTGAAGAGCCATTCCTGGTAGATCCATAGATGATGTAAAAAAATATAAATCTGCATACAGTAAGGCTTTACAGCAGCTGCCTGACGTTACTTGTCTTCTTACTGGTATATAGTGAGATACGATTCGAAATGATGTGTAAATCACTATATATGGAAAGGCCTTCCTGCAAAAACTAAACTTGCCCCATTGATTTTGGTACTGGTTCATCCCAACACATGCCACCCCACTTGTTCACCAATTTTGCACTACTTTGCATTGACTATGGTGAAGAAAAACCCTTATAGATACTCAACCCTCATTAAAAGGAAGATGCAGGGTCCGCTATCTCTTGGCCTTCTCCAAATCGGGCCAGTACGTTCCCCCTCATATCAGCATTGCTACCACAGCATCCCCGTCCCCACTTCCCCCAAGTATTGCCTCGATCAAATATATCTGTTTTTCAAGCGGAAGACACATCAGGAATCGCTTTTTTTTTTCTGGCATCTTTTGGCATTTTGTAATTCTTAGCATTTTTTGATATTTTGTCAACTTTTTTTTTTTTTTTTTTTAGTGTGGAGGGGGGGGGGGTCTGACTTTTTATTTTATTATTATTTTATCCATTAAGTAATGAATAAACTGCTTGTTTTTTTTTGTGGCAAAAACATTTCAAATACTCAAAAAACAATGCGTAATTATTATTATTATTTTTTTTAGCTTTCCTATTTCCTTGTGTTTTAAAGTTTCTTCCTAGCAGAATTCGCCTGATTAAATGGATGCGACTTCTTTTAAATACTTTGGTGGTTTCGAAAGTCTGAAGTGTTTCGAAGTCGCTCAAGAACCTAAACCTAGAACAGAGCGTAATGTTTCCCTAGAAATGGGACGATTCTTTTGAGCGCTTTTTAGGAGCCAAGTTGCACTGTGAACATACCCCGCCATAGGCTTTGTGCAGATCCCAACTATATCCTCGCCTTCTTATAGTTTTGTTTAGCACGTGGCAGATTTACGCCCGTCCGTCGGCGTTGTCCTGGACACCGTTGGCAGAGGCTATGATTTTTTTTGCATTTTGGGCAGATTTCATCCTCGTTCGAGCAATTATTTTGCGATTGCATAGTATAACATAAGCGACTGCTGGATAGTGAGAAAAACTCTACGAGTTCTTAAAAATCCACAAACCGCCACGGCTCGCGAGTTGTAGGCACTCGAAATCTGCATTTTCTACGTCTCAAAATCTTATTTCGGCATCTTGGCGCCAAGAATCTTTCTCATTGTACAGACTCAGGTGCTGAATTTCCAAGAGAAGGCGAGTTCTACAAGAACATCTTCTTTGTCTGCCAAGAATTGAAATGTAAATGATTTTTCCAGGCGCCTCGGCGGCCACAATGCATTAGTGTGAGCAGCCAGGCCCCGTATTCTGCACCGCGTTCATCCGCTCGTCTTCTGAGAGCGTCGTGCTGATTAAATGCGAGGATTGAGCGAGTCTCACCGGTGATTCTCTCACATCTGCCTCTTTGTTTCTTTATCAAAATCGGCTCGCTAGCGCGGTGTGAGATGTTTGGACCTGCGTTAATAAAAGCAACTGAGAGATACAAGTATGTGGAGGATGGGAGAGCAATACTTGTACATGGAGGAGAATTATAAAAAAGTAATTGTATTCCTGCGTTGGCAAAAGCGTTTTTAAAATCTCTGCTTGCTTTCATTCTACAGGAACCTTGTTGGTTCCCAGTGGATACAAATCAGCCTGGTCATGAGATGGATGCACAGTTACACAGTTGATTATGGATGCACAGTTACACAGCTGATTATGGATGCACAGTTACACAGCTGATTATGGATGCACAGTTACACAGCTGATTATGGATGCACAGTTACACAGCTGATTACATTACAACTATCAGTACTGTCTTGTAGAGTGCACCGTACCTGTTTCTCTAATGAGCCTCAAAGCAAACAAGAGCGGGCCCCTAACGTACCCCACACATGCGTATTCGTGCAGTGATCACTTACCCAGTAGAGCGTAGCGAGACCCAGTGCATGCGAAACGCGGCCCACACTACCCCACTTATGGCTGGCCACTTGGCACTGCATGCCACCCCATCAATATCCCTGATCATACAGCATCTGTGTGTGTTCCTTACCTGCGCAGTGTCAAGTCTTTCTGTGCTCTCATTATTCATCAGAGATGATGGGAGTAATACTCTTTTTGTAAAACCTGCTCATGTATAGTGCCCGATGTCATTATTTGCATTTTTTTTTTAAGTCCTGTTTCTTTTTCCATCTTGTAGTATTCGACTATTTTGTGCGCAGTCAAAAATGACATTATTTCTGCCTAACTATTTTTGTGATTTTTTTTTTTTTTTAAGAACAAAAAGCTTAATATTTTGTAGAATCTCGCAAAATTTTCTCTAAAGTTTCTGGAGTTAATAAAAATCAGTATGGAGGGGTGGGGAGATTGGAGTACATTTGTGACTTTTTGAAAAGTCACAAGATTAATCTGACAAAATGATCTGTAAACACTAAAATCATGTCGGTAAACTATTAAAAAAAAAAGAAAAAAAAGTAAAAGCTGTCGCACACATAAAATACACTTCAAAAAAGCACAAATAGGTTAATTTTGAGCCTTTTTTTGGGGGGAGGGGACCAAAAACTTGACAAATAGGCACAAATGCAATAACAAAGTGAGCTCAGTGTCCTTTCCAGTTATGTCCAGTGACGTTCCTTACTATACAGTGTCCTCTCTTATGTAAAGCACGGTCTAGTTACAATAGTGGTTTACAGAACGAGAAGACGCTGTTTGGTTATTACATGGCGTCTTCCGTTATATAAAGCACTGTGTGGTTATTACATAGTGTCCTATCTTGTTATGTATAGCGCCATCTGGTAATTACATAGCGTCACCCATATTAAATTGTGTTCTTTCATGCATAGCGTCAGCCCTTAGTATATAAAGGGCCATGTGGTTATTACAGTGTCCTCCCTTGTTATGTATAGCACTGTTCATAAGGTAAAAACTTTTTGCAGGTAATGTGCCCTCTCCATCCCTTCTCATATGATTCTTCCCATGTCCGGTGGCTGGGAAAGACACACTACCTAAACTGCCAGGGGCTCTGGCTACAGCTAGTCCGCCCCTGGGCAAACAGCAGTGAAAGCATCATCCATAGGTAGTGCTGTACAGTTAGCAGAGCAGACTATGGGGGTTGTCATATCAGGGCGAGCTGAAGGAAGTATGCAAAACGCCCTACACTCAGCTTCTGCAATATTTCCATTTCCACTTGTCCTTCATGATCTTTAGATGGAGGTGAGGAGGGGGTGGTGGGAGTACTATTTTGGGGTTTTCATTCCATATTAAGATATGAACAAAGCAATGTGCTTTAATCTCAGTGCGGCACCTTCCCGACAATTCTCCACACTGTAATATGCAGAAGTAAATATGCCGGCAGCTTATTCACAACGTACAATGCGTCTCCGACCTATTGTGCTCCTGGAGCTACACACGGTCCTGCCGCCACTTACTGACCCCATAGAGTCCAGTCACTGCAGCAAAGCAGACGGTTCATCATGTGCTGTACATAACGTATGTGATGGAGACATCCGTACATCTCAGCTATATAACAAGACACAGACGCGACAGATATTTCTACCTCTCCAGTGACAGTCTGAGAGCCCGGGAGTTCTTGTCCGGTGCCTTAGATGTCGGGGTGAGTGACACTTTGAACTGGATCGCCATCAATCCCTTTTCTTTGAGCTGGATATTCCGATTATATAGCTCCCCACTGCTGGGTGTCCATTAGTCAGGGTCTTGGTCCTGCTCAGCCCTCATTCACATTTATGTCACTTGACAAAAGGTTTTAATACCAGAGGTTAGGACAGTCCTGACTAGGGTCACCGTGACGTGGTGGGACGGCTTATTACGTTATTTTTTTCTCCTATTTACTGCAGGGTATTTTGTCTTTAATCTTAGGTTTTGTCTGTTTAGGGGCCAGTGTGAAAACGCGCCTACACGTTGCATGCATACCAACTTATATTCCAGTTCATCTCCTTTAGGATTTTATGACGCTGATAAGAGTTTAATCCTGCGGTAGAGAAAGAAGGTTCGTGTCCACACCATTCTGTTCTGTACGCACCCCGGTGCCACAACGACGGCACACTCTGTGATTGTGGTCATCAGGGGGATTGAAAATAATGATAAACTATATATTTTTTTATTGTCACAATAGGGTCATTAATTGAAGGAGGCACTATTAGTCTAGGGGGTTACTCAAGAGGAATTACTTTGAAGGTTATTGTCTAGACATTAAGTAGCATTATGACATAGAAAGTGAACAACTCCAATCAGAAAAGAGGTGTGTAAAATATATCATTTATTACACGTTCTTCTCTATCTAGTACAGACTGAGCAGATATTTATAAGATCTTTTCTGCTCCTTTCTCATTTTTTTTATCTAGAGTTACATCTATTTATCCAGCTTTTTTTGCTCCTCTATTTAATATTGTATATCACATGATAGATGATATCTACTGTGTATGAAGGATCGCACCACTAATGTGTCTATACCTTCTCTGAATATATCCCTTGTGCCGCTGACGACCCTTCCACTGACAGTTATGGAGATGTTTTCAGACCAGAGTTGAATTGACAGCTAGAATAAAATATGAAGGCATTGTCGGTCATAGAGAACGTTTTTTTTCCGCCGTGAAAGGCATCTACAAAGAACATTTCTCATTGTGGAGGGCCCAGCTCGTCTAAAAGGACAAGGCAATTGATTTCAAAGGGTGTTGTGTAATCCTTACTTTCTCCTGCGGGGGTGCTGTAGGGAAACTGATGAGTTACTGCAGAGTGCATAAGAATTGGGAGTGGGGGGTGGGCTTGCAATGAGACCACTTGGGATCATCTTATCGTCAATGGACCCTTCTAATAAAATGGTCAGAGGAAAGATGATCACTTTAAGAGCTAAAATGTGACTTTTGAGGGTTAATCTAAGGAACTGCGCATCTATATAATTCCTAATTATCTTACATAGGATAGTCTTAATCCCTGCAGTGTACGATTCACGAGACAAGCGTCCAAGACAGAGAATGGCTTCTACCTTGAGACTCACACTTTCAAAACAAGGAATATACATAACGCGGCGGCTGCTCACAAACTCAATTTGCTGTTTCAAGGGAACCAATTATGAGAAGAGCGCAGAAGATTTCGTTTTATGCCCAGTAAGATGATGCGATCCATGCGAGGAAAATGAAGCTTCGCCCATCTGCTAGTAAAGCGGCGTTACCTCGCTGCCGACAATCGTTCAGATATCAGCTCAAACACCGAGACGCTAAACAGATTGACTTCAAAAAATGAGCTGCGGATTATATTATGTCTCCATCTGTGCGGAGGTCTCTACCCCTCCACCGCTCTAAGGGCAGGAGGTCTGATACAAGTACTATAATGCAAAACGAAAAATACTCTGTAAAAGTCTGTTCTCCTACATAGGGGCAGTATTATAGTAGTTATATCCTTGTACATAGGGGACAGTATTATAGTAGTTATATTCTTGTACATAGGAGCAGTATTATAGTAGTTATATTCTTGTACATAGGGGGCAGTATTATAGTAGTTATATTCTTGTACATAGGGGGCAGTATTATAGTAGTTATATTCTTGTACATAGGGGGCAGTATTATAGTAGTTATATTCTTGTACATAGGAGCAGTATTATAGTAGTTATATTCTTGTACATAGGAGCAGTATTATAGTAGTTATATTCTTGTACATAGAAGCAGTATTATAGTAGTTATATTCTTGTACATAGGGACAGTATTATAGTAGTTATATTCTTGTACATAGGAGCAGTATTATAGTAGCTATATTCTTGTACATAGGAGCAGTATTATAGTAGCTATATTCTTGTACATAGGAGCAGTATTATAGTAGTTATATTCTTGTACATAGAAGCAGTATTATAGTAGTTATATTCTTGTACATAGAGCAGTATTATAGTAGTTATATTCCTGTACATAGGGGGCAGTATTATAGTAGTTATATTCTTGTACATAGGGGGCAGTATTATAGTAGTTATATTCTTGTACATAGGGGCAGTATTATAGTAGTTATATTCTTGTACATAGGGGGCAGTATTATAGTAGTTATATTCTTGTACATAGGGGCAGTATTATAGTAGTTATATTCTTGTACATAGGGGCAGTATTATAGTAGTTATATTCTTGTAAATAGAAGCAGTATTATAGTAGTTATATTCTTGTAAATCGGGGGCAGTATTATAGTAGTTATATTCTTGTAGATAGAAGCAGTATTATTGTAGTTATATTCTTGTACAAAGGAGCAGTATTATAGTAGTTATATTCTTGTACATAGGGGGCAGTATTATAGTAGTTATATTCTTGTACATAGGGGGCAGTATTATAGTAGTTATATTCTTGTACATAGGGACAGTATTATAGTAGTTATATTCTTGTACATAGGGACAGTATTATAGTAGTTATATTCTTGTACATAGGGGGCAGTATTATAGTAGTTATATTCTTGTACATAGGGACAGTATTATAGTAGTTATATTCTTGTACATAGGGACAGTATAATAGTAGTTATATTATTGTACATAGGAGCAGTATTATAGTAGTTATATTCTTGTACATAGGGGGCAGTATTATAGTAGTTATATTCTTGTACATAGGGGGCAGTATTATAGTAGTTATATTCTTGTACATAGGGACAGTATTATAGTGGTTATATTCTTGTACATAGGAGCAGTATTATAGTAGTTATATTCTTGTACATAGGAGCAGTATTATAGTAGTTATATTCTTGTAGATAGAAGCAGTATTATAGTAGTTATATTCTTGTACAAAGAAGCAGTATTATAGTAGTTATATTCCTGTACAAAGGAGCAGTATTATAGTAGTTATATTCTTGTACATAGGAGCAGTATTATAGTAGTTATATTCTTGTACATAGGGACAGTATTATAGTAGTTATATTCTTGTACATAGGGACAGTATAATAGTAGTTATATTCTTGTACAAAGAAGCAGTATTATAGTAGTTATATTCTTGTACAAAGGAGCAGTATTATAGTAGTTATATTCTTGTACATAGGAGCAGTATTATAGTAGTTATATTCTTGTACATAGGGACAGTATTATAGTAGTTATATTCTTGTACATAGGGACAGTATAATAGTAGTTATATTCTTGTACATAGGAGCAGTATTATAGTAGTTATATTCTTGTACATAGGGGGCAGTATTATAGTAGTTATATTCTTGTACATAGGGGGCAGTATTATAGTAGTTATATTCTTGTACATAGGGACAGTATTATAGTAGTTATATTCTTGTACATAGGAGCAGTATTATAGTAGTTATATTCTTGTACATAGGAGCAGTATTATAGTAGTTATATTCTTGTACATAGAAGCAGTATTATAGTAGTTATATTCTTGTACATAGGGGCAGTATTATAGTAGTTATATTCTTGTAAATAGAAGCAGTATTATAGTAGTTATATTCTTGTAGATAGAAGCAGTATTATAGTAGTTATATTCTTGTACATAGGGAGCAGTATTATAGTAGTTATATTCTTGTACATAGGGAGCAGTATTATAGTAGTTATATTCTTGTACACAGGGGGCAGTATTGTAGCAGTTGTATTCTTGTACATAGGAGCAGTGGCATAACTAATGTGGTTGCAGTGATCGCCGCTGCAACCGGGCCAGGTTCGGTTGCAGCGACAAGTGCAACCGCAGTCTTTACGCCATTGCTCCTGTGTCCTATGATGCCAGCAAAAGCTTCAACTGAATGTGCTTCCTCGGACGCACATACAGTTAAAATGTATTGCATTGCACGGGTCCATGCACCACAATACAAGCTGCTACCCAATCAGAGGACAGCAGCTTACGTGACGGGGCGCAGGGCAGTGACATCACATGCTTCAGTCGCACGCTGGAGTCAGCTGCTGGCTTCATAAGAGGACGCGCGGTGTGGGAGTGGAGGAGTGCTGAGTATTTATTTTTTTAAAATATGGGGTGCATTATACTACATGAATGATTATGAGCCCCTGGTGAGTATAGTAGTATAGAAGAAAATAAACATTAAAGAACAGCATCAGAACAGGGTACATATATACCAGGATAAGGGACATCTAGCAGAATGGGTGAAAAAAATTATATATATATATATATAATAATTTTTTTCAGGATGGGGTCTAATAGGGGTCAAATCTTGCACCAAGGCCATCAGACTATAGTTACACCACTGCATACGATGCAGTATTATAGTAATTATATTCTAGTAAAAAGATTGACACCCAGTACAACAATATAACTGCTATAATATTGGCCATATTTGTGTATTGTTTTACTGGTCATTACCCCACATACAGTGGGTACGGAAAGTATTCAGACTCCTTTAAATTTTTCACTCTGTTTCATTGCAGCCATTTGGTAAATTCTAAAAAGTTCATTTTTTCTCATTAAAGTGCACTCTGCACCCCATCTTGACTGAAAAAAACAGAAATGTGGAAACTCTTGGTCAGGGCTCTGGCTGGGCCAGTCAAGAATGGTCACAGAGTTGTTCTGAAGCCACTCCTTTGTTATTTTAGCTGTGTGCTTAGGGTTATTGTCTTGTTGGAAGGTGAACCTTCAGCCAAGTCTGAGGTGCAGAGCACTCTGGAAGAGATTTTCATCCAGGATATCTCTGTACTTGGCCACATTCATGTTTCCTTCAATTGCAACCAGTCATCCTGTCCCTGCAGCTGAAAAACACCTCCATAGCATGATGCTGCCACCACCATGTTTCACTGTTGGGATTGTATTGGGCAGGTGGTGAGCAGAGCCTGGTTTTCTCCACACATACCGCTTAGAATTATCACCAAAAAGTTCTATCTTTGTCTCATCAGACCAGAGAATCTTATTTCTCATAGTCTGGGAGTCATTCATGTGTTTTTGAGCAAACTCTATGCGGGCTTTCATATGTCTTGCACTGAGGAGAGGCTTCCGTCGGGCCACCCTGCCATAAAGGCCCGACTGGTGGAGGGCTGCAGTGATAGTTGACTTTGTGGAACTTTCTCCCACCTCCCTACTGCATCTCTGGAGCTCAGCCACAGTGATCTTGGGGTTCTTCTTTACCTCTCTCACCAAGGCTCTTCTCCCACGATTGCTCAGTTTGAAAGACAAAAAGGGGGTGGGGTGGAAAAGCGCAGTGCTTGTGTGAACCTGTATGGAAGTAGAATATGCGTACAGATACAGTGGTCTGCTCACCTGAGTTTGGTTATGCAGACCGCACAACCCAGGTTAAACAGCTGCTGGCGCTGATAGCGCTGCCACGATGCCTTCAGCGTCTCCTCTGGGTTAGCAGATGGAGCTTCCAATCACGTGGTTCCAGGT
Organism: Phyllobates terribilis; assembly: GCF_046119375.1. Lineage (NCBI taxonomy): Eukaryota > Metazoa > Chordata > Amphibia > Anura > Dendrobatidae > Phyllobates > Phyllobates terribilis. The sequence continues at coordinate 77,277,108 of NW_027362773.1, read as the reverse complement.
GGGATCACGTGGGTGATGACATCATTGCAGGTCCTGCAGCTGAAATTGTATCCAGTTCTCCACAGCCCGGAGCCACAACTCCCAAGGGAAAAGTGAACAGTGTGCAAATTGAAGTGTTCAGTGGGGCGCTGGAAAAGGATGATGAAGGCAGCAGATTGCTGCAGAAACGCATTGTGGGCATTAGAACTTCAATAAAGAGGTTTGTTTTATCCTTTTCCAGCGCCTTATCCAGTTTCTAGCGCCCCACTGACCACTTCAATTTGCACACGATTGCTCAGTTTGGCCGGACGACCAGGTCTAGGAAGACTTCTGGTGGTCCCAAACTTCTTCCATTTAAGGATTATGGAGGCCACTGTGCTCTTAGGAACCATGAGTAATGCAGAAATTCTTTTGTATCCTTGGCCAGATCTGTGCCTTGCCACAATTCTGTCTCTGAGCTCCTTGGGCAGTTCCTTTGAGCTCATGATTCTCATTTGGACTGACATGCACTGTGAGCTGTGAGGTCTTATATAGACAGGTGTGTGCCTTTCCAAATCAAGTCCTATAAGTTTAATTAAACACAGCTGGACTCCAATGAAAGAGTAGAACCATCTCAAGGAGGATCACAAGGAAATGGACAGCATGTGACTTAAATATGAGTGTCTGAGCAAAGGGTCTGAATACTTATGACCATGTGATATTTCGGTTTTTCTTTTTTAATAAATTTGCAAAAATTTCTACATTTCTAGTTCTTTTCAGTCAAGATGGGGTGCAGAGTGTACTGAGAAAAAAAAAAGAACTTTTTAGAATTTACCAAATGGCTGCAATGAAAGAAAGAGTGAAAAATGTAAAGGGGTCTGAATACTTTCCGTACCCACTGTATGCTTGTCATATTGGAAGAGGAAGATAATGTAAGAAATACCCAGGAGAGAATAAAGGACATGAGATGAGATATACTGTAGACTCTGACGTCCTGCAAAGATCAATGCACAAGTTTTCATTACGGAGATTGAAGGGAAAGCAGAACGGTCATCAAATCTGGGCAAATGACAGGTATACTGGGCTAGTAGGGTCCATGGTGGATCTCTTCGTAAACATGATCTATACCTGTCAAGAGGAACATCATATGGTAGATAGGGGCCCCACTGTGTTAGCAAAAGGCCCACATTCACCAAGACAGGATCAAAGTTAGGCAAGCGCCCAAGCATCTTCCGTACGGATTGCCAATTTTTATTTTTGGTAATTTGAGACAAATCGAATAAAAAGCCATTAGTGACCTCCTCGCCCCCCCCCAATACACATCCCTACCATCCTGAGGCGTAACAACACATTTCAGACACTTCTGGATAGATGATATTGTAGTCGCTGTTTCGTTTGTACCGGGTGAGTGGAATTATTTGCACCCACAGAAGGTGGACTCGTGAGAACAGAACCTCTTGAATCCAATGCAATTTTTTCTTAGCGTTTCTTTTTTTAGTACCAAATATAGGTCATGTCTATAGTCTAAGAAATAACATCAAGCAAACAGAATATTAGTCATCAGGGAAGGATATTTAATGCACAACAGTCACTTGTAAGCAGCAATTAAATGTTGCTTTGGCTTTGTAGCTACACAGGGGGCGCTCTCATCCCCCCCCATCTTGGATGGTCTCCGTCTTGTAGTGTAAAGTCTATATAGGAAAGTCCTGTTAGTATTGTCGGGAAGAGACCATCATGTCCAGTAGCATCAACAGGAGAAGTAATAAGAACATAGTAGCAAAAATGGAGGAAAATATAGATATTGCTCAGCTAGGACGTCCTTGCAGATTTTGGTAAATAACGGTGCAAGAATGCACCAAGATCACTCACACAGGTTGGCCTGAGCGACTTGTTACCAGAGACTATGGCCGCCGTAAGTATGAACAGTGCACCCCGTCATAGTCTTTAGGAAATGGAGCCATTACTTGATCAGGTGGTATAGATCATTTATATTTGGAAGATACAATATGGCCACCTTTGCCTTAAGGGGGCACCAAATCTCTACAAGTTTTGTGTGATATTACTCGACTGAAGTGAATTGCCGTAAGATCACACACAACCTATAGGACAGGAGTGGCGCCATTTTTGTTTTAGGAAAGTAGCCATGTTTTTCCAATCTTTTACAGCCCCTTCAAACTTAGCGATAAAATGGTTGATAACAAGGAGCAATAAGCTGACTATAGCCAGTTCCTCAAGAGGGACGAGCTCCCCATAAATATATAGGAGTATTAGCATTCGGCTTTAGAGCCCCGTCAACAACGTCCATTCGAGCAGGAACTGGGTTAGAAAAGGCACCATGGGCAAACGATATTGAACGGGTAGTCTGATAGAGACGTGCCGGTGAGACAGGTCATAGGGTCACTTTCGTAGGGGTCCCAGCTACCAAATGAGACCACCCTTCCCAATGTCCAGAATGGCCCCCCATTCTACTGCCTACAAATTCCTCCTGTCCGTGGACCATGGTGCTGGAACGAGGCCTCGCTTGGGATGCCGCGTTGGATTCGGTTGTAAATGGTTCGAGGTTTTGGTCACTTCCGGGAGGCTCTACAATCGGTTCAGGCTTTCAGACATGGTTCTTGTCAGGTTCTCCGAGATTATCAGTTTACAGGTTTCATTTTATCCAGTTAGTCCAGAAAGGATAAATTATTCCCGACGTCTGAGAGTTGTCGTTACGAGAGGCTCGACTCCAGGGGGTCACGGGAAGGTACTGATGCTCCCGTGCAGTGAGGCTTTCCCGTTACGAGAGGCGCGACTCCAGGGGGTCACGGGAAGGTACTGATGCTCCCGTGCAGTGAGGCTTTCCCGTTACGAGAGGCGCGACTCCAGGGGGTCATGGGAAGGTACTGATGCTCCCGTACAGTGAGGCTTTCCCGTTACGAGAGGCTCGACTCCAGGGGGTCACGGGAAGGTACTGATGCTCCCGTGCAGTGAGGCTTTCCCGTTACGAGAGGCTCGACTCCAGGGGGTCACGGGAAGGTACTGATGCTCCCGTGCAGTGAGGCTTTTCCGTTACGAGAGGCGCGACTCCAGGGGGTCACGGGAAGGTACTGATGCTCCCGTGCAGTGAGGCTTTCCCTTGGTGCGGCTGTCATTGTTCCCCACGCGCAGACATTTGTATTTTGTGCATGCAGCGTGATCTTTCTGGAGACGTTAATATTAAATAGTCTGTCTTTTTCCCCCTCAGATCTTGGTGGTATTTTTTCCCTTTTTTACTCGGAGCTGCTCTAGTTTTCTGCATGTATGATAATTTTGACTACTCAAGTCTCTATCCAAATAATTGCCTGTCTACAGCTTCAAAAGAAAAGATAAAGAATAAAAAAAAATAAAATAAAAAATTATCCAGGTCGTCGAGAATATCTCACAGAAGAGTAGAAAAAAAGCCGCCACTGGTACAGATGTGATCAAAACAAGTTGAGATTTTAGAAGGCGCTGGTGTCGTCTGTTTAGAGGAAGACATTGTGTTCATGGAGCCAAAGTTCTCCTGAGGTGTAGGAACATCTTAGAGGAGTGCGCCTGGTTCCTATGGCTGTATGCTGCTATAGTCCAGATCCACCATTATACCTGCATGGACATCAGTGGAGTAAGACTAACCCTGTTGAGCACTTATCTCCCTGGGGAAGATGGTGGCATTGCATGGAGCGGGGGCCAGCTGCCGAGTCCCACTCCATACAATGAAGGTGCTCGGGGGTTTTATCTATCTGCCACAGCTAGCAGGGATGGTGGTAATGTACTCCATGAAAGCTGTGGTCACTAGCAACATCTATGGGTTAGACAGAGGCTACTCTTCCACCCCATTGTCCTCCCGCCATGTGCTTGCAGGGAGCGGATGGGTTATCACCGCAGTTCAAGCTTAATGATGTGTTATATTTGTGCACCTTTGATCGTTTAATGGACAATAGACTGCAATAAAGAAGTGTCTCCCTTTCTCCGTTTAACAAAATCTTTTTTTTTTCTAATTTCATAAACACATTTGATATCACCGCGCCCGTGACGGTCCAATCTATTAAAATTCTGAATTCTCTATTTTGCATGGATGGAGAACACCAAACAAAAAAAAAAAACACTGAAAAATAGCAATTCTGACATTTTTGTCATCTCGTCTTTCAAAAAAAATGTTGTAAAAAAGGCGATAAAAAAAAAATGTTTATATAGTAAGATAGTAGCAATGAAAGCTACAGGTCATCACATACAGAACGAGACCTCAGCGGAAAAATAAAAAAGTTCTCAGAATATGGCGACAAGCCAACGTGAAGAAAAAAAAAATCAGACTGACCGAAGTATAAAGTTAACGTCATTTATAAAATCAAAAGAATTGGGTGTTCATTTTTTTTTGGGTTCCAATCCATAAATATATAATTTTCTTTACATTTTCCTCTATACTCCAATATAGATAAATTACAACTAGTCTGGCAAAAAAAAAAAAGTAAGTCCTCACACGGCAATGATATCGGGAAAAATAAAAACTTATGGCAAAGAAAAAAAAAAATTGACCCCAGCAAGAAGGAATAAGAAGGGAACAAAAATGGAGGAGGAATGATAAGGTGTAAGGCACATGGTGCCCCCTCATGACTCTACCTCCATTTACCTGCCACCAATGCCAGTCGGATACCTGGCAGTCTAAAATTAGTTTCTAACCAACTGAGTAAAGTAAAAGGGATCGTAGTGGTTTAGAAAAACATGGCCGCTTTCTTCCAGAACCATCACCCCTTCTTTTCCGTAGGTTGTGTCTGGTATTGCAGCTGAAGTCCATGGAAGTGGACAGGCATGGTGCTCTCCGAAGGAAAACATCAGCCATGGTTTTAGAATACTAGACAATCCCTTTAAAATTTGATCCATTCACAAAATGGCTTCCTCCGCAGCTTTTAAAAAGACACAAGTGTATTTTTGGAGAAGATTCATTTTTGACACCTTAGGCTTTTCATTCTGCAGCCGTGGGCTGTGGCTTTTGTACCACTCACACGATCTACACCGCAGTCTGGGGTAAGTGCCTTATTGCTTTTACAGGATAACATACAGTTAAGTCTGGAAATACATGAATGGTGACAGAGTCTTCATGATTTCAGCTCTGCAGGCCACTGTTTTTTTTTATTTAAAATGGTGCAACTGAGATGCAATTGATGTGGAGACCTTCAGGTTTAATTAAAGGGGTTGAACAAAAATATCCTGTGAAACGTTTAGGAATTGCAACCATTTTCCTGCAAAGCCTCCTCATTTCAGGGGCACAGAAGTAATTGGACAAATTATCTTTACCATAAATGAAATGCTTTGTAGAGGATCCTTTGCAGCAATGACGGCCTGAAGTCTTGGGCGTCACTATCGCTAGTTTCCTCCTATGTAAGGATTTGGAAGCCATGGACGTCACCATTGCTGGTTTCCTTCTGTGTAAGGCTTTGTAGCAATGACGGCCTGAAGTCTGGAGGCCATGAATGTCACCATCGCTGGTCTCCTCCGGTGTGAGGCTTTGTAGCAATGACGGCCTGAAGTCTGGAGGCCATGAATGTCACCATCGCTGGTCTCCTCCGGTGTGGGGCTTTGTAGCAATGACGGCCTGAAGTCTGAAGGCCATGAATGTCACCATCGCTGGTCTCCTCCGGTGTGAGGCTTTGTAGCAATGACGGCCTGAAGTCTGGAGGCCATAGATGTCACCATCGCTGGTCTCCTCCGGTGTGATGCTTTGCCAGGCCTTTACTGCAGTTGACTTCAGTTGTCGCTTGTTTGTGGCTCTTTCTGCCTTGAGATTTGTCTTCAGCCTTTGAAATGCGGCTCGATGGGGTTGAGATCCGGTGAGGACTCTGCCATTGCAGAATAGTCCACTTCTTTGGTTTTGCAGGATGTTTTGGGTCACTGTCCATCTGTCCTGTGAAGCGTCGTCCAATCAACTTTGCTACATTTGGATGAATCTGAGCAGAAAGTATCGCCTGGTACACACAGGATTCATCCGGCTGCTTCAGTCTTCAGTCTCTTCATCAGTAACCACTAGTGACCCGGTGCCATTGGAAGCCATGCATGCCCGCGCCATCACACCGCTTCCACCATGTGTTACAGAGGATGTGCTGTGCTGAAGATCATGAGCCGGTCCAAGTCTTCTCCAGACTTCCCGTTCTGGGTGATCTTAGCTTAGCTTTTCCAGAACTGGGCGGCTTCTTTAGAAGTTTTTTGGCAAAGTCTAATCTGGCCTATTTTCAGGCTGATTAACGGTTTGCACCTTGTGGAGAACCCTCTGTATTTGCTCTCATGACGTCTTCTCTTTATGGTAGACTTAGATACTGAGACACCAACTTCCTGGGGAGTGTCCTTCACCTCTTCACCTGGATGTTGTGAAGGGGTTTTTCTTGACCATGGAAAGAACTCTGCGATCATCCACCACTGTTGTCTTCCTTGGACGTCCAGGCCTTTTTGAGTACCCAAGTTCACCAGGGCACTTTTCTTTTTTTTTTGCGGAATGTTCCCAACTGTTGATTTGGCCACTCCTAACATTTCTGCTCTCTCTGATGGATTTCTTCTTTTTTTTTTCAGCCTAATCACGGTCTGTTTCTCTTTCATTGAGAGCTCCTTTGAGCGCATGTTGTGGATTCATAGCAACAACTTCCAAATGCAAATGCCACACCAGGAATCAGCTTCAGACCTTTTAACTGCTTAATTGATGGATTAACGAGGGAATAGCCCATGCAGCCCATTAAAGGGTTTTTGAGATAACTGTCCAATTACTTTTGGTCCCTTGAAAAAAAAGAGGCAGCTACATATTAAACAGCTGTCATTCCTAACCCTTTCTCCAATTAGGATGTAAATCCTCTCAAATTAAAAAGGAGAGTCGGCAATTTAAGCCCAGATTGATTATATAACTGTATCTTGAATATGTTTTGGTAAAGAGCTAAAATGCCAAAACTCGTGTCATTGTCCAAATATTTCTGGAGCTAACTATAGAAGAAAGAAGACTGCAACAATAGTAAAACAATACAAATGGAAGAGAGAGAAAACATCTAAAAAAATATACCTCTGCACTCTATAAAAATATAAGGAGCATTTGCTGGTAACAAGATGCCGCAGACCAACTCATGAAACTTATTAGTCTCTTTTAGTACCTCCCCCAGTGTCTCGTAGAAGCTTCTTGGGTGGGTGTCGAAGCCTTCAGACCTCCAGCACAGTGTTAAGCTGGGAATCACTGGGGGAGGACACGCTTTCCTGTGCTTCAGAGGGGCTGCCGGAATCCCAAGAGCTGCTGGGGGTGTCCAGGGTATTGCCTGCAGAACCTGCGCTTGTGGCGCTGCCTGTTCGGGAGCGGTAGGGAGGAAGTTCTGTCTGGCTGGAAGTTTCCACGTCTGAAGAGTACGGTGGTGGCGGCAAAGAGAACCAGGGTGGACAAGAGCTGTAAGAGGAGGACACATTGTACAATGCATGAAGGGAACTCTCATTTTTATGTACTTTCATATATAATCAGTGGTCTCCAACCTTTTGTCAAAACAGCTGGAGAGCCACGGGTTAGAGTCGACGATATTGATATATACAGCCATACAAATTCTATATCAGAGACACTCACTTGTCATCCAGCACTGCCTCAGTATAAGACGGAGGTGACTCAATGTTAACCGGCGGCTGGTAGCCCTCACTGGACACGTAATGGACCCCACTGTTGACATTGTAGGTGACTCTGCAGTTGTGCGGGTGGTCCAGGACCACCAGTCTGGAGAGAAGCAGCGGGTGTTGCAGCCGATGTACAGGAAGACTCATGAGGTTGGTACGTTTCCTCTGATGGTGCAAGATCAGGGCCAACAATGCCACCACCAACACGAAGATGACCGAGCTCCCGATGATGGTGTATGTGATACTGGGGTAATAGAGAAGCTGAATCTCAGAGGATACGTACTCCTGCTCGCTGGTGCCCTCTGTGGAGAAAAACAAAAAAAAGGTTCAAACAAGTGGCGTGAGTCCAGAGCAAGAACATTTCTGTGACTTGATTGAAAGAGATCACTCCAAAGTAAGAAAACATGGTGAACGCATCCAGCAGGCTCATTAGCGGATTGATGCTGCCCAATGATTCGGTCAATGGCTGATTATTATTGCAGTCATGTAGGTTTTACGGCCGGGTACTAGGGTCCCAAGCGCCTTCTCCCATCGACTGGCAAGTCTCACCCCATGTGTCTGTATAGGGAAAGACCCGTCAGTCAAAGGGGTTGGGGCGGGGAGAAGCCTTCGAGGACCTTCCTTTTGGTCTTAGTCAAGACAAAGTCCCCGATTCATCAAGTCTGGCGATGTTCGAGGGTGTGCTGGAATCAGAGGCGCTAAACTCACCTTAATAAATTAGGTGCGTTTGAGAAGTGATGAGCGCCTCCGTGCATCTTGCCACAAATCTTACTCCAATCAGGGACTTGAGCAAGTCCTGCCATCATGGATTAGGACTAGATGGGGGTCACACCACCATCCCGCCGACATTGGAAGAGCTGGGCAAAACTGGCGTGAAAACCTTGGGAGATGAGCAAAAAATCTGCAACGTCTCAAACTGTTTTTACAGCAGATTTTTGGAGAAAACAATTTAGGGGGGGGGGGGGAGCCAGGAAAGATGGCCCCGATTGATTAAAGTAGGTTCTCCCTGAAACACTGGAGTAAACACACACGGCTGCCATAGCGCAGATAGTGTCCGATTCATGCTGCTCGCGGTTCATCCGGCATGAATCTACTTTTGGTTAAAGTGAATTTGACAGGAGATCATTTTGATCCCATTAGGCTGCCATACGTCACAAGGTCTTATTTTCTTCCTTAACACTGAGCTACGACAAAAAAATACAGCACTTTCTGTCCAATAAATGGTCTAGTTGTACCATACGGCGGTCCACCTAGTGCCTACATCTCAGTATTATGTTGCCGCAGGGACTCGGTGGCCTTGGCCACAATCAGCGCAGACAGCTCTGCTGTGCACACGAGACCTTTGAGCATTTCACGGATTAATGAGAGTATTGTACCACAAAGCGAGAGCCCGCTCCGTTATATCTGTCCGATAATGCTTCCGCCATTGGAAGACATGACAGCTCCTTTAAGCCCCGCTCTGAAGTTCCCTCTGCAGAGTGCAGCCATCTGCTCGCTGACATTTTGCAGCAATTCTAGATGTCTGATTTGTAGTCCCAAATTTGCAAAGCAATAAAACATAAATTAAACTGAAGATCTTTCATTTCCCGATGCGGCAGATCCGATGTTACACGGGCGAGTGGTCTGACAGTGTGACATGGCCGACAACGAAATGTATTACAGGGAAAACTATGAAGCCAGAAAATAAGAAGTCACCGCAGTGTGATAGGTTATTAAAGGAACACTCCAAAACTGACACTTAGCCTGGAGCGGGGCCTAGGGGTGCGTAGACTGACAAAGCAGTTGTCGGACGCCGCTTATTCCCACATCGGGAGGGGAGAGGCGCTAATGATGCAAGAGCTGACGAGGCACGCACATCCTGGCAAGTATCTGTAAGCTCATCTGCCCCATCTGGTCAATGCAGAGAACTGCACGCTGTAGTCCAATCGCACACAGCAATTGTAGGAAACTCCGCCCCCGAGGAGCAGTCTAGCAGCTATAATAGTGATTGGCCCACAGTAGCGGTAAACTATATAGTGACACAGAAATGGCAGCCTACATCACACATTCTTTACCTCCTGGATAGCACCCTATGGATTTACATCTGAGCAGATCTTAGATTAAGAGAGAATCATTAAAGCCTTTACTTTCCCAGTATGGTTACTGATGTGCCAGACAGAGGAAAGAGGAGAGCAAATATCTAGCCAATATGTAAAGTCTCTTCAAAATTTTATTTCCATAAATGCAAAAAAAGAAAAAAAAATCCTAACTGACACCAATGGGAACTACCAAGTGCAAAATCATGAATATAGTACTTCCAGCTATATTGTATCTAGAACATACATGTCAAACTCTGGCCCGCAGGGTGGATTCATTTGGCCAGCGATACCAGAACCACCATCCCTATGTGGGGCCATTATACTGTATGGAGGACTATGTGGGGCCCATTATTCTGTGTGGAGGACTATGTGGGGCCCATTATTCTGTATGGAGGACTGTGTGGGGCCCATTATACTGTATGGAGGACTATATGGGGCCATTATACTGTATGGAGGACTATGTGGGGCCATTATACTGTATGGAGGACTATGTGGGGCCATTATACTGTATGGAGGACTATGTGGGGCCATTATACTGTATGGAGGACTATATGGGGCCATTATACTGTATGGAGGACTGTGTGTGGCCCATTATTCTGTATGGAGGACTGTGTGGGGCCATTATACTGTATGGAGGACTGTGTGGGGCCATTATACTGTATGGAGGACTATGTGGGGCCCATTATACTGTGTGGAGGACTATGTGGGGCCCATTATACTGTGTGGAGGACTGTGTGTGGCCCATTATACTATGTGGAGGACTATGTGGGGCCCATTATACTGTGTGGAGGACTATGTGGGGCCCATTATACTGTGTGGAGGACTATGTGTGGCCCATTATACTGTGTGGAGGACTGTGTGTGGCCCATTATACTGTGTGGAGGACTGTGTGTGGCCCATTATTCTGTATGGAGGACTATGTGGGGCCATTATACTGTATGGAGGACTGTGTGGGGCCATTATACTGTATGGAGGACTATGTGGGGCCCATTATACTGTGTGGAGGACTATGTGGGGCCCATTATACTGTGTGGAGGACTGTGTGTGGCCCATTATACTATGTGGAGGACTATGTGGGGCCCATTATACTGTGTGGAGGACTATGTGGGGCCCATTATACTGTGTGGAGGACTATGTGTGGCCCATTATACTGTGTGGAGGACTGTGTGTGGCCCATTATACTGTGTGGAGGACTATGTGGGGCCCATTATACTGTGTGGAGGACTGTGTGTGGCCCATTATACTGTGTGGAGCCCATTATTCTGTATGGAGGACTATGTGGGGCCCATTATACTGTATGGAGGACTATGTGGGGCCCATTATACTGTGTGGAGCCCATTATTCTGTGTGGAGGACTGTGTGGGGCCCATTATACTGTGTGGAGCCCATTATACTGTGTGGAGGACTGTGTGGCCCCTTATACTGTATAGATGACTGTGTGGGGCCCATTATACTGTATGGAGGACTACGTGGGGCCCCTTATACTGTATGGAGGACTACGTGGGGCCCCTTATACTGTATGGAGGACTACGTGGGGCCCCTTATACTGTATGGAGGACTACGTGGGGCCCCTTATACTGTATGGAGGACTACGTGGGGCCCCTTATACTGTATGGAGGACTACGTGGGGCCCCTTATACTGTATGGAGGACTACGTGGGGCCATTATACTGTATGGAGGACTATGTGGGACCATTATACTGTATGGAGGCCTACGTGGGGCCCATTATATTGCGTGGAGGACTGTGTGTGGCCCATTATACTGTATTGAGGACTATGTGGGGTCAATTATACTGTATGGAGGACTATGTGGGGCCCATTATACTGTGTGGGAGGACTGTGTGGGGCCATTATTCTGTATGGAGGACTATGTGGGGCTTATTATACTGTGTGGAGGACTGTGTGGGGCCCATTATACTGTATGGAGGACTATGTGACTATGTGGGGCCCATTATACTGTATGGAGGACTATGTGGGGCCCATTATACTGTATGGAGGACTATGTGGGGCCCATTATACTGTGTGGAGGACTATGTGGGGCCCATTATACTGTGTGGAGGACTGTGTGTGGCCCATTATACTGTGTGGAGGACTGTGTGTGGCCCATTATACTGTATGGAGGACTATGTGCGGCCCATTATACTGTGTGGAGGACTGTGTGGGGCCCATTATACTGTGTGGAGGACTGTGTGGGGCCCATTATTCTGTATGTAAGACTATGTGGGGCCCATTATTCTGTATGTAAGACTATGTGGGGCCCATTATTCTGTATGTAAGACTATGTGGGGCCCATTATTATGTATGTAAGACTATGTGGGGCCCATTATACTGTGTGGAGGACTGTGTGGGGCCCATTATACTGTATGGAGGACTATGTGGGGCCCATTATTCTGTATGGAGGACTATGTGGGGCCCATTATACTGTGTGGAGGACTGTGTGTGGCCCATTATACTGTGTGGAGCCCATTATACTGTGTGGAGCCCATTATACTGTGTGGAGCCCATTATACTGTGTGGAGGACTGTGTGTGGCCCATTATACTGTATGGAGGACTAAGTGGGGCCCATTATACTGTATGGAGGACTATGTGGGGCCCATTATACTGTATGGGGGACTATGTGGGGCCCATTATACTGTATGGAGGAGAGTGTGTGGCCCATTATACTGTATGGTGGACTATGTGGGGCCCATTATACTGTATGGAGGACTATGTGGGGCCATTATACTGTATGGAGGATTATGTGGGGCCATTATACTGTATACTGGTTGGCCTCCAAGTTTTTAATTTTGGCCCTCTGTGGCCATGTCCTGAGCTTGATCCACTAATGGAATTACTGAATGATGACCAAACATGGCGGCTCTCATCCAACTTTAGCGCATTTCCAAATACTTTTCTGTTCAGCAGTCTAGGAAAGATGGGTGTAACCCTTGTACAAGAAGTCATGGTTACCGCCATATTAGATGTTACCAAGCTTTCCCAGAAAGAGTAAATTACAATAACTTAACAAAAACAACTTTATTGGATTTCACTGATAAAAGCTTTTTAGCAAGTAGCTGGTAATGCGCCCGGCAGACGACAGAGACGCGGCCTGATGTCCAAGACCGGTTCCCCCATTACTTGGCGCAGCTCCGCACCAACAGAGGAGAATGACTTTAATATTATGGCTTTGGAATTGAATAACAACATAGGATCTGCCAAAATCCCGGTGTCTGGGAGGGATAATGCCTTGTGGGGAACGTGTAAACACAGATATAATGAAGGTGAACAGGCGGGCTGCTCCTCCTTGCAGAAACAATGCCATCCTCCGCCTGTGAAGCCCAGCGAGGGTTTGGAGCGGCGCCGGTCTCTGCTCCTCCCGCTCCAATAAAAGAGCCATAAAGAGAATGCACACAATGGCGGAGAGGAGAGATAAAAATCACTGCGTAAAAAGAGATTTCAGGAGAGTCCTGTTGCAGCCAGAGATTATACAGGAGTCGGATTCCTACAAAGAACTGGGCTTAAAGGGAAAGTAACCTCGTCCTTAGTCTCCATTTTTTAAACTATATTGTGAATTAGATGTGATCAATAAATGTTACCATCAGCCATGATTTGCAAAAGATCTAGTGTAAGTTCAAGGAAAGCTTCAGAGTAAGCATTTACAAGCTCTATAGAAAAGAGCTTGTAAGCGCTGGTCTTCTTGCCACTGCTATCTTCATAGGAGGCCGGTAACCTAGTCAACAAGCTATGAACAATTCTTAAAAAGCGGAGAGGATCTTTAACAATTCCATGGTTGCTTACTTTGCAAGCAGTTTGCGATCTTAACCATTTGTCATCCTGAGAATAAACAAGTCAAGCCAAATTTGATTATTTGCCTGCTGTGAGCGTAATGAATAAACTGGTTGGATTGTGTGTCCAGAGGGGCTGGTATAGGAGATAAGAGCTTTTTCTATTCTAATAATGAAACAAAGGGCTCCATTAATATCCTGCTCAATTACAAATACACTTCTCTCATTAACGTCTCAATTTTAATAATTAGAACTTTTACGAAAAATAAAACACCTTGACAAGCTGCAATTCACAAGACAACCACTGGGTGGCCACGTATAGCACAAACATCTCACTACAGAGTATCGCAAAAAAAAAAAACACTTTTTTTTTAAAATGCCGCTCATGTCAGGATCCAAGAGCAAGGGTAAGGGTCAGGGTAAGGGTCAGGGTAAGGGTCAGGGTAAGGGTCAGGGTAAGGGTCAGGGTAAGGGCGGACACATCTGTATGTAAAATCAGAAATTTGTCCAGTGTGGTTTCCAATTTTTTCAAGAAAAATATACTTATTAGTTTATTTGAGACAGCACTTCATCCTGAAATGTCACCTACTGCGCCCCGTCCAGTCTCAGGATCAGACACCCACCGATCATAAAGCGATGGCATATCCTAGCGATCACATTATGGGATATTAAAATCAAAGTCATGCATTTTATTCTTTAGATGCCACTAATTAGATGTAAATACATGAAAAACGGTGGGCCCGATGCATCAAAGCCTTCATGCCGGGAATTCAGGAGTAAAAGCTTTGAAAAGCTGAAAAATGTAGTTGCAACTCGGAGCGGCGTCTAAATGTTGCGCCTTCACGTTAGTTTCTCAGGACTCGGACGTGGCGACTACCGCTCATCAAATTCACAAGGAGAGGCGGCGTTTGCTACTCCGCAAATCTTACTCCAGATTTGTGGCAAGGCGTACACCACTCGACAGACGCTCCTGATTCATGAAAAAGTGTGAAACTGACTCCAGCATTCCCCGTTCATCAAGACTGGCGCAAACAACACCGGTCTTGGTGAATCAGGTCCTATGAGTTGGTAGCCATTTTTTTGGAGACACACTTTCTCTTCATTTTGCCAGAGGTGCCATGACTCTGTTCACATCAACAATCAGTCAATATTTCTGTAATATTTGATGGGAGAAATAGTGCTGCAAATTAACAGACCGCAACAGAGGGTCCATAGGGTCTGTCAGGAACTGCTGGTGTTCGTCATGTGATGGATTCTACCGTAATGGTCTGGAGCGGCGCTGGAAACCGGGGAAGACGGCAATCGGTAAGTATAGTAACGCACAGGTTTAGGCAGTAAGACATTTTGTGGCAGTGTTTCTTTAAACAAGAATCAGAAGATTCGGCTGGCTCCAATGCAATGACTGCGCCGACCCCTCCCTCTAATGATGAGACGACTCTGCTGACCCTGACTCAGTCTGTACAGCAAAAGCTAAAAGTCAGCGGCTGAAATACCAGCCTCAAGCATGTTACAATAAGTAAATATTTCAGAAAAACTTAAAAATGTTAATATATTTTATGTTCTGATGATGAAACATAACAGCCACTTCTAGACAAAGTGTATTTTTCCCTTTAAGACGGAGATGATGAGAGCAGGAGAGAGGAAATAAGAGTCAGGTCCCTTAGATAACGGCAGTAATTGAATTCCATTCATCATCATCCCAGATTTGGATCAGCTGAATGGAAACCGCAGGCAACTGGACGCGGTGAACGTTAAAACCTCCTAAAGCAACTAAAAAAATAAAAAATTCATCGCCGGGGCGGAGGGAGCTGTCGGGATTCATTACATACATGCTCTGCACGGCCTCTGAATGACAGAAGGAACGAGCTGTCCATGATTAAAGAGATTACAGAGGTGTCTAATTTCTGTCACCTAATAAAATGCGGCTTTGCGCTGAAATACTGATGCTGACTATTGGATTTGTTGCACGCTTACGTGAGACTTAATCAAATAAATTGCTGCCGTGTGTGGAGCGGCACCTTAATAATCCGAGCCACAGATTACACACAAGCAACCTTGTATCTCCGAATATCAGACTTATGAAAGTGCAGCTGAGTATCCCGTCTGCCGTCACCTCGACCTGCGCTCACTAATGTAATCACATGGAAAATGCACCGACCTCTGCAACATCAGCGCACTCATCTCCTAAAGTACTCTGTGCTGCTGGGGCGCCCCCTCATTGTCAGCCTGTGACCTCTGTCTAGTCTTCATTACCGCCCTCACCAGTCATATACTCTACACTACTAGAATCACAGGAGGGCACAGGTCACCGGCTCCCACAGAGCAAACACTCAGACATTGTGCTGCTGGGGTCAAAGATACATTTATGTACTAGAAGAAGAAGCGTGAACCCAAATATTGTCTAAGTCACATAGAAAAATAAACCTGTTCAATAAATTGTGTAAATACGTTTTCTAGGTATCTTGAGTTACATCCTGTATTATACCCCAGAGCTGCACTCACTATTCTGCTGGTGCAGTCACTGTGTACATACATTACATTACTGATCCTGAGTTACATCCTGTATTATACTCCACAGCTGCACTCACTATTCTGCTGGTGCAGTCACTGTGTACATACATTACATTACTGATCCTGAGTTACATCCTGCATTATACTCCACAGCTGCACTCACTATTCTGCTGGTGCAGTCACTGTGTACATACATTACATTACTGATCCTGAGTTACATCCTGTATTATACTCCAGAGCTGCACTCACTATTCTGCTGGTGCAGTCACTGTGTACATACATTACATTACTGATCCTGAGTTACATCCTGTATTATACTCCAGAGCTGTACTCACTATTCTGCTGGTGCAGTCACCGTGTGCATGCATTACACTACTGATCCTGAGTTACATCCTGTATTATACTCCAGAGCTGCACTCACTATTCTGCTGGTGCAGTCACTGTGTACATACATTACATTACTGATCCTGTACTGATCCTGAGTTACATCCTGTATTATCCTCCAGAGCTGCACTCACTATTCTGCTGGTGCAGTCTCTGTGTACATACATTACATCACTGATCCTGAGTTACATCCTGTATTATACTCCAGAGCTGCACTCACTATTCTGCTGGTGCAGTCACTGTGTACATACATTACATTACTGATCCTGTACTGATCCTGAGTTACATCCTGTATTATACTCCAGAGCTGCACCCACTATTCTGCTGGTGCAGTCACTGTGTACATACATTACTGATCCTGTACTTATCCTGAGTTACATCCTGTATTATACTCCAGAGCTGCACTCCCTATTCTGCTGGTGCAATCACTGTGTATATACATTACTGATCCTGAGTTACATCCTGTATTATACTCCAGAGCTGCACTCACTATTCTGCTGGTGCAATCACTGTGTATATACATTACTGATCCTGAGTTACATCCTGTATTATACTCCAGAGCTGCACTCTCTATTCTGCTGGTGCAATCACTGTGTATATACATTACTGATCCTGAGTTACATCCTGTATTATACTCCAGAGCTGCACTCACTATTCTGCTGGTGCAATCACTGTGTATATACATTACTGATCCTGAGTTACATCCTGTATTATACTCCAGAGCTGCACTCTCTATTCTGCTGGTGCAATCACTGTGTATATACATTACATTACTGATCCTGAGTTACATCCTGTATTATACTCCAGAGCTGCACTCACTATTCTGCTGGTGCAGTCACTGTGTATATACATTACATTACTGATTCTGAGTTACATCCTGTATTATCCTCCAGAGCTGCACTCACTATTCTGCTGGTGCAGTCACTGTGTATATACATTACATTACTGAGCCTGAGTTACATCCTGTATTATCCTCCAGAGCTGCACTCACTATTCTGCTGGTGCAGTCACTGTGTATATACATTACATTACTGATCCTGAGTTACATCCTGTATTATACTCCAGAGCTGCACTCACTATTCTGCTGGTGCAGTCAGTGTGTACATACATTACATTACTGATCCTGTACTGATCCGGAGTTATATCCTGTATTATACTCCAGAGCTGCACTCACTATTTTGCCGATGGAGTCACTGTGTTCTTCTTATCCTGCCTTGATACTGAATTACATCCTGTATTATCCTCCAGAGCTGCACTCACTATTCTGCTGGTGCAGTCACTGTGTACATACATTACATTACTGATCCTGAGTTACATCCTGTATTATACTCCACAGCTGCACTCACTATTCTGCTGGTGCAGTCACTGTGTACATACATTACATTACTGATCCTGAGTTACATCCTGCATTATACTCCACAGCTGCACTCACTATTCTGCTGGTGCAGTCACTGTGTACATACATTACATTACTGATCCTGAGTTACATCCTGTATTATACTCCAGAGCTGCACTCACTATTCTGCTGGTGCAGTCACTGTGTACATACATTACATTACTGATCCTGAGTTACATCCTGTATTATACTCCAGAGCTGTACTCACTATTCTGCTGGTGCAGTCACCGTGTGCATGCATTACACTACTGATCCTGAGTTACATCCTGTATTATACTCCAGAGCTGCACTCACTATTCTGCTGGTGCAGTCACTGTGTACATACATTACATTACTGATCCTGTACTGATCCTGAGTTACATCCTGTATTATCCTCCAGAGCTGCACTCACTATTCTGCTGGTGCAGTCTCTGTGTACATACATTACATCACTGATCCTGAGTTACATCCTGTATTATACTCCAGAGCTGCACTCACTATTCTGCTGGTGCAGTCACTGTGTACATACATTACATTACTGATCCTGTACTGATCCTGAGTTACATCCTGTATTATACTCCAGAGCTGCACCCACTATTCTGCTGGTGCAGTCACTGTGTACATACATTACTGATCCTGTACTTATCCTGAGTTACATCCTGTATTATACTCCAGAGCTGCACTCCCTATTCTGCTGGTGCAATCACTGTGTATATACATTACTGATCCTGAGTTACATCCTGTATTATACTCCAGAGCTGCACTCACTATTCTGCTGGTGCAGTCACTGTGTATATACATTACATTACTGAGCCTGAGTTACATCCTGTATTATCCTCCAGAGCTGCACTCACTATTCTGCTGGTGCAGTCACTGTGTACATACATTACATTACTGATCCTGAGTTACATCCTGTATTATCCTCCAGAGCTGCACTCACTATTCTGCTGGTGCAGTCACTGTGTACATACATTACATTACTGATCCTGAGTTACATCCTGTATTATACTCCAGAGCTGCACTCACTATTCTGCTGGTGCAGTCAGTGTGTACATACATTACATTACTGATCCTGTACTGTTCCTGAGTTACATCCTGTATTATACTCCAGAGCTGCACTCACTATTCTGCTGGTGCAGTCACTGTGTACATACATTACATTACTGATCCTGAGTTACATCCTGTATTATCCTCCAGAGCTGCACTCACTATTCTGCTGGTGCAGTCACTGTGTACATACATTACATTACTGATCCTGAGTTACATCCTGTATTATACTCCAGAGCTGCACTCTCTATTCTGCTGGTGCAATCACTGTGTATATACATTACATTACTGATCCTGAGTTACATCCTGTATTATACTCCAGAGCTGCACTCACTATTCTGCTGGTGCAGTCACTGTGTATATACATTACATTACTGATTCTGAGTTACATCCTGTATTATCCTCCAGAGCTGCACTCACTATTCTGCTGGTGCAGTCACTGTGTATATACATTACATTACTGAGCCTGAGTTACATCCTGTATTATCCTCCAGAGCTGCACTCACTATTCTGCTGGTGCAGTCACTGTGTACATACATTACATTACTGATCCTGAGTTACATCCTGTATTATCCTCCAGAGCTGCACTCACTATTCTGCTGGTGCAGTCACTGTGTACATACATTACATTACTGATCCTGAGTTACATCCTGTATTATACTCCAGAGCTGCACTCACTATTCTGCTGGTGCAGTCAGTGTGTACATACATTACATTACTGATCCTGAGTTATATCCTGTATTATACTCCAGAGCTGCACTCACTATTTTGCCGATGGAGTCACTGTGTTCTTCTTATCCTGCCTTGATACTGAATTACATCCTTTATTATTCTCAAGAGCTGCACTCATTTGATGCATTTTTCATCAGCTTACTTTGTTAGTGTGTTGTCGACAAGCTTGTCACACGTTTTCAATACAGAAAGCAGAATTGTGAATGCAGCTCTGGAGTATAATTCAAGCGGTCACGCAGGGTCAATGTGAGACTAGTAAGAAGTTGAGTCTCTAAGCATTTCACATGTAAAGATGAGCACAATATTTATGGTCACAATATTCCGGGTTTTTCAGCGACATTTGACCACCTGTAATTTTCTTACCACGATACACCTTTAAAGCAGACACGATCTTTACAACCAGCAATAACGCCAACCAAAACCAGGTCTGACATTCCCTGTTATACACTTACTCTATGTATTACTGTTCCTGCATTCTCTAATGACAGCGTTTATATTGTCAGCTGCTGTCACTGAAAAACTTGCAGAAAACAGTAAAAACCTGGCGGTAAAGCTCCAGAGACGCAAGCGCAACCGCGAGGCTCGCTCCGTATGATCCCTAATTATACTTCTGCAAATGCTATGATCAGGTGGCACAATGCCATAATACAGAAAAAAAAGAAAGAAAGCTTTCATGCTATTTTCTAGCATTTTGCCTTTTCCTCAATTTTTTCAAAATTATTTTCTCTTCTAAATTTGCTTGGGGGCAAAACCAGTTGTCTGCGTCCCCCCGACCCCTCGCACGTCCGCGCCTTCCTCCGGGAACCAGCACCCGATGGCTGCAATCATTCCAAACGATGCGCAATATATTTACACCGCCATATAGATGTATCTGTTTAATCACAGCTTGTAAGTTTTCACTTAAAGCGGCGCCACGAGGCGGCAATAATGGCAGCCGATAATAAATCGTTATTGCTTTCAGGAGAAAAATCACTCGGATTTTAGAACATCTGAGCGAAAGAAAATAAAGAAAAAAGTGATAAGTGGCTGACAGATCGTGACTATTGGAGCTAGAAAGTCTCCATATATTACCGCAATAGCATCTAATAGCGAAATTCCTACAAGGCTTCGCATCATGGAGGAATTTTCCAACTTTCTAGCAAGTTTTTTTTTCAGTTTTCTGCAGCCGCAGATTCCGCATCTCCCGGGATTGAAGACGGCACGAGCCTTGTTCTAAGCGGGGGTGGGTTTTTACTTCCGCCAGCCCCTAGCTGGCACTTTAGAAAGTCATTTATTGGGCTTAAAATCTACATGCCATCCGAGATGTTAATAAATGTGACTCTTTCTGCTAATTAAAGAGAGATTACATTTGCTTAATGGTCTGAGCCCGCCGAACAGAACGTCAATTTACCGCCAATAACGAGAGCGGTGCGGTCTGTTTCTAGCTTTAATTTCCTGCGGAAGGAACCGGCAGCAGATTCTCAATACGTTCTTTTTTTTGTGAGCGAAATGAGGGCAGAACGGCTCCTTCCATTGTGCCGCTTTCGTTATGGAGTGAGACGTCACGGTAAATGATAAAGAGACGCCGGCACTCTTTGGAGAATGAGAGCGCGCCGGGTTCAGCCGAGAACGAAGCAGGTAACAGCTGGATCCCAACTGCAGTTAGAGATAAAACCGTGAGATTGACTGACAGATAACATTGGTGTGATTGTGCTCAGAGATGAACGCGGCAAATCTCCTTCCTGGAAGACTACTCAGATGACAACTTCGGTCTTCCGTCCCCCATACGTTAGATAGAGGTCTGCCGAATGACGGCGTGATCTACCATTCAACCGGCAGGTGTCTCGTCCAACCCTCCGAAACACAGGAGCGCTTCAGTGTTCTCTATGGGAGAGCTGACGTCAGACGTCTCTAGAGGCAGTCCAAAATCGGAAATGTTGGATCATCTGTCATTGGACTATTGGTCGAATCCATTGATATTGGCAGGTTTGGTCAAGACTAGTCTAATATGTTTGGGGGCCTTTAGAAAAGGTAAAATTGGTGGAAAATAACATGGATGGTAAATTTTGTGCTTGGTTCAGTAGAGTAGGTTTGGAGTTGGATCCAGTCCAGGAACATCAACTTGCCAATTCAATTCGTTTGACGTGGCATTGGCCCTCAACCACACTGAAAGGTCCAAGTGGCGGCAAAATACAAACACCGATTGGTAAACTTTTACAGATTGGCACACCAAAGCAAACGATGCACACTGAGCGATCACTCGGAGCTTAGAGCCTGCCATAATTCTCGGCAGCGCGAGTCCTGTTTCCACAAGAAGATGCACCGCCGAGAACTTTTGTGAACGAGTCTTTACAATATGGCGCGTTATAACATCAGCTGAGCACATCTCGCTTCTTATGCTGAGGATCACCACATCTGTACTGTGCAGGGGTCCTGCGTACACAGCCCGATCTTTGTGTACTCAGCGGTTACCCTACATCGTCTAGGAATCCAGCAGCACAATACAGCTGTCATCTGTTTCCAAGGGATTCTACCACAAAGGACAATTATCCTCTATCCACAAGACAGTGGATAGATACAAGATCATTGGGGGCCGTTGACATCAACCACCTCCAATGCCGTCAGCCTAAGATATGTCCATGTTAGTCTTCACCAATATGGGGACTCAGAGACCCCGCTCTAGTGATGAGTGAGGAGATCCCAATCTTTCATATATTTATCATCTATGGAGTGTTTCAAGTATCGGAGCCAGCAAAATAATAAATCCCCCTAATCCATATCTGTAATTACAGGGGAAGGTGATTTATAAGCGGAGAGCTCGCCGCTGTCGGTGCACATAACGTTTGTATTATCCATTAGTGCAATTGGTGCAGGTGACCAGGATCTGACAATAACGCAGAGCCGCTTGTATGTGTAGACGGGAGGCCGGGGCTAAAGGAATACGACTGGAAAATTACAGAAATGGTAAGGATTAAAGGGCATCTGTCAGCAGCATTGCCCCCTGCAAACTAATTATATGTTCATGTAACTGTCACAAAGACAAGTCCAGCAATTACTTTACACGGCCGGTCTGTTCCTCCGTTACTGAGAAATCCGTGTTTGCATTGATATACCAATGAAGCCGAAGAGCTATGGTAGATCTGAAGCCTCTGTCACTCCAGCTCTATTCCCCGCCTCCCCCTGCTTGACTGACAGCTCCTTTGCCTGAAGTCACACAGCGTAGTGGCTGTCAGTCAAGCATGGAGGAGGCGGGGTCATTAATGACTACACAAACTGCATTGTGGGTGGGGATAGATCACATGTATGATAAATGTATGGTACCTGATCTACACGAAACATGGAAGCATAGAGATCAGACCTGCCGGATCGGTATGTCATTTATCTATAGGGGTAAAGCTCCTAACATTGGTGGGTAGGTATGTCAAGTTGGGTGGGTATCATGTTTTTCTAGCCTTTTCTATCTATCCCCCGTACAATGGTGCTATATACAGCCATATACTGTCCCACCAACTGCTTTATTAAGATGGATGATAGAACAAAGAGCGCAGAGTACGGCGTGATCTACTTTTCAATCTCTCTCTTCTGTCATCTGCGTTGCTAACTTGGTCTCCGGGGAATATTTTCTGCTAATTACAGGCTTCTGTCTGACAAAAATCGAGCGTTGCCGGCGTACGAAGGATTAGTCAATTTCGGTAAAACTGCTCCTGACTATCTTAAACGCTGCTGTTTAAATTGCCTTAATTAATAAGTTTTTTGGGCACTTGATTCAGCTTAAAGAATCACAAGTACTGGATGAGTCCTACCTGCTAGTGTCACAGGGCAAGAAACGACCAAACCGAGCCTTGGTTGCCATCCTCCACCCTCGCCAATAGAGCGATGCAAACTGACCACCAATGGGGTGGCCAATGACTAGCACTGTACCTGGTGGAGCAAAACTGCAGGTGGTAGCCCACGAGAGGAGGGAGGAAGGGATTAGCCATTGATTGCACCACAAGGACATAAACTTGAGGGCAGTCGGACCCATGAAGAGCCACCATGGGGTCTAACAAGTACATGATGGCGCTTCTTCAGACATAGGAGGCCTCAGCGGTATCTGTACTCGTGGGGGAGGATTTTCCAGTCTTAGTTGGAGTAAAGTTGAGCCCATCTTTGAGCTGTCCATGAGCATAAACTGAAAGACTATAGGGTGCATAGAAATGTGAGACACTATTACTTTATTTCTGGCATAACACCTTTGATAAATTCCCCTCGTGGTCTTCTAGGTCTCCAGTGGCTTCAGAAATCTGACAGCAGATCAGCGCCACAAAACGTTCTGCTCGAGGGAGAAACGTTCAGTCTTGGGGATGGTTCTCATGCGAGAGGCTTTCTGCCTTGCAATGGTTTCAGGTTAGTCATGTACTATCATCTATCTGCTTTCTTTTTTTTTGCAGAAGTGGAAGCCTCCCCTGGCGATGGAATGGTGAACATCAGCATTCGGAGAACTTCAGTAATCTGCATTTGGGATGCTTGAGGCGAAATGTGAGCGAGAAGGAAAAACCAAATATATATAGAACAATGAGCATCTGTTTTCTGCATCCCGGTGATTTGTGTGTCGCTGCCGAGCCGGCGCTAAGCCCTGCGCACAATGCCGGCCCCATAATTGTATCACGCAGAACAACCAGCTCAGCACTTTGTGCCGCGGACGTTATTCTGTCATCTCCGAAGCTGCTGGAACCGGAGATAAAAGAGAAAAAAGGGGGGAAATAAACTGCTTGTTTGGAGCTGCCACCGTCGATGTTATCATCTCCGGGTGCTTTGTTTCCAGGGGGCCATGTATTGTATCATTTACTATGTATTAAAATAGTTACAATGTCGCCCAAGAATATATTAACATGTTGCAAAGGGGTGAGATACAGTTAAAGGGGTATTCCCATCTCTAAGAGCCTATCCTAATATGTAGTAGGTGGAATAATAATAATAACACCAGCATATAGCTCCAATTAGAAATGTAGTATAGTTCTTCTAATTTGCTATGTTGCTTACCCCATGTGCAGGGCATTGCAGTAGCTTAGGTATCCATGGTTACGACCACTAACAACTGTCATTATGGTCGTAACCAAGGATACCTAAACTACTGCAATGCCCTATACATGGGGATACCTAAACTACTGCAATGCCCTATACATGGGGATACCTAAACTACTGCAATGCCCTATACATCGGGATATCTAAACTACTGCAATGCCCTGTACATGGGGATACCTAAACTACTGCAATGCCCTATACATGGGGATATCTAAACTACTGCAATGCCCTATACATGGGGATACCTAAACTACTGCAATGCCCTATACATGGGGATATCTAAACTACTGCAATGCCCTGTACATGGGGATATCTAAACTACTGCAATGCCCTATACATGGGGATACCTAAACTACTGCAATGCCCTATACATGGGGATACCTAAACTACTGCAATGCCCTATACATGGGGATACCTAAACTACTGCAATGCCCTATACATGGGGATACCTAAACTACTGCAATGCCCTGTACATGGGGATACCTAAACTACTGCAATGCCCTATACATGGGGATACCTAAACTACTGCAATGCCCTATACATGGGGATACCTAAACTACTGCAATGCCCTATACATGGGGATACCTAAACTACTGCAATGCCCTGTACATGGGGATACCTAAACTACTGCAATGCCCTATACATGGGGATACCTAAACTACTGCAATGCCCTATACATGGGGATACCTAAACTACTGCAATGCCCTGTACATGGGGATATCTAAACTACTGCAATGCCCTATACATGGGGATACCTAAACTACTGCAATGCCCTATACATGGGGATACCTAAACTACTGCAATGCCCTATACATGGGGATATCTAAACTACTGCAATGCCCTATACATGGGGATACCTAAACTACTGCAATGCCCTATACATGGGGATATCTAAACTACTGCAATGCCCTGTACATGGGGATACCTAAACTACTGCAATGCCCTATACATGGGGATATCTAAACTACTGCAATGCCCTGTACATGGGGATACCTAAACTACTGCAACGCCCTATACATGGGGATATCTAAACTACTGCAATGCCCTGTACATGGGGTAAGCAACATAGCAAATCAGATGAACTATACTACATTTCTAATTGGAGCTATTTGCTGATTTTATTATTATTACACCTACTACATACTTCGATAGGATCTTGGTGATAGGGATACCCCTTTTAGTCTATGGCCGACTGCATACTGTACAATAAGGTAGTGATCACCATCCCAATCATTAAGGTCCGATCGTGCCATTAGATATAGGTGCTTTAAAGGGGTATTCCAGTTTTGATAAATTATCACCTGTTTTAATAGGTGATGACTGTTACATTGGTGTTGGTCCGAGATCGGAGGAATTATCCATATGGCGCTGACCCTACGGCTTAGAGTGGGTGGAGGAGCAAAGCGTCACACACTCACTCCAGTGGGTGTAAAACAAATATCTTAAAGGTGCACCACACATTGGGCAACACCTTGATAAAGTGAATAAAAATGAATAGTCTGTTCGCATGTAGGATTGGCCCTTCATTCATTCATTACGGGGCGGCCTAAGAAAGCAGAGCTCAGTGGTCGGCAGCCCGTAGGGAGTGAACGGAGCAGCAGTCGAGCATCTGCGCCATTCTACCGAGGATAAAAGTTCCCCGTTCTGCCGATCGGTGCAGGTCCCAGAGGTCTTTTTAACATAATGGCGCCACAACTGATATAAGAATCCCAAAGTATCTTCTCTCATTTCTATACAACTATTAATGCCGCCATCTATGAGCAAGAACTAGGCAAAATACAGGAGAATAAAGTAGAGTGAATAAAGTGTACTCGTGATGGCACACAATCCAGGTTCTGCAGAGAGGAAGGGGTTAAACCATTCTTCGGAGGCGAAAACTGTTTACCCCCCCACCACTTCACCATCAATAAGAGGTAACAAAATGAAAAAAAACTTCAATTAATTTCTCTGGTAATTATAAGAATACTCTGGGCAAGCAGAAATAGGCTTAAGAGTGGCATAATTAGAGGGACTATTTTTTTTTTTTCCTAATTATGATGAATATGCATGAAGCGGGCAGGACGCAGCAAGCAATGGTGTCTAATTAACCGTGTGCAGCTTTCCGTTTACAATGTATCTGGACGACTTCGATGTTTATTAGAGCGTGCAATGGACGTGGAGGCAAGAAGCTGGAGAAAAGGAGACTCACACGGGATTAGGACTTTACTTTCCTGAAACAGCGCCACTCTTCTCCACAGGCCATGTTGGGTATTACAGTTCAGACCTGAATACAGAAAGCCTGCAATACCAGATACCTTCGGTAGTAAAACAGTGAAAAAAAACAACCTTACGGTTTCTAATCTCAATACGATCCATACCCAACAAATTGAGGCTTTTGAGTTTGGTCATTCTAATCCCGAGACGGTCGGGATAACACCAGTATGGCCCCAGTACAAAAAGGAATTTTCACCAGTTTCCTTGCATAAAGCTGTCAAATTTGTTGGGTGACTCCCGATCAAAATTTAGGTCACGAAAATGGAGTAAATACAGAAATGTTCAGTGGTGCATGGCAGCTGAACGATGTGCACACCACAAATTGAATTTGGCACATCTTACTCCAGAAAACACTGCATCAAGGCAGGGGTGCAAAATCCAGTCTTGATGAAGTGAGGCTCATGTCATAACCGTAGTAGTCTAGAAAACTAGTGAGAGAAAAATGACGACACGCCCGCATGAGGAAGTGGTACGAAACGCGCGTCGGGGTGGAGGGACACAGGACCTGATTGCACCTTATTTCCTACCTTGGAATTTATACTTACAATATAATTGGAATTTTCGTTTGAAAATACAATTCTTACCACTTCATAGCTATCTTTATTGTTATTTAACAACCACTGTATGATTTTATGGTCTGCATATAGATCTTGTTTTGTGCCCCTCCTTATAGAGGTACCTATTTATCTTAAAAAAAAATATTTTAATAACTTCTCAATAAAAAAAATATATATTTTATTATACACTGACTTTCACTCTATATCTAACCATTTATATTGGGTTGAAATATTTTTTTGATATTTGGTGAATTGAGGCTTAAGTCTTAACTTGATTACTCTAGAAAACTAGTGAGAAAAATTATACAGTTTGTAACAAATTGAATAAACTTTATACAGATAAAGAAAAGCTTCAGTAACACTTGATTTTATTCACTGGAATGTATTCTGATTCTATGGTTTGGAGTCCAGTGGGCGGTCCTAGATGTCTACTGAGCCTCGGTCATGTGATCAGAAGGTCCTTGTAAGTTCTTCAGTCTCTACTCAGACTAGAGCAGGGATCTGCCAGCTACCTGACCCATCATTATATTTACAGCTGAAGTCATCTGCAGACTGAAGACACAGGTTGGCAGGTTGCTGCTCGGACAAGTGGGACAGGATAAGCAGGGGGCCTCCTTTGTGGATGGGGGCTCTGAGCAAGAGTCCAGTTTGCTCTCCTCTAACACCGGTTCCGCTAACCTACATACAGAAATAACTGTCAATTTCTGATTAGGACCGCCCACTGGACTCCTAACCATAAAATGAGCTTCTAGTCCTAACTGGTAAGTTCCCTTTAAAGGTGAAGTTTTTGTATTATAAAATCCTGCTTCTGACACTCAGGCGAGATCTCAGTGGAAGTCATGGATACATGTAGGAGCAATGCGGTATTACATACCACATAATCTATGCCTGTGAGAGGCCAAAAAAAGCAAGAGCCTTACTTCGTGGTACTTCCCTGTATTGCTTGGAACGGCGGCAAATGTCACAGCCTCATACTGTCAACACTAGATGTGAATAGGCGCATAGGAAGGTTCATCTAGGAGGACTTTTTCGCCCTTGCTATGTGACATGAATCGTCTCTGGCAGATTAGTCAGTCCGCAGTGATCCATTTCGTACACACGTGGGCAGAGCCGTCTGCACAACAGCTTTTCATTCTTCTCAGCAGATTGCCAAATAGCTATGGCTGCCGTACACGGCCCGGAGATGAATTCTTCCAAGCATGCTGGTAAATTTTCTAACCGTCATGCAACATTTCTAAAAGCATTTGTGTATCGATGTGCTGGAGATAAGCACGTAGGATCATTGTTCCAAATGAAGTAAATCTTACAAACTGTAAAGTCTCCGCACGGATGGATGAAATACTCCGTCACTCCACAATCTCAGCACAGATATGGGAAGAATGTGGTCAGTACATCTCCAGATCTCATTCTCCTCATAAACGTTTCATTTTCTAACATTACATTATGTTTTCTGTTGTTGTACATAGGGGCAGTATTATAGTAGTTATATTCTTGTACACAGCAGCAGTATTATAGTAGTTATATTCTTGTACATAGGGGGCAGTATTATAGTAGTTATATTCTTGTACATAGGGGACAGTATTATAGTAGTTATATTCTTGTACACAGCAGCAGTATTATAGTAGTTATATTCTTGTACATAGGAGCAGTATTATAGTAGTTATATTCTTGTACATAGGGGGCAGTATTATAGTAGTTATATTCTTGTACATAGGAGCAGTATTATAGCAGTTATATTCTTGTACAAAGGGGGCAGTATTATAGTAGTTATATTCTTGTACATAGGAGCAGTATTATAGTAGTTATATTCTTGTACATAGGAGCAGTATTATAGTAGTTATATTCTTGTACATAGGGGCAGTATTATAGTAGTTATATTCTTGTACATAGGGGCAGTATTATAGTAGTTATATCCTCGTACATAGGGGACAGTATTATAGCAGTTATATTCTTGTACATAGGGGCAGTATTATAGTAGTTATATTCTTGCACATAGGGGCAGTATTATAGTAGTTATATTCTTGTACATAGGGGCAGTATTATAGTAGTTATATCCTTGTACATAGGGGGCAGTATTATAGTAGTTATATTCTTGTACATAGGGGCAGTATTATAGTAGTTATATTCTTGCACATAGGGGCAGTATTATAGTAGTTATAATCTTGTACATAGGGAGCAGTATTATAGTAGTTATATTCTTGTACATATGGGGCAGTATTATAGTAGTTATATTTTTGTACATAGGGGGCAGTATTATAGTAGTTATATTTTTGTACATAGGTGGCAGTTTTATAGTAGTTATATTTTTGTACATAGGGGCAGTATTATAGTAGTTATATTCTTGTACATAAGGGGCAGTATTATAGTAGTTATATTCTTGTACATAGGGGCAGTATTATAGTAGTTATATTCTTGTACATAGGGAGCAGTATTATAGTAGTTATATTCTTGTATATAGGGGGCAGTATTATAGTAGTTATATTCTTGTACATAGGAGTAGTATTATAGTAGTTATATTCTTGTACATATGGGGCAGTATTATAGTAGTTATATTCTTGTATATAGGGGCAGTATTATAGTAGTTATATTCTTGAACATAGGGGGCAGTATTATAGTAGTTATATTCTTGTACATAGGGGGCAGTATTATAGTAGTTATATTCTTGTACATAGGGGGCAGTATTATAGTAGTTATATTCTTGTACATAGGGGGCAGTATTATAGTAGTTATATTCTTGTACATAGGGGCAGTATTATAGTAGTTATATTCTTGTACATAGGGGCAGTATTATAGTAGTTATATTCTTGTACATATGGGGCAGTATTATAGTAGTTATATTCTTGTACATATGGGGCAGTATTATAGTAGTTATATTCTTGTATATAGGGGCAGTATTATAGTAGTTATATTCTTGTACATAGGGGGCAGTATTATAGTAGTTATATTCTTGTACATAGGGGCAGTATTATAGTAGTTATATTCTTGTACATAAGGGGCAGTATTATAGTAGTTATATTCTTGTACATAGGGGCAGTATTATAGTAGTTATATTTTTGTACATAGGGGGCAGTTTTATAGTAGTTATATTTTTGTACATAGGGGGCAGTTTTATAGTAGTTATATTTTTGTACATAGGGGCAGTATTATAGTAGTTATATTCTTGTACATAAGGGGCAGTATTATAGTAGTTATATTCTTGTACATAGGGGCAGTATTATAGTAGTTATATTCTTGTACATAGGGAGCAGTATTATAGTAGTTATATTCTTGTATATAGGGGGCAGTATTATAGTAGTTATATTCTTGTACATAGGAGTAGTATTATAGTAGTTATATTCTTGTACATATGGGGCAGTATTATAGTAGTTATATTCTTGTACATATGGGGCAGTATTATAGTAGTTATATTCTTGTATATAGGGGCAGTATTATAGTAGTTATATTCTTGAACATAGGGGGCAGTATTATAGTAGTTATATTCTTGTACATAGGGGGCAGTATTATAGTAGTTATATTCTTGTACATAGGGGGCAGTATTATAGTAGTTATATTCTTGTACATAGGGGGCAGTATTATAGTAGTTATATTCTTGTACATAGGGGCAGTATTATAGTAGTTAAATTCTTGTACATAGGGGCAGTATTATAGTAGTTATATTCTTGTACATATGGGGCAGTATTATAGTAGTTATATTCTTGTATATAGGGGCAGTATTATAGTAGTTATATTCTTGTACATAGGGGGCAGTATTATAGTAGTTATATTCTTGTACATAGGGGCAGTATTATAGTAGTTATATTCTTGTACATAGGGGCAGTATTATAGTAGTTATATTCTTGTACATAGGAGCAGTATTATAGTAGTTATATTCTTGTACATAGGAGTAGTATTATATTAGTTATATTCTTGTACATAGGGGGCAGTATTATAGTGGTTATATTGTTGTACATAGGGAGCAGTATTATAGTGGTTATATTGTTGTACATAGGGAGCAGTATTATAGTAGTTATATTCTTGTACATAGGAGGCAGTATTATAGTAGTTATATTCTTGTACATAGGAGCAGTATTATAGTAGTTATATTCTTGTACATAGGGAGCAGTATTATAGTAGTTATATTCTTGTACATAGGGGGCAGTATTATAGTAGTTATATTCTTGTACATAGGAGCAGTATTATAGTAGTTATATTCTTGTACATAGGAGCAGTATTATAGTAGATATATTCTTGTACATAGGGAGCAGTATTATATTACTTATATTCTTGTACATAGGGAGCAGTATTATATTAGTTATATTCTTGTACATAGGAGCAGTATTATAGTAGTTATATTCTTGTACATAGGGGACAGTATTATAGTAGTTATATTCTTGTACATAGGGGCAGTATTATAGTAGTTATATTCTTGTACATAGGAGCAGTATTATAGTAGTTATATTCTTGTACATAGGGGACAGTATTATAGTAGTTATATTCTTGTACATAGGGGCAGTATTATACTAGTTATATTCTTGTACATAGGGGGCAGTATTATAGTAGTTATATTCTTGTACATAGGGGCAGTATTATAGTAGTTATATTCTTGTACATAGGGGCAGTATTATAGTAGTTATATTCTTGTACATAGGGGCAGTATTATAGTAGTTATATTCTTGTACATAGGGGGCAGTATTATAGTAGTTATATTCTTGTACATAGGGGCAGTATTATAGTAGTTATATTCTTGTACATAGGGGGCAGTATTAAAGTAGTTATATTCTTGTACATAGGGGGCAGTATTATAGTAGTTATATTCTTGTACATAGGGGGCAGTATTATAGTAGTTATATTCTTGTACATAGGGGGCAGTATTATAGTAGTTATATTCTTGTACATAGGGGGCAGTATTATAGTAGTTATATTCTTGTACATAGGGGGCAGTATTATAGTAGTTATATTCTTGTACATAGGGGGCAGTATTATAGTAGTTATATTCTTGTACATAGGGGGCAGTATTATAGTAGTTATATTCTTGTACATAGGGGCAGTATTATAGTAGTTATATTCTTGTACATAGGGGCAGTATTATAGTAGTTATATTCTTATACATAGGAGCAGTATTATAGTAGTTATATTCTTATACATAGGAGCAGTATTATAGTAGTTATATTCTTGTACATAGGAGCAGTATTATAGTAGTTATATTCTTGTACATAGGAGCAGTATTATAGTAGTTATATTCTTGTACATAGGAGCAGTATTATAGTAGTTATATTCTTGTACATAGGAGCAGTATTATAGTAGTTATATTCTTGTACATAGGGAGCAGTATTATAGTAGTTATATTCTTATACATAGGAGCAGTATTATAGTAGTTATATTCTTGTACATAGGAGCAGTATTATAGTAGTTATATTCTTGTACATAGGGAGCAGTATTATAGTAGTTATATTCTTATACATAGGAGCAGTATTATAGTAGTTATATTCTTGTACATAGGGAGCAGTATTATAGTAGTTATATTCTTATACATAGGAGCAGTATTATAGTAGTTATATTCTTATACATAGGAGCAGTATTATAGTAGTTATATTCTTATACATAGGAGCAGTATTATAGTAGTTATATTCTTATACATAGGAGCAGTATTATAGTAGTTATATTCTTGTACATAGGGGCAGTATTATAGTAGTTATATTCTTGTACATAGGGGCAGTATTATAGTAGTTATATTCTTGTACATAGGAGCAGTATTATAGTAGTTATATTCTTGTACATAGGAGCAGTATTATATTAGTTATATTCTTGTACATAGGGGGCAGTATTATAGTGGTTATATTGTTGTACATAGGGAGCAGTATTATAGTGGTTATATTGTTGTACATAGGGAGCAGTATTATAGTAGTTATATTCTTGTACATAGGGGGCAGTATTATAGTAGTTATATTCTTGTACATAGGGGGCAGTATTATAGTAGTTATATTCTTGTACATAGGAGCAGTATTATAGTAGTTATATTCTTGTACATAGGGAGCAGTATTATAGTAGTTATATTCTTGTACATAGGAGCAGTATTATAGTAGATATATTCTTGTACATAGGGAGCAGTATTATAGTAGTTATATTCTTGTACATAGGAGCGGTATTATAGTAGATATATTCTTGTACATAGGGAGCAGTATTATATTACTTATATTCTTGTACATAGGGAGCAGTATTATATTAGATATATTCTTGTACATAGGAGCAGTATTATAGTAGTTATATTCTTGTACATAGGAGCAGTATTATAGTAGTTATATTCTTGTACATAGGAGCAGTATTATAGTAGTTATATTCTTGTACATAGGGGACAGTATTATAGTAGTTATATTTTTGTACATAGGGGGCAGTATTATAGTAGTTATATTCTTGTACATAGCAGCAGTATTATAGTAGTTATATTCTTGTACATAGGGGGCAGTATTATATTAGTTATATTCTTGTACATAGGAGCAGTATTATAGTAGTTATATTCTTGTACATGGGGGGCAGTATTATAGTAGTTATATTCTTGTACATAGGGGCAGTATTATAGTAGTTATATTCTTGTACATAGGGGGCAGTATTATAGTGGTTATATTGTTGTACATAGGGAGCAGAATTATAGTAGTTATATTCTTGTACATAGGGGGCAGTATTATAGTAGGTATATTCTTGTACATAGCAGCAGTATTATAGTAGTTACATTCTTACACATAGGGAGCATTATTATAGTAGTTATATTCTTGTACATAGGGGTCAGTATTATAGTCGTTATATTCTTGCACATAGGGGGCAGAATTATAGTAGTTATATTCTAGTACATAGGAGCAGTATTATAGTAGTTATATTCTTGTACATAGGGGGCAGTATTATAGTGATTATATTGTTGTACTCAGGGGGCAGTATAATTACTGGACACCTAATGCATCTGAATGATTGAAGTGGACAACCCCTTTAACTTAGGCCTGCTCAGATCTGTATTACAATCATAGAGAAATCCAGACATATTTTCGATGTAGAACATGCATCACAAATAACCTTTTTTCTGCTTTTTCCTGACATATAAAGCAGGGCAGCTGTAATATACCGAGTTGGCGAAATGAAAAATCTGTCGGATAAATGCTACTGCAATTTCCTACCCATCCATAAAAGCTTTGCAGGAGCTTTCTGTAACCCTCGATAGGCGATTTAAACTCAACCCTCAGGTTCACAGAGATGCTGTCACTCCTTACAATCAAAAGTGAAAAATATATCTGTTCCTCTCTGTGCTCTGATGATATCACCGCGCATAAAACACTGTTTCATCTCAATGCCAGGAAGGGTGAAGACTGCGCTATGAAACGGGATTGATGTCCTGCCACAAACCGCTAAACAGCCTCTGGCACGCGGCTCGATTCCTGCCGGCAGTGGCTAGAAAAGGGGGCGATATTGTCAGATACTGACCCCCTCAACGCGCGTCCCCTAATGCACGGACCGACAGTGCAATTATTCCGCATGATGTGTCGTATCAGCCGCGAGCATCATTATCGGAGGGATTAATCAGTCTGTTCTTTACTCCACATCCGATCCGCGCCTCCCCCCCCCCCCCCCCCCCATCAGAGGAGAAAATGACATTTCAGACTTTACTGTCCACTCCAGAGAGCTCGGTAATCTTTTAATTGGAAATTGCTTGTTATGCAGAAACCGAGACTTTGAAAACAACTAAAACGGATACGCATTGCACTCGCTTTGTAGTGGAGAAGGCAACTTAATTTAAATAACATGAAGAAAAGACTTTCAATTCTGTTATCACTTCATGTTGTTGACAGCCGGAATAGTCGAGTACCAACAAGACTGTAGTCAGTATTTCCCCCATGTAAAAAAGAACATACAACAATTGGCTAAAAGAGACGGCTTGTTTACAGCAACAGCGCCACTTCTGTCCATAGGTGAAGTCTGGTATAGCAACTTGGCTCTAGTCAACTGAATTGTTTTTTTTCTGCAATACCAGGAACAACCTGAGTACAGGAGTGGCGCTGTCTTTCTATTCTATTTACAAAGGCTCTCAGTTTTCTTGAAATCTGGTTAGACATTTTCTGGGAAAAATGTCAACAAGAAGAGTTGTCAATTGTACAACACAGGCTAGGTAGTTGTCAAAGATCCCAAGAAGATTAATTTTTTTTAGGGTTCCTTCTCTAGGGTAGCATGGGCAATGCAGATACTGAACCAGTAGGGTCTGCTGATAGGTTCATTTATAACCCTGACTTCACATGTATCACCTCCTGGAAATCGTCATAACGTAAAAGGAGACCAAAATATAAAACCTTTTTCTCAAATGCATTTAAATTAGGAGAATTAAAAAAAATTACTGTCTAATTTAATCAAGATATCTGACCCTTTAAGGGAGGAAGACTAAGGTCAGGCCTCTTTATTTTCCAACTGAGTGAGACTTCCTGCTTCTGAGCTGGGAGCTACCAAAAAGTGTTAGGGAAAACTAAGTGTGCAGCGTGTAAACGCGGGGGAGATCTGTGCTGATGTCTTAATGCTGTCTCTTACTTTATACAGAATGTTATTAATAAGAGGCAATGAAAAATGGATTCCTGTGTATTATGGAGTGGAGGCTAGAAACAGCAACCGAGGTAAAGTCAATCACAGCTTCCTTTCGCTGTGAGTGAGCGGTACCTAGTTAGAGACTCAGATTAACCGATTACAGTTAATTTCTTTTGCAGTTGTTACCTTTACAAACAGCTATGTCCTCTTCTTACAAACTAACCCTTTAGATACAGCTATGTCCTCCTCCTGCAGATTTTCCTATAACGTAAGATGATAGTGAGGACTATACGTCCAAATCAATCTCTACCATGATCTGTAGCCTAAAGCCCTCCAGATACTTTAGAAAGCTGATGGCCGAATGATTGTTCAGCTGGAAGCCATGTCGCTCAGCCTTCCCATACACAGAAGCGCTCACTCTGCACGGTGCTCCTGTGTTCTCCATGACGTCTCTGACATGTAGTATTCCTTATCTTCCCCAAAGTCATCTTTCGGGGTCCCCCCATACACATTAGATTGTTAGCCGAACCCCACAATATCTCAGGGTTCGGCCGATATTCGTATAACATGTAGTGGCCTTAAAACGTGGATGCAGCTCTGTTCGGCAAGAACTGATTTTCCACCACAGTACCTGACAATGACCCAATAAAATTAAGGTGGCAGACCAACTTTTTGGCTCTTATCTGACTGTGTGGCTATGTGGCAAAGCTTTGGAGAAAATGGCGTAAATCTGCCTTCTTAATGCTCCAAAAGTCGCTACTGTATTGCCATCCACAAGAATTGGGATTTCAGCTCTGGCTGTGACTAAAGTTAAATAAAGCAAAGCTTCAAAAGTAAAATGAAATGTGCTTATACATCTAAACAACATAAATGGAAAAACATAGACAAAGAGGATATCCATCACACGGGAACATTAAATATTAATATTCAGCTCTGAAATACACTACGCTGGTATTTCTAAAAACAATATAGTTTAGGTTAATGTAAACCGGGACAAGGAGAAAAATCGCTGCAAATCAGAAGGCTGGGCGAGAAATGCGAGGAGGCACACCATGTAATTCCATAAAGCCAATTATCTTTTTTTAATCGGCTCATTTGCACAGACCCCCACACTGCAACATTGATGTCAGCTCCTCCAACGTGGTAATTACATTCTGCAGCAGATTTTTTTTTTTTTTTATTTAAAAAAAAAATTCTTTACGTGGAGTTTTAATTTCTCAAAACCTGTAGCAGAAAGAAAAAAAAAAGTTGCTTTAACTCGTTTTCAAATTTCTTTTTTTTTTTCGAAAAATTGTCTTACTACAGAAAATTTTCATTAGCATCAGTCCGCTGCCCTGAAATACTTGTATTCCCCATTAAGACAATTCTAAAACATCTTTTCACAGAAATCTACATACTGCTTTTCCTCTGTTACTCTTCCTGGTAATATAGAAATAAATTAACAATGGGGCGCTGCCAATCCCCTTGACAATGAGGATTTTTACTAAGCAATCTAACACTTTCCAATTATAGAAGAAACTTCTATAAAATCATTTTCAACTTTTTACCTTTCACAGGATAGCCCAATAAAACTAAGCAAGGGCAGGGCACGCTGTACCTAACTATCTCCATTGATCCCATGGACAATGACCGGACCATGGTGCTCATGCGCGGCCACCACTTCTTCATTCTAACGGGACATTGGCACCCATGAAGTTTAAAGGGGTATACCCATCTCCAAGATCCTATCCCAATATGTAGTAGGTGTAATAATAATATTAGCAAATGCCTCCAATTAGAAATTTAGTATAGTATTTTTTGATTCGCTGTGTCTCTTTCCTCATGTGCAGGCATTGCAGGACCTTAAGTATCCATGGTTACGTCCACTGATATAGTGACAGTTAGCTAGCTGCTAGTGGTCGTAACCGTGGATACCTAAAGGTCCTGTATTGCCTGCACATGAGATAAGTGGCATAGCGAATCAACAATACTATACATTTCTAATTAGAGGTATTTGCTAATATTATTATTATTATTATTATTATTACACCTACTACATATTGGGATAGGATCTTGGAGATGGGAATATCCCTTTAAGTACATAATGTGGAATATCTCCTGAAAAAAATGAATCAAGTGAAACCGTTTTTTTGTATAGACACTCGTGTTAAATACAAAAGAGCAAATGATAACCAATGATTTAAAACCAAAAACAATGGGAGAGAAAAATCGAAAAACCTAAAGCCGCTGTCACTGGTATTGGCATCTTTACATTAATTTAGTCTGGAAACACATTTTGACTCGCCTGTGCTAAATCACAAAAAAGAGATTCACCTGTGATTGTTGGTGCCTATGTGACATGAATTAGTCAATGAATGATTACTTCAGTGTTTTAAAATGCCACTTGGTAGGCCCTGTTCCTTTGTCACAATGGTGTAGACAAAGGAGCTGTCTGAGGACATCAGAAGTGTTATTATTAGCAAACAAGACTTCTGAATGGTACAAGGCCATGGTTTCAAACAAGTAACATACGCCGCACACTAAACCAAGCAGAGCTTTAAGGGTGAAGGCCAAGAAATAAACCATTGCTGAAGGAAAGACATAAAAAGAAACAACTGATCTTTGCCAAACAGTACCATGACAAACCACAATCCTTCTGGGAAAATGTTCTGTGGATAGATGAAACAAAAATAGAGCTTTTTGTCAATGCAAAGCAACAGTTTGTTTATAGATGTCGCAATGAAGCTTATAAGGAAAAGAACACCTTACCAACATTTAAGCATGGTGGAGGATCCATAATGCTGTGGGGTTGCTTTGCTGCATTGACCATATCATAGGAATCATGAAATCAGCGAGTTATCAAGAGATTTTAGAGTGAAATGTCCTACCCATTGTAAGAAAACTTGGTTTGAGTTGAAGATCATGGGTCCTCCAGCAAGACAATGACCCAAAGCACATATCCAAAAGTACACAGGAAAGGTTGAAAAAGAAAAAATGGACTGTTTTAAAATGGCCAGCAATGAGTCTTGACCTCAATCCCATTGAATATCTTTGGGGTGAGCTGAAATCTGCCATTGGGAAACTGAGCCTGGGAAACAGAGCCCTGCAAACATTCAAGAGCTCGAACAAACTGCAAAGGAAGAGTGGGAGAAAACTCTAGCCGAGAAGTGCAAGAAGCTTATAGATGGCTACAAGAAGCTTATAGATGGCTACAAGAAATGTTTGGAGGCTGTCAGCAATGCCAAAGGGTGTGCAACCAAGTATTAATTAGGGGGGCAACCAAGTATTAATTAGGCGGGGCCTTTATTGCAGCACATGCTGTTTATTCGGTTTCCTCTTTGAAATTGCAACATGGGACATTGAAAAACAATGTTTTATTGTTATATTACTTTGGACCAGTTTGCGTTATGTAATACTGAATTTCCGCAACTAGATCAGATGGGTGGGCTATATGTGTAAGGGGTCGTTCATGCTGGAAATCCTCTTTAAGGTGTAAGGTGAGGCACCATCATAAAACCGCACGTCCTCAAAGAACAATAAGGAGAAGAGGGGGGCGGAGAAGAGGGGGGCGGAGAAGAGGGGGGGCGGAGAAGAGGGGGGGCGGAGAAGAGGGGGGGCGGAGAAGAGGGGGGGGCGGAGAAGAGGGGGGGGGGCGGAGAAGAGGGGGGGGGCGGAGAAGAGGGGGGGGGGGCGGAGAAGAGGGGGGGGGCGGAGAAGAGGGGGGGGCGGAGAAGAGGGGGGGCGGAGAAGAGGGGGGGCGGAGAAGAGGGGGGGGAGAAGAGGGGGGGGCGGAGAAGAGGGGGGGGCGGAGAAGAGGGGGGGCGGAGAAGAGGGGGGCGGAGAAGAGGGGGGGCGGAGAAGAGGGGGCCGGAGAAGAGGGGGGGCGGAGAAGAGGGGGCCGGAGAAGAGGGGGGCGGAGAAGAGGGGGGCGGAGAAGAGGGGGGCGGAGAAGAGGGGGGCGGAGAAGAGGGGGGCGGAGAAGAGGGGGGCGGAGAAGAGGGGACGCGAATGAGAAGGACAAAGCAGGGTTATGCATTTCCTTAAAGCTGGGGTGACTATGTGACTCCATAACCAACAAATCTAACTGCAGTAGCTTAGCTATACCCTGGACATGATTTTTAGAGGAGTATAACTGATTGACCAGGTAAAATTACATATTACTTAGAACAAGACGTGTTTTCAGCACAGCTCATTTTCTCTTCTACAGGACAGCTCTTGTCCTGTGAATGAGCAGATAAGGTTGTGATGACCTCGGATTATACTTTCAAAACAAAAAGTATTAATTTCTCTCCAAATCTGTCTCACAAGTTGATCTCATTTCCAAATTAAATGCGGCCCGATGTCAAAAAGTTTTGAGCCTTCCATGGTTTATCGTTCGGAGGTCATCTGGACTCGTTCTCGGTGGCGCACTCTCGACTTTATAAATTTACCTAATTAGTTTTAGCAGGATATTTGAAATTCCGCGAGCATAGACAGGCACCCGATGTCCTTCCCCAATGTGATAATGGAAAGGAGCATTTCACCGCCGAGCTCCCGGAGCGAGCGACGGCCTCAACTCTTGCGGAGAAGAAAGAGTTAACACGGCATCATCTATCCAGAAACAACCGATCGTCAGACAATGGAAATTATGCCCGTCGAGAACACAGAGGCTCCAAACAGCTTTTCTGCTTTTACTGCTGTATTTAATTACACTATTAATTATCTCGGAGAGGCTTTCTGTGTAGTGCGCAGATCCCACCACGCCTCATAAAAAGCATCCCTCTCTGGGTGATACCGCAAAGCAAATGTTAGCTAGTGACACCTCTGTGCCAGGCACAGTTTGGCATCTCCAAAAAGTGCAGTAAATGGAGAAGCGAGAACGCTATAGAGCAATGTGCACACAAAGATGTGAGCTCGGCAGGTTTTTTTTGGGTAGAGCAGCCAAGCCTTTGAAGACCAACATGAAGGAAGGAAGCAACCTGGGTGAGAGACATCGGGAGCCATGTAGAAGAGAGGTAGGCAGAGATGAGTAGAGGTTGCTGGACAACATACAAGATGATGACTCTTCAAGGAACGTGCATTACATGGGGAGTGGGAATCAAAGACCACCAAAGAGAAAATCCCTAAGTCACGCACAACACCAGGCGACTTGTTACAAGCAATCCTGTCATACTAGAGCCATTGTGATTATCATGGATCCAACTTCCAGCAATCAACTCATTTTGCAAAGAAAAGTCACAGCCAGCCTTAAAGGGAACCTGCCATGAGAATCGTGCTGCATGAACCATGGGAAGCATGAAGCAGACACCGGCAGCACTACAGGAATGGTGTATGTTTGCCGAGTTTCAGAGAAAAGTTGGCCGGGGAGTTTCTCCCTGCCCTCTCCCTTTGATTGACAGGACTCTCCCTTTGTGTATGTATAGCAAGAGACCTGTCAGGCTAGGAAATTTGGGCAAGGCGCAGTGGACCTGCCTCGGATTAGTCATCTCAGTCGCATAATTCGTATCTACAACATATCAGAATAAGACCTAGATAGCAGCAATGGCACCGCCAGCGTCTGATTCATGCTGCTGCGGTTTGGACTGTGTGTACAAATATCAAAAGACTGACCGTCACTTTCAAACAGAAAACAGGTGTGTACAGGTGCTTACTAAGAGTAGCCATCTCTATATAACTAACAAACTTGCACTCTGTAGAGCTATAGTATGCAAACATGAAATATGAAATGCATTATTGCTCTAGAAAATAGGAAAAATTGAGAATACTTTGCGCATAAATTGGCCAATTCATGTATACCCAGCAGCCGTGATAAGGCGATTCTCTGTGCTGGGAACCTATCCTAATGTGAATCCACTCCTAGGCTGAAGCCTGCATATATATGGGAAGGTAGGATCCTGCTGTGATTAAAAACACCAGACGCTGATGGGCGGAGTGCTCGGTCAAAGAGCCTATGTATACAAATATCAAAAGACTGATCGTCACTTCTAAACAAAAAAACAGGTGTGTGCAGGTGCTTACTTATGCAGGCTTCAGCCTAGGAGAGGATTCACATTAGGATAGGTCCCAGCAAAGAGAATCGCCTTGTCCTGGCTACCGGGTACACTTCGACTGTGTGTCTCATAACAATATGGTTGCCACCTGTTCTTAACTTCCAGGACAATCTGTAAAAATTGGATAATTTTTTTTCGATTGTCCATGAAAAGAAATGAGACAACCATGATTATTTTATTTAGGGTGGTGGTAATTGAATTGGTCTGTCTGTTTTGGATAAAGTTACCCGTAAAAAGTGGAAGGTGACATTGGCAAACTTACATTCAGACGGGGCTAAGACTCCCCCTCTCTATTACATCCAAATACCCTAATAGGACAAGTGGGGGGTGTGGATGGGGAAATGTATTTTTGTGAAGGATATAAATACCCACCCAGCCAATCACTGGATCACCGGTAAGGTGGCCACCAGTGCAGCCAGTGATTGTCTAAACACTGTGTATCTTACAGACCAGCAGGGAATAGGAAAGACAGGGGATAGCGATATTATTTCTATAATATTTGAATCCCAAATATTGTCTCCACTGGACAACCCTTTGAAGGAAACATGAAGCACCGAGTAGCAACGGCCACATCCAGCATCTGGGGGACATTATGGATGGGATTAAGTAGGTTTTGTGATTCTTTGAAAGCACCAGGACGGTAAAGGCGGCACAGAAATGTGGAGTCCTACGGATAGAGACAAAACTAATGCATTAAATGACTCGCGCGGAGAATGGGAAGAAAGACATGAAAGCTGCATTACAGTGTACACGTCAATGGTCCGGAGAGTGGGGATCCGTAATATGCAAGAATAACTGTGGCGAGCGCCGCCGAAGAAAAAAATAAAAGTAAATCCGTGTTTGCTGAACATCACAATAAACGGTCAGGCTAAGTGCACTGAGCTTTGTAGAGCAGAACAGGAAATAATTGCCATATTGAGCTTTGCCTGGCAATAAAATTAATGTACTGAGCTTTGCAGAGCATTAAAGGCAACAATCTGTCTCCTGCACTGAACGGTGCAAAAACAAGCAAAAAAATTGGGGTATTGAGCTCTATAGAGCGCTCAGGTGGTTGGGGGGAATGTCGGCAGAACACGGAGCGGAGTAAGGAAAGGTCCTCCGAAGCATCTAGAGCGGAGCAGCTTTATGTGCTGCAGAGGAGTAATCAAGCGGAACGACAACAGACAGCAAGCTAAAGACTCAAAACAAAAAAAAATAAAAAATACGGAAAATGTTGATATAAAAAAAAAAAGTCTAAAAACTTGCAGAAATGATACATCTGAAAGCAAATAAACGGCTCATTAGAAGGAGATACAAACCCTGAAAGGCTTCCACATCACGGCGCCGCGCGCTATTATTATCCAGTAAATACGTCCATCATCTAGGACCGGAGACTTCATGTAATTAAAAAAAAAAAGCTACAAATGCTTTAAATTGCAAATATCAAAATCCTCTTCAAAATTTATTTATGTGTGTATTCGCGTGTATGGAAGAGCACAATATCCGCATTATAATGGTACTTGACAACTTTTAATGATTGGTTTCCAGAAGTAGCACAAAATTTTTGCACGTGGTCGAAAATCTGTGGTCGTAGCAATACACACATCCCCATCTCCATCCAGTCCCGGCCCCTGCGGACCCAGGACCCTCGTCTTCCCAAAACACATAAAACCTTCCAGAATTGCCAGATTCCTGAGGTTTTCGAGAATTTTTGGGAGTCTAAGGGGTAACGTTTCTCCTTGTGGTGAGCGACAAGACAAGCCTGGCATGTCAGAGTGAGGAGACTTATAAGACTTGTATGCTCCTCTGGGAATTTAAATATGCAAATGGTCTCTTCAGAGAGGAAGAAGACTAGAACCTATTGGAAGCAGCCATCCTAGAAGTCAATATCAACTCTTTAACAAACCAGAATCTCAATTTGCAGACACTGTTTCGGGGTATCGCCCCTCATCAGTGCAAAGTATGAGATCTGATTTGGTTAGGTACTAGAGTTGTAGTCCTCTTCCTCTCTGAAGAGATATTTTGCATATTAAGCTTCCCAGAGGAGCTTACATGGCTTATAAGACTACTCACTCGGACATGCCAGGCTTGGCTCGTCACTCTCCACAAGGAGAAATGTTACCCCTTAGATCCCAGT
Source organism: Phyllobates terribilis (assembly GCF_046119375.1). Classification (NCBI taxonomy): domain Eukaryota; kingdom Metazoa; phylum Chordata; class Amphibia; order Anura; family Dendrobatidae; genus Phyllobates; species Phyllobates terribilis. The sequence goes on along the minus strand of NW_027362773.1, from coordinate 77,233,130 downwards.
CCAGAGCCTCTCAACTAGTCAAATCTGATCTCATACTTTGCACTGATGAGGAGCAAACATCCGGAAACACGTGTCTGTAAATTGAGATTCTGGTTTGGCTTTTATTCTAAGTCATATTGCAAGGCTTGTTAAAGCGTCAATATTGACTTTTATGATTGCTGCTTCCAATAGGTGGCGCTAGAGTTCTAGTCCTCTTCCTCTATGAAGAGATGATTTACATAGGGATGTTTTGCAAACTCTTCCAGTCGTCCTGATGTTGCAGGAGAGCCAATGTGTGTAAAATATACTTGACGCACCATCGTACAGGCAGACTGTTTTTATAGGGGCACAGTGGATGTCCCCATTGTGAGTTTGCTTTGTGTAATACCCAGATACATATCTATTACTCCTTTCCCAACATGTCTCCTTTGTTAAATCCTTGCATTAGACAATATTTTTTTTTTTTTTTTTTTTTAGACATCTGGATAATGCCCTTCCTCTGATACCCCTCTTGGAAATATATGAATTAATTGACAACTACGCCTTACCTTGTCCCATCAGACATTGGACAGCCCTCCCTTTAACAAAGGGAATGGTAACACCCAGTTGTCAATTTATTTAAACATTTCCAGGAGGGGAATGTATTTACTAAAAACAGACATTAAGAGAGATATTCATCACATGTCTGATCTGGCATTGAATCCCTACAAGTAAGAGGACAATCCCCCCGAAAATGATATATCGCTGACTGATGAGAGTGGATACAGAACTCTCTAAGATGCCCGCATGAAGCTCAGCGGCACCGGCATTAAAGCCCGGCACCCGGAGGCCACCGACCGAGGAAAACAACCAGAAGCAAAATCTCACTGCATCCGGATAAACGAGCCGTATGTCGCGCTGGAGCCGAGAGTTGGTTAAAGGCAGAATTATTATTATTTTTTTTTATTTGCTTCCCATCGAGCCCCATCCAGCTGCAGGTTTGATAACTCGCATCCCCTGCTGCATCGGTGCTAATTTTAAAAGCTTCACAATGTCACGAAAGTGTCACGCTCTGCAATTTTCAAGACTGAAAAGCCGGTGACAGTGTTTCAAGTTGCCTCAGTCATCGTGACCCAGGAGAGGATTTCTTTACCTCCCTGTAATTTTAGAAAGTAAACACTCTGGGAAGAAGCGCTGATTCCTTATCACTGGAGGACCCATGGACGTGACTGAGCCGCAAGGCTTCTGCTACAATTCTGGTTTAGCTGGTCTTGTGCGACTAAAAGTCTCCCCATAACATTGTCATAATGTAGAGGAGGAAAGGAAAAACAAGGGACCACCGGCAGCTGCTGGATAAGAAGGCAGGTTCATAGATAGATATGAGGACACTATGTAGACCGAGTGGATGTCAGCATGGCTGGCCTGATGAAGAAGGCACCTGTTTGGTGCTGAAACGTGGTCCTCAGACTTTCCCAACCATCCCCTATGTAAGTAAATGGGGCTGTTGCTCCAAGTCACCGGACTGAGCAAAGAAAAACAGTCTCAGAGTTCAGACTAAGAATTAATGGCGCTTAGTGAGATGCAGTCACGTTATGAGAGGACTGATGCATCCATCAGAAATGTGCAGTCAGTCAGGAGTCCCTCAGACTAGACAGCATCCTCCCACTCCAGGGCTCCGCAGACTAAATCCTTTTAGATTTTCGGTGCAGCACAGAACACAATGTAATTAAGCCATTATTTTGGGGACAGTTCTGCAGTAACCTTTCCCATTTATAATGAAACCGCCTCATGTTGCCAACTATTTAAGAAATGCTCATTTATTCCTTCCTAATAGCAGTGGTATTCTGTGCAATTAGGCACAGAGGAAATCAGCAGATAATTACACCAGTAAGAATAGAACCCCATTACTGGTGTACAAAAAAGGTCAAGGCTGACGTTCCTCCTTTCCACCTGCATATGAGGCATATTTTGAGAACCCCCATTCTTGCTCGGCGACTCTGCCCCAACGTGTTAATGACAGGCCTATTACACCTCTGCAAAAAATCACAGTCGGTATTCCCAACTCCGGCTACGAGCCTCCTCCGTAGATGAGCCGTCCTTTCAATATTGACAAAGTCCTTAATTGTGCTTGTGACATCCCGGTGAGCTCCTTGCTCAGGATCGGGCACTGGTATAATTAAGTGGTGATAGTGCCCCAAGCCGCTTCTTAATCAGGAATCTTTGGCTGGGATCCCAGACTTGTTTTGTTTCTTTCTGTCTTATTTCATTCGGAAAAGAAAAACAGATTGCTCGGCCCGGGTTTAGCACATGGCTGCGGTATGGTTAAACCGGCCACAAATGGTGCAACTGGGGTCGCATTTTGGCCTTTCATATTCAAGAATTGATTTTTGGCCTGAAGAAATGATCACAGCATGGGGTCCATCCTTCCCCTGCAATCATTCATGATTTCAGCCCCAAAGTGCTTCATGGCCTTCAAAAAAAAAAAAAAAAAAAAAAGTGCCTGCCATCATGGATGGAAAAGTTATCTTGAAAGTTCACATGTTGAATGGAAGAAATTCCAGGATTTTCTTTTACAATGGGCAATTTTTCAGCTCTCTGCTCCTTACCCAGGCCAAGGCAAAGTCACTTGTTGCACCCTTCCCCGTCACAAGCCCCGGTTGCCCTCCACCGCTCAACTACGGCCCCGAAATGTACAGTTATCAAGCTCCTGAGCCATGAGAATAGCCATAGATGTTGCTTTTGCATTTAGTGCCAAAGGAGGTCCAAAATAGAAAAAAAAGGTTTAAAAAAAAATTGAGAGGGAGCAAATGGTAAATTTTTGCACACAAAGTGCAGGTGCTTCAAAAACTATTAAAGCTGGGAGAGATCTCGTCATTAGTTAGCACCACTGATCCATCTATTGACTGGTATGTTTGGCTAGGCCGAATATCCTTACCTATACCTATGGAGGAGGGTTAAAGGGGGTCATCCAGAATCAAGAGAAAATGGGCCAATGAGGCTGGAATCCAATGAAATAATGCATGTGATCGCTGCTGCCCACAATTGCCCTTGGCGGTGCGAACCCTGCAAAATTGGGCACACTTGTTTGGGACAAAAGTGGAACCATTTCTGGGGGAAAAGGTAGATCCTTTCTGTCTAATCCCAGCCAACCACATTACTTTCAGATTTACATTACTGTTGCTTATTCGCTTCTAACCTTTTGATCCTGATCCCATACCACATATCTTCAGCCCAGGAAACTATGGAGTAACAAGATCTTGAATAATTCATTCCGCCTTCTTAAAAAAAAAAAAAAGTTAGTTAATCGTCAACCTTTTCCCACTTCAGTTAAAGAAAATTTTCTTGCCAATTATAGAAAAAAAAAATATGACATTTGCTAAGGGCAAGAAAAGATCTCATCTACTTTCAATTTTGGCAGATATTACAGATTCTAATTAGGGTGTAAAAAAGAAAAACAGCTTGAAATTTTGAAAAGTTTAAACCAATCATGTGGGATGATTAACGCCCAATCTTATTCCCTAGTATCCTGCTTGAGCACGATCCTGCCATCGAGAGAAGCTTTAATAGTCAGAGTGTAACGGAGTCTTTAAAGGATCTGAAGCCCATATTGTGTCACCATTACACCTTCAACAGCTGGAGACAGGTACCGAGAGCATGGATGAATATAACCTTTGCAAGGGGTGAAGACTTTTCCGTTTTACCTTACTTTCTTACATTTCATAAATACACATCAGCTAGTAATAGTGCAGCCAAGGATAAATAAATATATATATATATATTTTTTTATACACACACATACACACATACTGTACATATATACGTACATACATACATACTGTAAGGCAGCGCTAGTCATCATGCTGGGGATACTCGCTGCACCAGGTCAATTAAAGCACACCAGCCACGTTTTCCAGTATTTCACAATCCAGCAGTTTATTTTACTTCATAACTGCTTATAACCGAGTCCAACTCAGTGGCTCACCTACATATTACATATAATGTCCAGGAGCCTTTCAAGTGGCAGACAGGCCCAATTGGCTCCAGTTACAGCCTCCAGCAAAGTCACTTATATCAATGTCCATATAACGCAGTGTTTTACCTTTGCCGGGTTTTAGCTGCTTCAGACTTGTTCTGCCACAGCTGTGGCTTTACGGCTTCCCAGATGGGGGTCTCAAGCCCTCGTACCTTCAAAGGCTACTGGTATGTTTTCACACCCAACATCCAGCCTCTAACTTCCAGGACTCTTGCCTTCCAAGCCTCTTGCCCTCCAAGGCTACTGGCATCGCTTACACATAAGGATCCAGCCTCTGCCTTTCAGGCTTCACTAGGCCTCACACTCTAATGGTGTCCCACACACGGGAACAGGCCTCACGCCTTTTCACATCCGTTTCAAAACTACCAGGGTATATATATCTTCCAATGCACACAGGACCTGTGCTGATGTCACAGTCATGTGATCAGTCACCTGAGGAGGAGGTACATGGTCAGCCAAAACACACCCTGGACCATTACAGTAATGCCGCAAGTTGCTGCATTACACATCCCCCCCTCTGTTCAAACTTGTGGGTTTGAACACATAATATACACAATCATATTAAAACCCACAGCTCACACCGGGACCATGTACTTGACAATTGCGCTGCCCAGACCCTAGAACATTAGTCATCGACATTAGCCAATTCCTTAGGGACCCACCATCCGTCATTGTCACTGACTTCGTCAAGTCACATTTCCGGGTCGTAACCTTGTCAGACCTCCCCCGCTCCCAGCGGTCAATACAGCAGTGTGACTCACATGCCCTGGTATCTAAGGTCCGGTTAGACTCCATACTGTCCCGTACTCTATTGGGTCGTTTGTATGGGCCTCTCAAACCTGAGTTACTGGAGGTCTCACTACCTCTAAACCCACGCCCACTACTCTCAGGACATCTTGAAAGGTCCCTAACTTCAGCTGTAGCTGTTCTGTTATTTAGTGGGCCCTTTCTCTGTCCTGTCTCACAATATCTAGACGGCTGCCACCTTCAACTGCTCAGGCGATGCTGCCTTTCCATTTGCAGTCTGGCGAGATTCAACTGTTCTACCTCTCGCAGGTAGGTCATTCGGTACTCCATCAGCATGAGTATATATGCAAGACTTTCTTCTGTTCCTACAGCGGAGAATGACACCATGCCGTCTTCATCTGGTATCCAGTCCTGACGATCACGTGGACTGCTTACTTTCATCACACCAGACTGCTTTACCATCTCTGCATGGCTCGGCCTTTTCTCCCAATAAGCTTTCTTACCAGAGCCTGAGGCAGCAGGATGACCTCTTCATGCAGACTTTGAGCTTTTCTCATAAGCTCCAGTTGTCTAACGGCTTGTTCCGTCTTTAACCGGAGAAACCGCTTCGTGCGAATACATCACCAGTGCATGTCACTTAGGATAGCCACCCTCTTCACTGTGACTTCGGTTGTGGACAGGACCACCAGTTGTTTAGCTTCTGAGGTCGAGTACACCTTACAGGCTCCCACGGCCTTCTTAAACTCTTCATGTACAAACTCACTGGTTCATTCTTCTCTCAAATCCTCGGGTACATCTATGAGGCATTTGTACCGAGAGGTTTCGGTCTCACCAGTGGTCTCCAAACGATCATCTGGCTCAGGTTTCAGGGGCAACTGACTTTCAGCTTCTTCACCCTGTATGCTTCCCCTGAGCTGACTCACAGCTACAAATTCAAGAATTTTCATCTTGACCACTTCCATCTCATATTTATCTTGTTAACACTCTTAGCTCACCTCAGGTCCACCTTCTCATGGTATAAAGGAGTAAGTGCAACTTTTTTTCGCTTTTCCTTCTCCAAGGAGGCCTCATTCACTGAGTGATACTTTGCCAGCAGACCTTTGAGCTCGAAAACTTCTTCCTCTAGCTCAGCTATTCGCCTCTCAGCAGCCCATCTCTGAAGCCTTTCCTGCTTCAACTGCTCCTTTAACAGTAGAGTTCTCTCAGACCTCTCTGTCTCCAATGTGCCCACTCAGCTCTCAACAGCCAGTCTCTCAAGCTTCTCTTGCTTCAAATGGGCTTGTAGCGTCTCCTTGATCTCGGCTCTTACATCCACCGAATCATCTGAATTCGCATTATTCGAGGAGGTAGTTGCTTCATACCTCCCATCTCCAGTGGCAAACTCCTGGCCCTGGTCTGTGGCTTCTCCGATAGACTCCTCCATCTTTTCACACTCAGCTTCCATCTTGCCGATTCTTTCCTTAAGGCACAACTCTGCCCTCTGGAGATTATCACAGAACGTCTGCAGCTCCTTCACCTGAGCTTCCAGACCTAGGGTCTTTCTGCGGAGATCACCATTTTCATCACGGGTGTCCTGCAGAGGGGTCTCAACCACTTGGCGCATGTGCTCTGCATCCGCCTTATCATCCTCCAGTTTTTTGTTAACCCTGAGGAGATCCTCATAGTCTCTCTTAATTTGTTGCAGTTCCCCACTGCGTTCACCATATTCCTTCTTGGATTCACACAGCTCCTGGTTGAACTGTTCGCGCAGTTGTTCTAGGTTTTGTTCACGCCCAGAAACTTCATCCTGCAGCGCCTCCTTCTCAAGCTTCAACTGCAAAACCTCCTCCTTGGTTTTTGCGGCGGTCCTCCTTAATTTCCTGGAGCATTTCCTTCCATTGGTTAATTTCCTCGTTGCTTCCCTCCAGGTCTCGCTGTAAGTTCCTCACAACCTGGTATATTTTCTGCTGTTCAGACTCCAGTCTCCGCTGGTCTGAGGACACGATCTCCAGGTTTTCCCATAGTTGTTGTACGTCACTCTGATACTGCTGTCTGATAGGTTCCAGCTCTTGGTTATGACTGGCCACCTCCTCTTTCAGGGCTGTCAGATCCTGATCCTTCTCACTCGGTACTGTACCGGAGGTTGCTACTGGCAACGTCACCTCCTCTTCTGCCTCTAAAGGAGGATCCACACTTGGAACAAAGGCACACAGTACAACATTTTCTTTATTTTCACTTGCAGCAAAGACTACAGGAGCAACCTTTTTGTGGCCCTTGCGCCGTCGACGACGAGAGGGGAACTTTCTCTCCTCATCTAGCCCCTCCTGACTGAACTTTCCTTCTACTTTCATAGTGTCACCGTCAGTTACGGGGTCTGTGTCACTCCCTATGGTTTTGTGGACTAACAGGTCACCTCCCACTTTGATGTCAACCCCTTCTACTGGAGCTACCCCGTTATCAACGGTCACATTGTCATTTTTAGGCGGTACCAACCCACAACCAGTAACAAATTTTGGGTTCTATATTTCATGCTCTTTTGAAAATCCGCCCCCTTTTGAGACTCAGCCCCCTTTTGGACACCCACACCTGTAGGGGGATTTTTACAAAAAAAAAATCAGCAATAGTCTTAGGAATCAGTTCACAACATCTCTTACCACCTCCCCGGGCACTCTGGGACAATACTGGCACCCCAGGAGAGTTCACAGAATGGTCCACTGCCGCCATTCTATACAGTGCCAACAGCTCCTGCTGTTCCTGCACCATGTCCTGTAGACGTTTATCAAATACCTGCTGCGGTTTTAACCGGCACTTTAATCGCTCAATAGCTTCATTTTCTTTTGCTGCTCCGTTCACAGCCATCACGGTATACTATTCACACTAGACACTTCACACCGCTCTCCCCAAAAAATTTTCGTGGCCCCGCCGAGCCACAGCAAACCAGGTTTGAGTGCAAGGACAATTTTTGCAACCCCGCCGAGTTACAGCCAGATGCTTTAATTTTCGTGACCCCGCCGAGACACAGCAAACCAGGTTTGAGTGCGAGGACAATTTTCGTAACCCCGCCGAGTTACAGCAAGTTGCTTTAATCTTCGTGACCCCGCCGATCAACAGCAAGATGCTTGTATCCACACTCGTCGTCCTGTGCCGTTACCCCTAGCAACCGGGATGCAATTGCCCGCATTCTCCACCTCATGTAAGGCAGCGTTAGTCATCATACTGGGGGACACTCGCTACACCGGGTCAATTAAAGCACACCAGCCACGTTGTCCAGTATTTCACAATCCGGCAGTTCATTACTCTTCATAACTGCTTATAACCGAGTCCAACTCAGTGGCTCGCCAACATATTACACATATAATGTCCAGGATCCTTTCAAGTGGCAGACAGGCCCACTTGGCTCCAGTTACAGCCTTCAGCAAAGTCACTTATATCAATGTCCATATAACGCAGTGTTTTACCTTTGCCGGGTTTTAGCTGCTTCAGACTTGTTCTGCCACAGCTGTGGCTTTACAGCTTCCCAGATGGGGGTCTCCAGCCCTCGTACCTTCAAAGGCTACTGGTATGTTTTCACACCTAACATCCAGCCTCTAACTTCCAGGACTCTTGCCTTCCAAGCCTCTTGCCCTCCAAGGCTACTGGCATCGCTTACACATAAGGATCCAGCCTCTGCCTTTCAGGCTTCACCAGGCTTCACTAGGCCTCACACTCTAATGGTGTCCCACACATGGGAACAGGCCACACGACTTTTCACACCTGTTTCAAAACTACCAGGGTTTATATACTGTATCTTCCAATGCACACAGGACATGTGCTGATGTCACAGTCATGTGATCAATCACCTGAGGGGGAGGTACATGGTCAGCCAAAACACACCCTGGACCATTACAGTAATGCCACAAGCCGCTGCATTACAATACACACACACACACACACACACACACACGTGGCCAAAATTGAGGCAACAACTGCAGTTTTTCACTATCACCAATATTTAATGAAAGTTTTCACTGACATACTTACTTGAACTCACGCCATCTTCTGCGATATTTATTCTATGTTTGTTTATAGTGACCTGGGTGGGATTTAAGACCGCTATTGTGCCAGCAGTATTAGACAGGAGTGGTCACCTAAAAAGAGAGCCAAAGCTGTTACTTTAATCCCTTTACCCCCGAGGGTGGTTTGCACGTTAATGACCGCGCAATGTTGCATTTGGGGAGTCCCTGATGTGCCTAAATAGTGGAAACTCCCCCCCCCCTCCCCCAGTGACTCCATTTTGGAAACTACGCCCCTCAAGGATTTTATCAAGGGGTATAGTGAACATTTTGAACCCAGAGGTATGACACAGAATTTGATAACATTAGGTCATCATATTGAATAAGTTGTAATTAGTCTTGAGTGCAAGTGCTCGCTACTTGAGTTTGCTTCGGGTGCTCGGGTATGCACCATGTATCGCGGGTGCTCGAGTGGCATGCTCGAGTCCCGGAATTTCGATCGCAGTATTTCGGGGGTTAATGTGCCGGGAGTGGTGCAGGACTGCTCCTTGCACATAGTACCGGGTGTTAGCTGTAATAATCAGCTGACACCCGGCGGTGATCGCGCCCGCACTGCTTGTGTGCGGGCGAAATCGCCAAGGCGTACTAATACGTATCAGGCCCATAAGGCCGAGGGCACAGATACGTATTAGTACGCCCTGGGCCAGAAAGGGGTTAAGAGAAGAAAAGTACAAGTTACCGGGAAATTGCAGCACGAATTGGAAAAGGGATCTCACCGTCCGGCATTCTCAAAGTGTGTAAGCGGTTTCAAGAGACTGGTTTGATAAAGAATAAACCAGGTAGAGGAAGGAAGAAAGCTACAACTCCTCAGACTGATAGAAGAATTGTTAGAATCGCCCTAAATAACAGGAAATCAACTGCTGCTGACATCAACAAGGAGCTTGTCAACACTGGAGTGACAGTGTCCGATCGGACGGTTTGACGACGATTGGTAAAAGCGGGGTTAAGAGCCAGAATACCACTTAAAAAGCCATTTTTGAATGCCTCACAGCGTCATAAACGTCTGCAGTGGCCAAAGAACAGTCTAAATGGACCATCGAACAATGGAGAAATGTTTTATGGAGCGATGAGACACATATATCCATCTTTGGCAGCGTCTGTGTCCGCTACATTCGACGACCCACAAGACCCGCCGTATACCGAGAGCACCCCACAAGACCCGCCGTATACCGAGAGCACCCCACAAGACCCGCCGTATACCGAGAACACCCCACAAGACCCGCCGTATACCGAGAACACCCCACAAGACCCGCCGTATACCGGGAACACCCCACAAGACCTGCCGTATACCGAGAACACCCGACAAGACCCGCCGTATACCGAGAACACCCGACAAGACCTGCCGTATACCGAGACCACCCCACAAGACCCACCGTATACCGAGAACACCCGACAAGACCTGCCGTATACTGAGAACACCCCACAAGACCCGCCGTATACCGGGAACACCCCACAAGACCCGCCGTATACCGAGAACACCCGACAAGACCCGCCGTATACTGAGAACACCCCACAAGACCCGCCGTATACCGAGAACACCCCACAAGACCCGCCGTATACCGGGAACACCCCACAAGACCCGCCGTATACCGGGAACACCCCACAAGACCCGCCGTATACCGAGAACACCCCGCAAGACCCGCCGTATACCGAGAACACCCCACAAGACCCGCAGTATCAGAGACACTCAGTCGCCTCTAGACATTGCAATTTGCCTCTTGTCAAAGTCACTCAGATCCTCATTCTTGCCCATTTTTCCTGCTTCCAAAACAAACTTTGAGAACTGTTCACTAGCACATTCCGCCCTTGACAGGTGCCATTGTCATAATATAATTCATGTTCATTTTACCTACGGTTTTAAAAGTTATGGCTGACGGGTGCACATCTATAAGCTGCACGAATCGCGGTAAGTAATGCAGAATCCGTGACTGCGGCGTATGGGGGTTCTCCAGAAATAGCTCTTAAACTGATCCTCATAATTGCCTGCCATGGTGAGCGCGATGCACAACACAGGCCCATTTGTACGGTTTCACACATAAAGAGGCCATTGACGGCTGGTTTCCAAGAGATGAATTGTTCTGTGCTGCAGTCACCAACCTAAAATGTCATGTGCATGATAATGAAATGGATAAAATCTCTGTGGCAGAGAATCTGACGATCAGCGGCTTCTTACAATGCCCCTTCCAAGTCCGCCACGTCGCCGGCCCCACAGAGATCCGCACGAACATCACAAAGCCGGCCGACACGAACGCACATCTCTCTTTGTTGCTACAAAATGTAGAGATCAGGGGCGACGGCGGGGAGGAATGAGGAATTAGCGAGGAGAATAACCCCGACCTAACACTAAGAAAGCAAAAAACTTCCAGGCTGTGTCTCTGTAAGACAAAGCGAGTGGTGGCAAAAAGAGTGTTCATTAGTCGTCGCCCACGCAACAACACAATTCACACAGAGTGATGTGTGAAGGACGGGTTCAGCCCGGGGGAATCCTGCTGCACACACCTTCACATTCTCCACAATTATATTGTATGCAGAACTGTGAGGAGCCGCGCTCTGGCTGTCTGCCCGGGTCATGTCATCGTTAGCAGCTCTTGAAAAGATGAAAAAGTCAACGCAGATATGAAATGAAAACATTTATTCTCGGAGAGGTAGAATAAAACTGACGGAAAAAAAGACTAGTGGCAACACGTGCCGATGTTACCCTGACCTCGTGACCAGGACAGGAACCTCAAGCCATGGCAGGTGATGGTACGCGAAATAGGTCATCCTTCAAAATCGTGGACAGTTACTCGGGGCAATAAAGATTTCAGACTGTAGTCAAAATCCAATGAGCGGTTTTTATTTTAGTATTTGGACAACACAACGCGTTTCGGGACACCTATAAAAAGGGCCCTCTCTGGAGCCCCGAAGCACCTTCTACAATAAAAAAACAAAAAGTTCTCAACTACAATCCGCATCCTTTATTGCCCCCATCATCTGTCCACGATTTTGAAGGTGCCCTATTCCACATACCATTTCTTCCTGGTTCGTGTGGCACAGGCGAGGTGTAGGACAAGGACAGTGGCTGCATATTGGATTATTTAGGACTAGAACCAAGTGGCATGGCAAGCAAAAGGTAGCACATGAAGATATTACCCATGCCTTGGAGCCAGGATAGGAATGTTGTGGCATGGCAGGCGATGGCCAACCCCATCATCATTGCCAGGACTGGAACCTCATGGCATGGCAAGGAATGGCCAGCACAACAGGATCTTACCCTGACCTCGCAGCCAGGGAAGAACCTTGTGACATGGCAGACAATGTGTCAAGGGTGTTTCAAGGGTGACAGACAGTCGCCCTGCAGTTGGCTGCAGGAGATCTCTACGTTTGGCATTACAGACATCTTCTTAGAGGCTGTATCAAGGACCCAGAGGCTATCTCCCTCTGGCTAATTAACACCCTGCCTGGGTGTATAAATACCTGTTGTGCTTCAGAGGGAGGAGCCGGCGATATTCCTTACTACTTGTGAAGACTTTAGCAGAGCAGTACTTCAACCTCTCTGGAGCTTGAGGACGTGTGCGCATTTGTTGGGATTCGTCTAAAGCCAAGCTAATTCCCCCATTTGTCCATCCTATTACTGTTAATACTGACCATAAGAACCTGTCATATATCCAGTCAGCTAAATGTCTTAACCCTAGGCAAGGCAGATGGTCCCTGTTTTTTACTAGGTTAAATTTTGCTGTCACTTTTCGTCCAGGGGTCAAAAATGTAAAGGCTGATGCTTTGTCCCGGAGCTTCCCTGGTAGTGGTGACCATGAGAACCCTGCCCCGATATTACAGAAAGGGGATGTCAGTTTGGCACTTTTTTTTTTCACTTTATCCTGAACTGGAGGGTGAGGTGTTGGAGACTGTCACGCTAGGTGGGGGAAAGACTTCATGCAACAGAGGGAAGAGGGAAAGGAAGCCCAGACAAAAGGAAGTTGAGACCTCCTAGTCTGATCTAGCGTCACTCTGTCTCAATTATCGTCCCTATATTGCCTCCTCAGCAATCGCCACACGCGTGCCTCGCCCTGTCTTTCCCTGACGTATGGCTAAGGCTAGGGATAAGAGAACATGAGCACTAGTCGATCTCCACTAAACTCTATAGACAACAAGGGTAGACAAAAAGGGGGAAATTGCTTAGCTTTAGACTTCAAATGTGCACATGGCCTCAAGCTCCAGAGAGGACGAAGTACTGCTCTTGCTAAGCCTCACAAGTAGAAATGAATATAGCCGGCACTTCCCTCTCAGACACACCAGGTATTTACACACCCAGGCCAGAGAGCTAATAGCCAGAGGGAGGTAGCTTCTAGGTCCTAAAGACAGCCTCTCAACTAAGAAGAGGCTTCACAGGGCCTTTGTTGTTGTCATGTTCTGGATTAACACAGCATGAAATCACCTTAAAATGCTTTTTGTTCTCAGAGTTTTCAACATAACAAGCCAGAGAGCTAATAGCCAGAGGGAGGTAGCTTCTGGGTCCTAAAGACAGCCTCTCATCTGAGAAGATGTCTGTAATGCCAAATGCAGAGATCTCCTGCAACCAACTGCAGGGCGACTGTCTGTCACCTCTGACACACCCATGACAGGTTCAGGGGGACGTCCCTGCCTCCTACCCTTCAGGAAGGTTATTTGTACCATCTGATCTGGGCCGCAAAGTAATTAAAGGATCATCATAACTGTGTGCTTGCTGTTCATCCAGGTGGTAAGGCAACTAAGGACCTCCATTCTCGTCGTTTTTGGTGGCCTGGGTTGCATCGGGATGTAATTGAACACGTATCTGTTTATAGTATTTGCGGGAGTTCTAAGGTTTCGCATACCCGTCCGTCTGGTACTCTTCTTCCGCTACCTATCCCTAGTAGGCGATGGACACACTTGTCCATGGATTTTTATTACTGACCTACCGGTTTCTGCAGACAAAACGGTGGTTTTGGTGGTAGTAGATAGGTTCAGTAAAATGGTTCACTTTGTCGCATTACCGGCATTTCCAAATGCTAAGACACTTGCTCAGGTGTTCATAAATGAGATCATGAAGCTTCACGGGGTTCCCTCCGATGTGGTGTCAGATCGGGGGACCCAGTTTGTTTCCAAGTTCTGGAAGGCATTCTGTTCTCGATTGGGGGTGCAGCTGTCCTTTTCCTCTGCCTCCCACCCTCAGTCGAGTGGACAGACTGAGCGGGTCAATCAGAACATGGAGACCTACCTCGGGTGTTTCGTCTCCAAAAATCAGGAGGATGGAGCATCCTACTTACTGCTGGCAGAATTTGCCATTAATAATCAATCGGCAAGAATCCACTGGCAGGTCACCATTCTTCGGTGCATACGGTTATCGCCCACAGTTTGGTACCTTTAGTGGGGGAGGAGGTTCAGGAGTTCCTGAGGAGGAACGGTTTGCTTCGTCGCTCTCCTCGGTATGACAGGGTGTTCTGAGTAATTTAAAGATCATGGGAGACAGGTATAAAAGCATGGCTGACAGAAAGCGCTTGCCAGGTCCGGACCTGAATGTGAATGACTGTGTGGTTGTCTACCAGGAATATAAGATAGAAAGTTCCTTCTAGGTTTATTGGTCCCTATAAAATAAACGCAGTCATTAACCCAGCAGCATTTTGGCTTGAACTTCCTCTGGCCCTTACTCAAAAAGTATGTGGAACCTCTTGAGCCCTCGGTACTACCACCGCCCCCAGTAATGGTTGATGGTAATCTGGAGTTCCAGGTTTCGAGGATTGTAGATTCTCGTCTCCAAAGTCGTGCTCTACAATACTTGGTGCACTGAAAAGGCTATGATCCAGAGGAGAGGATGTGGGTTTCAGCGTCAGAGGTGAACGCTCTCAGGTTGTTCGCTCATTCCGCACCTCTTATCCTGAGAAACCCATTCCTGAGTGTCCGGAGGCCACTCGTAGAGGGGAGGTACTGTCACGGGTGTGTCAGAGGTGACCGACAGTCGCCCTGCAGTTGGCTGCAGGAGATCTCTACGATTGGCATTACAGACATCTTCTTAGAGGCTGTATCTAGGACCCAGCGGCTACCTCCCTCTGGCTAATTAACACCCTGCCTGGGTGTATAAATAACTGCTGTGTTTCAGAGGGAGGAGCCGGCATTATTCATTACTACTTGTTAAGGCTTTAGCAGAGCAGTACTTCGTCCTCTCTGGAGCTTGAGGACGTGTGCGCATTTGTTGAGATTCGCTTAAAGCTAAGCCAATTCCCCTGTTTGTCTACCATTGTTGTCTTTAGTGTTTAGTGGAGATCGACTAGTGCTGATCTCCTCCCTTCCCTAGCCTTAGCCATACGCCAGGGCGAGGCACACGTGCGGCGATTGGTGAAGAGCCAATACAGGGACGTTAGGGGAGACAGGGTGACGCTAGACCAACCTAGGAGGTCTCCACTTTCCCCCTTTCCATAGAGTCTGGGCTCCCTTTCCCTCTTCCCTATGTGCTGAACTAAGTCTCTCCCGCACCTTGCGTGACACAATGGGAAGCACATGAGGATTTTATCCTGACCTCGTAGCCAAGACAAACAACATGACAGGAAATGGGCAGCACATCTCAACCTGACAACATAGCCAGGACTGGAAGCTCATGGCATGGCAAGCAACGGGCAGCACATGAAGATCTTACCCTGGCCTTGTAGCCAGGACTGGAGCTTCATGGCATGACAAGCAAAAGGCAGCACATGAAGATCTTACCATAACATTGGAGCCAGGATAGGAATGTTGTAGCATGACAGGCGATGGGCAACCTTACCTGAATGTGAGATACCACACCTCTGGGTGAGATGCAGTACCTCTGTGGCGACTGAACCCTCAGGGGCGCCACACGTCGTCTTCAATTCTGGTCCTAGACTGCGCTGGATTCACTGGGGCGACGGCAAGGATGTGCCTCATTCTCTGGTTTTCAGCATGCTGCCTGCAAATTTAACACCAGAGACAGCTCACGGATAAGATTGCGGCTGTTTTAGTACAGGTGGATTACACCACCTGACTTGCGGCACTAAACCACCAATCAGCTTCATGTTTGCAGATGGGCGGACATTTATTAGCCTGGTTAGGCAGGGTGACCGCGCACGGAATGATCAGCAGTAGATCTTTCTGGACACATAGGCTGCTATTCTCGGCAGCACAAGTCCTGTGTACACAAGGTGCTGCCGAGAATGATGATCTTTTAAGCTTAAGCAAGGCAAAAGATCATTTCACCCGACGAATGAGCATTTTTTTTTTGTTTTGCTTGTTCATCAAGTGAATAGCAGCCTGTTTTACACTGCCTGATTAGATTATCGGGCACAAGCGCTCCTAGGAACGCTCATTCCCCGATAATGGTGCGGTGGAAATGCACCTTCAAAAAAAAAAAAAAACACAGACCATTTTAAAAAGGGACAACCCCTTAAAAAAAAAATAAAGGCTCGTTATGTTGAAAACTCTGAGAACAAAAAGCATTTTAAGGTGATTTCATGCCGTGTTAATCCAGAACATGACAATAACAAAGGCCCTGTGAAGCCGCTCGCTTCCTTTACAAACAATTCTTACATTCGGCATGTGGTGCGGCCATGACTACTCAACTAGACCTCACTCATAACTAGGGACACTATTTATTTTTTAGAAGAGGAATGTAAAACTTTTAGCCCCTCATTCATCTCATTTCCAGTAAAAAAAAAAAAAAAAAAAAACACCTCTCCATGTGGATGTCAAAACTTCTCATCTAGACTTAGAAGTAGTCCCCTTCCGATAACACATCCTCCGGCTACAACCTCCCCAGAGACCAGTTGACCACCACGGGAAGCATTGAGCGGCCACCAAGTTCTCAACCCTTAACTCGCTCTCAACAGTCTATCATTCTTGCCATTTACTGAAATATGAGTGGGGTGCCTGCAAATTTATATAATTTTCCAGAAACTCCTCAAAGAACTGCAGGAAACCTCAAAGTGGTCTTGAAACGTTCTACAATTTGCAACTCAAGCGCTCCTGGGTTTTAATTTTTTCCTCTCAGTGGTGGCTCCTTGTTTAGGAGTTTGTCGTACGGCAGCCGCAGAATGAATGGCCTCCCCTATGAGAGATGGGTTTTGTTTCTCGTGAGATCCCCTCCTGTTACCGGAGCATTACAGCTCTAACAGATGAGTGGTTTCCCAGTGTGTCTGGTCCCGTGCTGGGAGCTGAAGAACATCTCTCTTCCAGCTGGAGGTTCTTACACCTAGGTGACAGCCCGAGAGTCAAACTGCGTTTTCTTTGAACAAACTGTCTTAATTAAAATCCCTCCTACTAGGCTTCGTGAGCTTGTGGGGAGAATGTACTTTGCATCGCTAGTATCTCAAAAAAAATCAATGGAAAAGCTGGGGTTTTTTCTGTACATAAAAGGGCCATGGTAATATGTAATGCCCTTGTATTGGATTATTACCGCTGATTGCCTACAAGATTAAAGTGCACTTCCACTCACAGGAATCTGGAAAATATTCTGCTTTACATCAACTGTTCTGAAGTTAAATCAAAGTCATAAAGAGTCATCTCCAAGATGGCGGAGTTATCACTTATTTACAACCTACGTGCTTGATCATTGAGGGGCCAACCACTAGGGCCCACCTAAGTCCAGAGAAGGGGACTCTGACATGCCTTCGTTAGAATTGACATTGGTGCGCGAGAGTTGTATGTGACCACATTAGACGATGACTGGATCAGTGGTGTCCACAGCTCTAGTACAATGGGTCATTTTGGAGTCCCATTCCTGGGACTGGTGGAAGTAACTGTACAGTCAGACCCCCCAATAATCAGTAAGTTATCGCCTGTAAATAGGTGTTCATTTGCCACGTTGGGAACAACCCTTTAAGGCGCCATGAGTTTACAATTCATGAACTTCCTTCGAACCCTCCGATGTTGGTGCGACCAGATAATCATCTAGTTGTCCCAACTCTCCTACAAAGCAAAGAAGGATGAACGAAAGAACGATTGGGCGTGTTGAATTTCAACATGCCCGCTCCCTTGTTCATAAGCAATATCAGAGGTGTATGGCAGCAGTTTTCTCCTCTCTCCTTGTTGGGAACACATACCCCCTTTATCCAAGCATTTTTGTATTAGGGAGGGAGTCATGACGAAGTGTATGGCCAGCACCATCATCAGGCTCAAAATCTCTAAAAGCATGCTTTGCTAGTGAACAGTCAAGGGGTTGTCCATCTTTGGGGATAATTTATACATTTTTTGGGTCTAAAAATAATTTTTGCAATTAGGTTTCAATAAAAAATTTGCAATGCTTGGCTTTTACAGGCTCTTTGTTTCCCCGCACATTCAACCTTGATGAAGTCTGTGGCCATAAATCAGCTGAGAGGAGCTCAGAAAAATACTGTCATGGCAGACTGACGGACAGATAAGAAAAAAAAAATTGTCCCGAAAGGTGGACAACAAAAACAAAAACAGTCTCAGGAGTGAGGAAACGTGAGGCATGAAGAGCCAAATCTAGAAGAAAATTTTTGTATGGAAATTTTTGGACTACACATTTCTTTGTACAGATGCTGAACAAGCAGGAGAAGTGGAGACCTCGGCTTAGCAGCATTGTGAATACAGTTCTTTTTTTTTTAATCTGTACCTCAGCAGTAAAGAAAGGATATAGTTGATGGGGATAGATGCTCTATGGATCCCAAAAATTGGAGGTCACCATCTCCCAAAATTCACTTCTAGGCATCTCAATCCTCTACTGAGGAGGCGCAACCGTGCTGGCTACAGATGGACTCAAGGCTCCGTAATGACTTACAGGTTAACTCTACCTGTAGGTGGCACCAGAGAGACAGTTTTCTTATTGCTGGAGCTAATTTACATATTTTTTTTCCTAGGAAGCATTGCCAGCCTTCGCAAGGAGATCTGGTTACTTCCTAAGAGTAGGATTAGTATCAGATAAAAATGCTAATTATTTGCAAAACGACAACTTTTTGGATAGATCGTGCTGATGTAGACAAGCGAATACTAAATATTTTAAACTCTTAGCGCCTGGCCATCGTCCACGCTAATGGATTTCCAGCTAGTAGAACGTTAATTTGCACAATATAACCACATATGTGCTCGCCTCTCGCCGTTTGGTTGAAGGCTTCTTTGCATCAGTCGGGGGGCGTTCTCGCTCGTCGCGCTGGCAGATGTCTTTAGACATAACTATTGGCTAATTTATTGGGGACATTACACGTCGCTTGGATCTTCTTGGAAAGCTCCCGCTGTTCGGCAAACAGAACAATGTGGGTTTAGGAGGAAAATATTGTGAAATTAATGGGCAAAAGTGAAGACGGAAGAAGAAGAAGAAGAGGAGGAACGGCTTTGAAGGCTACGTGAATCCTGAAGTTTCGGGCGTGCTGCTTACCATAACAAAGCGGAGATCCACTCGGTGCGGTCAGGGAGATGTGATTTGTACGTCTGCAAGACGTCAACTATCTGGTAGTCATTACAGAATGCTGATGAGCAAAGGTTCTCAATAGAAAATATATATATAATATATATATATATATATATATATATATATAAAAAAAATCACTCACAAAGTAAAGTGCAAATACAGATATTCCCCGAAGTCCCTGCAGATTTTACAGCATTACTGAGGAGAGTCCTTTGTTTTATATATATAAGGTATATTCATCTAAATGTTGCATATTGTATCATACATAATGCAAACTGTTCATTCTTGCAGGGAAATTAGAAAATTTTTCACTTCAGAAGTTTTTTCATGCGTCGTCGGGGTGTCAAAATCAGGGACCAGCCAGGAAAGAAGACGGACTCAGATACCTTGTATCTTCGGCCTTGGAGGAGAACAGCGCCCGGTTGAGTAATTTTGCTACTTTGTTTTAAAGGGGTTGTTTCATCATGTGTCTTCAGGAGTGAACCGATCCTCTGCTTCCCTGCCTGCGCTCCTCTGCTTCCCTGCCTGCGCTCCTCTGCCTCCCTGATTGCGCTCCTCTGCCTCCCTGATTGCGCTCCTCTGCCTCCCTGATTGCGCTCCTCTGCCTCCCTGATTGCGCTCCTCTGCCTCCCTGATTGCGCTCCTCTGCCTCCCTGCCTGCGCTCCTCTGCCTCCCTGCCTGCGCTCCTCTGCTTCCCTGCCTGCGCTCCTCTGCTTCCCTGCCTGCGCTCCTCTGCTTCCCTGCCTGCCAGAGGGGGAAGCGCTCCTGAATGATTAACAGTTCAGATAAAAGGAGTCGGTGAACCGCTAGTCCGAACTGTGTCCTCTCCGTAGCTGCACTCAGAGGAAGCTTTGCCTCTGCAGCAATGATGGAGCGCAGGGGCATTGAGCAGCGTTCACAAGCTCTGTGGCAAAGAACTTGTAAGCGCTATGCTCTTTAACTACAAGATCAGCCGCCGCTGACACTGCAGAGTTGACCTTTTACCTATGCAATGATTAAAATTCCTTCCATTCTCGAGAAAGTAAATTGCTAACCCCCCCCCCCCCTCCCGCAAGCACTTCGCAATTTTAGCAATTACAGAGCTTGAAAATAACCCTTTAAGGTACGTTCACACGAGACATCGCTGCATCATTTCCGCTGGAGAGAAAAAGTGGTGGACTTAAATACTGAAAAATCTGTACAGTTCATTGAGGAGCCGCCTGTCAATGTACGATGTAGATTTTTACAGAGTGTGGAAGAAAGCTCATCCACGACGCAGAATATTAAATCACTTTCACATACGTAAAATTAGGATGTATAATCTGCTGAGTATCCGATATACCCTTAGTGATCTATAGGGGATCACGGTCCCCAAACAGCTACAGATTAAAGTTTCTGACTTTGTAGAACATGGTGGTCACATGACTACATGTAGAAAACTTTTAACCGGAGGCGTAGTTGGGCAAAACTTTTGGAGTTTTGTAGTTTTTACGCCAGCTTTGCAAACTTTTTGAAAAGTGTGTGTGGAGCTTAGCAGAAAATTTGTATCACCTGACACATTGATCGATACTATATACCATTGATAATGAAATAATAAAATGCCTGAAGCCACCACTAGAGGGAGCTGTCTATAACAAGAGATCCTGAGAAGTCGGGGAAAAAAACAGATAAAATTGCAGAACTTTTCGCTACACAATGATTAAGCGTCTTACATGGAAGACAAGGACCTTCGTAAATGCCCTTTTGGAGGGAGCGCTGCAGAAAAATGCTGCTGCCGTATAAATCCAGGATAATGAATATTCTAGCTCACGTCGTAACCTCTCCCCTTATTCCGCATTCTCAGCAGTCTCCTCGCTGTTAGCAACGGCCCAGTCCCCCCAGACTAAGAGCCCGGCCGCACACGACTCATCAGTTTCATAGATCCGTTATCTCTTCTAATTTCCTGCATTTTGTAAGAAAATCTGTAATCAAGGAGAATATTATTAAAAAAAAAAAAAAAAAAAAATCACAAGATCCAAATCTTATGACTATGACGCCGTGGAGATTACTCGTGTGGGTTTCCAGCCTGGTGGTCCGGAACAAATCTATGCATGGAATAGGCAGTACAGGGGGCTCAGGGAAAGAAAAAAAAAAAGGGACAAGCCTCAAAAAACAAAACGTTGCTTATGTAGTTTTTAATATTTCACTTTAGACCTTTAAGTTTTTGCTTTGCAAAAAAAAAAAAAATGTTCCTAAAGACGTAAAGCAAAATGCTGCAAAAAAACGATGTGAATCAATCCTCACCGTAACACAAGCTTCCATCGGAAATTCTACCACCCACTTTGTCAGGCGGAAATCGATTGCAAGACTCGCAGCAGAACGACCCGGACACAATCAGGACGGGTTTGTGGAGTCAAGTCGCTGTGATTGTAAATCATGAATGTATGAATCGTGCGCCTGCCGACCCCGGGCGTGCGCCTCTCCATAGACAGAACGTCACCTGTCAGCAATCAGCCGGCGCTCCGCAGCAAACACGCTGCCGCTTGTCATCGAACGATCACTTCCAAGGAGAAAGCAGCGAAGGGGGGAAAAAAGGGGATCAGGAGCACGAAGAGATGAAGTTTATTTCAATCGCGTTTATTACCAGCACTTTTCCTCCGGCTGATGCCGTCCTCACAATCTTACCATGTGCTCGGATTGTTGGGGCGAAGATCGAAAGGGGCATTTATGTCCCTATGTAAAGGCGATTCCACAGAAATAATTATACCAATAAAGACGCCTTGAAATGGATCTGTCACCAGATGTCACAATTCAAACGTCATACATTATTCAATAGATATCTTTCACTTGATAAGGCTGGTGTACTTACTTTGAAAATCCATGTCCGCCCACCCAGCCCGGAAGCCACCTCAGTCTCCGCCCACCCAGCCCAGCAGCCACCTCAGTCTCCGCCCACCCAGCCCGACAGCCACCCCAGTCTCCGCCCACCCAGCCTGACAGCCAGCCCAGTCTCCGCCCACCCAGCCACCACCCCAGTCTCCGCCCACCCAGCCCAGCAGCCACCTCAGTCTCCGCCCACCCAGCCCGACAGCCACTCAGTCTCCGCCCACCATACTTCCTGACATGCTCATTTAATACCAGGCAGGTAAACTTTCACAAAGCATTTAACAGCTATTTAACATGGATTTTCAAAGTAAGCACACCAGCCTCATCAGTTACAATATATTTATCTAATAATGCATATAGTTCGACTGGTGACAGATTAGTCTTAACATATATTCCTACCAAAAAGCATAAATGACAATCCCCTAGGATAATATCCTCATAGGTTGCGCTCAATGTAGCTAAAGGGAATTGGAAACTCCTTGAAGCCGCTCTGTAGATCAGTCAGCAGATCATAGGGAGCTTACAGTCAAATAGCGGACAATGGATCTCAGAGCAGCATAAATCATGCTTCGTCCCAGCTTCAGGCGAGCGTACCACGGATGGAGGCCCGGGTCAGAATGTCAGTCTCAGAACCAGACGACAGAAGCTTCCTAAGAATGTATGAATATCGGCCCCCAGCCCCCCACTGACCCCGAAAGCGAAGAGGCCACAGAGATGCTGTACAGCTGCTAGCGATAGTTTATCCCGCCCCCGGCCGTCCGGCTGCGCAGAGAACTGCAGTCGACCCCCATTCACCTGAAAGGCTCCTGCCTGGGGATCAGTCCTCAGGGGTTGGACTCCCAACGATTAGGGAATTCTGAACTGATAATTTGGGAAGTTCAGTGCCTCAGTGGTTTGCACCAGTACAGCAAAATGAAACACCTCCCACCAATGGAGGCGTCTGATGGATTGGCATCGATAGCACACGAGTCCTGCTACAGTTCAGGAAAGCATCAGAATGACTGAACGCAAGTCAAAAAATCATGTATACTAGGTGCAGTTTCCGCTCTGGCCAGCAGGTGTCACTGTAGCACTTGGTCCTTGCTCTACTGTATTCAGCAAAGGAAAAAGTATCAAAGACATACGGATATAAGGAGAGAATAGGAATGGACGGAGACAGAGAGCGGCTTTTATCCGCACATCCTTTTTGCACTAATTTAAACACTACACCTGCTGTTACACTAGGCTGTTAATTGTAGAAAAAGATGAAAACCCATGAGTTTGCAAAGCTAGGTCTCTAGGGTACATGTGGGCCATTTGTATACAAGTAAAGGTGGCCGTATACCTTAGACGGCAATGGCTCCTGACTCTCCATACCCATGCATGCTCAGCCATGTTCCCATGGGGAGGAAGAGGCTATCAGGAGAAATAAGCCGCCGTCGTAGGTGCCAGAGTACTAAAAGATTGGGCATCTTGAAACTTAACATGCCCACTCCTTTATTTCCTTGCAGATGGGAAGAGTCTGCATTCTCCCATACACATTAAATAAATGTCTGATCCCACCAAAATCAAAGTAATGGCCCCCCCATTTCACATCGGCTGGCGTGTGATTACCTACCGGAGAACAAAAGGATTGGGCAAGCTGAAATCCATGTGTCCGATCCTAATCTCCGCTGGTTTCTGGGCAGGGTCAGTACATCCCGATACATTATACGGCCAGAATAAAACATGCAGGGGGATGAGAAAGGCGTGAAACACAGCGTTTCCGATTTTTGCAAACACCTGGCTTGTGCGCTATGGCGCCATCTCCTGTACGCGGCTTCAGTAGGAAGAGCAGCTCTGAAGCACAAAAAGTTTTCATTACCAAATAAAGTTCTGTACGGAGAGACGATAGATATTCATGGGCACAAGAGAAGTGGAAATATTTGCCCAAAACGATCCAAGAAGTTAGATATTTGGTGAGGACAGTCTTTAATGTGGGACCTTCTTAGTGCAAGTCCGACCATGTGAGCGGCAGACACGCTGCCATTAATAACTCGAGGGGCGGCAGAAAGTGCAGCAGCGGCGGCAATGGTTGCGTGCAAACTTCTATCCGTTGGGGAGTCGCTGGAGACGTGAGCCGTGTACAGCGATGGGTAATTACGCCGGAATAATCACATCAGCCGGAGCGGGTTACCAGACACAAAGAGATAGCGCTGTCACATGGGGCACGGTGCAATTACTTGCCGTAAAGAGGTGTCTCACTGAACGCATAAAATATCAAGTAGCCGTAATGAGAAATAACGGAAAAAAAAAAAAATTGCAGAGTTTTGTATTATCTAGCCCCCTCGTTAGGTTCACAGACAGGCCCCCTTTTATTCTCGTCTTTTTCCATATAGCGCGGCCTTATCCGCCATCATGATGGTCTGCGTTACATCCCAGCACTTCACTACAGTAATAATAAGACGTGTGTGGGCGGCATCTCCGCTCCTAGGTGAAATAGTCACCCGAAGAGGCTGAATCCAGATACAATCAGACACCATGATGTGCAAGATCAGGTCACCAAAACGGATCCTTGAAGGGGTTGGGTTTTCATTTTTTTTTTCCAGAAACAGCGCCACCCCTGAACATTGGTTGTGTGTGGTACTGCAGCCGGACTCCAGGCACTTCTATATCAGGAGGTGCCACTATTTTTTGAAAGAAAAGTTCTCATCCTGAAAAACCCCTTTTAGAGCCCCCAATCCTAAAATGCAGTTAGGTAGCGGGGAGCCGGCTGTCAATCACCATGACGGGGAGCCGGCTGTCAATCACCATGACGGGGAGCCGGCTGTCAATCACCATGACGGGGAGCCGGCTGTCAATCACCATGACGTCAACAGAGCAGAGCAGAAGAGAAGCAGCTGCTCGGTTGATGTGATGTCAGCAGAATCGACGACAGGAGCGGAGTCCGTGACCACATTGTGCTGGCAGAGACCTGCATTGGGCAGAGCAGGCAGCCAGTTAGCAACTACCTGCCTGTTAGTTCTTAGGTCCGTAGTCCACAGCCAGCTCTATACACAGGTGGCTGACATAGGACATAACAGAATGATCAATGCCAGTAAAGGGTTAATTCTGGACTATGCAATGTATAGGATGAAATCCGCTGCAACTCAGCTCTGCTACATCTCTGCTCCCGTGCACAGGCGACGTCCGTCCTCGGCAGCTGGTTCCCGCCGATGGCTTCTCCGGTCCGATTTCATAATCGGAAACCGGATGAATCAAACCGCGCAACAGTCCTTGGCGGAAACAAATGCGATCAGATTGAGCCCACGTGTATTGTAATTATAGATCGCGCCTGCAAAATGAAAATGTCTTTCCGCTTCAAAAATTGTAAAGCTGCACGGAGCAATCAAGCGGCTTGTGTGATGAATGGTGTGATTAAAAAATGATCAGATTGCTAAAAAAAAAAAAAATGCCAGCCCGATCTGTTTGTTTCGCTGGCACATTGCGGGCACGGTAATGAAACGTTCTGTTTAGAAATGAAAGGGGAAGAAAAAAAACTAAATAAAAGACCTGACGAGCGCTGCCAGCTCACATCACAGCGGGAGCCTCTCACAGGTCCCGACGTGTATTAACAGAAGCTCGGTGGGAGTCTGCCGTACATCACCTAGCACACAAGAAGCCAAAATATTCCATAGTCATTAAAAAGCAAAAGGCGAAACGCGTGGGATCTTGCATTAGCTGCTGTATATCCTGTGTTACTGAAGAGGCATCTTGGTTTACAACATCCATACTTAGGATACGAGTGCGCAGCCTTCTCTGATCTAAGGGCCACACTGTCAGACTGCTCTACTCTAAGGGACCACCAGAAAACTACTGGAGACATTAGAGAGAGTTGTGGGGGACAGGAGAATGGACTCTTTCCTGTTCGCCTACTTAGCACTTCTGCAAGCATGCAGCTTTCTCCATTATAATATTTGAGGGGAGCCAAAAAGTTTTGCAACCCCCATGAACTTCAATAAAAAGGACCGCAGGCGTGCCCGGCCACCTCCACCTCATCTCATCCACTCTGGAGTGCCGACAGAGGTCAGTGGAGCCCCACTTTACCTATACATGGGGGGAGTCACAGGGATTGAGCCCTTCCCACACGCATATCCAGGTGAGGTGGACCCTCTAAGCCTCAGATTCGAGTGGGCACGTGGACCCCAGGCGTTGTTTCAGCAGGACGGATGAAGTGGAACCAAGCAGGGATGGAAGCAAATTAAAGCACAAACAGAAGTCAAGAGTCTCAATCCTAAGACACAGGAGTGTGTCCTAATGGGCCTTAAGTAGGATTAAAGAGATGACGTCTCAGAGCCAAAACTCGATGTGGAGCACAACAGGGGGCAGCGTTACTGAGGTGAAGGAAGCAGAGCCCGGGATACCCAGTACAGATGTGTAACAGATACATCATATATGTCTCAGATGGGACAAGTCATCACCTTCAGATCATCGGGTATCAGACACGATTAATTAAAGCTGATCGGTCAGCAGATAACAATTCAAACTGCATATGTTATTAAATAATTCCCTTAGACCTCATTAGCCTGGGAAACTTACTGTGATAATCTTGGTCAGAATGGCTGTATAATCCTTGAGTTAAAACTCAATCTCTGCCCACCTAGCCTGTTTGACAGCTCCTCAGTGTCCCTCCTCCCTGCTGAGATCTCACACTGCTCAGGACAAGTTGCAGTGGACAAGCGGGGTGGGCGGAGCTTCAGCATCATCAGGGAGGAGGGACACTGAGGAGCTGCCAATCAGGTTATTAGGGTGGTGATTCGGCAGTAGCAGGTGGGAGGAGACTAAATACATTGGCTCTATATTGCTTATATTAAAAAGAGCATTTTAGAGAGTCCAATCTGACATTGCTTTTTCACAGTAAATACACCAGCCTCATCAGGTCTGATATCAATTAAATGTTGTATGTAAATTTTTATATGAAATCTGATGAAGGATCTACTTTAATCTGCAGCCCCTCCGATAATCCAACAATTCTGGGCGGGGGTCCCATTGGTTGGACCTTTATAATGAGTAAGTGACGGCATACCCCGCTATTTATCATCAACCTTTTATCTACTACTATTAAAGTCTATGCTCTCGTCATTGTCACAGAAGCAAGATAGTGATCGAAGGGGGATCACTAGGACTCCACGAAGTTTCTGGAAATGTCCATGGAGGCTCCACGACTCATTTTCTATCAACTCGGAGGAAATTGCATGGAGTCTTGGAGGTCATTAATAAACAAGCGGCCTCTTTCATTCGAGACTGACACATGCAAGTGATTAATTGCTTTCGAGGAAGGGGGTCCGGGGAAGAAATGGGGGATGGGGGGTGTGACGGCACTTCCTCTGGGGACTTCATTAATAGTCATTAACCATTGCAGGGGTCATTTGGCTTTATACAAATAACTTCCCCCTCCTTTAAAAAAAAAAAAAAAAAAAAAAAAAAAATTACATTTTTCCACTAAACAGCCCCATATGTTTATACCATGTGCCCGTTGCGGTGAATGAAATTACAGAGTTAATAACGTTCCTATGAGCAGTGGGAAGACGCCTTACAATTAGCCGGTTAATATCTCGCAGCGATTTTCCTCCGGTCGCCCGCTTGGCAGGCGAATTAACAAATGAGGGAGTGGATTGTGACTGCGCAGTGATTAATCCTTTTAATATCTTCCATATTCCCAGCATGCTCGGCGTCTGGTTTGGCTCTAGAAAGGAGACCACCCATCAGGAGCCCCCCACCCTCCGCTTGCCGGGATTTTTGCTAAAAGGCTTTTAACTCTACAGGATACGCTGGAAGAAATGCATTTCAATAGGAGGCAAATAGATCGCCAATTGTAGGATTTTTTTTTTATATATATATGGGAAGAAATCCATTAGGGTCTAACGAAAATATATTCACACGGTGGAGAGGGCGTTTTTTTTTTTTTTGTTTTTTTTTTCTGGGTTGAAAAGTGCGTGAAACCCCCTGTTAATATTGCACATAAAACAAGAATGACCTTCTCGGTCCTAATGCTGTTTGCCATAAAGGGCCGGTGAGTCATCCCCGATCTCCCCTGAAGTGGGGAAGCGCAGGAAGATGGTTAATTAGATCAGTGACGTAGCAGAGCTGGCCCGGTTGTTTGCACGGATGCATCATCTTGCAAGTATATTCCACCCCTCATTGGTAAAGATGTCTGCCCTATGCACCACCGGAAGGAAAACTGCAACAGGGAATATTGCAAGAAATAATGGGGGTCCGAACACTGGAACCTCCACCAATCCTGCAAATGAAGGGGCCACAGTGCCGATTTAATGCTTAATCCCAATTTAAGTTTTCTGTATGAGAACTGCGGCATGGCGGTATTCAACAGAGTGGGGTTATGCTACCGATACCTGAAGGTGGAAAAAAAAAAAAGGTTAAGGGGGCTACAATGCGGTGTCCGCGGAGTACAGAAGCCCGGCGATCCTAGACATTTGACATACACGTTAGCAGTAGTGCCAGCTCCGCAGACAGTGGACGCCAGGAACGCTACACAGCCGGCATCCGCCTCCTACAGCAGCGACGGGAACCAGCTGTGATCGCTGCGGTTAAACTCCTTAAATGCTGCTGCCAATATGACTGTGGCATTTAAAGTGCAGCCATCATCAGAAAACGATCAGGATTTTTGTGTTACATGGATTTTGTTCATTTCATATTACAATCTTTATTAAGAAAAAACAAAAAAAAAAAAAAAATGTAAATTTCGCAATTTTCACACCAGTCAGAGGGTTGTTTTTTTTTTCCAGACTTTAAACTTTGTTGTTTCAGGAAGAGCTTTCAGCAGCCTCCTTATCAAAGGAAGTCTTTTTCGGCACTTATTTAAACCATTTCTAACTTCAAAGTCCACCTCAATGTAACAGTAGAATGGAGGACATTATGCATTAATACTGAGCAGTGTAACTGTGCATCCAGCTCCGTGGGGAGAGCATTTAGCAGGCTCCTTATCAAAGGCAGGCTATCACTTCTTTTTACCGTTTCGAGCTTTGAAAGCCATGAGGAAGTGATTTGTTCATTCCTCTGGCGACTTTCGCTTGGACGCCACCAATATTTTGTATACAAAATGGGAATAAAAGATGGCGTCAAAGCCGCTGCAAAAGACATCCAGTAATACATCCGTACGGATGCGTCAGATAAAACACCACCATGATGCCTTTCCCTATAGTAAATATTTGCGGATATGTTGGCGTCTTAAAAATCATGCTGTGTGCACATATCTTACAATGCCAGGTAACACCTCTACATACAGCGGACCTTGCTTCATCTCACTTCACGATGGCTTTAGCACGTGCTCATTAGACATCTCAATAGAAAAGATGCTGCTAATGTACATGTGTTATTTCATAAAACAAGAAGGTAGTGTCTAAAAAAAGCCCCAGTGGCCGGAGAGAATATTGCAAGAGTCTATTTTTTTATTTTAAATACAGATTGTAATAAGTACCAAAAAAAAAAAATTAAAATTGCTAAAAGGTTAAAAAAAATACATTTAAAACACAAAAACCTGATTTAAACAATATGTCATTTTCTGATGACAGCTTCCCTTTAAAAGTATGTGATCCTTCCCATGCATCCGCTAGAGCAGGGGTCCTCAAACTACGGCCCGCGGGCCACATGCGGCCCGCGGAGGACTTTTATCCGGCCCGCTGGGCTATGGGCGGAGGAGAGGAGAGCGGTGCCAGTGCCCGCCCTTCCCCCCGCTTTCTCAGAGCCCCGGCAGCCCGATACTTACCTCTCCCCGTGCCTTCGCAGATCCGCTGTCTTCCTGCTCTGCTCTCCCTGTGACGTCTCAGGTCAGAGGGAGCAGTGACGTCTTTACACCGTGCCCTCCCGAGTGCCGTCACAGGCAGCGCAGAGCGGGACAACGCCGGAGACGCTGGAGTCCGGACCTGAGCAGCGGCAGCAGGCAAGGAGGGAGGCGAGTATTGGATTTTTTTTTTTTAATGTATGGAGGCATGGGACATAATATTAGGGGTGACATCCTGCATGTGGCATTATATGGGGGGGGGTGACATCCTGAATGGGGCATTATATGGGGGGGGGTGACATGCTGCATGGGGCATTATATGGGGGGGGGGGGGTGACATCCAGCATGGGGCATTATATGGGGGGGGGTGACATCCAGCATGGGGCATTATATGGGGGGGGGTGACATCCAGCATGGGGCATTATATGGGGGGGGGGGGGGGACATCCTGAATGGGGCATTATATGGGGGGGGTGACATGCTGCATGGGGCATTATATGGGGGGGGGTGACATCCTGCATGGGGCATTATATGGGGGGGGGGTGACATCCTGAATGGGGCATTATATGGGGGGGGGTGACATGCTGCATGGGGCATTATATGGGGGGGGGTGACATCCTGAATGGGGCATTATATGGGGGGGGTGACATGCTGCATGGGGCATTATATGGGGGGGGGGTGACATCCTGAATGGGGCATTATATGGGGGGGTGTGACATGCTGCATGGGGCATTATATGGGGGGGGGGTGACATCCTGAATGGGGCATTATATGGGGGGGGTGACATGCTGCATGGGGCATTATATGGGGGGGGGTGACATCCAGCATGGGGCATTATATGGGGGGGGTGACATCCAGCATGGGGCATTATATGGGGGGGGGGGTGACATCCAGCATGGGGCATTATATGGGGGGGGGTGACATCCTGAATGGGGCATTATATGGGGGGGGTGACATGCTGCATGGGGCATTATATGGGGGGGTGACATGCTGCATGGGGCATTATATGGGGGGGTGACATGCTGCATGGGGCATTATATGGGGGGGTGACATGCTGCATGGGGCATTATATGGGGGGGTGACATGCTGCATGGGGCATTATATGGGGGGGTGACATGCTGCATGGGGCATTATATGGGGGGGTGACATGCTGCATGGGGCATTATATGGGGGGGTGACATGCTGCATGGGGCATTATATGGGGGGGTGACATGCTGCATGGGGCATTATATGGGGGGGTGACATCCTGCATGGGGCATTATATGGGGGGGGTGACATCCTGAATGGGGCATTATATGGGGGGGGTGACATCCTGAATGGGGCATTATATGGGGGGGTGACATGCTGCATGGGGCATTATATGGGGGGTGACATCCAGCATGGGGCATTATATGGGGGGTGACATCCAGCATGGGGCATTATATGGGGGGTGACATCCAGCATGGGGCATTATATGGGGGGTGACATCCAGCATGGGGCATTATATGGGGGGTGACATCCAGCATGGGGCATTATATGGGGGGTGACATCCAGCATGGGGCATTATATGGGAAGGGGGGGGGTGACATCCAGAATGGGGCATTATAAAGACAGGGGAGTGATATCCTGCATGGGTCATTATATGGGGGGGGGGGGGTGACATCCAGCATGGGGCATTATAAAGACAGGGGAGTGATATCCTGCATGTGTCATTATATGGGGGGGTGACATCCTGAATGGGGCATTATATGGGGAGGTGACATCCTGAATGGGGCATTATAAAGATAGGGGAGTGATATCCTGCATGTGTCATTATATGGGGGGGGTGACATCCTGAATAGGGCATTATAAAGACAGGGGAGTGATATCTTGCACGGGGCATTATATGGTAGGAGAAAGGGAAATCCTGCATGGGGCATAATAAGGGGGAACAGCCTGCATAGGGCATTATAAGGGGGAAACAGCCTGCCTATTGAGGACCTATGCTGCCTATTGGGGACATTTCCTTGCCTATTGGGGACATTTCCTTGCCTATTGGGGACCTATGCTGCCTATTGGGGACCTATGCTGCCTATTGGGGACCTATGCTGCCTATTGGGGACATTTCTCTGCCTATTGGGGACCTATGCTGCCTATTGGGGACATTTACCTGCCTATTGGGGACCGATGCTGCCTATTGGGGACCGATGCTGCCTATTGGGGACATTTACCTGCCTATTGGGGACCTATGCTGCCTATTGGGTACATTTACCTGCCTATTGGGGACCTATGCTGCCTATTGGGAACCTATGCTGCCTATTGGGGACCTATGCTGCCTATTGGGGACATTTACCTGCCTATTGGGGACCTATGCTGCCTATTGGGGACATTTCTCTGCCTATTGGGGACATTTACCTGCCTATTGGGGACCGATGCTGCCTATTGGGGACCGATGCTGCCTATTGGGGACATTTACCTGCCTATTGGGTACAGTTACCTACCTATTGAAATACCGGTTGATTTAACTTTACTTGTTCTTCATTTTAAATATTGTATTTGTTCCTGCATTGTTTTTTTTTACTACAAAATAAGATATGTGCAGTGTGCATAGGAATTTGTTCAGTTTTTTTTAAAAAACTATATTCCGGCCCTCCAATGGTCTGAGGGACCGTGAACTGGCCCCCTGTTTAAAAAGTTTGAGGACCCCTGCGCTAGAGGGCCCACCGGCCCCCTGCAAAGTGATAGCTGAAGGCCTCAAGTCACTGTCTGGGCTTCACAGCAAGAACAGAATGTCAGAGGCCAAGCTTCATAGGGAACTGTAATTTTTCCTATATACTTCAATATTGTAGTATTGCAGTATATAGAAAAAGTGATCAAACTTTACAGGATCAAGTCCCCCTAGGGCAGAGATGTCAAACTCAAATACAGAGGGGCAAAATAAAAAACTTGGACAAAGTCGCGGGCCAACCTTGATATGTATTAACAACCCTCCACACAGAATAATGGGCCCCACATAGTCCTCCATACAGAATAATGGCCCCATATAGTCCTCCATACAGTATAATGGGCCCACATAGTCCTCCATACAGAATAATGGGCCCCACATAGTCCTCCATACAGAATAATGGCCCCATATAGTCCTCCATACAGAATAATGGGCCCCACATAGCCCTCCATACAGTATAATGGCCCAACATAGTCCTCCATACAGTATAATGGGCCCCACATAGTCCTCCATACAGTATAATGGGCCCCATATAGTCCTCCATACAGTATAATGGGCCCCACATAGTCCTCCATACAGTATAATGGGGGATCGGTGACGGTGTCACGGGCCAAATGTAATCAGCGTGTGGGTCAAATTTGGGCCACGGGCCAGAGCTGGACTTGTGTGCCCTATGGGGACTAAAAATAAAGTGTAAAGTAAAAAGAAAAAAAAAAAAACAACAAAATACGAATAGAACAAGTTTGGTATTGCAACAACCGAAAAGTCCAATCAAAATATAAAATTCTTTAACCCACATGATAAACATCATGCGGCAAAAAAAAGGGCCAGAATTGATGTTTTTTCATTCGCCACATTTCCCCCAAAAAAATAGCAAATCAAAACTTCCCCAAAATGTTACCAACAAATACTACTGCTTGCCATGTAAAAACAAGCCATCCATATATGTGGAGAGTCACGCTGCCCAGGTCACAAGCTTTATAGTAAAATGAATGGGGTCATTCAAAACTGCAACTCGTCCAGCAAAAAAAAAAGATGGAAAGACTGTCAGAAAAAGAAAAAAAAACGGAAGAAAGGGGGATAAAAAAAGAAAGTTAGCCGCGTGGGGAAGGAAGGAGTTGATCCATCACAGGATCCAACAGATTTTGGGTTCGTACAGATGACAAGTGACGGAGAGGTCGTCACCCCGTTCTCCGCAGACTTATTTTCAAGCAGATTTTTTTTCCTCCTCGTGTTTTTAAGACCATGTTCACATTCATCGTTGTGAAAAAAACGCTGCAGATCTGTGGTGCTGAGAACGCAGCAAATAAGCTGTGTGTGAATCCACTCTACGTGTCACCGTATCTGCGGCTACTCCGCAATCAGTTTCCGCCGCTTTGAATCCACTTTCAAAGCCGATTGATCCAGTGACTTTTCTAAAGGCGACCCGGTAAAACGAAAGCCGACCCGATGAAACCAGCCTTATGTTCACACAGGCTTCAAAATTTCAGTTCCATAGCAACGGGGGCAATTTGGAAATGATCCAGCAGAGTTATAAAAAAAAAAAAAGAGGTTCTCTGCGGCCGGGAACACAGCCCCCATGTGTCAGATAGGAAAATAGAAAGGACGCATTACCGTCAAGTAAATGTACCGCCAAACAGAGGGAAAGCAACACGCTGCACATGTCACGCTGGGGACGGCATTGTGCGTGGTGGTACCCACAGTACCCATGAAATACAAGACACGAGACGCTCCAAAACCAGAAATATCCATGGGAAAAATAATAAAACTTTTAGTCTAAAACCTCCAAATTAAAGGTAACCGGTCACTCAGGTCATCAGCGCCACCGGCTGTTCAGAAGAAGCTGCCGTATGTATACATGATGGCTCCAACACATAGTACACACAGATGTGAGGGATTCATGCTCTACCGTCTCAATGTAGCACGTGTCTAGAAGCAGCAGCAGCATCATGGAGGACATTATTCATCAATACTGAGCAGTGTAACTGTGCATCCAGCTCTGGGTGAGATAAAATACTTACAAGAAAGCAACAGCACATATTTGTCTGTTCCGATCACTCTGCTGCTCGCTTCATCCTCAACCTATCTTCTCCATAGACTTCAATAGTCAGCTGTGATCTTGAAGCTGGCAGTCAGTTATCCAAACCAAAAATTTCTCCCAAAAAAAGATATTCATTTGCACACAGCTGTTTCAGAGTCCATGCCCCTCATCAGTGCAGAGCAAGGTAATGGTTGGCTGGGTGAGAGGCCTCTGATGCAGATGCAGGGGTAGGGTTACTCTTCGAGGAGATTGCCCATTGACATAAGGAGATTTACAGACAATGTAATGCCCCTTGGGAAAGAACATATGCAAATTAGCTCTCCTCCAGGAGGAGGGAGGGCTCTCTAATGACACCTGTGGACGTTACGGCAGAAGTGGGGTTAAGAACGACTGAATTTCCATCTAAATTTCTGCCAGGTCCGTACACTGTTTACTTCAGCGTCTGATCTCCGTCAATGAAAGGAGCCGGAGATGCACAACACAACCGTGATCCTTTCATGTCCTCCCAGAGACTGCGGAGACTCGGGGAAGGGGGGAGTACAGAAGGTAGATCCTCAGGGGAGCAAAGCCCTTAGAAAGTGATATATCAAAGCACTGAGGAGGAGGAGGGGGTGCGGAGACGGATTCTGACAAATCGAAAATTATCCCAAGCTGCGGAGAAGCTGTGAGACACAATTGCCGCCTCGGTGTGACGGAACGTAGGCTGCAACCTCTGGATTCTTCTCTAATCTGCCCATTATATCAGATGTTTCTTTCCTTAAATAATGATATGTTGTCACTTACCGCACTCGCGCCGCATTACCGCAGCTATACATTACGCTTCCTAGGAGAGCAATTAGAAAAAATATATACTGCACTAAAAATAAAATATTGCTGCAAAATTATTTGCTTTGAACAGGTGCAAGATCCTGAATCATGACTTTACTGAGCAGCAGGGGGCAGCACCCGCCAGAGGCGGCAGGGAATGGGGGCAGCGGGGCAGGTAGGAGGGTCGCAGTCCTTAAAGGGAACCTCTCCGCACGTTTTTACATACACAGCTTTCCAAATTATTAGGCAAATAGAATTTATCATAAACATACATACACTATATATATATATATATATATATATATATATATATATATATATATATATATATATATATATATATATATATATATATATATATATATATATATATATATATATATATATATTTTTTTTTTTTGCAATAAACTCATGGATGGTTTGTGTCTCAGGCTCTTTGGAACACTGAAATAAATCTCAAAACTACTTTAGGCTATGTTCACATGTTGTGTTTTTGCTACTTTTTATGCAAATAAAAAGCTGCTTTTTACAGTACCAGCAAAAGCTATGAGATTTCAGAAATCTCATGGAGGCCCAGCGACAGCAGACGCGGCTGACGAGACTCTAGTCCACCTTGCCATGAATGGGGTCTGAATGGAGCTAGCATCCCCCCACAAACAGGTGAGCACCCGGCTGAAATCACCTGACTGACCCCCAAATGTGTGGGTTTTTTTGTTTTTTTTTTTACTCTCTGGAGAAATACTACAGATCAGAAGACATCTCACAGGCAAAAACACCATACATGAATCTGTCGCTTTACCTTGTGAGTTTGGGCAGTGCTTCTCGTCGCTGTTGTCTCGACAGTTGTTCTTGCCGTTACACACAAAACTTGTGTCTATACACATCTTATTACTGCAGTGGAAGCGAGAACTGGAGCAGAGTAAGGGGTGAGCGGCTGAAATACAAGAACGAGGACAAGGCGCTGTAACCATCTCCCCAATGTATGAGAAAATCATTAAGGAGCAATCTTGTAATAGAAGAAACCATTCAAATCTATATCCTTGGGCAGTAT
Organism: Phyllobates terribilis; assembly: GCF_046119375.1. NCBI lineage: Eukaryota > Metazoa > Chordata > Amphibia > Anura > Dendrobatidae > Phyllobates > Phyllobates terribilis. The sequence continues at coordinate 77,196,828 of NW_027362773.1, read as the reverse complement.
TATAGTAGTTATATTCTTGTACATAGGGGCAGTATTATAGTAGTTATATTCTTGTACATAGGGGCAGTATTATAGTAGTTATATTCTTGTACATAGGGGGCAGTATTATAGTAGTTATATTCTTGTACATAGGGGGCAGTATTATAGTAGTTATATTCTTGTACATAGGGGCAGTATTATAGTTGTTATATTCTTGTACATAGGAGGCAGTATTATAGTAGTTATATTCTTGTACATAGGAGCAGTATTATAGTAGTTATATTCTTGTACATAGGGGCAGTATTATAGTAGTTATATTCTTGTACATAGGGGGCAGTATTATAGTAGTTATATTCTTGTACATAGGGGGCAGTATTATAGTAGTTATATTCTTGTACATAGGGGCAGTATTATAGTAGTTATATTCTTGTACATAGGGGGCAGCATTATAGTAGTTATATTCTTGTACATAGGAGCAGTATTATAGTAGTTATATTCTTGTACATAGGGGACAGTATTATAGTAGTTATGTTCTTGTACATAGGGGGCAGCATTATAGTAGTTATATTCTTGTACATAGGAGCAGTATTATAGTAGTTATATTCTTGTACATAGGAGCAGTATTATAGTAGTGATATTCTTGTACATAGGGGGCAGTATTATAGTAGTTATATTCTTGTACATAGGGGGCAGTATTATAGTAGTTATGTTCTTGTACATAGGGGACAGTATTATAGTAGTTATGTTCTTGTACATAGGGGCTGTATTATAGTAGTTATATTCTTGTACATAGGGGGCAGTATTATAGTAGTTATATTCTTGTACATAGGAGCAGTATTATAGTAGTTAAATTCTTGTACATAGGGGGCAGTATTATAGTAGTTATATTCTTGTACATAGGGGGCAGTATTATAGTAGTTATATTCTTGTACATAGGGGGCAGTATTATAGTAGTTATATTCTTGTACATAGGGGGCAGTATTATAGTAGTTATATTCTTGTACATAGGAGCAGTATTATAGTAGTTATATTCTTGTACATAGGAGCAGTATTATAGTAGTTATATTCTTGTACATAGGAGCAGTATTATAGTAGTTATATTCTTGTACATAGGGGGCAGTATTATAGTAGTTATATTCTTGTACATAGGGGGCAGTATTATAGTAGTTATATTCTTGTACATAGGGGGCAGTATTATAGTAGTTATATTCTTGTACATAGGGGGCAGTATTATAGTAGTTATATTCTTGTACATAGGGGGCAGTATTATAGTAGTTATATTCTTGTACATAGGAGCAGTATTATAGTAGTTATATTCTTGTACATAGGGGACAGTATTATAGTAGTTATATTCTTGTACATAGGGGCAGTATTATAGTAGTTATAGTCTTGTACATAGGGGCAGTATTATAGTAGTTATATTCTTGTACATAGGGGCAGTATTATAGTAGTTATATTCTTGTACATAGGAGCAGTATTATAGTAGTTATATTCTTGTACATAGGGGGCAGTATTATAGTAGTTATATTCTTGTACATAGGGGACAGTATTATAGTAGTTATATTCTTGTACATAGGGGCAGTATTATAGTAGTTATATTCTTGTACATAGGAGCAGTATTATAGTAGTTATATTCTTGTACATAGGGGGCAGTATTATAGTAGTTATATTCCTGTACATAGGGGGCAGTATTATAGTAGTTATATTCTTGTACATAGGAGCAGTATTATAGTAGTTATATTCTTGTACATAGGAGCAATATTATAGTAGCTATATTCTTGCACATAGGGGGCAGTATTATAGTAGTTATATTCTTGCACATAGGAGCAGTATTATAGTAGTTATAATCTTGTACATAGGGGGCAGTATTATAGTAGTTATATTCTTGTACATAGGGGGCAGTATTATAGTAGTTATATTCTTGTACATAGGGGGCAGTATTATAGTAGTTATATTCTTCTACATAGGGAGCAGTATTATAGTAGTTATATTCTAGTACATAGGGGGCAGTATTATAGTAGTTATATTCTTGTACATAGGGGCAGTATTATAGTAGTTATATTCTTGTACATAGGGGGCAGTATTATAGTAGTTATATTCTAGTACATAGGAGGCAGTATTATAGTAGTTATATTCTTGTACATAGGGACAGTATTATAGTAGTTATATACTTGTACATAGGAGCAGTATTATAGTAGTTATATTCTTGTACATAGGGAGCAGTATTATAGTAGTTATATTCTAGTACATAGGGGGCAGTATTATAGTAGTTATATTTTTGTACATAGGAGCAGTATTATAGTAGTTATATTCTTGTACATAGGGGCAGTATTATAGTAGTTATATTCTTGTACATAGGGAGCAGTATTATAGTAGTTATATTCTTGTACATAGGGGGCAGTATTACAGTATATAGTACTGTGTAGTAAGGACATTGTACAGAATTGTTTGGTAAGAAAAGCAGAGCCAGAAATATGCAGTTGCCACTTCTTTTCTTATCTTCTTTTGACAGCTGAGGTCCAGTACCCAATTGGGATAAATAGATCACATAGAACCATGATATCTGTGTTGCGTCCTGTGGCATGATTCAGTGTTATTCAAAAAATGTTTTCTTTTTATTGCTGAACTTTTTTTTTTTTTTTGCAGAAATTCCCAATTTGCCATATTAAAGAAATTGACTGGAGCAGCCATGTAATGGCTTTAGATACCGCTGTTCGTATCTTATATTTAAGTCATCATTCAATTGATGTAACATGAGAATCACTTACTGCAGTTCTCCTCGTCGCTCCCATCAGGACAATCCTCAAACCCGTTGCACTGGAAGCGTCCGATAATACAGTGGATCCCATTAGCACAGGGGAAGAACTTTGGGCCACACTTAGATTTGGCTTTAGCTGTAATGATACAAGAGAGAACGGGTTCAGCTAAGACGTCTGATCAGCTCTAGTGTTTCATCCACCTTCACTCAACATTGTAGACTCTCGTAACATCTCAATGAAAAACTTATATACAGATATATCTACTCAACAGACAGAGACATTACAAGTCGCCTGGTTGCCTGGTCTGAACGACAAAGGAAAAAAAATAAGTGATCATGCAGTACTTCATGACAAAAGCACGGTTTGATGATGTCACGTGTAACGTGCACTGATGAGATCATGACAATGAAAATGTGATGTCATCAAACTTCATTCATCATTATATTTATGAAATAAACCTCACATCCAAGTTAAAAGAGGTTGGCTAGTCTTTCTTCATAAGCACACTCCTCTAGGAGGAGGAGACCTAGCGTGGCCATCGGGAGGAGGAGGAGAAGGAGGAGGAGACCTAGAGTGGCCATCGCCAGGAGGAGGAGGAGGAGGAGACCTAGCGTGGCCATCGCCAGGAGGAGGAGGAGGAAGAGACCTAGCGTGGCCATCGCCAGGAGGAGGAGGAGGAGGAGGAGGAGGAGACCTAGCGTGGCCATCGCCAGGAGGAGGAGGAGGAGACCTAGCGTGGCCATCATCAGGAGGAGGAGGAGGAGGAGACCTAGCGTGGCCATCGCCAGGAGGAGGAGGAGGAGACCTAGCGTGGCCATCGCCAGGAGGAGGAGGAGGAGGAGACCTAGCGTGGCCATCGCCAGGAGGAGGAGGAGGAGACCTAGCGTGGCCATCATCAGGAGGAGGAGGAGGAGACCTAGCGTGGCCATCGCCAGGAGGAGGAGGAGGAGACCTAGCGTGGCCATCGCCAGGAGGAGGAGGAGGAGACCTAGCGTGGCCATCGCCAGGAGGAGGAGGAGATCTAGCGTGGCCATCGCCAGGAGGAGGAGACCTAGCGTGGCCATCGCCAGGAGGAGGAGGAGACCTGGCGTGGCCATCGCCAGGAGGAGGAGGAGACCTGGCGTGGCCATCGCCAGGAGGAGGAGGAGACCTAGCGTGGCCATCGCCAGGAGGAGGATGAGACCTGGCGTGGCCATCGCCAGGAGGAGGAGGAGACCTAGCGTGGCCATCGCCAGGAGGAGGAGGAGACCTAGCGTGGCCATCGCCAGGAGGAGGCGGAGACCTAGCGTGGCCATCGCCAGGAGGAGGCGGAGACCTAGCGTGGCCATCGCCAGGAGGAGGAGGCGGAGACCTAGCGTGGCCATCGCCAGGAGGAGGCGGAGACCTAGCGTGGCCATCGCCAGGAGGCGGAGACCTAGTGTGGCCATCGCCAGGAGGCGGAGACCTAGCGTGGCCATCGCCAGGAGGCGGAGACCTAGCGTGGCCATCGCCAGGAGGAGGAGGAGGAGACCTAGCGTGGCCATCGCCAGGAGGAGGAGGCGGAGACCTAGCGTGGCCATAGCCAGGAGGAGGAGGCGGAGACCTAGCGTGGCCATCGCCAGAAGGAGGAGACCTAGTGTGGCAATCGCCAGGAGGAGGAGGAGACCTAGCGTGGCAATCGCCAGGAGGAGGAGGAGACCTAGCGTGGCAATCGCCAGGAGGAGGAGGAGACCTAGCGTGGCAATCGCCAGGAGGAGGAGGAGACCTAGCGTGGCAATCGCCAGGAGGAGGAGGAGACCTAGCGTGGCAATTGCCAGGAGGAGGAGGAGACCTAACGTGGAAATCGCCAGGAGGAGGAGGAGGAGGAGACCTAGCATGGCAATTGCCAGGAGGAGGAGGAGACCTAGCGTGGCAATTGCCAGGAGGAGGAGGAGACCTAACGTGGAAATCGCCAGGAGGAGGAGGAGGAGGAGACCTAGCATGGCAATTGCCAGGAGGAGGAGGAGACCTAGCGTGGCAATTGCCAGGAGGAGGAGGAGACCTAACGTGGAAATCGCCAGGAGGAGGAGGAGGAGGAGACCTAGCATGGCAATTGCCAGGAGGAGGAGGAGACCTAACGTGGAAATCGCCAGGAGGAGGAGGAGGAGGAGACCTAGCGTGGCCATTGCCAGGAGGAGGAGGAGACCTAGTGTGGCCATTGCCAGGAGGAGGAGGAGACCTAGCGTGGCAATCGCCAGGAGGAGAAGGAGGAGACCTAGCGTGGCAATCGCCAGGAGGAGGAGGAGACCTAGCGTGGCAATCGCCAGGATGAGGAGGAGGAGACCTAGCGTGGCAATCGCCAGGAGGAGGAGGGGGAGACCTAGGGTGGCAATCGCCAGGAGGAGGAGGAGACCTAGGGTGGCAATCGCCAGGAGGAGGAGGAGGAGACCTAGCGTGGCAATCGCCAGGAGGAGGAGGAGGAGACCTAGGGTGGCAATCGCCAGGAGGAGGAGGAGACCTAGCGTGGCAATTGCCAGGAGGAGGAGGAGACCTAGCGTGGCCATTGCCAGGAGGAGGAAGAGACCTAGCGTGGCAATCGCCAGGAGGAGGAGACCTAGCATGGCAATTGCCAGGAGGAGGAGGAGACCTAACGTGGAAATCGCCAGGAGGAGGAGGAGGAGGAGACCTAGCGTGGCCATTGCCAGGAGGAGGAGGAGGAGACCTAGTGTGGCCATTGCCAGGAGGAGGAGGAGACCTAGCGTGGCAATCGCCAGGAGGAGAAGGAGGAGACCTAGCGTGGCAATCGCCAGGAGGAGGAGGGGGAGACCTAGGGTGGCAATCGCCAGGAGGAGGAGGAGACCTAGGGTGGCAATCGCCAGGAGGAGGAGGAGGAGACCTAGCGTGGCAATCGCCAGGAGGAGGAGGAGGAGACCTAGGGTGGCAATCGCCAGGAGGAGGAGGAGGAGACCTAGCGTGGCAATCGCCAGGAGGAGGAGGAGGAGACCTAGCGTGGCAATCGCCAGGAGGAGGAGGAGGAGACCTAGCGTGGCAATCACCAGGAGGAGGAGGAGGAGACCTAGGTTGGCAATAGACAGGAGGAGGAGGAGACCTAGCATGGCAATCACCAGGAGGAGGAGGAGGAGACCTAGCATGGCAATTGCCAGGAGGAGGAGGAGACCTAGCGTGGCAATTGCCAGGAGGAGGAGGAGACCTAGCGTGGCAATTGCCAGGAGGAGGAGGAAACCTAGCGTGGCAATCGCCAGGAGGAGAAGGAGGAGACCTAGCCTGGCAATCGCCAGGAGGAGAAGGAGGAGACCTAGCGTGGCAATCGCCAGGAGGAGGAGGAGGAGGAGACCTAGCGTGGCAATCGCCAGGATGAGGAGGAGGAGACCTAGCGTGGCCATCGCCAGGAGGAGGAGGAGGAGACCTAGCATGGCAATTGCCAGGAGGAGGAGGAGGAGACCTAGCATGGCAATTGCCAGGAGGAGGAGGAGACCTAGCGTGGCAATTGCAGGAGGAGGAGGAGACCTAGCGTGGCAATCGCCAGGAGGAGGAGGAGACCTAGCGTGGCAATCGCCAGGAGGAGGAGGGGGAGACCTAGGGTGGCAATCGCCAGGAGGAGGAGGGGGAGACCTAGGGTGGCAATCGCCAGGAGGAGGAGGAGGGGGAGACCTAGGGTGGCAATCGCCAGGAGGAGGAGGAGACCTAGCGTGGCAATCGCCAGGAGGAGGAGGAGGAGACCTAGCGTGGCAATAGACAGGAGGAGGAGGAGGAGACCTAGCATGGCAATCACCAGGAGGAGGAGGAGGAGACCTAGCATGGCAATTGCCAGGAGGAGGAGGAGACCTAGCATGGCAATTGCCAGGAGGAGGAGGAGACCTAGCATGGCAATCGCCAGGATGAGGAGGAGGAGACCTAGCATGGCAATCGCCAGGAGGAGGAGGAGACCTAGCGTGGCAAATCGCCAGGAGGAGGAGGAGACCTAGCGTGGCAATCGCCATGAAGAAGAAAGCTAGTATGGCCATCACCAAGAACAGGAGATTTAGCGTGGTCATCGCCATTAAGAGGAGCAGACCTAGGTTGGCCATCACCAGAAGAGGGAGACCTAGTATGGCCAGTAATTACCATGACCCTGCCATCACCAGTTGTGGCACATAAACATGTAGTAATGAGTTCAGCATTTGTATGAAACCTCAGTTCAACTACTGGACCCCATTTATAGAGGTTTTTAACCATTTAAACATAAACTATATACAATTTTCATAATAGCGCTCTCTCAAAGTATACAGTAATTGTGGCGAGAAGATATGATTATTCAGCAATTACGAGAATATAATCTTCTGTAGGTTATTACGGCATTAAGAGAACTTATTTAATACATGCAGAATAAATTTAAGAAAATGAGAATCTAAAGTCAGCGTGAGAAAAATGAAATGATCTTCCAGGTATGAATTATTATACCGACCGGAAAGGAAGAACGGTGGAAAGAAATACGAATCTTAAGAGATTAAACAAGAGCAATTATATGGCACAATAGTGAGGAGCGCAGAGCCGAATTATCATATCTCTATTTCACTGTCATTTTTACTCTGCAGAATAATCTTCACCAGCTTCTGTGAATTATATACTTTTGATAGATCCGAACTTATAAATCCCGACCAAAAAAAGTAGTCAAAAATAGACTTTTTTGGATATGAGACGAGCAGGTCAAAGACAAAGGATGTGACCATGAAATCATCTGGACACATGCAGGGCCAGGAATGATCTTTGGTCCTTCCCCCTCTAGCAGCTGATAATATAGACCCATCTTACAACCCCAGTAGAAGTCTGTTAGCTGCCAGGTGCTGCAGAGGCTCTACTCCTTCCCTGACAAGCAGGCAGAAAGCCATTTCTTTTTGGTGCTTTGCAGTGAGCAAAGGATCACTGGGCTGTGAGAAGGGCGACTGAGCATGTGTGTCCACCGGCACTCAGCTCATTAGGTGGGCATGCACCTAAAGCTATTCAATCTCACCACCATATATTGATGATAAATCCTCTTATGCACCTCCTCTCTATGTACTGGAGCAACCACGCAAAACCTGAAGCACAAGGCAGGAAGTGGGAGGAGGCCTGACAGGAAGTGGTGGAGGCGGAGCCTGCCGTGTGCTGCAAGAGTTGTGCTGTGTGTGGAGAGAGCTCCTGGGAAGGGAGGAGAGCCAGGCGGAGGTGACCGAGCGGACCGGGAGGACCAGTAGGAGGAGACCGGAGGGACGAGCGCAAGAGAGCGCTGTGGCAGCGTGCAGTGCCGGCCAGCGGAGGGTGCCAGGTGGTGGTTACCAGGAGGTGATCAGGAGGACCGGTAAGAGGCGACCGGAGGGACAAGCGCGCTGTGATAGCGTGCAGCGTCCCTAGAGGAGGTGAGTGAGGGGCAGGAGGCCGCGATAAGCGGCCCTACTGAACCCAAGTGTGTACTGTACTGTATTGTATTTGTATCTGTATTGTATTCCCTAGTCCATATTTAATTGATTACCCCCCCGTCCATATTTAAATTGATTCCCCTGAACACCCCCGTCCATATTTAACTGATCCCTCTGACCACATTAAATTGACCACCACCCGTCCTCATTTAATTGATCCCCGACCACCCCCCGTCCATATTAAAGTGATCCCCCTGACCACATTTAAATGATTGACCCCCCCAGCCCATAATTGATTGATCCCCCTTGTCCTATTTAATAGATTCCCCTTGTCCACTTTTACTCATCCCCAGTCCCTATCTATTTGCCTTATCCCCCACCATATTTAATTAACCCCTGTCCATAATTAATTGATTGATTCCCCAGACCACAATTAATTATTTCCCCAGTCCATATTTATGGATATTATTGATACTTATTGATCCCCAGTCCTTAGTTAATTGACCCACCGTCCATACCTATTTTTTTGCTTTACCCCCCATCCTATTTAATTAAACCCCCTGTCCATAATTAATTGATTGAATCCCTAGTCCACAATTAATTATTTCCCCAGTCCATACTTATTGATCCCAGTCCATAGTTAATTGACACACCGTCCACACTTAATTAATCCACCTGACCCACTCAGCTGATCCCCCGTCCATACTTAATTGATACTTAATTGATCCCCAGTCCATACTTAACTGATCCCGCGCCGATATCTAATCGATACACTTGCACATCCCTAATTGATCCCCGTCCATACACCTATATAAAAATAATTGTGTTTTGTACTTGTACATATATACTGACTGTATCCCCATATTTAGAATGACGTCCATGTTGGCCGGAGCCGTGCAGTGTACATCTTGCGCAATGTATGCATTCCCTGAGCTACCGCTCAGGGATCCATACTGCTGCGAGAGATGTGAGCATATCGTGCACTTGGAAGCCCAAATCCTGGATCTAAGTGCTCAGATAGCGGTACTGAGGAGCATCGACAACATGGAACGGAGTTTGCTGCTCACCGAGCAGACACTCAATGGGTCAACACTGGGGGTGGAGCTTAGTGGGGAAGCGCAGGCTGAACAGGCAGGGAGCTGGGTAACGGTTAGAAGGGATAGAGGGAAGAAGTATAGGAAGGCTGGTTCAGAACCGGCATTATTGGAGCACGACAGATCCTCTGACCGCCGGGGGAGTGTATGCTCCAGTAATGAGGGGGAGGGGGGAAGTGTAGGGCAGGCTAGACAGGTCCTGGTAGTGGGTGACTCTATTATTAGGGGGACAGACAGGGCAATCTGTCACAAAGACCGGGATCGCCGAACGGTGTGCTGCCTCCCTGGCGCTCGAGTCCGGCACATCGCGGATCGGGTTGACAGGTTACTGGGTGGGGCTGGCGAAGACCCAGCGGTCATGGTCCACATTGGCACCAATGACAAAGTGAGTGGTAGATGGAGGGTCCTTAAAAATGATTTCAGGGATCTAGGTAGGAAGCTTAGGGCAAGGACCTCCAAGGTAGTTTTCTCAGAAATACTACCAATCCCGCGAGCCACACAGGAGCGCCAACGGGAGGTTAGGGAGGTGAATAAGTGGCTAAAGAGTTGGTGCAAGGCAGAAGGGTTTGGGTTCATGGAGAACTGGGCCGACTTCGCTGTCGGCTACAGGCTCTACCGTAGGGACGGGCTGCACCTCAATGGGGAGGGTGCAGCGGTGCTGGGGAAGAAGATGGCTAATAGGTTGGAGGAGTTTTTAAACTAGAGACGGGGGGGGGGAAACCAAGGAAATAGGTGGGATGTGAGGCAAGCAAGGGGGAAGGGGAGAAGTGAATATAATGAGGGTGGAGAGGGGGGTGGGGATAGTACAGTTAGATCGTTAGAGAAGAATAGGATGCTAAATAACCCCAAAGTTTTATCTTGCATGCTGACCAACGCAAGAAGCCTGACCAATAAGGCGGATGAGCTGCGGGCGCTTATATCGGAGGAGAGGTATGACATCGTAGGTATAACAGAGACTTGGCTAGACGATAGCTACGACTGGGCGGTAAATTTAACAGATTATAGTTTATTTAGAAGGGACCGGAAACAGGGGAAGGGCGGAGGAGTCTGCTTATATGTAAAGTCACGTCTAAAGCCCAGACTAAGGGAAGATATAGGAGAGGGAGAAGAGGGGGTCGAGTCCATGTGGGTAGAGATAGAGGGGGCAAAAAATAATAATAAAATATTACTGGGGGTCTGCTATAAGCCACCCAATATAACAGAGGAGAATGAGAAACTGCTATTAGGACAAATAGACAAAGTAGCAAAACATAATGAGGTGATTGTAATGGGGGACTTCAACTACCCGGATATTGACTGGGAAACAGAAACCTGTAGATCGCAGAAAGGAAAAAGGTTCTTGACAAATATCAAGGATAATTATCTCTCCCAACTAGTGCAGGAACCAACGAGAGGGAAGGCCGTGTTGGACTTAATATTGACTAATAGGCCTGATAGATTAACTGAGGTACAGATAGGGGGGCACCTAGGTAATAGCGATCATAATATTATCAATTTCAAAATGCCCTTCAGTAGGGTTATCAATAAGGGAACAACTAAAACATTAAACTTTAGGAGGGCGAAGTTTGATCAGCTGAAAGAAAACCTTCAACTTATAGACTGGGACAAAGTTCTTAATCAAGGAAATACGAATAGTAAATGGGAAACCTTCAAAAGAATTCTGAATACTCAGTGCGAGAGGTATATACCGTATGGGAATAAAAGGGCCAGAAATAAGAGGAAACCAGTATGGTTGAATAAGAACGTAAAAGGGGCGTTAAATAGCAAAAAAGAGGCATTCAAGAGATTAAAACAGGAAAACAGCAAGGAGGCACTAATGTGTTACAAGGAAAAAACGAGAACCTGCAAAAAACAAATAAAAATAGCAAAGGAGGAAACAGAGAGACGTATTGCTAGGGAAAGTAGATCAAATCCCAAACTGTTCTTTACGTATATAAATAGTAAAAGGATTAAATCGAATAATATTGGACCGATAAAAAGTGATGAAGGCAAAATCATAGAGAAAGATGAGGATAAAGCTAATCTATTAAATAAATTTTTTTCGTCAACTTTCACAAAGGAAAAAGAACTAACAGGCGAAATGAGAAGTGACAAGCTTAATCCTCCACTAAGTATGACAAATCTAACCCAAGCTGGGGTACAGAAACGCCTCAGTAACATTAAAATAAACAAATCACCAGGACCTGATGGCATACACCCACGGGTACTAAGGGAACTAAGTAATGTGATAGACAGACCGTTATATCTTATATTTAAGGACTCTGTTGAGACTGGGTCTGTACCACTTGATTGGCGACAGGCGAATGTAGTGCCAATATTCAAAAAGGGAGCGAAAAGTGACGCCGGAAACTATCGGCCGGTGAGTCTGACGTCCGTTGTGGGCAAAATTTTTGAAGGCTTTATTAATGAGGCAATCATGGAGCATCTTGACGCTAATAATCTATTAACCCCGAACCAACATGGATTCATGAGGAATCGCTCCTGCCAAACAAACCTGATTGACTTCTACGAGGAGGTTAGCTCTCGAGTAGATCAGGGGGAACCAGTGGATGTCGTGTATCTCGACTTCTCAAAAGTGTTCGATAGCGTGCCACATAATAGGTTGGTATACAAAATGAGAATGATGGGGCTGGGGGAAAATGTCTGCAAGTGGGTAGCTAACTGGCTAAAGGATAGAAGGCAGAGGGTGGTTATAAATGGAATATACTCAGATTGGGTAAGCGTCACTAGTGGGGTACCACAGGGGTCTGTACTAGGCCCAATGTTATTTAATATCTTTATTAACGACATAGTCAACGGGATAAATAGTAAAATATCAATATTTGCAGATGACACAAAGTTATGTAAAACAATTAATACAAAAGAGGATAGTGAAGACCTTCAGAGGGATTTGGATAAGCTGGGTAGGTGGAGCATTAAATGGCAAATGAGGTTTAACGAGGAGAAATGTAAGGTCATACATATGGGAAGGAAAAATGGAAGTCACCAGTACTCACTGAATGGGAAATCATTGGGGAATTCAGAGATGGAGAAGGACTTGGGCATCTTGATTGATAGCAAACTAAATTGGAGTGCCCAAAGTCAGGCCGCTGCTGTAAGGGCAAACAGGGTAATGGGATGTATCAGAAGAGGTATAGCTGCAAAGGATGAGAACATTGTTCTTCCACTGTACAAAGCACTGGTCAGACCACACTTGGAATACTGTGCTCAGTTATGGGCCCCAATATATAGAAAGGATATAAATGAGCTTGAAAAGGTACAAAGGAGGGCAACAAAATTAATAAGGGGAATGGAGGGACTGCAATACCCAGAGAGGTTGGCAAAACTAGGACTATTCAGCCTGGAAAAGAGAAGGTTGAGGGGGGACATAATAAATGTGTACAAATATGTTAGGGGACAGTATAGAGACCTTGCCCGGGATTTGTTCAAAAGGAGGGATATTACGGTAACAAGAGGGCACTCACTAAGACTGGAAGAGAAAAGGTTTCAGCACCAGCATAGGAAGGGGTTCTTTACGGTAAGAGCAGTGAGAATATGGAATTCACTGAGTGAGGAGACGGTAATGTCGGATTCACTACACCAGTTCAAGCGGGGACTGGATGCTTTTCTAGATACCAGGCAGATTTCTGCATATACTTAAAAATAGAATAAAATAGTAGGTTGATACAGGGATTTATTCTGACTGCTGGTTTCAGAGTCGGGAGGGAATTTTTCCTCAGGTGAAGATTGGCTAAATCATTTGGGGTTTTTGCCCTCCTCTGGATCAACTTTAGCAACTACAGAACTTACAGGTCGAACTTGATGGACGCAAGTCTTTATTCGGCTTTACAAACTATGTACTATGTACTATGTAAGGCATCCAGGTCATCCTCCTTCACTAGCAGAATACAAGTCGTTGAGAATTACCAGTGAAACAGTAGGGAAAGAATATGTAATCATATAACACTGCTAACTTTGCATAAATCAATAATTCTAAGAAACTTTGTAATACATGCTTTCTCCACTTATGAGACACTTCTCTCCCTCCTGCCTCACAAACTCTGTAGAGGTCAAAACAAGACGAACTGACAACTCATTGAAAAATCAGATTTTTATTGAAGTTTATGGAGAGACAGGGAAAGAAAGCAACACAAACAGTGAGTGCTGCTGATTTCTAGTGTTTTATCTCACCCCAGAGCTGGATTCACAGTTACACTGCTCAGAATTGCTGCACAATATCCTCCAGGCTGCTGTTGCTGCAACTGAACATGTTCTACAGAGGGACAATATAGCAGGAATCCCTTATGTCCATGTGTGCTGTACAGGGGTGGACATACCATTAGTACAACCTGTGCAGGTAAGGGGGTCACTGCCACTTCTAAAGCAGTATTCACATTAATGGTGGGCAAAGAGCACTTATGCTGTTTTTGCACAGGAGCCCTCTTCTGTCTGTGTCCGCCCCTGATGCGGAGTATGGGAGACACCATAGCAGCTAATCTCTCCCTACTAGCTCAGAGACAACTGAAAACTAGAGTTTGCAGAGCAGAAAATGTGAGATAAAAAGCAGGATACAAGTCATAATGGCCAGAAATTGTGTTATTCCTCATGACAGATTATTCTGAAAAGTCACCTGCAACTACAGGGAAGTTTTTGACACCTTTCTATGTGAAAAGCTGGCTAACAACCACTGTGCACAGTGACACGACTGCCCTAATGTTTGCAACCGGTCGTAAAAAACAGGTAAAAAAAATCTATAAAAAATAAAATAGCAATGGTACAGATTAATATACTCAAGCTTCAGCTAACTTCAGGGGTTTGAACAAAAGGCAGCGGGACCACAACGTAGCCATGATGGGTCAATCCTGTAATGTCTCATCCAACCGGTCACGTATATGCAACCCCCCAGGCTCAGTGCATTACGTCCGTCGGACCGACCATAATACAAGACTTCTAATTCTCTTCAATTCTGCAATACAAAGACAAAAAAAATCCAAATAGGATGCATTGCACTTCTGACATCTTCCTTTTAGGAGAACGCTAAACTTATAGGGGTTTTCTGGTTTAAAAGCTGCACTGTTAAATACCCTATTAGCACCGAACAAGGATTCTGCGTGAGCAAAAATCTGCACTCAATGTGGCCCAATTTATCAAGCAGTTTTTGCCAGGCTTATAGCATAGAATGGTTTAAAAATGCTGCAAAGTCCCCCCCACAATAGAAATCAATGCGAAAGTGCAAAAATGCTACAAAACCATGCATTTTTCCTTCTTTTTGGTAACTAAAACTAACTTTATTAAACATGTATTGTAGACAAATGACACGTATAATCTGCACCAAAAAAACTCAGCGAAAAACATGTTTTTCGTACGCAGCTTCTTTACGGTCAAGACAAAAAAAAAATCATCAAAACGCAACATGTGAACATAGCCTTAGTCGGCTTTGCTAACCAAAAAGTGTCCTATTGAAGTGAAAGGGTCTGAAAAAAAAAAAAAAATAATAATAATTTATATATTTCACGTTGCATCGGTGTGCTGATGGTTTTTCACTAGGTGGAGCTTGGGAAAAGTTTTTTTTCCTATAAGAGAAAGAAAAAAAAAAAAGGACAGAAAAGCCGAAGATGTATCAAGCGCACTGATTAAAAAAAGTCAGTTTTTGTGGACATGAAAAAAACAGGACAGTGTGAATAAGGCCTAAAGTGCAGTCCTGTACGGCATACGAGCCAGAGGAGACTTTTTTTTGGTTTCACCTGGTGAACAGCGGCCTATGGAGCAGGGATGCCGGAAGCTTTTCCCGCTCTATACATTAGGATACAGATGCATCGTGCCTCTCCAGGAACATCCACATCCATGTGCGGTCCATGTGAAGGACTGGGAGCTTAGCCGCTCTTGTAAGCGTCTGACTTCAGGTTTAGCGCTCCTCGAATATTCTCAAGAGGGTATTACCGATGGATAAGGAAAACGCAGCCGCCCGCAGGTTGTTGTTATCTATATATATCTCCGCAGATAATTTGCTCTAGAACAAGGTAGCTCACTGACTGAGGCAAATCTTCGGCTGTCAGTCCCATCATGTTACTGAGCGCGTCGTACGCGAGGAATGCGCTCAGTGAAGAGAATCGGGAGTGACAGCGTGCCAAGCTCTCTGCGCACAAATGTTATCGGCAGCGTGACTTCATCCGGGAAAATTTACTTCTCTCAATTCAATAAAATGTTATGAGAGAGAGTTTTACTTGCTTTTATTTATTTTATTATTTAGGGATATATATCTATATCTATTTATCATTATTATAGCGCCATTTATTCCATGGCGTCTTACATGCGATAGGGGTATACATAGCAAAAACAATTAAAATAATCTTGAACAAAACGTGACGGTGACTGGTACAGGAGGAGCGAGGACCCTGCCCGCGAGGGCTCACAGTCTACAAGGGATGGGTGAGGATACAGTAGGTGAGGGTAGAGCTGGTCGTGCAGCAGTATGGTGGAGCGAGGGTTACTGCAGGTTGTAGGCTTGTCGGAAGAGGTGGGTCTTCAGGTTCCTTTTGAAGGTTTCCATGGTAGGAGAGAGTGTGATGTGTTGGGGTAGAGAGTTCCAGAGTAGGGGGGATGCACGGGAGAAATCTTATATGCGATTGTTGGAAGAGGAGATAAGAGGGGAGTAGAGAAGGAGATCTTGTGAGGATCGGAGGTTGCGTGCCGGTATGTATCGGGAGACTAGGTCACAGATATATGGAGGAGACAGGTTGTGGATGGCTTTGTATGCCAGGGTTAGGGTTTTGAATTGGAGTCTCTGGGTAAGGGGGAGCCAATGAAGAGATTGACATAGAGGAGAGGCTGGGGAATAGCGGGGGGACAGGTGGATTAGTCGGGCAGCAGAGTTTAGGATAGATTGGAGGGGTGCGAGAGTGTTAGAGAAGCCACAGAGCAGGAGATTGCAGTAGTCGAGGCGGGAGATGATGAGGGCGTGCACTAGTGATTTTGCAGAGTCTTTACTGAGGAATGTGCGGATCCGGGAGATCCTTTTGAGTTGTAGTCTGCTGGAGGTGGAAAGGGCTTGGATATGTGGTTTGAAGGAGAGATCAGAATCCAGGGTTACCCCGAGGCAGCGAGCTTGTGGGACTGGGGAGAGTGGGCAGCCATGGACTTTGATGGATAGGTCAGATGCGGGGGTGAGTGAGATGGTGGAAAGATGATGAATTCTGTTTTTTTCCCATGTTAAGTTTTAGAAACCTAGCAGAGAAGGATGAAATAGCAGACAGACATTGAGGGATTCTGGTTAGTAGGGAGGAGATATCGGGTCCAGAGAGGCAGATCTGTGTGTCATCAGCATAGAGGTGATACTGAAAGCCGTGAGACTCTATGAGCTGTCCCAGGCCGAAGGTGTAGATGGAGAAGAGCAGGGGTCTGAGACCTGAATCTTGGGAAACACCGACAGATAGGGGGTGTGTGTATGTATGTACAGTACAGACCAAAAGTTTGGACACACCTTCTCATTTAAAGAAATTTCTGTATTTTCTTGACTATGAAAATTGTACATTCACACTGAAGGCATCAAAACTATGAATTAACACATGTGGAATTATATACTTAACAAAAAAGTGTGAAACAACTGAAAATATGTCTTATATTCTAGCTTCTTCAAAGTAGCCACCTTTTGCTTTGATGACTGCTTTGCACACTCTTGGCATTCTCTTGATGAGCTTCAAGAGGTAGTCACCGGAAATGGTCTTCCAACAATCTTGAAGGAGTTCCCAGAGATGCTTAGCACTTGTTGGCCCTTTTGCCTTCACTCTGCGGTCCAGCTCACCCCAAACCATCTCGATTGGGTTCAGGTCTGGTGACTGTGGAGGCCAGGTCATCTGGCATAGCACCCCATCACTCTCCTTCTTGGTCAAATAGCCCTTACACAGCCTGGAGGTGTTTGGGGTCATTGTCCTGTTGAAAAAGAAATAATGGTCCAACTAAACGCAAACCGGATGGAATAGCATGCCGCTGCAAGATGCTGTGGTAGCCATGCTGGTTCAGTATGCCTTCAATTTTGAATAAATCCCCAACAGTGTCACCAGCAAAAGCACCCCCACACCATCACACCTCCTCCTCCATGCTTCACGGTGGGAACCAGGCATGTAGAGTCCATCCGTTCACCTTTTCTGCGTCGCCCAAAGACACGGTGGTTGGAACCAAAGATCTCAAATTTGGACTCATCAGACCAAAGCACAGATTTCCACTGGTCTAATGTCCATTCCTTGTGTTCTTTAGCCCAAACAAGTCTCTTCTGCTTGTTGCCTGTCCTTAGCAGTGGTTTCCTAGCAGCTATTTTACCATGAAGGCCTGCTGCTCAAAGTCTTCTCTTAACAGTTGTTGTAGAGATGTGTCTGCTGCTAGAACTCTGTGTGGCATTGACCTGGTCTCTAATCTGAGCTGCTGTTAACCTGCGATTTCTGAGGCTGGTGACTCGGATAAACTTATCCTCAGAAGCAGAGGTGACTCTTGGTCTTCCTTTCCTGGGGTGGTCCTCATGTGAGCCAGTTTCTTTGTAGCGCTTGATGGTTTTTGCAACTGCACTTGGGGACACTTTCAAAGTTTTCCCAATTTTTCGGACAGACTGACCTTCATTTCTTAAAGTAATGATGGCCACTCGTTTTTCTTCACTTAGAATTTGTATTATGGGAAGAAAAAAGCAGCTAACAGTCTATTCAGTAGGACTATCAGCTGTGTATCCACCTGACTTCTGCACAACACAACTGATGGTCCCAACCCCATTTATAAGGCAAGAAATCCCTCTTATTAAACCTGACAGGGCACACCTGTGAAGTGAAAACCATTTCCGGTGACTACCTCTTGAAGCTCATCAAGAGAATGCCAAGAGTGTGCAAAGCAGTCATCAAAGCAAAAGGTGGCTACTTTGAAGAACCTAGAATATAAGACATATTTTCAGTTGTTTCACACTTTTTTGTTAAGTATATAATTCCACATGTGTTAATTCATAGTTTTGATGCCTTCAGTGTGAATGTACAATTTTCAAAGTCATGAAAATACTGAAAAAGCTTTAAATGAGAAGGTGTGTCCAAACTTTTGGTCTGTACTGTATATCTCTCTATATCTATATACACACACACATGCACACTTTTATTTATTTTTTTTCGCCTGTACACACTTGAACCTTTGCAGTGGATGATCCACTGATCACAGCCAGATCTACACAGTGAGCTGAGCCGGAATACCACAGCGCCATAAACAGTGTAGTGGTCGTTCTTGGGTACTGCAGCTCCGCTCCTATTCAGTACCATGGTGTACGTAGAGGTGTTCTTTTGGCTCCATAGGTCTTTCATATCTGTTCTCCACGGATCGGTGGGGGACCCCACTGATTATTTATAACCTATCCCAAGCATTTATCATCACTTTTGCAAAACTGAATAAAAATGCAGAATATAAATCACAATGTTATTCTTCACATACACAAGCAGGGGAAATATAAATTACGGATTTATAATTCTCCTTACGGCTTGAGTCACTTATAGCTCAGAAAAAAAAAATCTGCTGAGTGAAATCACCTTAAACAATTGTTGCAGATAAGACATTGTGGATGATTGCTGCCGGATGAAGGATGCACACAAACACAATAGATAACGGACAGGATCCGTCAACGGGATTTTTTTTTAACAAAACAATAGTAAAGAATAAATAAAATGAGCCCCTGTGCACCTGGACAGGACGCAGATGGAGGACAGGCGCAGGTATTAGTAGGGGGTGATGTGTCTCTTCACCAGCGTGTAACATGACAAGGGTCGGGGAATGTCCATAAATCACCCCCACGTGCCGCCCTTGGGATGGACGCCCGGAGTAGATGTAACCTCTAATAAATCCTCTGGAGGAGGAGGAGGAGAACAGGGTCCTGACAGGGCGACTCTCCAGGGTGGGGATGATTTAGCAGTCTCAGGTTTTGGAGGTGATGGAGTCACATGTGTGATGGGGTCAGGCACATGTGTGATGGGGTCAGGGGGCGCAGGCAGGACGCCACAAGTACCACACTGCAAGTGCACATTACTAAGAGGCAGACATTTAGCTGGGGTCTAATAGAAAATGTCTCATCAGAAAACAACCTATTGTTTAGATCAGGTTTTTATGTTAAATATATGGTTTAATTTTCTATATCATTATATAGAGTGGAAAAATAAGCCAAAATCTTGCAATTTGCACACTGGCCACTAGGTCTTATAATAGACTCAGACGTCATGTTCGTTACAGATGACTTTTCAGCACTCATTATCATCACAGACAGGATTACATTAAAAAGGTAACACCTATATACAGTAGATAACAGGATCCACCATTCACATTAGGTGAGGTCACAGCTTACCTGCTCCTCCTCCTGTACAATGACTGATAACACCTCTATATACAGTACATAACAGGATCCACCATTCACAATAAGTCATGTCACAGCTCACCACCTCCTGTTCAATTACTGATAATACAGGATCCATCATTCACAATAGGTGGGGGCACAGCTCACCTTCTCCTCCTGTACAGTAACACTTCTATACACAGTAGATAACACATGATCCGCCATTCACAATAGGTGGTCACAGCTCACCTCCTCCTCCTGTACAATGACTGATAACACCTCTATATACAGCAGATAACACAGGATCCACCAATCACAATAGCTGATGTCACAGCTCACCTCCTCCTCCTGTACAATAACACTTCTATTTACAGTAGATAACACATGATCCACCATTCACAATAGGAGATATCACAGCTCACCTCCTCCCCCTCCTGTACAATGACTGATGACACCTCTATATACAGCAGATAACACAGGATCCACCAATCACAATAGGGCATGTCACAGCTCACCTAACGCTTTCCCTTCCCAATGACCTTTGCCCAGATTAGAGCATGCTCAGATAACGCTTCTATACAAACAACTAGGACCAGCGTCTATGTAATGCTGCTAATGTCCATGTGCCCAACAGGAAGCGTCTGACTTTAGGCCTAGCAGTCAGTGTGAAAATTGCAAGATTATTTTTTTAATATACTGATATGAAAAATAAAAAAGGTTTAAAAAATACATTTAACAGACTGATTAAACAACTGACTTCCTGAGGCATTCCTTCTAATCTTGTATGAATGTCAGTGAATAGAAGGACTGGGCTCACAGCTTGTGCAATTGTATTATATGAAATCTCTGCCTCCATACTGCGAGTGGTAACACGGAGTACAGATAGAGGACGGTACAGCATGCAGGTCATGTACGAGTCCATCTACAACCTCCACGGTGGAGTTACCTGTCCGCAGGGACGCAGGTCTTCTGATTTTTACAAACTTGTCTGATGTAAAGTGAAAAAACAAAGAAGAAAGAGAGAAAAATGGTCACTTCGAGTGTGGGTGTGAACAAGGACTAAAGTTTCACCATAGATGGAAAGTAACAAAAATAATAATTTAAAGGGATATTTATGGCATACAGACCAACGTCCACAGACAGATATGATGAGCGCCAATAAAGTGCCGCATGAGTTTGCTCAGGAATTTTTGGGCTCTCTTGGGAGGCAACCCCTTGCCGTTTCCGACAACACGTGCTGTGGCCCCGTTCTCCAGATAGATCGGACTCGTATCTACCTAACGTTTGGGTCATTCTACTGGTTTGCCATAAGTGGTCCCAATGGGAATAACCCTTTAACCTGAAAGAAGCAGAATTTTGAAAACAGCTCTGGAGTATGGTAGGAGATGGGGCAACTACAAAATAACACAACTTTATCGGTTTTCCTTCAGACCCTGAGATTACAGAAACCCATCAGCTCCCTACAGGAGAAAAGGTGCAATGCTGGGGTTTAGTAACGGTTACACAGAAACCTTCCCTAAAACGCTTAGATGCCGCAGTTGCCATTGACTGGTAACCAAAGGGGTTATATGGCCAGGATTGGAAATTGGATTGATCGGATCCTGGCTTCGGCAGTGGGAGCATGTCCGTATACCCAGGTGCAGATGCCAGGGGCTTATGAGCATGTACGGTGGAGTGTGGGAAACCTTTCACAACAACCCTATATACAGTGCCAGCACCAACAAACCTGGTAAAGCGCACACAGCATGTGGAGGTCTATTCGGCCTAGATTTCAATTTGCAACATCCACCGTACACAAGAGCACCACATGTGTCACGGGGATACCGTGACAGAGGGGCCAGGCGATTGGGCGTCTAGTTTCTCAAACTCCTGCACTGGTTAGAAATACTTCACCATCTTCTGAAACAGTGCAGTTTTTTCTTGCTAACAGTGCAAGGGTTAACCTATTCAGTTGAAGCTCCTGGAGCTTTCCTATCTGGATTGTCTCAGCTGTTCAGTGTTGGCCACTCCCCTCTGCTATATATGCTCTGGCAGTTAGGAATTTCCAGCATTAGTTCTTACTTCCTGGTTCTGGAGTTGGAAGTCTAGTTTGTAGTTTTGTTCAGGAGATTGTTGCTTGGAGTTTTGTTTGTGTGCACATCCTCATCCTCTCCTATTTGGTTTCTCCTTCCTTTAACTCCCCTGTGTTCCAATCTGTTTAGTGAAAGTATTTTCAGTTATCATTGTTTGTCTGGTTAGTGTATACTTATACACTTTGGCTTCCTATATAAAGGGCAGATTTAGGAGCATAGCAAGGCAAGTGAACCCAGCGTCTCCACCTTCAGGAGTAATCCAAGAGACAGGGATAGACTAGGGAGCCCCTAGTACTAGTCACCTGGTTAGTGCCCATAGTCCCAAGGCACTGCGTGTCAGCATGCATGAAGCAGGCTCCGGGGTTGTGTTAAATAGTCGATACTCGAGTCTAACTGCAGTGATTGGTTAGCTCTGATTTCAGGAGTTTAGCTGCTTAGATACCACTGTCAATCATGATAGCTGCATTTAAGAGTCTAATATGGACATCGGAAGAAACCTCTTCCCACATTTTCACAGTATTGCAGTGTATTGTACAAGGGATTAAGTGACTGCAAGTTTAAGTCCCCTAGGGGGGACCAATAAAATATATATCTTATATATGCATTTATATTTTTCAATGTATTTTTTTTTTATTTAGAAAATCTAAATTCATAATCACCCCACTTTTTCCCAGAATGTAAATGAGATTAAAAAAAAAAAAATAACATATTTGTTATGGCAGTGTGCGCAACTAGCTGAATTAATAAAAATCTAAGAATATTTAGCCCATAAGTGAATGCCAAAATGGGAAAAAAATGTAAATGGCATATTTGCTGATGTATGGTTACATCGTCTTATAAAAAAAAATGAAAAAAAAATTGGAAAATCATATGAACCCCAAAATGGTGGTAATAAAAACTACAACATAAATGAAGCCCTATAAGAACAACGTTGTTGAAAAAAAAATTGCTATAGCTTTTGGAAAGAAATATTGATTAGTACGGACAGTCAGACTCGTGGCAATACCAAATATGTAATTTTTTTTTTACTTTATTTGCATTCCAGGAAAAAGGGGGTGATATGAAGTATAACTTTTCATTTTATTTATTTTTTTTATTGGTCCCACTAGGGGACTTGAGTCCCCATTTCCAACCGCTTAAATGCTGCTCTCACGATTAACAGCGGTATCTAAGAGGTTAAACTGCTGCAATTAGAGCTAGCTCTGATCGCAAATGCGGGCTGTGTAACATATCAGCTCCTGAGCCCCCCCCCCATATATACATGTATGACATGCCCCCGGAACAAGCAACGGCGAAACGCGCGTCAGGGTGGAGGGACGCAGCTCCTATGTGCAATCTAACCATGCGACTAACCTACTTAGGACTCAGGTAATACAGTCATACTTTTACGAACATGATCATCTCATGTTCATCTCATCTCATGCTATGTTAGGTAAATCCCTGTGCTGTAGATAGAGATTATTTGATCTCTCCCGCCCTCGGGATTATTTTTTGTGGACTATTATGTTTATCAAGTATGACGGATGTTGCCAATGGAGTCCCAGGATGAACGGGCCCCTGGCATTTACCAAAGTTATTTGGGTCCTGGCCATGCACCCAGATCGCCATCTTCTCTACCAACTAGGAGTAATATCATTCAGGAACCTGGAAAAGTTGGGTTCCAACATAAAGGGGCCACCAACTCATCTGCTTATCACCTGTCGTCATTTTCATTCAAGCATTTTTTTCCTGGCATAAGAGTAAATCTGAGAATTTAAAGAACTGCAGTTTTCCAACGATCAGGACTCGGGCTATATTGAACCATCTCCTTGATCCACGTGGATTGAATGAATCCGGTCAGAATAGACTGATCCATAATGCAGAGTCAGCGCTTTGACCACTGCGGAGTCACAAATCCTAAACCCCGGGGGATAATGCCGGAGTCAGAGAATAGACCGTGTAGTCAAATGCATAGAATTCACTTTAAATTGCCAATGTTGCCCTTTGCCCCTAAGAGAATTGATGAGAACAAACCTGGAGGAGAGGCGTTCATAGCAATTTATGTTCCAGGTAATTTCTTTTTCTAAGATTGCAGCAAAAAAAGTAATAAAATAGAAAACAAATCTGACATTTACCATAATAGACGTAGTTTGTGCAGACTCAAATTTACAGACCAGTTTGTATTAATAAATGCTTACATCCCCAGTAATGTATCAGTCCTGGGGGGTCTTTTCTGAGACCTGGGTTGCACCATTCCTTGGTTATTAACATAGTAATAAAAAGTTCTAACAAAAGAAACCTAAGTTTGGAGAAAAAAAAAAAAAAAAAAAACTTTCCAAGATGCCACCCTTTTCTGTGACAAAGTTCCAATGGCTTTTTTTCTTTGCACATAGATACTTTCAGAAAATTCAGGCTCTTGCACCCTCCATCCGTTAGGTGTTTTAGAAATCTTTTTGGGACTTTTTCGTCAAGGGGAATTGCTTAAAGGGAACTGGTCACATAGCGTTAGGAAGGTGCCCGGCCGCTGCACTGAAAGTGCGGATACTGGGAGAAAAAGTGCTTTATCCCTTCAGGAGTCGCCGGCTTTCAGTCATACAGGCATCACTGACAGCGGCGCCTGTAGCCACGCCCTGGTACTTTGACTGACCGGCGGCTCAGCAGTGCCTCAGTGCAGAGCCGGCTGTCAATCAACGTACTGGGATAGGCTTATAGCTGACGCTCACTGTGACCGCGCCGGCCACGCTTGTATGACTGAAAGCCGGCGGCTCCTGAGAAATCATTTTCTCCCGGTATCCGAGCTTTCAGTATGGCAGCCGGGCATCCAGCATGTATTACTGGAGAGACAAATGCGGAGCTGTACTTTATCACTACAACATGACTGATGTGCGGTCTCACAAGCTGATGCTGTGCCCATAAACAGGGCTATTGGACCATTTATAAAGGTTACTGGCAGCCCCTAGTTGACAATTTTGGGTGTTACACGCTTTATTTTCCACGACACCAACCATTTAATAAGCTCCGGTCTGGAGAGAATAGGCTTTTCTACGCAACTGTCATTATTCAATGTCCCCGTGCTGCGGCCGATTATCTATTTGCCATCAAGGAAAATAATTTGTGAAAGCAGCCGTCTAGGAAGTATCTTTCGGGCGGTGTCTGTCATAGAATAGGGTTCTGCAGTGGGGATTCAGATCAAAATGATAAAAGAGGAGATTACAACAGTTTTGCCTTAGGAAAGTCAGAGACAGCTGTCGATTTGCATCAGCAGTGGCACACATTATATACACATACACACACTAGGTTCGTTTATAGGACCAAGAGCTTTGGATATGCAAAGGGATGAGCAATCTAGGGACAAGGATGCAGTACTGCCCTGGGCCAGCAGAGGCAGCAAAGGCACATGAGAAGGAACGGTATGTATGACTAGAATAAATCCCGGATTCCTTCAATCATTCAAGATTTGGGGTTTCTAGTAAAAGAATTTGTGAATTAAAAACGAGTTTGCCGTAATAGTATTTAATTATGACACCAAGGAAAGTTCTGTAACATTGAAGATCTTGCCATCGATGAAGGAAGATATTCTTCTGAGCTCCAGTCTTTTTTCCTGTTCTGAGAGTTTTGCTACAATGTATCAGTGCAGATAAAATGTATCAGCCCTGGAGTCCAGAATGCTGTTTAGCTCATAGAGATTTGTCTAGAGACAGTCCTGATGGAGAAGCCTCTGTTCTGTGAAGCTGGCTAATAAAAGGTTAACTCATGTAATACTTCCCTTCTATTAGACACAAGTATTTAAAAAGGTTTTCCAGGCAAACATCTTTAAGTAGTAAGTTACATAACCTTGTATAGTTCTGTAAGGCCAGGGAATCGTCTGGCAGCCGCGCCATCCCCAGGTCCCGGGGATCGTCTGGCAGCTGAACCACCCCGGGGATCCCTCTGGCAGCCGCGCCATCCCAGGTCCCATTGATCCTCTGGCAGCCGCGCCATCCCAGGTCCCACTGATCCTCTAGTAGCCGCTCCATCCCAGGTCCCATTGATCCTCTGGTAGCCGCTCCATCCCAGGTCCCATTGATCCTCTGGCAGCCGCGCCATCCCAGGTCCCATTGATCCTCTGGTAGCCGCTCCATCCCAGGTCCCATTGATCCTCTGGCAGCCGCGCCATCCCAGGTCCCACTGATCCTCTAGTAGCTGCTCCATCCCAGGTCCCATTGATCCTCTGGTAGCCGCTCCATCCCAGGTCCCATTGATCCTCTGGCAGCAGAGCCATCCCGAGGTCCCATTGATCCTCTGGTAGCCGCTCCATCCCAGGTCCCATTGATCCTCTGGTAGCCGCTCCATCCCAGGTCCCATTGATCCTCTGGTAGCCGCTCCATCTCAGGTCCCACTGATCCTCTAGTAGCCGCTCCATCCCAGGTCCCACTGATCCTCTGGTAGCCGCTCCATCCCAGGTCCCATTGATCCTCTGGTAGCCGCTCCATCCCAGGTCCCATTGATCCTCTGGTAGCCGCTCCATCCCAGGTCCCATTGATCCTCTGGCAGCCGCGCCATCCCAGGTCCCGTTAATCCTCTGGCAGCCGCTCAATCCCAGGTCCCGTTAATCCTCTGGCAGCCGCGCCATCCCAGGTCCCATTGATCCTCTTGGCAGCCGCTCCATCCCAGGTCCCATTGATCCTCTGGTAGCCGCTCCATCCCGAGGTCCCGGGGATCCTCTGGTAGCCGCTCCATCCCGAGGTCCCGGGGATCCTCTGGTAGCCGCTCCATCCCGAGGTCCCACTGATCTTCTGGTAGCCGCTCCATCCCAGGTCCCATTGATCTTCTGGCAGCTGCTCCATCCCAGGTCCCGTTGATCCTCTCGTAGCCACTCCATCCGAGGTCTTGACACCTTGGCTTCCAGTCTTCAACTAAACAGTGGATAGCAATTCTCTGTCGACACATGAAAGGAGCGGTTTGTTAAGGGGGCTTTATTTCAATTTGTCAGCCAGCCCCTTTTTTTGTCACACTGTTAATATAGATCGAGAAGGGGCAGGCTTAGCTACTAAAATCAGCAGACATCCAGCCACTTTCATACACAGCTTTGGCCATGGACATAGGAAACTCTTATGTTTTGCTCACAAATTAAGGAGCACCAGCCAAGCTGTCAGGACCCAGGATGGAGCGGCTCCTGGCCTAACCGGACTAAATCAGTAAGGTTAAGAGCATACTGCAAATTGGCTGCTGTTGGGCATATATACTAATGAAGGATAATGTTCAACGGCAGACACACCGGATATTCATTTTGCTTCCGTCTGGTGAATAGGGGTCTAAGATAATGTCAAAGTACACGCCAGGAGCTTATCCAGGTGTAAGGTCACACAGACGATTCACTAACAGCAAAAAGAGATCATGAGAATGGTGGGGAAGTGAACTACAAAGTAAAGGAAAAATGACTGCAGTTCATTTACATAAAACTCCTTAATCTACACTGATACACAATCAGGACAGGAGGGAGATTGGCGCTTCAGCTGCTGATGTATTTAGGTCACAGAGATAGTCTAGACTGGATACAAAGCCAAGGCTGGATTTACACCGTGTGATCAAACTGCAGCAAAAGTCAGGCTTTCTAATCAATTTTGCAAAAATCGTGACTGCGCTGGATGCAGGTTTTCTACCCATGGTGAACATAGGAAGAATTGTTCCCTTCACAAACAAGAGACACTTATAATAAAGCAGCACAAAAAAAAGAGAAATCAAACTGTACAACCAAAATGCACAAATCCGTCAGCAGAATACAAGTAGTCTGTAGTCTGTCACAAAACATTCAGTGATTAACGATGTGCTGATTGGGAAGCTGAGTATGCAGCTCCCGAGACCTCTGCCTCAACTGACAGAAGTGCAGTATCATAAGCACACCTACCTCCGTGATCCAAGAAGAAGGGCTGTGACATCAGAAGAAATAAGGCTTCTCATCGGCTGAGCAAAGTATTTATTTCTCCAGCCTCAGTCCATCGAGGAGATGATTTGTTTCTGCTATCACAGCTCTTCTTCTCAACTCACTGAGGGATTTGTGTGTATGATACAGATCTTCTGTCAGTTGAGACACAGTTCTTGGGAGATGGGCTTCTTCAGAAAACAGTCAATCGGAGTACGTAATTAGGATAGGTTGCAGTTTGAATTAGGTGACGGGGTCCTTTAATTTCATTCTTGGAGAAGCCCTTTAAAAACATTAAGGTAATCTCTGCTCTAGTGTTAGAAATACAGTTTCTCCATCGGAACATTTCTGCTTTTCCAGATGGAACGTTTTCTTGTCTAAAAGAAAAGGGGTTTTGTTGGACCTTTCGTGGGTCTATAAAAATGGCAGAGGATGATACATGCAGATTCTGCCTGCCAATGCAAATGAGAAAAGAGCACAAAGTCCCTACACATTGGAGTCAATAAAACGGGGACCCCCAAGGAAGAAAAATTAATGGGTGGCCAATGCTACAAAAAAAACCACTTGTTCTCATCTAGGTAAGTGATAGCATGTCAATGGAATATGACATCACTTAAAAGGGGATGTCTGCTTCTGCTAACTTAAGCATTGAAGGTAAGCAATGGCAAAAGCATTACAACCCCATACACCTGCCTGACCCATGTGGGGTTATCATGTCATCTGCACCACTCGCCACCAATGCAGAAGACTGAGGCACAGTACTACATCTTAACTGACTGCTGGGGGTACGAAATCAGGAACCCCCACTGATCTTGATTAGGATTTGGCTGATGGCCAGCCACAGTTTTCCTCTGAACAGGGACGATCCCAGTGCATTGAAGTGACTTGCACCAGCTCTAGTTTCCTGCACAGCAGGTAGGTGGAAGCCCCACTGTGCCTGGGAAAAAGCGCTAACGTGTATGCTGGGCTCATTCTCAGGATCGTTGGAGGTCCCTGAAGTCGGACTCGCGATTATTAAGTGATGGCACAACCTAGGAACATGCCATTACTTTTTAGGTCACTTCGGACCCTTTTGGTTAACCTCCATACCACAGTACCATGTACATGTAGGTGGTCTTTTGGCGGAACCCATGGGTAGCACTGCAGTACTTGTAGGTGGTTTAGTACCATATACATACAAACCGAACATCGGGGTCAGTTCTCCAACTTGCAGGCGATATTAATGTAAACTTTACTAATGCACAACTAATATTACTTGTGGCAACGTTCCAGCAGGAGCTTCTGTCACACTATATAGGAGTATTGTGCCACCCAATCATTTACCCTCTGTATGATCGAGGGCTCAAGCCCGAAGACTTGCTACAAGCAATACTTCACTGTGCCCTTATGGTCAGGAAAAAAACACTATATGAGGTTTCTGTGGGCTGAGCATGGCTCAATCAGCTGAGGACAAAGACATTTACACAATCTGAGCCTGGATAATGGGGGGATTACGGCGCCGCCGTGCTCATTGCTGTGCAAACTCACAGATATAAACTGATTTTGCTGGAAATTGGGCCTGTACCTTGAAATGTACTTGAAGGGAGATTAGCCATAATATTGGTTAAGTCTAGATCAGATGACTATACAGTATAGCTTGTTTTATTGTCCATAATATAAATGCAAGTCCCAGAAAGCATTGCCAGAAAACGAGCTATTGTTTAAACCAGAATTATGTTACATGCATCTTCAAAAAAAAAAAAAAAAAAAGATATATTTATTTTTGTGTGTGTGTGTGTGTTATATTATTTAAACATTTTCTCCAATATTGCGATCGTTATAAAAAAAATAAAATAAAATGATCTTGCAATTTTCACACTGGCCACTGGGGCTATTTTAGCGTAACTACCTATCGTATATTCATTATCAGCAGAGGCAGGAAAACCTTATACACAGACGATAACACAGGATCCATCCAATAGGTGATGTCACAGCTCACCTCCTCCTCCTCCTGTACAATGACTGATAACTCCTCTATATACAGTAGATAACACAGGATCCACCATTCACAATAGGCGATATCACAGCTCACCTCCTCCTCCTGTACAATGACTGATAACACCTCTATATACAGTAGATAACACAGGATCCACCATTCACAATATGTGATGTCACAGCTCACCTCCTCCTCCTCCTATTCAATGACTGATAACATAGGATCCACCATTCACAATAGGTGATGTCACAGCTCACCTCCTCCTCCCCCTCTTGTACAATGACTGATAACATAGGATCCACCATTCACAATAGGTGATGTCACAGCTCACCTCCTCCCCCTCCTGTACAATGACTGATAACACCTCTATATACAGTAGATGACACAGGATCCACCATTCACAATAGGAGATGTCACAGCTCACCTCCTCCTCCTCCACAATGAGTGATAACACAGGATCCACCATTCACAATAGGAGATGTCACAGCTCACCTTTTGGTCTTCACAATGAATTCTACACTCGCTCATTAGATGCTTCAAAACAAAAAGATAGGGTTAAAAGTCTGTTCATTGCAGCTAACGTACATGTGACTTTCCTTTAACAACAGTGGGAAAAATTGCAAGATTTTTATTTTTTTATTTGTGACAATGATATCATGATATGGGGGGAAAAAAAAAATATAACCTCAAAAATATATTTGACACAAAAGCCTGATTAGTCATTTTCTGATGACCCATTCTATATAAAGTGGGTTGTCAACGATTAAAAAAAATATGACTGATTGCTTTACAGCTTCCATAGGAGGATATTGGTATTGCAGCTAAGCAGCAAGTCACTGTGGTTCAATTGCAATACCTTGCACAACCTCTGGACAGGTGTGGCGCTGTGTTTGGAAACAATCAGCCATGTTTTTCTAATTGTACACACCCCAAAAAATTCTCTCATAATCGATGTTCACATAACGGTAAAAAAAAAAAGGAGGAGAGGAGGACTTACGACACTCTTTTTCATCGCTCTCATCAAAGCAGTCGGGTAATCCATCGCACTGCCAGCTTCCCGGGATACAGTCCCCGCTGCTGCACATGAAGTTCCCAGGGATGTTACATCTTGTGCCGTTGCTCCCAGGTATCAGCTGTCCTTCTGTAAGACAATGGAGGAGAGGGATACATCAGGCGGCTGACCGTAGAAGAGAAGATATCCGGCCAATGGTGCAAGAATTGTTACATAGTTTACATATGTCCACTAAGTTTAACTGAGTGATGGGAGCGGATATAGGGATAGAAAGCAAAGGGTATGTGCAAAAAACGCAGCAAAATGCAAGTATCAGGTTTTGTTGCAGAAAACTCAGGAACAGCAGGCACTAAACTGTATGTACCTGAAAAAACGCTGCAAAAACGCAGCAAAATCTGTGCTTTTTCTAAGCAGCTTCTTTACTGCCAGAGCAAGTTTTGCCGGCAGAGAAAAAAAAAAAGCAGCAAAAACTCAAAGTGTGAACATAGCCATAGGGTATTTTTCTTGCAGTTTTGGTGCTTTTTTTGATGCATTTTTTCACTGTCCTGTCTATTTATGCATGTACATAAAGTTCTGTGAAAAAAAAAGAACCCCATTCTATTTTGCAATCAAAAAACACTGATGCAAATTTTAGTGCATTTTTTTCAGCGTTTTTTCCACCACCCATTACTTCCTATGGGTGAAAAAAAATGCTGAAAGTAGTGACATGCTCTATTTTCCAAAAAAAAAAAACACGCAAGGAACAAAATACGGAACAAAAAAAAAAACAACAAAAAAAACAAGATGTGTGAACAGAGAATTCTGGTTTCTCATAGACTTTGCTGGTACTGCAAAACGCAGCTGAAAATTTGCATAAAAATCTGCAGCAAAAAACCATGTGTGAACATAGTCTTAGACATTTCTTCTCAAGACTAAATAAGTGTACTTTTAAATCTTTCCTCATAACCAAGCTCCTCCATGCCCCTTTTATTAACTTTGTACCTTTTCTAGCTCCAGGGCGTCCTCCTTCCTATGAACTGATGCCCAGAACTGAACTGCATATTCCAAGGCCGCACGAACGCTTTGTAAAGTGGTGGAATTCAGTCTCTGTCCCGAGAGTCCATGACAATTTTAATACAATGACAACATCCTACAGGGCTTAGAAGCTGCTGATTGACATTGTGCTGTTATTTAGTCTGTCATCTAGAAGAGCACCCAGATCCTTCTATACAAGAGACTCTCCTAGTTATACTCCTCCTAGAACATATCAATAGTGCCTAGGTGCAGTTTTCATACTGTGTACTAGACCTAATATTAGCCTCCTAGTTCTTGTTGGGCACATGGACATTAGCACCACAGTATATTGAAAGATGATGGACAGATGATAGACAGACAGATGGGTATGTATGACTCAATATTGAGATAGAAACACCAAGAAAGAAATCACTAGATTGATATTTTCTATATGCAAATGATGAAGAAATGGAAACAATTTTCAAAACTTCTCGCTTTATTAATGGTTGTCTGAGGAATGTTCAGTAGACAAGTGTCCCAGAAGCCATTTTTTCAACACGACAACACTAGGCCGTATGTTGCTGATGCTGTGAGCAGCCCGAGTGACCTAAACATGGTACCGTGCCTGCAGCATCTCCAGACTTGTCTCCATCAAGCATGTCATGGTCGGCGATTACATAGGAGCTGCCAGCAGCGGATCTTGATTATTTGTCCAAGTGTATTAAGCGACAAAACCTTCCTCGGATGACCACTAATAACCTCAGTGATAGCAGCCAAGGGTAAAACTGCCGGGATTTCAGCAAGTGGCTCAAACTCCAGACATTTTGAAAAATTTGTTTATGTGTGACCTGAACCTGCTCCGATGGCTGCAGTGTCTCCGGACTTGTCTCCATCGAGCACATTGGAGACGTCATTAGTCGGTAATTACCCAGGAGCTGCCAGCAGCGGATCTTGATGATTTGCCCAAGTGTATGCAGCCCTCAGACGTCCATTAATAATGTCAGTGATCGCAGCCGAGGCTGGAGGTGACAGGATTTGTGTACGTGACTCCTACTCCAGACTGAATTTATTCTAAACGTTTTGAAAAATTTTATTCCATTTTCTCATCATTTGCAGATCAGTAAACTCTTGGGTGATCTCCATAATTCCACCACTTTTCCTTCCTGGGGGGGGGGGGGGTTAATTTCAACGTTGAGGAGTATATAAGTATATACACAAATTTAACAGCCTGATAAAAGCACCGGGTCATTTTCTGACCACACATTCCCCGTGACAAAATTGCCATATTAAGAAAAATTGCCATGAAATGAATGCCATGCCCTGAGATTCACATACAGCAGCAATCAGATTATTTTTGTATTTTAGATGACACCTTCTGAATCTTAAATATTGATCCCGCGCCCTTTTACCACCCTCCACTTTTTCTCACCGTGAGACTTTATAAAAAAACCTCTCCATTGCTCATTATTAATACGTTGTTAATGAATCTTCCTGTCACTTCTGGTGACCCGAGAACCTGTGGTGGAAGTGGGATTTTCTGCGGAACAAGTCACAGATTACAGCTCCTTTCTGGCGGAGCAGAGATCTCAGATTCACGCTCCTGTCTTAATTCTGCACAAAGACTGTCAAAGTCAACTGATTAATTACTAAAGCTAATCTAGGTGATGCATTCAAAGTCAGATGTTGACACCCATTACGTTTTTCGCTGAATTGATTATAAGGCAGCATTCTTGTCTGAGCTGCTGTTCTACTTCTATGGGAGAGAGGGTTGTGAGCATGCTCCATGACCTGTGCAGAGAGGGGAGGAGGGTGAACTGTGCCAATCACCTACAACGAATGGTAGATCCAGTGTCTATGTAGGTTTTATTATCATTTTAATCCTGTCTCTGATAATGAGATACCTGCCAAGAGGTGATCGCTACAGATCAGAAAGTATCAGCCTATTAAGCGGCTCAGAGTGAGAACTGCATGATTTCAGGCATTCTTTTTAGTAGACAGTGATATTTGAAAATAAAATAAAAAAAATAAATAAATAATAATAGCTTGTTTTTCTGTCCTTTAAAAAGATAAGAAATTAGGTTGAGCAAAAAGATTGGCTGGACCGTAAATACAGGGGCCCATTAGTAGTCTGTGAGCACTGGGCCATAGCCTGATGAACACCCCTACCATTTGCCACCATCTACAGTACCTCTTGTGATCAATGCGCCCGGCTTGGCACCATGCATACGTCACAACGATGATGTTTTGCTGGGCCTACTGATCAGAAGAGACACGTAGAAGGCTCGCAGGGCTCTGGACCATTTTTTTTTGCAAGAACTACTGAACACCTCTATATACAGTAGATAACACAGGATCCACCATTCACAATAGGTGATGTCACAGCTCACCTCCTCCTCCTGTACAATGACTGATAACACCTCTATATACAGCAGATAACACAGGATCCACCATTCACAATAGGTGATGTCACAGCTCACCTCCTCCTCCTGTACAATGCAAACCATCATTACACTTTAGCAGCAATGCATAGACTCTACACCTATATTTTTCTATTAATGTACATGTGTTGTTTCCTGAAACAAGGAAGATAACAGTGGCCGAACTTGGTCATTTTCTGATGATTGCTTCCCTTTTAAGCAATCTACTTTATTATTATAGGCTCAGGGCAAAATGTAGGAAAGCGGTGCCTTCATTTTTCAACCTAAAATGTGACAATCATTGATAATTAAACAAAACGAAAAAGAAAAACATTCAACTTATTTGTTGATGTCTACTGTCCTAATACTCCATTCTACAAAGTTCCCCCGAGGCTTTCAGCTACTTTTTCCAGTGTGGAGGATCTATGTAATCAGACAGATACGCAGCGCCTTGTAAATAGGTCGTGTTATGTAAACTTGGAAGGCTTCTAGCAGATTTGTAGAGCGCCATAAACGTCCTCGCCAACCAGTAAGCTGCCAATCACCGGCTGGTGCAGGACGCAGCGCAGCCACGCTGTCGGAGCAGGTGAACTTTCACTACTATGAAGCAACAACACACGCTTACTATAGTCATCATTGAAGGCTGCTGTGGATGCAGATAGGTTCCTGGACAAGTCAAAAACTGGTTGTCACGGTTTTATTACGCCCATGTTACTTTAACATTGTCCTATGTACCACGTTGGCCAAATATAGATGTCAATGTTGATCACAAAAATAGCTTTTCAGACTATAGGGAATCAGGATCAACACCGCAAACAAGAAGTGAAGAAATAGAAGAAATGACTTCTTCTGGATCGTGGAAATTTTGTAATGCGCGGGAGTTGTGTAAGGATCACTACTTTCCTTCGTACAAGTATGTACGGATACAGTCACACAACGAAAAGTGGATTCTCTAATCAGTCACCCATTTGGCTCAGAGGTTTGCAGTCTATGGGTCAGTTTACAATTGGTGACTTGTGGCGTTAAATGATCAATCGGCTACATGTTTGCTGATCATCGGTCGTTGGATAGCCTGTTTAGAAAGGCCGACCGCACTTGCACGCGCACAGAATGATCGTATGGTATTTGACAGGTTCTAACTGTCACCAGACGATGTGGTGCCAGCAAGAGCAAAAGTCATTTTACTCTCTCTTCTGGTGACTGGTAGACGGTTTACACTGTAGGCTTGTCAGGAACCGAGTGTTTCTGGGAATGATCATTCATGATAATAGGCTTGTCACGGGTGTGTCAGAGGTGACAGACAGTTGACCTGCAGTTGGTTGCAGGAGATCTCTACGTTTGGCATTACAGACATCTTAGAGGATGGCTGTCTCTAGGACCCAGCGGCTACCTCCCTCTGACTAATTAGCTCCCTGGCCTGGGTGTATAAATACCTGGTGTGTCTGAGAGGGAGGTGCCGGGGATATTCATTACTACCTGTGAGGCTTTAGCAAGAGCAGTACTTTGCTTTGTCCTCTCTGGAGCTTGAGGCTATCCATGCATTTGGCAGGAGTCATCTAAAGCTAAGAATTCTCCCCCTGTTTGTCTACACTTGTTGTCTATAGAGTTTAGTGGAGATCAACTAGTGCTCATCTCCTCCCATCCCTACGCCAGGAAAAGTCATGGCGAGGCACGCGTCCGGCAATTGGTGACGAGCCAATATAGCGACAGTAGTTGAGACAGGATGACACTAGACCAGACTAGGAGGTCTCCCATTCCCCCTTTCCCTAGAGTTTGGACTCCCCTTCCTTTTCTCTTTGTGTTGAACGAAGTCTTTCCCACACCTGGCATGACACGGCTAGTGTAAATGCACCCTAAGGGATCGTCCAATCCTCACACTTAAAGCTCACAGTAAAGGAGGAAAGAACTTTGCTGCAGGAGGACCCCCCCCCATGTCACCAGGACCCCAAAGTAGTAATGTAGTCAGGAATGGAGTCGATGGATGTCATCGGGAGAGGTGCAAGAATGGGCCAGTGGATGAGATTGAGGTCTAGTCAGGAACGGAGCAAAGGTTCAGAGACCGGGCTAGAACAACAGCCATCAGACAAACAATCCCAAGGATGAGGCAGAGGCAATATTCAGGAACAAGGACAAGATCAGGATCAATCAGAAGTCAAAATCAGGATTATAGGCCACCACTACTGACAGCATTTTGGACTTCAGTCGTCTTAACCTGCTGCCACCATATAGTCAGAGCAGCAGAGCTGAAAGACAAAAGCAGCAAAGGAGTGGACTGTAGCCATTCACCGGGACTCGCCTTGGCCTGGTAGTGCAACTTTCCTAGGAGCTAGAGATCAAATCAGAACATCCCAGGAAAAAAATATGGGGATAGAAGATTGGCGTAAATTGGGCAAAACTTTTATACTTCCATGTAAAGAAGCAAATAGGAGATGGACGCTTTGACTTTCACATATTCTGATACGTGAACATCATGAGAACCTTCTCTACAATACACTTTTATGCCATTAGCTTCAGGAAAGTTCATTGCACTTTGTGTTTACAAGATATTCTCTGTTTCTCTCTTATTTTTTCCAAAAAGGTGAGTTCTGCTTCATTGTTGCTAGTTTCTTCCATTAAATTAATGTAGCGTCTTTTGGTCTATTATTCTTGATTCACTTTCAGGATTTCTGAAAACCGCTGGGGTGAGATATTTGGCGGGGAGCCAGGCTGAAAAACTATCTTACTGAAGATTTATATTTCCTCGCGGGGCACGGCAAAATTTCAGGTCACTCGACTGCTTCCTTGTAAAGTGCACTTTGTGCTTCAATCTGTGATGATGTCAGCAATCATCGATGATCTTAAGGGCTCTTAGAACTACAGACGAGACTCTGTAATGGCAGTCACAGCTGTATAAAAGGCACCTGGAAACTCTGAGCTTGGTGGCATCATCCACATGGGCAAGGTCAGGTTTCAGCTTATATAGACCTTACGGATTCTGCAGGCAAAGTCCTATATACATCATTTAACAATGGTCATAGAAACTGAAGCATTATATACAGTACAGACCAAAAGTTTGGACACACCTTCTCATTTAAAGATTTTTCTGTATTTTCATGACTATGAAAATTGTACATTCACACTGAAGGCATCAAAACTATGAATTAACACATGTGGAATTATATACTTAACAAAAAAGTGTGAAACAACTGAAAATATGTCTTATATTGTAGGTTCTTCAAAGTAGCCACCTTTTGCTTTGATGACTGCTTTGCACACTCTTGGCATTCTCTTGATGAGCTTCAAGAGGTAGTCACCGGAAATGGTCTTCCAACAATCTTGAAGTAGTTCCCAGAGATGCTTAGCACTTGTTGGCCCTTTTGCCTTCACTCTGCGGTCCAGCTCACCCCAAACCATCTCGATTGGGTTCAGGTCTGGTGATTGTGGAGGCCAGGTCATCTGGCGTAGCACCCCATCACTCTCACTCTTGGTCAAATATCCCTTACACAGCCTGGAGGTGTGTTTGGGGGTCACTGTCCTTTTGAAAAATAAATGATGGTCCAACTAAAAGCAAACCGGATGGAATAGCATGCCGCTGCAAGATGCTGTGGTAGCCATGCTGGTTCAGTATGCCTTCAATTTTGAATAAATCCCCAACAGTGTCACCAGCAAATCGCCCCCACACCATCACACCTCCTCCTCCATGCTTCACGGTGGGAACCAGGCATGTAGAGTCCATCCGTTCACCTTTTCTGCGTCGCACAAAGACACGGTGGTTGGAACCAAAGATCTCAAATTTGGACTACTCAGAACAAAGCACAGATTTCCACTGGTCTAATGTCCATTCCTTGTGTTCTTTAGCCCAAACAAGTCTCTTCTGCATGTTGCCTGTCCTTAGCAGTGGTTTCCTAGCAGCTATTTTACCATGAAGACCTGCTGCACAAAGTCTCCTCTTAACAGCTGTTGTAGAGATGTGTCTGCTGCTAGATCTCTGTGTGGCATTGACCTGGTCTCTAATCTGAGCTGCTGTTAACCTGCGATTTCTGGAGGCTGGTGACTCGGATAAACTTATCCTCAGAAGCAGAGGTGACTCTTGGTCTTCCTTTCCTGGGGCGGTCTTCATGTGAGCCAGTTTCTTTGTAGCGCTTGATGGTTTTTGCAACTGCACTTGGGGACACTTTCAAAGTTTGCCCAATTTTTCGAACTGACTGACCTTCATTTCTTATAGTAATGATGGCCACTCATTTTTCTTTACTTAGAATTTGTATTATGGCAAGAAAAAAGCAGCTAACAGTCTATTCAGTAGGACTATCAGCTGTGTATCCAACAGACTTCTGCACAACACAACTGATGGTCCCAAGCCCATTTATAAGGCAAGAAATCCCACTTATTAAACCTGACAGGTGTAACGGGTCTGGGAGGCGGAACCTCAGAGCTACTATACAAGGAGGCGGTCCTTGTAAGGGAGCGGGTGGCGACCAGGGAAGACGGGCTGGAAGTCTCAGCAGGTGAACGGGACAGTCTCTGAGTGAACGGGACAGTCTCTGAGTGAACGGGCTGGAGGTCACGGCAAGTGACCGGGGCAGTCTCTAGGTATAGGGTTGGTACGACCTGTGGCGGCTGAAGATAGACGTGAGCTCCCAGGTGAGCAGGCGAGAGTCTCTGGATGAACGGGTGGTCACAGCATGTGACGGCGGAGCCTCCAGGAAGACCAGCGGACAGGCGACAGATGAGCGCTCCCAGGTGAGCGGGCAGAAGTCTCTGGACAGGCGGGTGGTCACAGCACGTGACGGCAGAGCCTCCGGGTAGGCAAACAGACAGGTAGCAGAAGAGCGCTCCCAGGTGAGCGGGCAGGAGTCACTGGACAGGCAGGTGGTCACAGCACGTGACGGCGGAGCCTCCAGGTAGGCTAGCAGGCAGATAGCAGATGTGCGCTCCCAGGTGAGCGGGCAAGCTGGTCCATAGACAGACTGACAGGAGTTGGAAGGCAGACCGTCGGACCTCAGGCAGGCAGGCAGGTATCAGATGTGCGCTCCCAGGTGAGCGGGCAGGCTGGTCCTTAGACAGACTGACAGGATTAGTAAGACAGACCGTCGGACCTCAGACAAGCTGGCAGGTATCAGATGTGCGCTCCCAGGTGAGCGGGCAGGCTGGTCCTTAGACAGACTGACAGGATTAGTAAGGCAGACCGTCGGACCTCAAACTAGCAGGCAGGTAGCAAGTAATCAGGCAGGAATCTGGCAGGTACCTGGCAACGGGACCTGAGGGCTGAAGCACAGGTGAGACACAGGTGCAAACAACATTGCTCGGGCACCTCCATTTTGGAGGAGGTGCCTTATATATGGTAAAGTCCTCCGGCCATTGGCCGGGGACTCCTTAGGACGGCGCGCGCGGCCCCTTTAAGAGGGAGGGAGGGCGCGCGCGCCCTAAGCACAGTGGCCGGGAAGGAGCGCGCGCTGCCAGCAGAGCAGGAGAGGGACGCCGGGCACGGAGCAGAGCGGTGAGGGGAACAGCGTCCCTGCCTAGCAGAGGGCAGGGACGCCGGCACTACAGTACCCCCCCCTTTAGGCCCCCCCTTTTTTAGGCCAGATAGAAATTTAGCTAGGATGAGAGGGGCATGGATGTTCTCCCGGGGCTCCCACGTTCTCTTCTCAGGACCAAACCCCTTCCAATCTACCAGAAAAAAGGTCTTTCCTCTTACCCTTTTGGTGGCAAGAATGTTCTCTACCTCAAACTCGTCCTCAGCAGAAACCGGAGCAGGAGGCGTACCTGTAGACTTGGAAAAAGAGTTAAGCA
Source organism: Phyllobates terribilis (assembly GCF_046119375.1). Lineage (NCBI taxonomy): Eukaryota > Metazoa > Chordata > Amphibia > Anura > Dendrobatidae > Phyllobates > Phyllobates terribilis. The sequence continues at coordinate 77,157,199 of NW_027362773.1, read as the reverse complement.
CCACGGGTTTGAGGAGAGATACATGGAAGGAGTTGGGGATCCGTAAGTTGGCCGGGAGTTTCAATTTATAGGCCACCGGGTTGATCTGACTGATGACCTCCAGAGGGCCGATGAACCGAGGCCCTAACTTGTAAGAAGGTATCTTGAGTCGAACATATTTAGATGAGAGCCAGACTTTATCTCCTGGATGAAATTGTGGAGGATCCAGGCGTTTTTTGTCAGCGTGTCTTTTCATACGCTCGGATGACAGAAGGAGTGCGGACCGGGTACTCTCCCATATGGAGGAAAATTTGCTAACGAGAGATTCCGCAGCCGGGTTGTCCACAGAGGTGGAGACAGGAAAAGGAATCCGAGGATGCTGACCAAAGACTACAAAAAACGGGGATTTGGAGGAGGATTCGCTGTCGTGATTATTATAAGAGAACTCGGCCCATGGTAGGAGATCCACCCAGTCAGAATGGTGGGCATTAACGAAGTGCCGGAGGTAACTGGTCAGGTTCTGATTGATCCGCTCCACTTGACCATTGGACTGTGGGTGGTAAGCGGAAGAGAAGTCCAGGGTGACGTCTAGTAGTTTACAAGTGGCTCTCCAGAAACGTGAGGTGAACTGTACCCCACGATCCGACACGATGTGGAGGGGCAGGCCATGAAGACGGAAGATGTGGCGGATAAAGTCTTTAGCCAGCTCGGGTGCAGACGGAAGGCCTGGCAGGGGAATAAAGTGAGCCATCTTGGAAAAGCGGTCAGCGACCACCCAAATGACCGTACAACCGGCAGAGACGGGGAGATCAGTTATAAAGTCCATTGCTATATGCTGCCAGGGGGCAGCAGGTACAGGAAGCGGAAGGAGGCGTCCGGCTGGCAGATGTCTCGGGACTTTGTTGCGGGCGCAGGACACACAGGCAGAAACAAAGTCTATTATGTCCTTGTGCAGGGTAGGCCACCAATAGTGCCGGGCAATAAGCTGGAGGGTCTTTTTCTGACCGGCGTGGCCAGCTAGTTTAGACGAATGGCCCCAGTGTAGGATCTTCTCCCGATCAGGTACTGAAACAAACGTCTTACCGGGAGGGAGACGATTTAGACTCACGGGAGCCACCTGCATTACTCTGGCGGGATCGATGATATATTTAGGTTCTTCCTCGAGATCGGACACCAGAAAGGATCGGGACAAGGTGTCTGCTTTGACGTTTTTGTCAGCCGGGCGAAAATGAAGAACAAAATCAAAACGAGCAAAAAACAAGGACCACCGGGCTTGGCGCGGGTTAAGTCTCTGGGCATGCTGGAGGTAAGCCAAGTTCTTGTGGTCAATGTAAATTATTACCGGATGAAGAGCCCCCTCGAGTAGGTAACGCCACTCCTCCAACGCCAGTTTGATGGCCAATAACTCTCGGTCTCCTATGGAATAGTTGCGCTCAGAAGAGGAGAAGAGTTTGGAGAAGAAGCCACAAGTTACCATTCTCCCGGAAGATGATTTTTGAGTAAGTACCGCTCCGGCTCCAGAGGAGGAGGCGTCAACTTCCAGGAAGAACTGCTTGTTGCCGTCCGGGCGATGCAGCACCGGGGCGGAAGAGAAGGCCTGTTTTAGGGAAAGAAAGGCCTCCTCTGCTTCGGGCGGCCACTCTTTGGGATTAGTACCCTTACGGGTGAGTGCGGAAATTGGGGCAGTCCGGGAAGAGAAGTGCGGGATGAAGAGGCGGTAATAGTTGGCGAAGCCCAGGAACCATTGAATAGCCTTCAACCCCTCTGGTCGGGGCCATTTCTCGATGGCAGACAGTTTCTCAGGATCCATTTGTAGGCCGGTCTGAGAGATAATGTAGCCCAGAAACGGAAGCGAGGTCTGCTCAAAGAGGCACTTCTCATATTTAGCGTAGAGATGGTTCTGCCTGAGCCTGAGCAGGACCTGACGAACGTCCCTCCGGTGAGTCTGGAGATCCGGAGAGAAGACCAAGATGTCGTCCAGGTACACCACTACGCAGGAGTAGAGAAGGTCCCGGAAGATGTCATTGACCAACTCTTGAAAGACGGCAGGAGCGTTACAGAGACCAAAGGGCATTACCAGATATTCATAGTGGCCGTCCCGGGTGTTGAATGCCGTCTTCCATTCATCCCCCTGACGGATACGAACCAGGTTGTACGCCCCACGGAGGTCCAGTTTGGTGAAGATTCTAGCCCCCCTCAGAGGATCAAATAACTCCGGAATGAGCGGAAGGGGGTACTTATTCTTCACCGTGATCTGGTTAAGGCCTCTATAGTCTATACAGGGACGGAGAGAGCCGTCCTTCTTTTTGACGAAAAAGAAGCCTGCTCCCGCCGGGGAGGTAGATTTCCAAATGAATCCCCTGGCCAGATTTTCCTCAATATATTCGGACATCGACCGGGTCTCAGCAGCGGATAATGGATAAATACGCCCACGGGGAGAAGTACCAGGTAACAGGTCGATAGGACAGTCGTATGGTCTATGAGGGGGTAGTGTCTCTGCCTCCTTTTTATTAAAGACATCAGCATAAGACCAATAAGGAATCGGAAGTCCAGGTAGATTAGCTGGGGTAGGAGAAGGACGGACGGGATGAACGGCAACCAGACAGGTCTTATGGCAGCCCTGTCCCCAGCGAAGGACTTCTCCGGTCTGCCAGTCAAGAACGGGTGCATGTTTCTGGAGCCAAGGTAGGCCTAGCAAGAGGGCGTGAGAGAGTCCAGGCAGAACATGGAAGGAGATACTCTCAGAATGCAGCATTCCCACCTGCAGAGTAATGGATTCGGTGATGAGTTGGATGGGGCGTGGTAAGAGCCCCCCATCCACGGCAGCAACAGACAAGGGTACAGCCAGAGGTTTGGTGGGGATGCGGTATTTCTCTACCAGGGACTGTGAAATAAGATTCCCGGCTGCTCCAGAGTCCAGTTGGGCTAGTTCGAAATAACGGTTCTCCCCGTAGATGATTGAAACTGACAACAGCAGGGATGGAGAGGATTTATTCTTGTCTAGGTGGACCTCTCTGAGCGAACCTAGACACAGGCGTTTCCCGATCTCTCCGGGCAGGCACGGATCCGGTGCTCCTTACTGCCACAGTAGAAGCAGGTCCCCTCGGCACGACGTAAGTCCTGACGGGTCTTGACCATCTTGGTCTGGTCGACCTGCATAGGCTCAGGAGGGTGTACCTGGTTAGAGACAGAAGGAGTGACGGGTTTCTGAAAAGTAGGAGCTAGACGTGGTAACCTCCTCTCACGAGTGACCTCTCTGGCACGCTCCTGGAACCGTAGGTCAATCCGGGTGGCAAGAGTTATTAAGTCATCGAGAGTGGTAGGAATGTCCCGACCGGCAAGTTCATCTTTAATACGGCCGGACAGACCCTCCCAGAAGACGGAAACCAGAGCGTCGTTATCCCAGGCCAGTTCCGAGGCAAGGGTACGGAACCGTATGGCATATTGGCCCACGGTGAGACTTTCCTGACGGAGGCGTAGCAACGATGATGCGGATGAGGTCTTCCGTCCGGGTTCGTCGAAGACTTTCCGGAAAGCCGTGAGAAAAGCAGGCAAGTTGGACACCAGGGGGTCTCCTCTCTCCCATAGAGGATTTAGCCAGGCCAGGGCCTCCCCGGTGAGATGGGACATGATGAATGCAATTTTGGCTCGGTCGGAGTTAAACTGGTGGGACAAAAGTTCAAAGTGCAGGGTGCACTGATTTATGAAGCCCCGAGCCTGGGCGGAGTCGCCTCCGAAGCGAGGAGGTGCAGAAAGCCGGGGTCCAGGGTAGGATACCATGGTATTAGTGGGCAGCGGAGCTGCCGGATTGCGAGACATGGCACTGGCGGAGGTTGCTGGTGGAGCAGTCAGAGTGTCCAGGCGAATATTGACATTCCACAGGTGACCCAGGATGGACTCCTGTTGGGACCTTTGACGGGACAGTTCATGACACAGGTCCGAGAGCGAGGGAGCTTGGGTGCCACCGGGTTCCATGGCCCGAGCAAACTGTAACGGGTCTGGGAGGCGGAACCTCAGAGCTACTATACAAGGAGGCGGTCCTTGTAAGGGAGCGGGTGGCGACCAGGGAAGACGGGCTGGAAGTCTCAGCAGGTGAACGGGACAGTCTCTGAGTGAACGGGACAGTCTCTGAGTGAACGGGCTGGAGGTCACGGCAAGTGACCGGGGCAGTCTCTAGGTATAGGGTTGGTACGACCTGTGGCGGCTGAAGATAGACGTGAGCTCCCAGGTGAGCAGGCGAGAGTCTCTGGATGAACGGGTGGTCACAGCATGTGACGGCGGAGCCTCCAGGAAGACCAGCGGACAGGCGACAGATGAGCGCTCCCAGGTGAGCGGGCAGAAGTCTCTGGACAGGCGGGTGGTCACAGCACGTGACGGCAGAGCCTCCGGGTAGGCAAACAGACAGGTAGCAGAAGAGCGCTCCCAGGTGAGCGGGCAGGAGTCACTGGACAGGCAGGTGGTCACAGCACGTGACGGCGGAGCCTCCAGGTAGGCTAGCAGGCAGATAGCAGATGTGCGCTCCCAGGTGAGCGGGCAAGCTGGTCCATAGACAGACTGACAGGAGTTGGAAGGCAGACCGTCGGACCTCAGACTAGCAGGCAGGTAGCAAGTAATCAGGCAGGAATCTGGCAGGTAACTGGCAGGTAACTGGCAACGGGACCTGAGGGCTGAAGCACAGGTGAGACACAGGTGCAAACAACATTGCTCGGGCACCTCCATTTTGGAGGAGGTGCCTTATATACGGTAAAGTCCTCCGGCCATTGGCCGGGGACTCCTTAGGACGGCGCGCGCGGCCCCTTTAAGAGGGAGGGCGCGCGCGCGCCCTAAGCACAGTTGCCGGGAAGGAGCGCGCGCTGCCAGCAGAGCGGGAGAGGGACGCCGGGCACGGAGCAGAGCGGTGAGGGGAACAGCGTCCCTGCCTAGCAGAGGGCAGGGACGTCGGCACTACAACAGGGCACACCTGTGAAGTGAAAACCATTTCCGGTGACTACCTCTTGAAGCTCATCAAGAGAATGCCAAGAGTGTGCAAAGCAGTCATCAAAGCAAAAGGTGGCTACTTTGAAGAACCTACAATATAAGACATATTTTCAGTTGTTTCACACTTTTTTGTTAAGTATATAATTACACATGTGTTAATTCATAGTTTTGATGCCTTCAGTGTGAATGTACAATTTTCATAGTCATGAAAATACAGAAAAATCTTTAAATGAGAAGGTGTGTCCAAACTTTTGGTCTGTACTGTATGTGATTTCCACTAATCGTGATGTCATTGCTGCCAATTTCTATGTGCATTGGATGGACTTGGCTACCCCCAAGGTGGTGCACCTTATCCACGCCATCCTCCTAAAATTACTTTACATCCATATCTATGATATGCAACGGTTATATTTCACCTATAGCGTTAAAGTCCTTGAAGTCGTTGGACAGAGGACGTTGGTACAGCAGGACGATCCAGATGGAACAGTGGAAGCAGATGGGGCAGGACGGCAACTGAAGGGGCAAAACCAGAACCAATGGGGCAAACTGAAGTCATGGCAAGTGGTGTAGCACCGTTTGACAGCGATGTAGCCGAATGAACTTAGCAATGAGGAACCAAAAGTATCAGAGCTGAGAAACACAGGAGGTTATGGTCTAGCAGGGTTAACTCAACAACGCAGAGCTGAGTTTGTCACAGAGTTTAAAGCTCCACTGACGCAGTGTCACGGGTGTGTCAGGTGTGACAGACAGGCTTTCTGGATCCAGCTGTAGAAGGTCATTGAGCTTGGCTCTGTATGCACCTTCTTGATCCTCTCATCTCTGTAGTGTAGTGATATCCTTCTCCCTCTAGAACCTAGCAGTGACCTCCACATTCTGCTAATTGACACACCCTTGCTGGATGTTTAAATATCTTCAGTCTCTCCAGAGAGTTCCTCTGTCCAGGCTTGAATCACTAGTAGTCGGCTAGTGTCTTCTTGGAGTTCCCTTGGAAGATAGTTGGTGTGATCTCTTTGGTGTCTTTTGAAGTGAATTGTATTCCCTTGCCCGTTTACCTGTTCATGTTTAGTTGCAGTGGGGACTGACTAGTGCTCACCTCGTCCTCTCCCTATCCAGGGCCTATCGCTAGGGTCAGTCAGGAATTAGGTTTCCTGCTCGGCGATAGGTGCGGAACCTATTTAGGGACGTTAGGGGAGACATGGTGTGGTCAGATCTGCCTAGGGATCTCCACTCACCCTTTACCGTCGTTGTGCACTTAGTCCTTCCCTCATCTTGCGTGACACGCAGCTATTAGGCAGGGTTATCCAGCAATATAACAGAGCTGAGTTTGTCACAGCGTCCAAAGTAAAACTGGCCAGCAATGTAGTAACCCAGAGCTAGGTTTGTTGGGAGGTCAACATCTGAAGCAGTCCCACCGCCTGAATAGTCCTATAAGGTTAGAGAGTGCGACTTCAAAGAAAAGGGGAGCAACGTGCAGAGCAACAAAAGATGGCCAAGGCAGGAGGAGGACACAGCGCCAGTCACTGGAGCCAGGACCGGTAAATAAAAGCAATGCCTGCAATCACTTGCAACATTTTCCATTTCCAATTGACCAAACAAGGTGCATTTAAAAAAAAAAAAAAAAAAAAAAAAAAAAAAAAAAAACATTTCAGGCTTGGCAAATTTTATTTAATACTGACGGTTGCCCTCCCCTATCTCAAATGAATGATAATGATTGTACTTCAGCCTCAGTCATTCAAGGTAAAGGTCAGAAAACTTTTCAGAAAAATGATGAACTCTCATTCCTCATGGTCCACAGGATATATCACTTAATGCCTTCAAGAGAGACCGGCTTCTTGGTGAAATGGCGGTTTCTTCTGTTTTTTTTCTTTGGAAAGGATTATATATTGAAAGGAAATGAAGCTTAAATGATGAAGTCTGCGCCTCATTTCCTCATTATTGTTGCACATTAATAACACCACGATACGAGATAAGACAGTAAATTGGATTTCACGTGCCGGGCTTGAATACAGTCGGTGGGCCCTCCGGTGTGTTATACGTGACCTACAGGGCAGCCGTTTCATTGTAAGCGGGAGGCAGTGAACTTCTCTTTTCTTCTTCCTTTTCTTCCATTTCAGTGATTTGTTCAGACACAGAGGAGACATTAGACGCTCAGTTACAATAAATAGCGCCATTACTTTTCTAAACACCGGCCTAAAACTTCTCATTCCAAATGGCAGCTCCCCGCTCGGAGCGGTGCATAAAGATGTGCAGTGCATCGCAGTCCATTTCCAAATACCTTTTGTTCTCTTCTACAAAATTCTTTAAAATTAACATTATATGTCACCGCTACCTCCTGCAACCGACCCCTTTTATCCAATCTCTATATAAAAAAAAGCAGTGTAAAAAAATATGAAATGATAAAAATAATTCCTGCGTTATTCCATCAAATTAAATTGTGCATTGCATGTTCCTCCGCTATTACTCCTGGAAATATATATGAGTAAATTGTTAACTGGACAATTCCCCTAGTCAGTAGGACACGGATATTGCCAGGCCGCATGATGCTGATGCTATTGTGAGCGCCTGTATGGCCTAAACGTGCTGCAGCGTCTCTGGACTTGTCTCCCATCGAGGACGTCATTGGTCGGTGATTACAAAGGAGCTGCCAGCAGGGGATCTTGATGATTTGCCCAAGTGCATTCTACAGCAGAACCTTCATGAAACGACGATTAATAACCTCAGTGATAGCAGCCGAGGCTGGAACTGTAGGGATTTCAGCACGTGGCTCAGACTCAAGACGTTTTGAAATGTTGTTCACCATTTGCAGATCATTAAACACGTCTTATCCATCCTGAGATTTTTCCATAACTGCAAGACTTGCGTCTTGGTTTTGAAATTTCAATGCTGAGGAGTGTAGTTTTTCCACTTTAGAAGTCACTAGTGCAGCTACACTTCTACGCTGGAGCCCCAAATTGTACGCTGATCTAGAGGGGGTGAAGTGAAGAGCAACCAAGGTTATAAAGGGAATGGGTGACTGCAGAAGACGGGGGTCTCGCACGCATTCTCAGGGATGCTTATTTACCACTCTGCTTCCCCAGCATCAGACCATCATCCTCAGCTGCCTTGTGCCCACTATCAGCTCTGCTCCTGGAGAATCTCCACCTGGATATCCTACAGGAATGTAACCCTGCTGTGTCCTGCAGGGTTTGCCTTCCCCAGCCTATCCCTAGGCAGCAGTGGGTTTATTACGCAGTTACTCCCACCACTCCTCGCCCGATCCTTGGTTCCCAGTTGCTTTTCTCTGGATCCAGTGGACGCATGTTTGTCCGGTCTCGCTTGTTATCGACCCGGCTCGTTTATCCTGACCTCAGCTATGTATACTGAACCTGTGTTGCTTGCCCTGACCCCGACACTTCTGAGTCCTCCTCTGTTCAGTTTACTTCCTGCTATGCAGACACTGGCTGTTGGAGGGCACCACTGCAGCCAATGACTGTCTGCAGCAGTCACATGTCTAGGAATTATATTGGCAACTGTCCAAGCAGCAAAGAGACCGAACAGGGGCGGAGGTACATCTGTAAGGAGCTTGTGTCTTATTATTCTACCCAATTCCGTGTATTTTTCAAAAACTTAATCCCCCAGCCATGCACTGTCATAGGTAGGGGAGTTGTGCAGAATACAGAATTGTAGAAGGATGGAAATGAGAATTTAGATGAAGAACACAACCATCCCTTCAGAGTAGGTCTCGATCTCAGGAATTCGCACCATGCACAGCGATGGCTTCTAGCGGTTATTATCACAGGGTGATTGCTTGACTCTATTTTTTGTTAATGTATGAAATTGTCATATTACGTTAGGAAACATAACATTTCCCCAGCGTGTTCAAAAACTGCATTATACCAATAAAAGGGCAATTACTATAATACTACTATAATGATCTGTCAAATATAAATGCACTGGAAAAGTCTCAGATTTAAATAAGAACAGATATTCATAAAACTACACAAGGGTAATAAATAGCAGAGTAAGACTCGGCGAATCTGCTCGACTGGGAAGAAATACGATGAGCAGAAATGTCAAACAATTCAAGTTTATCCACAGCAGGTCTGTATGGAGCTTGTGCGCTGGGCACAGTCATGGGGGACAGATGAGGGTCTTCCCAAAACTGTTCCCACAAAGCTGGAGCTACAATTGTCCTCAATGTCTTGTGCTGAAGATCAAGATTTCCCGACACTGGAACTAAGATGTTGAGGCCCATAGCATTATCCTCCGCCACCATCTGTACAGGGGGCACAATGCAGTCAGGGGGTAACGTCCTCCTGGAATCACCAAACCCAGACTCCTCCATCAGACGCAGATAGAGAAGTGCGATCCGTCACTGCACAGAACACGTCTCCTCCAGAGTCCAGTGGTGGCGGCTTTATACCACTCCATCCGACGCTCGGCATTGTGCTTGGTGATGCACGGCTGCAGGCAGCTGCTCAGCCATGAAGCTCCCGCTGGGGGGGGGCGGGGGGCGCAGTCTTTGTGAGGAGACCAGAAGAGGTCTGGACTCAGCAGTTATGGGGTCAGCGGAACGGTGGTGACTTTTCTGCCCTCTGCGCCTCAGCACTTGTACCCCCCTCCCACTCTAACATTATGGGGTCTCCCTTCGTGGCTAAGTTGCTGCAGTTCCTTCCACTTCTCAATAATATCAATCACAGGTGATAGGGAGGATTCAGGAGGAAGAAAGGTCAAGGACGGACTTGTTACCCCAGTGGCTCCTTTTACAGGAATGCGTTGGTATCCGTGAGCTCTGCACCAGCGGCCGCGCTCTGTCACATGTTAGTAAAGGCAGACAGCATGGTGGGGGGGGGGGGTTATACACCGAGGGACGAGGGGCCGGAGGTTATACACTGGGGACAAATCCATGTATCCATGTATGTCCCAGATTTCATTGACCACCAGTAGAGGTGATGTCACAATGCGTGCGCCATTGCAAGTTTCATATCACAAGACCATCCATTCCTTCAATTATTTTAGTGTAAACGTGCGATCAGAAGTTTCTAAATCTGAACTTTATGAACGTCTAAATGCTAAATCGCATTTAAAAAAAATATATAGATTTGCAATTTAGATTTCCACATTAACCATCAAGGAAACCGTGACATTGAAATCCACTCGCCCTCCGAGCAAAGACGGTGCTACAAAAGGATCTTAGCGTTGGAGGTTTCTTCTTACAGTCAAATTACATCTCGATCAATGAGGTTGCTGTGGGTTCACAAGACACAGAAGACTCGAAGCTTCAAAGAAAAAGGCAAAAAGTACCTTTCAATTTTCATCGATCTGAATTTCCATAAAAGTAAAGATTATTTTGAAAGAATTATGCATTACTCAAAAAATAAAAAAAAGGAAAAATATTTATTTAGCCTCATTTTTGAGTCCCCTTAGGGGACTTGAAATTGTGACAGTCTGATGGCGTGTTCTATATACTGCAATACATACAGCGGTCAAAATGAGGTACTCCTATGAAGACCAACCACAGGATGACGCAAATGATTGAACAGCAGCGATCGGAGCCAACTCCGGTCACTGCAGTCACAAGTAAATGCCGGCTGTGTATCACAGCTGGCAATTACCAGGTGTTATGAGGGCTCAGCTCCTGAGCCCGCTCCATGCACTGACATCCCATGTGATGTACCATTATGATACATCAAGAAAAGAGGTGTCCAAAAAATATTGGAAGATCAATTTAAAAAAAAAAAAAATTAAAATTATATTCTATTCTATATAAAAAAAAAAAAAATGAAAACCAAAAAATAAAAAAAAATTACACTCTTTACTAAGCAAGCCCGAAATACATCCAATGGTTTTTTTTGCTGTTTTTTTTTCTGGCAACATATCTGCATATGCATTCAGCTCCACACTGAAAAAAAAATTTTTGCATAATTCATAAAAATAATCATTCGTCTTTGGTGCGAGCCAACGTTTAATCTTTCTAGCAACGAAACCTCAAAGCCTTTAATCCTGGCCACTAACCATCTTATCACTTGTATGACCGGGCGATGATAATTTGCTCATTAACACAGTTTTGCGGTTTTATTTATTTTAATTTTCTGCTCAGAAAAGCCTACAGACATTATAAAATGGTACTTTTCACCCTCCTCCGATAAAATACCCAAATGTTTCTCTTTGCTTCAGAGACAGTCGCCTTCTGTTTTAGGTAAGTTCAGAAAGAGTTACGCTCAACTCCGCGGTGCAGATCTGCCAAAAACACCTCCGGGTCGGGCACCAAGTCTTAGTGAAGTGCGCCAAAAAGGCCGTGATGAGGCCTTCTGACCTGAAATAGAAGAATATTACAAAATAGTCACAATCTCCGTTCTAGTTCATCCCCGTGGTGTTCGATGGGGCGGAGGTCAGGACTCTATGCCGCTCATGTTCTTGCACCAAACAAGTCTGCATGGACCTTGTGCACTCGACAGTCATGGGGAAAAGATACAGTGGGTACGGAAAGTATTCAGACCCCTTTACATTTTTCACTCTTTGTTTCATTGCAGACATTTGGTAAATTCTAAAAAGTTCATTTTTTTTCTCAGTACACTCTGCACCCCATCTTGACTGAAAAAAAAAAAAAAAAACAAATGTAGAAATTTATTAAAAAAGAAGAACTGAAATATCACATGGTCATAAGTATTCAGACCCTTTGCTCAGACACTCATATTTAAGTCACATGCTGTCCATTTCCTTGTGATCCTCCTTGAGATGGTTCTACTCCTTCATTGGAGTCCAGCTGTGTTTAAATCAACTGATAGGACTTGATTTGGAAAGGCACACACCTGTCTATATAAGACCTCACAGCTCACAGTGCATGTCAGTCCAAATGAGAATCATGAGCGCAAAGGAACTGCCCAAGGAGCTCAGAGACAATTGTGGCAAGGCACAGATCTGGCCAAGGTTACAAAAGAATTTCTGCATTACTCATGGTTCCTAAGAGCACAGTGGCCTCCATAATCCTTAAATAGAAGAAGTTTGGGACCACCAGAAGTCTTCCTAGACCTGGCTGTCCAGCCAAACTGAGCAATCGTGGGAGAAGAGCCTTGGTGAGAGAGGTAAAGAAGAACCCCAAGATCACTGTGGCTGAGCTCCAGAGATGCAGTAGGGAGATGGGAGAAAGTTCCACAAAGTCAACTATCACTGCAGCCCTCCACCAGTCGGGCCTTTATGGCAGAGTGGCCTGACAGAAGCCTCTCCTCAGTGCAAGACATATGAAAGCCCGCATAGAGTTTGCTCAAAAACACATGAATGACTCCCAGACTATGAGAAATAAGATTCTCTGGTCTGATGAGACGAAGATAGAACTTTTTGGTGATAATTCTAAGCAGTATGTGTGGAGAAAACCAGGCACTGCTCATCACCTACCCAATACAATCCCAACAGTGAAACATGGTGGTGGCAGCATCATGCTATGGGGGTGTTTTTCAGCTGCAGGGACAGGACGACTGGTTGCAATTGAAGGAAACATGAATGCGGCCGAGTACAGAGATATTCTGGATGAAAAAGTCTTCCAGAGTGCTCTGGACCTCAGACTTGGCTGAAGTTTCACCTTCCAACAAGACAATGACCCTAAGCTCACAGCTAAAATAACAAAGGAGTGGCTTCAGAACAACTCTGTGTCCATTCTTGACTGCAAGGAAGAATGGCAGAGGAGCCCCAAATCCAGGCGTGAAAAACTTGTTGCATCATTCCCAAGAAGACTCATGGCTGTACTAGCTCAAAAGGGGGCTTCTACTCAATACTGAGCAAAGGGTCTGAATACTTATGACCATGTGATATTTCAGTTTCTTTTTTAATAAATTTGAAAAAAATTCTACATTTATGTTTTTTTCAGTCAATATAGGGTGCAGAGTGTACTTTAATGAGAAAAAAAGGTGAACTTTTTAGAATTTACCAAATGTCTGAAATGAAACAAAGTAAAAAATGTAAAGGCATCTGAATACTTTCCGTACCCACTGTAAGGGCCTTCCCCAAACTGTTCCCACAAAGCTGAAGCTACAATTGTTCACAATGTCTTGTACTGAAGATGAAGAAGATTTCCCATCACTGGAGCTGAGGGTCCACGGCCGCCCCCTGATAACAGCCCATAGCATTATCCTCCTCCACCATCTGTACAGGGGGCACAATGCAGTCAGGGGGTAAAGTCCTCCTGGAATCACCAAACCCAGACTCCTCCATCAGACACAGATAGAGAAGTGCGATCCGTCACTGCACAGAACACGTCTCCTCCAGAGTCCAGTGGTGGCGGCCTTATACCACTCCATCCGACGCTCCGCATTGTGCTTGGCGATGCACGGCTGGAGGCAATGAAGCTCCCAGTGGGGGCGCAGTGTTTGTGCTGATACCAGAGGAGGTCTGGACTCTGCAGTTATGGGGTCAGCAGAGTGATGGTGACTTTTCTGCCTCTTCTCCTCAGCACTCGGTTCCCCGCTCTGTAACGTTACGGGGTCTCTGAGTTGCTGCTGTTCCTACCACTTCTCAAGAATATCACTAAACAGGTGATGGGGGAAGATTCAGGAGGAAGTAATGTCAAGGACGGACTTGTTACCCCGGTGGCTCCTATTACAGGACTGCGCTGGTATCCGTGAGCTCTGCACCACCGGCCGATCTGGCACTTGTTAGTAAAGGCAAGCGGCATGGCGTGGGACAACAAAGATGGACTCATCCTACAATAAACAAAACTTCAAGAAAGATAACCCTGATGTGCGTGTGTCTTACTGTCTAGTCTTCAATAAGCTTGGGTACGTAGGCCAGAGTCCATTCTACCTGAGAGAGAGGAGATCCCATCTCTAACAGGACTAAAGCAGAAAGCTCATTTTAAAGGATTACGGTAATACGTGTGGCCATACACATTTCTCAATATCGTGTATCATTAGTCTGTATGATCCTCACCAGGTCTGTGGAGTTGTGGAGTTGGAGGTTTGGCTTACTGACTCCCTCATACACGGCTCATGTTTTAGTGATAACTTTACTGTAGCACAGATTCATCTCCGCTAAAAGTCCAGACCCTTAGATCAGGACTAGGACATTTCATAACTTTCCCGAGATTCTTATGAAAAAAATATTCCCCACAAACTGCACTGAACTACTGTACCCAATTTATTATATATTTTAGGAGTCGGGGTTGGTCCATCTTATACAGACTACGCGGCCCTGCTCCTCACTGGGTTTTTTACGTCCTTTCTATTCTGAATCGTTTCATCATCATCGATTCCAATGGGATTTTTCTGATGACATCAGATGGCGGTCATCAACTTTCAACCGTGATTGGGTGCCATGGGTAACAAAGCAATTTTTTTTTTATCAATCAGCCTTCATTTTTGTCATCTTTTTCGTTCTTGATAATTTTCTCCCCCTTTAGGCCTCGTTACGCACAGTAATCCACCTGCAGATTAAGGGACTTTATTGCTCAAAACCACCACTCCGTATTTAGCTTTCATGTCCTCCACTTCTCCAGAACCCTTTTTTTGTGATTGACTTATTGTTCAAATCCAAATTTTATGTCAGTTTTGATACAGTTTGGCCCCAAAACAGGCTTCCGGGCAGGTGATGTTTGGAGATAACCTCACACTTATGTAGAGATTACGGTATAATTTAGGACAGGTTACCCCTTCATCTACGAGTCGATTCCTAGAAACGTGAGGGAGCAGACAGTCTGTGAGGCGTTGCTCGGCGGGCAGAAAAATGCTAATTTGCGGAGTGTGAGGAACATTATATCAGACTTCTGTCGGCATCCAGGTCCCCTCAGAATTTTGTAAGCGAACATGAATATATGGTTAATATTTTAATAGACAGAACTGCGGTACAGCTCACCGGAGGAACGGCGGGCTTATTAAATCTGACAGCGTGCTGACTACGTTACCTGGGGCAGTCGCTTCAGCCTCGGTGTCGGCATAAATTACAGAACTGTACTTAGAAATGGTTTAACCCCCTACCTGCGGAAAACACGGCCGGCAATCAGATCCAACCATCGGGTCACAAAAGTCCTGCAAGTATGTAACAGTAAACCCTACCGCAAGCCCAAAAGTCCTGCAAGTATGTAACAGTAAACCCTACCGCAAGCCCATGACAATCCGCACTCTCCCCTCCATGGTAGCCAGGACTAGTCATGTCTTGCGCCACCTGCAGGGAGCAGTCTGAACTTCTTCATCCTTCAGCTTCACAGGCCGGCGATCAGTCAACAAATGTGCAAAAATTATTTTCGAAATATCATCGCTCTCGGCAGCACATAAATCAGGAGACGTGCTGCCGATAACATGGCATCCTATGAATTCACAATCGTTCGACAACATTCTAAAAAAATTTTGGGTTTAATTGTACAGTCCCTTAATTAATATGTGGTCTCTAGATGACATATTACCCCTATTCTGTGGGTCAGTGCATTCAGGGATACTAAAAGTAGAGGTTTCTCGGGTACTTTTTGCATCATGTAGGAAAAGACAATACTTTTATAATTTTGGTTATAAACAGACAGAAAGAGGATTTTAAATTTTGTAGAGTTTTGTTTCTTTCTATAATAAATCATTATTTTTGGCAACTAAATTAGAAAAACAAAAAAAATAAACGATCACCAGGAAAAACGTAAATAGAGTGGACCATCTGATTTGGGCAGAATGTGACGGTCTGATCATCTGAGATGTATCGGACCCTCCTGAAATTGACATTTAAACATCTGACCCTTTTATTTTAGCCTCTTACAGAGGTTTCTATCAGCTTCTTTCTTCGCTGTTGATTTCTGAGCAATCGTGCGTATGGGGGGAGTCAGCCGAGCGTGAGACAACCATTGGTTAGAGTTGCAGGACCTTGGACCTGCGAGAACGTGGGTTTTTCTCCTACTTGCTGGCATTCACGGTGCCTTTTCTGATTAGTAGGCCGGCGCAACATGGGGAGTGCGCTATGCTGATGATATAGCACTGGGAAAAGTAGTCAAAATAGGTGGCTGGAATGCCGGCAGATACGTGGAGGTCTGCAGCCATGGACTATCAATGTGGCCACTGGACCTCAACTCAACTGTTGGCCAAATGAGTATTCAGCTATTTGCATGCTCAGCCAGCTGTATAAGTTGAACAGAGATCGTAACGCAGTGCAAAGACTGGCTGGCGGCTCTCCCCACCAGAGAGTAACCTCTGCATAAAAATACATGAACCTGTCATGCTCAGGTCGGGAGAGCCGTCGGCCGGTTCATGCACGGTGTCCTGATCTCGTTCCAATTTATAGTGCCTTCTGATTTCACCCTTAGGCAGGGCCTTATAGGCGAATGTTCATAGCAGACGTAGGCTTCCTGCTGCAATTGGCAACCCAGTGGCACCTTGCCACGGCGTGCTAATGGGTATACATATATAGCTCCCTCCTTAAATCTTGCAGTAGGGTGTCAGCCATTTGTTAAGGCCGTCATCCATTGCTGGCTCTATATTAGTTCTATCCATACTGCGAGAGCCACATACGGCAGAAAATCTCTGTACCGGGCAACCAGTTACATACATCTGTATGGAGAGGTTTCGGCAGCAAAAGAAGGAATTTCTGCAAGCTCCGGTCAGACCTCAATGTTTGCATATAAGCAAAAATTGCAAGCGACATCACAAAAAAAATGTAGACAGGGCTCTTGCAATTATGGCACCACCTTTTCCTTATGTGGACGTACCGAGAGACCTTACGGTGACCATAATGAGACCAGTAGACACCGTTGAGTTGTAATTTTCTTCGAGATGCAGATTTGCCATTCGGTACTCTAAAAAAAAGCAGGGTAATATATTGTGCGGGAGCAGTAACGATAATGGATGTCATCCAAGCTTCCCAGATGAACCTACAGTTTCCTGAGAACTAACCTGATTAACTCATTCCCTGCCAGCGTTCTCGGCCACGTGCCCTCCCTTGAACGCAGCCCTCCGGGCTAGTAGCTAAAGCAATAACAAAGAGACAGTCATCCGTTCAGACAAAAGATTCGGTTAATATTTCAGAGCCGACCCCCCTCCCGAAGGCTTTTGGAACGCTCTTAAAAACATTAGTCGTTTCGGTCTCCTTTTTTTTAATTTGCAACGTTATATTTTTAATCGCCAAATAAAAGCACTAAGCGCAGCTGTAAATCACGGGGCGCGCATTACCCATCTCGCGGGCCTTGGACTATAACAGATCTTCTGTCGTCAGGCGGGGACATTAAACAGAAAATCAGCACTTTTATCCTCAAAAGAAGAAGTCACAGATGAGGAGGGCATATTTCTCAGATGTGGGCAGTTTGTGTAACAGATGTCTGCTCCGTACGGTGATACTGCCGGCTGTGCCTCTCTGCATTATGGATGCAGACGCCGCGCTTTAACTTGGTAAACACATCGCATCAATTTTTAATTTGGTTAAAATAAAAAAAATATAGCATTTAAAGAGGAGCATAGGACTTGTACTTTATGTCAGTGATAAAATATGCAACACTGGAGGTGCGGTCTTGGAAAGCAATGAGCTAGGGTTCATAGATAGAAGCAAAAATAACCATTACCGTACACGAGTGGATGGACCCTATAAATAACCGGGGCAGGACTCATTCAGATGTCTGTACAGACAACGGGGCTCCTTGTGGGGAGTCTTAAATGCAGTGCCATCTGGAAATAAGTATTCAAATAAGCTCTCCTCAAGAAGAAAGAAAGCCGAGCATCTACAGCCACCTACGGATAACCACCCTATAAGAGAATATTCAGCCCCTGAACGCTCTCCATGAATGATCACGCAGGTATCTTCTCTGAACCCGTGTGACCGCCAACAGGAGCCGGGCTGATGCACCTAGCCGGGGTCCTGGAGGTTTAACCCCTAGATGCTTTAGTCAACCCATCAATCAAAAAAAAAATAGAATAAGGGCCATACAGGAAAAATCTTTCCCTGTCCTGTAGGAAAAGTTTAAAGAGCAAGAGGCAATTTTCACCACCCCAACTGTTGATGAAGGGGCCTATCTTTGTAACAAGTTCCCTTTATTTTTTATTAGATTTCCCATTGATAAATTTTTATATACTGATTGACATCTTATAACCCAGTGTAGATCGGCTTCACACATCCATAATTAACGGATTGCTATGTCCGGACCAGCTGAACTTAAAAGGCTTGTAGGTATATATGGGGCTGTTGAGTTTGGATCAGGAGACCCGCAGGCGGTCCAGACCGTGAGGTCCACACAAAGACCGTGAGGTCCACACAAAGACCCACAACCAGTTGAGACATTGAGGTCCACACAAAGACAGTGAGGATCAGGAGACCCATAGCCGGTCCAGACATCGAGATCCACACAAAGACAGTGAGGATCAGGAGACCCATAGCCGGTCCAGACATCGAGGTCCACACAAAGACAGTGAGGACCAGGAGACCTATAGCCGGTCCAGACATTGCGGTCCACACAAAGACAGTGAGGATCAGGAGACCCATAGCCAGGCCAGACATTGAGGTCCATACAAAGACCGTGAGGATCAGGAGACCCATAGCCGGTCCAGACATTGAGGTCCACACAAAGGCCGTGAGGATCAGGAGACACATAGCCGGTCCAGACATTGAGGTCCACACAAAGGCCGTGAGGATCAGGAGACCCATAGCCGGTCCAGACATTGAGGTCCACACAAAGACCGTGAGGATCAGGAGAGCCATAGCCGGGCCAGACATTGAGATCCACACAAAGGCCATGAATTGCAGACGTGTAACATAGGCCAGATTCACATATTCACTTTGGCTGAAGAAAAACAACGTAAAAACAGCAAAAGCCGCAGCATTTTGCGACATTTCAAGGCATTTTACAGCAGAAAACTGGCAAACACACTTTGATGAATTGTGCCCTTGGTCATTTACATACCGGTATAAAAAATAATGACACAGACATTTAGTTACACAGTATATTGCTGCCGGGAGTTCAGAGTGTATAGTACATGTCCACCCAACGAGCTGAGCGCTGGAGGACACACGCGCGCGCCGTCCCTCTCCGCACAGCCAGGTCTCTGCATGGCTTACTGCCTGCTTGTCAGGGAAGGAGCACATAGCCTATGTAGTAACATGGCAGAATAGCTGAGAAGACCCCCATGACCAGGGAAAGTAAGAAGAGACTATAATGTCAGCTGCCAGAAGGGGAAGGAGTCTAATTCAATCCAGAGACTACCACCAAAAAAAAAAAAAAAAAAAAAAAAAAAAAGGTAAAAAAAAAAAGTTCATTTCTGCTGGAAAAACTGCAAAATGACTTTAAATTAGCAGCCTTTAATGACTTTTGGTATGAAACCGATTCATGTGATATGATCCCCCCCTTAAAATTAAGAATTCCCCTTATGTTTTTTTTGGTGAAAAAGTAGTTTTAATAGAGGAAATAAAATATTTGGTATAGCCATGAATTCATGAATCACAAGCATTATACACCGGCTGATGGCAGCATGTAGGGGTATCAAAAAAAACAAAGTTCACTACTGTAATTGCCAGACTCTGACCCCAAGACGTTGCTGTTGTGCCATTAATAACTTTCCTCCCTTCCTCCGGGTGAAGGTCGTGAGGTGCACAGACCTTTAATAAATAGAATCGGATTCTCATTTTCTTTTCCCGGAGGTTTTTCCTTTAGCTTTTACACGTTCTCCTTCATAGGAACCTTAAAATCAGCTACACCAATATTGTATCTACTATTTATAAGTAGTAATAAAAGGACTAAACTGTGCCCGCAGGACTTTCACAGCGTAACCCCACATTTAGCTGATGTGAGGAGGACCATCGGCACTCTCTGGTCTATTACAGCGGACCCCGTTGACCGCCCCATGACCGCCGCCGGCTAACAGCTTATGAGTCATTGCTGCACATTTTCCATTACTGTGGAGAAACTGGGAAAATGGCAGAAATATATATGAGCAAAAAATACTCCTGCTTGCCATAATCCAGTAGTTTGTGCTGGAGTAGAGATATTCAGCTTGGCAAAAGAATTAGACAGAGACAACCATATTTCAGAAAACCGTGCAGACAAGTGGTTTCCACAAGATTTCCATGGCGGCTCATGTATGGCCACCCAAGACCCGAATTACACGGACTACATGTTGATTTTTGTTCTCAATTTTGCACTGAAAATCCACAACCAATTACTGTATCACTTTTCCAACGCAGATCCTTAAAACCAAACCAAGGCTACTATGTTGCGGATTTAAGGACTATCCATCGGCTACCCTCCGATGCCGATGAAGTTATGGCCACAAAACTTTGCCAAGACATGGGCACGATTGGCAAACTTTGCGCATGTGTCCTATCCTAATAAACAGGATTCGCACTTTATACCCATGGCAGATAAGAGATCGAGGCATCTAGACAGCAAAAACACGGATGAGGAACACGGTCACGATATACTGGGCATGTATACTGGTCAAGTGTATGCCAAAATGACCCTTTAGGGCATTATGGATCGGTTTGATGTAGGAGTCGGGAGCTTTTCAGGGAACATACACCAAACTAGTAACAAGGCTTAACACTGTCTAAAGTGACCCTATAGGTGCCCAAGACCGGCCTATGCCAAGTATATGGGGACCTATTGACAGACATGATATTGGGATGAAGAACCATTGGGCGCATTAAATTTTGAAGCCCGATTTTTTCTTTATAGAAATAGATAAGCGGCACACATGCACCCTCGGTCAATCCGAACATTCATGTGTGGGCCTGGGTGGTGAGGAATCAAGCTCAGTAGATTTGCACCGGGTCACATTAAAGAGGTTGCCCACTACTTTTACATTGATGACCCATCCTTAGGATAGGCTGGGGTCCGACACCCGGCACCCCCGCTGATCAGTTATCGGTGCCGGCGGCCGCAAGTACTGACTTGCTGAGCTTGGCAGTCTACTTGTAGTGGCTGCTGCGGGGTACAGCACATCCGACCTATTGATTTGAATAGGAGGCGGATGTGCAGTACCCTGCAGCGGTCACTACAAATAGACAGCCAGCCCCGCAAGCAAGTACTTCCGAACGGCGCCGCCACCACCACCACCGATAGCTGATCTAGCTGATCAGCGGGGGGTGCCGGGTGTCGGACCCAGACAATCGGACATTGATGACCTATCCTAAGGATAGGCCTTCAATGTATAAGTAGTGGATTTTTTTCCCCAAACGAAACCTTTAAATCCCAGTAATCTGTACAAACTACAGCCCAAAAATCTGACGGGTACAACGATCTAATGGTGGCCATTCTTCACATTTCGTTATTTCTAGGATGTAGGAAGAGGAGATCGTCGTTAATATAAAATAAACTGATTTTTGAGTTATAATTCAGGATCAGGAGGTGGAACGTAGAGATACACAATTACACTTATTACTCGCACACAATCTACCTGGAAATAAGAAATACAATTTTCTTTAATCCACTTAAGTAGGTGCATCTATTCGAGAGGTAGGAGTTTAATTAAAATGACAAGAGTGAGACGCCGGAGGCGCCGTGAAATGTGAACACATGAGGCATCGTGCGAGAGAGACACCGAGGCTTAATGAGGAGCATGAAAACTACTACGAAATACTGGAGATGGGGAACATCGAATAAAACTTTACTCCTTCATGTCCAAGGCACATTACCACTTTGGAATTGATAAAGCCACGTTCTTACGCTTCTTAGTTACATCGGCTATCAGAAAAGTGGCTACCAATATGGCCACTATTACAGCTCCCAATGGGATGGTTACTCAGCATCCGGGAAAGGGAATGAAGCAATATGGTGGCAGGGGCTGCATCTCTTAGCATTTTGGGAAAGATGGAGAACGACTTCTAAAATACTATTTTATGCAGTTTGTGGTAAAGCTGGACGCTAGCTATCGCAGCTGCAGTTACAATTTCCAATCTTACGGGAAAATTCTTGAATGGTTTTACAAAACTTTTGGGAGGCACCTTTCAGCTTTAGCTGGTACCTGGAAACCAAGATGCAATATTGGGGATGCATCTTTGCATACCTGGGTCAACGGGCCGTTCAGGAAGCAGAGAATATTGTGTGACGGCTCCTTTAAGAGTTCTAAAAGATGAAGGATTACAGCGAATCCATTGCGAAATCCTCGTGTTACATGCAGCTTTGATGTGGATTTCTCGCAGAATTCACCTTTCGCAATGCAAAAGGTCTAGAATATTTCTGCCGTGGATCTTGCTTCAAATCCATAGCAAAACCAAACGTTAGATGCATGTTTTACTGCCCATTTATATATTTCCCTTTCACTGTGTACTAAAAGGCAGGGCTGTGGAGTCGGAGCCCATTGTGGTGGAGTCGGAGCCCATTGTGGTGGAGTCGGAGCCCATTGTGGTGGAGTCGGAGCCCACTGTGGTGGAGTCGGAGTTGGTATAAATTTGACCGACTTCTAAAATATATAATAAATTGGGTACAGTAGTTCAATGCAGTTTGTGGGGAATATTTTTTTTATAAGAATTTGGGAAAGTTATGAAATGTCCTATAAATGTCTGACCTATTCCTAATCTAAGGATCTAGACTTTTAGCGGAGATGAATCTGTGCTACAGTAAATTTATCACTTAAACATGAGCCGTGTATGAGGGAGTCGGAGTCGTGGAAATTGAGGAGTTAGAGGTTTGGCTTACCGACTCCACAGCCCTGATTAAAAGGTTGGAAAAAAAATAATAAATAGTATGCCTGTTTTTATGCACCTGTTTCCCCTACAATCAAAAGGGTTGTTCGTGCAGCCATTAAATCAGTTGGCAGCGCAAACACCAAATGTTAAAATGCAATGTGCTGCCGACTTCATACATGCAAAATGAGGACCATCACATGCGCTCGACATATAAAGCCACCCGGTGGGAGCAAAAAATTTATTATGGGCTTTAAATGCTGTTCGATGTACAAGAGCTGATCAACTCTAGTCAAGCCTGTGCTCATATTGTGGTCCGTTCACATAGGCCGATTCTACCTGGACAGTTAATACTATTGATCTGTGCCCAAACAAGGTGCATGAATATTGTCGGCAGCACTCCTTGCTTGCACCGACAATGACATCGATGGTTTAATGGTCCCCCACAAATGATCCCATCAGTGGACAAACAAGCGTTTTGCTCATTCGAAGTCTGATCGGAGGCCTGTTTACACGGGCTGATGATTGGGAACATTCGTTTTTTAGGAACTCTTGTATCAGCATTAGTTAGTGTGATAACAGCACGGTCTGTGTATAAGGAAAGCAAGTGCAGACAAGTCGAATAGCAAGGTTCAGTCAAAACATAAAAATGGTGGCTTCTTCTGTGTGCAAGAGACAAGCACACCTCACCACAATGAAGGATGCTTTGTTCACCGCCTGCCATGCTGCACAATTTCCTTCCCTGAGGGGACGGGATTCAGACCGAGTTTCCAAGTAAGAATCAGGTTACATGGAAGGAAACCGAACAGCAGCGAAGTCGATGGCTCCTTCATGGGCCTGAGGTCAACAGTGACTGACACCAAAGATGTCGGAGTGAACGATTATTATATTGTTATTACAGGACAACGTGTCAGAACGCGAAAGCAAGACAAACCTGCTGTAGACGGGGAAGATCCTGCGCCAACATTGGAAAACCCTGCGCCAAAAAAGAGTAGGAGTACTGTACTACAAGTCTCAGCAAGCTCGTGGCTTGTTCATTGCTAAAAAACATAGATGGAACAAAATATAAAGCAAATAGTATCTATAGGATCCTTCATTATCAGGATAGGCGAGTGTCACGGATAGGATATGCCAACATATTTGCTCGGTGCACCCTTGGAGAAGCCAAGCAGTTTCATCCACCTTCCATACCTGTTTTCCATATCTCTCTGCCTCCTCTTGCTCGACTGACAGCTCTAGCTTTAACCGGAGCCAGATCGGACGGAGATGAAAAAAAAAAAAACAAGTGGATAGGAACAGATTCACATAAAACAAAATGTTATTTTTGCATAGGAATTATTTTCCCAGGTCTTCTCTCTCACCTTATTCAATTGTCATCAAGTAGGTGTGAAGTGGCACAGATCTGATTGGCCTCACCAAGGGTGCACAGAGCACCTGTGCTTGGTTTGTGCAGTCATTTTGTGACCAGACAACACCATATTTTTAGTCAGTGAAAATCTCAGAAAAAGTTTCAGGTGTTTTAATCCCCAGAAGGTCACTGTACTTTATGTCGGTGTCTCCGCATGGCTCTCCTCCTTCCCCCATGCAGGAACGCCGACATACTCATCGCAGTCACCTTCCTGTCTGGTGTCATGCCTCCTGCTTGTGTTCACGCCGCACTTCCTGGCTGTGCGCCGTTCTTGAAGGGGCAGCACGCACACATAGTAAAATGCCCCAGGCCCAACCAATAGCTGGAAGGCATTTAGTATCTGAGTACACCTGCAAGATTGCTCCCTACCAATAGCTGGGAGGCATCTTTTATATAAGGCCCCCTCCCCTATAGGGAGTCGCCAAAGCAACACTATTCATTAGTGTTTAGTTTCTCCTACTAGTGAGTTGTTAGGTCCCCTGGCCCTTGCGCGGCCACAGTCCCGAACCCGGTCCCCTGGACCTTGCGCGGTCCTTGTGCAGCCGTTGCCGGTATCAGCATCGGAGACCTGTGTGTCTGTACATGCCCTGAGTATTATTATATGTAACCAGACAGCTAAAACAAGTCTCCGAATCAGTCCAGTCTGAACGTAGCCAGAGTCCGTGTCAGCGAACCTGACCCCTGGGGTCAGCAGCTACAGTAACGGGAACTGCATTAGGAGTGGTACCTGGCAGCTACCTGTAGCCCAGCCTGTCAAAACCGTCAGGAGCTGCAGTGAACACCAGGTTGCCGCTTAGCTAAGCCCCTTCCTAGGCAGGAATGGCCCCGTGGCACAGTGGGTCCATGAATCACGTTCGCCACCTGTGGGCATGACAGCCACCACTACCATACTTTGCTGCTCTTGTACTTTCTATTGTATTTCTTAGCCCTAATTTTGATGGCAAAGGTTGGCCTTAAAGCTTCTCTATTTGCAAATTACCGCTCAGTAGACACGGACGAAGGGACGATGTTTCCAGAAATTTATCTTGCCTTGCACTAATCCCACCCATTGTGCTTTTACTTAAGTCCCAGAGGACGGGGTAGGTCATCCTTGAGGCTTTCTGAAATTCAAAACACTTGCACCAGGGACATCTAATTTCACAGCAAGAACAACCTCCACTATTAAAACGCTGGGGCAGCGAAAGTGCAGTATCAAAAGGGCTCGACATGAGACACCCTGTCCTGTCCTCTGAGACGTTGACCAATCCATACTGGAGGAAGAGTTTAGCAACTTTCTAATGTACTTAGTCTTACCAATCACTTCTCTGTCTTGGGCTGAGGATTAGAAAGGAGTATGAGACCAAGGCAGGAAAGAGATTCGTAATACCAAGTAAATTAGAAAATTTGCAAGTCTTTTCCTCAATATGGCTTGATAGGCGTCTCGGGGGACAGGGTACCCTATGGCAAGCTTTTCTAAAATCCTGGGCGTGCACAGTCAACAGAAGTGCATGTGCTCCGACATTAGACATCAACGGTTTGGAAAGCCTTTGCATCAGGCGGCCTGTCATCGGAGACGTTGTTCAAGCCATATTGGGGAGAAGTTTTACAAATCTCTAACGTACTTTCCAATCACGTTCCTTTCTATTGTAGATATTTGTAATCTATGTTCCATTTTTTTGCAATTACTGGACAACCCCTACGTGAATGCAATGAGCCTGAACTGGGCATTACTTTTCTAGTTGCTTGGGCAGGCTCGCTTTGCTTATGTCACAGTCGGCCCTGATCCATTCTGACTATTATTTTGGTGTCCAAACATGTAGGGATCTTACCCAAATGATAAATAACCCAACAGCCCCAGATCAGTGAATACGAGGGAATGGTTTATGACTTTTACCAGAGTACTATTATTTTCTGCAGGAGAAGTGATGACAGGTATAAGGCGTCAGGCGTCTGTCTCGTGCGCCCTTTGCACAGACGGTATCTACCTGCCGGGTTACATTCTGCACGACGTAAAGTCCTAAAATCACAAACGCCCTGACAACTGTAATCTCACAGTGTACTTCCACCAATATTGACAGTGCGGCCCCAAATACACTGCTCAAAAAAATAAAAGGGAACACTCAGATAACACATCCTAGATCTGAATGAATGAAATATTCTCATTGAATACTTTGTTCTGTACAAAGTTGAATGTTCTGACAACAAAATCACACAAAAATCATCAATGGAAATCACATTTATTAACCAATGGAGGCCCGGATTTGGAGTCACCCCCACAATTAAAGTGGAAAAACACACTACAGGCTGATCCAACTTTGATGTAATGTCCTTAAAACAAGTCACAATGAGGCTGAGTATTGTGTGTGGCCTCCACGTGCCTGTATGACCTCCCTACAACGCCTGGGCATGCTCCTGATGAGGCTCAGTATTGTGTGTGGCCTCCACGTGCCTGTATGGCCTCCCTACAACGCCTGGGCATGCTCCTGATGAGGCTCAGTATTGTGTGTGGCCTCCAGGTGCCTGTATGACCTCCCTACAACGCCTGGGCATGCTCCTGATGAGGTTGCGGATGGTCTCCTGTGGGATCTCCTCCTAGACCTGGACTAAAGCATCCGTCAACTCCTGGACAGTCTGTGGTGCAACGTGACGTTGGTGGATGGAGCGAGACATGATGTCCCAGATGTGCTCAATCGGATTCAGGTCTGGGGAACGGGCGGCCAGTCCATAGCTTCAATGCCTTCATCTTGCAGGAACTGCTGACACACTCCAGACACATGAGGTCTGGCATTGTCCTGCATTAGGAGGAACTCAGGGCCAACCGCACCAGCATATGGTCTCACAAGGGGTCTGAGGATCTCATCTCGGTACCTAATAGCAGTCAGGCTACCTCTGGTGAGCACATGGAGGGCTGTGCGGCCCTCCAAAGAAATGCCACCCCACACCATTACTGACCCACTGCCAAACCGGTCATACTGAATGATGTTGAAGGCAGCAGATCGCTCTCCACGGCGTCTCCAGACTCTGTCACGTCTGTCACATGTGCTCAGTGTGAACCTGCTTTCATCTGTGAAGAGCACAGGGCGCCAGTGGCGACTTTGCCAATCCTGGTGTTCTGTGGAAAATGCCAAGCGTCCTGCACGGTGTTGGGCTGTGAGCACAACCCCCATCTGTGGAAGTCGGGCCCTCATACCACCCTCATGGATTCAGTTTCTAACAGTTTGTGCAGACACACGCACATTTGTGGCCTGCTGGAGGTCATTTTGCAGGGCTCTGGCAGTGCTCCTCCTGTTCCTCCTTGCACAAAGGAGGAGGTAGCGGTCCTGCTGCTGCGTTGTTGCCCTCCTATGGCTCCCTCCACATCTCTTGGTATCTGCTCCATGCTCTGGACACTGTGCTGACAGACACAGCTACCTTTCTTGCCACAGCTCGCACTGATGTGCCATCCTGGATGAGCTGCACTACCTGAACAACTTCTGTGGGTTGTACTGTAGACACCGCCTCATGCTACTGTACCTCTAGGGGTGAGCGCAATGGCAAAATGAAAAAGTGACCAAAACAACAGCCAAAAAGGATGAGAACAGAGAAATGGTCTGTGGTCACCACCTGCAGAACCGCTCCTTTATAGGGGGTATCTAACTAATTGCCGATCATTTCTACCAGTTGTCTGTTCCATTTGCACAACAGCAGGAAAAAATTGATTCACAATCAGTGTTGCTTCATAACTGGACAGGTAGATGTCACAGAAGTGTGATTGACTTGGAGTTACATTGTGTTTAAGTGTTCCCTTTATTTTTTTGAGCAGTGTACTTTCTATATCAGTGCTTCATAGGTCTTAGCAGTGGCCTAAATTTAATTTAAAAAAAATAAAGAAATAAAAAAAAAAAAAAGGGCTTGTGCCATCTATATTTCTAATAATTAATTCATCCTAAAAATAAAATGCAAATTACAGCTCCATCTTTATAAGGCCCCAAAGGTCTAAGCGTCATTTGTCCTGACACAGTTTCCTTATTCCACAGCAAATGCAGGGTACGTTAGGATAAACCCAGCAGCTCAGATCCCATCCACATATGTCCCAGAAATAAAAGACTTCTACAAAGAAGACCCCCTCAGTCTGATGGACACGACCGGTCCATGTATTATATGGAATGCCATTTATTTGACTGTAATACAACATCCGACCTGCAGTGGCCGCTGCATGGAAACTGTACAGCAAAAATGCTGCAGAGAAGCTTGGTGATCAACTGATCGGCGAACCAGCTTCTATTTACAAAGAGTTTGATCTTGGATCTTTCCTAAAGCAACTTTCTGTCAGTGAGACGAGTCTGTCTGGCTCCTGAAACCTTTTGCGATCATTTCATATCACAGTGGTGGGCCGCCAATGCATCAGCACTTTCCATGGAGAAGGTAAATGGGACCTGTCCTGTGGAAAATGGTTTCTAATCTGCAGGCAGGATATTATAGGACAGGAGGAGCTGATCAGATTGATGGACATTTCTGTGGGAAAAGTTTCAGTAAACTTTGCACTTTATTTATTGAAATCCATCGTATTTGTATAAATTGGGAGTCCGGTCCTAAATCAGCCCCCAAAAGTCTAAAAACTTTATGCAACGATTTGTTCCAAACTTTGACCAATTTCTCACCAAGGTCTAGTAACAAAATATACAGTCCTGCTCATAGTTATTGGCACCCATGAAGTTTGAGTACATAATGTGGAATATCGCCTGAAAAAATGAATCAAGTTAAAGTTTTTTGTATAAAGACTCGTGATAAATACAAAAGAGCAAATGATAACCAAGAATTTAAAGCAAAAAACAATGGGAGGGAAAAATAGAAAAATCTAAAGCCGCTGTCACTGGTATTACCACCCTTTACATTAATTTAGTTTGGAAACACATTTTGACTCGCCTGTGGTAAATCAAAAAACAGATTCACCTGTGATTGTCGGTGCCCATGTGACATGAATTAGCCAATGAATGAGGACTTGTGTTTTAAAAAGCTCCATGGTAGGCCCTGTTCCTTTGTCACAATGGTAAAGACAAAAGAGCTGTCCGAGGACATCAAAACTGCTATTATTAGCAAACACAAGACCTCCAGAGGGTATAAGGCCATCTCCAAAGACCATGGAATCCCAGTTTCAACAGTGCGCAATGTTATTAAGAAGTTTGCCAAGCATGGAACCATCAAGAACCTCCCTGGACGTGGGGGAAAGAGGAAAATTGACAAGAGATGTCTTCGAAGGTTGGTGCGAATTGTAGAAAAAATACCACATCAAACATCGAAATAGTCTGGAATAGTCTGGGGTCATCGTTTCAACAAGTACCATACGCCATACACTAAACCAAGCAGAGCTTTATGGGAGAAGGCCAAGGAAGAAACCATTGCTGAAGAAAAGACATAAAAAAGGAACAACTGATCTTTGCCAAAGAGTACCGTGGCAAACCACAATCCTTCTGGGAAAATGTTCTGTGGACAGATGAAACAAAAATAGAGCCTTTTGGCAATGGAAAGCAACAGTTTGTTTACAGATGGCGCAATGAAGCTTATAAGGAAAATAACTCCTTACCAACAGTTAAACATGGTGGAGGATCCATAATGCTGTGGGGTTGCTTTGCTGCACCCAGTACTGGAGACCTTGACCGTATCATAGGAATCATGAAATCAGCGAGTTATCAAGATATTTTAGAGTGAAATGTCCTACCCAGTGTAAGAAAACTTGGTTTGAGTTGAAGATCATGGGTCCTCCAGCAAGACAATGACCCAAAGCACACAGGAACGGTTGAAAAAGAAAAAATGGACTGTTTTAGAGTCCTGACCTCAATCCCATTGAATATCTTTGGGGTGAGCTGAAATCTGCCATTGGGAAAAAGAAACCTGCAGACATTCAAGAGCTCAAACAAACTGCAAAGGAAGAGTGGGAGAAAACTTCATCTGAGAAGTGCAAGAAGATTATAGATGGTGACAAGAAGCTTATAGATGGCTACAAGAAACGTCTGGAGGCTATCAGCAATGCCAAAGGGTGTGCAACCGAGTATTAATTAGGGGTGCAACCAAGTATTAATTAGAGGGCCTTTATTGCTGCACATGCTGTGTATTCAGTTTTTTCTTTGAAATTGCAACATGGATGTTGAAAAACAATGTTTTATTACTATGGACCACTAATTAAAAAATCCTGAGGATGTAACTTTGGTATATTTCCATTTATTTCTGAAGATAGTGTGCAATATATGAAAAAAAATGAAGGGCTGCCAATAATGGTGAGCAGCATTGTAGGCAAATCGGGCCAAAAGTTGCACGGAGTCGTCCAAAAAACAAGAAAAGCTGTTTGCAGTGACACACACACACACACGTAATATCTGACATTAATAGTAAAGTACTGTATATATATTTTTTTTAGATCTCAGTAACGAACCCCTAGTCCTATGAGAAATCTGTAAACCTTACTCCGAGTTTTATTGTGGCAGCAAACTTGGTTACAAATTACAAATGTCTGCAGATCAATAACCAAGGACGATTTATCGAGACAAGCCGCCGGCCAGTCTGTATTACAATGAGACGCTTCTGTGCAAAGGAGCAGGAAGGAAGCAAAAAAGCAAATAATCTCATGGATTAAAACAAACTGATGTCAAATGGTCGAATCCCAGGGCAGCAGCAGATAATCCCTACCTAATACTGACATAGTGACGGCTGCTGTAATACAACATATTGTGTAATACAACATATTGTAAAGCTTTATATGGACATCACGAATATTAAATCTTACCACTTACACAATAATACACCAGTGATGGGTGTAAGCATGGCAGAGGGCAAGCACAGCCGAGGGGATGGCAGAGATATGGCAGGTACTGCGCTGTAATGCAGGAAGGAAGGGAAATAAAGGCAAAATCATGGGAAGAGTCATGCTAAGCCCATTAAGCCCTGTGCACACCCCAAGGTATGTGCCAAGTGCAGCCAAAGGCTCCTATTTAGCAGTCACTGTCCAAGAGGGCCCTTTTTGCATCCATCCAGCTATTCCGTGCCCGCCCGACAGGCGGCAGCTATGCAGTCCCCGCCCGCCCCGCCTGACAGGCGGCAGCTATGCAGTCCCCGCCCGCCCCGCCTGACAGGCGGCAGCTATGCAGTCCCCGCCCGCCCCGCCTGACAGGCGGCAGCTATGCAGTCCCCGCCCGCCCCGCCTGACAGGCGGCAGCTATGCAGTCCCCGCCTGCCCCGCCTGACAGGCGGCAGCTATGCAGTCCCCGCCTGACAGGCAGCAGCTATGCAGTCCCCGCCCGCCCCGCCTGACAGGCAGCAGCTATGCAGTCCCCGCCCGCCCCGCCTGACAGGCAGCAGCTATGCAGTCCCCGCCCGCCCCGCCTGACAGGCAGCAGCTATGCAGTCCCCGCCCGCCCCGCCTGACAGGCAGC
Organism: Phyllobates terribilis; assembly: GCF_046119375.1. NCBI lineage: Eukaryota > Metazoa > Chordata > Amphibia > Anura > Dendrobatidae > Phyllobates > Phyllobates terribilis. Next base: position 77,125,906 of record NW_027362773.1, on the reverse strand, counting down.
AGCTATGCAGTCCCCGCCCGCCCCGCCTGACAGGCAGCAGCTATGCAGTCCCCGCCCGCCCCGCTTGACAGGCAGCAGCTATGCAGTCCCCGCCCGCCCCGCCTGACAGGCAGCAGCTATGCAGTCCCCCACTAGCATGAAAAGCAGCTGCAGCTTAAACAGAGCAGTGTGGTATCTCAGCAAGCAGGAAGGACACCGAGGAGCCATCAGTTAGGCTAGGTGGGTAGAGACTGAGTTTAAACCTTTTAGTTCTACAGCCATTCTGACATTGATTATCAAAGTAAGTACACCAGCCTCATCTAGTCCAAGATCCATTTAATGATGCATCCCATCTATATTGTGAAATGTGGTAACAAGTCTGCCTTTAAACACCTTGATCCTTTTGTCTTCAGGGAAGATAAGTAGCTGACAAGTGTCTGGTGGCATCTTTTTCCCCTCTGCCCAGTGTATGTGTCCAATTGTGTGGATTTTGCTTTATATTTACCACTGATTTCACTTGGAGAAAAATTTTACAAACACTATATGCAAGTTTTTGTGGTGCAAAACAAAGTTGCAGATTATGGCACACACCATATTTGCACAATAATTTGTGACTTTAACCTTTTCCGATAGTTATACCATTTTTCTACAAAGTGAGCAGAGTTTGGCCAAGGTCAAGACCAGGGGTCCTCAAACTACGGCCCGCGGGCCACATGCGGCCCACCGAGGATTTTTATCCGATCCGTGTAATCGTGGGCGGAACGACGAGGCGGCGAGTAAAGGCGATGCGCTGCCACTCCGGAAGACTTGCGGCCCTCCATATACAGCACAGACAACGTGATGACGTCACACGCCGGTGCCAGAAGTAGACGGAATCGAGCGGGCGCCTATTCAGAGCAGTGGGATACATAGGTGAGTACTGGTATTTTTTTTTATTTTTAACGCTGGGTCCGGTCTATCATGCATACTGGGGACATTTACCTGCCTATTGGAGACCTATGCTGCCTATTGGGGACATTTACCTGCCTATTGGGGACCGATGCTGCCTATTGGGGACATTTACCTGCCTATTGGGGACCGATGCTGCCTATTGGGGACCGATGCTGCCTATTGGGGACCGATGCTGCCTACTGGGGACCGATGCTGCCTATTGGGGACATTTACCTGCCTACTGGGGACCGATGCTGCCTATTGGGGACATTTACCTGCCTACTGGGGACCGATGCTGCCTATTGAGAACATTTACCTGCCTTTTGAAATACCAGTAAGTTTGTTGATTTAACTTTACTTGTTCTTCATTTTAAATATTGTATTAGTTCCCGTTTTGTTTTTTTACTTCAAAATAAGATATGTGCAGTGTGCATAGGAATTTGTTCATAGCTTTTTTTAAAACTATATTCCGGCCCTCCAATGGTCTGAGGGACCCTGAACTGGCCCCCTGTTTAAAAAGTTTGAGGACCCCTGGTCAAGACTATTGATAAATTAGATCATTAGTCCATGTGGAAAAAACACTCATCTGAATAATTCTATTAACTTACATATTTCTGGGTGCTATCAGTTTTGCATCTGAACAAGTCCTTATAATAACCGGGAAGGAAAAAGTGTACAAATAAAAAGTGATCATAAGGATATTGGTGGGTAGCAAAAGAGTTTGGGATTTATTTTTTATTGCTTTAGGATGCAAGATATATAATTTTAATAGAATTTATATCCCACACCTGCACTAAAGGGGGGGGGGGGGGGTGGTAATGAACGTGCTCCTGCGACTATTGCAGAGATTACTTGACCTTCTATACCAGAAACATTTATTCTCTTCTGTTTGTAAACATCCAATACAAGTTGTTTCTTCATTTACTAACATAACTGCACTTTCAGGAAACTTTTGCCATATGATTGTTGGGATGCAGGTGTGGAGGAGGCAGAGATCACAGGAGATTGCCTGCACCCGTTACAATCATATCAAATCATCAGTTTTAGTTTCTGATGCATAACAAGAATTGTTCAAATCACTTAACAGTAAGGAAAAAAATAAAATAAACATTGCAAAAATAATTATAAATAAAAGCTTTAAGCCTTGTCTTGTGTCTCTATAGACTGGGATGGCATAAATGGTGCAAGAATAAATTCCTGAAAAAAAAAGTAATACGAAAGCCTCATTATATTATATCCTGACATTTAGGCTTCACCCTCAGACAGAGGTGCTGCCCTCAGGATTTGCTGCCTCCATATCTCTGCTTTCCTTTACTTTCCTGGAACTTAAAACACATGATACAGAAACTATAGTTTCTATAGGAGATGAAAGTATTTCACTAACTGAATGTCCCCCTCCCCTCTGCAGCCAGATGTGCTAATAATGCGGGATTCAAGTGATAACCCACAGCTCGGAGGGGGGGCTCCAAGCTAAACAAATACAGGCTGCACTACTAATGTACATAGCAAGGGACAATCAGCCACCCCGAAATAGGGGGAAGCAGGGCTACAACCGAGCAGGCACCCCCCACCAAGGCGTAGGGGGAAGCAGGGCTACAACCGAGCAGGCACCCCCCACCAAGGCGTAGGGGGAAGCAGGGCTACAACCGAGCAGGCACCCCCCACCAAGGCGTAGGGGGAAGCAGGGCTACAACCGAGCAGGCACCCCCCACCAAGGCGTAGGGGGAAGCAGGGCTACAACCGAGCAGGCACCCCCCACCAAGGCGTAGGGGGAAGCAGGGCTACAACCGAGCAGGCACCCCCCACCAAGGCGTAGGGGGAAGCAGGGCTACAACCGAGCAGGCACCCCCCACCAAGGCGTAGGGGGAAGCAGGGCTACAACCGAGCAGGCACCCCACCCCGGCGTAGGGGGAAGCAGGGCTACAACCGAGAAGGCACCCCACCCCGGCGTAGGGGGAAGCAGGGCTACAACCGAGCAGGCACCCCGGCGTAGGGGGAAGCAGGGCACCCCGGCGTAGGGGGAAGCAGGGCACCCCGGCGTAGGGGGAAGCAGGGCTACAACCGAGCAGGCACCCCGGCGTAGGGGGAAGCAGGGCACCCCGGCGTAGGGGGAAGCAGGGCTACAACCGAGCAGGCACCCCGGCGTAGGGGGAAGCAGGGCTACAACCGAGCAGGCACCCAGGCGTAGGGGGAAGCAGGGCTACAACCGAGCAGGCACCCCGGCGTAGGGGGAAGCAGGGCTACAACCGAGCAGGCACCCCAGCAATAGGGAGGGAGAGCGGTCGGAGAAACGAGAAGACACCCCAGAGTAAGGGAGCAGAGGGGGGGGGCGAACGGACGACCCAGCATAAGGGAGCAGGGGAAACGGGCAGACACCCCAATGTAGAAACTGTCGGAATGAGCAGAGACCACCCACCTCCCCCCAGGACCATAATAAAGCAGACATCCCAAAGTACAGAGTGCGGTGCAGACCGGTGTCCGGCTCTCCAGCAGTTGCAAAACTACAACTCCCAACATATCCCACCACAACTCCATGGAGCTTCTGTTTACATCTGTATGTTATGGGTGTCTGTGGCAGATGCAGAGATGTCACCGAGCAACTTGCACGGACAGTCACATATTTGGGGGAATGTGTGCATTCTGGTGCATGGGATGAACCACAACTCCCAGCATGCAGACCACCAGGAATCCTGATGCAAGCGCCCCCAAAACACAACCTAATCCTGCCTCCACTATTACAACATGGACCCCAAAATACACAAATCTCACAAATTCAATTCTCCCTAATCAGAAACTGAAATCGTACAAAATCCCAAAAATCCAGAAGTAAACACTAGCAGAGCGCCCCCTATGTCACCTAATGACAGTGCAGCCCCCATATGTACAGGGGATGCCAGTGATGGGGGGGGGGCTGCTGCGGGTCGGTGGGGGGCCACACCGGACAATAACACAGAGGAGGGGCTCCCAGGAGCACGTGACACAGGTGGGAGGGATGAGGAACAAAAGTAAGTGCCCCCCTCCCTGTCATGGACGCCCCTCTGCCCATAGCAGTGCTTTAGTGTGTACTCACCCACTGAGCCCAACATAAGACACAGGAGCCACATGTCCCGGAATGCAGGGGCGGCCCGGCCTCTCCTGGGGGGCACACACCGCCCGGGCACCGCGCTCTCCATTCAGCAGAGCCGCAGCCCGGGACTCATCGTGCCCTTCCCCTGGAAGCAGATCCCCCCCTTGTGAGTGTGACACGGCCAGTGTGTATGTGCGAGCCTGACATGCGCAGTGAGGCGGCGGCTGCATCTCCCGTCCCCAGCGCCGCACCATGTGATGCACCCGGCTGTAACCTACATCTATAGCAATGCCTTTCCGTAGCAACCAATCAGAGCGCGGCTTTCATTTTCAAACCCGCTCTGGGAAAATAAAACGCCAGTTCTGATTGGTTGCTATGGGAAACAGAAAGGCCTAGACTCAATTGAAAGCCTAAAATGTATACATTTTGGCCATTAAAATTAAATTTGAGGGACAAGTTGTTTTTCTATGGCGCCATCCGTTTTACCATATTCTGAAAAATGGGGTAAAAAAAAAAACCTCTGTAATTCTGCCATTGTTTTTATTATGTTCATTGTGTGGTAAAAAGGAAACACAGTGGGGCGATTCTCCCGGTCAGTGCGATCGCGGAGATACCAAACATGTCTAGTTTTATTTTAATAATTAAAAAATTCTAAATTTTGTAAAAAAAAAAAAACTGACGGTTTGTTCTTTGCGTGCCGAGCTGTAGTTTTTATTGATACCATTTTTCGGTATTATTTGTTGCATTTTTGGGACAGAGGTGCGGAAAGCGAAAAACAGCAATTCTAGCGTTTTGATTTGTCATTTATGGGACGGGTTAAACAATTTTATATTTGGACATTTCGATACCGAGTTTGCTTTTTTTATTTATTTATTTTCCGATAAAAAGGGGGGGGTTCAAATTTTTATTTTTCTCTATTTTATTTTAAAACTTTTATTTTTACTTTTGTTCTAGTCCGCAGTAGAGATTTCTGGTCAGATTGCTGTCGGTGCATATTTATGAAACATTACAATATTTTTTTTTTTTTTGTGTTTTCACTGTTATTTTGTATTACATTTTTTTATTATTTATATTGCTGTAATCCCACAATGCGATGTTTATTGGTTATTAATATTTTTACATTCCCCGCCCCTTTCCTCTTGTATTTAGCAATTAACTTTGATATCAAATGCCCCAAAATGCAAAAAAAATAAAAATAAAAATAGTATGCTTTTTTTTTTATCAGAACCCTATGTTACTTAAATGCACTTTTGCTTTTTACTTATTTAGTTACAGCAGGGTATATGCTCGTTTTGTTTCTTGCAGGTTTTATCTGTTTAATGGCCAATGTGAACATGCGTTTATGTGATGCATGTATTCTAACTCCAGCTCAATTTTTGTGTTTTTGCTGGGTATAACAGTTGCATTTTCTATAGGATTTTACAAAATCTCATCCACTTGTGCCAAGAAAATACATATGAAAATTGAGCGGCGCTGCGGATTTTACCCTGTGCATTGCAAATTTGCAACCTTTCCACCCTGAAATCCACACAGTTTTGGTTTTTTTGTTTGCAGCTGTGGATTTCTGTGGGCACATAACCTGAGGTCTCTACACACGTTGTCAGTCAGTCTAACCCACCGATTTCAGAAGGACTATGTAACGCAAACGGAGGTCTCTCAACATCAGATGCAATAGAACAGAAGGATCAGACATATTGGAGTTTAACATGTCCAATTATTTTTAGGACGTGTGACTTACAGTATTCCTCTTTCCTCATTAAAAACAAATGCACACTCGAGCATGCATGTGTATGGAAGAGTTAAATAATAACTGGATGTGTATGCCCATTTAAGCTCAAAGCTACTGGACCCCAGTGAAAAATCTGTAACTATGCCCCCCTGTTATTACATATGTTTTGCAGTATTGTCTTCTCATATGGGTCCTTTTAGGCCCCCTCAGTCTCCAGGGCCAAGTGCAAACACATCCTCTACACCCTGATTAGTTACTACCCTGAAGAGTAGGGTGCTATCAAGGAGGTGTCCAGATTAGGCCACGGCCCCACTATCAGTATTTGGTCAGTATTCGGTCATTATTTTTTCTCAGGAGTGGGAGACAAAACCAGGAGTGGGTGATAAATTCAGAATTGGTGACTTGTTTCTATTATACCTTTTCTCTGATTGTTCCTCACCTGGTTTTGGCTCCCACTGCTGAGAAAAATACTGACCGAATACTGACCAAATACTGATCGTGGCGCCGTGGCCTAAAAGAAGCTCTACCCTTCTGCATAAGACACACATTTCAAACTCTGGCCCGCACGGTGATTATAGTTGGCGCCGGCACCGATCCCCCATTATTCTGTATGGAGGACTATGTGGGGCCCATTATTCTGTATGGAGGACTATGTGGGGCCCATTATTCTGTATGGAGGACTATGTGGGGCCCATTACTCTGTATGGAGGACTATGTGGGGCCCATTATACTGTATGGAGGACTATGTGGGCCCATTATACTGTATGGAGGACTATGTGGGGCTCATTATTCTGTATGGAGGACTATGTGGGGCCCATTATTCTGTATGGAGGACTATGTGGGGCCCATTATTCTGTATGAAGGACTATGTGGGGCCCATTGTACTGTATGGAAGACTATGTGGGGCCCATTATACTGTATGGAGCACTATGTTGGACCATTATACTGTACTGTACAGTCATGGCCAAAAGTTTTGAGAATGACACCAAAATTATATTTTCACATGATCTGCTGGCCTCTGGTTTTTATTAGTGTTTGTCTGATGTTTATATCACATACAGAAATATAATTGCAATCATATTATGAGTACCAATAGGTTATATTGACAGTTAGAATGAGTTAATGCAGCAAGTCAATATTTGCAGTGTTACCCCTTCTTCTTCAAGACCTCTGTAATTCTCCCTGGCATGCTCTCAATCAACTTTTGGACCAAATCCTGACTGATAGCAGTCCATTCTTGCATAATCAATGCTTGCATTTTGCCAGAATTTGTTGGTTTTTGTTTGTCCACCCGTCTCTTGATGATTGACCACAAGTTCTCAATGGGATTAAGATCTGGTGAGTTTCCAGGCCATGGACCCAAAATCTCTATGTTTTGTTCCATGAGCCATTTTGTTATCACCTTTGCTTTATGGCAAGGTGCTCCATCATGCTGGAAAAGGCATTTTTGGGCGCCAAACTGCTCTTGGACGGTTGGGAGAAGTTGCTCTTGGAGGACATTCTGGTACCATTCTTTATTCATGGCTGTGTTTTTAGGCAAGACTGTGAGTGAGCCGATTCCCTTGGCTGAGAAGCAACCCCACACATGAATGGTTTCAGGATGCTTTACAGTTGGCATGATACAAGACTGGTGGTAGCGCTCACCTCTTCTTCTCCGAATAAGCTGTTTTCCAGATGTCCCAAACAATCGAAAAGGGGATTCATCAGAGAAAATGACTTTGCCCCAGTCCTCAGCAGTCCACTCCCTGTACCTTTTGCAGAATATCAGTTCGTCCCTGATGTTTTTTCTGGAGAGAAGTGGCTTCTTTGCTGCCCTCCTTGAAACCAGCCCTTGCTCAAAGAGTCTCCGCCTCACAGTGCGTGCAGAAGCACTCACACCAGCCTGCTGCCATTCCTGAGCAAGCTCGGCACTGCTGGTAGTCCGATCCCGCAGCTGAAACAGTTTTAATATACGGTCCTGGCGCTTGCTGGTCTTTCTTGGGCGCCCTGGAGCCTTTTTGACAACAATGGAAGCTCTCTCCTTGAAGTTCTTGATGATGCGATAGATTGTTGACTGAGGTGCAATCTTTGTAGCTGCGATACTCTTCCCTGTTAGGCCATTTTTGTGCAGTGCAATGATGGCTGCATGTGTTTCTTTAGCGATAACCATGGTTAACTGAAGAGAAACAATGATACCAAGAACCAGCCTCCTTTTAAAGTGTCCAATGATGTCATTCTTACTTAATCATGACTGATTGATCGCCAGCCCTGTCCTCATCAACACCCACACCTGTGTTAATGGATCAATCACTAAAACGATGTTAGCTGCTCCTTTTAAGGCAGGACTGCAATGATGTTGAAATGTGTTTTGGGGGTTAAAGTTCATTTTCTGGGCAAATATTGACTTTGCAAGTACAGTAATTGCTGTTTAGCTGATCACTCTTTGACATTCAGAAGTATATGCAAATTGCCATTACAAAAAATGAAGCAGTAAACTTTGGAAAAATTACTATTTGTCTCATTCTCAATACTTTTGGCCATAACTGTACTCCATTCAATATGGAGGGCTATGTGGGGCCCATTATTTTGTATGGAGGACTATGTGGGGCTCATTATGTTGTATGGAGGACTAAGTAGGGCCCATTCTACTGTATGGAGGGCTATGTTGGACCATTATACTGTATGGAGCACTATGTGGGGCCCATTATACTGTATGGAGGACTATGTGGAGTCATACTGTATGGAGGACTATGTTGGACTATTATACTGTATAGAGGACTATGTGGGACTCTATACTGTATGGAGGACTATGTGGGACCCATTATACTGTATGGAGGACTATGTTGGACTATTATACTGTATAGAGGACTATGTGGGACTCTATACTGTATGGAGGACTATGTGGGACCCATTATACTGTATGGAGGACTATGTGGGACTCATTATACTGTATGGATTACTATGTGGAACTCATTATACTGTATGGAGGACTATGTGGGACTCATTATACTGTGTGGAGGGCTGTTCATAGATATCAAGGTTGACCAGCGACTTTGTCCAAGTTTTTTATTTTGGCCCTCTCCGTATTTGAGTTTGACATCCCTGGATAAGAGCTGTTTGCACAAAAAGTAAGAGATTTTTAATTTTGACTTATTGCAATTTTTTCTTATTTTAGATCCATTAGACCAAAGAAAAAACATTGGTGGCCTTAACCTTTAAGGGGAATTGCTTTTTAATATATTGTGTGGAGTCGTCCCTTTATTATATTAACCAGCGGTGCCGTCCGTCCCCGGCACTGTACGGCCAGATCTTGTGCGCAGACACATTACGGAGCCCTCAGTTGTGCTGTAAACAAGATTCATAGTTGTTTGGTACTTGCGCAATTTCGAGTTCTCTTTGGAGAAATGACAATATTCTCTTTTAATCTCGCCTCCCCGGCCCCCGTGTTTATTCCTTGCCGTGAGTTCTGTCTCAGCAGTTTTCCAGGAGTCTAATGGGGCTGAAGCACCCAGCAAATCGCTTTTTATTTGTGAAGACTCTCCCAGAACAATTGCAGAGAGGCAATCAGGCAGACGTTTCAGAGGCGCTGAATGGTTGCTTATGGGATCGATAAATGGACGGCCTCGGGAATCGCTCCTCTTGCTTTAAACATAGCCGTGAGCCTTCTAATGTCCATTAGTGAAAATATCTAGAAGAAAAATCCTACGAAGGGAATCAATAAGTCTTGATGCTTCGGGTCGGAGGGCAGGTAACTCTTTGCTTACTTGTGAAAGTGGAAAAATAAAACTTTAATATCATGTTGGGTTGATGAGGATTTAGATATTAATAAACGGTCCTTCGGATTGGGTCTTCTATATCAGGGCACTCCTACGATCGGCTGTTAGGAGGTCTTATGGTGACAGTAAGCCGAAACACTACAGCTCTGTACACTATGTAGTGGCCATTCTCGGCTCAGTTCACATTGACGTTCTTAGGAGCTGAGCAGCAGTACCTGAGAATGACCACTACACAGTGTGCAGCACAGTGCTGTTCTGGCTCCATACACTCAGGCTCGGACTGGCCCACAGGAGAACCGGAGAATCCTCTGGTAGGCCGCCCCTGTGAAGGAGTGCTAATAAGCACTGCTATTACACTTGATTTACAATATACAGAAAAATGTATAATTTAATCATTCATTAAACAAGCTAGCCAAGTTAATATTACATAGAAGCAAAAGTAAATGTGTGCATTAGGGTCAGGTATTTTTTGCATGTAACTGAACAGTGGGCCCTAAGAATCAATGTTACCGGTGGGCCTTCGCCAACCCAGTCCGACACTTCATACACTCCTTAATTTTTTCCACCAAGGACCTGCAAACAGCTTACTTATCAGCCGAGTGTCCGGTCCCCACGATCTAATATTGATGACCCGTCCAATGAATAAGTCATCAATAAGTTCTGGACCACCCTTTTAAATGGTGGCTAATATCAATACATGCATACTGTATTGTAATTACCCATATAGTAAATTCACACCCAAGGCTGCAAAACCCAACCAATATCATTTGGTAATAGCCACGAGGGTAGAGAGTATAGTACCCCATAACGGTTCCCTCCCCTAAATCCAGGGGTTGAGAACACATTGACCCATATAACCTCATAGAAATACATGGCAAGGTTCTACCCATATGTGTGTGCCCTATCCATATCTATAGGGTCCATATGGCACCCTTTCCCTTCTCAATTGCAAAGATATGGGGTTGACGCCTTAATTGGCACTGTTTGCACCAGGGGTAGATACAGACAGAATAGGTCCCCTGGGCAAGAACAGTATATGGGCCCAATAACTTCTCATAATGCACCATTTCACCTGATTTGGAGGTGGTAGTGGCCCCCTTACCTTGGGCCCCTGTGCGGCTGTACAGTTTGCCCAATGGTATGTCCGCCCCTGGTTTGCACTTGTATCACTGGTTCACAGGGCATTTAAAGGGAACACCATTAAACAACCCGAATCACAGGCTAAACAAAAAAAAAGAAAATCAGCATGGATTTGAGGGCATGAAGAAAATGGGAAAGTTCCTAGTATTCTCTGTCATAGATTTTTTAAAGAGAGAAAAGAGTGAGAATCAGTGCAAAACCAGATGGGTGTATAAATCAGAGCGAGATCAGAACGCAGCGCACGGACTGGCCAGCGAATCTCCCTACCCAAGTGTGGCAGCATGTATTTCTATGTAGCTGTCACGCTCTGGTCGGGAGATTCGCCAGCCAGTCCGTGCACTGCGTTCCAATCTCGATTTATACGGCCGTCTGACTGCGACCTTAGGCTCATGCACACAACTGACTTACTCAAAAGTGGAGGATAAGGGCAGTGCAGCATCCACTGGGCACTTCAGCATTAGGGAACGCCCACTGGGCACTTCAGCATTAGGGAACGCCCACTGGGCACTTCAGCATTAGGGAACGCCCATTGGGCACTTCAGCATTAGGGAACACCCACTGGGAGCTTCAGCATTAGGGAATGCCCACTGGGCACTTCAGCATTAGGGAACGCCCACTTGGCACTTCAGCATTAGGGAACGCCCACTGGGCACTTCAGCATTAGGGAATGCCCACTGGGCACTTCAGCATTAGGGAACGCCCACTGGGCACTTCAGCATTAGGGAACGCCCACTGGGCACTTCAGCATTAGGGAATGCCCACTGGGCACTTCAGCATTAGGGAATGCCCACTGGACACTTCAGCGTTAGGGAACGCCCACTGGACACTTCAGCATTAGGGAATGCCCACTGGACACTTCAGCATTAGGGAATGCCCACTGGGCACTTCAGCATTAGGGAACGCCCACTGGGCATTTCAGCATTAGGGAACGCCCACTGGGCACTTCAGCATTAGGGAATGCCCACTGAACACCTCAGCATTAGGGAACGCCCACTGGACACTTCAGCATTAGGGAACGCCCACTGGACACTTCAGCATTAGGGAACGCCCACTGGGCACTTCAGCATTAGGGAACGCCCACTGGGCACTTCATTAGGGAATGCCCACTGCACACTTCAGCATTAGGGAACGCCCACTTGGCTCTTGTAGCCGCTTCCCATTTGCAGCCATATTATTAAAACCCTACACAAATAAATGTATCCACCTTTCCTGCTTTTCTAATTCTGCTGTCAGCTGTTCTGCAGGATGTGATTAGATATAGGGAGGTGGGGGGGGCCCACCAGGGATTTCACCTGTTCTCCTGTGGGCCAGTCCGATCCTGCCTATGACTCTCTACTGCAGCCGTACTCCGCTGTGTGTGCCCGCTTAGGCAGGCGCACTTCTAAGAGGTATTTTGGGGGTCTCTTTCCAAAAAAGTTTAGTTACTCTTTATTTATTAAAAAAGTGATACATTCTCTTGAACAGCATGAAACTATTTCTGAACATTGTGCATTAGGGAACGCCCACTGGGCACTTCAGCTTTAGGGAACGCCCACTGGACACTTGAGCAGAAGCAGATATAACAGGTTTATTTCGGAGGACTGTGTGGCCATACATATTCAGAGATGTGTGTTTCTTTTGGGACCCTTGAAATATGCATGTGATCCACAGGCGTCCGGAATATGTTTTCAGGCCTGGAGGAATGGTAAAAGTGCAGAGCTCTCCTCGCTGTTCCCTGTTTCCTCTGTAAGGTTGAAGTATTGAGATTTGTGTACCCAGGCAAGGCTTTCTGACCTAACTGCAAGCGAGACCTGGCATTGTGCCCGAAAGCAGCAAAAGTGTCAAAGGAGAGCAAGGATCTGTGTCAGGTCCCGGACTGATGTGGGGCCAGGAGCAAGCCGGGCAAATGCTGATTATATTACCTGCGGCTTGTGTCTGTCTCCATTACAGCTGCCCACTGTGTCATATTAACTCTGAAATAGAGCAGTCAGCCGCTAACAGGGATGAAATATATTCCCCACTCCCATCTATCATTTTAACTTGGAAATAGAAAGATGGGAACACTTACACCGCGTGACGTTGGGAATTTCATGGTGGTACATACATTGCAGGGGGCAGAGTTCCATAGGGAAAAAAAAATCAATATGGGACCCCATTGCTGGTTTAAACTAGCACCCCCTCCCACCAACACACACATGGATGCACTTAACATAATTGCCTGGTGATTGCTAACTCCCCTTTTAGATATTATTATCCACAAAGAAGAGTGTTGAGACCGCAAGGCCGGGTTTATGTAGCGCCGGCGTCCCTGCCCTCTGCTAGGCAGGGACGCTGTTCCCCTCACCTCTCTGCTCCGTGCCCGGCGTCCTCCTCCCGCTCTGCTGTCAGCGCGCGCTCCTTCCCGGCCACTGTGCTTAGGGCGCGCGCGCTCTCCCTCCCTCTTAAAGGGGCCGCGCGCGCCGTCCTAAGGAGTCCCCGGCCAATAGCCGGAGGACTTCACCATATATAAGGCACCTCCTCCAAAATGTTGTTGCACTGTTCTCTACTCTGCTTCAGCCCTCAGGTCCCGTTGCCAGTTACCTGCCAGATTCCTGCCAGCTTGCTGTCTTATTCCTGCCTGATATTCTGCTACCTGCCTGCTAGCCTGAGGTCCGACGGTCTGCCTTACAACTCCTGTCAGTCTGTCTAAGGACCAGCTTGCCCGCTCACCTGGGAGCGCACATCTGCTACCTGCCTGCTAGCCTACCTGGAGGCTCCGCCGTCACGTGCTGTGACCACCTGCCTGTCCAGTGACTCCTGCCCGCTCACCTGGGAGCGCTCATCTGCCGCCTGTCTGTTGGTCTTCCTGGAGGCTCCGCCGTCACATGCTGTGACCACCCGTTTATCCAGAGACTCTTGCCTGCTCACCTGGGAGCTCACGTCTACCATCAGCCGCCACAGGTCATACCAACCCTTTACCCAGAGACTGCCCCGGTCACTTGCCGTGACCATCTGCCCGTTCATCCAGAGACTGCCCCGGTCACTTGCCGTGACCTCCTGCCCGTTCTTCCAGAGACTGTCCCGGTCACCTGCTGTGACTGCCTGCCTGGTCGCCACCCGCTCCCTTACAAGGACTGCCCCCTTGTATAGTAGCTCAGAGGTTCCGCCTCCCAGACCCGTTACAGTTTGCTCGGGCCATGGAACCCGGTGGCACCCAAGCTCCCTCGCTCTCGGACCTGTGTCATGAACTGTCCCGTCAGAGGTCCCAACAGGAGTCCATCCTGGGTCACCTGCGGAATGTCAATTCTCGCCTGGACACTCTGACTGCTCCGCCAGCAACCTCCGCCAGTGCCATGACTCGCAATCCGGCAGCTCCGCTGCCCACTAATACCATGGTATCCTACCCCGGACCCCGGCTTTCTGCACTTCCTCGCTTCGGAGGCGACTCCGCCCAGGCTCGGGGCTTCATAAATCAGTGCACCCTGCACTTTGAACTCCTGTCCCACCAGTTTAACTCCGACCGGGCCAAAATTGCCTTCATCATGTCCCATCTCACCGGGGAGGCCCTGGCCCGGCTAAATCCTCTATGGGAGAGAGGAGACCCCCTGGTGTCCGACTTGCCTGCCTTTCTCACGGCTTTCCGGAAAGTCTTCGACGAACCCGGACGGAAGACCTCATCCGCATCATCACTGCTACGCCTCCGTCAGGGAAGTCTCACCGTGGGCCAATATGCCATACGGTTCCGTACCCTTGCCTCGGAGCTGGCCTGGGATAACGACGCTCTGGTATCCGTCTTCTGGGAGGGTCTGTCCGGCCGTATTAAAGATGAACTTGCCGGTCGGGACATTCCTACCACTCTCGATGACCTAATAACTCTTGCCACCCGGATTGACCTACGGTTCCAGGAGCGTGCCAAAGAGGTCACCCGTGAGAGGAGGTTTCCACGTCTAGCTCCTACTTTTCAGAAACCCGTCACTCCCTCCGTCTCTCCCCAGGTACACTCTCCTGAGCCTATGCAGGTCGACCAGACCAAGATGGTCAAAACCCGTCAGGACTTACGCCGTGCCGAGGGGAGCTGCTTCTACTGTGGCAGTAAGGAGCACCGGATCCGTGCCTGCCCGGAGAGGTCGGGAAACGCTTGTGTCTAGGTTCGCTCAGAGAGGTCGACCTAGACAAGAATAAATCCTCTCCATCTCTGCTGCTGTCAGTCTCAATCGTCTGCGGGGAGAACCGTTATTTCGAACTAGCCCAACTTGACTCTGGAGCAGCCGGGAATCTTATTTCACAGTCCCTGGTAGAGAAATACCGCATCCCCACCAAACCTCTGGCTGTACCCTTGTCTGTTGCTGCCGTGGATGGGGGTCTCTTACCACGCCCCATCCAACTCATCACCGAATCCATTACTCTGCAGGTGGGAATGCTGCATTCTGAGAGTATCTCCTTTCATGTTCTGCCTGGACTCTCTCACGCCCTCTTGCTAGGTCTACCTTGGCTCCAGAGACATGCACCCGTGCTTGACTGGCAGACCGGAGAGATCCTTCGCTGGGGACAAGACTGCCATAAGACCTGTCTGGTTCCCGTCCATCCCGTCCGTCCTTCTCCTACCCCAGCTAATCTACCTGGACTTCCGATTCCTTATTGGTCTTATGCTGATGTCTTTAATAAAAAGGAGGCAGAGACACTACCCCCTCATAGACCATACGACTGCCCTATCGACCTGTTACCCGGTACTACTCCTCCCCGTGGGCGTATTTATCCATTATCCGCTGCTGAGACCCGGTCGATGTCCGAATATATTGAGGAGAATCTGGCCAGGGGATTCATCCGGAAATCTACCTCCCCGGCGGGAGCAGGCTTCTTTTTCGTCAAAAAGAAGGACGGCTCTCTCCGTCCCTGTATAGACTATAGAGGCCTTAACCAGATCACGGTGAAGAATAAGTACCCCCTTCCGCTCATTCCGGAGTTATTTGATCGTCTGAGGGGGGCTAGAATCTTCACCAAACTGGACCTCCGTGGGCCGTACAACCTGGTTCGTATCCGTCAGGGGGATGAATGGAAGACGGCATTCAACACCCGGGACGGCCACTATGAATATCTGGTAATGCCCTTTGGTCTCTGTAACGCTCCTGCCGTCTTTCAAGAGTTGGTCAATGACATCTTCCGGGACCTTCTCTACTCCTGCGTAGTGGTGTACCTGGACGACATCTTGGTCTTCTCTCCGGATCTCCAGACTCACCGGAGGGACGTTCGTCAGGTCCTGCTCAGGCTCAGGCAGAATCACCTCTTCGCTAAATACGAGAAGTGCCTCTTTGAGCAGACCTCGCTTCCGTTTTTGGGCTACATTATTTCTCAGACCGGCCTACGAATGGATCCAGAGAAACTGTCTGCCATCGAGAAATGGCCTCGACCGGAGGGGTTGAAGGCCATTCAGCGGTTCCTGGGCTTCGCCAACTACTACCGCCTCTTCATACCACACTTCTCTTCCCGGACTGCCCCAATTTCCGCGCTCACCCGTAAGGGTACTAATCCCAAAGAGTGGCCGCCCGAAGCAGAGGAGGCCTTTCTTTCCTTAAAACAGGCCTTCTCTTCCACCCCGGTGCTGCATCGCCCGGACGGCAACAAGCAGTTCTTCCTGGAAGTTGACGCCTCCTCCTCTGGAGCCGGAGCGGTACTTACTCAAAAATCATCTTCCGGGAGGATGGTAACTTGCGGCTTCTTCTCTAAACTCTTCTCCTCCTCAGAGCGCAATTATTCCATAGGAGACCGAGAGTTATTGGCCATCAAACTGGCATTGGAAGAGTGGCGTTACCTGCTCGAGGGGGCTCTTCACCCGGTAATAATTTACACTGACCACAAGAACTTGGCTTACCTCCAGCATGCCCAGAGACTTAACCCGCGCCAAGCCCGGTGGTCCTTGTTTTTTGCTCGCTTTGATTTTGTTCTTCATTTTCGCCCGGCTGACAAAAACGTCAAGGCGGACGCCTTGTCTCGATCCTTTCTGGTGTCTGATCTCGAGGAAGATCCGAAACACATCATCGATCCCGCCAGAGTAATGCAGGTGGCTCCCGTGAGTCTAAATCGTCTCCCTCCCGGAAAGACGTTCGTATCAGTACCTGATCGGGAGAAGATCCTTCACTGGGGTCACTCGTCTAAACTGGCTGGCCACGCCGGTCAGAAAAAGACCCTCCAGCTTATTACCCGGCACTACTGGTGGCCTACCCTGCACAAGGACGTAATAGACTTTGTTTCTGCCTGTGTGTCCTGCGCCCGCAACAAGGTTCCGAGACATCTGCCAGCCGGTCGCCTCCTTCCGCTTTCTGTATCTGCTGCCCCCTGGCAGCATATAGCAATGGACTTTATAACTGACCTCCCAGTCTCTGCCGGTTGTACGGTCATTTGGGTGGTCGCTGACCGCTTCTCCAAGATGGCTCATTTCGTTCCCCTGCCAGGCCTCCTGTCTGCACCCGAGCTAGCTAAAGACTTTATTCGTCACATCTTTCGTCTTCATGGCCTGCCTCTCCACATGGTGTCGGATCGTGGGGTACAGTTCACCTCACGCTTCTGGAGAGCCACTTGTAAACTGCTAGACGTCACCCTGGACTTCTCTTCCGCTTACCACCCACAGTCCAATGGTCAAGTGGAGCGGATCAATCAGAACCTGACCAGTTACCTCCGGCACTTCGTTAATGCCCATCATTCAGACTGGGTGGATCTCCTACCATGGGCCGAGTTCTCTTATAACAATCACGACAGCGAATCCTCCTCCAAATCCCCGTTTTTTGTAGTCTTCGGTCAGCATCCTCGGATTCCTTTTCCTGTCTCCACCTCTGTGGACAACCCGGCTGCGGAATCTCTCGTTAGCAAATTTTCTTCCATTTGGGAGAGTACCCGATCCGCACTCCTTCAGTCGTCCGAACGGATGAAAAGACACGCTGACAAAAAACGCCTGGATCCTCTACAATTTTGTCCTGGAGATAAAGTCTGGCTCTCATCTAAATATGTCCGACTCAAGATACCTTCTTACAAGTTAGGGCCTCGGTTCATCGGTCCTCTGGAGGTCATCAGTCAGATCAACCCGGTGGCCTATAAATTGAAACTCCCGGCCAACTTACGGATCCCTAACTCCTTCCATGTATCTCTCCTCAAACCTGTGGTACTTAACTCTTTTTCCAAGTCTACAGGTACGCCTCCTGCTCCGGTTTCTGCTGAGGACGAGTTTGAGGTAGAGAACATTCTTGCCACCAAAAGGGTAAGAGGAAAGACCTTTTTTCTAGTAGATTGGAAGGGGTTTGGTCCTGAGGAGAGAACGTGGGAGCCCCGGGAGAACATCCATGCCCCTCTTATCCTTGCTAAATTTCTGTCTGGCCTAAAAAAGGGGGGGCCTAAAGGGGGGGGTACTGTAGCGCCGGCGTCCCTGCCCTCTGCTAGGCAGGGACGCTGTTCCCCTCACCTCTCTGCTCCGTGCCCGGCGTCCTCCTCCCGCTCTGCTGTCAGCGCGCGCTCCTTCCCGGCCACTGTGCTTAGGGCGCGCGCGCTCTCCCTCCCTCTTAAAGGGGCCGCGCGCGCCGTCCTAAGGAGTCCCCGGCCAATGGCCGGAGGACTTCACCATATATAAGGCACCTCCTCCAAAATGGAGGTGCCCGAGCAATGTTGTTGCACTGTTCTCTACTCTGCTTCAGCCCTCAGGTCCCGTTGCCAGTTACCTGCCAGATACCTGCCAGATTCCTGCCAGCTTGCTGTCTTATTCCTGCCTGATATTCTGCTACCTGCCTGCTAGCCTGAGGTCCGACGGTCTGCCTTACAACTCCTGTCAGTCTGTCTAAGGACCAGCTTGCCCGCTCACCTGGGAGCGCACATCTGCTACCTGCCTGCTAGCCTACCTGGAGGCTCCGCCGTCACGTGCTGTGACCACCTGCCTGTCCAGTGACTCCTGCCCGCTCACCTGGGAGCGCTCATCTGCCGCCTGTCTGTTGGTCTTCCTGGAGGCTCCGCCGTCACATGCTGTGACCACCCGTTTATCCAGAGACTCTCGCCTGCTCACCTGGGAGCTCACGTCTACCATCAGCCGCCACAGGTCGTACCAACCCTTTACCCAGAGACTGCCCCGGTCACTTGCCGTGACCATCTGCCCGTTCATCCAGAGACTGCCCCGGTCACTTGCCGTGACCTCCTGCCCGTTCTTCCAGAGACTGTCCCGGTCACCTGCTGTGACTGCCTGCCTGGTCGCCACCCGCTCCCTTACAAGGACCGCCCCCTTGTATAGTAGCTCAGAGGTTCCGCCTCCCAGACCCGTTACAGTTTACATGAGCAGTAGAGTTGAGCAAAAAGATTTGCAGGACCTTGTTCCATCGTCCACATCAGTGCTCCACGTCCACCGGACCAGGGCAGTGCCATCATCCTCGGCTGGCACTCAAATGTTAGCACCCTGGACACCTCTTGTGATTATTAGGAATGATGTTGCGAGGGCCGAGTAATCACAAGAGGAGCCAAGGATACCGGCATTCGAATGTCAGCCAAGAAAGATCACACTGTCTTGGTCTTGGTGGCCATGGAAGATCGACTATGACGTTGGACCAGGGTCCCACAAGGCATGGAATACCGACCAGGACACTGGACCAGGGTTCTACAAGCCATAGAATATCGACCAGGACGCTGGACCAGGGTCCTACAAGCCATGGAATATCGATCAGGATGCTGGATCAGGGTCCCACAAGCTATGGAATACCAACTAAGATGCTGGACCAGGGTCCTACACGCCATGGAATACCGACCAGGACCCCAGACCAGGGTCCTACAAGCCATGGAATATCGACCAGGAGGCTGGACCAGGTTCCTACAAGCCATGGAATACCGACCAGGACGCTGGACCTGGGTCCTACAAGCGATTTAATACCGACCAGGACACTGGACCAGGGTCTTACAAGCCATGAAATACCGTCCAGGACACTGGACCAGGGTCCTACAAGCCATGGAATACCGACCAGGATCCAGGACCAGGGTACTACAACCCATGGAATACTGACCAGGACACTGGACCAGAGTCCTACAAGCCATGATATTCCGACCAGGATCCAGGACCAGGATACTACAAGCCATGGAATACCGACCAGGACACTGCACCAGGGTCCTACAAGCCATGGAATACCGACCAGGACCCGGACCAGGGTCCTACAAGCCATGGAATATCGACCAGGAGGCTGGAACAGGTTCCTACAAGCCATGGAATATCGACCAGGAGGCTGGACCAGGTTCCTACAAGCCATGGAATACCGACCAGGACACTGGACCAGGTTCCTACAAGCCATGAAATACTGACCAGGACACTGGACCAATGTCCTACAAGCCATGGAATACCGACCAGGATCCAGGACCAGGGTCCTACAAGCCATGGAATACCAACCAGGACACTGGACCAGGATCCTACAAGCAATGGAATACCAACCAGGACACTGGACCAGGATCCTACAAGCAATGGAATACCAACCAGGACACTGGACCAGAGTCCTGCAAATCTTTTTACTCCCCTCTAATGAGCAGATTTCTGCCCAGAACAAGACATAACAAGTCGATTAGTACTCGATTAAGGTGATCAAGATGATTGTTCAATCCCACATGGCAGAACTGAGCAATGTAGCAGAGCTCAGTAGAGCAGCAAAGCTTAATATGTCTTTTAGTGATATAGCAGAGTCCAGCAGAGTAGCAAAGATGAGTATGTCATTTAGTGATGTAGCAGAGCCCAGCAGAGCAGCAAAGCTGAGTATGTCTTTTAGTGATGTGGCAGAGCCCAGCAGCACAGCAAAGCTGAGTATGTCTTTTAGTGATGTAGCAGAGCCCAGCAAAGCAGCAAAGCTGAGTTTGTCTTTTAGTGATGTAGCAGGGACCAGCAGAGCAGCAAAGCTGAGTATGTCTTGTAGTGATGTAGCAGAGACCAGCAAAGCTGAGTTTGTCCTTTAGTGATGTAGTAGATCCCAGCAGGACAGCAAAGCTGAGTTTGTCTTTTAGTGATGTAGCAGAGCCCAGCAGAGCAGCAAAGCTGAGTATGTCTTGTAGTGATGTAGCAGAGCCCAGCAGCACAGCAAAGCTGAGTATGTCTTTTAGAACGGCAGAACTGGATTTGTCAGGAGACTTACTTATAGAAATTCAGCAGAGCCCAGTACAGATCGTGTATCTGCAAACAAATCAAAGAGACAAATCTGTTTTTGATCCAAGTCATAAATCAAAGTCACCCATACAAGTCTGCAGATCTGTAAAAATTACGGACAGCACGCAGATGCCATTTGTCTGTTTTTAGGATTGCAATGGAGAGAAGCAATGCAATTTTTTTCTTTTAGCATACCGAAAAACACCAAAACCTTGATGAAAATTTGTCCATTTTTTTTTCTACTATGAAACTCTCATCTCAGCTTACTCTTAGCTATGGCCGGGCTCCGTTCACACCTGCATTCTGAGTGCCGCCTTCCTGTTCCGTGGCAGGACGTAAAAACAGAACTCATGCAGGAATTGGATCCGTCAAACAAAGCCTCGCAGATCCCGGTGGGGTTGTTGGGAATGACGGAGCCCGAGATGGAAACTCTCATCAGCCGGAAGAATCAAGAATGGAGCTCTATATGCGATTGGAGTAGAAATCATCATGTAATTGAAAATCAGGACGAGGAGATCAGTAAAGCGAAGTCTTTGCAGAATTGCCGTATATTTTATGAAGGTTATAGAAGAGCTGAGTTCTGCAGCCATTCCTGAGTAATGGCGGTGATACTAATATTCCTCGCTGCGGAGTGTATTAATGTAATGCACCGGATGTGCTCAGGAGCCGGTGACAGGCAGGTATTCATCATGCTTAGGTATCTCGTCTTCTTGGAAATACTGACTAATGACAGCTGCACAAAACATCATTAGGCTGCAGCTTTACACAACAATTTCTATGTAAATGTCTAATAATTTGTAATTCTTACCCCAGCAAAATGTAAATAAGTGAGAAGTTGTGAAAGCACCGCGATGATGGACAGAAAAAAAAAGCGAAGAAAATCTGCAATGTATTGGCTTTATTGGCTCTCGCTCCTGGTGGCGGCGGCGGCATAACAACATCTCACAAATAGATGAAAGATTATATCAGAATGCACGGACTCCAAGATACTCGGGAAATGCTCTGCCGATGTTTTACATTTACTGATAAAAAAAAAACTTCCTAAAGCCATTTGCCCCTAAAGCGAATAGCTAAATAGAAATTTTAAAGGGATTGTACAGGATTAAAAAAAAACAAAAAACATGGCTTCCAGAAACAGCGCCACACTAGTCAAGGGGCTGTATCTGGTATTGTAGCTCCATGGAAGAGACAGGCCTGGCACTGTAATTACATGATGCTTTTGTAATCCTCTACAACCTCCTTAACAATTAGGGGCATAGATTTCTCCTTTGCTTATATAAACGCCCCCCCCCCTTCCCCCAGAGATCTATGGGTTCCTGCACGTATTAAATTAAAGGGAACCTGACAGCTGATTCATGCCGACCGAACCACGAGCCGCGTGAATCAGCGTCCGGCTTCGATATTGCAGCCGTGAATATTTCACACTTATCCATCCAGAGATCATGAG
This sequence comes from Phyllobates terribilis, assembly GCF_046119375.1. Classification (NCBI taxonomy): domain Eukaryota; kingdom Metazoa; phylum Chordata; class Amphibia; order Anura; family Dendrobatidae; genus Phyllobates; species Phyllobates terribilis. The sequence continues at coordinate 77,103,760 of NW_027362773.1, read as the reverse complement.
ACTTGGAACGACTAGTCCGAGGCAGGTGGCTTCCCTGCTCTGCTCTCCTAGACTGCCAGGTTCCTCCCTATTTATGTGTCTATAGGCTCTGATTCATGCTACCTATTTTTAAGGTGCTCTTTAAAGGGGTTGTCCGGCCTTAGGCTACAAGTCTGCAGACACTGCGCACTGTGAGGATTCTTTGGTGCCGACACCTGCCGCGGCAGGCGCGTGCCCACAAGTATGCATTCTGCATACTTCCGGCCACATGCCAACTAGAAGTGTCCGGCCTCGCAATACAATTGCATTGAGCGAGGCCGCACACGTCTAGTCGGCATGTGACCACATGTATGCAAATTGCATACTTGCTCTTACGTACCCGCGGCTCTAGGCGCCGATACTGGAGAATCCTCACAGCACACAGTGCCTGCAGACTTGTAGCCTAAGGCCGGACAACCCCTTTAAAGAAGCCAAATTGGATAGATAGTAGATCCGGCTCCAATGCAAAGTATTTAAATAATCCAAATTTATTTAAGCTTCATAAAAGCACATTTGTAAAACCGTGAAGGATAGGTTTCTTTTTTAAGCAATTTTTTTTTCTATTACAAATGTGCTTCTATGAATATTAAATACATTTTGACTTTTTAAATACTTTACATTGGAGCTGGATCTACTATCTACTCTGTTTCTCTACAAATGTGGACACCGACCCACTAATCAGTACACTGGTATCATCAGGTGCAGTGTGACCTCCAATTTATTTTTGCTTGAAACGGTGAGTCAATTTTTTTCTCTTTTTTTTTGTCATCTCTATCATTTGCCATAATAATGTAATTCTTTGACCCGGTGTAAATGCCGCAGTGCTGCTTAATCCAGCAATGTTTTTCTTGTGTTCCTGCCCTTCTCCATTCCAAGGATTTTCTCGCCAATGCCAGCTCCAAATCCTCCTGACTGTGCGTCCTCGGACATACATTTAGCTGAGGTGTATTGCGGCACAGAGACCCACCGGATCCCTGCTCCCTGCGCTTCAATACATGCTATTATTATAATTTATTATTATAGCTCCATTTATTCCATGGCGCTTTACATGTGAAAAGGGGTCACCGACTGGTATAGGAGGAGCGAGGACCCTGCCCGCGAGGGCTCACAATCTATGAGGGATGGGTGAGGATATGGTAGGTGAGGGTAGAGCCGGTCGTGCAGCGGTATGGTGGAGCGAGGACCCTGCCCGCGAGGGCTCACAATCTACAAGGGATGGGTGAGGATACAGTAGGTGAGGGTAGAGCCGGTCGTGCAGCGGTATGGTGGAGCGAGGACCCTGCCCGCGAGGGCTCACAATCTACAAGGGATGGGTGAGGATACAGTAGGTGAGGGTAGAGCTGGTCGTGCAGCAGTATGGTGGAGCGAGGACCCTGCCCGCGAGGGCTCACAATCTACAAGGGATGGGTGAGGATACAGTAGGTGAGGGTAGAGCCGGTCGTGCAGCGGTATGGTGGAGCGAGGACCCTGCCCGCGAGGGCTCACAATCTACAAGGGATGGGTGAGGATACAGTAGGTGAGGGTAGAGCTGGTCGTGCAGCAGTATGGTGGAGCGGTGGTTACTGCAGGTTGTAGGCTTGTCGGAAGAGGTGGGTCTTCAGGTTTCTTTTGAAGGTTTCCACGGTAGGCGAGAGTCTGATTTGTTGGGGTAGAGAGTTCCAGAGTAGGGGGGAAGCACGGGAGAAATCTTGTATACGGTTGTGGGAAGAGGAGATAAGAGGGGAGTAGAGAAGGAGATCTTGTGAGGATCGGAGGTTGCGTGCAGGTATGTACCGGAGACTAGGTCACAGATGTATGGAGGAGACAGGTTGTGGATGGCTTTGTATGCCAGGGTTAGGGTTTTGAATTGGAGTCTCTGGGTAAGGGGGAGCCAATGAAGAGATTGACATAGAGGAGAGGCTGGGGAATAGCGGGGGAACAGGTGGATTTAGTCGGGCAGCAGAGTTTAGGATAGATTGGAGGGGTGCGAGAGTGTTAGAGAAGCCACAGAGCAGGAGGTTGCAGTAGTCGAGGCGGGAGATGATGAGGGCGTGCACTGGTGTTGCAGGCTTGTCAACCAATCAGAGGTCGGCAGCAGAAATTGGCTTGCCAGTGACATGTGGTGAATGGCAGTGACTTCATGTGCTGACCTTGTTGGCACACTGAAGTCAGCTGTTGGCTTGTGCGCTGGCTATAGAAGAGGACGCTGTACGTCGTGGGAGCGGGGGAAGGTGAGAATAATTGTTTCTTTTTAAATGTGCTGGAGAAAAATGGAAGGGACCCAGGATGGGGGCATTATACCAGGAAAGGGTCCAGGATGGGGGACATTGTACCTGGATGAGAAACATTATACCTTGAAGGGGCCCAATATGGGGGCCATTGTTATAGGATGGGGTATGTTATTACTGGAAGTTGTCCCTTACATTATAATAGAAAGGGGCCCAGGATGGGGGATATTATTATAACATGGGGCCCAAGATGGGGGACATTATACCAGGAAGGGGCTCAGGATGGGGGATATTGTTATAACATGGGGCCCAGGATGGGGGACATTGTACCAGGAAGAGGTCCAGGATGGACGGCATTGTACACGGATGAGTGATATTATACCTTGAAGGAGCCCAATATTGGGGACATTGTTATAGGATGGGGTGTATTATTAAAGAAAGGGTCCCAAACTGGGGTCTTTATTACTGGAAGTTGTCCCTTAAATTATTATAGGAAGGGACTTAGGATAGGGGACATTAGACCAGGAAGGGGCCCAGGATAGGGGATATTGTTATAAAATGGGACCCATGATGGGGGTTTTGCTAAGGAGAATGGTAACGCCCTTATGGCAATTGAATTACACATTTTCCAGGAGGAACAACAGAGGATTATTTTATGAAAAATACAAGTATTGCCTGAAGCGGCGCTGACAAATCCTCCTTGATGATGTCATCAGGTCAAATTGCTTTAGTTAGTGATTCGCAGCAGAGCAAGGACAGGGGATTGATTGGTTAACCAGTGTGAGGCAGTGACCGGGATCGTATACGAGGGACGTTATATATCCTCCAGAATGTGTACAGAGACCTATTAAATCCATTCGAGTGCATTCCAGTCACAGACACAGCTGCGGCTGCAATGCAGGAATGAAGGTGAGCATTGACCTGGTCAAGCTATCTGGCTAAGGCAGATTAGTAAAACCCGGCAGGGCCTTCATTTCTTGGAGGAGGCTACAGGAAGGCAGTGGGGCGGCCTCCTCCCTCTTGCCACAGGTCCTTTAAAAACCCTGCATTAAGGATTAGTGTTGTTCAGTGTTGGGACCTGCTAGGAGCATAGCAGGAAATCTCGGCGGGCCTGTGTGTAGCTGAACCCATGCCTGGGAAGGCTCTGCACCCATTAGGCTCTGAGCGGCCACCTTTCAGCCCAACCCTGGGGGCAAAATGGAAGAGCTGTTAAAGCAGTTGATACTCACGCAGCAGTAGCAGCTGCAGTCTCAGCGGCAACAGCAGGAGCAGCACTAGAATCTCCAACGGCAACAGCAGGAGCGGGAGCAACACAATCACCAGCAGCAGCTACTGTACCAGCAGCAGCTACTGTACCAACAAATGAACTGGTGCTGCAACAGATTGCTGCCCTGCGGGAAACGGCTACGACGCCGATTCCGGAATGTCGAGAGGCCCAGGACAAGGTTCGCTCAGCATTGAGGAAGATGGGACCGGAGGATGACGTGGAAGCCTTCCTGACCATCTACGAATGCACAGCAGAGCGGCCAGTGGACGGAAGTGGTGGCTCTGTTTTTGGTCGGCGATGCCCAGAAGGCCTACTTCGACCTCAGTTGGGAGGACGCCCAGGACTACCAGAGGCTCAAAGGTGAGATCCTTGCCCGACTGGGGGTTAATACATACGTGAGGGCTCAGCGCGGATTTTCATGGGCCTTTGTGGAGTCCCGACCCGCCCGGTCTCAGGCTTATGACCTTCTGCAGCTGGTAAAGAGGTGGCTCCAGTCTGAGTCTTTGACTCCAGCCCAGATGGTCAAGAAGAGGGTGGTGGTCGACCGGCTGGTGAGGACTCTGCCGGCCGCTATCCAACGTGGAGTGGGGCAAGGGGACCCAGGCACCCTCGACCAGGTGGTCAGCCTGATCGAGCGGTACTCGGCCACTCAGGACTTTGCGGGACTCTGCCCCTCGCGGCTCTCACGCAGGACTCCTGCCAGACCAGGAACCGGGAAAGGGGTCGGGTCCCTCTGCTGAGGACAGTCAGCACTGAACCCGGGCCGAAGGGGAACCCCGGAGTGAGAGTGGCAGGAGACCAGTTCCCTCCCAAAAGGTCACAAGGTCTAAGGCTATGTGCCCACGTAGCGTTCTTGTAGCGTTTTTACGGGCACGAAAACGCTTGTAAAACCGTCCGCCATGCAAAGCAATGTGAATTTGCATGTGCTGTGCACATGATGCGCTAATTAGCGCGCCGAATTCGCATTGAGTTGCAAAACGCAACATGACCATTTCTACCGCGATTACGCCGCAAATTTGCAGCCATTGAGGAACATTGAAACGCAGCAAACCCGCAGGTATATGTGGATTTGCTGCGTTTCAATTAAATTCAATGGCCACGAATTTGCAGCGTAATCGCGGTGCGTGTGGTACCCAGGATGAAGAGGAGACTACAACCCCTCTTCATCCCGGCTACCACGCGGTGAAAAAAAGAAATAAAGAAGTTAAAAATAAAAAAAACTTGTATACTCACCTCTCCGCTCTTCTCCCGGCCGCGTCCTCTCTCCTCGTCGTCCCGCCGTGTACTTGCAGAACCTGCAGTGACGTAATTTAGTCAGCTGATGGTCACGGGACCGCTGACATCAGGTGATGGTCGCGTGACCATCAGCTGATTAAATTACGTCACCGCAGTTCCTGCAAGTACACCGCAGGACGCCGAGGAGAGAGGATCGCTGCCAGGAGGAGACCGGAGAGGTGAGTATACAGGTTTTTTTTATTTTTACCTTTTTTATTTCTTTTTTTTTTTTTTACTATAGATGCTGCATTTAAAGCAGCTAAGTTGGTCACACAATATAAATCCCTGCCGGTTGCATGCATTTATATTGTGTGACCAACTTGTCAAGCACTTTTCCAAGTGATGCTCAAAACCACTTGGAAAAGTGCTTGAAAAAAACGTATGCGAAAACGCATGTAAAAAAAGCTGAAGAAACGATTCTCTCTGGCAGAAAAAACGCATGTATATCTGCATGCGTTTTTTTCTGCCAGAGAGAGGCAAAAATGCTCTGCATCAAATCTGCTATGTGGGCACATAGCCTGACAGTACCTCCGCCATTAGGTGCTGGCGGTGTCAGGGGCCAGGACATGTGGTTGCTAACTACCCCCTGACTACAGAGCCCATGGACTGCGGGCACTCTGCGAGTGCCGATCCCCCGGACAGTGAACCCTAACTGTGCCAGGTACTGGTTAATGGGTACCCCAACGGAGGCCCTCTTAGACTCGGGGAGCATAGTGACTTTGGTACATGAGTCGCTGATGGCAGGAGACAACCCCAGAGGACGGACAGTCGGGGTTGTGTGTATCCATGAGGACCTCCGAGAATACCCAACCGCGGAGACATAAAACGTGGTGGGCGTGGTAAAAACTCTTCTCTATGGGACTATGTTGGGAAGAGACTTGCCTCTGTTCTGGACTCTGTGGGAAAACAAAAATCACTCTTCCCCGGTAAAATTAATTACGGGCGCTGTACCCGAAGAACCCGAGTTAAGGGTACCTGCCGTAGGGGTGTCCAACCTGGGACAGAGTGTTAGATGAAAGCTATGACTGGGCAGTTAACTTACAGGGTTACAGTCTGTTTAGAAGGGATCGAAGAAGTCGGAAAGGGGGTGGAGTCTGTCTATATGTAAAGACGTGTCTAAAGCCTACAATACGGGAGGATGTATGGGAGGGAAATGAGGAGGTCGAGTCCTTATGGGTGGAGATACATGGGGCAAAAAACAATAATAAAATTATCATAGGAGTCTGTTATAAACCACCAAATATAGCAGAAGCCACGGAAAGTCTATTAATGAGACAAATAGACGAAGTAGCAAAAAATAACGAGGTGATTATTATGGGGGACTTCAACTACCCCGATATAGACTGGGAAACCGAAAGCTGTAGATCTCAGAAAGGAAACAGGTTTCTGTCAATTATCAAAGACAATTATTTGTCACAACTTGAGCAGGAACCAACTAGAGGGACGGCCCTTTTAGACTTAATATTAACTAACAGGCCAGACAGAATAACTGAGGTGCAGGTCGGGGGGCACCTGGGAAATAGTGACCATAACATTATACAATTCCACATGTGCTTCAGTAGGGTGCCCAGCAAGGGAGTCACAAAAACACTGAACTTCAGGAGGGCAAAGTTTGATCAGCTAAGAGATGCCCTTCACCTTATAGACTGGGATAGTATCTTCAGTAATAGGAGCACGGATAGAAAATGGGAAATTTTCAAAACAGTCCTACATAGTCACTGTAGAAGGTACATACCTTATGGGAATAAAAGGGCTAGGAATAGGAGGAAGCCAATGTGGCTAAATAAGGAAGTCAAGAGGGCAATGAAAAACAAAAAAAGGGCTTTCAGTAAACTTAAACAAGAAGGCAGCGAGGAAGCGCTAATATCTTATAGGGAAAAAACAAAATCTGTAAGAAACAAATAAGAATAGCAAAAGAGGAGACAGAGAGACTAATTGCCAAAGAAAGTAAAAGGATTAAAATATAAACAGTAAAAGGATTAAAACTGATGGAGTTGGCCCATTGAAAAATAACCTGGGTAAAATCATAGAGGGCGATGGGGGTAAAGCAAACCTACTCAATAGCTTCTTCTCCACTGTTTTCACAAAAGAAAACAATTTATCGGAGGAAATGCAGAGTGATAAAGTAAACCCTCCGCTAAATATCACCCACCTAACCCAGGAGGAAGTTCAGAAACGCCTAAATAATATCAAAATAGACAAGTCACCCAGCCCAGATGGCATACACCCCCGGGTACTAAAAGAATTAAGTAATGTGATAGACAGGCCGCTGTATCTTATATTCAAGCACTCTTTATGGACAGGGACTGTCCCACTAGACTGGCGCCAAGCAAATGTGGTACCAATATTCAAAAAGGGGTCTAAAAGTGACCCTGGGAACTATAGACCAGTCAGCTTAACGTCTGTTGTGGGTAAATTGTTTGAAGGATTTCTTAGAGATGCTATTGTAGAATATCTTAATGATAATAACTGTCTAACTCCATATCAACATGGATTCATGAGGGATCGCTCCTGCCAAACAAACCTGATGGCCTTCTACGAGGAGGTGAGCTCACAGCTGGACCGGGGAGAGTCAGTGGATGTTGTATACCTGGACTTCTCCAAAGCGTTTGATACCGTGCCACACAAAAGGTTGGTATATAAAATGAGAATGCTTGGTCTGGGGGATAATGTGTGGAAGTGGGTAAATAGCTGGCTGAGTGATAGAAAGCAGAGGGTGGTTATCAATGGAGTAAGCTCAGGGGGTGTCAGGGTTACTAGCGGGGGGCCTCAAGGGTCTGTCTTGGGCCCTATATTATTTAATATATTTATTAATGATCTAGTGGAAGGGTTGCATAGTAAAATAGCAATATTTGCAGATGATACTAAACTTTGTAAAGTAGTTAATACAGATGAGGATAGGGCACAGCTACAGGAGGATTTAGATAAATTGGGGAGTTGGGCCAAAAAATGGCAAATGGGGATCAATGCCGATAAATGTAAGGTCATGCACATGGGAAAGAAAAACAGCAGTCACCCATACATATTAAATGGGAAACCGTTGGGGAAATCTGACATGGAGAAGGACCTGGGCGTCTTGGTTAATAGCAAATTAAATTGGAGTGCCCAGTGTCAGGCAGCAGCTGCGAAGGCAAATAGAGTCATGGCATGCATCAGAAGAGGAATAGGGGCATATGATGAGAACATTGTTCTTCCTCTGTATAAAGCGCTGGTAAGGCCGCACTTAGAATATTGTGCGCAGTTCTGGGCTCCGGTGCTCAGGAAAGACATATTGGAGCTAGAGAGGGTACAAAGGAGGGCGACTAAGGTAATAAAGGGAATGGAGGGACTAGAATACCCAGAGAGGTTGTCAAAATTAGGCCTATTTACGTTGGAAAAGAGAAGGCTTAGGGGAGACCTCATAAACATGTATAAATACATCAGGGGGCAGTACAGAGATCTCTCCCATGACCAGTTTACACCAAGGATGGTGACAAAGACGAGGGGGCACACTATGCGTCTGGAGGAAAGGAGGTTCCTGCACCAGCATAGAAGGGGATTCTTTACGGTCAGAGCCGTGAGACTCTGGAACTCTCTGGGAGAGGAAGTGGTGATGTCCAACTCACTTAAAGAGTTCAAGAGAGGCCTGGACGCCTTTCTTGAGAACAATAAAATTACATCTTATGCTTAGTTAATTAATCCAGGGATTTAATCTGACTGCCAGATTGGTGTCGGGAAGTGAATTTTTCCTCAATGATGTAAATTGGCCTATACCGCATGGGTTTTTTTTGCCTTCCCCTGGATCAATGCTGCGGAATAGCTGCAGTGCACAAGAAATAGGCTGAACTGGATGGACGCTTGTCTTTTTTCGGCCTTATAAACTATGTAACTATGTAACTATGTAACCCTGATAGGTCTCCCCTAGAGGTGCTGGCAGGAGAGGTCGAGGAGACCCCATTGATCCCCGAGCTGGAAGTGTCCCGGGGCACGTTTGGGACAGCTCAGCTACAGGATCCCACCCTGACTCGGGCGCGGAAAAGGGTGTTAGAGGTAAATGGCGTAGCTCAACAGCCCGTGCAGATACTGTGATGCCACATATGGTGGTCAATGGTGAGTTGCTCTATAGGGTAGACAAAATCAGGGACAAGGTCGTGGAACAGTTAGTGGTACCTCAGTCGTACCGTCGGGCGGTTCTGTAGATGGCACACACACCTGCTGGGTGGACACTTAGGAGTTAAAAAGACGCAAGAGCGTATCTTGCAGCGGTTCTTTTGGCCGGGGACTTATGCAGAGGTCCAAAAGTACTGCGAATCCTGCCCCGAATATCAGCTGACCACGTCCACCGCAAGCTTCCGCAGCCCATTGGTACCTCCACCAGTAATAGAGGTACCTTTTGAACGGATTGCAATAGACTTGGTAGGGCCCATTGTAAAATCCGTTTGTGGCCACCAACATATACTTGTGGTCGTCGACTATGCCACCCGGTACCCGGATTCTATACCGCTATGCCACACCTCTGCGAAAATGGTTGCACGGGAGCTGTTGCCTTGGGTTACCTAAGGAGATCCTGACGATTCAAGGGACCCCTTTTATGTCCAAGGTGACGAGAGAACTGTGCAAAATGCTAAAAATAAAACAATTGCGCACCTCGGTGTACCACCCTCAAACCGACGGGTTAGTAGAACGGTTCAATAAAACCCTCAAATCCATGTTAAAAAAGGTGGTTTCTAAGGCCGGAAGGGATTGGGACATGTTGCTACCTTATTTGATGTTTGCCGTCCGTGAGGTACCCCAGGCTTCCACAGGGTTCTCTCCCTTTGAGTTATTGTACTGCAGACACCCTAGGGGTCTGTTGGAAGTACCCAAAGAGACGTGGGAACAAGAGCTAACTCCACATAGGAGTGTAATTGAACTCGTGGCAAGTATGCAGGACCGGATCGCGGCGGTCATGCCCATCGTGAAAAAACATCTGTTAGATGCCCAGGCAGCCCAGAGGCGCACATATAATAAAAGAGCCAGAGTCAGGTCTTTTAACAAGGGCGATCGGGTGGTAGTACTTGTACCCTCAGCCAGTGGTGCTTCCGGGGGAGAGGTCAAGATAAGTGATGCTCTCACTAAACAACAGCGATGGGGGGCTCGCTCGCTGGTACAGCAGAATACCGACGTGTTCTCAGAGCTACCGGCTAGGACTGCAGTTCTCCAACATGACATTGTCAACGAAACTGGGGTAAGGGTACCAATGAGACCATACCGGGTACCCAGAGCTCGGAGACAAGCCGGCACGGCTGAGGTAAAACAAATGCTCCAGTTAGGAGTCATCAAGGAATCACGGAGTGAATGGGCTAGCCCCATCATACAGATCCCAAAACCAGACGAATCGTTACGCTTCTGTAATGATCTCCGGAAATTAAATGAAGTATCAAAGTTGGACCTTTGTCCATCGCCAAGGAGAGGAATGCGCAAGTCACCAGGTGGTTTCTGTCACTGCAAAATTTCAGTCTCTCTGTAGAAGCCGCAGGCAATCGCGGATGTCCTGTCCAGGGCACCCTGTATGGTGACAAATCTTCAACCTCACAAGTTTGAACAGAGGGGGGGGATATGTGAGGCTGTGACTGGGATCGTATACGAGGGACGTTATATAGCCCCCAGAATGTGTGCAGAGACCTATTCAATCCATTGGAGTGCATTGCAGTCACAGAGACACCTGCGGCTGCAATGCAGGAATGAAGGTGAGCATTGACCTGGTCGGGCTATCTGGCTAAGGCAGATTAAGTAAAACCCGGCAGGGCCTTCATTTCTTGGAGGAGGCTACAGGAAGGCAGTGGGGCGGCCTCCTCCCTCCAACCCAAGTTTTCCAGTGGCTCTTGCCACAGGTCCTTTAAAAACCCTGCATTACGGATTAGTGTTGTTCAGTATTGGGACGTACTAGGAGCATAGCAGGAAAGCTCAGCGGGCCTGTGAGTAGCTGAACCCACGTCTGGGAAGGCTCTGCACCCGTTAGGCTCTGAGTGGCCCGGCGCGGCCGTTGCTCCCGGCAACCGTTGTTTGGACTTGTGTTAACCCGGCTGCGAACCGGAGGACTTTCTGTTTACCTGTGAGTTTTGCTGAATAAAAGCTGTTTATGTTGGACTTGCTTGGGTCACTGCCTCAGTTACTGCACGGTGTGAACACCGCCGCCTTACACCAGTGACATCATCGGGCAACAGGAAGTTAGGAGTAGTAGTTTGCTCAAAAAGAGTGAACAACAAAACAATGTTACTTAATATCTATTATGTAAAATGCTACCGCTTCCAGTTCCTTGTCAGCAAAGCATCCGTCCGAAAGTAATTTTTATTCATACATTCGCTTTCCTTACGCCTGATAAGAAAGCGGCTGCGGAGGGGATCTATATCGCGGTCAATAAAAGTGCTTATGCGCGGGACGGATTATTAAACTCCTCCGTAGAATCTGCTCTGCCCCAGGCGCAATGTAAAGACGGAGAGTAAGAGAAAACAGATATTCTTGTAAGGATTGAACTCTAAACATTACATCTTATTAATGCTTAAACTGTGCTGAGAAACCCAGCGGAGAGAAGTCATGGCTGAGCAGTACGGAAGGATAGCATCTACAGGAATCCTCCCCGGGGCAGCTACTGGATGTAAGGGGAGGAAACAATCAGAGGTGTTGTCCATAACTGATTGCTGGCAACATTTAACATCAGTTATAAGGCACTCATCTTTAAAAAGTTCCCAGGGGGCGGTGTCATAGTAGTGCACCGTGGGCTTCAAAATTATGTTGATTGCCCTGCCGACCCCTCCCAAATAATCCCACCAGAGTGCCAGCCAATAGGAGTCTCCCTATCAGTATCTTGCTGGCCTCTGTCTGTGCAGAGATACCGAGGCGGATTACAGGAAATGGGGATGGGTCTCTGCAGTAAGCAAGGATGGGTCTCTGTCTCTTAAGATTAAGCAAGGGAGGGTATTTGTATCGTTAGAGTAAGCAAAGGTAGGTCTTTGTCTCTTTAGAGTAAGCAAGGGTGGGTCTTTGTCTCTATAGAGTAAGTAAGGGCGGGTCTTTGTCTCTATAGAGTAAGTGTGGCGCCCCTGAGGGTTCAGTCGTCATAGAGGTACTGCATCTCACCCAGAGGTGTGGTATCTCACTCTCAGGTAAGGAAGGAGTACAGCTCAGGACACTAACACCAGCATTCACTACACCACGTTTCCGGGGGACAGGGCGAGATTGCTCCTACGGGAGAGCACAGTCCCTGGTCCCTGACTGGAGTGGGGGGAACCACCTAGAGAGGGGGAACCATGTAGTGGATGGGGTGGAGGAAGTAGATCATGGGAGCACTTGAAAGGGAGCTGTATAAAATAGGGAACCATCTTAGATCAGTGTGTTCAGTGAGAGGAGGAAAGTGTCAGGAGCAGAGGCTCTGTATGAGCTCTGCTCCAGAGGCGGGCCTATCCAGTGAGGCCCAAGTCTGGGAAGAGAAGGAGAGAAGAGAGGAGAGGGAGCAGGAAAGGCTCCAGGAGTAGAAGAGAAGGGATCCTAGGGGTACGGGCAGTGCTGGAGGCCACCCGTACGCCCGAATCTACAAGACAGTGGAAGGATCAAGCCGCAGAGGGGACCGGCCCCTTAACTAGCACGGATACTTCAAGTTCATCTAGCAACCGGAGGTGACTGTACTTTCAGGGTGCAGACACCCACTACCACAGTTAATACTCACCGAAAAGGTGGCCACTGAGGGCCCAGGGGACTGCAGGTCGCCCGCCAAGACCCGAGGCCACCGGATTGGGACACTGACTGTGAGGCGCAGGGCAGGAGGGAGAGAGCCAGCACAGGAAGACGACTGAGGAAAGGCACATAGAAAGGGGTCCTGTTAAGTGCTCTGGAAATACCTGAGGGTGGACTGAACCCCACTCTGAGTAAGCGCAGAACGACGTGGGAAGTTATGATCTGCAGTTATAACTTGGAAAGCAACAACTGTGAGTAAAGACCCTGGGACTGCACTATACTGACTCTGTGGTTATTACTGACACCTTGCACAACCACCATCATCCACACACACTGCTCTGAAGCTAACTCTTCCTGTGGGGAGTTATACCACCCTTGCTGCAAAACCACCAGCTTCAGAGGACTGTTCCACAGCGGCGGTCTCCATTGGCCGCATTCCACGGTGGCGTAGTCGGACATTAACACCTATACATATAAATTCCCCTTGGATTGACCGCCCTGGGTCACGGACCGGGTCTCCGCCACAGTGACTACAACCCCCAGCATCTACTGGCCTGGCACCGGATACTCCACGGCCCAGGGGGGCGCGATATAAGCAAGGGCAGGTCTTTGTCTCTATAGAGTAAGTAAGGGCGGGTCTTTGTCTCTATAGAGTAAGTAAGGGCGGGTCCTTGTCTCTATAGAGTAAGCAAGGGCAGGTCTTTGTCTCTTTAGAATAAGCAAGGGCAGGTCTTTGTCTCTATAGAGTAAGCAAGGGCGGGTCTTTGTCTCTTTAAAGTAAACAAGGGCGGATCTTTGTCTCTATAGAGTAAGTAAGGGCGGGTCCTTGTCTCTTTAGAGTAAGCAAGGGCGGGTCTTTGTTTCTTTAGAGTAAGCAAGGGCGGGTCTTTGTTTCTTTAGAGTAAGCAAGGGCAGGTCTTTGTCTCTTTACAGTAAGCAAGGGCTGGTCTTTGTCTCCATAGAGTAAGCAAGGGCGGGTCTTTGTCTCTTTAAAGTAAACAAGGGCGGATCTTTGTCTCTATAGAGTAAGTAAGGGCGGGTCTTTGTCTCTGTGGAGTAAGTAAGGGCGGGTCCTTGTCTCTTTAGAGTAAGTAAGGGCAGGTCTTTGTCTCTTTAGAGTAAGCAAGGGCGGGTCTTTGTCTCTTTAAAGTAAGCAAGGACGGGTCTTTGTCTCTTTAGAGTAAGTAAGGGCGGGTCTTTGTCTCTTTAAAGTAAGCAAGGGTGGGTCTTTGTTTCTATAGAGTAAGTAAGGGCGGGTCTTTGTCTCTATAGAGTAAGTAAGGGCGGGTCTTTGTCTCTATAGAGTAAGTAAGGGCGGGTCCTTGTCTCTTTAGAGTAAGCAAGGGCGGGTCTTTGTTTCTTTAGAGTAAGCAAGGGCGGGTCTTTGTTTCTTTAGAGTAAGCAAGGGCAGGTCTTTGTCTCTTTACAGTAAGCAAGGGCTGGTCTTTATCTCCATAGAGTAAGCAAGGGCGGGTCTTTGTCTCTTTAAAGTAAACAAGGGCGGATCTTTGTCTCTATAGAGTAAGTAAGGGCGGGTCTTTGTCTCTGTAGAGTAACTAAGGGCGGGTCCTTGTCTCTTTAGAGTAAGCAAGGGCAGGTCTTTGTCTCTTTAGAGTAAGCAAGGGCGGGTCTTTGTCTCTTTAAAGTAAGCAAGGACGGGTCTTTGTCTCTTTAGAGTAAGTAAGGGTGGGTCTTTGTCTCTTTAAAGTAAGCAAGGGTGGGTCTTTGTTTCTATAGAGTAAGTAAGGGCGGGTCTTTGTCTCTATAGAGTAAGTAAGGGCGGGTCTTTGTCTCTATAGAGTAAGTAAGGGCGGGTCTTTGTCTCTATAGAGTAAGTAAGGGCAGGTCTTTGTCTCTATACAGTAAGTAAGGGCGGGTCTTTGTCTCTATAGAGTAAGTAAGGGCGGGTCCTTGTCTCTATAGAGTAATCAAGGGCAGGTCTTTGTCTCTTTAGAGTAAGCAAGGGTGGGTCTTTGTCTCCATAGAGTAAGCAAGGGCAGGTCTTTGTCTCTTTAAAGTAAACAAGGGCGGATCTTTGTCTCTATAGAGTAAGTAACGGCGGGTCTTTGTCTCTTTAAAGTAAACAAGGGCAGGTCTTTGTCTCTATAGAGTGAGCAAGGGCAGGTCTTTATCTCTTTAAAGTAAACATGGGCAGGTCTCTGTCTCTATAGAGTGAGCAAGGGCGGGTCTTTGTCTCTTTAAAGTAAACAAGGGCAGGTCTCTGTCTCTATAGAGTAAGCAAGGGCAGGTCTTTATCTCTTTAGAGTAAGCAAGGGTGGGTCTGTCTCCATAGAGTAAGCAAGGGCGGGTCTTTGTCTCTTTAAAGTAAACAAGGGCGGATCTTTGTCTCTATAGAGTGAGCAAGGGCAGGTCTTTGTCTATTTAAAGTAAACAAGGGCAGGTCTCTGTCTCTATAGAGTAAGCAAGGGCAGGTCTTTGTCTCTTTAGAGTAAGCAAGGGTGGGTCTTTGTCTCTTTAAAGTAAACAAGGGCAGGTTTCTGTCTCTATAGAGTAAGCAAGGGCTGGTCTTTGTCTCCATAGAGTAAGCAAGGGCGGGTCTTTGTCTCTTTAAAGTAAACAAGGGCGGATCTTTGTCTCTATAGAGTAAGTAAGGGCGGGTCCTTGACTCTTTAGAGTAAGCAAGGGAAGGTCTTTGTCTCTTTAGAGTAAGCAAGGGTGGGTCTTTGTCTCTTTAAAGTAAGCAAGGACGGGTCTTTGTCTCTTTAGAGTAAGTAAGGGCGGGTCTTTGTCTCTTTAAAGTAAGCAAGGTTGGGTTTTTGTTTCTATAGAGTAAGTAAGGGCGGGTCTTTGTCTCTATAGAGTAAGTAAGGGCGGGTCTTTGTCTCTGTAGAGTAACTAAGGGCGGGTCCTTGTCTCTTTAGAGTAAGCAAGGGCAGGTCTTTGTCTCTTTAGAGTAAGCAAGGGCGGGTCTTTGTCTCTTTAAAGTAAGCAAGGACGGGTCTTTGTCTCTTTAGAGTAAGTAAGGGCGGGTCTTTGTCTCTTTAAAGTAAGCAAGGGTGGGTCTTTGTTTCTATAGAGTAAGTAAGGGCGGGTCTTTGTCTCTATAGAGTAAGTAAGGGCGGGTCTTTGTCTCTATAGAGTAAGTAAGGGCGGGTCTTTGTCTCTATAGAGTAAGTAAGGGCAGGTCTTTGTCTCTATACAGTAAGTAAGGGCGGGTCTTTGTCTCTATAGAGTAAGTAAGGGCGGGTCCTTGTCTCTATAGAGTAATCAAGGGCAGGTCTTTGTCTCTTTAGAGTAAGCAAGGGTGGGTCTTTGTCTCCATAGAGTAAGCAAGGGCAGGTCTTTGTCTCTTTAAAGTAAACAAGGGCGGATCTTTGTCTCTATAGAGTAAGTAACGGCGGGTCTTTGTCTCTTTAAAGTAAACAAGGGCAGGTCTTTGTCTCTATAGAGTGAGCAAGGGCAGGTCTTTATCTCTTTAAAGTAAACATGGGCAGGTCTCTGTCTCTATAGAGTGAGCAAGGGCGGGTCTTTGTCTCTTTAAAGTAAACAAGGGCAGGTCTCTGTCTCTATAGAGTAAGCAAGGGCAGGTCTTTATCTCTTTAGAGTAAGCAAGGGTGGGTCTGTCTCCATAGAGTAAGCAAGGGCGGGTCTTTGTCTCTTTAAAGTAAACAAGGGCGGATCTTTGTCTCTATAGAGTAAGTAACGGCGGGTCTTTGTCTCTTTAAAGTAAACAAGGGCGGATCTTTGTCTCTATAGAGTGAGCAAGGGCAGGTCTTTGTCTATTTAAAGTAAACAAGGGCAGGTCTCTGTCTCTATAGAGTAAGCAAGGGCAGGTCTTTGTCTCTTTAGAGTAAGCAAGGGTGGGTCTTTGTCTCTTTAAAGTAAACAAGGGCAGGTTTCTGTCTCTATAGAGTAAGCAAGGGCTGGTCTTTGTCTCCATAGAGTAAGCAAGGGCGGGTCTTTGTCTCTTTAAAGTAAACAAGGGCGGATCTTTGTCTCTATAGAGTAAGTAAGGGCGGGTCCTTGACTCTTTAGAGTAAGCAAGGGAAGGTCTTTGTCTCTTTAGAGTAAGCAAGGGTGGGTCTTTGTCTCTTTAAAGTAAGCAAGGACGGGTCTTTGTCTCTTTAGAGTAAGTAAGGGCGGGTCTTTGTCTCTTTAAAGTAAGCAAGGGTGGGTTTTTGTTTCTATAGAGTAAGTAAGGGCGGGTCTTTGTCTCTATAGAGTAAGTAAGGGCGGGTCTTTGTCTCTATAGAGTAAGTAAGGGCAGGTCTTTGTCTCTATAGAGTAAGTAAGGGCGGGTCTTTGTCTCTACAGAGTAAGTAAGGGCGGGTCCTTGTCTCTATAGAGTAATCAAGGGCAGGTCTTTGTCTCTTTAGAGTAAGCAACGGTGGGTCTTTGTCTCCATAGAGTAAGCAAGGGCAGGTCTTTGTCTCTTTAAAGTAAACAAGGGCGGATCTTTGTTTCTATAGAGTAAGTAACGGCGGGTCTTTGTCTCTTTAAAGTAAACAAGGGCAGGTCTTTGTCTCTATAGAGTGAGCAAGGGCAGGTCTTTGTCTCTTTAAAGTAAACAAGGGCAGGTCTCTGTCTCTATAGAGTGAGCAAGGGCGGGACATTGTCTCTTTAAAGTAAACAAGAGCAGGTCTCTGTCTCTATAGAGTAAGCAAGGGCAGGTCTTTGTCTCTTTAGAGTAAACAAGGGCGGATCTTTGTCTCTATAGAGTAAGTAACGGCGGGTCTTTGTCTCTTTAAAGTAAACAAGGGCGGATCTTTGTCTCTATAGAGTAAGTAACGGCGGGTCTTTGTCTCTTTAAAGTAAACAAGGGCGGATCTTTGTCTCTATAGAGTGAGCAAGGGCAGGTCTTTGTCTCTTTAAAGTAAACAAGGGCAGGTCTCTGTCTCTATAAAGTAAGCAAGGGCAGGTCTTTGTCTATTTGGAGTAAGCAAGGGTGGGTCTTTGTCTCTTTAAAGTAAACAAGGGCAGGTCTCTGTCTCTATAGAGTGAGCAAGGGCAGGTCTTTGTCTCTTTAAAGTAAACAAGGGCAGGTCTCTGTCTCTATAGAGTAAGCAAGGGTAGGTCTTTGTCTATTTAGAGTAAACAAGGGCAGGTCTTTGTCTTTATAGAGTGAGCAAGGGCGGGACTTGGTTTTTATACCTTGAGAGAGGCGCCGGTGCGGCGCAGAAATGCATTGGAATTAGTACAAACCATTTTGGAATTCCAAGGCTTTTCATTCCCATAGCACAGCCCACCTAAACGTGCCAACTTCTATTTTTGCCATTATACCTCTCTGGAAGAACTTTTTCTTCCAGCCATGGGGCAGCAGAAGCGGCTTTCCACACTTTTATAGGTGTTGTGCCTGCACACAACATCTTTAGGTGAGTGCTACCATCGATTATACCTATCCCCTAGCAGATGGTATTGCCCTATTTTGTCTCTATAGAGTAAGTGTGGCGCCCCTGAGGGTTCAGTCGCCACAGAGGTACTGCATCTCACCCAGAGGTGTGGTATCTCACTCTCAGGTAAGGAAGGAGTACAGCGCAGGACCCTAACACCAGCATTCACTACACCACATTCACTACACCACATTTCCGGGGGACAGGGCGAGATTGCTCCTACGGGAGAGCACAGTCCCTGGTCCCTGACTGGAGTGGGGGGAGCCACCTAGAGAGGGGGAACCATGTAGTGGATGGGGTGGAGGAAGTAGATCCTGGGAGCACTTGAAAGGGAGCTGTATAAAATAGGGAACCATCTTAGATCAGTGTGTTCAGTGAGAGGAGGAAAGTGTCAGGAGCAGAGGCTCTGTATGAGCTCTGCTCCAGAGGCGGGCCTATCCAGTGAGGCCCAAGTCTGGGAAGAGAAGGAGAGAAGAGAGGAGAGGGAGCAGGAAAGGCTCCAGGAGTAGAAGAGAAGGGATCCTAGGGGTACGGGCAGTGCTGGAGGCCACCCGTACGCCCGAATCTACAAGACAGTGGAAGGATCAAGCCGCAGAGGGGACCGGCCCCTTAACTAGCACGGATACTTCAAGTCCATCTAGCAACCGGAGGTGACTGTACTTTCAGGGTGCAGACACCCACTACCACAGTTAATACTCGCCGAAAAGGTGGCCACTGAGGGCCCAGGGGACTGCAGGGCGCCCGCCAAGACCCGAGGCCACCGGATTGGGACACTGACTGTGAGGCGCAGGGCAGGAGGGAGAGAGCCAGCGCAGGAAGACGACTGAGGAAAGGCACATAGAAAGGGGTCCTGTTAAGTGCTCTGGAAATACCTGAGGGTGGACTGAACCCCACTCTGAGTAAGCGCAGAACGACGTGGGAAGTTATGATCTGCAGTTATAACTTGGAAAGCAACTGTGAGTAAAGACCCTGGGACTGCACTATACTGACTCTGTGGTTATTACTGACACCTTGCACAACCACCATCATCCACACACACTGCCCTGAAGCTAACTCTTCCTGTGGGGAGTTATACCACCCTTGCTGCAAAACCACCAGCTTCAGAGGACTGTTCCACAGCGGCGGTCTCCATTGGCCGCATTCCACAGGTGGCGTAGTCGGACATTAACACCTATACATATAAATTCCCCTTGGATTGACCGGCCTGGGTCACGGACCGGGTCTCCGCCACAGTGACTACAACCCCCAGCATCTATCGGCCCGGCACCGGATACTCCACGGCCCAGGAGGCGCGTCATAAGCAAGGGCAGGTCTTTGTCTCTATAGAGTAAGTAAGGGTGGGTCTTTGTCTCTTTAGAGTAAGTAAGGGCGGGTCCTTTTCTCTATAGAGTAAGCAAGGGCAGGTCTTTGTCTCTTTAGAATAAGCAAGGGCAGGTCTTTGTCTCTATAGAGTAAGCAAGGGCGGGTCTTTGTCTCTTTAAAGTAAACAAGGGCGGATCTTTGTCTCTATAGAGTAAGTAAGGGCGGGTCCTTGTCTCTTTAGAGTAAGCAAGGGCGGGTCTTTGTTTCTTTAGAGTAAGCAAGGGCGGGTCTTTGTTTCTTTAGAGTAAGCAAGGGCAGGTCTTTGTCTCTTTACAGTAAGCAAGGGCTGGTCTTTGTCTCCATAGAGTAAGCAAGGGCGGGTCTTTGTTTCTTTAGAGTAAGCAAGGGCGGGTCTTTGTTTCTTTAGAGTAAGCAAGGGCAGGTCTTTGTCTCTTTACAGTAAGCAAGGGCTGGTCTTTGTCTCCATAGAGTAAGCAAGGGCGGGTCTTTGTCTCTTTAAAGTAAACAAGGGCGGATCTTTGTCTCTATAGAGTAAGTAAGGGCGGGTCTTTGTCTCTATAGAGTAAGTAAGGGCGGGTCCTTGTCTCTTTAGAGTAAGCAAGGGCAGGTCTTTGTCTCTTTAGAGTAAGCAAGGGCGGGTCTTTGTCTCTTTAAAGTAAGCAAGGACCGGTCTTTGCCTCTTTAGAGTAAGTAAGGGCGGGTCTTTGTCTCTTTAAAGTAAGCAAGGGTGGGTCTTTGTTTCTATAGAGTAAGTAAGGGCGGGTCTTTGTCTCTATAGAGTAAGTAAGGGCGGGTCTTAGTCTCTATAGAGTAAGTAAGGGCAGGTCTTTGTCTGTATAGAGTTAGTAAGGGCGGGTCTTTGTCTCTTTAGAGTAAGTAAGGGCGGGTCCTTGTCTCTATAGAGTAATCAAGGGCAGGTCTTTGTCTCTTTAGAGTAAGCAAGGGTGGGTCTTTGTCTCCATAGAGTAAGCAAGGGCAGGTCTTTGTCTCTTTAAAGTAAACAAGGGCGGATCTTTGTCTCTATAGAGTAAGTAAGGACGGGTCTTTGTCTCTTTAAAGTAAACAAGGGCAGGTCTTTGTCTCTATAGAGTGAGCAAGGGCAGGTCTTTGTCTCTTTAAAGTAAACAAGGGCAGGTCTCTGTCTCTATAGAGTGAGCAAGGGTGGGTCTTTGTCTCTTTAAAGTAAACAAGGGCAGGTGTCTGTCTCAATAGAGTAAGCAAGGGCAGGTCTTTGTCTCTTTAGAGTAAGCAAGGGTGGGTCTGTCTCCATAGAGTAAGCAAGGGCGGGTCTTTTTCTCTTTAAAGTAAACAAGGGCGGATCTTTGTCTCTATAGAGTGAGCAAGGGCAGGTCTTTGTCTCTTTATAGTAAACAAGGGCAGGTCTCTGTCTCTATAGAGTAAGCAAGGGCAGGTCTTTGTCTCTTTTGAGTAAGCAAGGGTGGGTCTTTGTCTCTTTAAAGTAAACAAGGGCAGGTCTCTGTCTCTATAGAGTAAGCAAGGGCAGGTCTCTGTCTCTATAGAGTGAGCAAGGGCAGGTCTTTGTCTCTTTACAGTAAGCAAGAGCTGGTCTTTGTCTCCATAGAGTAAGCAAGGGCGGGTCTTTGTCTCTTTAAAGTCAACAAGGGCGGATCTTTGTCTCTATAGAGTAAGTAAGGGCGGGTCCTTGTCTCTTTAGAGTAAGCAAGGGCAGGTCTTTGTCTGTTTAGAGTAAGCAAGGGCGGGTCTTTGTCTCTTTAAAGTAAGCAAGGACTGGTCTTTGTCTCTTTAGAGTAAGTAAGGGCGGGTCTTTGTGTCTTTAAAGTAAGCAAGGGTGGGTCTTTGTTTCTATAGAGTAAGTAAGGGCGGGTCTTTGTCTCTATAGAGTAAGTAAGGGCGGGTCTTTGTCTCTATAGAGTAAGTAAGGGCAGGTCTTTGTCTCTATAGAGTAAGTAAGGGCGGGTCTTTGTCTCTATAGAGTAAGTAAGGGCGGGTCCTTGTCTCTATAGAATAATCAAGGGCAGGTCTTTGTCTCTTTAGAGTAAGCAAGGGTGGGTCTTTGTCTCCATACAGTAAGCAAGGGCAGGTCTTTGTCTCTTTAAAGTAAACAAGGGCGGATCTTTGTCTCTATAGAGTAAGTAACGGCGGGTCTTTGTCTCTTTAAAGTAAACAAGGGCGGGTCTTTGTCTCTTTAAAGTAAACAAAGGGCGGATCTTTGTCTCTATAGAGTAAGTAACGGCGGGTCTTTGTCTCTTTAAAGTAAACAAGGGCAGGTCTTTGTCTCTATAGAGTGAGCAAGGGCAGGTCTTTGTCTCTTTAAAGTAAACAAGGGCAGGTCTCTGTCTCTATAGAGTGAGCAAGGGCGGGTCTTTGTCTCTTTAAAGTAAACAAGGGCGGGTCTTTGTCTCTTTAAAGTAAACAAAGGGCGGATCTTTGTCTCTATAGAGTAAGTAACGGCGGGTCTTTGTCTCTTTAAAGTAAGCAAAGGGCGGATCTTTGTCTCTATAGAGTAAGTAACGGCGGGTCTTTGTCTCTTTAAAGTAAACAAGGGCGGATCTTTTTCTCTATAGAGTGAGCAAGGGCAGGTCTTTGTCTCTTTAAAGTAAACAAGGGCAGGTCTCTGTCTCTATAGAGTAAGCAAGGGCAGGTCTTTGTCTATTTAGAGTAAGCAAGGGTGGGTCTTTGTCTCTTTAAAGTAAACAAGGGCGGGTCTTTGTCTCTATAGAGTGAGCAAGGGCGGGACTTAGTTTTTATACCTTGAGAGAGGCGCCGGTGCGGCGCAGAAATGCATTGGAATTAATACAAACCATTTTGGAATTCCAAGGCTTTTCATTCCCATAGCACAGCCCACCTAAACGTGCCAACTTCTATTTTTGCCATTATACCTATCTGGAAGAACTTTTTCTTCCAGCCATGGGGCAGCAGAAGCGGCTTTCCACACTTTTATAGGTGTTGTGCCTGCACACAACACCTTTAGGTGAGTGCTACCATCGATTATACCTATCCCCTAGCAGATGGTATTGCCCTATTTTGTGTGCGGATCTGTCCCTTTTCAGGGCTTCTCAAGGGTGGGACTTCGTCTCTTTAGAGTAAGCATGGGCGGATCTTTGGCTGTCTGCTCCTGCTCTCCTGTCTGTTAAACTGTATTCAGACAGAAAAGAGAGGCAGGCTTTTAGTTCAACAATGCCTGATACAATGTGTGCTGGGAAATTAGGGACAGAAAGTTCCAACACCTATGATGCTGGCTGAATGCTGATGAAGAAGAACTGCTCAGTGAAAATAGGTGGATAGAAAGTTAGAGTGCACAAGAATAAGGACAGTTCCAGACTATATTAGAATGTTATGTGGACCAAAAGCAGTTTTACCTTGTTGTGGGGGACAAGGCTATGCTTGTGTACAGATTTTGTGTGAAAGAACAGGTATGAATGTCTAACGAATAGACTACAAACAAACCCTATGTGTAGTCGCATCCTACAGTCATGTGTTACTGCCTACCATTGCATCAGACTACACTTAGGGCTCATCTGTAACCATGGACACACATAGGATCGCATAGGAGCTGCATACACATAACGGTAAGAGATATTTCAATGTAAATATTTGCTTAATTTTTCACCTTAAAATATCGTATTTTCAAAATGTTGTACCCTGAGTCCATTGTTACTAGAGGGACCTCTGTAAAGGGTTGCAAAAAATATGCATACCCTTTAAGATCATGGATCAGAAAACATGACAGCGCTTCATAGTCATACCGGGCACAAGGCAAAGCAATGCTGGCAACCTTATACTCATGAGGCCTCGGGATTAAGGGCTCACAAATCATTTTGTAGCTCCATCCTAATAATCCTCCTACAATAGAGTCTGCAAACAGTCAGCAGGTAGCGTGCCGCGATCATTATACCGCACCGGCGAACCTCAGGCCTCTTATAAAATCACGGCTCGTTAGTCTGAGATGAATCGGAGCCGGTACCTTATGAGGTGTAATGCGACTTTTGCAGGAAGGGCGTCAATGGCCTAATTCGATTTTTTTTTTTTTTCTCTTTCCGACAATTCATCTATTCGTCTGTCAAAATGACATTTGCTCCCAAGTCTACAAGTGCAGAGTAAATGGTTGTGGGCCGCTCATTTACCCAGACAGCGGACAGATCTGGGAGAAATAATGGATCGCGCTAATGAGCTCTGTATACAGCGAGACGCCGGCTGTACGGCTGCTATATATAGAGAGCGCCGATCTGACCGGATTTCCATCCGTATTATGTGTACTGCTTTAGACTCGTTGTTGACAAATCTGTCTGTGGCCTTTGTGAGTTTTCCTTCTTAATGAATAGGAAAGATAAGAATTTAATAATATCATTTTGTTTTTATAAAATGGCGGCCAATTATCCAGTTTTCGGGCTTCACAGTCGTCTAATGTATATATACTTAAAAATATATATTACTGTATAAAATTTTAGGCAGGTGTCAGAAAAAATGCTGCAAAGTAAAAATGCTTCCAAAGAAAAAAATGCTTCCTCCGTCATAAGTATCTGGTGACCGCCCGTATCCTCCATAAGCAGTATCTGGTGACCACCCGTATCCTCCATCATCAGTATCTGGTGACCGCCCGTATCCTCCATCATTAGTGTCTGGTGACTGCCCATCTCCTCCATCATCAGTATCTGGTGACCGCTCGTTGTCTCCATCATCAGTATCTGGTGACCACCCGTATCCTCCATCATCAGTATCTGGTGACCGCCCGTATCCTTCATCATCAGTGTCTGGTGACCACCCGTATCCTTCATCATCAGTATCTGGTGACCGCCCGTATCCTCCATCATTAGTGTCTGGTGACCGCCCATCTCCTCCATCATCAGTATCTGGTGACCGCTCGTTGTCTCCATCATCAGTATCTGGTGACCACCAGTTGCCTCCATCATCAGTATCTGGTGACCGCTCATCTCCTCCATCATCAGTATCTGGTGACCGCTCGATGTCTCCATCATCAGTATCTGGTGACCACCAGTTGCCTCCAGCATCAGTATCTGGTGGCCGCCCATCTCCTCCATCATCAGTATCTGGTGACCGCTCGTTGTCTCCATCATCAGTATCTGGTGACCGTGACGCGCCCCCTGGGCCGTGGTGTACTCGGTAGCCGGGCCGGTCGATGCTGGGGGATGTCACAGTGACGGTGACGCGGTCCGTGACCCAGGACAGTCAATAAAAGGGGAATTTGGGAAAGGGAATTATAGTTTTTATATAATGTTCGTGACGCCACCTGTGGTATGCGGCTATATGGAGCCGCCGCTGCGGTGCAGAACCTCTGGAGCCGATGATGACGCAGCAGAGTTGGTTCAGCTCTCCACAGGCAGAGCTTAGCTCCAGGGCAGGAAGTGGTGATGTTATAGATGTTGCTGCGTGGTGTAGTACAGGAGATGGCGCAGTTAATAATCAGTCCACAACTTAATGGCGGTTTCCTCTTATCTTTGCTTGCACTGGTTAGGCAGACTGGGGCACGGGTACTAGCTGGTAGTAGAGGTCCGGGCGGCCTGGAAGCAAGTTGGGGAATCCCCCTCGCCAGGTGAAGTTGGAGGCCTTCCCTTTGCGCTAATCTCTTTGGCCCTGCTGCGTATAGCTATGCTGCGGCCCTCGTCTCTGAGTAAAACGTCTTTGTGCTCACCCGTATGGCAGGCAGCTCGGGCCTTCCTGGAGTGTCACTCCCATGTGGCGGTGCTGGGCCCTATGGTGCTGCTGAGCCTCCGGGCGTCTGATGGGGCCAGGAGACCTTCAGTCTCCTGCCCTCCGGTTTCTGCTGCTGGGCCTTCAGTGCCCCACAACCTCGGACTCCGGTGTCCGGTTCTTCTGCACTTCTCTCCTCTGGGGTGAGCTGCTGTGCAGCTCCACTCCCCAGGTCTTTCCTCGTCGACGTCCTGACTTCAACTCCTCTCTGCTCTCCTCACACTACCTAACCCCGCCCCCAGATCCCAGTTGCTAAGGGGAGGAGCTCCCCTTGCTGGTCTGGAGCCAGGAAAGTGTTGCATGCTAGCAAAACCTGATTAGGGGATCCCTGCTTGCTTCCAGGCATGGCATCACCCCTTGTGAGGGAGGCAATGCCACTGTGGCAACCGGACTCCTGGGGTGCCACATTCCCCCCTAGTTAACTTCAGTACTCCTGGACTGAGGATACCTTTTTGAATTAACAATCAACAATAACAATTCACATTACAAACAGTTTACAAAATCTCAAAAGGCAAAAACTGCAAAAACCCAAGCAAAAACGTACAGCAGTCACTGCGCGCTTAGTCTTTACACCACAATCCGGGTAACTGAAATTTGGCTGGTGGGAACCGCATCAACCCACTTTGTGTATCGTCCCTGGGCGTGGCTTCAGGGCACTCTTTCGGTGGGCCTGGTCTTCAGCCACGCCTGCGGTTTATTTTCAAGGCCACTTACTAACTATTTTCAATATTGTCCTGACAACACCTAGTCCTGTGGTCCAATTGTCCATAAATTTAACAAATACAGTTAGGTCCATATATATTTGGACAGAGACAACATTTTTCTAATTTTGGTTCTAGACATTACCACAATGAATTTTAAACAAAACAATTCAGATGCAGTTGAAGTTCAGACTTTCAGCTTTCATTTGAGGGTATCCACATTAAAATTGGATGAAGGGTTTAGGAGTTTCAGCTCCTTAACATGTGCCACCCTGTTTTTAAAGGGACCAAAAGTAATTGGACAATTGGCTCCAAGGCTATTTCATGGACAGGTGTGGGCAATCCCTTCGTTATGTCATTCTCAATTAAGCAGATAAAAGGCCTGGAGTTGATTTGAGGTGTGGTGCTTGCATTTGGAAGGCTTTGCTGTGAAGTAAACATGCGGTCAAAGGAGCTCTCCATGCAGGTGAAACAAGCCATCCTTAAGCTGCAAAAACAGAAAAAACCCATCCGAGAAATTGCTACAATATTAGGAGAGGCAAAATCTACAGTTTGGTATATCCTGAGAAAGAAAGAAAGCACTGGTGAACTCATCAATGCAAAAAGACCTGGGCGCCCACGAAAGACAACAGTGGTGGATGATCGCAGAATAATCTCCATGGTGAAGAGAAACCTCTTCACAGCAGCCAACCAAGTGAACAACACTCTCCAGGAGGTAGGCGTATCAATATCCAAATCTACCATAAAGAGAAGACTGCATGAAAGTAAATACAGAGAGTTCACTGCACGGCGCAAGCCACTCATAAGCATCAAGAATAAAAAGGCTAGACTGGACTTTGCTAAAAAAACATCTAAAAAAGCCAGCACAGTTGTGGAAGAACATTCTTTGGACAGATGAAACCAAGATCAACCTCTACCAGAATGATGGAAAGAGAAAAGAATGGCGCAGGCGTGGTACAGCTCATGATCCAAAGCATACCACATCATCTGTAAAACACGGTGGAGGCAGTGTGATGGCTTGGGCATGCATGGCTGCCAGTGGCACTGGGTCACTAGTGTTTATTGATGATGTGACACAGGACAGAAGCAGCCGAATGAATTCTGATGTATTCAGAGCCATACTGTGTGCTCAGATCCAGCCAAATGCAGCCAAACTGATTGGTCGTCGTTTCATACTACAGATGGACAATGACCCAAAACATAAAGCCAAAGCTACCCAGGAGTTTATTAAAGCAAAGAAGTGGAATATTCTTGAATGGCCAAGTCAGTCACCTGATCTCAACCCAATTGAGCATGCATTTCACTTGTTAAAGACTAAACTTCAGACAGAAAGGCCCACAAACAAACAGCAACTGAAAACCACCGCAGTGAAGGCCTGGCAGAGCATCAAAAAGGAGGAATCACAGCGTCTGGTGATGTCCATGAGTTCAAGACTTCAGGCAGTCATTGCCAACAAAGGGTTTTCAACCAAGTACTAGAAATGAACATTTTATTTACAATTATTTAATCTGTCCAATTACTTTTGGTCCCTTTAAAAACAGGGTGGCACATGTTAAGGAGCTGAAACTCATAAACCCTTCATCCAATTTTAATGTGGATACCCTCAAATGAAAGCTGAAAGTCTGAACTTCAACTGCATCTGAACTGTTTTGCTTAAAATTCATTGTGGTAATGTCTAGAACCAAAATTAGAAAAATGTTGTCTCTGTCCAAATATATATGGACCTAACAGTATATATATCTAGCATTATTTAACGGTTACAACTATATACAGTACAGACCAAAAGGTTGGACACACCTTCTCATTTAAAGATTTTTCTGTATTTTCATGACTATGAAAATTGTACATTCACACTGAAGGCATCAAAACTATGAATTAACACATGTGGAATTATATACTTAACAAAAAAGTGTGAAACAACTGAAAATATGTCTTATATTCTAGCTTCTTCAAAGTAGCCACCTTTTGCATTGATGACTGCTTTGCACACTCTTGGCATTCTCTTGATGAGCTTCAAGAGGTAGTCACCGGAAATGGTTTTCTCTTCACAGTTGTGCCCTGTCAGGTTTAATAAGTGGGATTTCTTGCCTTATAAATGGGGTTGGGACCATCAGTTGTGTTGTGCAGAAGTCTGGTGGATACACAGCTGATAGTCCTACTGAATAGATTGTTAGAATTTGTATTATGGCAAGAAAAAAGCAGCTAAGTAAAGAAAAACGAGTAGCCATCATTACTTTAAGAAATGAAGGTCAGTCAGTGTGAAAAATTGGGAAAACTTTGAATGTGTCCCCAAGTGCAGTTGCAAAAACCATCAAGCTCTACAAATAAACTGGCTCACATGAGGACCGCTCCAGAAAGGAAGACCAAGAGTCACCTCTGCTTCTGAGGATAAGTTTATCCGAGTCACCAGCCTCAGAAATTGCAGGTTAACAGCAGCTCAGATTAGAGACCAGGTCAGTGCCACACAGAGTTCTAGCAGCAGACGCATCTCTTCAACAACTGTTAAGAGGAGACTTTGTGCAGCAGGCCTTCATGGTTAAATAGCTGCTAGGAAACCACTGTTAAGGACAGGCAACACGCAGAAGAGACTTGTTTGGGCTAAAGAACACAAGGAATGGACATTAGACCAGTGGAAATCTGTGCTTTGGTCTGATGAGTCCAAATTTGAGATCTTTGGTTCCAACCACCGTGTCTTTGGGCGACGCAGAAAAGGTGAACGGATGGACTCTACATGCCTGGTTCCCACCGTGAAGCATGGAGGAGGAGGTGTGATGGTGTGGGGGTGCTTTGCTGGTGACACTGTTGGGCATTTATTCAAAACTGAAGGCATACTGAACCAGCATGGCTACCACAGCATCTTGCAGCGGCATGCTATTCCATCCGGTTTGTGCTTAGTTGGACCATCATTTATTTTTCAACAGGACAATGACCCCAAACACACCTCCAGGCTTTGTAAGGGCTATTTGACCAAGAAGGAGAATGATGGGGTGCTATGCCAGATGACCTGGCCTCCACAGTAACCAGACCTGAACCCAATCGAGATGGTTTGGGGTGAGCTGGACCGCAGAGTGAAGGCAAAAGGGCCAACAAGTGCTAAGCATCTCTAGGAACTCCTTCAAGATTATTGGAAGACCATTTCCGGTGACTACCTCTTGAAGCTCATCAAGAGAATGCCAAGAGTGTGCAAAGCAGTCATCAAAGCAAAAGGTGGCTACTTTGAAGAACCTAGAATATAAGACATATTTTCAGTTGTTTCACACTTTTTTGTTAAGTATATAATTCCACATGTGTTAATTCATAGTTTTGATGCCTTCACTGTGAATGTACAATTTTCATAGTAATGAAAATACAGAAAAATCTTTAAATGAGAAGGTGTGTCCAAACTTTTGGTCTGTACTGTATAACATACACTTTTATTCTCTTTCACTTTAGTTCTTCCAGCGGGCAGGGAGCTGACCTCTTGTACTCCGGGTCGATCTACGTAGTACATTTGTTGTCACTGACCTACCCTGGTCCCTTGTGTCTACCCGTGGTGTGGTGGGTTCAGTGTGAACTACTCTACGGGTAGTCTGAGGTAACACTGGTAGGCTGGGTAATCTCCTAAGAATTCTTTGACTCACCCTGGGTACGACAGGTTCACTCCTAGCAGAGGGTAGATTCTCCTGATCTGCTGATGAAGCATCTGTCTCTGAGGCTGATTGGTCTCTCTGCTGTTCTGGAGCCTCTGCAGCTTCCGGTGAGGCCGCTTGGAGAAAGAATCATAGAATCATAGAATCATAGAATGGTAGAGTTGGAAGGGACCTCCTGGGTCATCTGGTCCAACCCCCTGCTCAAAGCAGGATTCACTAGATCATCTCAGACAGATGTCTGTCCAGCCTCTGTTTGAAGACGTCCATTGAAGGGGAACTCACCACCTCTCGTGGCAGCCTGTTCCACTCATTAATCACCCTAACTGTCAAAAAGTTTTTTCTAATATCTAATCTGTGTCTCCTCCCATTTAGTTTCATCCCATTGCTTCTAGTCTTTCCTTGTGCAAATGAGAATAAAGATGATCCTTCTACAATGTGACAGCCCTTGACATATTTGTAGACAGCTATTAAGTCTCCTCTCAGTCTTCTTTTTTGCAAGCTAAACATTCCCAAATCCTGCAACCGTTCCTCATAGGACATGGTTTGCAGACCAGTCACCATTCTGGTCGCTCTTCTCTGAACTTGCTCCAGTTTGTCTATGTCTTTTTTAAAATGTGGTGCCCAAAACTGTACACAGTATTCCAGATGAGGTCTGACCAAAGAGGAGTAAAGACCGATAATGACTTCACGTGATCTAGACTGTATGCTTCTGTTAATACATCCCAGAATTGTATTTGCCTTTTTTGCTGCTGCATCACACTGTTGACTCATGTTCAGTCTATGATCTATTAGTATACCTAAGTCTTTTTCACATGTACTGTTGCTTAGCTCTATTCCTCCCATTCTGTATATGCTTTTTTCATTTTTGTTGCCCAGATGTAGTACTTTGCATTTTTCCCTGTTAAAAACCATTCTGTTGGTTGCTGCCCACTGCAGGACCAGTCAGGACCAGTACCACAATTGCTCTGTTCACCTGCGTCCAAGACCGGGGAAATGCTCCAATGACTGTCTGGACCGTTTCCTCCACTTTTTCTGTGGGCTGAGGGCTGTCTTGGTCTTCTTTGTGTTTCAACTGTTCAGGGCATTTCTTCAGGTGATCTCTTGAGACTGCCGCTGAAGTTTCCCCTCCATCTTTACTGATGAGGCACACTTTGGTGTTATCGTAATTCGAGGGTAGGACGGTGTATGGCTCAACCTCCCACTGGTCATCTAATTTATGGACTCTTCTCTTCATCTTAAGTACCTGTTCTCCAGGTGATAAGGGATTGTAAGTTTTCTCCTGCTTCTGTCTCGCCTGGGACAAACTTCTCTCCACACATTCTTGCACCTTGCTGTACTGTTGCTGCTGCTCTGTATCCCAATCTGCATCTAGTGATGTCGTCTCTGGTGTTAAAACTCCCATGTCTAAGTCAATGGGTAGCTTACCAGGTCTTGCTCTCATCAGGTAAGCGGGTGTACAGTTGGTGGAGTTCACCGGGATGTGGTTATATAGGTCCACCAAATCTGGTAACTTCTCTGGCCACAGGCTACGTTCTTCAAGGGGCAAAGTCTTCAACAGGTCTATTACCACCTGGTTCATCTTCTCGCACAACCCGTTGGTCTGGGGATGATACGGCGTCGTCCTTATTTTCTTGCAGCCATACAAGTTACAGAATTCCTGGAACACTTCTGCTTCAAAGGCTGGACCTTGGTTGGTGAGCACTCGTTCAGGGTAATCGTGCGGGCGACAAAAGTGTTGTTGAAACGCTTTGGCTGCCGCCTGATCTTTCACTGGCACTACTACAAGGAATCGGGAGTAGTGGTCTACTATGGTGAGAGCGTAGATGTTACGCTCGTGCCCGGACTGACTGGCGTGAGCGTGATTAGTGATCCCACTGTACAATGAACCGAGGAGTGCCTGGAGGGGCGTAACTAAGTATCAACCCGATCCGACCAATGTCGCATGGCGGCTTAGTCGACTCCATGAGCCAAGGAGGAACTGAGCAGAGGGACCAAGTGCTACTCCAGGTCAGACCCCGGTCACAGTTGTTGACCCACACCGGGGAATGCAGGAACAGGCAGGTTAGACTGGCAGACAGGTGGATACTGGTAAGCATGGCTGGAATGCAGACAGGTGGGTACTGGCAAGTACGGCTGGTATGCAGACAGGTGGGCACTAGCAAGCATGGCTGGTATGCAGACAGGTAGGCACTGGCAAGCACGGCTGGAGTACAGACAGGGAGGTACTAGCAGGTTGGAGCGCAGGCTGGATAGGGTCCAGTACAGACTAGGAGACAGGAACATAGCCGCAGATGCAGTAGACAAGCAGAGTAAAGTGAAACCGCCGGAGCGGGGGACAAGGCAGAGCAGAGAGGAACCGCTGGTGCGGTGAGCAAGCAGAGCGGAGCGAAACCCGCAGGTGCGGTGGGCAAGGCAGAGCAGAGCGGAACTGCCGGAGAGGTGGACAAAGCAGAGCAGAGAGGAACCGCCGGAGCGGCAGACAAGGCAGAGCAGAGCGAAACCGCAGGTGCGGTGGACAAGGCAGAGCAGAGCGAAACCACAGGTGCGGTGGACAAGGCAGAGCAGCGTGAAACCGTAGGTGCGGTGGACAAGGCAGAGCAGAGCGAAACCGCAGGTGCGATGGACAAGGCAGAGCAGGGCGAAACTGCAGGTGCGGTGGACAAGGCAGAGCAGAGCGGAACCGCCGGATCGGTGGGCAAGGCAGAGAGAAGCCACCGGAGCAGTGGGCAAGTCAGAGCAGACAGAAACCGCTGGCGCGGTGAGCAAGCAGAGCCGAACAGGGCTGAAGGTGCAGGCAGAGAGGACAGGGCTCTGTTCACATGGAACAGACTGGAAAATACAGGAAGATGGCTAGAACATAGGAGGAAGATACGGAGGAAGGGAAAAGGGACAAGCAGAACCAGATACACACAAGGTACTTACAATGAAGTAGCGAGTGGAAACAAAACTCACAAACAGAAGTACAGAGACAATGAGTTGGAGTTAGGTGCAGGTTCAGACACTGCAGGAAAAGGGAAGGTACGGACATAGAGACAAACAGGTAACAGGCTAGGAGACAGTTCAGACAGGAACTGATACTGCAACGAGATACAAAAACGAGTCTGGGTATACAGCCCCCAGAGTGGCGGAAACAGACTAGAAGTCAGAGATAACAGGCCTGGGTATACAGCCCCCAGAGTGGCGGAAACAGACTAGAAGTCAGAGATAACAGGCCTGGGTATGCAGCCCTTAGGGTGGCAGAAACAGACTAGAAGTCAGAGATAACAGGCCTGGGTATGCAGCCCCCAGGGTGGCAGAAACAGACAAGATACAGGACAAGACCTGGCAACTCAGAGGCAAGGAGCACACTGATAGATAGTGTTGCTCAGTCACATCCTTCTGGGTGGAGGGGGTTTAAATATCCAGTGACTCACAGCAATAGGCTGGGGACGCATTAGGAGTGCGCCCACAGCAGCTATAAGAATCAGGAAGTAACCGGGGCGCCGCCCTAAGCAATCAGACAAGAGACATGCACACAGCATGAACTGGAGCAAGCTTTGCAGACTGGATTGACAGGTAAGATTGCGGTCTTGCATAGTGGGAGGTGGTGCACTATGCAAGCACGCCGCCAGGGATGTTACAGTACCCCCCCTTTACGCCCTCTCTTCTTCAAGCCTGCAAGGGTCTTCTGCAGAGAATTTGGAGACCAATCCTTCTCTTCAAGAGGATTACCTCTTCTGTCCACTAGAGAAAAGGAAACTGGTCTCATCATCTTGGTGACTAGGATGCTTCGTCCTATCAAGCCATCCTCAGCAACAGATGAAGTGGGTGAAGTACCAGGAACAGCACACAGAAAAGTCTCTCTCCATTTGTTATCAGGTAGCACCCTGGTGGATTCAGGAGACAACTGGAGGTCCTCCGCCTGGTTGGAGGGGTGCAGAGACTCGAGGGTAAACACCGCCTTGATGGACGTAAGACCAGATTTATTAGAGACGGAGGGTCCTTGCTTTAGGACCATCTTAAGACTGGTTTCAGAGACGACATGTCTATAAGGCAGGATGGTACCTGAAGCCAGATCATTGGTACAATCCTCGAGACTGTGTGGGGACATCGCCTCCGCTTCTCTTCCTTCGGAGACTTCAGCGCACAGCGAGTCAGCGACTAGCAGATCTGGTGAAGAAGAAGAAGAAACTGCTGACTGTCCTGAAGATATGGGGACTGGACACCCCTTGTACCTTAGCAGTCCCCCGCGATACACCATGCAGGATCTCCAGACCTGAGCAGGCACTACATCTCTCGGCTCTGGACGACCTGTGGGTAAGCCAGTCAGCACCTGGAATGTGAACTTCTTCATATGTAATGCTCCAATCTGGAGCTTAATTTGTACAGACATATTTTGATTGTTTCTGAGTAGGGCTCGTCCTTCTGCTGACAATGCCCAAACTGGCTTCTGGAGTTGTCGGACGGGAATCAGACACCGACTCTTCAAGGCTTTAAGCCCGAAATTTCTGGATAATCCAAGGCCTTCACTTGCCACGGAGACAGTCATGGTCATCTGTGGAGAGGAAACACTAACGCCAAGGGCAGCCTCTCCTTCAGGCCTAATGTCTTGGGATTCTTCAACCTTCACAGGACAAAGACCGTCAGGGGGTCCCAAACAACCGCAGCGGGACCGCAATCCGATTTTGTGACTGAGTTCTGGCCTCTGCTTTGCCTGACGAACATAGTCATCCTTCATGGATTCTGTGCGGAAAGCTGCCTCTACAGGCTGGGGAACAGGAGGTCTTTGGGAGGACAGAACCAGGCGTGACGGTTTACCTCTACGCCTTGCACGTCTGGACTGCCTCTTGAGGTTGGGAAGAGAAGTATTCTGTGGAGCATAGACATCCTGTGTGGACTCTGGGTGGGCAGCAGTCTCTTTGGGCTGGAGGACTGGTAGGCTACCTACACACATTACCCATTGGGGGCTGCTCCGGGATATTGGGAAGGAAAGCTTTAGCAGAGGCTTCAGGATTAGGGTCATTAAAGACCATTAGAAAGGCCACCAGGAAGGCCTGCAGGTCAAAGACGATAGGATCCCATGCTTCCCATAGGGGGGTGATCCATTTCAAGGCATCACCCGCTAGGTAGGACATCATGAATGCTACTTTAACCCGATCAGTAGGAAAATAGTGAGCATAGAACTTGAAATGCAGCATGCATTGCTCCACAAATGCACGGCTTCGTTTTGGATCCCCATAGTACCGTGGTGGATCCGCAGGACCGAGTGCTGATAGATCCACTTGGGCTTGTGCGTAAATCGCCTGGGCCAAGGCTAGAGAAAATTTTTTTTCTTGGTGCACGTATTCGCCAGACAAGGATTAAAAATGTCTCTGAGAGCGAAAGGCCGTGGAGCTCAACGGGAACCATGGCCTGAGCAAACTGTTACGCTCGCGCCCGGACTGACTGGCGTGAGCGTGATTAGTGATCCCACTGTACCATGAACCGAGGAGTGCCTGGAGGGGAATAACTAAGTATCAACCCGATCCGACCAAGGTCACACGGCGGCTTAGTCGACTCCGTGAACCAAGGAGGAACCGAGCAGAGGGACCAGGTGCTACTCCAGGTCAGACCCCGGTCACAGTTGTTGACCCACACCGGGGAATGCAGGAACAGGCTGGTTAGACTGGCATACAGACAGGTGGGTATTGGCAGGCACGGCTGGTATGCAGACAGGTGGATACTGGTAAGCATGGCTGGTATGCAGACAGGTGGGTACTGGCAAGCATGGCTGGTATGCAGACAGGTGGGCACTAGCAAGCACGGCTGGTATGCAGACAGGTGGGCACTGGCAAGCACGGCTGGTATGCAGACAGGTGGACACTGGCAAGCACGGCTGGAGTGCAGACAGGGAGATACTGGCAAGCACGGCTGGAGTGCAGACAGGGAGGTACTAGCAGGTTGGAGCGCAGGCTGGATAGGGTACAGTACAGACTAGGAGACAGGAACAGAGCAGCAGATGCGGTAGACAAGCAGAGTAAAGCGAAACCGCCGGAGCGGAGGACAAGGCAGAGCAGAGAAGAACCGCTGGTGCGGTGAGCAAGCAGAGCGGAGCGAAAACTGCAGGTGCAGTGGGCAGAGCAGAGAGGAACTGCCGGAGCAGTGGACAAGGCAGAGCGAAACCGCAGGTGCGGTGGACAAGGCAGAGCAGAGCGAAACCGCAGGTGCAGTGGACAAGGCAGAGCAGAGCGAAACCGCAGGTGCGGTGGACAAGGCAGAGCAGAGTGGAACCACCGGAGCAGTGGGCAAGGCAGAGAGAAGCCACCGGAGCGGTGGGCACGTCACAGCAGAGAGAAACCACTGGCGCGGTGAGCAAGCAGAGCCGAACAGGGCTGAAGGTACAGGCAGAGAGGACAGGGCTCTGTTCACATGGAACAGACTGGAAAATACAGAAAGATGGCTAGAACACAGGAGGAAGATACGGAGGAAGGGAAAAGGGACAAGCAGAAGTACAGAGACAACGAGTTGGAGTTAGGTGCAGGTTCAGACACTGCAGGAAAAGGGAAGGTATGGACATAGAGACAAACAGGTAACAGGCTAGGAGACAGTTCAGACAGGAACTGATACTGCAACGAGATACAAGAACAAGCCTGGGTATACAGCCCCCAGAGTGGCGGAAACAGTCTAGAAGTCAGAGATAACAGGCCTGGGTATGCAGCCCCCAGGGTGGCAGAAACAGACAAGATACAGGACAAGACCTGGCAACTCAGAGGCAAGGAGCACACTGATAGATAGTGTTGCTCAGGCACCTCCTTCTGGATGGAGGGGGTTTAAATATCCAGTGACTCACAGCAATAGGCTGGGGGCGCATTAGGAATGCACCCACAGCAGCTATAAGAATCAGGAAGGAACCGGGCCACCGCCCTAAGCAATCAGACAACAGACATGCACACAGCATGAACTGGAGCAAGGTTTGCAGGCTGGACTGACAGGTAAGATTGCGGTCTTGCATAGTGGGAGGTGGTGCACTATGCAAGCACGCCGCCAGGGATGTTACAGTAGACATAGCCTGACCAGCTTGGGGCTAGCTTCATGTGGTCCAAGGCTACCAGTTCAAGTGGTTGCTTGGTGATTATGGGCTGCAGGGGAGCCCTCTGGCTGTCACGGTCTTTCCGTCTCAGGTTGCATGGACCAAATTCTCGACACCATCTCTCGATTGCTTTCCTCATGTCAGCCCAGGAGAATCGCTCACGTAGCAGGGCTTCCAACTTCTTCCACCCGAAGTGTCCTGCTCCATCGTGGTACAATTCTAAGACGCATCCCGACCCGGGACTACCACCAGCCAGACCAGTTTGTGTGTCCGGGAGTTGATACTTCTTCGACACAGCTTTCCCTCATAGATGAACAGTTTGCCCTTCTCCTTCCACAACTGTTGGGTCTCCTGTGGAGCATCTGGATCAGGGTGCGAGTCAACTTGTTTCAGCTTTACCAGGCGGACAGACGGGTCGCTATCCTGCGTCTCTACCCATCAATGGTGGGGCAATGGGTTGAACGTGGCTTCTCTGCTGGCGGAGCGCTTGTCCCTCACACAGTGGGAGCACTGGGTCACCCCGTGACGATGGAAAGCGGGTAGCTCTATCTCGTCCAGATCTTCCGGGTCTTCTCCCCCATCTGGAAGTTGGGCATCCTGGACAGCGCATCAGCATTAGTGTTTTAATGCCCGGCCCTATACTTGATGGTAAACTCGTAGTTAGACAATTGGGCCATCCATCGTTGCTCTAGGGCACCAAGCTTCGCAGTCTCCAGGTGCGTCAGCGGGTTGTTATCTGTGAAGACTTTAAATCTGGAGGAGGAGAGGCAGTGTTTGAAGCGCTCTGTTACAACTTCAACTTGAAGGAACTGTAGTTGTCGGGGTTCCTTTCCGTAGGGCGGAGCTTCCAGCTGGCGTAGGCAATCACTCTCTCTCTGCCATGCTGTACCTGGGACAGCACCACTCCCAATCCCACATTGCTGGCATCTGTATGGAGTACAAATTGTTGGCCATATTTGGGGTAGGACAGGACTTCGTCTCCAATAAGAGCCATTTTCAGTCGAGTGAAAGATTTGTCTTCTGGTTTACCCCATTTGAACTGAGGTTACGGGTTCTTGGCCTTCTTGGACTGGCCCACTAAGAGGTCCTGCATGGGTGCCGCTATCTTGGTGAAACCCTTGATAAATCTCCTTTAGTAGTCTACCAGCCCGAGGAACTTCCGCACTTCCTTGATAGTGGAGGGTCTTGGCCAGTCCTTGATCACGGTGACTTTTTCAGGGTCTGGTGCTACACCTTCGGCGCTTACCACATGACCTAGGTACTGCACCTTGGGCTTCAACAGGTGGCACTTGGACGGCTTTACCTTCAGGCCAAAACCAGAAAGGGCTTCGAACACCTCGGCCAGGTGCTTCAGGTGGTCTTCATATGTCTTTGAGTAGACGATTACGTCGTCTAGGTACAGCAGGACGGTTTCAAAGTTTTTGTGTCCTAGGCAACACTCCATTAACCACTGGAAGGTTCCTGGGGCGTTGCAGAACCTGAATGGCATGCAGTTGAACTCGCTGAGGCCTATTGGTGTTGTAAACGCGGTCTTTTCTCTGTCCGCCTCTGCCACAGGAACCTGCCAGTACCCACTGGTGAGATCCAAACTGGAGAAATAGTTAGCTGATCTCAATGCTGGTAATGATTCCTCAATTCTGGGTAATGGGTAGGCGGCTTTATGTGTAATGCGGTTAATCTGCCTGTAATCAACACACATCCTCATTGTACCATCCTTCTTTCTAACGAGAACTAATGGAGCTGCCCAGGGGCTACAACTATCTCTGATCACCCCAGCCTCCTTCATGTCCCGTAACATTCCTTTGGCACATTGATAGTGAGCTGGGGGTACAGGCCGATACCTCTCTTTAATGGGCGGATGATCTCCTGTGAGGATATGATGTTGGACCCCTTTTACCTGTCCAAAGTCTAGTGGGTGTTTGCTAAAGACTCGCTCATATTCTTGGACCACCTGGTACACCCCATGCTTTTGGTGCAAAGGGGTGGAGTCAGTGCCTACTTGTAGCTTCTGACACCAATCCGCCACCTGCCCCTTGGAGCCATTTTCCTCCGCCGGTTTGGACGGAGGCAAGGGTTCCACTGACTTTATTGCATTATTACTGACAGTGAACAGCTTAGCAAGGGTGGCATACCGGGGTAAATGGACCTCTTTCTCCCCACAATTCAGAATGTGTATCGGTACTCTCCCCTTGCGGACATCGACTACCCCCCTGGCTGTCAAGATGGTGGGCCTACTGTCAGAGTACACGGGTTCTACCAGGGCCTGATAATCTTGACCCCTGAGACCTATTGTTGCTCGACACCATATTAACATTTCACTCCTAGGGGGCACTGCAATGGGGAATGGATCACTCATCCTGACACTGCCGACTTCTCCACCAGACAGCTCTACCTGTTGTCTTTTCATCAGGGCTCTGATCTCCTTCTGCAGAACTCGCTGCTGACTGGAACTGGCAGTCTCTGCGACCTGCTGCAACAAAACAATAATTTCCCCAAGACAATTCTCAATCACATTGGTGCCTATAGTTATCATAGGATGACTTTCTCAGCCATCAATATCAACAATAATCATTCCTTGTGATGGCAATTCTACTCGGCCAACTTTTATGGTCACCTCTTTATACCCCACCTGAGGCAAGGGCTGACCATTGCTGGCATAGATACTAAGATGTTCATCTGGACTGCGGGTAATGTCTGAGTCAGTCCAGTATTGTTTATAAAGGATATATGGCATCGTTGTCACCTGGGACCCAGTGTCCAGCAGTGCGTTCATCGGGATGCCATCAAGTACGACAGGTAGGACCGGTCGTCCTCCCACGTACTTGTCTCGCCAGCTTTGTGGGCCTGGTCGTCTTACTCCTGGGGGTTGACCCTCTGCCCCAGGGGTTGCTCGTTTAAATTACAGAATTGTGTGTAGTGCCCCGCCTTTTGACAGTGGTGGCAGATGGGTTGTCCATCCTGGTCGTAGCTATCGCTGTTCCTCCCTCTGGTCGGTGGAATTCTTCTCTGTCGTCGCCACGGGACGTCATCTGGACTGGAAGCCAGCTGGATCTTTTCCTTTGGAGACACTTGCATGGCCTGCACGGTTTTAGTTAGTGTAGCCACACTTTTGGTCAGCTCCTGGACCTGAAGGCGTAGGTCTGCAGACGGGTCATTATCTAGAGTCTAGCGTCAGCCTCCACAGGTGCTGGGGGAAAGGATGCCACCTCCTGGTGGTATGTGATAGCTGGACGCCGGAGGGATGCAGTGCCGCCTGGGGTTGGTTCTCGCAGCACCTGGATGGCTCGGTCTTTAAATTGCGCAAAGTCCAGATCAGGGTTTTGCAGAGCCATAATGCGCAGCTGTGTCCGGTGAGCGCCAGACAGGAGCCCCTCAATAAACTGCTCAGTTAGCAATCTGTCCTCATCTCGCACACTGTCAGGGTCTACCTGTTTGATGGCCCGCTGCGCCTCCTGCAGGTTTAGAGAATAGTCCCGTACACTGTCCTGCACCCTTTGTTTGCACCCGTAGAACTTCATCTTAATTTCTGCTGCGGTGCGGGTGTCAAAGGTATCCTTCAACCGGGCCAGTATTTCCTTGACAGTGCCTTTGTCCCTGCCCGGCCAGGACTTCACTTCTCTCTGGGCTGCACCGATTAGCTGGCCTATGTGGATGCTGACTTTTGGCTCCTCAGACAGGGGGTACACTTTAAACAAATTGCGCAGTCTCTCCTCAAAGTTGTTCAGGGTGTGCGACTCCCCTGAGTACTGGAGCAACCACGCTGCCCCTGGTATATATGGCATTGATAACGACATTACAGTGGCGGCGGCCGCAGCCGCGGCCTGATCCTCTCCTCGGTTGGGCATCTTCCTCCCCCCTAGTGAACCTCAGCCAGGTCCTGGGCGTCTGCTGACGTACCAGTATGCTGCTCTGCAGGCGGAGGGATCTCTTACCCGGCGGTTCCAGATCGGGGCCTCCTGTGTCCCCTCGGCTGATGGCAAATGACGTGATAACACAGTTCAGTACAGTCTATGGCACACAGGACCCGGTTATACTGGGCTTCGTGAATCCTGTTCGTGACGCCAAGTTGACGCGCCCCCTGGGTCATGGAGTACTCGGTGCCGGGCCGGTCGTTGCTAGGGGAGATGTCACAGTGGCGGTGACCCGGTCCGTGACCCAGGGCGGTCAATAAAAGGGGAGTTTTGGAAAGGGGATTATAGTTTTTATATAATGTTCGTGACGCCACCTGTGGTATGCGGCTATATGGAGCCGCCGCTGCGGTGCAGAACCTCTGGAGCCGATGATGACGCAGCAGAGTTGGTTCAGCTCTCCACAGGCAGAGCTTAGCTCCAGGGCAGGAAGTGGTGATTTTATAGATGTTGCTGTGCGGTGTAGTGCAGGTGATGGCGCAGTTAATAATCAGTCCACAAATTAATGGCGGTTTCCTCTTATCTTTACTTGCGGTGGTTAGGCAGACTGGGGCACGGGTACTAGCTGGTAGTAGAGGTCCGGGCGGCCTGGAAGCAAGTTGGGAATCCACCTCGCCAGGTGAAGTTGGAGGCCTTCCCTCTGCGCTAATCTCTTTGGCCCTGCTGCTTGTAGCTGTGCGTGGCCCTCGTCCCTGAGTAAAACGTCTTTGTGCTCACCCATATGGCAGACAGCTCGGGCCTTCCTGGAGTGTCGCTCCCACGTGGCGGTGCTGGGCCCTATGGTGCTGCTGAGCCTTCGGGGGTCTGATGGGGCCAGGAGACCTGCAGTCTCCTGCCCTCCGGTTTCTGCTGCTGGGCCTTCAGTGCCCCACAAGCTCGGACTCCGGTGTCCGGTTCTTCTGCACTTCTCTCCTCTGGGGTGAACTGCCATGCAGCTCCACTCCCCAGGTCTTTCCTCGTCGACGTCCTGACTTCAACTCCTCTCTGCTCTCCTCACACTAACTAACCCCGCCTCCAGATCCCAGTTGCTAAGGGGAGGAGCTCCCTTTGCTGGTCTGGAGCCAGGAAAGTGTTGCATGCTAGCAAAACCTGATTAGGGGACCCCTCCTTGCTTCCAGGCATGGCATCACCCCCTTGTGAGGGAGGCAATGCCACTGTGGCAACCGGACTCCTGGGGTGCCACAACTGCCTGTCTCCTCCATCATCAGTATCTGATGCCCATCTTCTCCATCATCAGTATCTGGTGACGGCTCGTTGTCTCCATCATCAGTATCTGGTGACCGCCCGTCACTTTCATCATCAGTATCTGGTGACCACCCGTCGCCTCCATCATCAGTATCTGGTGACCGCCTGTTGCCTCCATCTTTAGTATCTGGTGACCGCCCGTCACCTCCATCATCACTATGTGGTGACCGCCTGTTCCTTCCATCATCAGTATCTGGTGACCGCCTGTTACCTCCACCATCAGTATCTGGTGACCACCTGTTACCTCCATCATCAGTATCTTGTGACCGCCCGTCTCCTCCATCACTTCTTCTCATCACTTGTACACAGATTATGGATGATCTCAGCAGGAGGTTGTTCCAAACATCTTGGAGACCTGACCCCAGATCTTCTGTGTATGAGGCTTGTGCGGATCCTTCTGTCTCTTCATATGATCCCAGACAGACAGGATGATGTGAGATCAGGGCTCTGTGGGGATCATCACCCCCAGGACTCCTCGTTCTTGATGACATTGGCTGGATGTTTGGGGTCATTGTGCAGCTGTAGAATACATTTGGAGCCATCAGTCGCCTATCACAGTTCTCCAGGATCAGGAGATGTTTTTCTTTTGTTCCTGCTCCTCTCCCTTCCTGAGATTTGGCTTCTTCCTCCCTGTGTATAAATCTATTTTTGTCGCCAATTGGGCGTGGTCCTCCTCTCCTCTGTGGGTGTATTTTTATGTCCTGCGCTTGGTAGTCTTAAAAAAAAACTAGATTTATATACAGGGAAGAGGAGGCCATATCTCAGGAATGAAGATTCACAAGAAGAAAAGAAAAACGTCTCCGGATTCAGGAGAACAGCAACATTTACAGCAGGTAAAAAAAATTGCACATTTATAACAAGTGACAGATCCCTTTAAAATGTCAATCTCCGCTCTTCTTATAACATCATGTCCGCCCTGATCCCACATATCGTACTCAGCAAGAGTTCTGACATTTACTTGCATGGCTTGGTGCGATCTGGTGTTTAGAGTGTATAGCGATGTGCACGTCCACCTATTGGGCTGGGAGCCGGTGGATGCACATGCTCAGTCACTCTCCCTACAGTCAGGTCTCTGCATAGTGATAGAATAGAGAATAGCTTTCTGTCTGCTCGTCAAGGAAGGAGCAGAGAATTAGTAGTAGCACGGCAGTATAACTGAGAAGGCCCCTTCTACAGGGATTAAAAGAATGGATTTTATTTTCAGCTGCCAGAGGGAGAAGGAGATTGATTCCATTAAAAGTCCACCCAAGATTTTTGTAAAAATGGGTCGAAAGCATGTTGCTCTCTGCGAATGTTGGTTTGGCCATGGTTGGTTTGGGAATGTTCATGTGTCCAGACAGCCATGGTGAGACATATATTCACACACCTATATCTACATCAGGTATACAGTCATTTGCCAGAACAGACTGCACCCTCCTAAGACCCTAAGTCCTGAGCAAAGGACCTCCACTGTATTAGTTAGTCCCATCTGGGATATTTCTGATATATCTACAGGATATCTGGAGATAAACCAAAAGAAATGAACTGATTGTGGCCTCTCCACTCTTCCTCCGGACTCTGGGACCTTGTGGAGTGTGTCAATGACTACCTTCTGGACATCTGTCAAGTCAGCAGTCTTCCCCATGATTGTGGAACCTACTGAAACAGACTAAGGGACCTTTTTAAACGCTTAGGAAGCCTTTGCAGCTGTTTTTATGAAGTATTCTAATTTACTGAGATAATGACTTTTGTGTTTTCATTGGCTGTAAGCCATAATCATCAACATTAACAGAAATAAACACTTGAAATAGATTACTCTGTGTGTAATGACTCTATATAATATATGAGTTTCACTTTTTGAATTGAAGAACTGAAATAAATTAACTTTTTGATGATATTCTAATTTAGTGAGATGCACCTGTAGCTTCCTGTAGATGCCACTGGAGAAGCAATTTCTTTATATTTTTGTACACCTCCGAGCCTAATATGGAGAATTAATCAGTGAAAGCAGGCTGCTGCCCCTTTAAGAAAATACTGAAAAACCCATAAAAAAAGGTCTATTAAAAAATGGCTTAGCTTTGAAATTGGAGCACACAGCCCAGCTTGGTGCTGTCTGCGTATGAGGAGAAGGTGCACCCGCCATAGAGACAGAGCGGGGTCTGCGGTAATGAGATACTGACCGAGAACCACTGTCTGAACATCACCGACGACCGCGCCGCCACCTTTGACACTGAAGTCCCCCAGAAATTAATTGTCTTGCTCTTGCATTAAATTGGAATTTGATGACTGCAAATTGGGTTTCTAAACTTAGTTACTGGAAGTTTCACCTTCTCCCCGGGAGTGAGAACATCGAGAAAACTGCAGAAAAGATTTATTTTGGGTTAAGGAAGAATATTATACGCTGACGAGATGGCGGGGGGGAACATTCTCCTCTGTCTTGAATCATTGTGTAACGTCCTTATACACTTTGTTTTAATAGGTTTCCTTTTCATGATTGTGTTTGTGTGGGGTACAGGCGTCTTTTGGCAACAGGGTCCAAGTGTGACCCCAACCTTTGCACCCCTGAAAACTGCCCCATTGAGTGTAGGATATCCATTGTGAAGAAAAAGAGCAACAGCTCAAATTTCCTCCTGAACGTCCTGCTGATACATTGTAACAAAGTGCAGAGTTATGTGCAAGACAAATCAGAAGGGGCTTTGCCTGAACGCTATATTTTTGGAGTTGATTGGTGTATTTATCTGAGCACCATATGGTGGTATTAAGTACCGTATGGCGGTATTGTGTGAACATCATATGGTGGCATTGTATGCCAGTATTGTTTAGCTTTCATTTGGTGCCACTTTAGAATCATTGTATAGCGGTATTATTTGAGTATCATATCATCGTATTATAGAGGCATTGTATTGCAGCATTATTTGGGCATCATATGATAGTAATATTGAAGCACAACATTGCAGTATTAATTGAACATCACAAGGTGGTATTATAGAGGTATTGTATGTAAGTATTATTTGGGCATCATATGGTGGTATGATAGAGGCATTGTATGTCAGTATTATTTGGGCATCGTATGGTCGTATGATAGAGGCGTTGTATGTCAGTATTATCTGGAAGTCATATGGCGGTATGATAGTATTTAGATGCCCTATTGTGGCATTTTTTGGATGCTGTTTATAGTCTTTGCTGTGATTGTGCGTCTGTTCATAGCCTTTTGGTAATCTGGCTCTAGAATTGTAGAATGATTCTTTATTTCTGTTTTTTTTCCAAAACCAGGTGAGGGGGTGAGAAATCCTCTGGGCAATGTTTTCTCCAGGGTCTCCGCAGACTTGGATCTGGCCTTGATTACAGTGCTGGTTACATGGAGCCAGTGACATGGTACTTTGCTGTGCAGAAATCACTGATGTTCTGCCAAACAGATAAAAGCTGTCTGACATAGACAATAT
Organism: Phyllobates terribilis; assembly: GCF_046119375.1. NCBI lineage: Eukaryota > Metazoa > Chordata > Amphibia > Anura > Dendrobatidae > Phyllobates > Phyllobates terribilis. The sequence goes on along the minus strand of NW_027362773.1, from coordinate 77,058,983 downwards.
TGCTCTGCTGGAGGATGGAATATGGGATTTAGACACTAATCAGCCTGCAAAAAAACATCAAAAAATGAACAGACGGAAAGCCATGGCCTGGCTGGAGCCTGCAGCGGGGAAGGGGTTACGGTAGGTGACTGCTTTCTGACTTGAAGGTCAGGCGAGGATAAAACTTCACACAATTCATCTACAGACTCGTCTTCAGGTGCTTTCTGCATTTCTGTAAGTCTGGTGATATTTATTAACCCAATGGAGTGTCGCAGAGTGCATCTTCTTACAGTCACACTGTACTTACGAGAACTTCAACCAGCAAGATATCTTGAGTAAACAGTATTTACTTCATACTGGTTAAACATGAGATACAATTCAGTGTCACACAGTCCGTGTGCTGCTGACATAACACTTTCAGGAAAGAAAGAAAAACAGGAAGTAAAAACAACCAACAATTGAGAGCTTTCCTCCCCCATATTACAGCAAGCATATAACTTTACACACTATCGCCATCTGTCTGGTTAGTATAAAGTCCTCCTTTCACTTATAATAAGTTCTAATCTGTTGCATATGCCAACATGGAGAACTACAGGTCTCATCATTCCATGCCAGATGGTGGATAGACTGATCTTTACTATGTCTTCTAAGTCTGTATAATAGAAATAATGTTATTTTATCTAGACCTCTAGAAGTGAAACAAAGCTGTCATTAGTGTAACGATATTGAGATGACTCCTCTTATTGTGTCCTAGTCTATACAGCACAGCTACGGTCAGTCTATACTGTGCGCTCTAGTATCCAGTGTGACATTTTTTTTTAAGGGGTTTCCTGATTTGGATAATTTGCAGTTGATAAGGACCATTGACACTAAGTGTCCACATAGTGTAGTGATCTGCTGCAACATATGAGAAACCCTGATAGTAAAAGTGTTCCACATCTCTGCAGCACTCCCACAGGAGAAATGGAGTATTACACAATGTCCATTCAAGCCAATAGGTTGTCTACAGAGATGAGCAAATTTGGTCAAAATTCTAATAAGCAGATTCGCTCGAAATTAGCCAAGAAATTTGATTTGCATTGAATATATTCGATGCAAATCTAATCTGCTGGAAAGGGGTTAAAAAAAAAAATCTGATTCTTACATCTCCTCTGGTCCTCCAAACTACTTCTCCTCTTCGGTCTTCTCTCACCTTCTATCCTGAGAGTTATCTTTCTTCACTAGACCCCACGCTGTCATGTGGGGCACGACAAATGGATTATCATCAATGACGCCCTACATGCTGGCGTGGGACCTTAAGGCCGTGGTCCCACTATCAGTATTTGGTCAGTATTCGGTCAGTATTTTTACTCAGCCAAAACCAGGTGAGGAACAATCAGAGAAAAGGTATAATAGAAACAAGCCACCAATTCTGCATTTATCACCCACTCCTGGTTTTGGCTTCCACTCCTGAGAAAAAATACTGACCGAATACTGAACAAATACTGATAGTGGGGCCGTGGCCTAATAGAACATCAGATAAGAGAGAGAAGAGGAGCGGATCACAGGAACTGTTGCGGTAGGACAGGTCTGGGAAGGGCCGAGGAGAAGGGAGAAGAGAATTACATTTTTTATTAACCCCTTCCCAGCCCTTGGACTCCAGCAAAATGGCTACAGCTGGCCACTCATCTTTAGTTGTCTGTGTGATGTAGGACAGGAATGGTCCTCTAGGATGAGGGATACATTAGTATCCGCTCTCCAGTCTGGTCAAGACGTGAGGATCCTGAACAGAGGATACCCTCCCCTCAATATCTCATAATTCCCGTGATGGGGTGTATTAAAAGGGATTTCTAAATTATACACACTTTTAAATAGGACCATTCACGATGCCAAAAGAGGCCAGTTTTTGCTCTTATTTTATTCCCGCTGCTCCCCTGAGAAATCTCCTTTTTTGTCTTGTTTTTTAAATCCGCCATAGAGTTTCCAAAGATATCGGCCTTTATATTTTGTGCTAATATTTATGCTCTTTATCACAGGATCCTCGGGGGCGTGTCTTTAGGCTGTTATGCATAATTACCCTGTGAGTCACGCCCCTTAGTAAAAACCATAAAAATAGCACTAAATAAAAAAAGTCTCTATTTCTAGAACTGTATGATGGATATAAAAAAACAAAACTGAATTCTATGTGGAGCAGAGCGAATAAAATATGAACAGAAACTGGAGGCTTTTAAACTGATGGCAGGTCCTCTTTAAGTCCTATTGAAAGAATTCTTAAGATCTTCAGAGAACAACTTTCCACCATGTAAAATAAAAGTCTGACTGATTGGTCTGTTTTTGGTCTTGAATAGGAAGGAGGGTGGTGTTTGATTTCAACTGTTCCTATCAAAATGTCTCCCGCTTTTTAGTTACGGTTTAACTTAATCTGTGAAATTGAATTTTATTTTGCCAAACCTGAAAAAGGGCTCAAGTGCATGATTATCACACATACAGTGATAAAAATCCTGGATGTGAAGTCATGACCCGGAGAAGATTGAATTATGATTTTCGTACCTCCTTGAGATATATTAGATTGGTATTTGTATAAGAGATTATGGTGAAATGCGTTTGTAACAAGAAAAATAAGACCCCGAGACCCTAAGAAGATTAGCGGAAGATCCATGCTTCTCGAGAATACCAAGTAATTATAAGAAGAAGTGCCTCAGTGTATAATTAACAGCAGGCCGAATATAAACAGGATTACTTAAAGGGGTACTCCATGTAAAAAAAAAAAAATTCTATACAGTTGTGCTCACAAGTTTACATACCCTGGCAGAATTTTTGCTTTTTTGGCCTTGTTTCAGAGAATATGAATGATAACAAAAAACTTTTTCTCCACTCATGGTTATTGGTTGGATGAAGCCAACTACTGTGTTTTCTTTTTTTAAATCTTAACGACAACCAAAAACATCCAAATGACCCTGATCCAAAGTTCACATACCCTGGTGATTTTGGCCTGATAACATGCACAGAATTTGACACAAATGGGTTTGAATGGCTACTAAAGGTAACATCCTCACCTGTGACCTGTTTGCTTGTAATCAGTGTGTGTGCATAAAAGCTGAGTGAGATTCTGGGATCCAGACAAACTCTTGCATCCTTCATCCAGCCCCTGACATTTCTGGATTGTGAGTCATGGGGAAAGCAAAAGAATTGTCAAGGATCTACGGGAAAAGGTACTTGAACTGTTTAACACAGGAAAGGGATACAAAAAGATATCCAAGGAATTCATAATGCCAGTTAGCAACGTTCAAACTGTGATTAACAAATGGAAAATCAGGGCTCTGTTAAAACCAAACCACGGTCAGATAGACCAACAAACATTTCCGTCACAACTGCCAGGAAAATTGTTCAGGATGCAAAGAAAAACCCACAAATAACATCAGCTGAAATTCAGAACTCTCTGAAAACTAGCGGTGTGGCTGTTCAAGATGCACAATAAGGAGGCACTTGAAGAAAAATGGGCTGCATGGTCGAGTTGCCAGAAGAAAGCCATTACTGCGCAAATGCCACAACGTATCTCACCTACAATGTGCCAAACAGCACAGAGACAAGCCTCAAAACTTCTGGAACAAGGTAATTTGGAGTGATGAGACCAAAATTGAACTTTTTGGCCACAACCATAAACGTTACATTTGGAGAAAGGTCAACAAGGCCTATGATAAAAGGAACACCATTCCTACAGTAAGGCACGGAGATGGAACGCTGATGTTTTGGGGATGTGTGAGCTACAAAGGCACAGGAAACTTGGTAAAAGTTGAAGGAAAGATGAATGCAACATGTTATCAGTAAATACTGGAGGCAAATTTGCACTAATCAGCCCGGAAGCTGCACATGGGACGTACTTGGACGTACCAACATGACAATGCTCCAAAACACAAGGCCAAGTCGACCTATCATTGGCTACAGCAGAACAAAGTGAAGGTTCTGGAGTGGCCATCTCAGTCTCCTGACCTCAATATCATTGAGCCACTCTGGGGAGATCTCAAGTGCGCAGTTCATGCTAGACAGCCCAGGAATTTACAGGAACTGGAGGCTTTTTGCCAAGAAGAATGGGCAGCTTTACCATCTGAGAAAATAAAGAACCTCATCCACAACTACCACAAAAGACTTCAAGCTGTCATTGATGTTAGAGGGGGCAACACACGGTATTAAGAACTGGGGTATGTGAACTTTTGATCAGGGTCATTTGGATGTTTTTGTTTGTCATTAAGATTTAAAAAGAGAAAACACAGTAGTTTGACAATAAATGGCTTCATCCAACCAATAACCATGAGTGTGTAGCATTGGCGTCTCTGCCCCCTGCCAGGCAGAGACGCCGTCCCCCCTACCGCCGCGGTCCTGCTCCGGCGTCTTCCGGCCTCCCTGCTGCTGCTGGTGCATGCAGCTTTCCTGGCACTGTGCTTAGGGCGCGCGCGGGCTCCCTCCCTCTTGAAGGGGCCACGCGCACCGTCCTAAAAAGTCCCCGACCAATGGCCGGAGGACTTTCTCTATAAAAGGCACCTCCTCCAATATGGAGGTGCCCGTGCAAGGTTGTTGCTCTGTTATACTTACTTTGCTTCAGCCCTCAGGTCCTCTGCAAGTCAGTCCTGTCCGCCAGTCTGTTCTTCAGTCCAGTCCACCAGTCTGACTACAGTCCAGTCCGCCAGTCTGTCTATGGGCTCTGCCCGCCTGCTTACCTGTAAGCACCTGCCTGTCACCTGCCGTGCCCGCCCGCCGGTTTACCTGGAAGCACCTGCCTGTTATCTGCCGTGCCTGCTAGCCTGCTTACCTGGAAGCACCTGCCTTTACCTGCCGTGCCCGCTTGCCTGCTTACCTGGAAGTGACTCGCCCCCTGGGCCGTGGGATACCCGGAACCGGGCTTCTGTACGATGCTGGGGGTAGTAGTGACGACCCGATCCCGTGGCTCAGGGTGGTCAGACCAAATTGTGGCAGTCTATTTATCAGTGTTTTGAATGTCCGACTACGCCAACCATGGATTGCGGTCAGAGATAACCGCCGCTGCGAGGCAGACCGCTGAGGCTGGTGTTGGTGTGCAGCACAGGGGTAGGATAACTCCCCAGGGGAAGAGTGTAGCCTCAGGGCAGTGTAGGTGGATGCTGGGGGTGATGGTGCAGGCGCAGCAAAGATCACACTGAGTCCAATGGTGCAGTCCAGGGTTTTTACTCACAGTTATTATCCAAGTCACTTCTGTCAGCAATGACTGCCCAAGCCGTGCTGCGTCCACCAGGTGAGGAGCTCGGTCAACCCCCAGGCAATTTAGGAGTATGGCACAGGACCCCCTTCTGTCCTTTCTCTGGCCTCTCGTGCCCCACCAGTGACCAAACTTCTGTCCAGCTACCGCGGACCGTGTCGGGTAAGCGTTGGCCTCCGCTTCCCGCTATCCTATATGGCGCCTTCCCAGCAGGTTTGGCGGGGGGGTCGCACCAATAAATGATCACGACCTCCGGTTCTTGGCTGAGGGATGATTTACCTCCACCAACTTGGGAATCCGGTACCCTTCCACAGCCTGACCCTTCACCCGATATAACGCGGGTTTGCAACGGTTGCTGTCCATTCTGCTCTCTTAGGGTCCCTTCTGCCTTCTTGTTTCTGGAGCCTTTCTACTCCTCAGTCTCTTCTCCTTCCTTCTCCTTCTCCTTCTTCTCTTCTCCTCTCTGGCTCCGGCCTTCTCTCTAGGCCTGCCTCGTGGAGCTGAGCTCAGGCTGAGCCTCGGCTCCCTGTCAGCTCTCTCTCCCTTCTGAACCCACTGACTGAACTGAACTCCACTCTAAAGATGGCTCCCACCTTTTATCTGTTTCTCTGTGTGTGAGCTCAGGTGACCTGCACCCAATGAGCTCCTTCCTGTGCTCCAGAAACCGTCCCCTTCTGCTCCTACACCACTGGGTTCTCTTCCCCCCTCCCCACTCCAGCCAGGGACATGGTCAGTTGTGCCTGCATAAATGGGAGCACCGTTGAGCTGTCCCCCGGAAATGGGGTGAGTGTGTGTATGCAGCTAACTGAGCCCTGGTCCACACTCCATCCTTACCTGGGAGTGGAATATCACACCTCTGGTTGAGGTGCAATACCCCTGTAGCAACCGAACCCTCGGGGCGCTAGATTCCCCCCTGGTAAACCACAGCACGTCCTCGGGCTGGAAAAGAGTAAAAACAATTGATTTACAAGACATGCAGAATTAAAGTTTTTTGTTTGTTTTTTTACGTTAGAAAACGGCCGACATTATTCAATTCCCTTTATGGGAAACACTTTCATCGTGCAAAACATTTTCAATATCATGTAACTCTCGTAGCAGCATATATAACAATTCTATATATAAAACTTTTTCAGGTAAAACATTTTTTTTTAAGTAAATTCTCTTCTTCACTGGCCACTGTGCAACTTGCGACCAGGTGTCCATTTTTCCATAAAATGCAAACTTGGCAAAACTTTTAACAGGAGGGACCCCTTCGTAAACCCTCAACGTAGGCCCTGGGGTGGCTGCAGGGCATAGCTGATCCAGCTGCTGGACCTCATCTTCTGCCACCTCTAACGGGTTTTTGTTCTGAGGTCAGTTGTTGTAGTTTCTTATAAAACCAGTAGGGGGCACTTTAGGAAGTGCAACTATTTACAGAATTGACCGCTCCCAGTCCTCGGCCGGATAGTTCACTAAGTTGGCTGCTCCCAGTCCTCAGCCGGTTTTAACTGACCCAATGCCGGGTAACTCTATGTAGCAGTCTCTTTACCCTGACGGGTAACTATATACATTTGTACGCTGCCGCTCCTCAGTAGTGGTGTCCTCCTTGCGCACCTACTTCCTCCTCATAATATTCCTCAGACCCGTCCGGGTCCCCTGAATAGCCGTGTTCGGGGTAGTGTTGCTCCTCTTCTACCCTCCGGATGTTAAGGGCGTACCACCCCCGCAGACCTCTGTGTCTGGTGTAGGACACCTGATCTCCCGGGAACAGATCCCGCCCCTGGTATCCTTCTGGCAGGTGGCTCTCTACGTCCCTCTGGGTAACAAACACATCCGTGTCCGTCGTCGGGTCTCTGATGAAACCCCACCCCTCTTCTTGCTGGAATTTCACCACGGTCCCTATGATTCTGGGACTGCGTGCGGTTTGGGGGTCTCGACGGGCGCGCATTTTCTGTTCCGCGCTCCGGGCCTGCAGCTGCTCATGCCTCTGGCGCCGCACCCGCCTCTCCTTCTCCAACTGCGCCACCTGTCGGTGACAGAACTCTCGCCTGCGGGCTGCGGCCGCCCGCGTTTCCTGCGAGAACCCCATGAGGTCCTCCCCGGCCTGCTCCCATCCTATCTGGACCTCTTCCTCCGCGAGCTGAGAGACGGCGACTGGCTGTGGTAGGGGCAAGAGCGGAGTAAGCGGGGCCTCGACCTTTGTGGACAGGTTTTTCCGCTCACTGGGGTGAACCCATCCCTCTGGTACAGGGACCGGCTCTCCATCGGGTCCGGCGAGCTGGCTGTACAGGTCAGTCCCAAGGGGTGGTGGCTTCGGGACCGGGGGCGCACGCGGTTGGGAGGCGCCTGGGGAGGTCAGGCCTTGCGACCGGGCCTGGAGCGGGCCGCTTCCGACTGCACCCGGGATCAGGGGGCACGACGTGGGGCGTGGTTCAGTGGCGGTGTTCGCGGCTTGAGGCCCAGGTGTATGCGGCGGGAGTGTGAAAGCTGCAGCGGCTCCCGGGACTTCTGGCTCTACGGAGGGATCCAGGGGTAAGCTTACGGCGTCAGGACCCGGGGCAGGGGTGTCCTCCTTACCTGCCTCCGCGGCAGCGCTGTTCTCGGCCTCCGATCTCCTCTCTCTGTCCTCGGAGGCAGGCGCACTGCCGGGTGCTGGCAGCGTCTCTTGCTGCCGCCTCGCGACCCGCCGGGCCATCTCCTCCCTCCATCCGGCAATGACTTCCCTCTGCGCCTGGACCATCCTCCGGTCCAACTCCTCCAGCGCTGTCCGCAGGAACTCAGGGTCTTCTGCGGGGAGCTGAGCCGTCAGCTCCCTGAGGCTGTACGGCGTTTCCTCGGCCTGCAGCAGGCCGCTTGCCAGGGTGCTGGAGTTGGTGCTCCTCTCCATCTCCGGGTGTGATCTGGCGAGACTGATCCAAACCACACCCTGCCCCTCGGTTTTCTTCTCTTTCCGCCCCTGTTGGGGGTGGTCCCGGGGCAATCTGCTGACAATCACTCTCAGGGGCAGCCCCCCCACCTTGATGGACATCTCTACAGCCGCACCCATGGCTGTTGGGGGTGGGCTCCGTCTTTGGCGCCATTCTGGGACCTGGCCCACGATGGGCGGTGGCTTCCTGTGGTCTTTTGGCGCGCACATGATGGTGTCCGTTCTGCTGAGGCGGGCGCCACATTCAATACAGTGAAACAGTCTCTTTTCAGGCACGCAATACCCGTTTGTGGCGGGTTGGTCACAATCCTGCCGACTACGCCAAAGCTGACTCGCCCCCTGGGCCGTGGGGTACCCGGAACTGGGCTTCTGTACGATGCTGGGGGTAGTAGTGGCGACCCGATCCCGTGGCTCAGGGTTATCAGACCAAATTGTGGCAGTCTATTTATCAGTGTTTTGAATGTCCGACTAAGCCACCCGTGGATTGCGGTCAGAGATAACCGCCGCTGCGAGGCAGACCGCTGAGGCTGGTGTTGGTGTGCAGCACAGGGGTAGGATAACTCCCCACGGGAAGAGTGTAGCCTCAGGGCAGTGTAGGTGGATGCTGAGGGTGATGGTGCAGGCGCAGCAAAGATCACACTGAGTCCAATGGTGCAGTCCAGGGTTTTTACTCACAGTTATTATCCAAGTCACTTCTGTCAGCAATGACTGCCCAAGCCGTGCTGCGTCCACCAGGTGAGGAGCTCGGTCAACCCCCAGGCAATTCAGGAGTATGGCACAGGACCCCTTCTGTCCTTTCTCTGGCCTCTCGTGCCCCACCAGTGACCAAACTTCTGTCCAGCTACCGCGGACCGTGTCGGGTAAGCGTTGGCCTCCGCTTCCCGCTATCCTATATGGCGCCTTCCTAGCAGGTTTGGCGGGGGGTCGCACCAATAAATGATCACGACCTCCAGTTCTTGGCTGAGGGATGATTTACCTCCATCAACTTGGGAATCCAGTACCCTTCCACAGCCTGACCCTTCACCCGATATAACGCGGGTTTGCAACGGTTGCTGTCCGTTCTGCTCTCTTAGGGTCCCTTCTGTCTTCTTGTTTCTGGAGCCTTTCTACTCCTCAGTCTCTTCTCCTTCCTTCTCCTTCTCCTTCTTCTCTTCTCCTCTCTGGCCCCGGCCTTCTCTCTAGGCCTGCCTCGTGGAGCTGAGCTCAGGCTGAGCCTCGGCTCCCTGTCAGCTCTCTCTCCCTTCTGAACCCACTGACTGAACTGAACTCCACTCTAAAGATGGCTCCCACCTTTTATCTGTTTCTCTGTGTGTGAGCTCAGGTGACCTGCACCCAAAGAGCTCCTTCCTGTGCTCCAGAAACCGTCCCCTTCTGCTCCTACACCACTGGGTTCTCTTCCCCCCTCCCCACTCCAGCCAGGGACATGGTCAGTTGTGCCTGCATAAATGGGAGCACCGTCGAGCTGTCCCCCGGAAATGGGGTGAGTGTGTGTATGCAGCTAACTGAGCCCTGGTCCACACTCCATCCTTACCTGGGAGTGGAATATCACACCTCTGGTTGAGGTGCAATACCCCTGTAGCGGCCGAGCCCTTGGGGCGCTACAGAAGCACCTGCCTTCACCTGCCGTGCCCGCTTGCCTGCTTACCTGGAAGCACCTGCCTGTTACCTGTTGTGCCCGCCAGCTTGCCTACCCGGAGCACCTGTCTGGCTATCAGCCGAATCTGCCTGCCTGACTACCTGGACCACCCCTCAGCCTGCCTGCCGAGCTCATCCGCTGTACCAGTCAGTTCCTGCCTTCTGACCCATGGGAGTCACCTGGTCTCATACAAGGTCGGTCCCAGAGTGGCACCTGGTCCTTCTGCTCGGTCCCTCCCTGGTTCACGGAGTCGACTGAGCCGCCGTGCGACCGTGGTCAGGCCGAGTAGATACTTAGTCACGCCCCTCTGGTCCCTCCTTGCACCGCAGCTCAGAGGTTCCACCACCCGGATCCGTAACAGTGTGGAGAAAAAGTTTTTTCGTTATCATTCATATTCTCTGAAATAAGGCCAAGAAAGGAAAAATTCTGGCGGAGTATGTAAACCTTTGAGCACAACCGTATATATAAAATTTACTATTGTATTTCCCATGTATGTTAGGACCCAGTGCAGCAGGAGTCGGATGACAACCTAGTGCAATGTATTAACCCTGTAGTGTCTGGCATTGTCACTCTTAACCCCTTTACAACCCAAGGTGGTTTGCATGTTAATGACCGGGCCAATTTTTACAATTCTGACCACTGTCACTTTATGAGGTAATTACTCTGGAACGCTTCAACGGATCCCCCTGATTCTGAGATTATGTTTCGTGACATATTGTACTTCATGATAGTGGTAAAATGTATTTAATATGACGGGCGTTACTTTGTGGAAAAATCAGAAATTTGGCGAAAATTTAGAAAATTGTGCAACTTTCAAATTTTGAATTTTCATGCCCTTAAATCATAGAGATATGTCACACAAAGTAGTTAATAAATAACATTTCCCACATGTTTACTTTACATCAGCACAATTTTGGAACCAAATTTTTTTTTTTGTTAGGGAGCTATAAGGGTTAAAATTTGACCAGCAATTTCTAATTTTCCCACAAAATACACAAAAACATTTTTTTATGGACCACATCACATTTGAAGTGACTTTGAGGGGCCTTTATGACAGAAAATACCCAAAAGTTACACCATTCTAAAAACTGCACCCCTCAAGGTGCTCAAAACCACATTCAAGAAGTTTATTAAACCTTCAAGTGCTTCACAGGAATTTTTGGAACAATGAACATTTAACTTTTTTTCACAAAAATTTAACTTCAGACCCAATTTTTTTTTATTTTTTTGCAAGGGTAACAGGAAAAATGGACCCCAAAATTTGTTGTGCAATTTCTCTTGAGCACGCCGATATCCCATATGTGGGGGAAAACCACCGTTTGGGCGCACGGCATGGTTTGGAAGGGAAGGAGTGCCATTTGACTTTTTAAATGTAAAATTTGCTTGAATAATTAGCGGGTGCCATGTCGCATTTGAGGAGCCCCTGATGTGCCTAAACAGTGGAAACTCCCCTCAAGTGACACCATTTTGGAAACTAGACCCCCTCAGGAAACTTATTTAGATGTGCGGTGAGCACCTTGAACCCCCAAATGCTTCACAGAAGTTTATAACAAGGAGCCGTGAAAATAAAAAATCCCATTTTTCCCCCAAAAATGTTTTTTAGCTCCAAATTTTTATTTTCAAAGGGGTAACAGGAGAAATGGACCCCAAAATTTGTTGTGCAATTTCTCCTGAGCACACAGATACCCCATATGTGGGGGAAAACTATTGTTTGGGGTCATGGCAGGGCTCATAAAGTAAGGAGTGACATTTTGGAATGCAGACTTTGATGGAATGGTATGTGGGTGTCATATCATGTTTGGAGAGCCCCTGGTGTGCCTAAACAGTGGAAACCCCCCACAAGTGACCCCATTTTGGAAACTAGACCCCTAAAGGAATTTATTTGAATGTGTGGTGAGCACCTTGAACACACAGGTGCTGCACAGAAGTTTTCAAAGTGTATCTGTAAAAATTAAAAAAATATACAGTACAGACCAAAATTTGGACACACCTTCTCATTTAAAGATTTTTCTGTATTTTCATGACTATGAAAATTGTACATTCACACTGAAGGCATCAAAACTATGAATTAACACATGTGGAATTATATACTTAACAAAAAAGTGTGAAACAACTGAAAATATGTATTCTAGGTTTTTCAAAGTAGCCAGCTTTTGCTTTGATGACTGCTTTGCACACTCTTGGCATTCTCTTGATGAGCTTCAAGAGGTAGTCACCGGAAATGGTTTTCACTTCACAGGTGTGCCCTGTCAGGTTTAATAAGTGGGATTTCTTGCTTTATAAATGGGGTTGGGACCATCAGTTGTGTTGTGCAGAAGTCTGGTGGATACACAGCTGATAGTCCTACTGAATAGACTGTATTATTAATTTGTATTATGGCAAGAAAAAAGCAGCTAAGTAAAGAAAAACAAGTGGCCATCATTACTTTAAGAAATGAAGGTCAGTCAGTGCGAAAAATTGGGAAAACTTTGAAAGTGTCCCCAAGTGCAGTTGCAAAAACCATCAAGCGCTACAAAGAAACTGGCTCACATGAGGACCGCCCTAGGAAAGGAAGACCAAGAGTCACCTCTGCTTCTGAGGATAAGTTTATCTGAGTCACCAGCATCAGAAATCGCAGGTTAACAGCAGCTCAGATTAAAGACCAGGTCAATGTCACAAAGAGTTCTAGCAGCAGACACATCTTTTCAACAACTGTTAAGAGGAGACTTTGTGCAGCAGGCCTTCATGGTAAAATAGCTGCTAGGAAACCACTGCTAAGGATAGGCAACAAGCAGAAGAGACTTGTTTGGGCTAAAGAACACAAAGAATGGACATTAGACCAGTGGAAATCTGTGCTTTGGTCTGATGAGTCCAAATTTGAGATCTTTGGTTCTAACCACTGTGTCTTTGTGCGACGCAGAAAAGGTGAACGGATGGACTCTACATGCCTGGTTCCCACCGTGAAGCATGGAGGAGGAGGTGTGATGGTGTGGGGGTGCTTTGCTGGTAACACTGTTGGGTATTTATTCAAAATTGAAGGCATACTGAACCAGCATGGCTACCACAGCATCTTGCAGCGGCATGCTATTCCATCCGGTTTGCGTTTAGTTGGACCATAATTTAATTTTCAACAGGACAATGACCCCAAACACACCTCCAGGCTGTGTAAGGGCTATTTGACCAAGAGGGAGAGTGATGGGGTGCTACGCCAGATGACCTGGCCTCCACAGTCATCAGACCTGAACCCAATCGAGATGGTTTGGGGTGAGCTGGACCGCAGAGTGAAGGCAAAAGGGCCAACAAGTGCTAAGCATCTCTGGGAACTCCTTCAAGATTGTTGGAAGACCATTTCCGGTGACTACCTCTTGAAGCTCATCAAGAGAATGCCAAGAGTGTACAAAGAAGTCATCAAAGCAAAAGGTGGCTACTTTGAATAACCTAGAATATAAGACATATTTTCAGTTGTTTCAATTTTCGTAGTCATGAAAATACAGAAAAATCTTTAAATGCGAAGGTGTGTCCAAACTTTTGGTCTGTACTGTATATTTCCCAAAAACTGTTGTTTTAGCCCCCAATATTTTCATTTTTACAAGGACAGCAGAAGAAAATGGACCCCAAAATCTGTTGTGCAATTTCTCCTGAGTACGCCGATATCCCATATGTGGTCGAAAACTACTTTTGAGGCACAGTGCAAAGCTCAGAAAGGAAGAAGCGCCATAGTGGAGTTCGTATTTTGCTGGGCTGGTTTGACGGTGCCATGTCACATTGGCAGAGCCACTAACATGCAAAAACAGCAGACCCCCCCCATAAGAAATCCCATGTTACAAACTACACCTCTCAATGAATTCATCTAGGGGTGCAGTGAGCATGTTGACACCACATGTGCCTCACAGAATTTTACACCATTGGGCAGTGAAGAAAGAATAATTACATTTTTGCCACAAAACTTTTGTTTTAGCCCCAGATTTTACATTTTCACACTTGAAAATGGGTAAAAATGTCACCAAAATTTGTCACACAATTTTTGCTGAATGTAGAAATACCCCATATGTGGCTGTTCAGTACTTCTTAGCCACGAGGTGAGACTCGGGAAGGACGGAGCGCTATTTGCCTTCTGGATCGCAGCTTTTCCAGAATAGTATTTGACTCCATATACAGAGACCTTAAGTGCTAGAAGAGCAGAATCCCCCTTCAAATGACCCCATTTTAGAAATTATACCCCTTTGGGAATTTACAGGTGTGGTGAGGATTTTAACTACAGCTGTGTTTTCCAGAAACAAGCAGCAGTGGCTGTTGCTGAGTGAAAATTTCAAACTGCCGTTGTAGTGACCAGTACATTGTAGTGACCAGTACATTATGCCCAGCTCGTGCTTCTGGAGACATGCACCCATAAATTAGGCGGGCTCTCATTGCTACAGAAATGTCAAACATGTGGACGCTAACTGCGGTTTGTGCACACTGTGGGGCTCAAAAGGGAGGTGGGCATTTGTATTTGGGAGCACAGTATTTGCTGAATTTCTTTTGGGGGCAAGGGCAATTTCGCTTTTCCAGAGCCTTTGTGCTACTAGTAACGTGGAAGCCCCTTATGTTTCCGTTAACAGATGACGAACCTGAGTGGGGACTTGATTTTTTTGTGGATTGAGTCAAAGCTTTTATTGTGATCCAAAATGTTATGTAAAATTTTCCATTTATCCTGTGCTCTACGCTGAGCACTGATATCGGGGTTTCCATTTAAATCTCCGAGTGACATAATTCAGATGAACCCCAGAGGGATATATTCACTATAATGAGGCAGCAGAGTTACTCTGGACTCCATCTGGCCTCTGTTCAGCGTCGTCCTTCTTTTCAGGATTGTACAAAACTGTGGCCGACGGCACTTTTATGCATGCCTAATAAAAAGACGGTGTCACGGGTGTGTCAGTTGTGATAGACAGTCGCTTGGCATTGCAGACGCCTTCTTAATCCTTCTTCCTTTAGGACCCAGCGGCGACCTCCCTCCTGCTGTTAATTGACACACCCTTGCATGGGAGTTAAAAACTTTCAGTTTGCTGCAGGAGATCGCCAGTGATACTTCTATGTACCTTTGTGCAGGCTTGGAGCACTAGCTGTTTGCTGGCTTCTTCTCTTGTGCCCTTCGAGGACAGTTGGCGTTCCTCCTTTGGTGTCTTCTCAAGCTAAGTTCATCCCCTTTGTTTGTCTACCTTATTGTCTTTACTTTGCCTGACCTGTGCTCACCCCTCCCCCTCCCTATCTAGGGCCAAGGTCTAGGGACATACAGGGTTTAGGGTCCTGCTCGACGATTGGTGTGCAACCAATATAGGGATGGTAGGGTAGGCAGGGTGTTATTAGATCTGCCTAGGCGTCTCAACTCCCCCTTTCCCTAGTGTTTGGGCTTCCTTCCCCTCTTCCCTTCGTGTTTCACTTAGTCTTTCCCACACCTTGTGTGACAGACGGACACCGTGGGATCACAGGCCAGACTGCGTCCATGGTGGCTCCATCTGCCTCATTACATGGAATCTTCCCTTGGGTTTCTGTCTGAATCACGTATTTCAGAGATTTACACGGTAACCCCAGTGCTCTGCGCTCAGCGCAGGCTAAATGTGAGCCGAGCCTTCTGTGATCTTTCGGAGGCAGAATGAACAAATAAGCAGCAGGTGAAGAATTGGTTTTATTTATTTTTTACGCCGTTCCTTGTGCAGTATAAGTGATTAGATGACTTTATTCTTCGGGTCGGTGCGATTACAGAGATACCAGATTTATATCGGGTTTTTATGATTGACTGCTGTCACACACTAAAAAACACTTTTTGTTTTGCAAAAACTAGTTTTTTCATCGCCATATTTTGAGAGCTATAATTTTTCCATACTTCGGCCAACAGAGTCATGTAAGTTCTTTTTTTTGCGGAACAAGTTGACGTTTGACGTTTTTTTTTTGTACCATTTTCGCCACGTGACATTTTTTGATCGTTTTCTAATCCGATTTTTGGGAGACAGAATAAAGAAAAAACAATAATTTAGGAATTGTTTTTTTTTACTTTTTTTATGCCGTTCTGCGTGTGGTAAAATTGATCAGGTAGCTTTATTCTTCGGGTCAGTACGTTTACAGCGATACTATATTTACATTTTTTTTTATGTTTTAGCACTTTTACACAATAAAAACTATTTATAGCAAAAAAAATTTGCATTGCTTTATTCTGAGAGCTATAACTTTTTTATTTTTCGCCTGATGAAGCTGTATGGCGGCTTGTTTTTTTACGGGACAAGATGACGTTTTCAGCGGTACCATTTTTATTTACATTCGTCTTTTTGATTGTGTTTTATTCTACTTTTTGTTCAGCGGTATGATGATAAAGCATTGTTTTTTGCTTCATTTTTTTTTTTCTTTTTACCGGGTTCACTAAAGGGATTAACTAATGGAGCAGTTTTATAGGTCAGGTCATTCCGGACGCGGCGATACCAAATATGTGTACTTTTATTGTTCATTTTTATTTTTTCATAATAATATTTATTTATGGGTACACTATATATATATTTTTTAATATTTTCACAATTTTTTCCCCACTTTTTTTCACTTTTTTACTTTGTCCCACTATGGGACTTTCTTTTTTTGCCGTCTGATCGCTTGTATAGCGTAGGGATGCAGGAGCATCCCTATGCTATGCGGGCTGTCTGCGCTGCACTGCATGTTAGAACCTTGCTCTTAGGTTTTTTCCTTTGCTGGTCACATGACCTTGTTAGCCTATTTAATCCTGCTCCGCCCTTCTGGCTTTGCTGGACTTCATTGTATAACTACTTTCTAGCTAGCCTGTGCTCTGTATCTAACTCTGTTAGTTTGCTTGGTCTACGGACCTCTATGTTCTATATATTTTGTTTGTTCGTCTGTCTGCTACTATTTCTGTTAGGAGGTGTCCCATTTTCCTCCCAGTCCTTAGTACTTGTAGGGATTCCTTCCCCACATCTATAGGTCTCCGTACAGACTAGCCTAGGACTTTAGCAGGTCTGATCGCAGGATCAGGTTCCCTGTTACATCGTAGGGATTAAGCTGAGTTCTATCGTAGGGACAGATCTCCTCTCTTTCCTTAGCTCTGGTAGCAGAACATAACAGTAAGTCCAGCCTGCAAATTCTCTAAGGAAAGATTTTTCTGTTCCATCATGGTGTCGGTTCAGGATTTGGCTCATCGCCTGCAGGGACTCTCTCTGGAGGTGGCCGAGCTCCGTCAGCACGTGAGTAACTGTCCTGGAGCACATTTCTTGGAGCCTAAGGTATGTTTGCCGGATTTATTTTTTGGTGAACACTGAGAATTTTTTTCATTTAAAAATGCTTGCTTATTGTATTTTCGTTTGAGACCCAAGTCCTCTGGGGATGAATCCCAGCGCATAGGGTTCATAATGTCACTTTTGCGCAAAGAGCCTCAGGAGTGGGCCTTTTCTTTGCAACCTAGTGATACATGCTTCAGTTCAGTGGATAGTTTTTTTTCTGCTTTGGGACTATTATATGATGATTCTGACCGTGTCGCATCAGCTGAGACTGAGTTGAGACGTTTGAAACAGGGATCAGGTAATGTGGAAAAATATTGTACTCATTTCCGTCGTTGGTCTACTCAAACAGGGTGGAACGATTCTGCTCTGAAAAGTCTATTTCTTGCTGGGCTCAATGAAAGGGTTAAAGACCTGCTAATTGCTTATCCTACACCTGAAGATTTGCAACAGGCTATGCAATTAGCTATACGGGTGGATAGGAGACTGCGTGCAAGGGTTAATGAGAGCAAATCCTCTGCTATGTCAGTTTCTGGTTATGAGAATGTGTGTACTAACAGTGGTGAACCGATGGAGATTGGATCGGTGGCACCTCGCTCTCAAGAAAAAGACCGTAGATTTTCTGAAGGCTTGTGTTTCTATTGCGGAAAATCTGGTCATTTGATTAAAGGCTGTGAGCTTCGTATGAAGAAAGAAAAAAAAATGGTCAGTCATGCCCGTATTGCCTGTTTAAATTCCAAGGGTGTATTTTTAGCTGCTTCCACGATTGCTCAGGAAAAATTAATGGAATTTCGGGTGTTTGTTGATTGTGGGTCTACTCTGAATGTAATTGATGGGGGATTCTTGGAAAGACTCAATTTAAAACCCGAACCTTTATCATCCCCCATTGCTGTGGTTTCTGTGGATGGTTCCCCTTTGAAGAATATTACTCTCAAGGTCTGTGAATTTCCTCTCACTATTAATGGTGTTCACCATGAGAAATTGGATTTGGTAGTTTTGAATAACTTGCCTTCTCCAGTAATATTGGGATTGCCCTGGTTAAAATTTCACAATCCTGTACTGGATTGGTCTACCAGTGAAATTAAATCCTGGAGCCATAAATGTTATGACAAGTGTTGTAACGGGCGTATTGCAGCTTTGGATAGGGGAGAATTGCCTGTTCCTATTCAGGATTTTTGGAGAGTTTTTTCTGAGGAGGAGTCGCAGGTTTTGCCTCCCCATAGAGACTATGATTGTTCTATTGAATTTGTCCCTGGAGCAACTCTTCCTAAAAGTCGTTTATTTAACCTTACAATTCCTGAGAGGAAGGCTTTGGAGGAATACATACAGTCAAGTTTGGCCGCCGGTCACATTAGGCCCTCTAAGTCTCCTGTGGCGGTTGGATTTTTTTTTGTAAAAAAAAAGGACGGCGGTTTACGTCCTTGTCTGGATTTTCGTGAGATTAACAAAATTACTGTACGCAATCCTTACCCACTGCCATTGATTCCTGATCTGTTTAACCAGTTAATGGGGGCCAAGTGGTTCTCTAAAATTGACCTTAAGGGGGCATACAATCTGTTGCGCATGAAGGAGGGTGACGAATGGAAGACTGCTTTTAACACTCCTGTGGGTCATTTTGAGAATCTGGTTAAGCCTTTTGGTCTTACTAATGCTCCTGCATTCTTTCAGAATCTTATTAATGACATCCTTAGACCTTTGATCGGCAAAAATGTGGTTGTGTATTTGGATGACATTTTGATTTATTCGCCGGATCTGGAGTCTCATTGGCGGAGCGTACGTGAGGTATTACAGTTATTAATGGACAATTCGCTTTTTGCTAAGCTGGAGAAATGTGAGTTCGCTGTACAGAGAATTAGTTTTTTGGGTTACATTATCTCCAGCGAAGGTTTTGAGATGGACCCGGTTAAAGTTCAAGCTGTACAGGAATGGCCTAGGCCTATTGGTTTGAAATCGATACAGAGGTTTTTAGGTTTCGCTAATTATTACAGAAAATTCATAAAAAAATTTTCTAGTATTGTCAAACCTCTGACCGATCTCACCAGGAAAGGTGCTGATGCGGTTCAGTGGACTTCTGAGGCCATTGAAGCTTTTGTGTATCTCAAGGAGAGGTTCACCTCTGCTCCCATCCTTATGCAGCCTGATGTGACTAAGCCGTTTTTGGTTGAGGTTGATGCTTCCTCTGTGGGGGTTGGCGCAGTATTGTCTCAGGATAACGGGGATGGAGTACATCCCTGTGCCTTTTTTTCAAAAAAATTTTCGGAGACTGAACTGAATTACGATATTGGTAATCGGGAATTATTGGCTATTAAACTCGCATTTGAACACTGGCGCCACTTCTTGGAAGGTGCGGAATTTCCCGTTCAGGTTCTTACGGATCATAAAAATCTGATATATCTTGATGCTGCCAAGCGCCTGAATGCCCGTCAGGCTAGGTGGGCACTGTTTTTCTCGCGGTTTAATTTCTCCGTTACTTACATCCCTGGTACTAAGAATGTTAAGGCGGATACCTTGTCTCGCAGTTTTTCTCCCATAGTTGGTGCTGAGAAAGAGGAAAACATTTTACAAGAAGGTGTTGTGATAGCTGCTTTGGACTCCATTTTGGAAGATGAGATTCTTAAAGCACAGGAGAATGCCCCATCTAACACTCCTCATGGGAGGTTGTTTGTGCCTGGGACCTTTAGGAGAGATTTGTTTGTTGAGTGTCACGAATCTCGGTTGGCAGGTCATCCCGGAATCTCTGAGACCAAGAGACTGGTGGGTCGCAGTTTTTGGTGGCCTGGATGGCAGAAGGAAGTCATTAAGTGGGTGCGTCAATGTACTATATGTGCTAGATCTAAGTCCTCACATACTCCTGCTGCGGGGTTGCTTTGTCCTTTGGAGGTTCCCAGTGCTCCTTGGACACATTTGGCTATGGACTTTATAACTGACCTTCCCCCCTCTGAGGGTTTTACTGTCATCTGGGTGGTCGTGGACCGTTTTAGCAAGATGTGTCACTTGGTTCCCTTCGTCAAACTGCCCTGCGCTAAAACTCTCGCTAAGGCCTTTGTCAAGGAAATTGTCAGACTTCATGGCGTTCCTACTGACATTGTTTCTGATAGGGGTCCTCAGTTCGTGGCTCGTTTTTGGCGTGCCTTTTGTGACAGGTTGGGAGTTCATTTGTCGTTCTCGTCCGGATATCATCCTGAATCTAATGGCCAGACAGAAAGGAAAAACCAGGATGTTGAGCAGTTCTTGCGTTGTTTTGTGGCAGACAATCAAGAGGGGTGGTCTGAGTTTCTGCCACTTGCTGAATTTGCTCTGAACAATCATACATCTTCTTCTGCTGGTTGTTCGCCTTTTTTTTGTTGTTCTGGGAGACATCCGTCGTTTGGGTCGTTCTCCAAGTTGGGATCTGCCGTGCCTGAGGAGGAGAATTTTTCCGGTGATTTGGAGAGAGTTTGGACGGATGTGCGTGGTAATCTTCAGGAGGCCAACAGAAAATCTAAAGACTACTTTGATAGGAAACGACAGGAGGTTTTGTTCGCTGTTGGTGACATGGTTTGGTTGTCCTCTAGGAATCTGCGGTTGAGGATTCCTTCTAAGAAATTGGGTCCCAAGTTTGTAGGGCCCTTTAAGGTGCTTCAGGTTGTCAACCAATCTGCTGTTAGGTTGGAGGTTCCTACCTCCTGGAGAATTAATCCGGTATTTCATGTCTCTCTGTTAAAAAAAGCTGTTGTGTCGGATGGTGACGCCTCTGCCTCTGTTCCTCCGGTGGTGGAGGACGGGGAATATGAAATTTCTCGCATCCTTAACTCTAGACGGTATAGAGGTAGTTTGCAGTATCTTGTGGCCTGGAAAGGTTTCGGACCCGAGGATAACTCTTGGGTGAGGTCAGATGATGTTTCCGCGTCCAGACTTATCAGAGCGTTTCACAGGAGATTTCCTGATAAGCCTGGTCCTAGGGGATCCGGAGGATCCTCTTAGAAGGGGGGGTACTGTTAGAACTTTGCTCTTAGGTTTTTTCCTTTGCTGGTCACATGACCTTGTTGGCCTATTTAATCCTGCTCCGCCCTTCTGGCTTTGCTGGACTTCATTGTATAACTACTTTCTAGCTAGCCTGTGCTCTGTATCTAACTCTGTTAGTTTGCTTGGTCTACGGACCTCTATGTTCTATATATTTTGTTTGTTCGTCTGTCTGCTACTATTTCTGTTAGGAGGTGTCCCATTTTCCTCCCAGTCCTTAGTACTTGTAGGGATTCCTTCCCCACATCTATAGGTCTCCGTACAGACTAGCTTAGGACTTTAGCAGGTCTGATCGCAGGATCAGGTTCCCTGTTACATCGTAGGGATTAAGCTGAGTTCTATCGTAGGGACAGATCTCCTCTCTTTCCTTAGCTCTGGTAGCAGAACATAACACTGCAAGCAAGTATTTTAGATCATGCACTGTGCATGATCTAACTAATTTGATGGTGCCTGGTGACCCGGATGTCGTCATGATGACATGGGATCACCATGGCAAAAATCGGGACCCCGCGATGACGTTGCGGGGTCTCTGATCCAAGGTAAGAGGGGCTTTCTTTCCTCTGTTTGCTCCCAAAATTCTGTGATTGACTTAAATCACAGCATTTCGGGGGTTAATGGGCCAAGAGTGATGCGGGACTTCTCCTGGCACCTTGCGCCGGGTGTCAGCTGTCAGAATCAGCTGATACCCGGCGGTGATCACGCCTGCACAGCCTCTGTGTGAGCGCAGTCGCCGAGAAGTATATGTACCTGGTCATTAAGGCCCAGGGCACAGGGACGTATAGATACGTCTCACGTCAGAAAGGGGTTAAAGGGAAACTCCAGGTAAAAACTGATACACTTCCATTAATGGGGTATTCCCATCTCCAAGATCCTGTCCCAATACGTAGTAGGTGTAATAATAATGTTAGCAAATACCTCCAATTAGAAATTTAGTATAGTTCTTCTGATTAGCTATGTTGCTTACCCCATGTGCAGGGTATAACAGTAGCTTAGATATCCATGGTTACGACCACTAGCAACTAACTGTAGAACTATACTACATTTCTAATTAGAGGTATTTGCTAATATTATTATTATTACACCTACTACATATAGGGCTGTAGTTTTTATTGATACCATTCTGTAGGTCACAAGACTTTCTGACATATTTTTATTATATTTTTTTTTTGGGGGGGGGGTGACGAGTAACAAAAAAAATGCTTTTGCCATTGATTTTTTTTTCCATTTTGGCATACCACATATGATAGGGCTTTTTTTTTGTAGATTTGGCTAATTACGTTTGTGTCAGAGGGGGGTAATTTAAACTTTTATATTTGTTTTTTTTAATACTTTTTTTTTTACATTTTCAATTAGTCAGTGAAAGAACAATGAAAGTACTTGCAAAAAATCTAATTGTCTTCAGTCGACATATTCTTTTATTTTCCAGTTGAAAGAGCGGTGACACATCTCTTAGCTAAACGCTTCCGCCCCTTTGTTCTGCACCCGAACCCCCACAGATTAATACTTCTGACAGCACAAGTTTTCTATGAGTGGTCCACCATGGCTGAGTTATACTTTTCTGTTTCTTCTTTGTCTTTCCACCAGGATGACTCTTTATTAGTGTTGAGCGAGCACTAAAATGTTCGGGTGCTCGAAACTCGGGTCGAGCTCACCGTGATACTCGGGTGCTTGACCTGAGCAACGAGCCCAATGTTAGTCTATGGGAGACCCGAGCATTTTTGCGGCGGCTCCCCCGGCAGTCTGTAGAAAGCCTAAAAAGTGCCCAAAACGATAGTGACAGTGCTCAGAAGACATGGGGACAGCATGGGCATCGCCCCAGGAAGCATTTCTGACCCCCAGGTCACTGCTGTCAACGACGTGGTCAGAGGTATTAAGCCACTTTTACGGGCTCACAATAAAACGTTCAAAAACGGTTTTCCTGTGAAATATGTTAAGGAACTTCCTTTCCAGGGTAAAGACTTGTGTATAAGGTAAAATAAATAACCAAAAACAAAAATACTCCTCCACACCTTGGGCTATGTTCACATGTAGTATTTTTTATGTGTTTTTGCACTTTTGCATTGCCTTCAACCAAGACAAATGCATTCACCGGGAAATGTCATTTTAACATTTTACAATCGCATCTGGCCATGTGCAGTATGACTGTTACACTCGCGCCCGGACTGACTGGCGTGAGCGTGATTAGTGATCCCACTGTACCATGAACCGAGGAGTGCCTGGAGGGGAATAACTAAGTATCAACCCGATCCGACCAAGGTCACACGGCGGCTTAGTCGACTCCGTGAACCAAGGAGGAACCGAGCAGAGGGACCAGGTGCTACTCCAGGTCAGACCCCGGTCACAGTTGTTGACCCACACCGGGGAATGCAGGAACAGGCTGGTTAGACTGGCATACAGACAGGTGGGTATTGGCAGGCACGGCTGGTATGCAGACAGGTGGATACTGGTAAGCATGGCTGGTATGCAGACAGGTGGGTACTGGCAAGCATGGCTGGTATGCAGACAGGTGGGCACTAGCAAGCACGGCTGGTATGCAGACAGGTGGGCACTGGCAAGCACGGCTGGTATGCAGACAGGTGGACACTGGCAAGCACGGCTGGAGTGCAGACAGGGAGATACTGGCAAGCACGGCTGGAGTGCAGACAGGGAGGTACTAGCAGGTTGGAGCGCAGGCTGGATAGGGTACAGTACAGACTAGGAGACAGGAACAGAGCAGCAGATGCGGTAGACAAGCAGAGTAAAGCGAAACCGCCGGAGCGGAGGACAAGGCAGAGCAGAGAAGAACCGCTGGTGCGGTGAGCAAGCAGAGCGGAGCGAAAACTGCAGGTGCAGTGGGCAGAGCAGAGAGGAACTGCCGGAGCAGTGGACAAGGCAGAGCGAAACCGCAGGTGCGGTGGACAAGGCAGAGCAGAGCGAAACCGCAGGTGCAGTGGACAAGGCAGAGCAGAGCAAAACCGCAGGTGCGGTGGACAAGGCAGAGCAGGGCGAAACCGCAGGTGCGGTGGACAAGGCAGAGCAGAGTGGAACCACCGGAGCAGTGGGCAAGGCAGAGAGAAGCCACCGGAGCGGTGGGCACGTCACAGCAGAGAGAAACCACTGGCGCGGTGAGCAAGCAGAGCCGAACAGGGCTGAAGGTACAGGCAGAGAGGACAGGGCTCTGTTCACATGGAACAGACTGGAAAATACAGAAAGATGGCTAGAACACAGGAGGAAGATACGGAGGAAGGGAAAAGGGACAAGCAGAAGTACAGAGACAACGAGTTGGAGTTAGGTGCAGGTTCAGACACTGCAGGAAAAGGGAAGGTATGGACATAGAGACAAACAGGTAACAGGCTAGGAGACAGTTCAGACAGGAACTGATACTGCAACGAGATACAAGAACAAGCCTGGGTATACAGCCCCCAGAGTGGCGGAAACAGTCTAGAAGTCAGAGATAACAGGCCTGGGTATGCAGCCCCCAGGGTGGCAGAAACAGACAAGATACAGGACAAGACCTGGCCTGGAGGGGCGTAACTAAGTATCAACCCGATCCGACCAAGGTCGCACGGCGGCTTAGTCGACTCCGTGGACCAAGGAGGAACCGAGCAGAGGGACCAGGTGCGACTCCAGGTCAGACCCCGGTCACAGTTGTTGACCCACACCGGGGAATGCAGGAACAGGCAGGTTAGACTGGCATACAGGCAGGTGGGTATTGGCAAGTATGGCTGGTATGCAGACAGGTGGGTACTGGCAAGCACAGCTGGTATGCAGACAGGTGGGCACTGGCAAGCACGGCTGGTATGCAGACAGGTGGGCACTGGCAAGCACGGCTGGTATGCAGACAGGTGGGCACTGGCAAGCACGGCTGGTATGCAGACAAGGAGATACAGGCAAGCACGGCTGCAGTGCAGACCGGGAGGTACTAACAGGTTGGACCGCAGGCTGGATAGGGTCCAGTACAGACTGGGAGACAGGTACAGAGCCGCAGATGCGGTAGACAAGCAGAGTAAAGCGAAACCGCCGGAGCGGAGGACAAGGCAGAGCAGAGAGGAACTGCTGGTGCGGTGAGCAAGCAGAGTGGAGCGAAAACCGCAGGTGCGGTGGGCAAGGCAGAGCAGAGCGGAACCGCCGGAGCGGTAGACAAGTCAGAGCAGAGAGAAACCGCTGGTGCGGTGAGCAAGGCAGAGCAGAGAGAAGCAGCCGGAGCGGTGGGCAAGTCAGAGCAGAGAGAAGCCGCTGGAGCGGTGGGTAAGGCAGAGCAGAGGGAAGCCGCTGGAGCGGTAGGCAAGTCAGAGCAGAGAGAAACCGCCGAAGCGGTGGGTAAGGCAGAGCAGAGGGAAACCGCCGGAGCGGTGGGCAAGTCAGAGCAGAGAGAAACCGCCGGAGCGGTGGGCAAGTCAGAGCAGAGAGAAACCGCCAGAGCGGTGGGCAAGGCAGAGAGGACAGGGCTCTGTTCACATGGAACAGACTGGAAAATACAGGAAGATACAGAGGAAGGGAAAAGGGACAAGCAGAACCAGATACACACAAGATACTTCCTATGAAGTAGCGAGTGGACACAAAACTCACAAACAGAAGCACAGAGACAATGAGTTGGAGTTAGGTGCAGGTTCAGATACTGCAGGAAAAGGGAAGGTACGGACATAGAGACAAACAGGTAACAGGCTAGGATACAGTTCAGACAGGAACTGCTACTGCAAAGAGATACAAGAACGAGCCTGGGTATACAGCCCCCAGAGATGGCGGAAACGGACAAGAAGTCACAGATAACAGGTCTGGGTATGCAGCCCCCAGAGATGGCAGAAACAGACAAGAAGCAGAACTGGACCTGGCAACTTCAGAGTCAAGGAGCACACTGAATGTTAGTGTTGCTCAGGCACCTCCTACTGGGTGGAGGGGGTTTAAATATCCAGTGACTCACAGCAATAGGCTGGAGACGCATTAGGGATGCGCCCACGGCAGCTAGAAGAATCAGGAAGTAACCGGGCCGCCGCCCTAAGCAGTCAGTCAAGAGGCATGCACACAGCATGAACTGGAGCAAGATTTGCAGGCTGGACTGACAGGTAAGATTGCGGTCTTGCATAGTGGGAGGTGGTGCACTATGCAAGCACGTCACCAGGGATGTTACAGTACCCCCCCTTTACGCCCCCTCTTCTTCAAGCCTGCAAGGGTCTTCTGCAGAGAATTTGGAGGCCAATCCTTCTCTTCAAGAGGATTACCTCTTCTGTCCATTAGAGGAAAAGAAACTGATCTCATCATCTTGGTGACTAGGATGCTTCCTCCTATCAAGCCATCCTCAGCAACAGATGAAGTGGGTGAAGTACCAGGAACAGCACACAGGAAAGTCTCTCTCCATTTGTTATCAGGTAGCACCCTGGTGGATTCAGGAGACAACTGGAGGTCCTCAGCCTGGTTGGAGGGGTGCAGAGACTCGGGGGTAACCACCGCCTTGACGTTCACTTTGCCAAGCTTACTGGATGAAGTGGGAGGCGTACCAGGTACCTGGTGTAGGAAAGTCTCTCTCTGTTTAACAGGTAGCACCCCGGGGAATTCAGGAGACAACTGGAGGTCCTCCGCCTGGTTGGAGGGGTGCAGAGACTCAGGGGTAATCACTGCTTTAATGTACACTTTGTCAAGCTTACTGGATGAAGTGGGCGAAGTACCAGGTACAGGGTGTAGGAAAGTCTCTCTCCCTTTGTTATCAGGTAGCACCCCGGAGGATTCTGGAGACAACTGGAGGTCCTCCACCTGGCTGGAGGGGTGCTCGGGGGAAAAACACCACCTTGATGGACGTAGGACCAGATTTATTAGAGACGGAGGGTCCTTGCTTTAGGACCATCTTCAGACTGGTTTCAGAGATGACTTGTCTGTAAGGGGGGACGGTACCTGAAGCCAGATCATTGGTACAATTGTCGAGACTGTGTGGGGACAACGCCTCTGCTTCTCTTCCTTCGGAGACTTCAGTGCACAGCGAATCAGCGACTAGCAGATCTGGTGAAGAAGAAGAAGAAACTGCTGACTGTCCTGAAGATGTGGGGACTGGACACCCCTTGTACCTTAGCAGTGACGCTCCCCCTGGGCCGTGTGTGGGGGAATACCCGGAGCCGGGTCTCTGTGTAATGCTGGGGGTTTGTAGTCTCCGTGGCGGTGACCCGGTCCCGTGGCTCAAGGTGGTCCAACCAGTGGCGGATCTGTTTATTTGGTTTTTAATGTTTAAATGTCCGACTACGCCACCCGTGGATTGCGGTCACTGAGAACCGCCGCTGCGGGGCAGACCGGTGAGGCTGATGTGGTGTGCGCAGCAGAGGGTAGTATAACTCCCCACGGGAGGAGTGTAGCCTCAGGACAGTAAGTGAAGATGGTGGGTGTGATGGTGCGCGGGAGCAACAGTAATGACTCAGAGTCCAGTGATGCAGTCCAGGGTCTTTACTCACAGTTTTACACTCCAAGCCACTTCTGCAGGTAATGGCTGCCCATGTCGTACTGTGCTCACCAGGTGAGGGGCTTGGCCAACTCCCAGGTACCTTTTGGAATGCTTTTCAGGACCCCCTTCGTGTGTCCTTTCTCTGGCCCATCGTACCCCACAATTGACCACGTTTCTGTCCAGCTGCCTCGGGTCTTGGCAGGCAAACGTATGTTCCGTTTCCCTGGGCCCTATATGGTGCCTTCCTAACGGGTGTAGTGAGGGGCTGAGGGTAGTTGCTCTCCTCCACTAGATGAGGGATCCGGTTCCCTTTCTTGGCCTGACCCCCCTACTCTGGTAGCGGCGGGCGTACAGTGGCTACTTGCCGGTCCGTACCCCTGAGGTCCCTTCACTCCACTCCTGGAGCCTCCTCCGTTCCTCGACTTGCCTTTTCCTCTCCTCCAGGCCCAGGCCATGAGACTTGGCCCGCCTGCGGAGCAGAGCCCGTACAGAGCCCCTGTTCCCAGTCTCCTTCTCTGTCTTCTCTCTCACCCCTCTCCCTCTACTCCAAGATGGTGCCCACCTTATATGCTCCTACTTTTCAGCGCACCCAGAATCTACTCTCCCCACCCACACACTACCGGGTTCCCCCTTTCTAGGTGTTCCCTCCACCCACTCCAGCCAGGGACAAGGGCAGTTGTGCTCACTCTTGGGAGCATTGTCGCCCTGCCCCCCGGAAATGTGGTGTAGTGCATGTGGGTGTTAGGGTCCTGAGCCACACTCCATCCTTACCTGGAAGTGAGATATTACACCTCTGGGTGAGATGCAATACCTCTGTAGCGACCGAACCCTTGGGGCGCTACATTCTCCCCTGGTAAATCACAGCACGTCCGCGGGCTGGAACAGAGCAAAAGACAATTGATTTCAAGACATGCAGAATTAAAGGGTTTTTTTGTTTTGTTTTTTTAACGTTACTTGTCATGAAACTTTTCTCTTTTCAAAAATATTATAATACTTTCTTCACATACATAAGACATTATAAAACTCATTTCACTTGCATAAACACATTTATCACATATTAAACATTTTTCTTCATAAACATTACTCATGTAACACTTTTATCAACTGGTCACAGTGCACTTTACAACCTGGTGTCCATCTTTCCATAAAGTGCAAATTTGCGAATATGAGGGACCCGTCCCAAACCCTCAACGTAGGCCCTGGGGTGGCTGCAGGGCATAGATGATCCAGGTGTTGGACCACGTCTTCGGCCACCTCCAACGGGTTTTTGTTCTGAGGTCATAGGTTGTATTAATATAAAACCAATGGGGGGCACTTTCATAAGTGCAATTATTTACAAGGAAAGTTTTTCGGGAGATCACCGTCCTCTTCCCTATTGTCTCTATACCCACACGGGTAACTAATTAAACAGACACAAAACCGGTCAAACTTGCAAAGCTTCCTGCACCCATACGGGTAACTTATTTACAGTTTCTGCGGCTGCTCTCTAGTAGCGGTGTCGCCCTTGTGGACGTTCCTGCTCATCCAATTCCTCAGACCCGTCCGGGTCCTCCGTGTAGCAAGGCTCTGAGTAGCACTGTTCTTCTACCCGCTGAACGTTGAGGGCGTACCACCCCCGCAGACCTCGGTGTCGGGTGTATGACACCTGATCCCCCGGAAATAGATCCCGTTTCGGGTGACCCGTGGGCAGACGACTCTCTACATCCCTCCGGTTGACAAAGAGGTCTGTATTTGTCGTTGGGTCCCGAATGAACCCCCACCCCTTCTCCTGGTGGAACCTGACCACAATCCCGGTGACTTTGGGACCGCGTGCAGCCTGGGGGTCTCGGTGGGTCCAGGTCTTTTCCTCCGCGCTCTGGGCCTGTAGCTGCTCCTGTTTTTGGCGCCGCGCCTGCTTCTCCCTTTCCAGCTGCGCTATCTCCCGGTGGCAGAATTCTCGCCTGCGTGCTGCGTCCGCCCGCGTCTCTTGCGAGAACCCCATCAGGTCCTCCCCAGTCTGATCCCACTCAATTTGGACCTCTTCATCCGGGAGCTGGGGAATGGTGATTGGCTTGCAGAGCGGGCAGGAGCGGAGGAAGCGGGGCTTTGGCCTCCGCGGACGGGTCCCTCCGGTGGCAAGGGCGAACCCATCCGCGTAGTAGGGGGACCGGCTCTCCATCAGGACCGGTAATCTGACTGTACAAGTCCGTGCCCAGGGGTGGTAAAGTTGGGACCGGGGGCGCTAGTTGGTGGAAGGCGCCTGGGGGCACCAGGCCTTGCGACCAGGCCGCTTCCGGCTGCTCCCGGGATCAAGGGGCACGGCGTGGGGCATGGTCCGGCGGCTGCGCTCGGGGCTTGGGGCCTAGGTGTAGGCGGCGGGAGCGGAGGAGGTGCAGCGACTTCCGGGGCGATCGGCTCCGCGACGGGGTCCAGGGGCAGGCTAGTGGCGTCAGGGCTTGTAGCAGGGGCGTCCCCCTTACCTGCTCCCGTTGTAGCGCTGCTCTCAGCCTCCGGTGGTCTTTCTCTGTCCTCAGGGGCAGGCACGCTGTCGGGTGCTTGCAACGCGACTAGCTGCCGGGTCGCGACCCGCCGGTCCATTTCCTCCTTCCACCCCGCGATGGCCTCCCGCTGCGCCTGGACCATCCTCCGGTCCAAATCCTCCAGCCCATCCCGGAGGAATTCTGGGTCCTCTCCGGGGAGCTGGGCTATCAGCTCCGCGAGGCTGTACAGAGCCGCTTCGGCCTGCAGCAGGCCACTGGTAAGGGAACCGGGGCTGGCGCTCCTCGCCATCTCCGGGTGTGGTCTGCCAAGATTGACCCAAACCACATCCTGCCCTTCCGTTTTCTTTCCCTTGCGCCCCTGTTGGGGGTGGTCCCGAGGCAATCTGCTGACAATCACTCTCAGGGGCAGCCCCCCCACGTTGATGGACATCTCTACAGCCGCACTCATGGCCGTTGGGGGTGGGCTCCGTCTTTGGCGCCATTCTGGGACCTGGCCCACGATGGGAGGTGGCTTCTTGTTGTCTTTTGGCGCGCACATAATGGCGTCCGTTCTTCCGGGACGGGCGCCACATTCAACACAGTGAAACAGTCTCTAGGCACACAATACCCGATGATAACGGGTTGGTTTCGAATCCTGCCGACTACGCCAAAGATGACGCGCCCCCTGGGCCGTGTGTGGGGGAATACCCGGAGCCGGGTCTCTGTGTAATGCTGGGGGTTTGTAGTCTTCGTGGCGGCGACCCGGTCCCGTGGCTCAAGGTGGTCAAACCAGTGGCGGATCTGTTTATTTGCTTTTTAATGTTTAAATGTCCGACTACGCCACCCGTGGATTGCGGTCACTGAGAACCGCCGCTGCAGGGCAGACCGCTGAGGCTGATGTGGTGTGCGCAGCAGAGGGTAGTATAACTCCCCACGGGAGGAGTGTAGCCTCAGGGCAGTAAGTGAAGATGGTGGGGGTGATGGTGCGCGGGAGCAACAGTAATGACTCAGAGTCCAGTGATGCAGTCCAGGGTCCTTACTCACAGTTTTACACTCCAAGCCACTTCTGCAGGTAATGGCTGCCCACGTCGTACTGTGCTCACCAGGTGAGGGGCTCGGCCAACTCCCAGGTACCTTTTGGAATGCTTTTCAGGACCCCCTTTGTGTGTCCTTTCTCTGGCCCTTCGTACCCCACAATTGACCACGTTTCTGTCCAGCTGCCTCGGGTCTTGGCGGGCAAACGTATGTTCCGTTTCCCTGGGCCCTATATGGTGCCTTCCTAACGGGTGTAGTGAGGGTCCGTAACACGTGCAATGCCACGGCCTCCGGTTACTAGCTGAGGGTAGTTGCTCTCCTCCACTAGATGAGGGATCCGGTTCCCTTTCTTGGCCTGACCCCCCTACTCTGGTAGCAGCGGGCGTACGGTGGCGACTTGCCGGTTCGTACCCCTGAGGTCCCTTCACTCCACTCCTGGAGCCTCCTCCGTTCCTCTCCTCGCCTTTTCCTCTCCTCCAGGCCCAGCCCTTTAGACTTGGCCCGCCTGCGGAGTAGAGCCCGTACAGAGCCCCTGCTCCCAGTCTCCTTCTCTCTCTGCTCTCTCATCCCTCTCCCTCTACTCCAAGATGGTGCCCACCTTATATACTCCTACTTTTCAGTGCACCCAGAATCTACTCTCCCCACCCACACACTACCGGGTTCCCCCTTTCTAGGTGTTCCCTCCCCCCACTCCAGCCAGGGACAGGGGCAGTTGTGCTCTCTCTTGGGAGCATTGTCGCCCTGCCCCCCGGAAATGTGGTGTAATGCATGTGGGTGTTAGGGTCCTGAGCCACACTCCATCCTTACCTGGAAGTGAGATATCACACCTCTGGGTGAGATGCAATAAGTCTGTAGCGACCGAACCCTCGGGGCGCTACAGCAGTACTGGCAGGCACGGCTGCTATGCAGACAGGTGGGTACTGGCTGGTGTGCAGACAGGTGGGTACTGGCAGATAGGAACTCGGGCAGGATAGGGTCCAGTACAGACAGGAACTGCTACTGCAAAGAGATACAAGAACGAGCCTGGGTATACAGCCCCCAGAGATGGCAGAAACGGACAAGAAGTCACAGATAACAGGTCTGGGTATGCAGCCCCCAGAGATGGCGGAAACAGACAAGAAGCAGAACTGGACCTGGAAACTTCAGAGTTAAGGAGCACACTGAATGTTAGTGTTGCTCAGGCACCTCCTACTGGGTGGAGGGGGTTTAAATATCCAGTGACTCACAACAATAGGTTGGAGACGCATTAGGGGTGCGCCCACAGCAGCTATAAGAATCAGGAAGTAACCGGGCCGCCGCCCTAAGCAGTCAGTCAAGAGGCATGCACACAGCATGAACTGGAGCAAGATTTGCAGGCTGGACTGACAGGTAAGATTGCGGTCTTGCATAGTGGGAGGTGGTGCACTATGCAAGCAAGCCGCTAGGGATGTTACAGTGACACATGCATACAGTGCTGAAAAGACATGGGAACAGCATGGGGAAGACCCCTGGAAGTGTAGCACCCCGAGGGCTCGGTTGCTACAGATGTATTGCATCTCATCCAGATGTGCGATATCTCACTTCCAGGTAAGGAAGGAGTGTGGATCAGGACCCCGACACCTGCATGCATTACACCACATTTCCGGGGGGGCAGGGCGACGGATATGCTCCAAGTAGAGCAAGACAGTCCCTGTCCCTGGCTGGAGTGGGGGGAGGGAACACCGAGGAAGGGGGAACCCTGTAGTGCATAGGAGGGAGAGGGCAGTTCCTGGGTGCACCTAGAGGGAGGTATAAAAGGTGGGCACCATCTTAGAGAAGGGAGTTCAGTTCAGTTCAGACAGAGAGAAGAGAGAGAAGGAGGCTCGGAGCAGAGGCTCTGCATGGGCTCTGCTCCGCAGGCAGGCCGGAGAGAGCGGCCGGAACCTGGAGGAAGGAGAAGGAAGGAAGAGGAGCGGAGGAGGCTCCAAGAACAAGGAACGAAGGGACCCCAGGGGTGTGGACTGGCGAGTCGCCACCGCACGCCCGAATCTACCTGCGTAGAAGGGTCAGGCCAAAGGGGGAGACCGGTCCCCGAAACTAGTGGAGGCGAGGAACTACCCTCAGCTAGAAACCGGAGGCTGTGACATTTCATGTGGCGCAGCCCCTCACTACACCCGCTAGGAAGGCACCACATAGGGTCAGGGAAACTGGGGCCAAGGTTTACCAGAGAAGGCCCGAGGCAGCCGGACAGAAGCGAGGTCGCCTGGTGGGGTATGACAGGCCAGAGAAAGGACACACATAGGGGGTCCTGTGAAAAGCTCCAAAGTTATCTGGGAGTAGGCCGAGCCCCTCATCTGGTGAGCACAGTGCGACGAGGGACGTTATGACCAGCTGTAGTAACGTGGATAAAGAACTGTGAGTAAATAGCCTGGACTGCATTACAGGACTCCGTGTCGTTACTACTGCTCCCACGCACCATCACACCCAACATCCACACTTGCTGCCCTGAGGCTATACTCCTCCCGTGGGGAGTTATACTATCCTCTGCTGCACCCACAACACCAGCCTCAGCGGTCTGCCCTGCAGTGGCAGTTCACTCTGACCGCAATCCACGGGTGGCGTAGTCGGACATTCAGCATATAGACTGCCATTTGGTTTGACCGCCCTGGGCACGGACCGGATCGCCGCCACGGAGACTACAACCCCCAGCATCAACAAGAGGTCCGGTTCCGGGCATCCCCACACACACACATGGCCCAGGGGGCGCGTCAGAAGCATCTCTGACACCCAGGTCACTGCCTAAAAGTGTGCCCATCAGAAGTGATCCTTGCCGCATCAGAAGATGCAGACTTGCAACTATCCCCGTGGGCCTTTTAGACATGTGGAGGCAGACGCCGGCCACCATGTCATGGCTGCGGCGGCGGCCTGGTATCCATACTCAGTCCCCAGCCACCCGGCGGCCGGGTGTCCACGCTCGGTCCCAGCCGCCAGGGGGCGGCCGGGTGTCCATACTCGGTCTCCAGCCGCCCCTATTTCTCCTGGGAACTTCCCCCACACTTTTCTTAGCCTGGCCTGCTTTAGGACAGCATTGGACGAGCCCACCAGAGAACAAGACTCCTCCGGTAGGCCCTGGCTTCTCCATCAGGGCAGTTGAGAGTGCCAAGGTGAGGAGCATGATGATGATGATAGAAGTTAGCATCTGCTTTGTTTTCTTGGAATGCAAGCGTAAGTGTGCAACCTGCCACCCACCCACCCCCAGGCTGCAATACCATACTGCTAGCTTGCTTGCACTTGAAATTGGGCCTTTTAGGCATGTGGAGGCAGACGCCGGCCACCATGTCATGGCTGCGTCGGCGGCCTGGTATCCATACTCGGTCCCCAGCTGCCCAGCGGCCGGGTGTCCACGCTCGGTCCCCAGCCGCCAGGGGACAGCCGGGTGTCCATAAACGGTCCCCAGCCGCCCCTATTTGAAGGACAGCCTAACCACAAACACGTGGACAAGTGAATGTGGCCAGGGATGGTCCATCTGACTGACGCCTTCACACTGGGTTAATATTGTGGAAGCTGGGACACAGTTGGACACTGGGATGCAACACGTCCTCCAGACTTAGAGGATTGCGCGTCCTGCGTCAATCAAGCTTCAACACAAAGTTCAGAAGGTAGACAGTAGCAGTGGTCGGCCTCCTACATAATGAATAAATTATTCATGATCATGAGGCCATCCATCTCCTTAGCTTTCTGCTCCTTGGAATGCAAGCGCATGTATGTAGTAGCGGCTAGGCCTGAGCTGGTCAGCGTTTTGGCGCATATCCTACCTCCTCCGAGGATTGCTGGATGTTTTCCTGCTACTATCCCAGTTCTATGACTCCCGTTAAAACAAAGCTTCAGGTGGTGAATGATGGATGAGGTGGTGGCAAAGGAGAAAGAGCAGGAGGAACAGGGACCATTCACATCAATATCAGACCAGTCAACCACACATGTCTTGTAGGATATGTTTTTGTACCAAAAGGAATGGTTCGGCTACACAGTTATAGGGCATACAGTGAGTGCAATGCCTACCAAAAATTTTGAGGCACACCAATGTCCCTTGGAAGTGACATGAAGGTCAGAGGGCCTTAACTAAACTGTTTTTTTCCATTTATAGCAACTGGGTCTCCTGTACACTGTTGGCCTAAGCAGTGAATGGAAGGCTTTCCAAAAATTATGAGGAACTGCAATGCCCCTTGAAACAGACGTGGATTACAGCGTACTAAAAACCTTCTACCCATTATTGGGGAGTGGGTCTCCCTTAGTGTTCGCCTATGCATTGAAAAGCAAAAGCTGACTAAAATTAGGAGGAAATTCAATTCCCGTTGGAAGAGTCGTGGAGGTTAGAGTTAATTAAAAACAACATTTCAATGCCCGTTGGAAGAGCTGTGGAGTTCAGAGTGGTTTAACAAGACGGTTTTAATGCCCCTTGGAAGAGACGTGGAGGTTGCAGTAGCTTAACAAGACGGTTTTAAAGCCCCTTGGAAGAGACATGGAGGTCAGAGTGGTTTAACAAGACGGTTTTAATGCCCCTTGGAAGAGTGGTGGAGGTTACAGTGGAATAAAAAGGCAATATCAATGCCCCGTGGAAGAGATGTGGAGGTCACAGTAGCTTAACAAGACTGTATTAATGCCCCTTGGAAGAATGGTGGAGGTCGCAGTGGAATACAAAAGACAATATCAATGCCCCTTGGAAGAGTGGTGGAAGTCGCAGTAGCTTAACAAGACGGTTTTAATGCCCCTTGGAGAAGTGGTGGAGGTTGCAGTAACTTAACAAGACAATTTTAATGCCCCTTGGAAGAGACGTGGAGGTCAGAGTGGTTTAACAAG
The DNA here is from genome assembly GCF_046119375.1 of Phyllobates terribilis. Classification (NCBI taxonomy): domain Eukaryota; kingdom Metazoa; phylum Chordata; class Amphibia; order Anura; family Dendrobatidae; genus Phyllobates; species Phyllobates terribilis. The sequence goes on along the minus strand of NW_027362773.1, from coordinate 77,023,305 downwards.
ACGGTTTTAATGCCCCTTGGAAAAGTGGTGGAGGTCGCAGTAGCATAACAAGACGGTTTTAATGCCCCTTGGAAGAGACGTGGAGGTCGCAGTAGCTTAACAAGACGGTTTTAATGCCCCTTGGAAAAGTGGTGGAGGTCGCAGTAGCTTAACAAGATGGTTTTAATGCCAATTGGAAAAGTGGTGGAGGTCGCAGTAGCTTAACAAGATGGTTTTAATTCCCCTTGGAAGAGGCGTGGAGGTCGCAGTAGCTTAACAAGACTGTTTTAATGCCCCTTGGAAGAGTGGTGGAGGTCACAGTAGCTTAACAAGACGGTTTTAATGCCCCTTGGAAGAGACGTGGAGGTCAGAGTGGTTTAACAAGACGGTTTTAATGCCCCTTGGAAAAGTGGTGGAGGTCGCAGTAGCTTAACAAGACGGTTTTAATGCCCCTTGGAAGAGACGTGGAGGTCACAGTAGCTTAACAAGACGGTTTTAATGCCCCTTGGAGAAGTGGTGGAGGTCGCAGTAGCTTAACAAGACTGTTTTAATGCCCCTTGGAGAAGTGTTGGAGGTGACAGTAGCTTAACAAGACGGTTTTAATGCCCCTTGGAAGAATGGTGGAGGTCGCAGTGGAATAAAAAGACAATATCAATGCCCCTTGGAAGAGTGGTGGAGGTCACAGTAGCTTAACAAGACGGTTTTAATGCCCCTTGGAAAAGTGGTGGAGGTCTCAGTAGCTTAACAAGACAGTTTTAATGTCCCTTGGAAGAGACGTGGAGGTCGCAGTAGCTTATTAAGACAGTTTTAATGCCCATTGGAAGAGACGTGGAGGTCGCAGTGGAATAAAAAGACAATATCAATGCCCCTTGGAAGAGTGGTGGAGGTCGCAGTAGCTCAACAAGACGGTTTTAATTCCCCTTGAAAGAGTGGTGGAGGTCGCAATAGCTTAACAAGACGGTTTTAATGCCCCTTGGAAGAGACGTGGAGATCAGAGTGGTTTAATAAGATGGTTTTAATGCCCCTTGGAAGAGTGGTGGAGGTCACAGTAGCTTAACAAGTTGGTTTTAATGCCCCTTACAAGAGCCATGCAGTACAGCATATTTAAAAACATTATTCCCATTATTGGGAAGTGGGTCTCCCATAGTCTTTGCCTATGCCTTCCAAGCAAAAGCTGCCAAAAATTAGGACGGAGGAACTTGCAATGCTGGCAACACGGACCATGGTCACCCTGGTGGTATAGTGGTGGTGGAGGTTGAGGATAAGGAGAAGAGCAAAAAACAGCCAAAATGAGGAAGCGTATACCCATGTGTGGGTGTGAAGTGGTGCATGGGAATACACCTCCTGAAATAACACAGTGGATTTGACTTTATGTTACTCTGCTGTCATTTGGTGGTGATGAGAAGTCTGGCCCAATCCAGCCCTTGTTCATTTTGATAAGGGTCAGCTTGTCAGCATTGTCAGTTGACAGGCGAGTGCGCTTATCAGTTATAATTCCCCCAGCGGCACTAAAAACACGCTCCGATAACATGCTAGCGGCAGGGCAGGCCAGGACCTCCAAGGCGTACAGAGCGAGTTCATTCCAAGTGTCCAGCTTGGATACCCAATAATTAAAAGGCACAGAGGAATCACGGAGGATGCTGATACGGTCGGCAAGGTACTCGCTCACCATCTTTTGAAACTTTCCACTCCTTGTGAGAGTACCCCGCGCCTCAGGGCCTGTAAGCTGGGCGGGTCTCAGAAAACTGTCCCAGAATGTTGAAAGTGTTCCCCTGTCTCTGCTGGATTGGAGTTGCTTCTCTCTCGCCTGTATGCCTTGGTTGGTCAATGAACTGTGACCTCTGCCGCTAGCGTGTTCAGATGGGAATTTTTTAAACATTTCTGCAGCAAGGGCCTTCTGGTACTGGCACACTTTTGTAGACCTCTCCGCCTCAGGAATAAGAGAGTGATAGTTCTCCTTGTAGCGGGGGTCTAAAAGTGTCACCAACCAGTAATGACTGTCACCAAACATTTTGACAACGCGAGGGTCACGGTTAAGGCAGCGTAACATAAAGTCAGCCATGCGTGCCAGACTGGTAACGGGCAAGACTTCTATGTCCACACCAAGATGACGACTGACCATGCTCTCCTCCTCCTCCTCCTCCTCCCCCCTGTCCTCAGGCCACCCACGCTGAACCGACTGTATGACAGTTTTACAGGTACTACCTTCTCCAGCGCATGATACCAGCTCCTGTTCTTCCTCCTCAACCTCCTCCTCCTGCTCCTCTCCCTCATTGTCCCCCAATGCACGATGGGATGAGATGAAGCTGGGCTGTGTGTAATCGCCCATTACGGCTTCTTGATCCATCTCATCATACTCTGGCTGCAATGCCTCCTCTTTAATTCTCTGCAGAGAGCGTTGCAAAAGACAGACAAGTGGGATGCTGACGCTAATGATGGCATCATCGCCACTCACCATCTTGGTGGACTCCTCAAAGTTTGTCAGGATGGTACATATGTCAGACATCCAGGTCCACTCCTGAGGTCTTATGTGTGGAGTCTGACCTGAATATCGACGGACTTGTGGCAGCTGGTACTCCACAACTGCTCTCTTCTGCTCACAAATCCTTTGCAACATGTGGAGGGTAGAGTTCCAACGTGTGGGGACATCACACACCAGTCGGTGTGCCGGAAGCTGCAAACGCTGCTGCAACACAGCAAGGGCGGCGGAAGCTGTAGCCAACTTCCGAAAATGAGCTGACAGGCGGCGTACTTTGACGAGCAGATCTGGCAACTCAGGGTACGATTTAAGAAACCGCTGAACCACGAGGTTAAGCACATGAGTCAGGCATGATACGTGTGTGATCTCACCTCGCCTCAGAGCCGCCACCAGGTTACGGCCATTGTTACACACAACCATGCCTGGATGTAGGTTCAGCGGTCTCAGCCACAGATCTGCCTGCTCTTTCACAGCTGTCCACAACTCACAAGCAGTGTGAGGTTTATCACCTAAGCTTATGAGTTTCAGCACAGCCTGTTGCCTCTTGGCTGAGGCAGTACTGCAATGCTTCCAGCTTGTAACTGATGTGGTGATATCTGAGATGGAGGCTGAACATGAGGAGGAGGAGGATGATGCGCAGGACCTGTACACTGTGGGGGCAACTCTGACTAACATAGGGCCCGCAATCCTCGGTGTGGGGAGGATGTGTTCCGTCCCAAGGTCCGACTGGGTCCCGGCTTCCACTATGTTTACCCAGTGTGCCGTCAGGGAGATGTACCGTCCCTGGCCACAAGCACTTGTCCACGTGTCCGTTGTCAGGTGGACTCTCCCAGTAACTGCGTTGTTGAGGGCACGGCAGATGTTTTGGGACACATGTTTGTGTAGTGCGGGGATGGCACACCGAGCAAAATAGTGTCGGCTGGGGACCGAGTACCGAGGGACTGCCACCGCCATAAGGTTGCGGAAGGATTCCGTCTCCACCAGCCTAAAAGGCAACATTTCCAAAACAAGCAGTCGTGAAAGGTGCGAATTTAGGACTGTGGCCTGTGGGGCGTTGGCTGCGAATTTGCGCTTTCGTTCAAAGCTCTGGGATATGGACAATTGAATGCTGCGGTGGGATGTGGACGTGGACGTTGATGCAGTTTCTTGAGAAACTGCCATAACAACTGAAGACTGAGAGGAGGGGGCATCTTTGCATGCAGTATGGACAGGGGATTGCCTAGCACGCACAACAGGGGGTTCTATTATATGCACAACAGCTGAAGAAGCAGTGGTGACACCCGCTGACACTGGTCGTGGACCTTGGGGTTCGCCCCACAAAGTCGGGTGCTTTGCTGACATGTGCCTGATCATGCTGGTGGTGGTCAGGCTGGTAGTTTTGTCACCCCTGCTGATGCTGGCATGGCAGGTGGTACAAATGGCCTTTTTGGGGTTATCAGCAGAGCCTTTAAAAAAATTCCAGACTCTGGAAGACCTACCGGTTGTACTGGCAATGTCCCTCATGTTGGTGTTACGGGGAACTGTTGCCTGCCTTCTGTGTGCGACCACCACACTGCTTCTTCCTGCCTGTTGGGGTACTCTGCCTCTCTCCCCCTGTGTGCTGCTGGCCTCACTCTGCATGTCCTCCTGCCACGTTGGGTCAGTTACTAGATCATCCACCACCTCCTCCTCTTCCACTTGCGCACCACGATCCTCCTCCTCACTTCGTTGCAATTGTGTCTCGTCATCGTCCACCTCTTGTGACAAATTGCCAGCATCGCCTTCCACTGGCCGTGGCTGTTCAAATATTTGGCCATCGGTACATGGGAACTCCTCTTCCACCACTTCAAGCGGAGCAGGCGAGGGGCACAAATATGGAAATGGACCAGTGAACAGCTCTTCAGAGTGTACAAGTGTGGCATCAGTTGCTGTCTGACGACACTCGGCATGGTGGGAGGAAGGAGCATCAGGGTGAGGAGGAGTATGCGGTCGAGACTCACGGATACTAAAACTTGACCGTGTGGAAGACAGACCGGAGGTGGTGGTGCCCAGGTAACAGGAAGTATTATCTGCTATCCAATTAATAACCTGTTCACACTGATCAGTTCGCAATACTGGTGTTGTAGTGTGGTTCCCTAGCAATTCGGTCAAAAAGTGGGAGCGAGAAGATGTGGCTGTTGGTTGTGGCACATTTTCACCTTGTTCACGGCCCCGTCCTCTACACGCACCATCACCAGAACGTCCAGTTCCACGTCCCTTGCCACGCGCCTTGCCCATTGTAAATGAAGTAAAATAGCTTACACTTGCACTATCAATGGAAAAAGGGTAATAAAAAGTAGATTAGAACCATGGAAGAGGTAAACCACAGTTCTATTTGTCTGGCCTACACCAGAATCTTTTAAACAGATATATTTGTGTCTGAACACTGAGCGAGACACTCAATTTTTTTATTTTTTATGTAAAAAAGGCAAAAAAGTGGATAATACAGAGATTTGAACCGTGGAAGAGGAAAACCACAGTTATAGTTATGTGGCGTACACCAGACTCTTTTAAACAGATATATTGGTGTCTGAACAGTCAGGGAGACACTATTACAGTTTTTTTTAAGGAAAAAATGCCAAAAGCAGGATAATACAGAGATATGAACCGTGGAACTACAAAACCACAGTTCTAGTTATCTGGCCTACACCAGACTCTTTTAAACAGATATATTGGTGTCTGAACAGTCACAGACACACTCAATTATTTTTATTTTTTTGGGGGGGGGGGATACCAATAGGTTAATAAGACGCGTATTTGTACAGTCTGACTGAGGAAAAAAAAAAATATAGGATTTAGATGAAAAAAAAAAAAGGATTTTTTCCTGGCCCCTGAGACCTGGAGCTAAGTCCAGCAATTTGACCAACAGGAGCAGCACACAGGACTGTAATGCAGCGTTTGCTGGTATAACCACTGTATCTCCTATACAGCCTGCCTGCCTGCCTGATATCAGGGATGGATATTAGTCCTGAGAAGGACTGTCTGTTTGATTTGGCAGGCTTTAGAGACCCTACACTAACTATTTCGCAGTATAAATCTCTCCCTAGCTCAGCAGTGCTGTCCCTACACTGTCTGATCCGGAGCGACTGTGTCCAAGATGGCGGCGCCCGGTTTTAAATACTCGAGGTGACGCTGTGCGGTCAGCCAATCACTGTAATGCCCACAAACAACATGGCTGCGGCATTACAGTGACTGGCTGGCAATCCCTGCATGTTCATTGGCTCTTTAAAGAGCGCCAAACATGCAGGGCGGAGACCCGAGCTCCCGCCTGAGTAACCCGGAAATGCTCGGTGCTCACCGAACATCCCGAGTAGTGAGATGCTCGGGCGAGTACCGAGCAGTGTCGAGCATGCTCGCTCAACACTACTCTTTATAAATCATCATGCCGTTTTGGATTCTTCCTATTACGTAACATTTGGGAGCAGCTCCTCCATCCCTCGGACAGGTTAATCTTCCACCCCGAGAGGTTGTGCTGAGACACAGCGGTGCAGAGGAAACAATGCAAAAAGTGTCCAATGCCTAGCGCAGAGAGAAGAGACAGGAGCCTATCCCTTTAAGGATGCAAGCAATTTTCATTTTTGTGTTTTTGTTTTTACCTCCTCTTCTTACGAGAGTCGTAACTACTTTTTTCTTTTTCCGTCGACATAGCCAAGGACATGTTTTCTTTGCGAGACGAGTTTTGTACGACACTGGTAACTTTTATCATATGATGTATTAAAAAAAAAAGTTGAAAAATTTTAAAGTGCAATAAGAAAAATTAATTTTGCAATAGAAATGACCCGGTGATATGATTCTGTAGATGAGTATGATCACTTATTATTTTGGTAGCTTAAAAAAAAGCACTGAACTTCATAAAAGAAAAAATTGGGGTAATCTTTTGTTATTTTTCAGTCAGTGGAGCAGTCAAAGGGCTTGTGTTTTCATGGTGAGCTGTTGTTTATAGTGATACCATTTAGGGGGTATAAATTGATGTTCTGATTACCTGTTTTGCCTTATGGTAAATGCACCATCACCTTGTTGTACAGAAGGGGCTATAGTGTATCTTCGGGGATAGTATCCCACCTGATCTAACTTTGGACATGGACGCCACTCCGTACTGGGCAGTTTATCATTATTATTTAGTGGTCTTTTGGCTCGATCTCGAGCCATGGCAACTTTATAGATGAACGCTACAGGAAGATCTGTCTTGTACAAGCCTAGAGAGGTCCACCAGGGTCTTCTGCACTTTTATCGTGATACAATCAAGTCACCAGTTTGCTGGTCTTCCTCTTCGCCTTGTTCCTTCCATTCTTTCGACTATGATGTCCTTCTCCAGTGATTGCTCTCTTCGTATGATGTGTCTGACTCGCCCCCTGGGCCGTGGGGCACTCTGAACCGGGCTTCGGGGCAATGCTGGGAGTAGTAGTGGCGACCCGGTTCCGTGGCTCAGGGTGGTCAGACCAGTGGTAGTCTGCTATGTGCTGTAGGTAATGTCCGACTATGCCACCCGTGGATTGCGGCCACTATGAACCGCCGCTGCAAGGCAGTCCCCTGAGGCTGATGGTGCGTGCAGCTGAGATGGTATAACTCCCCACGGGAGGAGTGTAGCCTCGGGGCAATGTAGTGGATGGTGGGGGTGATGGTGCAGGGAGTCCCAGTACCGTTAGTGCTGGCGAAGCAAAGAGCACAAAGACAACGTGTTGCAGTCCAGGGTCTTTTACTCACAGTTCGTATATTCCCAGTCACTTCTGTCAGCAATGACCGCCCGAGCCGTGCTGCGTCCACCAGGTGAGGGGCTCGGTCAACCCCCAGGCAGTTCAGGAATATGGCACAGGACCCCCTTCCATCCTTTCTCTGGCCTGCCCCACCAGTGACCAACTTTTGTCCAGCTACCGCGGATCTGCATGGGTAAACGTGGGCCCCGTCCTCCGCTGTCCTATATGGTGCCTTCCTAGCCGTTTTGGTGAGGTGTCGCACCAATAAATGATCACGACCTCCGGTCTTTGGCTGAGGGTAGTTTCTCCTCCACCAACTTGGGATCCGGTACCCTTAATCTGCCTGACCCTTCACCCGGTATTCTCATGGGCTCTTAGGGTCCCTTCTGCCTTCTTGTTTCTGAGCCCTTCTACACTTTGGGTACTTCTCCTTTCTTTGCTGTTCCTTTTTGTTCCTTTCTGTTTCTGTTCCTTTCTTCTGGCTCCGGCCTTCACCCTAGGCCTGCCTCGTGGAGCTGGGCCCAGACTGAGCCACAGCCCCTTGTCAGCCCTCTCTGGCTGAACTCCTTCTCTCACTGAACTCAACCCAGAACTAAGATGGTGCCCACCTTATATACCCTCCCCTAGTGTGTGAGCTCAGGTGACCAGCAACCAATGAGCTCCTACCTATGCTCAGAAACCGTCCCCTTCTGCTCCTACATCACTGGGTTTTCCTCCCCCCAGCCAGGGACATGGTCTGTCGTGCCTGCATTACTGTACTAATGGGAGCACCGTTGAGCTGTCCCCCGGAAATGGGGTGTGTGTGCTGTATGCAGCTAACTGAGCCCTGGTCCATACTCCATCCTTACCCGGTAGTGGAATATCACACCTCTGGCAGAGGTGCAATACCCCTGTAGCGGCCGAACCCTCGAGGCGCTACATGTCCAAAGTAGGCAAGTCGTAGCTTGGTGATCCTTGGTTCGGGTGACATGTCCGTCTTGATTTGTTCCAAAATGTATTAGTTTGTTCTTCTTGCCATCCCTGGTATTGATAACATCCTTCTCCAGCACCACATTTCGAAGGCGTTGATTCTTCTTCTGTCTTGTTTCTTTATCGTCCAGGTTTTGCATCCATATGTAACTTCAGAAAAGACCAAATTATGTACGAGCTGAGTCTTTGTCGCCAGTGAAATGTTCCTCGGTTTCATACTGGGCAATACTGATGCCAACTGTACAATTCCCGTTGAGTATTGTGCACAGTTTTATTAATTGTAATTGGATCTATGCACAATATTCTGGTAATCGTACAGTTGCCTCGATAATTGTAGCACCCAACATCTAGTTGGGTTTCTCCATGCCTGATGCCATCTTGGGTAAGAGAGAAATCCTGAAGACACACGGGCACAAGACCAAGTGATCACTTTTCACTCTTCTGTCCAGAACCACATGATATCAGAATTTCTAGTTGGAAAAACCCAATCATAGGGGGTGATGTAAGTGTCACATTGAAAGGGAACGACCCATGTAGGATGATGGATGGTCAACAGGAACTTAGCAAGGTCCTCCATGGCATGTCATGGACACAGTTATAGGGGACCCTGGTGCTTGAGGTGGCCAAGGACTCTTGTGCAAGATGAGACGATAATGTTATAAAGGGCACATTAAGTGGGGGCCACACGATTAGAATGATTGCTACATCCACTAATTTCTGCAGGACCGACCATCACATGTATGATGGAATTTTCCGAAGGTAAGTATCAGGAGGGGAAAAGGATGAGGCTGTTGGGTTTTGAAGATAAATTATGACAAGAGGAGTCTGGCAGCAGCTCATCCTCACTTCTGATTCAGAACGTATGCATGCTCAGCCAAACCGAATGTGCATGTAATTAGGAGGTCAGGAGGAAGAGACCTAAAGTGTATGGTCAGCTTTTGGGTATGTTTGCTTAAGGGGATAAACTTTCAAGCCTAAGCAAGTTGTCACCTATTTCGGAGGGGATCACTCCGCTGGACCCCCACCGGTTGATTAAACAGCAGGCTTGTACCCTCCATTCTCCCCTGGCCAAAAGAAATCAGGCAGAAGGAGGTCAATGGTGCAGCAGGTCGCGAATGCGCACACAAATCCCTTGTTATGGCGATCGGTGGTTGTGTCAACCTGTAAAACTTAAATTAGGAATAATACTGAAGAAGAAGTTCGGGGTGAATAATTGCAGTAATGTCCTGTTGTGTTATGCTGCCATCAGCCAAATGCCAGACTAGAGGAAGTCTTCTGTAAAAAGACGACAGATGACAGCCACCACCGAGGCCTTTGTCACTTTCCTCTCCCATTCGCTCGTTCATCATTACGAGGCCTTTAATGACAGGACTGATGGCTTCTCCAGTCTGTTTTTTCCATGTGCAGAGCTTGACCTCCTGCTCTTTACAAGGTCTCGGCCCTGAGACATAAATCCACATAAATCTCCATCCCTCTCATCAGCTGTCAGGGGCTGAGCGAGGAGAGACGCTGACAACATGTCGCCCAACGCAAGTTATTATCGGGCTTTGAGGGACGTTTCTACATAACAGGCCGAGGATAGGATTACATCTGGGGACACGGATAATTACTAGAAGAGAAACATTTCACATTCACTGCTCTGCGTGTAACATTACAGCGTCCCCAGCAAGAAGAACGCGCGTAGGGGCAACTCCTACCGCCGAAATCCTAAAATCAGTGACTGCACCAGCAGAATAGTGAGTGCAGCTCTGGAGTATAATACAGGATATAACTCAGGATCAGTAATGTAATGTGTGTACACAGTGACTCCACCAGCAGAATAGTGAGTGCAGCTCTGGAGTATAATACAGGATGTAACTCAGGATCAGTAATGTAATGTATGTACACAGTAACTGCACCAGCAGAATAGTGAGTGCAGCTCTGGAGTATAATACAGGATGTAACTCAGGATCAGTAATGTAATGTATGTACACAAAGACTGCACCAGAATAATAGTGAGTGCTGCTCTGGAGTATAATATAGGATGTAACTCAGGATCAGTAATGTAATGTATGTACACAATGACTGCACCAGCAGAATAGTGAGTGCAGCTCTGGAGTATAATACAGGAGGTAACTCAGGATCAGTAATGTAATGTATGTACACAGTGACTGCACCAGCAGAATAGTGAGTGCAGCTCTGGAGTATAATACAGGATGTAACTCAGGATCAGTAATGTAATGTATGTACACAGTGACTGCACAAGCAGAATAGTGAGTGCAGCTCTGGAGTATAATACAGGATGTAAGTCAGGATCAGTACAGGATAAGTAATGTAACGTATGTACACAGTGAATGCACCAGCAGAATAGTGAGTGCAGCTCTGGAGTATAATACAGGATGTAACTCAGGATCAGTACAGGATCAGTAATGTAATGTATGTACACAGTGACTTCACCTGCAGAATACTGAGTGCAGCTCTGGAGTATAATACAGGATGTAACTCTGGATCAGTAGAGGATCAGTAATGTAATGTATGTACACAGTGACTACACCAGCAGAATAGTGAGTGCAGCTCTGGAGTATAATACAGGATGTAACTCAGGATCAGTAATGTAATGTATGTACACAGTGACGGCACCAGCAGAATAGTGAGTGCAGCTCTGGAGCATAATACAGGATGTAACTCAGGATCAGTAAAGTAATGTATGTACACAGTGACTCCACCAGCAGAATAGTGAGTGCAGCTCTGGAGTATAATACAGGATGTAACTCAGGATCAGTAATGTAATGTATGTACACAGTGACTGCACCAGCAGAATAGTGAGTGCAGCTCTGGAGTATAATACAGGATGTAACTCAGGATCAGTAATGTAATGTATGTACACAGTGACTGCACCAGCAAAATAGTGAGTACAGCTCTGGAGTATAATACAGGATGTAACTCAGGATCAGTAGAGGATCAGTAATGTAATGTATGTATGACGCGCCCCCTGGGACATATTCCTTTTTGAGGGGAATACCCGGCACCGGATCAGATGGGGGGTTGTAGTCGCCGAGCGGCTGTGACCCGGCCCGTGCCCAGGGCGTCAAACTCAGTGTTGTGGCAGTCCTACAGATGTTATTAAGAGTTCTTTTGTGTCGACTACGCCACCCGTTGTGATGCGGTCACTGTGGCCGCCGCTGCAGCAGGGTCCGCTGAGGCTGATGGTGGATGCGCAGCTTGGTGGGATAACCCCCAACGGGAGGGGTATAGCCTCAGAGGGGACAGGCGCAGAGGATGGGGGTTGTGGTGGTGCGGTGCAGCCGGTAATGATGACAGACTCGGGTAGTGCAGTTAAGGGTCTTTACTTACTGCAGATGTTCCTGGTCACTCTAGCTCCAAGTGACCTCCCGAGCCGTGCTGCGTCCACCAGGTCCTGGATCCGGCCAACCCCCAAACAAGTCCGGAGCGTGGCCCTGAGCTCTCCCTCTGTCCTTCCTTCAGCCGTCCCCACCAGTGATTCACCTAAATCCAGCTCCCTCGGGCCTTCTGTTGGGCAACCTTTGGCCTCAGGTTCCCTGACCCTCCATGTGGTGTGCCTTCAGGGTGAATGTAGTGGGTGACCGTGACAGACTCTGCCCACGGTCTCCGGTCTCTGGCTGGGGAATGTCTTTACCCCCACCAGCTTGGGTTCCGGTACCCTTCTGCTGACTCCTCACCCGGTGTTCTTATTTGGGTTCTTGGGTCCCTTCTTTGTCCCCCTCTGGGTCTCCTTCTTTACTCCACTCTCTCTCCAGGGCTGTTGTTTCTTTCTGCAGGCTTGTCCTCTGCATCTGACTTACTCTCTGCGTCTGACCCTGTTCTCTGATGGTGCCCACCTTATATACACCCTCTATGTGTGAGCTCAGGTGACCAGCACCCAATGAGCTCCTATCTTTACCCAGGCTGCTCCCCCTATCTGCCCCTACACTACATGGGATGTTCCTCCCCCCTCCCACTCCAGCCAGGAACAGGCTCGGTCGCACCTGCACATTTCTAAGTGGGAGTGCCGTCGGCCTGCTCCTCTGGAATGGGATGTATGTAGTGCATGCAGTCTATCTGAGCTCAGTTCCACACTCCTTCCTTACCCGGGAGTGGAATATCACACCTCTGGGTTGAGGTGCAATACCCCTGTAGCAGCCGAATCCTCAGGGTGCTACATTCCCCCCTGGTAAATCACAGCACGTCCTCGGGCTGCAAAGACAAAAACACCAAACATACAAATTTTTATAAACATATAAAACATATAAAATATTATATATATATAAACTTTTTCATATAAACATCATCATAACATTCTCGTCGTCTCTTTCTTTCTTCCTCCTCTGGTCACCGTGCAACTCGTGACCAGGTAAAGTGCGACAGTCTTTTGAAAAGCAGTTCCTTATAAAACCAGTAGGGGGCGCCTTAGGAAGCGCAACTATGTACAGGGAAGTTTTGGCCGTTCTCAGTCCCCGGCCAGGTAAGGGAAAGGGATGGCTGCTCACAGTCCTCAGCCTGGTTTGGGTAAGGGACACACGGGTTAAACTGTTCACTGGTCCCAACGGGGACTAAACGTTAAAGCAGCCACGGTTTCTTGTGTACCCCGACGGGTAACTATATACAGTTTTTCTTTACTACTGTTCTTAATCGTAGTACCTCCTAGCCTTTAACCCGTCCGGGTCTTCTGGCTCTTCCTCCCTACACCGCAACTCCTCCTCTGTCAGGCGATGCACGTGGAGGGCGTAAGGTCCCTTGGCACACTTGTGCCGGGTGAACGTTACCTCGTCACCGACGTAGAGGTCACGGCCTTTGTGACCCTCTGGCAGGTGAGACTCGACATCCCGTCGGGTAACGAAGACGTCACCCATGGTGTTCTGGTCCTTTATGAAGCCCCACCCATGCTGCGCATTAAACTTTATTACCGTCCCGATGGTACGGGGACGATCTGCTGCACGGGGGTCCCTTCTGGTCCGGCTCTTTTGCTCCGCGCTGCGGGTCCGGGCCCATTGCTCTCTGGCCCGCCTCTCCTCCCGCTCTCTCTTGAACTCTGCCAGCTGTTGACGGCAACTCTCGGTACGCTCTGCTGCAGCTGCCCGAGTCTCTCCGGTGAACCCCATCAAATCTTCTCCCGTGGGGTCCCACACGAATTGGGCTTCTTCTAGTGGAGGCGAGACCCGAGTCACGGGCTTTGGAGCCGGGATCAGGGGCTCACACAAGGGCCCTAGTCTTTGCTGCCGCTCTAGCTCAGGGTACCCTTCGGGCCAGATGAAGGGCCGCCCGTCCGGCCATGTGAGCTGGCCGAAGAGGTCCTCCCCCAGGTGTGGCACCCTTGGTATTACGGGCGCGGGCGCGGTGGTGATGGCGCCCGGGTTGCCCAGGCCTTGCGGCCAGGCCTGGGGCACCTGGAAGGTGAAGGGCACCGTAAGGACGGCGGCGCCCTGGGTTACCTGGCCTTGCGACCAGGCCGGAGGCTCCGCGGAGGTAGATGGCTCTGCTTTGGATGCGGCGCCCGGAAACGCTAGGCCCTGTGACCAGGCCGGAGGCTCTTCTTCCTGCGCCACGCTCCGGGTCAC